>NC_092514.1:36630559-37843778 GCF_047511675.1 Marmota flaviventris | reverse complement strand
GATGAAGCCTGGTTTCTGCAGCCTGACATCTCCATCCAAATCCCAGCTTCACCAACTGTGCCATCTTGGGCAAGCTTTAAAACTTCTCTGAGGATCAGCTTCCTCCTCCATTTGCTGTATGGGTAGTGAGATAAGCTCTGGCAAGTGCCACTGTCATGCCTAAACCACGACAGGTCGGCGATGATAAAGATCCCATCCCAAGCGCCAACTCCATCAAGAGTGGCTGAGAAGGTTTCCTGGCCCCATGCCGGCTCAGTCAGATAGAAGCTTGTGTTTAGTTTGCAATATCTTCCAACAGGCAAAGGGGCAAGAGATGGTGGCACACATGCTCAAGAGTGGAGAAAACCAGCCATACCCTGCAGAGGGAGAGGTCACACAGGCAAAGACCAGGATCTAAGCCCAAAGAAGAGCACTCAGAAAAGCCTCCTCATCTCCCTCACCTTTGCAGAGAAACAGAGAAGCAGCCGCACTTGAGCAGACCAGGTATTCCTGGACCATTCGCTCCACTCAGCACAAAGATACCCAAAAGCCTGTTTTGAATCTGTCTCCTTGAGCCAAACTAGGCCAGGAGACCTCCTCCCTCTAAGACTGGTAGCTGGGTATGATATGGTGCCCACTCATCACTTTGTCTCACATCCTGTCTTTTCCTCTTCCTCCTCCTCAGCAAACAGGGCAGGTCTCCTAAGGAAACCCTGGTCCCCAGGCAGGCAGGACCTGCACACACCCATTCCTCCCCAGGTGGGCTGGAACTCGGCACCCCCAGACTAGAAGCCAGCACTTCTGGAAGCCCACTTGTACCAGGCAGGGTGCTCGGTGCTTCACTGCTCTATGTTTTGCAGTTGGTACAATATCAGCTCCTCTTGCCCGTGGAGACTGCTGAGCTCCCAGAGGCAGAATGACTTTCCCATGGCCAGGCATCTAGAATCAGCTCCAGCTAGAATGAGCTAGAATCAGCTCCAGCTCTGGCCACACCAATGAGCTCCCTCTGCTCAAAACACGTCCAAGGAGGAAGGGTGTGGGACTTGGATGAAGAGCAGCCAGCCTGGTCCCTGTGAGAGGTAGACTCCCTGGTGAGTTCAGAAGGGACACTGTGTTCCCCGGGAGGGATGCATGGAGCTCGGCACATAGGTACTGCTGAAGCGACACTGTTGAATGAATTGTTACATATGAAAATGTATTAGGACTCAGTGATTCTAAAAACATTAGCTGGGTGCCTACCCTTCATCTATTCACACTTCGGTTGTGCATTCAACAGATTCATTCATTTATTGAAAATTGTGTGCCACTATTCTAGATTCTGGGGATAGAAGAAACACATATTTCCTGCTCTCATGATGTTTACAATCTAATATAAGGAGACTGAAGGAAGAATATACATAAATTCAGATGTGCATGAAATCATTTCAGACGGTAGCATATGCTATAGTGGTAAGACAGTGACAAGGAGGGGTGAGGATGCTTCAACTCTGGTGGCCAGGGAGTCGCTCTAAAGAGGTAAAATTGACATCAGACCTGATTGAAGAGAAAGGAATAACCACTCTGAGATTTGATTTGAGGAAATGGCATTCCAGGAAGACAGAACAGTAGTAGGAGCAGCTTGTTGGATAACAAGTTCACAAGAGTTTATGAATGAGGAGGAGGAGTGGAGACACAGAATGCTACTTTGAAGGGACTAATTGCCAGGGACCCCACTAGCTAAGGGAAAAGTTTCTGAACAGTTGAGAGAGGCATCTGTCACGGTCAGCTGAGCCTTGGTCCTAGAAGACCTGGTAGCCAAGAGCCTGACTTTAACCTGCAAGTAAGAAAAGACCTTGGTTTCAGGATGTAAAGCAGGAACAAGATAGAAAGTTCTGAGGAAGAAGTGGGGGTGGCAAGGATCCAGTTTAGAAGAAGGGATGCTCTTAGGAGGCCTTTGCAATTGTCCCTGAGAAGAAGTGAGGAGCTCTTGATTAAAGCAGATATATGTGGATAGAAAGGAGGGACAGTTTCCTGAGATATCAGGAAGATAATTATAGGCAGGACTGAATGATTGGTGGAATATTGGGTGCAAGTGATGTAGAAGCATGGAGACCCCAGGACCTAGCCTGGTTACCCCAACTGACCTGAGGACATTTCTCTTTCTGAGTCTAGAATTCCTGTGGCTTCCACTTGCAGGTGAACCCGTTCACTGTTCCATCATCCTCCTCACAGGTGAGGCCTCTCTGTTTTTTGGTCAGGGAACTCTCCCCTAAATAAGCCTTCTCTGTCTCCACCTGTTCCTGGTTAATCTCCCAGGCAAGGCTCCAGGACCCCTCAACCAGGTCCAACACCTGCCAAGCCCCTCCTTGCAGAGCCCTGAGGCCCTCATGCTGGCCCAGACCCTCCAAATCCTTTTCCCAACTATCTCTCTGGCTCCAAGAGCCTCAGTTGGCCTATTCCTTCCCCAGACAAGCAAAAGAGACCATTGGGGCAATCATGTAATGCAGATACAGGAGGTCTGACGGCAGATGGAGTAGAGAGCATCAGTCAAAGATGGATGGGCCCCGGGTCTCTGGCCCAGCAGTAGCTCCTAACAAAGTACAGTGACTGAGGGCACACATGGAGCCATAGTGACCTGTGTCCCAATTTACCTTCTCTGAATCAGTTTCTTTATCCATGGAATGTTTTATTTATTTTTTTTTTTTTGGGGGGGGGGGCTGGTGGCGATGCAGTACTGGGGATTGAACACAAGGGGACTCAACTACTGAGCCACATTCCCAGCCCTTTTTATATTTTTATTTAGAGACAGAGTCTCGCTAAGTTGCTTAGGGTCTTGCTAGGTTGCTGAGGCTGGCCTTGAACTCACAATCCTCCTGCCTCAGCCTCCCCAGCAGCTGGATTATAGGCATGCACCGCCACACCCGGCCTGTTTCCTTATCTATAGAAGGGGTGTTCTGATTGTCCCTTCACCATGGGTTATTGTTCTACGGTCTAAATTAGATAATGCATGGCACACAGTAGGCACACGCACAGTGTTTGCATTAATATTAGAGAGAGAGAGAGCAGTCTCTACCTATGATTTAGTGGATCCATGAGTCACGATGCCCTCTCTCTTAGCAAGGTCTTTCGCCATTATCCATTTATATGAACAGCTCCCAATTTTTATCATCCCTTTGATCAGAGAAGCAATGCAAGGAAACTGGTATGTCTCACCAATTATGGGTGCTTAACCACCCTTCTGGTGTTTGCTGATCCAGTGACATTCATAGATAGCAGGTCCCCTGTAGTGGGTGATAGCATAGCCCCTCCCCCTGAGTCACCAACCAAGCCTCAACCAACAATTCAATACTTGCAGGGTTCTGTGGAGTCTTTCCAGAAGGATCTACAATCCAAACTCAAGACTCAGCCTTCTTACATCACCCCATCATCTTGAACACTGTCCTCGCCATCATACCCTCTGTGATTCCAAGACGCTGCCCACCTTCCTCCTTCAGACACCCTCCCGGAGACACTGAGGTCTTGGTCAAAGGGGGACAGCGCTGCCTCTTCAGAGTTCCCCATGTGCTAAAGAAAGAAAAAAACTGCCCTAACTGTGCAGTTTACTCCCCAAAAGCCACTAGCAGTCCCATCCCATCCTCCAGCCTCCTAGCGGTAGTCAGCCCTGTGGGGAGACTTTCCTACCCAGAAAGTGATCCATCACTATCAGCAGCACTTGAACCTCTCGCCTATAGAGGGCACCAGAGAGCAGAAGCCCCTATGGTCATCCAAGGGCATTCACTCCATCACCCCATGGTGACAGCAGTGTGTTAGCAGGCACCCTGAGGAGGGCCAAGGCATGGTGGCTGCCATGTGGGACCAGAGCCTCAGAATATAAGTGTCCCACAGGCATTTCCACAAGAGCCAAAAGTTTACAACACCAGACTCAGTTAGGGCCACCAGGTATTCAGAATTAAATTTGAATTAATTGAATTTGCCCCAGTTAAATTTGAATTTCAGATACATAAGAAATTTTTTAGTCTGAATATGTTCCATACGGCATTTGGGACCATACTTACACTTAAAATGCATATATCCAAAATTCACATTTAACTGGAACATTCTCTTTTTAGTGTTATTTGGGTTTTGTTTGTTTTGCTAATTTCTGGCAAACTTAAGCCCAAACTCTACCGGGTGTGGACGAGGAAGGCTCTGACCACCCCCTCCTCAAGCCACCAGGAATGGAGGCAAACCTTCCATGGTAGGATTTCGGAGTCTTCCTGCAACCCAACCCGGTGGTCAGATGAGGTGGGGAAATGACGAGATGCTGTAGGCCAACATGAAAACACACCAGCAGCCGAGTAGCAGGCTTAGGTCAAACTAGACTTTATTAGTTGGTCTGTCTTCCCAAGGCTGGGTCAGGAACCAAACCGAGTTTCCCAGGGGGCAGAGTGTGGCCTGGTCCATCCAGAGAAGGACCTACATTTCACAGCCATCCACCCAGTCCCTGAGGTCCTTGCCCTGGCAGTGATGCCTCCAGGCCTCCCTAAAGATGGAGAACAGAGAAGACAAGAGATCATATTAGCAGCAGCCCCAGGCACTACACAGAGAAGAACATGAAGGGGAAGAGAATGCCCCTAAACAATTCAATAGCTAGCCTCCTTACCTTACCACTGAAGACCACTACTAATAGGATCAGGTTTACCCACAAGCCAGTGGTCGGGCCCTGGAGTCTGGAGCCCTGGTCCTTTCCCTATGCTTTCATGCTTCTGGTGGCATCTTTATCACCAGTGTCACCTTGCATATGTACAGCCCTTTACAGTTTACCTGGCACTGTCTCACCCGTCGGCCATTTATCACCACCCCCCTTCCTGCCCTCAGCAGCCCATCTAAGTAGACAGGAGAGATATTATGTTCCCTTTTTTCCAAATTAAAAAAAAAAAAACTCAGACCAAGATGCAAAATCACTTTCTCAAATCCTGCTGCTACTTAGTGACAGAGCTGTGCCCGCACCCAGCCCTCCTTGGCTACCAAACTGGGTCTTTTCATTGTTGGTTACTACATTTCATAGGCTCTTTGGAGATCATGACCTTCTACCAGCTCACAGCTGATATACTGAGGGAGCTAATCAGGGCCACAGGGATCCTGGGGTCTCAAATCTCGGGGGGTTCCAGGCTTTGATAATTAATGCCCTCTATGATGTCAATGTCAAAGAGCGCAGTGAGCAAGAGTGCCCCAAAGGACCTCTATACATCTATCTTCCAAAAAAGATTGATTGGCCTGTTTGTCACTTCCATGAGCTCTTTGCTTGGATATTTCTGAAACCCAGGACCTAGCACCAAGCTTGGCATGCCTGAGTTTTCAGTACATGTGTGTAGAGTGAATGAACAGCATTCTGTCCACCTTGTGGGACTAATTCCTATGACTAGCCTCAGCCACCTGCTCTCAGGGGTATATTCATGCCAAGAATTTACTCCCAATGTGTAAGAGAGAGAGAGATGTTCTTTGATTTAACCCAGAAGGACTATCCATCTCAGGGTGGTGGCCATTGGATTTGTGCCTGAGCCTACATTCCCCCTTCCTGACTCTATAGAGGTGCATTATATCCCATGGAGCCTGCCTCGCCCCAGACTCGGTTCCTAAGCCTTCAACTGTCCTCAAACCATCACATTGCCAAAGCTGTGGTCATTCCAGGCCATTTCCAGACCTTCTCTAGATTCATAGTCATTTGTACTCCCCCTCTCCCTCTCAGGCCACATATCTCACCTGTCCCTATATCTCTTCTAATCCTTCATGCCCAACTCCTCTGTTGGCCAACAGTGGTGCACCTGTCCTCACACAGACCCTACATCTCTCACCTAGACTCCTATAGAGTCATCCAAATAGGAGCTGCCACTCTCTCTCTCTCCCTTCTTCTCCTGGACTAACATTCGGTGCCTTCCAAGCTTCTCTCCCAGCCTTAACACCTGCCGTATCTGTCCCCAGTGTTCCAGCCACTGGGTGTTTTACCTTTCCCAGATGCTGCTCTCCCCCACCCATGCTGACTTCTCCAGAAATATGAGTGGAAGAGAGATTACAGACTAAGTAGGAGACTCCCATCAACAGAGGCAGCTGGGGAGCTCCTGACTCAGAGGCACCCCGTGATCCAACCATCTAGTTCAATGGCCCGTGTGACTCTCATCTATTCTAAAGATGGCTTCTCAAAGGCCATCTTCCTGAAAGGAGGAGGAAAAAGGTTGAGAAGGTGGAGCTCCAGAGCCCCACCCCACTTCAAGCAGAGAACCTCTACTTCAATATGTTGTACATCCTGACCTTTCATAGAACATTTCGGTTTTATATAAAAGATGCCACAGTTTTAAAAAAAAAATTAACAACCTTCTTAAGCCTTGGCCTTGAGGACCTCTAAGCAGACATCCCAGATCTTGAAGAAACCCGGCTCAACTGTGTGCCCATGTGGCCACCATACATCGCTTAGCCTCCCTAAAACTCAATGCATCATCTACAAATACTTCCTTGCTTATACTCCCCACCCAAGAGTTATTGTGAGGATTAGATCATAAAGTCTAGAAATATGCCTATGACAAAGTGGGTACCCCAAAAAGGTTAAGTTATACCAGTCTTGGCCACACCACCTTGGGGAGCAGGGTCCACCTCAAGCTACTTACCAGTAGCCCAGACCCTTGGGCCCTGAAACTATCTTCATGACACAGACAACAGCATTCCTGAGATCAGGGATCAACAAGTCTGGAGTGGGAGGCAGAGAAACACAAAACTGGGAAGCAGGGGGCAGAGCTAGACATCTGGAGTCTGGGGGCACAGGTATCACTCTCTCCCTCTCCCCCTCCATCAGAAACAATCTTCCCTCCACTCCTATAGCTCTAAGACCAGTGTCCCACCTGGGACCTCAAGACAGATTGAAGGAGGATCCACTCTCCTCACTTGCACATTATCTGTCTCCTGGGTGATCCTTACGCAGATCTGAACTGGGCAGAAGCAAATGCTGTTGTAGAGGCCTGACCCCAGCCAGCCCAAGGCCGAGACTCAACCTACCAGAGCAGTACATCTTGCACAAGTTGAGGGAATCCAGTGAGAGGTTTCTGCACCACTTCCGGCTATTGATCTGGAAAAGGCCATTGTTGGTGCTTCCGTCTGCCTCGTAGTCCACAGCAGCTGTGTTGAAGCCACTTGTGAAGTAAGCGAGGCAGACCCCTGTAGGTGACAGAGACACCGCCTGGACTGGTACCCTCACAGTATGGGTCCCACGCACTGGCTCCCCCAGCCTCACCCCCCAAGTGAGGACCAGGGCAGACACCTTCTCGCCTACTCTGCCGTTGGATCAACTGAGGCTCAGAGGGCAAAGTGATTTCCCCAAGATCACATACAGCTGCCACCTAGCAGGGGGTCAGGACTGGGCCTCTGGCCTCCAACTCCTAGGCTTCAAGCTTATTGCCCAGTGCACCGTAAAACCCAATCCATGCGTTTGTTAATGAATTTGCGAGAACTAAATCTTTAGAGGCAAAATTAGGAAGACATGAGTAGGATCTACCAACAGTTCTAGAACTAAAGAGAGGAAAAATAAATCCAGATGTGTCTGAACCTCACAGACAGCTTCCCAAATCGGCCACCAGCTTGAGAAGTTCGGTATTACTCATTTGTTCAATTTGCCTTTTCATTTGGTCAGGAGGAATGTCCGATCCCAAATTATTCGGTCCTTTTGACTCCTGCCTTTGCCGGGGGGGGGGGTGGGGGGGGGGGGGTGGGGTGATGAAGAGGTGGTTCCGATCTGGCTGGGTGTTTCCTGCCTACTATGCATTGAACTCGGGGCTGAGAGTTCTCAACCTGTCATCTCATTTACTCCTGGTTTTAGAGATAGGAGCTGAGGCTTAAAAAGCCCCCCAAGGCCATCCCCCTTTAATGAGAAGGAGGGGGAGAGGAGGAAGTGGAAGGGGCCAGCCAGGGAGAAAGGTTCTCACAGTCAGCCAGTTCGTATCCCCGGAAGCCGTCTAGACCCATTCTGTGGAGCTCCTTGGCCAGTTCGCAGCGACTGAAAACCTTGGCCTGGCTGGAGGTGAGCAGGCCACAGAGTAGAGAGACGAGAGCCAGCCAGGTGACCCTAGGTGGATTCAGTCGCCTTCTGGATACCCAGCTCCCGGCTTTCATGCCAGTTGCAGAGATGTAGCCCCCGCCACACGGGGTCAGAGCTGAGCTTTGGGATGACAGGCGGTTCATCAGCCCTGGTGGTCTCCTTCAGACACCTACTCCTTGGAAGAAGAAGGGGCAGAGCCTGAGTGTACCCCTGGAAAGAGAAGAAGGCGTGGGCAGAAGGCAAGGCCCCAGTGGAGGGATCGGCTCCTCGGCATCCCCTATGAAGCACCTCCCCATCCTCCCAAGACCCTGGAGGATTCCTGCGACCTACATCGGCCCTTTCCAATCCTACTCTACTCCACCCTGGCCCAGCAGCTGAGGAGAGAGGAGGGGAAATTGGGAAGAAAATGAACCCTCTGAGCTCCACACCACGTACGAGGCATTATTTGATCCTGAGGCTCATGATTTATCAACTGGGAAGGGACAAAGTTTGGACTGAGGCTGAAGTTGGTAGGAATCCAAAGTCCCATTGGGTTATGGCCTGGAGCAGATTTTCCGGAGGGATGGGCTGAGCTGTGTCATCACGATCAGTCCATAAGCCCCACTGCCAAGGGACACCCCCTTTTCTAGCATTGAGCCTCCATCTCCTGACCTTCACTGAAACAGGGCCCCCCAGGATGGAAGATGCTCCTCCTCTTGGTCACAGGCCCCGGATTGTGCTGAGGGTCTCCTTCATCCCCCTTCATCCCTTCTAAACCATGACCTTGCAAAAACTCCTCCTTCCTGGAAGCTCACCCACCCTGTTTTGCATTGCCCTCCGTTCGTCTCATCCTTGGCTTTGTGGACAGGTCCCCAAGATCATGGAGGACATTAGCTCCTGCCGACCTTGACCACATGGCTCCTTCACTTCAGCAAGCCTGATGACCTTCACCTCCACTCTGACTCAGCCTCCCACTCCATGGCAGTGTTGTCCCCGCCAATGGCCATCACCCGACACCTCGTACCTCTCCATCTTTCTATTCCAATCTTTCTGTCTCTCAGACCTCACGCTCTGACATGTCTGCCCACATCTCTCATGGAGATCTGCCCATCGCACCCACTCTCTGCCCATTCCACCCACTCTCCACCTACGGAGTCAAAACCTGAAACAGTTGCACAACCTCAAAAATGGGTGGCCATGCTCTCCAGTCCCCCCCCCCACACTTGGATGTCATTGAGGATGATGAGATGGCTAAGGGTGTAGCTTTGCAGCAAGACTTGGCTTTGAAGCCCACCCTGCTCCTTACTACATTGAGGACCATGGACACTCTCTGAGACTCATTTTCTTCCCCCATACAGTGAGGAAATCAGTAACACCTCATAAGCGTGTTAAGAGAATAAATGAGAAAGATCAAGAATGAGATCAAGAAAAGAAGGAGCTCCTCACACCAAAAATAGACTAGCTGGGATTTCTATAATGAGCCATCCCTAGTACCAGTACTAGTGCTTGTGCTGGATCAGCTTTCTCCCTCCCCTATTCCTCAAAGGAAGTTCAAGATCCTCATTACTGTCCTTGAACACTAAGCCTGTCTGAAACAGAGCGAATGTTCCCACCATAATCGGCCCTTGCTTATGTCTTCTTTTCACTGGTCTAAAACAGGCCGCTCATTTATCCATACTAGAAATATGGATGTCATTCATAAATATACTCCTTCTTCCTCCTCCTTCATCATCCCCAGCCAATCAAGTTCAAGGTCCTGTTGACTCTACCTTCTCTCCAAAAGAACCATCTTTCCTTAGGTTCAAACCACCATCACCGGTCCTTTATGATCTTCTTGTACGCAGTCTTGGCCCCTCTTCTCTATACATGCACCAGAATGACGTTTTTAAACACCACGTCCAGCCATGTGACACTTATCAGCTCCTACTGTCACTGCTTCTGAGTATGGTCCACTGGCCCTTCATGACCAGCCCTGCTGGCCTCTCCCCACTCACACATCCCCTCCCTAGAGTTCCACACCCATCACACAGGCTGACCCGCTGTCTAGAATGTCAGCCCTCTCTTTGCCTCTCCACAGTTAACTCTTACTCTGACTTCAAGGGTCTCAAGAGGGGGTGAGTTCCCCCAGAGAGACCCTCCTGGCAGGCCACTACCCCCAACACTCCCACAGCATCTTGATCTTCTACCCTCCCTCTGTCACACTGGATAGCAACATGGGTCAGTCTTTCCCACCACAAGGCGAACTTCCAAAGAACAGTTGTATTTTTCTTCTTATCCTGGGAGCCAAGCAGAGCAGCCAGTGCGGAGTAGCTGCTTCTTAGACTGAAGTAAGCCGAAGTCCTGACCGCAGAGCACAAGCCCGTGTCTTCAAAGCGCGGGAAACGTGGAGACGGTTCCTCTTGCTGAGTTCTTCAAATCCGTCAGACACTGGGCCAAGGCATTTTCTAACTGAATCTTATCTGTCTAATCCTCTTAACAATTCTAAGTGGATAGGATTAATATCCTCAATTTAAAGATGAGGAAACTAAGTCCACCGCTACACAGTGAGTGATTTTTGATATCTTTACAACAAAGTGACTTTAAAGGCAAGTCCACAGCAGATCCAGCGGTTTAAGGAGCCACATCTGGCGACTCCCAGAGCCAGGGTCTCCTGTGTCCCCACCTCAGCCCCTCTCAGCTTGGCAATCTCACAGACCAGGATTTCCCCCTACCTCTCACCATGACCTTGCTGTTTCCTTGCCCCTCACTGGCCAGGCCAGCCCAGGGCCCCCGGATCACAGCTCCAGGAAGAGGGGAAAGGAGACTCACCAGTCAGGAGGCCTCCCCACCAGAGTGGAGATGGCAGTGACAATGGCAACAGCCACGTGGCTACGAACCCTGCTTCAGCTAGAGATGCCCCCCACGGTATGGCCAGGGCCCCAGCACCCAGAGTTAAGAGAGTAATGAGGCCAAGGACTGATCGTGGGCCTTCTAGAACTCCCCACCCCTGTGAGCTCACCTTCTAGAACCTGTCCCACCCACTCAGCTTTGGCTAGTCCACCTGAGGCCCTCAGTTTCAGGGGCTGGGGGCCATGTGAAAGGTATCTAATCCCGGCCCTCCCTGTGCACCTCTGCTTGAACACACCCACACACACACTCAGTGCTTTAAAGGATGACTCTGCCCTCCCACCTTCATTCAGGTGGTTACCCCAGCAGGAGGGCAGGAGCCCATGGCTTCCAGGAAGCCCATGTGACTGCTGAACTCCTTTGACTGGCACAAAGCTCTTCTTCCTTAAAGCTGAGCCACAAACCACCCCCTTCCTCCTGCTAGATGGTGACTGCTCAGTGTGGACAGGCCCTGGGCAAAGGTTACACTATGGTCCCAAAGCTGAAGGACAAACAAGTGAAATGAAAGGATTTGTGATACCCAGGTCTATACCCTACTTAGAAACTAGGCAACACAGCAGCTAAACAGTCGGCTGTGGAGTTAGGCTGGCCTGGGCAGGAACCCCAGAACTCTTGACCATCAGCTGGGTGACTCAGAGAAAGCAGCTTAAGCTCTCTGTTTTCTCAATCCCCAAGGAGGCATGACAATATCTACAGGGTATTAGATGAGCACAATAAAGCATCTACGGAAGTGCTTAGTACTCAGGGCTCAGTAAATAGTGACAATTACTAGCAGAGTAAAATCACAAATATTTCTACCAGAGTAAAACCACTACTAGAGCAAAGCCACAAATATGCTTATTTGCACCCTGCCTGCTTGATCCAGCCCAGATCAACCAACCAAGTTAGGAACAAGCTCAATCTAGCACTAGCATCAGCGTTTCATTTTCCTTTCTAAGAAATTGTGATGTGTGTATATATATATATATATATATATATATATATATATATATATATATATATATATTATATATTTATATATAGATATAGATATGTATATATAGATAGATACAGATATGCATATATATACATACATACATATGAAACTATAACTCACAACAAATACAGTGCTTAAGTTTCAATGAAAAGTGCTTTTCAAATGGGATGAGAACACTTAACAGCAAATCCACCCTGTAAACAAATTTAAAGCGTACAATACATTATCGTTGACTCTAGGCGCACTCTTGTACAGCGGATCTCTAGAACTTATTTGTGGTGCTTGACTGAATCTTCAGACCTGTTCATTGGTGACTCCCCATGTCCTCCTCCCTCGGCCCCTGGTAATCACCATCCCCCTCTTGGATGCTATGAATTTGACTACTCTAGTGCCTCAGGGAAGTGGAATTGTTTGTTCTTCTGTGACTGTTTTTTGACTTAGCACAACATCCTGAGTGAGCCACTGTGCGTGTTACCACATTTTCTCACTGCACTCTCCAGTGGATGAACGTGTGTGGGTTGTTTCCATCTCTTGGCCATTGTAACACTGCAATGAATGACCATGAAAGTGCGAATGTATCTTCAGAACTGTGATCTTAGTTCTTTTGGAAAAATACCCACAAGTAGGATTGTTGGATCAAATTGTCACTCTAGTTTCTTGAAGGATAGCTATACTGCCTTCCAAAGCAGCCGCACCATTTTTTCGTCTGTACCAACAGCATGCAAGATTTCTAATTTTTCCACATCTTCACCAACACTTATTGTCTTTTTTTTTTTTTTTTCGGAACTAGGGATTGAACCCAGGAGTGCTTAATCATTGAGCCACATCCCAAGCATTCCTCCTGTCTCAGCCTCCTGAATTGCTGGGATTACAGTCATGCACCACCACATCCCGCTTGTCTTTATTATTATTTTTTTAATAATATCCATCCTGATGTGTGTGCAGTGCCGTCTCATCATGCTGTTACCTTGCATGTCCCTGATGACGAGTGACATTGAGCATTTCTTCAGATGCCTGTTGCCTGTTTGTATGTCTTCTTTGAAGAAATGTCTAAATGGCATCAGTATTTCTGAGGAGCCCCCCAGAAGATTCCAATGTGCATCCGGGCTTGAACCTTGAACCATGGTAATGAGCTCAGTACTGCCCCCTACTGGCTATTTAGTCTTGACAAGTTGACCTCCACTTCCTCATAATTAAAATGTAGTCATTACCCTGCTCCACCCATTCTAAACCTGAGCCCCTGTGCTTCATCTCCCCAGATCTCATTTCCTCCTCTGTAAATTGGAAACAAATCACCCTCCCTCCCTCCCTCCTAGGATGGTGGGGAAGCTCGAGTTTCTCAATGCATGAAGAAGCTAACCACCTGCACCAGGACATTTTCCCTATTATTTTTATTGCTTGGCCCTTGGTGGGTGATTCTGTCTGGTTGAGTCTTTTTGGGTTTACTGCATCGGCCTGTTTTTACTATTTTATCACTTCTTTTTATTGAGTAATCTTTCAGCTGATTTTATTTTATTGTATGTTTTGTTATTTCCCGGTTGGCTTTCATGTTTAAATGAGGAAAAGAAACAATAGCTCAAAAAGAAACAGTTATCAGATGTGGCCCAGCGAGGGCTCAGCAGGTCTTTATTTCTCTGCTGAGCTCTGCACAAGTCTTTCCCATTTCCCTAAAGTGAGCTCAGATTCTTGACCACATCCTAGCGACGCTCCTCCACGGGCTCCCTCCAATTTCACGTTCTCTAGCAACTTCTCTTATGTTCTCGTTGCTCCTGTGGCAATTTATAAGTATTCCTGATTCCTGGGCCCCACGCCGGCCAATGACATCCAAATCTCAGCAAGTGTGGGCTGGCTATCAGTATTTTTGTTGCTACTCCCAGGTCACTCCAAAGTACCTCCCAGGCTGAGAACCCTATTCCAACCGAACTTCTTAGAGTTCCCAAAATGTGTGACTGTATTTCACATCCTATGTGGTGTTATATATGTCATACCCATTTTTCTGTCCCAATCTCCTGGCTAGCTTCTGGTGTTCTTTTAAGCATCTCTGAAGCTTGACTTCCTCCCCTGGACTCCTTGGGCTGCCCTAGGGGTCCCCTATTTTCTTACCTAGTGCTCAGTGGAAATTTAGGATCTCGGCATCTATCACTCTTTATCAGTAGCTTCTTTCTTTCTGCATCATTCCCATCGAACCGGCAGGCATCTGGTGGGTCTCATGGCTGTCTTCCCTGCGTCAAGAACCAAAGCCAAAAAATGCTGAGTAAGGAAAAGGAACAAGTGAAAATTACCTAGTCAGTGGACCAGAAGGAACTTAGCTCAGGGATCTCAGACAGGTGAGCCCTTAGACTGGCCCCAAAGAGTGTGTCAGAGTCACTGTGGACAATGGAGGAGAGCACCCTCCTCTGGCTTCAGGTGAGGAGAGCCTAGAGGTCCAGGAAAACAGCCCTCAGCTGCCCTGCTCCACATCTCTTCTCCACGGATCTCTTCTCCATGAACTGTTCCCTCTTCTTCCCATCAGTGGTCACAGTGTGTGGCTGCAATTACGTGACACTATTTGCAGAAGGACTAAGGTCCTCTACTGTAGGGATCCACCTTGATATAACTAAAATCGCCATTTTGCCCACCAGATAACCCTGGCCTGGCATCGCAAACGCTATGGACAAAGTCATTCAGCTAGTCGTGCCTGCTCATTTCTTAACTGACATTGGACATGTTCATGGTTTTTGAGAAAGGCCAGGTACACTCTGATCAGCTGCAGCCCATTGTTGTCTTCATTTAGTATACAAACTCCTTCTCCTGCCGTGGGGTGCAGGGCTCACCCTGCGTTGCTGCCACCCAAGATGCACGTCCATCTGTGAGTGCCGAATAAATCACGCCTTTGTGTAATCCTGGATCTGTCAGCCTCCTTCCTTGGTCTCAAGGCACCTTCTGACTTTGGCTGCCTGTTCTCAAACACAGGGACCATGTTTTTCTGAAACGCTTACACTAAGCAGTCTCACACCACCATATGCTTTTAGTGTCATATCTCCTTTATCATCCTTCCTCCCCCTGTGAGATGGTTGATTTTGTGTATCCACTTGACTGGGCCACAGGATATTTGATAGTGCATTATTCTGGCTATTTCTGTAGAGGGTGTATTTGTATGAGATTAGCATTCAAATCATTTGGCAGAATAAAGTGGATTGCCCTCCAAAGGCTGGCCCTGCTCCAAGACAGAATTTCTCCCACCTGATGGCCTTCCAACGGACACACTGTCTTTTCAATTCCTGATTTTGGACTCAAATTGAACATCCACTCTTCCTGGGTCTCAAGCCTGCCAGCTTTTGACGCTCCTGGGAATGATACCATCAGCTCTCCTTGTTTTCAGACCTTTGGATTCAGAATGGAACTAAGCCATAGGCACTCCCAGGTCTCCACCTCGCCAACTCACCCTGCAGATCTGGGGACTCGCTTCCATAAACACATGAGCCAATTCCTTATAACAAGTCAATCTCTCTTGCAAGTGCGCTCTCTCTCTCTCTCTCTCTCCTTCTCTCTCTCTCTTGTTTCAAATATATGTTTACATATAGAATCTCTTTCTTGATAGGTAAGTTTGTAGACATCCTATTAAAATGCTACTACCCTGATTGATAAACCTTCCCTTGAAGTTGGTAGAAAACCATTTAACAGTTGTCAAGTTCCTCAATCCACATTCATTCCCTCCTGATCTCTTCCCTCAGTACAGGACAACAGGCTGAAGGCAGCCAGACCTGGCCTGGAGTCCTGAGTTCACAAAACTTTCTAGTTCTGTTAAGTTTTGCTAGCTCTATAACCCTTGGCAGGTTAATGGTGGTAGTGGGGTGGCGGGGGGGGGGGGTTGTTTGTTTGTTTGTGTTTTTTGAGCCTCAGGATCCTCACTGTGAAATGAAAAGGAATAACCATCCCAGAGGATTATGGAGGGATTATGGCACCAAAGCAGACACTCAATAAAAGTTAGATCTTGGGACTGGGGCTGTGGGCTCAGTGGTAGAGCACTTGTCTAGCACATATGTGAGGCCCTGGGTTCCATCTTCAACACCACATGTAAATAAATAAATAAATAAAGGTATTGTGTCCATCTACAACTAATATATATATATATATATATATATATATAGAGAGAGAGAGAGAGAGAGAGAGAGAGAGAGAGAGAGAGAAAGGATAAATCTTTTTTTAAAAAAAGTTAGCTCTTAATCGTTGTTATTTTGCAGATAAGGAAACAAAGAAACCATATTTTTAAGAACTGCACTTGACTCATCAGGAAGAGACTCCAAGGAGGGGCCTTGAGGGACCCCCCAAAGCAACAGCAGGTGCTTCTTTAATTGCTCCGAGGACTTTTCCCCAAGTTTGTGCTGCAATTGGCCCTCACTGAAGTCGTAAAAATGCAAGATCTCTGAAGGAATAAGATCTCTGGATAAGCAGGAAATTACTCTACTCACATTTATCTTCTTGGACTTTTATAATAGGGATTTTTCTCTCAGGGAAACTGATACAGCCAAAACAAAAAGGGAAATCATCAATCTTGGAGAAGGTGTTTATTCATCCCTTTCCTACTCCCCATTCCCATCCTGAGCTCTTTCCAAGATCAAAGATACTTCTCTGACTGTTGTCAGCACTGTTTTGTTACCACTGCTGGAGTTTCTAAATGATAGGGCCAAATGCACCATTCCCTGTGGTGAAGCCTTTCTAAGGGTCACCGTCCTGCAGGACGAGGTCAGCTGAACCAGCTCAACAGCCCCAAGGGTCCTTGCACAGTCCACCCTCTTCTACCTTTCCAGTCACACCCCCAGCACTCCCTCACCCCTATCCCAGGACTCTGACAGGTCTGAACTGCCATCTCCTCCCCAAATTTATCTGTCTCAGTCTTTCCTTGTTAGGTACCAAGTAATCGGTTCATTCTTCAAAATCAGCCCGATGTCACAAGTTGTACAGAAACGGTTAATCCAACACCCTAGTTCCTCAACCCTCCTATCTATTTTCTTGTCCCTAGATCGTGAGTTTATCCTGATCGTAGAATTTCCATATTACACTATACTCTATGGTATATGTGACCTGGTCCCACCTGTCACAAATACTATATTTGACACTTGACCCATATGTGACTTCTTGACCCACTATTGAGGAATGAGACACAGAAAGTACTAAAGAGAGGCTAGGGGGATGCATTTAAAAACACACAGGTTGGAGCCAGGTGCAGTGGTGCACACCTGTAATCCCAGTGGTTCCAGAGGCTGATGCAGAAGGATTGTGAGTTCAAAGCCAGCCTCTGCAAAAACAAAATGCTGAGCAACTCAGTGAGACACTGTCTCTAAATAAAATATAAAATAGGGCTGGGGATGTGGCTCAGTGGTTGAGTGCCCCTGGGTTCAATCCCCAATACCCACCCCACCCCCCAAAAAAAGAGCACACACACACCCAGGTTGGAAAGAACTTAACTATAGAGCGTAACACAAGGGAGATTTTTTTGCGGTAATGAAATAATTCTGTATCTTGATTGGGGCAGTGGTACACAGATCTAACATGTGGGAAAGGGTCTACTTTGTGCACAGATTTGTAAGGCCAGCATCCTGATGTTGCTACTCTGTGGTAGTTATGTAAGATGGAAGCCACTGGGGGGGGCACGGATAAAGATCATGGGATCTCTGTGTTATTTTTGCAATATTCTGAGAATTGATAATTATTGGAAAATAAAAACAAAAAAGAAAAAGAACACACAGGCTTTAGTTTTACTGTTATGGCCAATCTAAAAAAAAAAAAAAAAATATATATATATATATATATATATATATATATATATATATATATTGAAAACAAGGAACTGTCAACTCCAGAACGTTTCACAAAATTTAACATCAGACTATTTAAAATTGGAAGATGAAAGCCTGCAACAGAAACATAACTGGAGTGTGCTTTAACATTTGGTTAGTTAAGAGACAAGTTTCTGCTCTCAGGGGCTTCATAAGGGTGCCTAAGTGGTTAGACCCTATGTATAATGAATTGGCACCAGTGCAGTTATGGGAGCTGAGCAAAGCCAACTATGATTTCTAAAAAATTTTTTAAAAAGAAAAAACACAGCTTCAGTATCTGACCAGCTAGAAAGAGGCTGGGTACAGGGGAGAAAACAATTTTGGGAAGCCAGCAGATCTGAAAATCTGAGTCTATGTCCCTAGCAACTTGGCTTTGAGTCAAGTTGACACCTGGAAAAGCTGAAGGCCTTTTTGAACCCAGAGCCTGCAGAACCCTGAGTTCCTAGCAACCAGGATAGGCTCACATCCTAATGCCTGAGGACCTGGGGCTCTAAAAGCTGAGGTCTCTAAAAACCTGGGGCCTTTGAGAAACATGAAGCCTTTTAAATTGAAAATCTGAATAACCTAGGGCTTCTAACAACCCAAGACCTATAATAAACTGAAACTCTTAGCAACTCAGGTTGCCTAGCAACCCTGAGGACTCTAATTATCAGAAACTTCCTAGCAACCAGGGAGATTGCACAACCTGGGGACCCAGTACACATTCAAACCTGGACCCAGACCACCCCTCCCTCTGGCAGCAGCTGCACACTGAGTCCTGAGAGGCAGTGTGAGCCAAGAGATATCGCCAGTGTGAGAAACCACAGGCCCATGGTTCTGATTTTTTGCCATTTACTGGCTCTGTGTCCTGTGGCCTGTCCTCTCTGACCATCAGTTTCTTACACATAAAATGATAATAAAAGCTGGGCATGGTGGCACACACCAATAATCCCAGTGATTCAGGAGGCTGAGGCAGGAGGATCACAAGCTCAAAACCAGCCTTGGCAATTTAGCGAGGCCCTCAGCAAATTAGTGAGGCCCTGTCTCAGAATAAGATAAATTAATAAAAAAGGGTTGTGCCTCAATGGTAAAGTGCCCCTGGGTTCAGTCCATCATACTAATATATATATATATATATATATATATATATATACACACACACACACACATATATATATATATATATATATATATATATATATTTACAATACTTAGCTCATAAATGATTGTGGGAATTAAGTAAGGTTTGTGGGAAAGCATTTTAACAACCATACAAATACGTGTTGCCATTTTTTACTGCATCCCCTCCCCTCACATCTCCATACACATCTCAACGGCTGGTTCCACTTCTAAAGTTCTTTCCGATCCATGATCCATTCCAGCTGCTGCCACCACCTCCACTCCTGGGTCTGCATGGCCCTCATTCATCTTTCCTGCCTATAAGTCACTTTTGCCTAAAGGCTTCTGTTCACCATTGCTCTAGAGGTCAACTTTGGACCTATTGTGATGCATAAGCCAGGCCCTCACTCTACAGTGTCATCTTCATAAGCAAAAAAAAAAAAGTGTCCCCACCTCTGTTTTCTCAACACTACAACGATAGTAATTATTCCTTCATTATTCCCATGTTGGTATGGGGAAAGAAAGGAAATATTGCATATGAAATTGCTTTATACATAGTAGGTGCTTCATAAAATTTGTCTCCAAAGAAAACAAAACACCCCCAGATGCAGTGGCACACATTGTAATCCCAGTGGTTCTTGAGGCTAAGGTAAAAGGATCACAAGTTCAAAGCCAGCCTCAGCAACTTAGAGAGACCCTAACCAATTCAGAGAGACCCTGGCTTGAAATAAAAAATTTTAAAAAGATTGGGATGTGGCTCAGTGGTTAAGCACCCCTGGATTCGATCCTGGTATGAAAAAAAAAAAACACCATAATGGATCAGCATGGAAAAATCCTCCAAGGAAATTTCAATTCACTGACAGGTTTCCTCATTCAATAGCCTCCAGGGAAGAAGGGCCTGTGAGAAAAGAGAATATTTTTTCAGAACTTTCCAAAAGGCAGCAATGGATCTTAGATTCTGCAGGCAGTCTGCTGCTTTTTCTGACTCCTCCTTAGGAAAAATATTTCATCAGAAAGAAAAAAAAAAAAAGATTCCATTAGAAGCCGCATTTCCACAGCTCTGGTCTCTATGGAATGGAGGTGAGAATAGAGGTGACAGAGCTGAGGCAAATTTGACCTGAGGTCACACCCCTCCTCTGCCATTCTGCAGGGAGTGATCTAATTTTCAATAATAATGCAAATCAGTAAGAAGCCTGTTGAATTTCAAGCAAGATAAAGCATTCAGGAAGTGCTTAATAAGTGTGTGGCTGCCCTGTTGTTGTGCTCTAAGAGTCACAGTTGGGGCCCCGCCCATGCATTGCCTACTGGGCTCAACTGCATTCTCATTTAAGGTTTCCAGGAGAAACCCTGAGACACTGTCAAACCCCATTATGATTCCATGAAAAAGATGTTTGGTAGCCTCGGCTACCTCTGGCCTCTACACACATACACTCACACAAATGCACATACATGTTACATTAAAAAAAAAAAACTAAGAGAGACTGACTGTTCAGTCGAGATAAGGATCTGTTATGGTCTAAAGGAGGAGGATATAAGCCTGTTCTTCCAGTGCCTTCTCCCTCCCTTCACCATACCTCCAAGAACACACCATCATGAGGTTAAATAAAGGCTCTTGACTGATAAAGGGCGGATGGCATCACCCTACCCTTGAACCTCAGCAAAGACAGCAATCTTGTAAAACAAAATCTGTTCCATGGTTAAGCAGAGACCATCTTTTATTGATTAAAGGTCAACAAAAATGTAGATAAGTTAAGCTATGCAGAGACAGAACCTTCTGAAATGCCAAGTCCTAAGGCTAAAAGTCAAAACCCCATCATTCAAAATACCAGGAGATGCAACCTGGAAGGATCTGAGAGTCAGACAAGAAGGCAGGAAGACAAAGGAGACAGAAGGGGACCGAGGCACCCACCTAGGCAAGCAGCAGCCACCCAGATGTGGTCCCTTAAACATTCCAAATGAGCAGTAGAAACTTCTCCTGGTTCATCCTTCACTTCTCCAGAGAAGGTGGCTTTAGTTTAGTTTAGTTTCAGTTTTCCCATTAGTGGAAGCCAATTTATACAAAGGCCGCGAAGTTATTCTAGAAGATTTGATCTAATTATACTATCAGAAGAATTCAGTGCGTGGCTTTAAAAAGGTACCCACGTCCTTTGAGTCTAGGGCAAGGGGACAAGACTGAGTCAGGTCAGAGCTCAGGGCAGGGTTAAGGAGGGGGAGAATTTCAGCAGCAGACTGGGCCCCTGGAGAAGGCAGCCCTAAAGATTCAACGTGCTCAGTTCAAAAGGTGAAGCAAAGCTCAAGGGTGAAAGCTGCAAATGTCATCAGAAGTGCTCTGGCTGGGATGAGGGCACAGCACAGAATACCTAAGCAGCTGGTCAAAGCTGAGCAGCCAGATGGATGCATCCCGGAAAACCTGCCCATATGGCAAATGAGTACACAAGGAAACAGGTAGTGGGCCCTATTTTCTTATTTGTCCCTATCTTCTCCGTATCTAACCCAGATGCTAATGCATAATTCGTGCTTAACAGATGTTTGTAGAATTGAAGGCATTGCAAGAAAAAGCCCCTGTAGACACTGAGTCCCCTTTCCTCCTCCCCATCTCCACCACCCTGCCCTCTAGGAGCGAGAGGGGATGTCCCTGCCTTTCTTCTGACTTCCTAGAGTAGTTTTAATGGATTCACCTATTTTAATTAGATCCCAAGAACAAAAGTCTCAGGACAAGTTGTAAAGGATCAGAGTATTGTAGGTGAAATATAATGGGAAAATCAAACATGAAAATGAATCTGCAACTTGAACCTTGGGAGCAGAGCCTGGGAGTGGTAAAACTGGCAGCTGCCGGAACAAGTGGGGTCTCCTGAGGCTGTCCCCACCTCTGCAAGGACAGAGGCTGGACTCTACTTCCTGGCCCCTAAACAGACACAGGGAACTCAGATGGTATGATCTTGGGGGTGTGGTGAAGGGAGGGAGAAGGCACAGGAAAAGCATCATTTAAACTATAACAGATCCTTATCTTGATTAAATGATCTTAGCTTTTCTTTATGTAACATGTATGTGCATTTGTGTGAGTCTATGTGTGTAGAGGCCGGAGGTAGCAGAGGCTACCAAACATCTTTTTCATGGAATCATAATGGAGTTTGACAGTGTCTCAGGGTTTCCTCTGGAAATCTTAAATGAGAATGCAGTTGAGCCCAGTAGACAATGCATAGGCGGGGCCCCAACTGTGGCTCTCAGAGCACAATAACAAGGGCAGCTCACACTTATTAAGCACTTCCTGAATGTGTGGACTTCTCATCCAACCAAAGAGAGAGCAGAGAAGTAGAGAGAGCTACTGGGCTGGGATTCACCTGTGGCTCAGTTCTGTGAACAGCAACCAGGCTGCTTGCCCAAAAGACACTGCAGAGACCATGGTGAGGTCAATAAAAACAAAAAGGTGTCATTCCCCTGACAGGAGACCCATTCCCTGAGAATAAAATGTTCCACAGGGAAGGATGTCCCTGGCCTGAGTCACAGGCAGGCAAGAAGCTGGAGACACAGCAATCCAGCCAGATGGTTCCCGACCTTAGAACAAACCAAACATGTTGGTAACCTTGTCCTCTGATTTTGCTGGCAGTTAGATGTGGCCTCAGGCATCCTATACCTGCCCCCTGTTCTCATGTTGAGACCGGATCACAAGGGAAGTTCTGCTCCCTGGATCCTGAAGGGAGAGCATTCTGATATCTCCCTGAACAGCAAACAACCTAGAGAACAGACTTTCAAACTACATTTCATGAGGTTTGGGCGCCTCGAAGAGATGTCCCAGGAAGCCCTGAAGGGGTGCAGAGGGAAGCTGAGCGAGCAGGGCTCTGCTACCATCACCCCCATGTCAGTAGCAGCAGTTTCACTTTTCTCCATGTTCTAGATGAAAATCCTCACCTTAGGTTTTGTTTCAGAACAAGGATCTAGAACTAAAAATGGTCGATGCCTATGACATTGAATCGTTGGTCCCATGTCTTCGACTCCCCGTGATAACTATACATTTGCATTCTTACTGGGGCTTCATGACGGACAGAGTTTATCTCTCAAGCCCTTGGTTTGGGGCTTACCTATGCATTCACCAAAGGGATGTGTTTGCCTGACATTAGCAAATATTTGAAATGTGTTTGTATCTTTGGACCTACCTACCCTCATCAGCTCCATGAGAAAAATTCGCCTCCATAAGCAACAGATCCAAAGAGAGTGAGAGGCATGTGGGACAGACCTGGACACAACCCACGGGGCTTGGAGTCAAACTTAGCTGAGCCTGGTACAGATCAGCCAAACCCTCACTGACTTGCAAGCCTGTGAGCCCAAAATAAATGCTCATGGTAAGCGATTGGAATTTCAAAGTTATTTGGTATGTGGCAACATCCCTGACTACCCCGTGCCCTTTAAAGACCCTTCCAGCATTTGAAGAAAGAATCTGACTGCTTAAAAAGAGAAAATCTTTACAAAAAAAAAAAACTCAAGCACTTACTTTGTTCTGTCGCTTTTGGAGAGCAAAGCTAAGGATGCACATACATTCCCATCCGATAACCATTCCAGGTAATTACATAACATGGAACAGTTGGCAAACGTTTTCTGTAAAAGGCCAGATAGTAAATATTTTGGGTTTTGCAAAGCCATGTAGTCTCTGTTGCAACCATTTAATTAACACTGCTGTTTTAGCAGGAAGGCAGAAGTAAACAACACTTAGATGAATGCCCATGGCTGTGTTCCAACGAAACTTTTTAATGGGCACTGAAATTTGAGCTTCGTGTAATTTCTACATGTCTAAAATACTCTTCTTGTTTTTTAACCACTAAGGTGTAAAAACCATAATGGATGAATGGAAAAGCAAAATATTGTACAGACATCCATACAATGGAATATTATTCTGCCTTTTAAAAAAAGGAAAAATTTTGAAAAACATTTTTAGTGGTAGATGGACACAATACCTTTATTTTATTTATTTATTTTTATGTGGTGCTGAGGATCAAACCCGGTGCCTCACACATGCTAGGCATGTGCTCTACCACTGAGCCACAACCCCAGCCCAGAAGGAAAGGAATTTTGACACACACCTCAGCGTGGATAAAACTTGGGAACATGAAGTTGAATGAAACAGACCAGGCACAAAAGAACTGACACTGTTTTATTCCACTTATTTGAGGTCCCAAATAAGATTCAACTTCACGGAGATGGAAAATAGAAAGGTGGCCCCCTGGAGCTTAGGGTAGGAGGACTGGGGAGTTACTGTTTAATCTCTACAGAGTTTCACTTTGGGATAATGAGAAAGTTCTAGAGAAAATGTTGAATACAAGTAAGTTCTGAAGAAGGATGGTGGTGATGGATGCACAGTGCACATAATTCCACTAAATGAATGTACTTAATGTGAATGTACTTGATTCTACTAAATTGCACACTGAAAAGAGGGTGCAAGTGGTAACTCTTATGCATATTTTACAAGTTATTTGTAATTTTTGTAAATATTTGTAAAATATTTGCATATTTTACAAGTTTTCTTTTTTTCTTAATTTGTAAAAGTTAGAAGTCAAGTTAAAATAAAAAAGTTAAAAACTATTCTTAAATCAATGCCTCTTACAAAAGCAAGTGGTGGCCAGATTTGACATAGGAATCTAGTTTGTCGATAACTGACCTAAAAAAACTATCACACACCTGCCCCAGAAGATGGCAATGGTCATCACAGCAGTGTCTAGATTATCAAAAAGAAGAGAGAGCCAGGTGCAGTGGTGCACACCTGTCATCCCAGTGGCTTGGGAGGCTGAGGCAGGAGGGTCAAGAGTTCAAAGCCAGCCTCAACAACTTAGCAAGACCCTAAGCAACTCAGCAAGACCCTTTCTCAAATAAAATACAAAATAGGGCTGGGGATAGGGCTCATTGGTTAAGTTCCCCTGGGTTCAATCCCTGGTACAAAAAAAAATGTTCAATGGAAAATGGAGAAATACATTGTAAATTGTTTATACAATGAAATGCCTAACAATAAATGAAATATGCTATGATTTATATGTTAAAACCCTATTGAATAATGGAATAGTATCCATATGAATGGATACTAGATATGTAGTAAAATCATAAAAATATGCACAGAAATGATAAAACACCGAATTTGTGGTCATAGTTACTTCTGAGGGAAATAAGAGTTAGGAGTGGGATACACAGGTGCTTCAAACTATGTCAATGATCTTTTATTTCTTTTTTTTTAATATGATTTTTTCCAGTGGACAATTGCTTGTTTAATTAAAGAAATTAAACATTAAGAAATATTGTGTTATGAAGGAATGAACATGATCTTGGGTAAAATCCCATGGCCTCTCTGGGTTCCAGTTTTCTCACTTACAAAATGAGAAATTAAATGATCTCCAAGGGCCCTATCAAAACAGTAATATTCTTTTCTTAAATTTTTTATTTGTTTTAATTAGTTATACATGACAGTAGAATGCATTTATGCACTTTGATATACATAGATGAGACATAATTTCTCATTTTTCTGAGTGTGCGTTGCAGAATCATATCGGTCGTGTAGTCACATATATACATCCAGTAATAATGTCTATTTCATTCTACTATCTTTCCTATCCCCACGTCCCCTCCCCTCCTATCACTTCCTCTACCTAATCTATGGCAACGCTATTCTTCCCTAGTGCCCCCCACCTTATTGTGAATTAATATCTGCATATTAGAGAAAATATTCAGCCTTTGGTTTTGTGGGAATGGCTTATTCCACTTAGCATGATATTGTCCAACTCCAACCATTTACTGGCAAATGTCATAATTTCACTCTTCTTTAAAGCTGAGTAATAGTTCTTTGAGCATATAAACCACATTTTCTTTATCCACTCATCTATTGAGGGACACCTAGGTTGGTTCCATAGTCTAGCATTGTGAGTTGAGCTGCTATAAACATTGATGTGGCTATATTACTATAGTATGCAGATTTTAGGTCCTTTGGGTATAAACCAAGGAGTGGGATAGCTGGGTCAAATGGTGGTTCCATTCCCAGTTTTCTAAAGAATCTCCATACTGCTTTCCATAGTGGTTGCACAAATTTGCAGTCCCAGCAGCAATGTATGAGCATATCTTTTTCACCATATCCTCGCCAACATTTATTGTTACCTGTATATTCTTGATGATTGCCATTCTGACAGGAGTGAGATGAAATCTTAGAGTAGTTTTGATTTGCATTTCTCTAATTGCTAGAGATGTTGAACACTTTTTCATATATTTGTTGATCAATTGTATTTCTTCTTCTGTGAAGTGGTGTCTGTTCAGTTCCTTAACCCATTTATTGATTGGGTTGTCTATTTTTTTGGTGTTAAGTTTTTTGAGTTCTTTATATATCCTAGAGATTAATGCTTTATCCGAGGTGCATGTGGTAAAGATTTTCTCCCAATCTGTAGGCTCTCTCTTCACATTGTTAATTGTTTCCTTTGCTGAGAAGAAGCTTTTTAATTTGAATCCATCCCATTTATTGATTCTTGATTTTACTTCTTGTGCTTTAGGAGTGTTGTTAATGAAGTCAGATCCTAGGCCAACGTGGTGCAGATTTGGGCCTATTTTTTCTTTTATTAGGTGCAGGGTCTCTGTTCTAGTGCCTAAGTCTTTGATCCATTTTGAGTTGATTTTTGTCCAGGGTGAGAGATACAGGTTCAATTTCATTTTACTACATATGGATTTCCAGTTTTGCCAGCACCGTTTGTTGAATATGGTATATTTTCTCCAGTGAATGTTTTTGGCACTCCTGTCTAGTATGAGATAACTGTATTTATGTGGGTTTGTCTCTGTGTCCTCTATTCTGTACCATTGGTCTGTAAGTCTGTTTGGGTGCCAATACCATGCATTTTTGTTTCTACCATTCTGTAGTATAGTTTAAGTTCTGGTATTGTGATGCCTCCTGCTTCACTTTTCTTGCTAAGGATTGCTTTAGCTATTCTGGGCCTCTTATTTTTCCAAATAAATTTCATGATTGCTTTTTCTATTTCTATGAAAAACGTCATCGGGATTTTAATAGGAATTGCATTAAACCTGTATAACGCTTTTGGTAGTATGGCCATTTTGACAATATTAATTCTGCCTGTCTGGGAACATGGAAGATCTTTCCATCTTCTGAGGTTTTCTTAATTTCTTCCTTTACTGTTCTGTAGTTTTCACTGTGGAGGTCTTTCATCTCTTTTGTTAGCTTGATTCCCAGGTTTGTTTGGTTTTTTTTAAGCTATTGTGAATGGAGTAGTTTTCCTAATTTCTCTTTCAGTGGATTCATAACTATGAATAGGAATGCATTTGATTTATGGGTTGATTTTATATCCTGCTACTTTGTTGAATTCATTTATTCATTCTAGAAATTTTCTGGTGGAATTTTTTGGATCTTCTAGATATAGAATCATGTCGTCAGCAAATAGTGATAGTTCTTCTTTACCTTTTTGTATCCCTTTAATTTCTTTCTTTTGTCTAATTGCCTAGCTAGAGTTTCAAAGATGATGCTGAACAGAAGTGGTGAAAGAGGACATCCTTGTCTTGTTCCAGTTTTTAGTGGGAATGCTTTCAATTTTTCTCCATTTAGAATGATGCTGGCCTTTTAAAATGAGATCTGATGCTAATATGACATGTTAAGATTTGATTCAGCTTAATGGAGGGTAAATAAGTATTCATTATGTTCTTTTCTATTCTTGTCTGGTCTTTGAAATATTTTGTGATGAAAAAATTAATTTAAAAAAAAAAGTAAAGGGGGGAAAAAAGCAAAGGGAGAAACATTTTGTTGTTGTTGTTTTGTTTTGTTTTTCTTCAGTACCAGGAACTGAACCCAGGAATGCTCAACCACTGAACCACATCCCCAGCCCATTTTTTTGTTTTTGATTTAGAGACAGGGCCTCGCTAAGTTGCTGAGGCTGGCTTTGAACCTGCGATCCTCCTGCCTCAGCCCCCTGAGCCACTGGGATTACAGGTGTACACACTGTGCCCAGCTTGTTTGTTTGGTTTTTTTTTTTTTTTTTTTTTTTTTTGGGGGGGGGGGGGACTATCCGTTTCAAAACATGTTGGCAGCAGCAGGACTAGGGGAAAAAAAGAGCCAAGCTCGTGAACCCTCCCTGGCTTTCTCGGGCTTCTTCAGCCCACCAACCTGGAGCTTGGGGAGCAACCTTGTGCAGAGACCCATGTTGCAAGCCACAGTATGGCTCTGCCCACAGGCTTGTTCCTGTGAGGCTGGAGAGGGAAGGTTGGAAGAGCCCCAACTGTCCATATCCAAGCACCAGCCTCTAGCCACAACCCAAGTTCCTAGAGATAAGCCCAGCCTCACTCATGAGGCAGGAGAAGTCCTTTTAGGGCTTCCAGAAGTTTCATTATGGGAAACTCCAGTTTCTCTCACCAATATCTGCAGAGATAGGAAAAAGCAGGTCAGAAACTTCTGGGGAACCCCTGCCCCATACATTTAACAAACATTTACTGACCTTGGTTCTAGTCCATATTTAATGTTGTCAGTTAGGATTTAGTTGGACTGAAAGTCACAGAAAACCCAAGTAACAGTGGCTTAAGCAAGACAGAAGTTTATTTCTGTGTCATGTGAAATAAACCCAGAGGTCCATGACTCAGGATAATGTCAAGGCGCTGCCATTCCTAGGCTGTGACATCCTCCAAGACAATAGCCAAAGCTCCAGTTACCAGATCTGCCTTCCAAGCAGCCAGGAGAAAGAGAGGGAGGAGGACAATGGCTTCCTCCCTTGTGAAGGAGATCTCCAGAAAGTATCCCGTGATTTTTCCACTGGTGTCTCATCTCCCAGCCATGGCCAAATGGCCACTCTTAGGTCCAGGGAAAGCTAGGAAATAATCTCTCTCTCTCTCTCTCTCTCTCTGAGACACCATGATTCCAGCTAAAACCCAAAGTTCTATTGCTGAGGAATCAGGGAGAACTAACCTTAGAAAAGGTGGCTCTCAATCTCTGCCTGGTCATTAGGTGATTGCATGGCTGGCCTTGACCAGGAGCTGTTATGTTCTCAGTGTTGTATTTGCATAACTGATGGATTCAAAATTGGAAGAGGTGGAGTGAAGGGAATTAATATGTATTACATATTCACAAATGATCAACAGTGTCTTTGGTCTCTCTTAAACCTCATGAACCATTAGAAGATATTGGATGTATTATCCCCTTTTAGAGATGAGAAAATTGAGACTTTCAATTGAGAAAATTGAAAAGGTTAAGCCACTTCTCTGCTCCCAGAGATTCAAGTGGTGGGAACAGAACGTGAACCCAATCTAGGCTCCTTCACCGCACCACACTGCCAACTTTGGTACAGTCGAATGCCAGGTACAGACATTTTAGTCAATGACAGACCACATATACCACAGTGACCTTGTAGCCATCTTAGTTTGTCTAAGTACACTCTGTGATGTTCACACACATGAAATCACCTAACGATTAATCTCTAGGAATATATCCCTATGTTAAGCTACTTGTGGTTGTATTTGAGAGTAGAGCTAAAAACCATCTCAGGTCTGCCTTTTTTTTCGTGGTGAGGACAGTACCAGGGATTAAATTCAACACTGAGCCATCTCCCCAGCCCTATTTTGTATTTTATTTAGAGACAGGGTCTCACTGAGTTGCTTGTCACCTCGCTGTTGCTGAGGCTGGCTTTGAACTTGCGATCCTCCTGCCTCAGCCTCCCGAGCTGCTGGGATTACAGGCATGTGCCACCACCCCCGGTTCCACATCTGCCATTTACTTACTAACAATGTCACCTTGGAAAGTTCTTTAACCTCCCTATGCCTCATTTTTCTGCAAATTGGGAATCCTAACAATACTTAAGCTGTAGGGATGTGAACATGATTAACAAGTTAATATACCTGGCAGGCAGTATTTACATGCAAGCATTTCCCATTAGGCAACATTTAAAATGTACCTAATTTTAGGTACATTTTAAATGAGGAAGAACTGAGGAATGGGACTGGGTGAGGTGTTCCAGACGGAAAGAACAGCCCAATCCAAAACTGGGAGGAGGTAACAACTGATTGAAGCCATAAGGGAGGGACAGGCATCGGCGAGCCTCTCTCCAGGTCCAGGGTTTAACAGAGCCTCCATATGGAGTGGGTCCTCAGCAGGCATACTTGGGATTTGAATAGGTCGCAGGAAAACCCCTAAGAATGAGAGGCTGTGAGACATGCATCTCCATCTCTCTAGAAAGGAAGGGAGCAGTGGCACATGCTAACTCCCAACTGCATGCTCTCCACGGCACCAGGATCATGAAAAGGCAGGGAGGGGCAGTCTAACTCCCAGAGGAAAGGACATGAACTTGGGTCCGTGCTCTATCTCTATCCTTATCATGCCAAGTCCCAGGCGTTCTGGTTAATCATTCATAGCTGGCCACACTGCAGCACCCACCCCACCTTCTGGGTGAAGCTATTCTCTGAACTTTGTCTCCCGGCAAGAAAAACTTTCTTCTCTGTGTACTTAAGAAATGGACAACTAACTACACAGAGTCACACCCGGGAGACCATTCAGCCAGGGTGCTGTATGTGACCAGCAGGAAGCCTGAGAGATGGGACCATCTTCTCCAATGTCAACCCACCCACGGAGGAGTAATCATGTCCTCAGGGGCCAAGTGTAGGTCCATCCTTTATAACCTGATCAAATCATGGCATAGAGTCCAAAAATGGGACTAGAGCACCTGGATTCTCAAATCAACTAAGAAGTCATTCTGTGACCTCGGGCAAGTACCTTGACCTCCGTGAGCTTTGGGTGGATGGGAATAATTCCAGTCTCGTAAAGTTGCTCACCTGTTGGGAAGATTAATTTAAACAATGCACATCGGGTGTTTAGAACAGTTTCCAATATGAAGTAGAGACCCAGTCCGTGAGAGGTCCCCTGTCTCTTCAGGTTTCTCTTGGATTCAGCATTCTACCACACTGAGAATGGGTCACATAAGGGATGGGACTTTTCTCTTTTTCCCCCCATGCTAAGCTTACCTTGAATTTCTGAAATTAATGAGTTGACCTTTCAACCTTGGCACACCATGTTTTCATGACTCTTTATCACACCCGTCACATGATGACAGATGTTGGGGGCGCCCAGTAGCATGTTCCCTCCTCTCCTCGAGGCCCCAAGGAGATCAGATGATGGCACAAGACACACAGGGATACTGAGCCAAATGGGAAGCAAATACCAAGTCTATTCTCCTCTGACATATGACAGCTGTCTAACCACAGGCACTCCCATCATCTGTGATCAAGCTGTGAGTGAGAGTGGGACCCCACCAACTCTCATCCCCAATCCAGACATTGGAACATACACTCCCAAAGCTTGCCTACAGAAATGTGACAAGGCTAAAGAGTAAACTTGGTGATATAGACAAGGATGGAAGCCTTCTAGAAGGTGCTCCACTCTGAGGCTATAGGAGCAGAGTCTCCTGAGCCCAGGGTGGGAAGTCAGGGGAGTGGCTGACTTGGTTTCTGATTCTGAGCTGCAGCAGCCCTGCCCACTAGAAAATAAATGTGAACAGTGATATCAGCGTCCATCCATTCAATCTAGACAATACTCTTCCTAGGCAGGAGCAAAAGACAGCATCTGAAGACCCGCCACACATAATCTACAACTCCACTGCCATGGGAAAAGAAGTCCAAGTGGAATTTCTAAAGAAGGGTGAAAAGGAGGGGAGAAATGTTGCCCCTCACCCAACAACAGAGGTCTCCCATTTGTAGACTTCGTTGGCAACCGCAAACCCCAGTGTACCCTCAGCATGCACATGTGCATGCATAACACACACACACACACACACACACACATACACCACCTGGTCCCTCCTGCAGAAGGAGGAAATCAAGTGGGGCAATGGAAAATTTGAGAGGCTGGAACTTTCCATCCAAACAGAACACTCAGAAATTTGACTGAAGGCATGCCCCAACCAGAGAACCCTTAGAAAAATGGTGGGACCTCCATGTACCCTGTGCACAAGGGACTATGTTGCTGAATCTTGCTCCCAGGGTCCCTGTAGCTGTCACTCTACAAATAAATAGAAATGTGGTGATTCCCCTGCCATTTTGAAACACGAACCGAACAGAAGAGTGGGCCAGGGTCACAGGCTTTCGCCAATAGGAATATTCTATTAACTTGCAGAGAGCAGAATCCAGCCCTCAACCTGGCCCTGGTGGACTGTTCAGTGTTCATTAAGGGTGTGGTCAAGCAGTGGAGGTGGAGTCTTTGCCATGAATTCTTCTCCCATTTCTTTCCTGACTAGCAGCGTGAGTGTGGAGAGTCGTTGCCCTTCCTAGGCCTCAATTATCTTCTTGCCAAATCTCACTTTTCTGATTTAAAAGACAACAACAGTAGTCACCACTCCTATGGGTCTCCCAGGAAGGTTTGAAGGAGTCCATACGCTTCAGCGAGATAGGTGGAGGACACAATGTTCCAGCAGGAGAGGACACAGTGGAACACACAATGTCCCAGCAGATTGGGGGAAGGTGATCAGACCAGCAAAACAGCAGCATTTGAAAAAAAAAAAAAAAAGCGGGGAGTGGGGGGAGGCATGTCTACTTTTCATAAGCCAAGAGGGACTGGGTCAACCGTAGAGACAAGAAAAACTCTCACTCAAGGAAAAACAAAGGCAAACATTTTAAAGAGCAAAATTGCAGCGGCAAATGACAGGGAGAAGAGAGGAAAATGGTAAAGGGGATGGACTGAAGCCGAAACCACTGTCCAAAAAAAATTTAAAAATCAAAGAACTAAAGCGAGAAGTCTGTAAGGACAGAATTTCTGGTAATTAGAAGAGACAGAGCAGTGGACAGGCAGATGGCACCAACACAGACACTCCTTGGGAATGTCAGGGGTTGGAGGGCTCCGTGGAACCAAAGGAGAAGAAGGGACAGATAATGGTGGTGCCCAGGGAGACCACGTGGACAAGAAAGCAATGTTCCTAGCTCTGTTAGGAGCAAGGAAAGGCTCCGAGAAGGCAGGCCCCGGGCTACGGAGGAAAAACAAAACAGGATTCCAGAACTGATCAAACTATAAAATTCTTAAAAAGTCCTCCCCTCAGACTTCAGATCTAGCCACCAAATTCTCTAAGCTGACTCACGAAGCTTGGATTGTTGTCCCAGGAAAAGGAGAGGACAGGCCAAGGACACAATAGTGCATCAGAAAGCCCAGTGGGCAGTTTGGGGCCCCCCGTGTGGTTAAAAGTCCCACCACAAGCATCTGCAACAGCAGACAAGGCTGGGGGGGGGGCACGCTGGGTGGCCACAAACCCGTCCACCATTGTAAGAAAAATCCCAGTGGAGCAGGCAGAGGAAGTTGTGAGAGAGTCCTCCTGGTCGGACTAAGTGTGGATCTTAGGCCAGGGGGCAGCATTGGTGGAAGCTGTGGAGATGAAGAAGGAGCAAAGTGACCAGGGAAGAGAAAAGAAGGAACCAGGGGAGGAGCCTGCACAGAGGGGCTCGAGGCTTAGACACCAGTCTTCAGAGACGGCATGAAGACGGGCCAAACAAAGTGTCTCTGCAATCAGGGATGGGCAGGTGGGGCAAACACAGAAGGCCATCTGAGAGCTTGCTACTGAAAGAAGCACTGAGCATACCCCATGCATCATGACACCTCAGTTCTATGTAGTTACAATTACTTTGTGTGTGTGTGTCTGGTACTGAGGATTGAACCTGGGGTCATTTGCCACTGAGCCACATTCTCAGCCATTTTTGTTTGTTTGTTATTTTGAGACTGGTCTCCAACTTTGATCCTCCTGCCTCAGCCTCCCAAGTCGCTGGGATTACAGATGGGTACCACTGTGTTAGCTAGCTACAATTTTTTGAGCACCTGTTGTGTGTAAGGCAGTGGGCTATGTACATTAAGTGCATTAGCCTCCGCAGTTCTCTCTCTCACACACACACATACTCATGCATGCATGCGGGCCACCCACACACATTATTGACAAGAACCCTGAGATTCAAGAGTGGTTAAGTGATTTGCCTAAGGTCACACAGCAAGTTAAGCAGCAGAGCTGGGATTTCGATGTGTCTTTGACTCCAAAGCCTGTGCTCATAATTGCTCCTACTCTGGAGTAACCAATGCTGCTTTTTCACTTCCCAGACTAGATGAGGGCTTCTCTCCTGTTCTCCTCCAGCCCTTTCTGCTTAGATGAGCAAGTTGTTCTCCTCCCCCGATGCGTGTTTAGAATCTCTTTTTTTTTTTTAAATAACAATGTCTGAGTCCCTGCTTATAACCATTTAACCTGAATCTCTAGGGATAGGACTCTGGCATTCATATTTCTAAGCTCTTCAGAAACAATTCAAGTGTGCCACCAAAAGATGCACCGTACAGAAAGTGAGCACTTCAAGGTCAAAGACCAGGTCTCTAGTCTTTGAATCCCCAGAGCCCAGCATAGAGTCTGGTTCAGAATAGGTGCTTGACACATGTTTAGTGAGAGGATGAATCAAGGTAGCAGAAGATAAAGATCAAGCATACAAAAAAGGAGATCCGTGAAGTATTATGTGGTGGGGGGGGGGGGTGATTTGAGATTGAGAAGCAGAAGAGAATCTTTAAGATGCTAGGGGCCAAGGAAGGATCTGGATGAAGCTGCATCAGCAGAGGCTGTCTTGCATAACAAATGTCTAGTTAAAGGTAATAGGGAGTTTCCATGCAGAATAAACAGCACCTAATATTCCTAATATTCCTCGGCAGAGAGGAATGAGGTGAAGGGGAGTCAAAAACGTGAGTCTCCGAATGTGTTGGAATAAAGGACATTGGGGGCCAGAACCCTCAGCTTTGGTGAGAGAAGATGAGAAGGGCAGGTGCTCAAAAGAAAGAGAAAGAACAGAGGCTTGATTTTGAGAATAACTGAAACATGTGAGAGAATATGGCCGAGACGATAAAACTCATGATTTAAAAATAAAATGGGGAAACAAGAGAAGGCGAGCTTGTCATTAAGAGCGGAGTGAATTTGTAAGCCATCCATATGTATGTTCGTTCGGCATGCTATTGTTTCAGAAGTGAAAAGGATTATAGGTAAATAAAATATGCAAATGCATTTCATAATGAAAGAATCCTGTGATGAATAACTGAGATAATCATTATGGAAAATTCTCTGGGGGAAAAAAAATGCAAACCCTTCCAGAAATGCAAGATGGTGCGATTATCATTCTAAGGTATGATCATCCGCTGGGTGTTGCCGTGTGTGCTAAGAAAATTGGCTCGCTGAGCATTGAGCATTGGTCAACTAAGCAAAGGCCCAGAGTCTCCTTTAATCGGTTTCAGACAGCTCTCAAGAGGTAGGCTCTGCGGGGCTGGGTCTTTCGCAGGAGAGCAAGGCATGCCTGGTATATACGTGAAGTATCCCGGGGCGGGGGCCATCTCAAGTTGGGAGGATTAAGTTTGAGTTTCTACAACACAAAGATCTGGGAAAAGAAGGAGGAATTTTTAAAAAGGTGCGGGGTTGGTTGGGTGGGGGTGGGGGGGATAGGAGCAGAGTCAAAAAGGAGAGAAGAAAGAAGTATCCTACATTTTGTAAATGCCTACTATGCACCAGACACTGGGCATATAGGATTTCACTTAACCACCATTAGCCTTGAACTGGCCCAAGATCATATTCAGTGCTGGACTCCCTCTTCTCTTCATTCCATACTCTTTCCCCAGCCTCACCCCCAGGACCTCCAGTAACACCTCTCCAACAACAAGGACCCACGAACAGTCCTCAGCCCTGTCTTCTCTGACATTTCCACCACCATCTCTAATTCGACTCAGATGTCTCCAATGCACCTCAAACTCTCTAAATCCAAAATATATCCCTTTAACCTCTTGCCCAAACCTGATCCCTTTCTGGTGTTTCCTTTGCCAGGGACCCCTATCCCCAAACTGTCTCAATAGAGTTGTGCAAACCTAAAACCTAAGAGTCTTTTCTTCTCATGCCTCCCTGCGTCATTATCCCATGAACGATCCACCCCAAATCCTGTTTATTTAACTTCCCATAATATATCCTAAGTGGATTTTAAGATTGTGTCTACTTAAAGGTAGCCAATTCCCTAACTTTCTAGCCTCCTGTCCCTGCCTAGCCCAAGTTGCCAGCTTCTCTTGCCTAGACTGCTGCATAGCTCTGGGGCCCTCCTGCCTACTCTGACCCCTCCCATCGGTTCTCCACATCTGTCTTAGTCCATTTGCGCTGCTATAACAAAATACCTTAGGCGGGGTAATTGACAACACAAATTATTGCCCACCCTTCTGGAGGCTGAGAGTCTAAGATCAATGCATCAGCATTTGGTGTCTGGTGAGGGTCCGTTCCTTACCTCTGGTACTTTTAGCTCTGTCTTCACATGGCAAAAGAGGCAATAGGCTCCCCTTGTGGCCCAATCTCTTCCCAAGGATCCATCTCCTAAAACTCTCATATTAGGAGTTAGGCTTCTACATATGAATGGGGGAAACACCAACATTCAGACCACAGCAACATAGAAATCAAGAGGACATTCTCAAAATACAAACCTGATTATGCCTCTACCTCTAATCCACTCCAACCCACCAGCTTTAAATAAGCCACTGGAATGGACTCTCATAGATCTTTGGTTAAAGACCCAAGACCTTTGCATGGCCTCCCGATCAGGGGTGATTGGACCTCCTGTCTTGTCTTCTCCTGGCCTTCCTCTGTCTGCCCACCAGTCACACTGGCCAGTTCTCATGCCAAAGGACCTTTGCACATGTGTGCTGTTCCTGTGTTCCCCTGCCTCCACCTCTGGACTCCTACATATCCTCCAGATATAAATCAAAGAGCCCTTGTGATGGCAGCCTCCCCAACGTCCACATAGATCAGTTTCCCATAAGGTCTTCCAAGAGATTCAATCTCTTTTCTCAAAACATTTTCACAACTTCTAATTTTACATTTGTTTAAGCAATTGTTTGCTTAATGTCTGTCTTCCCCCCATAGACTACAATCTCATGAGGACAGAAGTTACTTTTTTTCCCCCTGCCCATTATCCTCAGACTTTATACAGCCTGGGGACATGGACTTCCTCCATGTACAACTCCCATCCACCTCATGTGTCTAACTACCTCCTCCAGGTTCTTCGAGACCCTCCCTACCTTTCCTGTCTCTTTGGTCCAATTCTGCGATCCCTAACTCTTCCCCCTGTAGTCTTGAGCTGGATGGAAGGTAATGGAAGATTTGGTTTCTTATCTCCTATTTTTTTGGGGGGGAGGGTTCCTACCACTACACTTAACCTGCAAATATTATTCACCATCCACCACCCATGGCGTGCTCTATTGCTTCAGTATTTCAATGATTTTTTTTTTTTTTTTTTTTTTTTTTAGTACTGGGGCTTGAACCCAGGGGCACCCTATCACAGTACTACATGCCCAGCCTTCTTTTTTGGTTTTGTTTTGAGACAAGCTCTCACTAAGTTGTCAAAGCTGGCCTTGAATTTGGGATACACCTGCCTTTACCTCCCTAGTCTCTGGGATTACAGGTGTGCATCGCCAAAACTAACTCAATAATATTTACTTGATCTCTGGATAAGAAAGGATTGGGCTGGGTATGTAGCTCAGTGATAAAGTTACCCTGGTTTCAATCCCCTGTACAAAAAAAAAAAAAAAAAGACTTTCTAAATACAAAACAATGAAAGAAATTGCCAAAGAAAAGCACCAGCCAGGGGGGCTCCATGATGCCCACCTGTCATTCCGGTGGCTCAGGAGGCAGAAGCAAGAGGATGGAAAGTTTGAGACCAGTCTCAGCAACTTAGCAAGACCCTGTCTCAAAAAATTAAAAGGGCTGGGAATGTAAGTGCCTCTGGGTTCAATCCCTGATACCAAAAATAGAAAATCGCCAAATTTGAAATTTTGGGATATCAGAAATCCTTCTAAATAAAACTAAAAGGCAAATGACAAGGGCTGAGGAAAACACATAGAGTAAACATGACAAAAGGTTGTTATCCTTAATATGTAAATAGCTCATATAAATGGATAAGAAAAATACTAAAATCCCAGTAGAAATAGAGACAAAGGGCATGAATAGGTACAAATAGCTTAATAAACACATGAAAAATGTTTAACTTCACCAGTCATCAGGGGAAATGCAAATTAATACAACACTAAGCCTCTGTTCACCTATCAAATTAGGATAATATTAAAGGACGGTAAGGATGCAGCGATCACTTACTAGATTCCCAGGGAAAAAGAAGGCAGATTTTTTTTTTTTTTTTTTTTTACTTTCAATAGCTCCTTACCGCCTACAGGAAAAGCTCAAAGATTGTTCAAGACTCAAGGGTCTTGTTCCTGCCTTCCTGTCCTGCAATCTGACCCTTGCAGAATTGAACTAGCTGGAATATCCTGAGCCCAATGTGGCATGTCCTGTCTGCCCAGACTGCCTTTCCTGAAACCTCTGTCTCCCTCCTCCCCACCTACCCTGACCCCAACCATTCTTCTTCTCTGTTCCTCCTTGGTACTCCTGAGACATGTCCACCTAGGAAACCCTCAGGAGCTGAGTTTTGGTCCCCTGCCCTGTGCTCCGATTATGCACAAGTTCCCTTACTTAGCACTTAAAACTAGGCAATATTGAAAATGACTCTTTATGGCTTTCTTCCCGCCTTAGATTATATGCTCCTCCAGAGAGACATTATATTTTTATTCATTCCTGTATCCCTGGGCCAAGTCCAGTATAGAAGCTCAACAGATGACTTTTGAACTAATCAATCGCGGGATAAATTAATGATTCCATTTTGCACCATAAATTTTTGCCACTCTTCCGGTAAAATGCAAGTTTTACTTAAAATGGATAAAATTAAGTCATTTTGGATGGAGAGAAAAATATCTCACCCATGCCCCAGTCCTGATTTTAGTGCCCATGTTCTATCATCCTATGGGTTGTAACCAATTATGGGCCATGAAATTAATTTATGGGTCATGACCACCATTTTTTAAAAAGATTAGGAGCAGAAGAGAATGGAATGGCTCTTGTAGCTGATCTCTCCTCCCCATTTCCAGTGTTTTCCATTATGTTTTAATTTCCTCACCTACCACACCCAGGAGGGAAGGAATAATGGTTAAAAATACAAGTTAGGAGGATCATGTTTCTGCTCTGATTCTGTTCATTGTGAGACTCCAGGAAAAGTTCCTGGTCTCTCAAAGTTTTGATCTCCTTACCAGTAAGAAGAGGACAATAAAAATATGACCCCAGATAATCTGGGCTGAGGATATAGCTCAGCAGTAAAGCAGATGTCTAGGTATTAGATGCAAGGCCCTGGATTTGATTCCCCAGCACTGCCGCCCACCACCACCTCCAAAAAAAAAAAAAAAAAAAATGAAACAGGAAGAATCCAGTATTGCTTCAAATTATCAGAATTTTTCATCAGCCTTTCTGGTATGGGGACATTGTGATTACCTATCAGAAAACAGACAGAACAGCATGTTATTTCCCCAGAGTTCCCTGCTCCGATGCCTGACCCCGCTTTTCTCTGTTCCTAACAAAATGCCTACCCTACCTTCATATTGTGGTCCAGTTTTGAGCCTCTCAGAACCTGAGCAAAATGCAACATGTCCTGAGTGGCATGGAGCAAATTGATGGGCCTTGGAGCCTAGGGTTATGGGTTCTGAAGGAAATGACTTACCTTTCTAAATTTTAAATCTGACCCAGTCATTCCCCTGCCTAAATTCTTTCCATCACTAGGCAAGGGTCCTGGGGGTCCCTCTAAGGGGCAATGGGAACTCCTCTCAGTCCAAGCAGGTTCTTGATTTGCAACTCTGAAAAAAAATCCCAGGATGCATCAAAAGCAAGGCATTAGCCCAGATTTGTTAAAAGACTGGAATCCATGAAGTGTGTGTCCCTATGATTTAAGTGCTGTGGAGATGTTTAAAAGGACCCAAAAAGGGCCTTCAACTTAGGAAGGAGCTGATCGATGAGGAATCTTTCTTTGAACCAGAAAAGCTTAAGTGAGAATTAAGTTTTTAAATCTATCATTTACAGGCCTTGTAAATCCTTTTGGGCTTAGAGGCCCCGTCAACACTAGTCACAGCATAAGTTTGATCAGAAAGAGGCAAGAGGTTTGAATAAGGCAGATAATTGGGTTCCCATATCCAAAACAGAGTGAATGTCTTTACGTGCCACATCAAAAATCCCCAAAGGCTCTGCTGGTTGGTGACCTCCAGTTGATCACAGGGGGCTTTGAGAGAACTGGGGCATCCTCAGTCTTCCAGGATAACCATAATGGGAGCAGATGGCCTCCCCCACCCCTTCATCAGAGACGAAGACCATCTCATCTCCAGTCATTTCCCTCTTTACTGAGGTAGCACAACCCAGGCGTGGGTGGACCTTACTTAGAGAAGTCCTTTTATAATACCCACTTTGCAATGGCAGTAGCCTCTAAATACCAAGTCATTTCCCTTTTTTTTTTTTTTCATATGGAGCCTCTGGGCATCTCTGAGGAGGCAGGGGTCTATTGCCCAATGCTAAGGAGAATAACTGGGCTTGTTCTCTTGCTCTTGCTGACCCCTTGGAATGCTTATTGTCTCTTCTACCTTGTCCCTGTTTTTGAAAACCCATATTTAAAAGTTGGTTGACAGAGGTCTAAGGACCATCATCTTCTTTGGAAGTTTTCTTCTAATGTCTGGGGCTTCGTGGCTAACGAATTAGGTGCCCATCAAAATTTGCCCTCCATGGGAATTGGATCAATGTTTGTATATTCTTGAAGGGTTTCTGTCAGCCATCCCAAGAAGAGGACAGGGTTATCATCTCTATTTGATTGTCTCCCTAATCGTTTTGTAGTTAACTGGTTCATTCATGCATCTTCTCAGTCCTTCAGTTAAACACGTGATCATAGGACTGCACCTTTTAAGATCTGCTCTCAGGATCTGATCATTCCAAGCAGGATTTTAATTGGGCACCGCAGTTGCTCCTAACAGCTAAGTTTAGTCTCGGGCAGCTACTTCATTTGCCTACGTTTGGCTAGCTGCCCAAAAGCAAACCTCTCCTTTTGCGGTGCAATAGGCAGAAAGAATTTCCTGAATATCTGCCTATGTTAAATCACAAGTAATAGTCAATCCCTGAAATTCATCTACAACTTTGCTAGAGTCCTCTGAGAACCGACCTAGTTTTTGTTTGCACTGAGTTAAATCAGTCATGGAAAAGGGGACATGTACTCTCATTATGTCTCATTTTTCCATCAACCACTTCATGGAGCAGGCAAATGTTTGAAGATTTAGAAGTTCTTGAGTGACAAGACGTTCCGCTCCAGGTGGTGCCAGCTGCAATATTTACCTGATAAGGGAGAATATAAAGGGTGATACCGGATGATACCGGTAGGTGGCGCCATTGGCACAATGGGGTTGAAGACTGAAAAGTCAATTCCAGGGGACAAAGGCTCTGTTTGGTCTGTATCTGAGCTACCTGGAGGGGCAGGAAAGATCTGTTTGGGGTGCTTAAAAGCGAATCCTCTATAGGAACTGATTCTTCTGGGTTTTTTTGTTTTGTTTTGTTTTTGTTTTTGTTTTTTTTTAACTGAAGGGAACAAGAGCACAACACATTTTGCGAAAGTCCCTAAGCTCTGGGTCTTGGTATGGGGTCAGACAGGTCTGATAAATGGGATTTCCATCCATTTTTCCTCTTGTTTACAAAATAGGTCAAGCTGAAGTATTGTGTGAAAATTTAAAGTTCCGTTTTTCAGGCCCAATTTCTCCACTTTCCAATTTGTACTGTGGCCAAGCAACATTACAAAAGAAAATAATTTTCTTTTTCTTTCCATCTTCTGCCTTAAAGAAACTTTAATTTTTAAAAAATACACCCGAAAAAGGGAATTGGTTGGAACAGAGATTGAGTTGCCCAGAGGTAAATTTCCAATAGCACCCTGGAAGCTCGCGTCTGTGTGTTCTGAAAGAAACAAAGCAAAACAGGATACTGGTAAGTTCCTAACCCTGGGTTAGAAAAGCTGGCCCATTCCTTCTGTAATTCACCAGGGTTTCCAGGATCCTCGCCCTCAGTCAGCAAATGTTTTCAGCTGTCTCTGGAAATTTTACAGGATCCTATAAGGCTGTTCCAAATCCTTCATGAGTACCCTTAACAAAGACAAAAGGTACACACTGAGAGCCAGGTCCAGTGGCGCATACCTGTAATCCCAGTGGCTCAGAAGGCTGAGGCAGGAGGACCGCGAGTTCAAAGCCAGCCTCTGCAACAGTGAGGCACTAAGCAACTCAGTGAGATCCTTCCTCTAAATAAAATACAAAAAAAAAAAAAAAAAAAGGACTGGGGATGTGGCTCAGCGGTTGAGTGCTCCTGAGTTCAATCCCTGGTACCCCACCCCCCCAAAAAAAAGATACAAAAGGCTGGGTCTTCACCCTTTTATGAAAAAAAGAAAGGCCCTGATATCTTTTGTAATCTAAATATGCCAGGCTATTAAGAATTCTTTAAAAGAGCAATTATACAGCGACCCTGTGAATATTCTTGAAATGGGTTTGGGGAGTTTCCTCTGAACTAGCCATAGTCAAATAGAATCCACAGAAGAGGACTTATTAGGAACAGAGGGACCAAATGGCATCATGCCTTGAGACAATTTTTCCTGAAAGATACTTTCAAAACATAGTACATGTTGAAGCAATGCTAGTGTTGCTTCCAAAGGTGGAGCTGTTGTTAAAAAAAAGAAAAAGAAGCAGAGGCAGAAGAGGAGGAGAGGGAGAGGAAGGAAAAGGAGAAGGAGAAAAGGAGAAAGAGAAGGAAAGAGAGACAATTTTTGTGACAGCCAGTGTAGTAGCACACACCTGTAATCCCAGCAGCTCAGGAGGCTGAGGCAGGAGGATCACAAATTCCAGGCCAGCTTCAGCACCTTAGTGAGACACTGTCTTGAAATAAAAAAGGCTGAGATGTAGTTCAGGCACAGCACTTGCCCACCATGCATGAGGCCCTGGATTCAATCCCCAGGGATTGCCAAAAAAAAAAAAAGTAAATTTAAATTTGAGAAAAAGAAAGTACATTTTATTTGCAGAGGCTTAAAACATGAGTTCATACTGTGAACAGAAGGAAGGGAGAGAAGAAAAAGACAGCAGGGCAGAGACAAATTTTTAGCATTATAGGAGAAAAGAATGTAACATAACATAAATAAGCGTTTTGAATCCAGAGTGTGCTGTTTGATGGAGACACTTTCTCTGATTTTCAGGTCAGAGCCGGGTTACCCCAACACGGGTCACATGAAATTAGACAAGGAAATCAGCTTGGCGCATAGGAGGATCAGGCCTTATATGGATGTCCCCCAGGACAGCCTTTTTAGTCTCCTCTGATCCAGGAGCTAGGTATGTTGTGCTGAAGGATGCCCTGCTGAGGCCACTCATTGTCTGTGGGGAATTCCCCTGTCACCTTTGTCCCCTTTGGTTTTGGTCAAAGGGAGCAAGTACCTCTTCTTTTCAGCACCTTCAATGCCAAGCACTCATTTTCTAGGAATGTAGGCGTCTCTGGGGCAGAGAAACTAGGAGTGCAGAGGTTCGTAGGGATGCCATGCAATTAAAAGGCCAAAGCTAAGAGAAAGGGAAAGCATTCCGTTATCAAACAGAACTTACCAAATGCAATGCCTCAGTTTATATTCCTTCCTGGTTGCCAAAAGAATGTCACCAGACAGGGGTCCAAGGAGATCCCTCCAAGGGGCAATGGAAACTCAACTCATTCCGAGTGGGTTCTTGACTAACAGAAGCAAAACATAAGGAGATATCTATATCTAAATAGCTAAAGGATAGCAAAGGTATACATACCCCAAAGACAGGTAAGTACGTGTGCCCCTTGCCTGTCAGAGAGGAGAAATTGAGTGTCAGGGTTGAGCTCTGTGCTCATGCTTGAAGACCCAGGTCTACTAAGGGTCTCTTTTTCTTTATCCCAGAGAGCCCACCTGTCTCGTTTCTATAGTCCCCATTATGCTCAAGATGAAGCTCTATCACCCTAGTATGATCTGACATCCTGTCCAGCCTCACCCCTTACATTCCAAACTCCAGCCCTCCCCAGCCACCTGCATTTCCCAAGACAGCCATGCTTTCTTGGCCCTTCCCATGTCATCCTGTCTGCACGACACCTCTCCAGCTATCTCTGTCAGGTCCCCACTCAGGCGTCAGCTCCTCCCATGTGCCCTTGGGTGGCCCTCTCCATCTCAATACTGGCTGAAGCTCTGGTTCTACCAGCTGTTCGCTAGTCTTCGTCTCTCTCCTTAAGGACACGGGTTGTGACTTTTGTTCCAGATCTCCAGCATCTAGCACATCTAGTTCCCCCAGAGGAACCTCTCATTGCTCGTTAGTGGGATGGAAGGGAGGAGAAAATGGATGGAAATTCTTCAACTGACACCTTCCACAAATTTCCAAGGTCATAAAGCAACATGGAGCCTTTGAACTGCAAGCCACTTTCTAAAGATCAAGTTCACGTGGGCAGAATCTTGGAAGAGAAGGAAGCCCTGGACTGAGGGAGTTCAGGGTGATCACTGGGAGAAGCTGGATGCCAGGAACAGTTTCCCCTGGAGATTTCACAAGCTGGAGGAAGTTCCCTGGGTGGGTTGCTCCTCTGAGGAATGTGAGCTTGCACAAACAACCTTTGGAACACTGATAAGAGACCAGGAGCTTGAATGTCTGCATAATGTGAACATATTTGGGGTAGGGAGGGGATGAAGCAGGGCTACTCTCCCTACTGTAGTGATTTTTTTGTTTGGGCACACTCAGTTCTAGGGCCCATGGCTAGCAGCCCCTGCTTGGACAAAGTCATGGTAACTGAGGGGATACCACATAAGTCAACTACATCGGAGCACGGGAACTCCTGGGGACAGAAAGATTGGCATTGGCTTGTCAGAACCAGGTGCACGCCTGGGCATTTCACACATAACATTTCATTTGACTGACATACCAACCCAATGAGAAAACTAAGGACCAAGGAGGTTAAAAACTTGTCCAAGCTCACACAATGAAAGACATTTCCAGGCATGGTGGCATACTTCTGTAGTGCCAGCTACTCAAGAGGCTGAGGCAAGAGGACTGCAAGTTCAAGATCAGCCTCGGCAACTAAGTAAGACCCTGTCTTGAAATTTTATTAAAATGTAGCTCAGTGGTAAAGCACTTGCCTAGGGTGTGAGAGGCCCTGGGTTCAATTCCTAACACCACAAAAAAAAAGACCAAGCCCATATTTAAACCTAATTTTGACTTCAATATCTTTCTCTCTTCATATTTCACTCCTTTCCCTGAGTAATTTCTTCTTCATTAGAATTTGAATCTAATGATTCCATAGCCCCTCCTTACCCCAGGATAAGGAGGGGCTATGGAATGATCTACCACCACGTTCTAGTGATCAAAGGACTTGGGATATGTCTGTCCCCTAGCAAACCACACCTGGCAGAGACATTCCTGGGATTCTCTGTGCTCACCATCTAGCCCCTCTCCGAGGAGGCAGCTGGTAACTGAGATGCAGATCCACAGCTGCCTCTCTTGCTCAAGGCTCTGGGCCAGGTTAAAATCCAGGGGACATTTACAACTGTGACAGTCATTGCAACCTCAGCATGAATTGGTTTACAGTCCAGCGATGAAAGCAAGTTTTTTTTGTTGTTGTTTTGTTTTGAATTTTATATATATATATGTGTGTGTGTGTGTGTGTGTGTGTGTTTAATTAATTAATTAATTATTTTAGTTGTAGATGGACACAATGCCTCTATTTTATTTATTTATTTTTATGTGGTACTCAGGATCAAACCCAGTGCCTCATACGTACGAGGCAAGCATTTTGCCACGGAGCCACAATCCCAGCCCGAAAGCAAGTTTTTAAAGGGAGAGAAAAAGACAAAAAATGGGACAGTGGATGCCTATTTGTGGAGACATTGAAGAGAAAGGTCAGTGACGTTGTGAACATTTCCCATTCACAGCTTGCTAGCAGGACGGGAGTTAATAACGTGACCGTCCAACAGGGCTCCCCTAAAATACATCCCAAAGCCCATGCGGGCTGAGCCCTAGCTTCCCTCTTCTGACTCTGTTTCCCCAGCTGGGATTTGGTTAGAAGCTTGCCTATTTTCCAGGAGAGAATAAAGTACACTATTGCAAACAAACCCAATCTTGGATTTGAGAATGAGAGTTCCTGCTTCCCCACATCAGTCTGAAGGGTTTGCTGAGTGAGTTAGAACACAGTAAGTGAAATAGGAACCGATATGCAGCTCCAAACATGCTTAATGATATAGGATACGAACCTGGAAACTCCCCAAACCAGGCCCCTCTTCCAAGGGCGAGGTGGGTTCTGAGAATCGGGGAAGAAGCAGAGTACTTCCAGTTTGCTCATGATAGAAATTAGGCCGTTTAGATCATGCCTGGAATGTGCGATTGTGATTCTAGGTCCCACTAAGGTCTTGAGTCATAAAAGTGCTCCTTATCTTTCAAAATTTGCAAGACACACAGACACTAGAAGAAAAGAGAACACGCCCTTCACAGATGTCACTGCTGGAGGTTGAAATGACTCCATGGAGGCATCTCTGCTGCTGCCTGAGCTCTGAGCAGTCCCTAAATATCTCATTTTGAGATATACACAAGAGGCATCCTCAGGACTCTTAGGCTGTCTCCCTCCACCCTCAGTTCTCACATACACCCCACCCCCACACCACACAAGTGAATTTGACTCAGTAACCACACATTTGAGGAAAACATATGTATAAATTTACTATTCACTTAGTGGTAGCTAGGTAAAATCGCAGGCATAATGATAAAAAAGAAATAATCAATTTTGCAGTGCTCAGCTTCAGACCCAAGCCTGTAAAAGAAAAGAGGGACTCAGACACCTCAGGGACCAGGAAGTAACACAAATAAACGCATCAGGCCAGGGACAGAGTAGAAGGCTTACTCGGAGAGCGAACCTCTACCGAGCTCCAAATGATTGTCCTATTTTGAAAACGCAGTTCAGATTCGCCACGCCTTCTGATTGTCCAAGAGAAGTTGGAAATTCTGATTTTTATGTGAAACCACTGGATTCTTAGAGGGTGGCTCAATTTTCTTGAAAACACTAGGTGAGCGAAATTGAGCTGACAGCCCACTCTGCTGTACAGGTGGCGAAAGGCATGTCCCCTAACCCTGGTATGAGAATACCATTCTCCAGCCACCATCTGCCTGTTGCAACAGAGGCATCCACGATGGGGCGCTTCCGCTTTACTCTAAAACACATGGCGGGACCCCCCGAGCCCTGGAGAACAACTAACTCTACAGGGAAAAGTGAAGGGCTCAGCTAAGCCACCCAGGATAGCAGCAGATTGGCCCTCGAGACCACCTGCGGACCTATAGGACTAAATGGCCGACTGTTCCTGTAGGAAGCCTTCGGGGCCTGGGAGGCTTTTATCTGGCTCAGAAGCCAGGGCAGCCTCTCGAAGGACTTCCAGGTGCTCCTCAGCAGCTGACAGTGACTGGTCAATCCAATCCAGGCCTCCAGTCAGATGACAGGCATTTCTGGTCACCAGCACCAGATGACTGACAGACAGGAGCAAGGCAGTCGTCCTAGGAAAAAAACCAACAGGAACAGGTTTCCTAAGAAATGAGAAAATTCACATAAAACCCCAAACAGACATGCTCTAGACTAGTGTTCCCCGAGAGGTTGGTGGGTGTGGAACTGAATGGTTCCATGCTCAACAGATTTAAGTTAACAAGGTTAACGGAAGCCTGTCTCAGAGCCTTTGATGTACTAGATTATATCGTCCCTACAGTAAAGGGGGACAGTTAAACACCATGTCCCTAAAAATACCCTTTTTGTTCCCAAAGTTAAGGAGAGGGACCAATGAGAGCAAGCCTGGGCTGGAAAGCCCAGATCCATATTATCTTGAAGGACTCCAGCTTTCTCTCATGCATGCTGGGAACCAGGGTGAGTTAGTGTTATCTGTAGAAAGCTATTTTCTTGCAGGGACACAAGAAGAGTTGCTCCTTGGGATGCTGGTCACCCAAGCAAAGTCAGCAAGCTCATGCTGATGATGTCACTGTTTCTGCAGCCTAACAGATAAAACCCCTCTGTCAGTGGTGACTGGCACAGAAGTGAAGGCACTATGGAAAGGATATGTGTCACTCATCCAGCCAGCTGCCACTGGACAAAAGATTGTGAGAAGAGGGGGTGCCGCATGGCAAAGCACCATGAGGATCCGAGGTGCTATCTGTCAGCCTGCGCAACAGAACTCTTCTGGGAGCAGTCTCTGATCTCCTGTGAGCTCTCCCCAATAAATCACATCTCCCATGCTGTCTCTGGGCACTTTGGGGGGCCTGTCTGCAACCTCCCCACTTCCCTGGCACTACTGGGCTGTGGACAAGACCCTGATAGAGATCCAGGGAAGGCTGTGAATGTGTGTCTCACAGGCATTGCAGAGCACGGAAGCCACTCTCTGCAGCACACCTATGAACATCTCCCAGTAAAGCATTTCGTGAAACAGGCCAGATCTGGCCAACTCAGTGACCACATATTCCAAGTGCCGCTCACCTAAAGACAGGATATAAATACCCCAACCTTGCGCACCTTTTATTGATCACCAATCAGTAAGACCCAGTTTTCATTTACCCAAACTTTTTTTGTTTTTAAATATTTTTTAGTTGTCAATAGATCTTTTATTTATTTATATGCAATGCTGAGGATCAAACTCAGGGGCTCACACATGCCAGGCAAGCACTCTATCACTGAGCCATGACTTGAGCCCTTTACCCAAACTCTTAAAAAATAATAAAATCAAATTGAGGAGTTTTTCTTTTTTGTGGTTTTTTTCTTTCTTTTTTCTTTTTTTTTTTTAGCATTGAAAGAGTCATTGTAGCACCCCTTTTATATATTGAGTGTCCTGCTGCATTTGGGAATGTGCTGAAGATTACTAATCTGTGGTCAAATCTAGGCTGCAGCAGGAACGAGGCAGAGAAAAGCTGAAGTATCACGGTGCCCTGTGTGCCCAGCAACCTCACACGAGTATCCATGAAATATAAATCAAGAGTAAAGAATTCTTTAAAGGAGTCTACATCTGGTATAAGAGCATAGAATTCCATAAAGCTATGTTCCCTGCATATACAGGGAAAGGTCAGGAAAGAAGGGTTTCTGAGTGCCCAGTGGAAGGTGTGCACCCCTGCAGCTGACCTCTGCTCCCCAGCTCTGCTCAACCGGAGCCCACAGGGCAGCACTCTCAGCTAGGTGTGTCTGCTTCTGGGGTCCAAAGATCAAAGGGATCAGTAGGGGATGAAGGGAGGGAAGGCCAGGTGGAACACAGCCCAGCCGGATGTGTAGTCACGAAAATTCCAAACCCAAGACTGGCTCTTTCTCCTTCGGGGTTTCTGGAAGATGACTATATCTACCAACGAGCCAGCCTCCACTCCGCTTGGCTAACCGTTTGAACAGAAGTGAATGTGCTCCAACGTGGGTGCGGCCTTGGGAACCCAGCAGAACAGCCCTCTCTAAACAACCCAACCGGTCAACCTCACAGAGCTGATACAGGTGAACCTCAGCGGGACATGCCGAGCCAGCCCCCCACCCCTCTCACCGTGCATCCAGGAGCTTGGGGTCCAGCGGAGGGTACATGGACTTCACGACATCGTCCACTCTGAGGGGAGACAAAAGTCAAATATTTCACTTTATTTCCTTTTCTCCTTCTCTCCTGTCTGCTGATATTCCAGGCCCACTCAGTGGTTCCTTCCCTCCTGCTTCTGCATTCTCCTGTCTCCTGACACCGGGAAGAAGTAGAATTAGGGAGCACTCCACTTCCCAGATCATCTGAGTTTGCAGTATTTTAACTTTCACAGGCACTTACTACTTTTGTGTTTGGGGCAGAGTGTGGGAGATGTGGCTTAAGGCAATTACACAGAACACTAAAAAACAAAGTCACTAGTTTAATTTGAGTTCAAACCGCTCCATTGCTTTTCTTTTACCACGTGGTTCAATCCATGGCTAAGTTTTTAAAATCAGGTTCTGATTTGTGGGGTGCAAGGTTTTGCTCCAAATCTTTGCTCATGGACCGCTTGATAGTCAGGTAGGAAAAATAGACATATTGATTTCTAAAAGCACTTGAAAAAAGACACCCTCATTCTCACTGGGGGCTGAGGGGAGGGGAGGAAGCACAGAGGCAGCCTCAGGCCTGTCTCAGCCCCTTCCCTTGTGATGCCCAGAACAGAAGCTGATCTCTTTTAAATCATTCACCATCCAAACACCCTGGAATAAAAGGAGCAGGAAAGACAATGGGGAAGAAAATCAGCCAGAAGAAGTGTGATGGCAAAAAGACAAAGCATGGGCCCTGGGCACAGGGTGGGTGGGTGCCATCCTCCTGGCCACACTGCACCCTCACTTTGGCGTATGGCTAATCCACTCACCCTTGGAAATCCCCATGTCCTTCCCCTCCTGGCCCCTCCTAAAAGGGTGCCTTATAACCTCTGTCACAGGGACCATCCAGCCCTCGAAGTGGCATAAAATACGAGGAAGGGTTCAGCAGATATGAGCAATGCAGTCCCTAAAAATAATGGGTGACCAGTAAGAATGTCCGTCGGGCACTTTCTCAGAACCCAAGTGAGAGTTTTAAGGCCATGGCTGGCCAAGGCTGATACACGTGGCTACTCCCACCAAGGCAAGTCCAGAGAAAGTCCAGAGCTTTCTGACCTGAGTCCCTCCCTGGATTCCTTCCTTCCTTCTTTCTCAACTCACTGACTCCTTGGACCGAGTGTAAAACACACCAAGTCAAGCGTCCCTCGGAAGACCTCATAGGGTGTCCGCCCACAGGGCGCAGCAGCTGGGTAGTTTTTATTTGTTGGGGTTTTTTGTTTTGTTTTGTCTTGTTTGTTTTTGAGGCAGGGTATCCCAGTTTTTGAACTTGCAAACAGGTTGGCCTTGAACTTTTGATCAAGCTGGAATTAAAGTAAAGTTCGCATTACAAGCGGGTGCCGAGCGCACCCTCTCCCAGCCGCTGCCCCTAGCTTCTTACTCAGTTAATTTTGAGGATGGTAAAGGGCTGGTTCCTGGTGATTTAGCAGAGGCCTTGGCAACAAAGAAAGCAAGGTCCCTGGAACTCAGGGAATGGCCAACTGACAACTGAGTTGGGTCATTGCTGGGATGAGGCACGTCCACATACCAGCCACCAGATGGCGACACAAACTTAGTACAGCCCTTTGCTCTAAGAAAAGGACTTTTCTCTTTGCAAAAGAGAACCCAAATGAGGGGGAGTAGTTGTTGACTGCAGTCTGCTGGTTGCCTCCCACGTGGGATTCTGCAGACTGCCTGGAATCTGGGAGGTCTGAATGCTGTGGTTCACCCGCCCACCCCATCCTGGAGGTTGTTGGCTGGGCTGTACATGCGGGCAGTGAGGTCCACTGTGGCAACAAGGAAGGGGTCCCCAGGACAGACCCAGGCTGGACACAGGGCATGGCCAGGAGGTCACTGGAGACAGAGGTGTGGGCACCACTGGGAAATGCACTTGCTGGCTTCAGCAGCACCTGGGAGGTGGAGTAGCAAGAGAAGGAGCCGGAGCAGCCACCACAGAGCTGCAGAACAGGCTGTGGAGACCCATCTCACTGGGCTGCTGAATAGGGCTGGCAGCAGCCAGACATGCTGGGGATGGCGATCACAGGTGACCATCTTGACCTGGGAGTCCCTCTTTCTAAACCCTCCTGGCTGCCAGGGAAATATTGGGATGCAGATAACAGAAGTTGCCCACCTACTGCTTCTTATCGGAGCCCAACCCTGCGGTCTCCCTGGGCTTCTCTCATGAAGTACGGAGACTTCAAGGCCACCGATCACTCACCTGGGGCTGATCCGCTTGGCCACCACGATGATGTCGCTGACACTGGCAGAAGTCTTCATCTTGGCCCCAGAGCCCATAGTCATGGCAACGAGTTTTTCCGTCAGAGTGTGACAAATCTAATGTGGCAGGGAGGACAGAAGTGACGAGGAGCGGCTGGTCCCCTCCGAGGACTTTTTTTGTTGTTGTTGACTGCAGTCTGCTGGTTGCCTCCCACGTGGGATTCTGCAGACTGCACACCCCCCCGCCCCGTGCCACCACACAGCTGAACCCCTCCCCTAGTGACGGAGTTTAAGTGAGCAGCTCACAGAGGGCAGAGGAGATGGGTGGTGGGGAACCTCGGAGCAAGGGGGTGCTTCAGCTCAGAGGAGTCTAAGCTGAAATAATCCCTCTAATAAAAATCATGTGCTCTGATTTCACCTTCTCTAGGGGGAAAAGCCTGCTTTCTCTGTCTATGCCTCCACCTCATGCTTTAGTCTTCCAAAAGGGTAATAGCTCCGGCGAAGCGCCCGCACAAACAGGGCTGGACAGAGGGCGATTGTTCCCTCTAAGCACATTCTCCAATAAGGGCGCAGGATTCGACAGTTTTCGAGGGTGTTGTATCATTTGCAGGTTTGTTGAGATGATGACAGAAGAAGCAGGGGAAAGGCAAATCCATGACACAAGATGTTTTCATCATCCGCCCTCAGTGCCAGCCACCGCCCCCCCCAAAGCTCAGTTCCCTCCACGCCTCCCCCAGGTGAGGGCTGGATCGGCCTCTATCCCTGCAAAGAAGTTCCGTTGCCTGCCTTGGACTCGGGACTGGAAAATAAGGAGAAAAAGAAGCCCAAGGACCCAGTGGGAAAGGAGCCCAGTCCCCTCCCTCGAATTCCAGCCACAGGGATTCAAAGGCAGGTGATTAAGCAAAGGCACTTGAGATCCCAAGAGGCGGACTAGAAGCCCTTTCCTTGGATCTGGGGTCCTCCCTTATACCAATCTAATAAGGCTCCTTCCAGCTAATTCATCTCCCACCACAGGTGCCATTTATCCTCCTCATCTGACAGGTGCGGGCTCGCGCACGAGCCAGGGCACGAGTTGGGACAAGGAAAACGTGATATGGCTTCATTGCTCCCGTCATTATACCTGGCTATCCATATCTACAATTCTGTCTCTAGCTAAAGTCATATTTTATACACCCAAAGAGCTTCCCAGAATTACATAATAAGCCCAGGCTCTGAGGCAACCATTTCCTGCTAGGCTTTCTTTGTTCCAAAAGAGATAGCGAAAGATGTATCATTTGCATGAGGTGGGATAAAGGACTTCTTGATATCTTATATTGAATGACACTGGAGAAAAGACAAAATGATCTCTTTTGAAATTTCAAATAATAACTAGGCAAAGAGACAAAGAGAGAGGGTTACTGAAGTGAAGGAACTCACATTTGTAATTGGCCAAATATTGGAGTATTATTATGATGATATTAGGTAGGATGGTATCAGACAAGAATTGGGGGGAAAAAATGCTGGAACTCTAAAATTTACCCAAAATGAAAAATTGGATACAATCTTCCAAAGGATTTAGACATTCAAAGGAAAAAGTCAGGCTGAGCTATACAGCTCAGTGATAGAGGGCTTCCCTTGCAAGAATGAGTCCTTGGGTTCCATTCCTGGCACCACAAGAACAAAAAGAAAGAAAAAAAAAATTCTTCCTACAGATTGAAGAACTCACAGATTTTTTCCCCCCCTTTGAGGTCTTTGATTGACCTCAGGGGTGCTTAACCACTGAGCCACATCCCCAGCCCATTTTGAGAAAGGGCTCCGCTAAGTTGCTGAGGCTGGCTTTGAACTTGCAATCCTCCTGCCTCAGCCTCCTAGCCACTGGGATTACAGGTGTGCAATGCCGCTCCTGGCATTATGTGGATTTTTAAACACTGATTGTCCATTTGACTGACTACTGTCACAGCCAAATTCAGTTAGTGAAGACTTTCTAATCACCAAAGTCCACATTCAGAATGGCACGGGCCGTATAGGCTGGAGCTCTCTGTTAACAAAAGTGTGTGCTCAGAGAGAGGCCCCAACCCGCTTCTCCTCGGCAGCCGTGTGGACTCTGGTGCATGACTTTCCCCTAGGTTGTTAAAAGCGTGGCTCCTGCCCACCTAGGCTGTCTTTCCCACTGTGTGAAGAGGACCAGATGAAATAAAGCCTTCAAAGGGCCTTGAGAATCCTTAAAGCAAAAGAGACTGAACAGGCAAGAGTGGAAATGCCAAGTGCAGAGTAAAGGAAGGACCCTGGCAGAGGTTCAGGGCACGTGCTGAGATCCTTTCCAACTGTCTGTGCCTGGGGTGCACTGGGGACTCCCTGACGTCACAGGGAAATGGGAGTATTACCTTCAGGATGGCAATGCAGTGGGACATGAGACCCCTGGAGAGAAAAGAAGAAGGTGTCATGGCTTATGTAGAGAGCCCACCTCCCCTCCAGCTACCACCTCTGTCCCTCGCCCAGCACTGACCAGTGGGCACAGGGTACACCACCTCAGAGCAGATGCTTCAGTGTTAAAACAGACAAGCCCCTAGCCCTTCCCTTCCCTCCCACTCCCCCGCCACCTGGTCCTCCCGCTGGCTCTACAGACCGTCTATCAAGGCATGCTTTTCTAACTCTGCCCTCGGGTGGACTCTTCCCTCCATCCAACAAGACCTTCCCCTTAGGCTTATCCTGCTGAGCTCCTTCCCATCCTTCACTCCCAAGTCAAAAGGCTCCCTTCTGTGGCATCCTTCATGAAAGCCACCTGGGCCTCCCCACTGCAGGCAAACCTAGGCACTGCCTCCTCTGTGTGCCCACTGCACCACCTGCAGAGATGACCTTCAGTTTCTACGATACCGTATTCAGGACGGTTCCATCTCCCTGCTATTTGAATACCTGCAGGACCAACCCGGGGCCCTACACATAATGCCCCATGACCACATGCCCAGGGAAAGGATGACCAAAGGGATAAGGAAAGAAACCTCAAAGGCTCCTGCTGGACAGAGAGTGCCTGAGGGATACTGGGGACCAACGCTTCTTCCCTGGAGCCTGACTGTCAAATTCCTGGCACCCCAATATAACCCGAGCACCTGGGGGTGACTTATAACAATCTGTGCCACACATCTGAGAGCCTGAGTGTTCAGGTTTACCAAACGGGAGGAGAGAGCAAGGACAGACGCCCTATTCTGATTTCTCCCGATGTCAAGGGCAGGGCAAGGGTAGCCAGAAGCAAAGGTTCCCGGGCCTTACGAGGCATCTTCAATCCAGTCTTCATTCTCCAGAATGGCCTCGATGTGGGGGTTGGTGATGACGACATCATCCAGCTCTAACTCTGAGGGCTCCGACTGGGTCTCCATGGCTCCGATGAGGTCCACGATGGGCCTGGAAGGGAAGGCCCCGTTACGGTCGTGGCCATGAGGTGAGCAGCTGGCTCCACCACACACTCCCTACCATTGTCATCCGGCCAGCCTCACAGAGGTCTGAAAAGTAATGAGTCCACCCCATTACGGACTAGAACCTCTAAACTTGTGAGCCAAAATAACCCTTTTCTCTTTATAAGTTAAATATCTCAGTTATTTTGTTACAGTGATGGAAAACTGACTAATACACCCACATACCCACCCAAAGGATAAAGGGGATAACTTAGAGCAGCATCCTGTTATCCTAGATCCAAACCTAACCCTAAAGGAAACATAGCTGAGGACAGAGCATCTGGCTAAATGATGAGTTAGGGAGTCAGGCAGAGACACAAAAAATACTAGTGGACAGAATGAGATGAGCTACTGAGAAAAAGAATAGAGCTATAATTCTATGATTACAAAAATGTATTAGGGCTACTCCTTCAGGACAAAATAATATCCTTTCATTGCTCATCATCCCTTCAATCCTATACGTCACAGACAGGCAGGAGTCCCTATTACCCAAGCCCACCTGCACTCCCTACTATGTCTGCAGAATCATTCTGGGGGACCTCCTTATCCCACCCCCAAACTCCACTCTCTCCAAGTTAGTCATTCTGGAGAAGTGAGAGAAGGAGAAACACCTCCTCCTTTATAACGGGATCTTGAAAACCCAAGCCACCACAGCATTCTTTGCAACAGCAGAGCTTTCCTAGGCCATGAAAATGGGCACTTAAAAATTATGTAACCACTCAACAGAGAAGCTGATAGAAATAAGATAAAGGTGGAACAGAAACTAAGGGTTAGTTGCCACAGTCCCTTAAGGACCTATCAATTAAAACATCCCTAAACTGAAAGTTGGATCTTCCTTACAAAAATCCATTTTACACAAAATGTATCACGATGAAATCCAAAATGCAAAGAGAGAAACAGGCCTGGGCTGGGATTTCACGGTAGGAAGCATCTGTTACTTAGCTGTGTGGCTGAGTGTGGGCATGTGATCTTTGTTCCCAGGGGTCTGGTTGGAGAGGGATTTGATTTGTCCCACTGCTGAGATGACCAGCTTTGTACAGATGGCTTTGCCTTTATGCTAGGTGAACATGTTCAGTGACTTTTTCAATGGCTCAGTGAACAGAGAAAGATGTGGCTCAGGATGCTGAGGGCTTAAGGAATATTCTTAAGCTCTGAGGTCTTTATTGGGCAGGACAGCGTGTGGGTACCATTTCAGAGAGCAAACACTGAGCCAGAGTAGCCCAGCACCAAGCTATTTCTATTCCTCTCTTCTTCCTTTGGGGGAGCCCACCTCTCCTCCTCCACCTCCCACCCCATGAGCCACTCACTTGGAATCATACCGCTGCAGCAGATCTCGGGGCCGGCAGTAACGCTGCCTGCACACCACCACCAAGGCTGCAAACGAAGCCAGAAAGATGGTGGCCAGCACCCCTATGGCAACAATCACCACCGTCTCCATGCTTCCTGGTAGCTCCCGACTCAGTCCCACTCACATCTCCACACAGGCTAATGCCTGAGAGAACGCCAGGTCAGGGCAGACCTAGTGAAGAAGCCAGAAAGAGAAGAGGGCTGCTGAGTCTCACCTGTCGGAAGTGGCAAATGGGAAGGGGGTAGAGTGAGATTCCTCCAACCCATCTGCACAGATCTGAGGGACTAAAGAAACCCAAAGTGCATTATATGACTTGCTCAGATTCACCTTTCCCTTTATTAAGAGTTTGCCTCCTGAGTGAACCAAGAAGGGTTGTTTGTTTTGGTACTGAGGACTGATCCCAGGGCCACTGAACTACATCCCTTGTTGTTTTTAATTTTTATTTTGAAACAGGATCTCACTGAGTTGCTGAGGCTGGCTTCCAAACTTGTGATCCTCCTGCCTTGACCTCCCAACTTGCTGGGATTACAGGCATTACAGGCATGCACCGCTGTGCCTAGCTAGGATGGGTTTTTAAATCTGAGACAAAAGGAAACAATTAGCCATTAATTTTTCATATATATTTAAAAAAATGTGCATGAGAAAGCAGGGGAGAGGTGAGAGGTGTTTACTGAGGATCTCCTCTATGCCAGGCACTTTGTGTGTTAACTCATCTAACAACGCTATGAGCTAGACATTGGTGTTCCTATTTTATAATTGGGGAAACTGAGGTTCAGGGAATTTGTCCACATTTACATAGTCAGAAAGCAGAAAGGGAAGTGGACTTCCTCTTTCTCAGGAGGAAAGAAGACTGTAGAAACTCTGAAAAGGGTTCTGATCATCATTTTCAGTGCTGGAAACTTACAAATGGTTTAAAAGCATCCACTGCCTATTGCCTGTTTTCCCTCAGGAGGCTCTTTCACCTCTACAGTTATGCATGGCTTGGCAAGAGGGATGTGTTCTGAGATTTTTGTCATTGTGCAAACACCACAGCTATGGTATGATCTTACAGAACCACCTCTGTGCATAGGAATTCATCATTTAGTGAAATGTCGTACAAAGGGCATGGCTGTCTTTTTAACTCCTAGGTCAAAGGAGCAAGGGCATCTCGTGGAAGTACTCATTTCATGTATCCATCTGCAAAAAGGGGTGCTGTGACACGGGGGTCTCTGTGACCCCAGGATGCCGCATCTCTTCTATCTGCACTTATCTATGCATTATGTCTTAGAGGATCCAAATGCTCTTGGTTGACATTCAGTAAGCATATACTGATCATTTATAATGCACCAAGCTCTGGACTGGAGTCTGAAGATTGGAGATTAAAACAGAGAGAGCGAGGCTAGTCTTAAGGAGCTGGTGGGAAAGGTGAGAAAGTTAGAAAAACCATTTCAACTCCATGTGCCTGGGCTAGGGGCAGAAGCACCTAGAAAAGAGAGTAACTGCATATGCAGAACATTTTCTGAGAAAGCCTTCTTCACAGGGACAAGTGATGCTTGAGCTGGATTTTGAAGGATGTGTAGGAGTTGGCGGGGGGGGGGGGGGGGGTGGGCAAGGTGGGACCTTAGCTGGCCTAAAATGCGAAGGAGGCCTTCTCCACCACCGCTGCTCTCTCAGAGATGTCTCTTTCATCTCTTTTTCTCTGGTTGTGGGAGGAAGGGGTACATCTCAGCGTCTGCGCAGCTTTTCCAGGTATATGGTTCTGTGTAGTGTCCACCCCACGGCCATGAGCTCTTCTTACCCCGTCCCCCCATCTCCGTCTTTATCTCTGCGCGTCTGTTTTCCTCTCCACCCACTCTTTTCCCTTCAGCCTCTCCCCTGATCAGGGTTTCTTTCCTTTTCTCGCCCCTGCCCCCATGCCTCCAAGAGCTTCTGGGTTTCCTCTCTTTCTGTGTGTCCGGAGTTTGTTCCTCCGAGTGTGTCTGAGTTCCTGGGCTGTCCTTGTCTCTCTCTGATTGGTTTGTGCGGGCGTTTCTTTGTGCGCTTTTCTTTCTCGGTGTATTCTCGATTTCTGCAAGTTTCCCGCCAGCCCCGCTTCCCCCTCTTCGTGGTCTAAGTCCAGGAGGTTAAGCAGCCCCAAGACCCTCTCTTTCCCCTGCCGGGCCACCCCCCCACCCCAGCTCCCACTCCAACACCCCAGAGTTGGGACCCAGACGGGCATGGAGCGCGCGGCGCGGGGGTCGGACCGCAATCGAGCGCGCAGTTCCAACTTTCTGGCCCAACTTGTGCGCCCCGCGGGACAGGAACAAAGAGGCGGCGCCCCTCCCCCCGGCCGCAGCTGCCCGCGCCCCCACCGCGCCCCCCGGACCCTCCCCACCCCGGGTGGGCTCCCCACGGGATCCTCCGGCTGCCCGCCCCCGAGGGAGCCCCGGCACGAGCGCTCACCCACCTGCAGCTGCGGCTGCGGCTGCGGCTCCCGGCGCGCCCGGTGCCTCCCGCGCCCCGCCGATGGCGAAGTCCGGGCGCCGGCCCGGGGCGGCCCTGCAGCAGAGCATGCCGGGAAGCCGCGGGCGGCGGAGGGACCCAGATGCCCTCCCCCCGGCGGAGCATCCAAATCCCCCGCTGCCAGGCGCCGCCGTCCCCGCCAGGCCCCCAGGCGGCCCGGGGGTTGGGGTGGCGGGACCCGGGGCAGCTGGGAGGCAGACACTAGCGATCCCACGAAGGTTCCTCGTGCCCCCGAGGAGGCCGGGCCGGGGGCAGATGGAGGGAGGGTCCCTGCCTCCCGTGCCCACCCAGTCCTGGCTGGCCATCCAGAGGAGGTTGGGGAGCACCCACCGTTTCCACAGTGCGACTGGTCACTGATTGAGGCTTTTTACTGTCTGCAAACTGATTGAACCACTCACTCACTAGCTGTGGGCAACTTATTTTTCTATGCTTTGGTTAGTTCCTTTGCTTGTAAGTATCTGGGTTGGTATCCGGGTCAATGACACAAAACGCTGGGTGCATTGAAGAGTGCCTGGTCCAGGGGAGATAATGAATCAGTAGCCTGATACAGGCAGGACAGTGGCAAGAAGACCTTCCCCAAGCCAGGACTCCAGCTCTCAGTCTTGTCCCTGATCCCACACTACACCTCACTGCAATGGGGGACCACTTCCTTCATAGGGACACAGCTCTGTTCTGGCTAACAATCATCCCTTGGCCATCCTTCAGGCCTAAAGATGTTGACAGCAGGTGGTACAGGTTGTGCTTGGAAGGTTGGAACTCTCCAGAGGCCCTGGAAGCCAGGTGAGTGCTGTTTGGCCAGGGATTCCCAGAGTCCAGGGTGCCAGAGGCTTGACCTAGGAGAAGACATGGGCTCCAGATGGCAGTATCCCTGACCTTCCTAAGGACAAGGCAGAGCCAGAGTAGGCTGACTAAAAGCATGGGCAAGTTCCTAGTGTTCAGGTCTTAGGTCACCAGTGACAAGTACCAAGAATGCAGATTAGTTCCCAGGCAGCTTCTTGCAGCATCTGCAAATCTGTAGCCTCCGGGCCACACCCAGCCCCTGAAAGTATTTCTTTGACTCATGTTTTTTTAAAACTCAAATTCATTGCCAACATTTTTGAAAATCAAGAATTCCACTTAGAATTCTAGGTTTCCAGGTTCTCTGAAAAAATTTATCAAATCTCCCAAAACTCAGTCCACATTCTGCCGGGAGTAAGAGAAGAGCTACTGCTGTCCCAGGCTTGCTCTCCGGTCCGGGCCATCCTCACTACCCAAACAACATAAGCACATTCATTCACACCCTATTTGCCTGGTCCTGTGGGCAGCTGGGTTTCCCCATTACTGGTGCTCAGGGAAGAGAAGGCTGAAGGGTTTTCATGAGAAAACTACTGAGCCTGACTTCTGTGTAAGGAAAATGGGTTTACTGTAAAACAGCAAACATTGGAAAGGGTGACTGGGGACAGTCAGCGTCTACGTTTCTAGGAGATTCTCTGAGATGAGCTGTTTCTAGTTGTCTTGGGTGGTTAGACATTCCATGGTGTTAAGGGATGAAGCCAAACCACAAGATCTTTCGTGGCCTCTTCCGTGTCTGGGGCTCCAACACTGTACAAGAGATATAAAAGGAAGCTTTAGCCCCGAGGAGTTTATAACACAAGTAGAAACGATGTGTACAACTAAAAAACAAATTATATAAACAAGTGAATAATCGCTCAGTTGCTGCCTGGAGCTGACAGCATTCATGCCCCAACAAAACAACCCGCTGCCCAGCTGCCAGCAGAACAGGGTTGCAGAAAGGTTGTGCCAGGTGCCCTTTCCTAACCAACTGTCTCCCATGTTCTAGCAACTCCCACCATCCCAGTCCCCTTGAAGCCTCTCTGGATTAATTTGAGATCTTGTGAGATACTCAGTTTTCTTATTTGTAAACATCAGGAACTATTGCCCACATGAACAGGGGACTTATGGGCAGAGCATGGGGTGCCCACAGAATCATCAGGAAATGGAAGACACAGGTTAGGAAGTGGGGCTGAGTATCGCTGCCCTAAAATGATTCTGACCCTCTTTCCAACATTATCCTTCACTCCAGATTCTGAGTACTGGATAGGACCCGACCCTTCCTGCCCCCACAGTGGGAGGTGAGGTACAGGCACTGTCCTGCTGGAAAATATAGCTAAATGCAAGGTAGTTACCCCAAAATAGGTAAGAGGGATAGTTTCCAGATTGCTCCCCAAAATTCAAATATGCTACATATGGCCTCTTAATACCAAGTCTAAACATCAAACCAAGACACTAGGGTCCCCAAATCCAGAGCAGAACCTGGTGATTAGGGAGAAGCCAGAAGATTGGAAATGGTGCAGATCATGAGAAGAGGGAAGAGACTGGACTCCTGGATGCTGGGTACAAGCTCCTGCTTCACCCAGGTAAGGAGTGGACATTTATGGGCGCCTGCTGTATATGTGTTAGACATTGATTAGGCATCTGATGCACCTCGTGTCTTTTGATCCTCTCAACAACCTTGAGAAGTCAGTATGATTATGTTTGTAAGGGACAAAAGAGCCTCCAAGGGGTAAGGCAACTTGCCAGCTATCCAGAGTAGGACAGGGAGTGGAACTCAACACCCCCTGGCCCAGACCACCAAGCCAGGAACCTGATAGCTCTTCCAACAACCTGGATATTGGAACAGGGCAGATTGTCAGCTGCAACAGATAGAGCCAGTCTCTCCTCAACACACACTCCATCCTCACAAATGCACTTACTCTGGCCCTGGGTGGGAACTAGGTACTGTTCTTCCTGCAGTAAGTCTACTTTCCTAGTCCCACCTTAACATACTTTTGCTTTGTTTTTTCTTCTGGTAGCAGCTGCATCATCATGTCAAGGTCATGAGTAGCTCCTGGGTGATTCTTTTGGCAGCACCTCGTGCTGTGCTTTTTACTAATAATAAGCGGTGCCAGCATTGCTTGGCTATCTGGATACCAAGCACCAAGGTACACCATGCTTATGCACTCAGAGAAGCTGAGTATCAAGGCAGAGGTGGAAAAGGAGTGGCACAGACAGGTGTCAATCACCTGCCTTCCCCTCCACCCCCAGCTCATGTCTCTGGGCAGCAGCTCCTTCCTTCTACTCAGATAGCACTAGTCTGGCACAACAAACCCCATCCTGTCTCAATGCTAAAAGCTTCTGGCATTGTCTATAATCCACACTAAACCCTCAGCAAAACAGCCTCCTTTACCCTATCAGAGAGGTGAAGAAGAACAGAAGCCTGAGTCAGAAAAAGCTGCAACTTGAGGCCTTTTTCCCCTGCTTGCTAGCTGTGTGATCTAAGATTAGTCCCTCGGTCTCTGTTCTCATCTGTAGAATGGGATAATAGCAAAGCCTATGGCCTGCAGGAGTTTTGAGGATGAAATGAGACAGCATGTTGAATGTTCGTCACATAAAAAGTGGAATGGGGGTTGCCAGTGCCCCGGGAGGGGAATGAGGAGTTACCATTGAAAGAGTGCCAAGTTTCAGTTTAGGAAGATTAAAGAAAGAGCTGCCAGTGAATTGTATACTTACAAGTGGTTTAAATGGTAAAGCATGTTTTGCATATTCTTTCACAAGTAAAAAGAAGTGCTCTTTATAGGATGACATAGAAAAAAAATGGGACCTCCTCGGTGTTTCTCAAACATACCAAGCTCAGTCCATGTCAGGGCTCGGCTGTGCCCTGTGCCTGGAATCCTGACCCTCTCATTCCCATGACTCCCTCCCTCCCTTTGCCCAGATGTCTGCTCATGTCACCTCCACCGAGGAGCCCTCTGTAGCACCTCCCGTCCTTCATGCATCCCAGACCTGGGCACTTATGACTACCTGACATTGCCCTGATGCACCTGTTCATTGTTTGTCTTCTTTCAGAATCTAAAGTCCTCAAGGGCAAGGATTTACTGTCTTGTTCTCTGCTGACCTCCAGTATCTGGAACAGTCCCTGGCACTTAGCATGTGCTCAGTAAGCACTTGTGCAAGGAATGAAAATAAAGCTGAGCCATCTGCACTTGGCTTTCTACAGTGGAGACATAGGAACTCTAGACCCTCGCCCAGCCCTGGTAGCCTGCTGGGTGCGGCAGGAGGGGGGAGCCCTGGGAAACTCTCAGAGAGCGGGAGGCACCAGCATAGGAAAGAGAAGGAAGGTTGACCTGAATTAAGGATCCTGATTCTAAATCCCTGATTTGACTCTGAGTCCATGCTTGTTTGAAGTGCTGCTCGGGGCCCTTTTATGGACTAGTGAATGGTTTTCCAAGGAAAGTGGCGCCAGCTAGGGAAGGGTTTGTGTACACAGATCAGGGCTTCTCTGAGCTGTGGGCGTGGACAGAACCCTTGCAGGAGCGGAAAGCCAGCAAACACTCAGGGCTGCTAGGGCTTCCTGGAGCAAGGAGCAGGAGCAGGAAGCAGGGAGAAAGTGAGGGTTGGGAGCTAGCTGCAGGCCTGAGCCAGGATCCCCAGGGGCATTCAAGCTGAGTTTGCATTTCCTCTCAGTTAAGGCAGCTGAACCAAAGCACATAGAGACCCTCAACAAGGATTTCCCCAGGGGACATTAGGGCATGTGCACCCAGGGTATAGGGGACAGGGAATATACTCTTGGCAAAGACATCTAAAATCTTCAAAACACTTTTCCAAAAGCACTCTGTAGAGATTGTACAGCCTTCCTTTCCATTTTAGTATTTTACCACATGCCTCTTTGGAGCAAATGAAAATCTCTCTTGCTCTAAATATTTAGGAAGTGATGGGTAGATGTACATAAGGGGAAACAGCACCTCACATTTTATTTAATGCAGCTGAAGTTGGTTTAAGAATGGGTTTAATGCTCTAAATAAAATCATTTGCATTTCTGGCTTTAAATGTGATCCAAAAGCATCTCCTCCCTTTAATGTTTCAGCATGATCATATTCATTTATAATCACTGTCATTTTGCAAACTTTATATATGTCAGGTACTGTGCTGGGCATGCTACCTAGACTACATAGTTATTACAATAATTATTACAATAATGATCATTCTATTGTTAATAATAGATTATCCTCCCTGACCCAGAAGTTATATACATTTCTACAGCTAGAAAGTGATAATCTGGGATTCAAACTAGAATTATCTGTCTGAACAGCTGCGCTATGTACCAGGTACGGTGGCACATACCTGTAATCCCAACAACTCAGGAGGCTGGGGCAGGAGGATCAAAAGTTTGAGGCCAGCCCCAGCAACTTAGCAAGAAGGCCATGTCTCAAAATAAAAAATAGAAAGGGCTTTGGATGGAGCTCAGTGGTAAAGTGCCCCTGGCTTCAATCCTCAGTACCAGAAAAAGGTGGGGGACAGGGGCAGCTGTGCTATGTGGTGTCACCAAGTGTCTACTTCAATGCTTGACCCATAATTTATGTCCCAAATAACTAGCTTTGGATGACCTGAATTAATGCATTTTCAAGATAACATTCACTGAGTGTCTATTCTAGATGCTTCTTAGATGGTACCCTGTTTAATCACCTCAATAGCTCTGGGAAGGAGGGATTACCCCACTTCACCCAGGGGGACATTAAGTACCCAGGAGGGTCAAGGACCTACCAGAGGTGCCACAGCTAGTCATTGGCAGAGCTGGGATGTGAAGCCAAGTTTGTGGGACTCCAAGTCTTGCATGCTTCTCTTTCAGCTACCTCCCGACTTGCTCTTAGTTTTTGAAAGGACATCAGGTATCGCCTTCCCTCTAGTAGATCGCGTTGCTATGAAGTTATTTCTTTCTCCTTAAAGTTTATGAAATATGCTTTGGTGTAAATATCATGCTTTAAACATTAAATAATCAGGCCAGAACCATAAAAGTTGTTGAGATTAAAAAAAAAAGAGGGGGTGGGGGTGCTGCAAAAAGGGCAAGCTGTTCTATTATGGTCCTCTTTGTGTTGCCCTTGGGCAGAACAGCCTCACACTAAGAGGCACCTGGTTCTTTGGCCCAGAAGTTCAGCCAGCTATGACAAGTGACAGGAACCTGTGATGGGGAGAAAGCTGTGATTCTCTCTGGACTAAGCTGTTGCGTTCCCATTGCCAAAAAACACTCAGAGTCACTCCAGGGGAACTGGGCTGCACGAAATAACCACACAAGAGACAGACATACCTTTCTCTTTGGGGGTCCTGTGATGGCTTCTCTGACCTTAAGGGTCCTCAGAAAGAGAGAGAGCACAGGCGCTGACCCCTTTTATTGAGGAGAAGACATTCAAATGAGGCAAGGGGTCAGGTTTCAGGGGGTTGAGTCTAGCTTCCTAATGTCTGCTGTCAGCAGGTTGACTGACTTCTAGGAAGGCCACACCCAAGGGCAGAGCAAGAGAAGGGGACACACAAAGGGCGTTTCCATGGAACATTCTATCCTATCCCAAACAGGGCAGAGGGTAATATCACTAAGAACAGGTGAGCACAGCCCCATGGGGCTGCAGGAAGGCACCCTACGCATGAAGACACATTTGTTACATTTTTACTACTCTCAAGATTGGGGCTACCCTCTACAGCCACTTGAAGGTGGCCAGATCACTGGAAGTGACTGACAGTGCCTCAAACCAATCAGGAGAGGAAAATGCTGGTCACACGACATGGCGGCCTCCCACACTAAGCCAGATCCCAGTACATGGGTCAAGCAGAGCCAGGGACAATAGGACCTTCTTTGATCACAAAGGACAGTCAACTCTTGGGAGGTGGTGGAGAGGAGGGCAATTTCCCAGGACCACTGTGGGCTAGAAGACGTTGGTGTCACTACCTGGCATTTGTCTGAACCTGGGCAGCAGGGCTTTGCAGGTCCCCTTCTCCCTACTCACTCTATTGCCTTAGAATGCCCAGTGCCAGTGGGACCGAATGCTGAGGGACAGCTGCGGGGAGAAGGAAAAGCATGGACCCCCGACCAAGTGGAACAGGGCAACCACCTCCTGGTTTGATGACCTACGACCAGAAAGCTGCACTCCCAGGAGTGGCCACTAGGTGTCACCCCCTGCTTCTAGGCAAGTGCTCTGTTCTGTTCACTAATGACAAAGAATGGTGCAGAGAGAGAATTTTCTTTTTGGAGGCTCAGCATATAGCCTTCTGTGCCTCCTGTGAGCTCCTGGGTGCTCCCTCTCCCCTCACGCCCAGGCCTTCCTGGCTGGCCTGGATTGCCCAGTTGATCACAGTTTCTCCCCTGCTCCTCTTTCTGTCCACTCAAACTCTGTCTTCTCCAGTCAGCACCACAGTATGGGATCAGGGAAACTCACACAAGAGTGGCTCCGCTTTCCATTTCTGATCAAAAACCTAAAACAGACACACATTCGTGGTCAGCTACCTATCCAGACATGTCCAGGGCTCACTCTCCAATTCCTTTATACAACGACTTTGTATCCAATCCTCAGGCCTCCATGCCCCAACCTCACTTTCATTGGCTTTCATTCAAAACAGAAAAGAGAAATAGGTCCTAACTTCTTCATCTTCTCATTACCAAACCCCCAACTGACGAACGCCTGTGTCCATCTTCTTCTCTTCCACTTCTGCCCTGGGTTCCTAGTGGTCCTGGGTCCTTAAGCTCTCTCTACTTTCCTCTGGATGAGGCATCTCCCTCTATCCTGGAGAATTCCCATTAACAGACAGCTAAGCTCTCATTTTAAAAATTTCCCTTTATGCCAAGTGACTCTCTGCAGACCAGCCGGTGTCTGGTTTTTTTGTTTTGTTTTGTTTTTTCTTTTGTTTTGTTTTAATCACTGAGCCACATCCCCAGCCCTTTTTATATTTTATTTAGAGACAGAGTCTTGCTGAGTTGCTTAGGGCTTCGCTAAGTTGCTGAGCTGGCTTTGAACTCACTATCCTCCTGCCTCAGCCTCCTGAGCTGCTGGGATTGCAGGCGTGTGCCACCGTCTGTTCTCTTTCGGTACTACATTTCTCCTTTTGCTTCAATACCATCAAAACCTGTCTCCATTAAGTACCTCCTATTGTCAGATCTGGCTGATACCCACCTTGCTCCACAGGGGTGACTTCTTAAGGTCACCTTGATCTCCTTATCACCAGATGCGATGGGCATAAATATTTTAACTTTGTTCCCTTCGCCCCCCACACATGCACCACGACTGTGTGCACCAGCGTGCTTCCCTCTTGTCTTCCACAACACCCTCTTCCTGTCTTAGATTTCTCTGCCTCGGTTTCTTTTGATGGTTCCTCCATTATGTGCATCTAAGCACGAGGCCTGTGTTTTCTCTTTTCCTTGTTTCCTCATTTTCCTAGGTAATCTTACCCATGACTGCTGATCCCTCTCACCTTTTTATGCTGATGCCTCACGGATTTGTATCTTTGATCCAGTCCTATTTGACATCTCACTTGCATCTTCCATGGGTATTTCAACATGAGCATGTCCAGAATGGGGTTTTCCAATTCTCTTCTCCCCCAAACATCTGTCCTCCACTAAGCTACTCCATCTCTGTGAGGAGATTATTGTCCTCCAAGTGGCATAGGCTCCATACCTAGGGATAAGTATTTCCTTCACTTCCTCCTCCATCCCATGGCAAGTCTGATTGTCTCCATCTCCAAAACTCTTTTCAAATCTCTCACTTCTCTCCCTCCTCATTGCTATCCCACGCCTATCATCACTCTGCCAAATGGACTCAAAACATTTATAACTGATCTTCCCTTTTCCACCCTGTCTTCAATCCTGCCCCTAACCTCCTCATACTTGAGATTGAACCCAGGGACACTTAACTGCTGAACTATAGACCCAGCCTATCTATCTATCTATCTATCTATCTATCTATCTATCTATCTATCTATTTAAAGGCAGTCTCTCTACGCTGCCAAAGCTGGCCTCCAACTTGAGATCCTTCTACCTCAGTCTCTTCAATCTGTTTTTGACACAACAGCAACAGTGGTCTTAAAACCAAAGTCCGTGATGGAAATATTCTGTATCCTAGTCTGGGTATATATATATGTTAAAAACTGGAGATGTGTTTAAGATCTGAACACTTTCCGGTGGGTTACGCCTCAACTAAATGCAAAGCAAACCAAAATACCTAAGATGTGAGTGTCCAAGTTGAAACTCACTAGCAGCTTCTCTCTGCACTCAGAGAAAAAAACCCACTGCTGCAGAATCTGGCCCTGGCCTTTTGCTCCAATCTCATCCCCTATTGTACTTCCCTCTTGCTTGCTACAGCCCAGCTGCCCTGCCTTTCATTCAGTTTCTCCAACATGCCAACAGCTATCTTGCTGGCCCCAGGGCATTTGCTCAGGCTATTCCCTTAGCCCAGAACCCTTCCCGTTCTTAGCATCATTTCCCTCATCTTACCTAGGTAGGCTTGTCCAGACCCCCACATCTAAAGCCTTTCACCCATTTAATCTTTCTGCTCTTAACTCATGGGATTATCACACCATCATAATTGGAACTGTTTCCAATCTCAGGTTCTTGGAACCAGAGTTAAACAGACATTGGACCCAGAAAGAAATGAAGCACAGTCAAGGCTTGATGAGGGGGCTTCTGCCTGAGCCAGAAAGGAGACAATTCTTGCTGGGGGGCAGGAATCCCAGGCTAACTCCAGCAAGGGACAAATGGGTACAGCTTTTGTGGCATGTACAGGCTAGGCAGGAACATGGTCTCTGGATGTCACATGTGGAGGTTGGACTGAGTCAAGCCTCTGCTCTTCTTTATCATATCATGCTATGTGTTGCATGTCTCATGATCGTTGTGACTCTCCACCTGGGGGTGTGCTTCCACTATGCTAATAAGGTAAAGGTAGCTGTGGGTTACTTCAGTGACTACACATGTGTTTGCCCCTCATTACTTTGCCCTTATCACCTGGGAAAGTCATGGGAGTCCCTGATCAGCTCATACTTTTGACAAATACTTTGTTGCATGCATACTGTTATGGGTAAGTGCTACATAGATAGTCAATGCTATGAGTCATAAATTCAAAGAGCAAACAGATCCCATTCACTCTCCTTTTGAATTCCTACAAATCATGATAGAGATGCTTAAGAAGGTCGCCTTCCCTGTAGGAGTCTAAACAATGACTTTCTAAATATCCGCAATAGCCCAGCACAGTGGTGCACACCTGCAATCCCAGGAGCTCTGGAGGCTAAAGCAGGAGGAGCACAAGTTCAAGGCCAGCCTCAGCAACTTAGCCAGGCCCTAAGCAACTTAGAAAGACTGTGTCTCTAAATAAAAACTAAAAAGGGCAGAGGATGAGGCTCAGTGGTAAAGCACCCCTGGGTTCAACCCCTGATACCAAGAAAATAAACACAAGCAATCTCTCCACACAAGGTGGAGAAAAAGAGAACACTATGGCCAAAGAAAATGCTTGAGGGGGACTGGGAGGGTACAGGGAGAAAGTCGGAGCTGACAGCAATCCTCACTATTCCACACTGCAAGCCTGGGCAATGCCACCCCCTTGCCAACTACCCCCTCCCTGATCTCACACCCCTCCAAGCTCTCCCCTCCCCGACCCCAGGGACTGCAGTTGACTCCAGCACAGCAGTCTACACCCCAGCCTGGAGTGGGAGAGACGGTGGAGACAGTGTGACCTCCAAGAAGACAATAGGTCTGCTCACAAAGGAGGACAGGCACATGGGGGAAGTTAAACAGCCACAGACCAGAGAAGCACACACACACACGCACACTAAGCACAAACAAGCATGTTGTATCTTTTTCACACCGTAAGCTGGAGGCTAGCAACGCAAGCCCCAGAGGACAGGTGTGTCACACCGAAAATCCTGATGCTGCAGGTGCTTCTCCGGCACCCAGCCCTCTAATATATCCTTTTTTTTTTTTTTTTTTTTTTTTGTGACAAGTCACTTCAACACCAAGGCCCTTCAGAGCAACTTCATTTATTCAAAAGCTCTTCTGAGCAGATCTCTGTTTGCTCCAAGGATCTATCTGCGGTTGACACCTCTTCTGTGGTTATAGAAAGGCGGTCTGAACATCTCTAGGCTAACTCATTCCGGTTGCCAATCATCCAGAGAGCCTGGGGCATCCAAGACTCAGCAGCGCCCATGGAAGTCCAGGACGATCTGGGAGAGAAATGACACAGGGGTGGGAAGTGAAGAATCTCCATGGTCAACAATTCATGGTCTAACCCAGCGCCTAGCACTCATAGTCTAACCCAGCATCCAGCACTCATGGCCTAACCCAGCACCCAGCACTCACTGCTCCTATGGATGCATGCACACGTGAAACAACCCAAATGGACAACGAAGGGGATGTGACAAAGAAACAAAATACTGTTTTAGCTTAAAATGCTTTTTCACACTTTTTATTTCTCATTAGTGAGCATTTTAATTTAACGGTCCCCGATTTCCAGCCTCCCTTCCTTCCTATCGCTTCCTTCTGCCAGCTTGTTCTCTGACCCATCGGATTGCTCTTCCCTGGTGTCCCTGTTTTCCAAACTTCGTGCCACCGTTGTTGGTGCTGTTGTTTTTGCAGTGCTGGGCATTGAACACAGGGCCTTGCTCTTCCGCTGAGCTACAACTCCAGCTCCTGCCACTGTTTCTCTGTCACCTCCTGCCATGCCGGTGCCCAATTTCACCTTTTGGATCCTATCCCTCCTTTAGGGCTCCTTCTCTAGCCACCTCCCACTTATCTATAGCCCACTCATCCTTATGGAGACCCTCCTCCCACTGAGGACCTTGACACTCTGCCCTCTGGGCCTGTCTCACCACCGCCCTAGGTCACTAGTATTCTAAAGTTAGAGAGACAGCGAAAGTACCAGAGAGAACCCACTCTATCATCCACACAGCCCTCCAATCCCATCTCTGCCTGGACATGGGACATCAACAGGTGAGTCCCATGCTCACCCTGACCTCAGTCTCTCTTTGTGAGAGGAAAGATTTGAAGAGGGATTCAAAATGTGTCTCCTGGTTCTCATAATTTAGAAACCTTCCCTCAACAGTGCCTCCTGCTGCAGGGTGGTGAGCTTCCTTACGATAGAGACCTCATGGCTCTCATTGGAGTTCCTGCAGCAGACCTGGCTTGCACATCGACACTCAATACATTTTACCCAACCAATATCTTGATGGATCCTGGCAGGGCCCTAGGACACTGACTCTAGGCACAGACCCAAGTCACTGGAGGTGTGAGGAAGCAGAATGGCCTTCCAGGACCACACAGTTAAAGACAGGCCAAGGAAAGGCTAGTTATTAGAAGGAAATATCTAAGAAACACCAGAGGAATGGTTAAGGCAAGTTCTTCCATGGACAGATCCAGACCAATGCAAGCTCAATAGCATGTGTTGATCCTTAACCGGAGGCAACTGTGCCCCCCGAGAGACGTTTAGCAATGTCTGTGGACATCTTTTTTGGGAGGGAAGATGCTATTGGCATCTACTGGGTAGAAGTCATAGATGCTGCTTAACACCCCAGGATGCACAGAACCATCTCCTACAACAAAGAGTCATCTGGCCCCCGAACGTCACCAGTGCTGTGATGGAAAGACACTCCTGTGTGTATCACACACCCTTCTCCTTCTCCCATCCTGCCTGAATCTTTCTCCCTCCTTCTCCCAGGCCAGCAACACATTCCAGATGATGCTACAGGAATATGGTACAAGGCCACACAGGAGCACCCTGCTGGGAGCCATTAGCCAAGTAGGTATGACAATTTCCTTGCCAGCGTACCCCATGTTGCTTAGTGGAAGGACATTTTGCAGTGACATTGCATGTAGGTGACCTTGCTCAAGGACCAAGGCGGATCCGGGTTTAGGGTGTTCCCGGTTTAGAATAATCCGGGTTTAGGGCGTTCCCGGTTTAGGACTATCCGGGTTTAGGGTGGTTCCAGGTTTAAGGTTATTCCTGCTGGGAATAGGGCGTATCCTGCTGCCTGAGTTCCCCTTGAGTTCTCACGGGATTCAGACAGTATATTTTGGAGATAGAAGCCCAGTGGAGGTGGATTTGGGCAGAGAACGTGGATTTCCCCAGAACGTGATTGTAGACGGCTGGTGTGAGTTCGGGAATAAAGAGTTGCTGTTTGAATCTACAAGCTGTGTGGTGGCTCGTGATTGTGTGCCCAGCCAGACTGCGGCAGCACCCAACACAACTTCCTTGTCTTGAAGAAGTAAAATTCAAAATCGAGCTCTAGCTCATCTTTCATAGAACTTCCTCCTTTTGTCTTTCGAATGTCTCCCTGTCATTTTTCTACAATGTGCGTGCGTGCTGTGGGGTGAGGCTGGGTGAGTGGGAAGAAAAAAAATCAGGGTGCCGAACCACCTGAGGAGCATTCGAAACACAAAACATCATGTGATGAAAACCGATTCATGCAACTGTTACGAGGCACCGAGGAGATGGTGCGTCCCCTCTCCACCAGGAAAAAGGGAGGGCCCTTCAGAATCCACTTACAGAGTTGCCTGTTGACAGATGCAAGAGAGAGGCACTAAGAGCTCGGGTGTTCAGAGCTGCTGCCAACAGAAAGAAAGCCAAGTGGGAGAAGATAGCAGCCCTTAGCAGATCCAGTTTGCAGAAGCTGTTTGCACATAACTCTTCAGGAACACAATGTGTGAAGGAGGGCTCCCCTATCAGAGCAAGTGGGAGTCAGGAACACACACAAGGCCACTAACGTGATACCTCGTTCTCTCAGCCATTCTGAGCCTTCACAGAGAGTACAATTCATGTGCTTTAGGATTGCCCCCCGCCCATGTAACTTAAATAGGAATCCTCTTGTTCCTCTTCCTGTTTTTCTGCCACCTCTTCTTCCCAATGGCTGAGCTGACTCACCCCGTTTGAATATAAACTTCCACCTTCTCACGGAGTCTTAGGTCACTGAAGCAAATGAAGTACAAGTTGAAGGCTCAATCCTTATACCCCTAGTGCAGGGCACTGATTGGAGCCAGTGCACACTCCAGAGGGGTTTTACAGGGAAGGCTGGAAAGCACTGTCGTGAGAGCAGTCACGATTGAACTTGAAGGAGATGAAGCCTCTCAGAAGCCTGAAGCCATCGTAGGTGGGGTCTGCAGCATTCCTGAGAGAATCAGGAAGCAGGAAACTCAAAATCTTAAGTTTTCTTCTGCTCTACCCCACGTGAAAAAGAGAGAGGCCACTTAGATGCAACGGCCATCAGTTGACTAGGCAACAATTCATCTCAGAAATTGTACTATTTCTGCACCTAATCCTAGTTTTTTATTTTATTCCAGAGGTTCATAGCCACTAAGACTTCAATTTAAAAGAACTAGGAAGGAGACCTGGAAGCTGTATTTTTCTAAAGCATTTCAAAGGGATCTAATGATTGAGAAGACTGGAATTCGTTGAGCCATGAAACTTCCCTCTACAAAATATGGGATTGGGGGGAAGCTATTCCCGGAAATCATGCTTATGTTCTATGCAATTATATTTACCCTGGAGAGAAATGCACCTCCTGAGAGGCGAGCACACACCTGGTTAGGCAATAGCAATTAGGAACTCAGGTGATAGTGAATGAATGGGAAGCCAGGAAGTCAATGTACCTTCACGGCTGAACTTTGAGAAACTGTAGATAGAGCGGCCATGAACTCCCGGCAATTAGTATGTTGGCTCAGCTACAAGGAAGTGACCAGTCTGATATGAACCAACAGATAAGAGGACACCAGAGAAAGAGGGTGTCAAAAGCAGAGAGGAACCAGAATCGGAAAGGCATTCTCTCCCCTTCCACTGGTTATAAGCAGCATCAAAGCCACAGGGGAAGGGAACAGTGGACAATATTGTTATGGATATGAGGTGTCCCCCCACCACAAAGCTCCTATTAATTGCAAGAATATTCAGAGGTAAAAATATTGGATTATGGGAGCTGTGACCGAATCAGTCCATCCTCATGATTGGACTGACTCGGTGGGAGCTGTGGGTTGCTGGGGCATGGCTGGAGGAGGTGAGTCACTGGGGGGCATGTCCTGGAAGGTTGCATCTGCTCTGCAGCCCCTTTGTCCCTGCCCCTCTGCTTCTGAACCCCATCAGGAGCTGAGCAGCTTTCCTCTGCTTGGCCCTTCCCCCAAGATGTGCTCCCTCACCTCAGGCCGTGGAGTTGGTCATCTGTGGACTGAGAACTCTGAAACCATGATCCCCAAGTGAACTTCTCCTCCTCTCAGTTGTTCTTCTTGGGGGTTTTGGTCACAGCAATGAAAAAGCTGACTAAAACAGTAACAGTCCTGGGCTAACTATGTCCCAGGCTTCATACTTCGTGCTTAACATATAATTATCAGAGCAACCCTGGGAAGTAAAATCTGAGTATTACTCTCATTCTACAGAGGAGGAAACTGAGGCTCAGGGAGCTCAAGTGACTTGCCCAGGGTCACATACAACCTATAAATGGCAGAGATGCCCCCCCCCCCCAAAAAAAAAAAAAACTCCTTTGCTTCCAACCCCATGCTCTATTACTGCCTTCAAACTCTGAACACTGGAACCCCATGATGGTCGACTTTCCAGAACCACAGGTTCCATATACATGGATTCAATCAATCACAGATTGGAAATATGCAAAAAAAAAAAAATTGGGTCTGTTCTGAAAATATAGACCTCTTTGTTTGTCATTGTTTCCTAATCAATACAGTGTAAGAACTATTTACAGCTTGTTTTTATTATACTAGGTATTATAAGTCATCTAGAGATGACTTAAAGTACACGGGAGGATTGCTAAGTTACTTGCAAGTACTGTGCCATTTTATATAAGGGGCTGGGGCATCTGTAGGTTCAGTATCCACACCAATTGCCTCCCTCCAGATAGCAAGGGACAGCTGTAGTTACATGCATGTTCTCTGTGCAGCTGTTACCTGCACTTATTCACTGATCGAGGACTTCAAATGGAACTTATCCACAGAGCAGGTTCAACTGTCTCTTAACTCTGTGACAATGTCTTCTGAATTATTCTTTTGATACTCTTTGCCAAGTCCTGAATTAAATGAAATTTTTCAAAACTGTAGAGCACCGGAATGAACAAAACCAAAAATTCAACTGAACACTTCTGTGAAAGGGAATGTGGTTGCCTATTCCTTATGGATCATCAAAGCCACGTTCTCCCCCCACCCCCCCCACCCACCACCCCAACCCTTACTCTCAAGTCACCAGCCTTGGCTCTCATTATCTCTCCCTTCTAACATTCTATATGTGCACAATGCAAATGCTATATGATTAAGTGAATCTGAAGTTTTAATGTAAAGAAGGCATCATTGAGATCCCATGGGATGGCACTCTTCACATAAAATGGGGAACTGGGACAGGTCAGGCCAGGAAGGAACCCAACCAGGTCTATATGACAAAAGGATCCTTGGAGAACAATTGGAGAGGGAAGACGAACAGATGTGTGATATTGCAGGGAGAGTAGAGCACAGAGGGCCTGGCCAGATGGCATGCGCTCATTTAAAAATATTCAGCAAATTTTGATTCCCTACTAAATACAAGGCCCATGGCTATGCATGGAAATGGTAATCAACTACCAATAGGAATGACAAAACTCACGCAGAGGAAAATCACAGGGTGATCAGAAGAACTCACAGGCATCAATTAAAAATCTCAGCCAGCTATGAAGGACATGTGATAAACAGTTATCTTCTAATAATTCCTATCCTAAAGATAAAGAAAGCAATTATACTAATAGCAATGCTAGCTCACATTAATGAGGGCTTACTAACCTGCCTTGAATTATATGAAGCACTTTATAGAACATCATTTTGTAGTTCTAAATCTCAGAGATGGGTTTTTATCATCGGCCTATTAAAAATGAGGAAACTGAAGCCAATACAGATCAACAATTTCCCCAAGGTTGTATGACTGGTGAGATGCAGAGACAGGACTTGAACTCCAGAGTACTCTGACACCAAAATTCCCATCAACGTTTTTCCAAGTTAGGTCTCTGATCACCTGCAGCAGAATCTCTTGTAATGCTTATTAAAGTTCAGATCCCCGAATCCCACCCGATGCCTCTGGTGTAGGGACTCAATGCTTGGGTACCAAGGCCTCACCTGCCTCTTGAGGACAGGAAGGATGCTACTGTGAACTGAATCCTGTTCAGTCCAGAAGAGCTGATTAAAGGCTGAGAAAGGATGGGAGCATCAGGAAAAAGCGACACTGTTAGGAGACAAGCACAGTCAGACTGACATCAAGAAGGTGACCTAGAAAAGATCAGGGAAGACAGAGCTAGGTTTCTATGGATAAAAACTCAAAAAGGGAGGTCAACTTGAGAAAAGTAGGAGGTCTGCCCTTATCTGGCCTGGACTTTGACTCACCAACTTGATTACAGTTCACTACAACCTGCTCTTATCTGGATGGAATGTCAGACCCAAAGGACAAACCAAGCTCATAAATAGGGATCAATGAGTAACAAGACCAAAAGATGAGGCAGCTGGGAGCTGTTTGGTACAGGCAAATGGAGCAAATCTGGCCGGTGGTTCAGGACTAAGACTGCATGTGAAAGGGTAGTTTGGGGCCTGCTCTCATGTGAGGGGCTTGAGTCAAATGGCCCAGATAGGTCCACATGTGATAGTATACTGTAAGAAGGGATTCAGGCATTGAGTGGGATATTGGATTACATGACCTTTGAAGTCTCCTAGGTTTTGTTGATTCTACTTTTAAATAATTGAAACTTTCCCCTTGTATCATTTCTTTAAGGTTCAGGTTGTCAGAATCGGGACCCAAGTATGGCTCATATTATTTCTACCTATAGAAAAACCTGAAGAATGAATCTTGTGGATCAGAAAAAGTCAATGGGTCACAATGTGTGTGTTATAATTTTCTCTCATCTTATGATCTTAACTCTGCGGTATGGGTACTGCTCCGGTTGAGAAACTGAGAAATTCTGGGTGAATGACAGGAGGAAAGGGGTTGGAGGGAACAGATTAAATATGTCACCTGAAATATGATGTTAAACTCTGCCTGGAATGTCCATTCTCTAGGTACGCACTCTGATGCCACAGGAAAATAGACTCAGTTTCTTCTATTTCACAATCAATACAGATCATTTCTGAAACCAGATGTGTAGGGGGTTTCATCTACACACCAAGCAAGCAATTCTACAGTGGAGGCAAGCTGCGTGTCCCCTAATTCAATTCTGACACTGTCTATCCGGAGATTGCACCAGATCCCAGAGGCTGAGGGTTCGCTCGTCGAGACTGTCCCCATGTCACAGGCCCATTGCAAACCCAGGTTGTTTTACCTGTGCTTTTGATTGACTGCTACACATCAGAGTGCCCACAACCCCCACCCCACCCCCCGCCCCGGATTCAGTGATTGCTAGAGCAGCTCACAGCACTCAGGCAAACACTTATATTGAGCAGTTTATGATAAAAGGCATTACAAGAGACACACAGGGCAAGGTTTGTGTGAGGGGTACAGAGCTTCCATGCTCTCTCTGTATGCTACCCTCCTGGAACTGCGACATGTTCGACTCTCTGGAAGATCTCTGAACCCCATCTGTTTGGGATCTAATGAAGACTTCATTGCAGAGACACAATGAAGCAGGGACAACCATGTGGAAATGTGATTGGACAAGAAGGGTCTGTTCGATCTCTAATAGACTGAGAGGGGGAAGCCCAGCAAGACCTGTCTGTTCACATCCTTCTTGGCTTCCCTGGATGGGGCACGACCCCTTCTGAAATGGGGGTCTTAGGATCTACCATCAGACGAGGTACATCAGAGAATTTCTTTGTGGCCAGTCTCAACATAGGAAGACAAGGGGAAGATTGGAGTTCTAGAACTTGCTTTGGGGAGGAGAAATTCTAGCATCTGCAATTTGCCTTATGGAGGGAGTCATGAGCCGGAAGTCATGGACAAAAAAAAACACAATATACCACAATAGCAAAATATTAACTACTTACTGTTTTGTCAGGTAGAAGGAAGAAAGGGACTGGAATGGTTTTCTTCCAACTTCAAACATATGTCTCCTCTAACCTGTATTCTGAGCTTTCAGGAGAAAGGGGGGGGGGTAGAGAAAAGGAAGACATCAGCATCCCAGTTACGAATGGGGTAGCAACAGAGGCCCCAGGGTTACCCAGAGAGGATCTAGGGTGCTGACTTTTCTTGTTTCTTTTTACTTTTCCTCCTGCATTTTGTCTCAAAGAGCAATCTCTTAATTGGATGTTCATGTTGGGTAGTAGGAACAACTCATTATCTAAATCAGAACTTTAAAGTCTTGAGTATAGAATCTCAGGTCCCAGACCTATGAATCCAAATGTGCATTTTGACAAGATCCCTAAGTGATTCTTAGATACTTTAAAGCTTGAAAAAAACCTGCCTTCAAACACCCCATCAATCTATAAATTGTTTGTAAATTGGCTTTTGGGGTTTCGTCTCATGGGTTCCTATCACACTCTCAAATTTTCTTTTTTTTAATATTTATTTTTTAGTTGTAGTTGGACACAATACCTTTATTTCACTTATTTATTTTTATGTGGTGCTGAGAATCAAACCCAGGTCTCGCATGTGCAAGGCGATCGCTGTACCACTGAGCCACAACCCCAATCCCACATCAAATTTTCTATCTCTAGGACTATGTCCATTGGCCAGAATAGTTTGAGATTTATTGATTGCCTCGATTGGGTCATAGAGAAAGACCAGGTGGCCCTTAAAATGTAATATCTTTATGCAAATTCATTTACTAATTTGTGAGCATGCTAATTAATGCACCAACTGGATTCAAGAAATACCTATTGAGCACCAGGCACAGCTGAAGGAGCATGGTACTGTCCTAGGACGTTTTAGGAACAGGCCTAGACAGCCAAGTTCAATCCAGTGTGATAAGCATTTCTGAAGTTAGGAAAGAGGATGCATTCTGCTGGAATTGTTATAGTCAGAACCTGTAACAAGCAGGAATAATTCTGGAGGCAATTCCAAACTGCCTGCCTCCCCTATCTGATGCTGTTTTTCCTGTGGTCTTTTATGTGTGGCTTCTCTGCCCACACAAGGGGATGAGTTACTGGGACAGTCTGGTGACTCACAGGCTACTGATGGTGATAATTTGCTTACATTCTTCTCCATTCCCCAGTGATCACTACTTGGGGTGTGATCTTTTCCTTAGCCTGGGGTTTCTTAACTTGGGGTCCATAAAGAGGTCACTTCTAGAAATGGGAGACAGAAGGCAATCTATGTACAAACTGTTTTGGGTATATGCTTACTATATTTGTCTCAGGAGAGAAAGTCCATCCATTTTTACCAAAGGATGAAACTCAGAAATTGAGAGCATTTGGTTACTGTCCATCTGCAACCAAGAAAGCCTTATAAAGACAGTTCCTTCTCTCTCTTCCTCCTCCTCCATCTGCCAACTTCCTCTAGGCTTAGTCTGATTCATTAAAAGTAGAGTATCACAATTGTTCCAAAGAATCAAGGAAAGACCCTGGCCCCACTCGACACTGTCACAAGTAGTTGGACCACCGATGTAGTGGGGAAGAGAAATCCCTAGAACTCAGCACCAAATCTTAGCAATTGACCAGCTGGCCTTCTGTCTTTAATAGCTCAAAGTGAAATGATGAAATTTTGAAGTCACTTTCTGAGCCGTCTGGGTGGCATAAAGCAGTGACCCCAGCCATGAAAACTATCTTTCCCATATGAAATGCCCATAGAGTGTCAGGTGGGGATCTAGGGAGAGAGAAGGGGCCTACAGATAGGCAAGAATAATTAATGGTCTGTTTGTACTTTAAAAATTTAGGCTTCAGAAAGCACAGAGAGTAGATATGCAACCTTTGATGTGTCAGTCTTGGTTCTAATCTAGCAGTATGAAAAGGAGGAAGTATGCTTTGAATTCTCTCTAAGACAGGGAGTCCCAAATCATTCCTATATGGCTGTGAGTACATTATGAAGTTACTTTGCAAAGCAAATCTGCTCTACAACTTCTGCTCTATATAATTTGAGTTTGTAAAATAAATTTATAAAATGCCCTTGGAATATGCTGTGTGGCTATATTTTTGCTATCCTTTTCCTATCCTGCTTCTGTCTTGCTGGACTTATGCTGAAAGAGTTGACTTCCTTGGATGCAGAGCCCCTGGTAAAGGGGGAAAAAATGGTGGGGCAGCTCAGAAACATGTTAGGAAAATAGAATGGGAGCAAATACTCGCTGTGGAACATTCAGAGTTAATTTTCATTGATAGCTCAGAGCAGACTTGCAGTAGTGGTTGGCCATAATAGAAGGGTTTTTGGAACAGCAGCTTTTGGTCAATGCAAATGCACAGTGCACAGGCCTGTCTCCAGGGGAGAAGGAGACAGATCCTGGAGATCTGCTTCTGGGGCAGGAGATGAGAATGAGGTAAACACTGTATAATAAGAAACAATTTCATGTTGAAATTCTACCAAGGGGAAGGATTTACAAACCCACATCACATGACCTATAGATTCACAGACTGTTCACTATTCATTTATCAGGCAAGCATTTATGAAGAGCTTCACACACATCCTAGGCAGGGTGCTGAGCATCAGCATCACACCCACAAACAGAACAGCCCTGGAGGCCCTTAGTATTACTCTGCATTAAAAAATGACAAAATCATAGAATTTACAGGGAAATGGATGGCATTAGAGCAGATTATGCTAAGTGAAGCTAGCCAATCCCTAAAAAACAAATGCCAAATGTCTTCTTTGATATAAGGAGAGTAACTAAGATCAGTGTAGGGACGAAGAACAGGAGAAGAAGATTAACATTTAACAGGGATGAGAGGTGGGAGGGAAAGGGAGAGAGAAGGAAAATTGCATGGTAATGGAAGGAGACCCTCAGGGTTATACAGTGGAGGAGGTAGAGAGAGAGGAGGGGAGGGGAGGGGAGAGGTGGGGAGGGGGGAGGGTGGAGGATGGGAAAGGTAGTGGAGCACAACAGACACTAGTATGGCAATTTGTAAATCAATGGATGTGTAACTGATGTGATTCTGCAATCTGTGTATGGGGTGAAGGTGGGAGTTCATAACCCACTTGAATCAAAGTGTGGAATATGATATGTCAAGAAATTTGTAATGTTTTGAACAACCCACAATAAAAAATTAAAAAATAAATAAATAAAATAAAATATTTCTTTAGGGCAAAAAAAAAAAAAAAACTCATGAGACAATAGGCTTAGGGGCATCCAGTGCTCTAATAGGGGCAGCACATTCAGGATACTGGGTGGGGGTGGGGAGGCATAAAGGAGGGACAGCCACTTCTGACTCAGGAGATCAGAGAAGCCTTCCTGGAGGAAGGGATGCTGAGGTTGACAGCTGAGGGGTGAACAGCAATTAGCTGGGCCACAGAGTGAGAGATGGCATGGCAGGGAAGAAAATTTCAGGCAGGGAACAGGATGGACCTTCTCTGGGGGATATGGATTTGTTTGTCAACTAAGGTAAACACTTCACTGTTCAGTGGAATTTCCTGTTCATTGTTTATAACCTCCAAGCACATCTATGCCAGTCAGAGCTAACAGATGCCCTGGACCATGGTTTTCCAAGTATTGGCTCATTCTAAAAGGTCTGCAAACTCTTGATGTGACTATTGTTTCCTACATGTTATTGGATATTTTCTAAATAAATTTAAAAATATTCAGAAGGTTGTTATATTTAGGTTCTTAGTTGATGTTTAACTTTACATTTAAAAATAATTTAAAACTTACAGAAATGTTTTTAAGATAGTGCTCAGCACCCCCCCACACACACACACCAAAACGCTCATATATTTAATGACTTTACCAATTGTTAGCATTTGCTTTATGCATTGATTATCTATCAACCTATATATATCCACACATCTTCCTTATTCCTCCTCCTCCTCCTCTTACTGTTATTATCGTTGTTGTTATATTCGCCTGTTTATCACGTTTTACTCCTAAAAACTTCATTAAGTGTCTGTTAAGAACAAGGATAGTCTCTTTCAGAAACTCAGCACAATGATCAAATTCAAGAAAATTAACATTGGCATGACTCTACCATCTATTTCACCAAATGTCCCAACAATATCCTTGACATTTTTCTGTGCTTTAACACAAGAAGAATGAAATTGCAAAAAGAAATAAATCTCAAACTTAGTGTACTTTGGAGGTTCTTTACGTTGGCTAGACCAGGATCACATATTGCCTTTAGTCATAATGTCTCTTTGGTCATTTTTTTTATTAGTTGCTCAAAATATTACAATGATCTTGACATATCATACATTTGATTCAAATGGGGTATGAATTCTTATTTTTCCATGTGTACAGATTGCAGTATCACATTGGTTTTACAGCCATATTTATACATACAGCCTTACTAGTGTCTATTGTATTCTGTATTAATTTTTATTTTTTGGTAGTTGTAGATGAACAGCATGCCTTTATTTTATTTGTTTATTTTTTAATTTTTAAATTTATTTTTATTGATATATGACAGCAGAATGCATTACAATTCTTATTACACATATAGAGCACGATTTTTCATATCTCTAGTTGTATACACGTATATTCACACCAATTCGTGTCTTCATACCCGTACTTTGGATAATAATGATCATGTGGTGCTGAGGATCGAACCCAGTGCCTCACATGTGCAAGGCAAGCGCTCTGCTACTGCACTACAACCCCAGCCCTCTTTGGTCATCTTTAATCTGGAATAACTCCTCAGCCTCTTTGTCTTTCATGCCACTGAATTATTTGAAGAACACAGATCTCTTATTTTGTAGGATGCCCCTTACCATGGGTTTGTTTGATATTTCTTCATGATTAGATTCAGTTTATGTATTTGTAGCTGGGAAGGATACTTTCCAGGAGATCACACTAGGAAGTTCATATTGTCACTGTGTCTCACTATTGCTGATATAAACGTTTATTTGGCTTTTTAGTATATTTTAAATGGTAACAAAAGTATACACATCCAAATATACTTCTATTCAAATTTTATCACAAAGGAGATAAATGAGCTAAACTGCTCAAGTTTACCTTGTTTGAATGCAGCCTCAATGTCTGTGTCTTCTGCCACCTCTGCATATATTTGAACTGTATGTGTGTGTCATTGTTTAATACAGTTATAGCTGTGCACTGGCCTTAAAAAGACTGAATGTAAAATTATACAAGTAAAAATTATTGCTAAGCCAAGTGAATCAGAATCTCCTTGATATTATACAACCAAAACAACATACACAAGTAAATTGGAATCCTGACAGTGATTTAAGTTAATGGTGAGCTTCATTGGACATATTTTGAGTTCATAAAAAAGACTTCTTAGTCTTAATGCTTGACTTGATACTAATTTCTGCTTATAACATAACTTAATACAACAACACTTTGAATATGTTGTGCATATGTTTTATATTTTGGATATATATGTATGAGATAATGATTCTAACAGAAATCTCTTACTTTGGTCATTTGAAAATCACATCCTATCCTACTACAGCTCCTAACACCAAACAATTTCTGCAATCCTCTCATCATCTGCAGGCCCTGATGTTTCTTTTCCTGGTAGCTGGGATTTCACCCTACTTTTCAACAATTCTAGGGCTCAGGTAGCACACATACATTCACTTACCAGTGTGTTGGTTTTTTTTTTTTTTTGGGGGGGGGGGGCGGTGTTTCCAGCTTGCTCCAAAGTACACCAATATTGAGAACTATTTTTTTTTATTTTTCTTTTTTAAATGTAGTTCTATTTATTTCAGGGCATACCAATAAGAACACTTAGAAATGCAAGCATACTCTATGTAATTGCTTCCTTGACTACCCACCAACCCACACAATGACTCAAACACAGGACAGTCCTACCTTGAAAGGGTCTAGCTCAGAGCTCTTGTTCCAAAAATGAGAACACTGAGACGCAGACAGGTGTCTTCTGAAGGGGAGAAGCTGCTAATGGCAGTCAGGTTGCAACCCAGATAGCTCTGCCTGTGCCAAAGTTCCCACTGCAGAGTAGCTCCCTTGAAGGTGATCAAGCCACCAACCTCCCTCTCTTTTGGCAAGTATGGGTTGCTGGCAGCTGAAGCAGACCTTGAGTAAGGTCCTTCATCTAGTTTACTCATCTCAAATTCAGCCACAGAGCTGAAGCCCAGCCAGATCCTGGGAGGCCTCTAGATTTCCACGTAGATTTTGCAATAGAAGATGGTCCTAATGGAAACACAGGACTGGAGAAAAGCAGATGCCTTAGAATGGCCTTAAATAATTTTTCATTGGGAAAATGCATTCTGTGTTCTAAAAGATTTTCCAAGCTTACCCAATGTATCTTTACCTGAAGACCTCCTCCAATTCATTTCATTCCACGGAACCAGGATGAATTTCATATTCACATAGGCAAAACAGTACAATAGCTAATTTTGGTGGGTGCCAAGGGGAATATCAAGAAGCATAGGACATGGTCCTGTGTGAAAGAAGCCTACAACAATCCAGGAGATATTTTGCACAATTTTATTAAAAATGTATTAATACAAAGTAAGACTGGTGGTATGCTCAGAGAAAACCAGGATCACTGGGAATGGAGACATTCCACCAAAAGGCTCAACGCTGGGGTTCATAAGTCAACTTCTCCACTTCCAAACTGTGTGACAACTTGCTTAAGTTCTTTCAAGCATTTAGGACAGCTCTGGGCATTTCTGATGCCCTCAAAATGGGAGCTATTATCATCTGTGATTGAACCACCACTTTAAGGATGTAAGCACAGGAGTGATGACTGCGCTGCAGGACGATAGAATCATAATGAATAATCCTCACCAAAAGCTTCACAACCTACTTTTTCAACCCTATTGTCATCTAGCAAGCAAGGGCAGAAGGCAGCCATCCTAGAAATCTGATTCCACTGAGGTCTTAGGGCCGCCCGGGATTCCAGCGTCCATCTCTAGAGGGCGCTGCCGCCCAACCGCCGGGCCTGCCCGGCGCGCGCTCTCGCCCCGCGCGTGCGCGCCGCCCAGGTGAGGAGGCGGTGGCCTGGGCCGCGGCGGGGGCGGGCTCCTTAGAAGGGGCGGAGCCTGAGAGGCCCGGGCGGGGCAGGGACAGCGAGACCAAGGCCAGAGGCGGGACCAGCCGCCGCCGTCTCCGTCTCTGTGTCCCGGCCCCCACAGCGCCCGGCAGCCGCCGCGGGAGGAGCGGAAACCGCCGGGTGCGCCCGCCCAGAGCCTCGCCGGCCCAGAGCGCGCAGAGGAGCGGCGGGGCGGCCTCTGTCCAGCCCGGACCCCCCGAGCGGCGCGCGCGTCTCCTCCGCGCAGCCCCTCCCAGACCTCGCCCGAGCTCGCCGCTGGCCCCTGACCGGTCCCCGGGGGCCCGATCGCGACCACCTGAGATCGCCGCGCCCACCTGCGCCCGTGTGCCGGCACCATGGCGCAGCAGGAGAACCTGGAGTTCGGCAAGGCGGACTTCGTGCTGATGGACACTGTGTCCATGCCCGAGTTCATGGCCAACCTCAGACTCAGGTGAGGGCGGAGCGGCCGCACGCTGGGCTTTCCCGAGAGGGGGCGCTCCGGCGGTTGTGGCCAGATTCGGGGTGTCAGGGGCGCGCTGAGCGCGAGGGCTGGAGCGCGGCGGGATTACGGTGTCGGGGGGGTCCTTTGAATTCGGGGGGTCACGTTTCCTCAAGAAAAGACGCAGATGGGTGTGGCTTTGGGGCTCAAGGGGCGTGCCGGTGTTGTGGGTTGCGCTGTCCTGAGGAGGGGTGTCATCCTTGGTGGGCAGGCTGAGCTGGAGGTGCGTTTGGGGCAGCGCACCATCCCGCCCTACGCCAGGTAAATCGTGTAGGCGGAATCGAGTGACCTAATGGAAACAAAAGTAAAAGAAAATAAAAACTTTAGGGAGAGTCCTGCTGGCTCTCCCCAGGGCCGTAGGAAGACTGGAGAGTTGTTTTGGAAAGAGGCTGGCGTCCCCTCCCTGTTTCACACTTGCTTCTTTTCTTTTTTTTTTCTTTCGTCTTCTTTTTTGTTCCTGGACTGTTTCCATCATGTCATTCAAGATGCTATGGAGTGATCCCTGAGCTGTCTGTTCCGGGATGCCGGCTATTTTTTAGTTATTCGCTAAACGTAATTAAACACGTTTCCAGACATCGAAGAGACTGCTATACTTGGCAGTGCCAAGATAAACTGTCTGAATTTGACAAGGAGTTCATGGTTTCCGTTTTTTTTTTTTTGTTTTGTTTTGTTTTTCAAGGAGTTATGGATGGAGCCCTTGTGTTACTGACATCCTTGAGAATGTAGTCACAACTGAATCCCCCAAATGGGCTCCCAAGTTGAATTTGTTATGTCTTCTACATGTGATAATTTCATTTTTGATACAGCAGTATGTAAGCAGAGGTTTAAAGCAATTCGACTTTAAAAATACTGTAAATGGAGTTTCAAAATAGCTGGTTGGGGGGGGGGGTGTTTTTCTGGAAGTTTTGGCCCATTTTTTGTAAAGTTTATAGCTGAACGTCACCTTAAGCTTATAACATGAAAGTCATAATCTAGTTTGGATGCTTAACTAACCCTACTTGTCTGTATTGTCCCTGTCAACTCTAATTTCAGAATTCTGTTAAAAAGCTGGTTTACTCTTTGAAATTGCAAACCACATGAAGAATTCATCTCTTCTTTATCAGTTTCATTAAGTCCCAGAGGGAGAGTATGGAGCAGGAGTACAGACCTAAGTAATACACCTGTCTACCACAAATTGACCTTGAGCTGCTCAGTGGGCCTTGGTTTACTAATTTTGTAAAATAAGAGGGACCTCCAGAATTTCAGTGCTTATATTCTGTGATCCAAGTTTTCCAGGATATCTTTCAATGATTCCAAGTTTTCCAAGGGTAGACAGTCTCAAAGTTTCACAGTATCTTTCTAAATAGCGTTGCATAGTAACATAGTTGTTCCTTATCAAGGAATTGGTTCTAGGACTCCCTGTGAATCCTAAAATCTGAGGATGCTCAAGTTTTATATAAAATGATGTATTAGAGTAGTCCCTTCATATCTATGGGGAGTATGTTCCAAGACACCCTGCATACCTGAAACCTCAAGTAGTACTTAACCCTATAAATACTGTTTTCCCTATACCTACATATCTATGACAAAGTTTCATTTATAAATTAGACGCAGTAAGAGATTAAAAACAATAACTAATGAAATAGGACTATTATAACAATATATTATAATAAAAGTTATGCAAATGTGGTTTCCATTTTTCCCTTTCAAAATATTTTATTGTACTGCATTCATTTTTCTTGTTGCCTGTAGATAGTTAAAATTAGAGGAAACAAAATTTCCGGTTGTGGGATTACCATACTTGCGTGTAACTTAAGCACGTCCTCTGGTATACTTTAAATCAGCTTTAGATTACTTACATACCTAATACAATATAAATGCTATGTGAATTAGTTGTCGTACTATATTATTTAGGAACTACTGGTGAGGAAAAAAAAGTTTTATGTGTTCAGCAGAGGCACAATTTTTCTCCAAATATTTTCAATCCTCAGTTGATTGAGAATGTAAACCTAGAAGACACAGCGTCAATCATAATCAGATTTATTACACAGCATTATGATAAACTGCTACATTTTAAATATTTTTTGTAGTTGTACACAATAACTTTATTTATTTATTTTTAAGTTTTGCTGAGGATCGAACCCAGGGCCTTGCAAGTGCGATGCGAGCGCTCTACCACTGAGCCATAACCCCAACCCTAAGCTGCTACATTTTTTTCCAAAGTTTGGATTCCCAACTTTTTATAGAAATTGCTTCAAATACCATATTAATCAAAATGACATGACTCTACATCAGCTATGACCAGTATCCACTATTATAGTGATAAAGAGTCAGACTGTTGAGGTAAAAATTCTAGTTCTACCACTTTTTTTTTTGCTGTGGTTCTCAGACCAGTTATTTAAATCTGTCTGTGCCTAGATCTTCTTATCTGTACAATTGGGGTTGTCTTAATTGTTAAATTAGTTAATATATGAAACTCCGAAGATTAATACCTGGCAAATACTTATTAGCAATACTATTTAAAAAGTTTTCCCAAGTGCACATAAAGCAGATAAAGTGGTAAGTTAAATAATAATTTCATGGATTGGTGTTGTTTAAAATTATTAAAGAGATTCCACCCCTCCCTCCCTATGGGGGAAGATGCCTACTTTGAAAAATTCCTTTTTAATTTAGTCACTCTGTTTATATTCTTTTCAGTTTATCAGACACTAAGTACATTTATTAAATAATACTGCATATGAGACACTGTATAATAGTTGAATATAGATTCATTCATTCTAACCTCTATATGTCACCGCTAGCAAATACATGACATTAGTTAGAACTTTGCAGAATTTTCCAAATTTGAAATTGAAGGCTGTGTATAACTGAGTTACATCAGTTTGTAGAACCAGTCCTTTGTAATATAATTAAAACTCTTGTGAAAGTTATTCTTTTTCTTTCTTTTCTTTTTTTTTTGTAGGGGGCAGTGCTTTCCGGGGCATTGAACCCAGGGCCTCATATATAATACACAAGCACTTTACCACTGAGCTACATCTTCAACCTTTGTGGAGTTTTGTTTTTTTTTTTAATAAATAAATTTGGGGAGGGCACTTAGAATGACTAAAAAAAAAAAAAAAAAAAAAAAAGGCTTTCACATTCATTGGTGGCAGAGTCTCTAAGTGTCCTGTTTGGATCTTTAAATCTCTAAGGTGAACCTAATTTAACTCCTGTGTGCACTGAACAGAGTGCTGCAGTTTGATTGTGCCTTATTCGAGGTAGTCCTGAGGATGGAGTAGGTGGACCCAAAGAACTCTGAATAAGCTATGCTCCTTACCTTTTAAAGAGGTGGCATGTCAGCAAAAATAGGGAGAAAGTGAAAATTTCTGTTGATATAAAGAATAGTTCAAGAAAACAACAGAAGAGATGAACTTTACAGAGCTTAAGTGATTATTTGTGAAGTAATTAAATGAGCTAATTGTGTTGGGAGTTCAGAAGAGGGAGAGATGCGAGAGGTTGTCTCAAACCCCACAGAGAGGAGGAGTTGAGCTGAGTCCCAGAGGATCGTCTGCATTTGTCTAGGTAGGTGTGTAGGTGGAGAACATTCCAGGTGGATAAGTGGCATGAGCAGAGGTTGATGGCATGAAAGCTGACTCTGTTTGAGTGACAATGAATAAGACAGGTTGTCTGGAGGGGAAGGAGTTGGTGTTGGATCTGTGGGAGGATCACCAGCTTCTTTAGCACAGTGCTTGGCTTATGCCCAGGCCTCTAGGGCTACCTTTACACCCAGTCATCACATCAGCCAGGATCCTAGATGTTCAGATGTGTGTGTGCTCAACAATGAGAATTGGCTGCAGTTCTCATTGTATAGAACAGTTCTTGTTCGTGATTAACTTATAAGAGTAGATTCTCTGTAGTCATTAACATAGTCACAGCAAAGGGAAGCTCCATATTGTCCTTTCCAGCCATAAATCAATCCTCTGAAAGAAAAGAGTTCTCTCCTGGATAGTTTGAATTTTGTATCACCCTAACATCCCTCTAGATTATTTAGTGTTCAGCTGTGTGCACTCCTGGGATCCTGCTTTTGTGTCCCTTGGATATTTGTTTCACTTTGTAGGTGACCAGAAACAACCATTGTAGATCAAGTAGGTGCAATGAGATGATGTTGAAGTGTTTTGTCCCATGGAACATCAGTGGTTTGGGCTGCACTGGGAATGTATGGACATCTCTGGAAGCCTAACATATACTTCACGGTCCTGTGAAATGAAAGATACATGTCTCAGGGACAGTGTCTTCAGGTCTGGCTAGTCCACTCCTGAGCAGCAGCCTACATTCTTCATTTTATGCAGATAATTAGGTGAAGAGTAAGTAGCACAGGGAGGACCAGGGGTTCCATGCAGCTTGCCTGGAGGGACTCTCAATTAGATAGGAGGCCACACTGATGGTTACAGTGGAAGAACTCCAGAGTAAGGAAAAGAGGGACTATGGGCTGCAGGTTCAAAACAGAAGTGGCTACAAAGAAAGCAGAACATGGTGGTCATGCTGTGGTTGTGGCTTCAAGTGGACATTGGAGTTGTAGGCAGGAAATATCTCTGATCATGAAGACAGAAGACACTTGACCACAAGGGATCTTACTCCAAGGCACAGATCCTTGAGAAATGGACTGAGGAGTATACTACCACCACTACCTCCACCTCCACCAAGAAGAAAAAAGAAATAAAGAGAACAAATATTTCCTGGCAAGAGACTTCTGTAAGGAAAAGAAGGCAGACTTCAAGATGCTAGCAGATTCTGTTATGAGAATAAGAAATACAATTTGAAACTCCTCAAATATACTCACACTTCATCCACATCATCCCTTTAATATTGCCCCCTCCAGACCCCTATCCACAGACACACACCTACAACCATTTTTTACAAATAATAATAGTAAAGGAAAAGCTGCACCAATTGTAGCAGGTGGATAAAAATCAAGCTTTATCTCCAAGAGAAAAAAACAAGATTAGAAGAGAAGTGATTCTTTTTTTCCCACTCCTTTTTTTCTGTGTAGTGGTGTTGGGGATTGAACCCAGGGCTTTTCACATACAAAGCAAGTGCCTTACCCCTGAGCTACATCCCCAGCCCATTTCTTAACTTCTAACCTAACACAAGACTGTTATACCTCTACTTATAGCAGTTTTCCAGCCTGAGCACTGTTGACATTTTTGGGCTGGATAAAACTTTATTGTGGGGGCTCTCCTGCATGGTGTTGGGTGGTTAGCAGCATCCCTGGCCACTATCCACTGGATTCCAGTAGCACATCTTCCCCCTCATTTATGACAACCAAAATGGTCTACAGACATTGCCAAATTTGCCCAGAGTATGTGTGTGCAAAATCACCTCCTGCTGAGAACCACTGACCTGGGCTACTCTCATCCCCTAGAAGGTCCTCCTCCTTCCTTCATCTCTGCCCTGTCAGACTCCTACTCATCCCTCAAGACCAGTGCTGAAAAGTCTTTCCCAATCCTCCAAGATGGGTTAATTTCACTCTGCTGCCAGGATACATGGATACTTGGTGATAACTTAGAATTTATCATGTTCCATTGTTCTCTGCATGCCTGTTTCATCAGCCTATGCGATGCTCAAAGAAAGTCATGTTGTCCTGAGGTAGATCCAGGTTTTCTTTGAAACTCTGAAACTTAGTACATTGAAACTCAGTATGGTTGGGAACTACCATCTTTAAGAAAAAGAATATAAATTATGAATGCAAAAATAGATACAGGGCTTTGGAAGGGGAAGGTACCAGTGAATGTCTGAGAAGCATATCTCTGCTCTGTGTCCTCTGTCACGCTACAGAATTTGGCATCCTTCTGCTCAAAACAGCTTGAAATAAGTTAACTAAGCAGTCAGATATTGACTGTACTTCAGCTGTGGAATTCTTACCTTTTTTAAAAAAAATGCAACCTTTTCAAAAATACTTATTTTAATTCACTTAACTGTTGGGAGGCAGGCAGTGAATAACGGAATTAGTGGAAAAGCAGTGACCACATGCACGCATGCTACCACAGCACCCCTGTATTTATTTTCTATGGCTGTTTGGTCATCTGGAAGATTCAGTGGGACAAAAGATTTCTCTTGCTTGCCAGGGGAAAAATGAGATACCTTGGGTGGTCTTCAAGCAAATGTAAACCAGCAATTGGTCTAGAGCACTAGTTAGAAGTAGCCCTAGTTAGATTTATAGGAGAGGTGAATGGCACACTAAAGCTTTTTGGCTTCCACGTGAAATTCTTTGGCAACTTCTTTTGGAGGCTTTTGGAAAAGGACAGTTTGCTCTGTGCCTGTTTTGCACATTGGCTTCATATTGGGACAAAAATGGGAATTTGGGGTTTGGAGCTGCCATTTGGAGTGAATCACCCTGCCGCCTTGTTTCCTTTCCTACTCTGTGACAGATTTCCAAGACTATTTTTATTCAGGGTCATTTCTTGACCCTAGAGACTTTTGCTGAATTTAGCTTCCAAATAGAGCCAGATGCGGGTGGAATCAAGCACTTAGAAGCTGTTACTGGTTTGTTTCATTACAGGTTCGGAAGGGATCAACTTTTACATGAAAGAGACAAGATTTGGCTTTTTGCCGAACTTTGAGATAGAAATGGCAAATCTGGTATAGAAAATGCATTTACTTGATGATCTGTGTGTAAGCTATCTGCATTGTGAAGTAGTGTTATGTGGAGAGCTGTGCATTGACATTTTCACCTATGTCTGAGCCTGCTCAGCAAAACATACCCTATCTCAAGCAAGGAGTGGCTCTGTTTTATAATTCTTTAGCATTTGCTACTGTGCTGCCTCTGGGACTGGACTGGGTCATTATGTCATTACCCAGCCACTGCTGAGTCAGTCTATGGGGGCCCTGCATTGCCAAGAAAGGCTCTGGCCCCAATGGTAGATTCCCTGTTGACACACCTCACTGACATGGTCACTAAAAATGTCAACTATATTCATAAATGGGTCAGAGGGTAACAGCATTTAAAAGCATACATTGGAAGCCTCTAATAATCTATTAAATCCCTTGACTGAGATGACAGTTTTATTTCCTGAGGCTTCTTTTGTCCAATTGCTATGTAATTACTGGTTAGAGCTCTTGAAGAGAACAGTGTTTCCCAAACCTTAGTTTTTGTCATTTATGGGAAGAGAAAGGAAAGCTTGCTTAAACAGGGAGCAGTGGAAAGAAAGAGCATAGGCCTGAGAACTGATGGACCAAGTCCAAATCTCTGCTTCACTTTTTCTTTTATTAGCATTTTGATTTAGGATTCCCTAAGCCTCAGTTTCCTTATTTGTACAGTGATCACTTCTTAGGGTTATTGGGATGAAATCACATGAGTAGGAAGTGCCTGGTCAGTGCTTGTTATCTAATTCCCTCCTCATTAATGTTACTGTCCCCCTGAGTCCTCCCCAGATGGCCTTACCTCCTTGCCCTGTCCCTGTAACTACTGTAGAGCTGGGTATTTGCACTTCTTTCTTGTCATTTCTACCTTCCTCACCAAGACAGATTTATTTCTTTTAGTGTTTTGTGTGTGTGTGAGAGAGAGAGAGAGGTGGGAGGTAAGGATGAAAAAAGGTTCTAGAAGGGATTCAGATTACCTAGGGGAGAGAGCAATGGCATTAGAGGTAGATGTGGACCTTAATCTTTTTTGTGTCCAGTTATTCCCAGCTGTGTAGCCTTGGACAAGTTACTTAGCCTTCTCGAGCCTCTGTTTCTTCATCTGTAAGGATGATGTGTTATTGTGAAAATTACATGATAGCACCTGTGTAACACCTAATGCGGTGGCCAGAGCATGGTGCTCAGGGGCTGCTGAATCCCCTGGGCCAGCTTCGTGGGGCAAAAGTGTGCTTGCTGCTCCCACTTCACTCCATGGCCATCACCTTACACATACTCATAATCATGCTTCCTTCAGGGGTACTGCTATTTGATTTCTAAAAATCGTTTTAAGCCCTTTAGAAAATGAAATCTGCTATTTGTATTTTAAAACATCCAACATATTTTGTATGTCACAGTGCTCTGCTTTCATGAAAATTTATGATACTGATCCTCAAATTGAGGCACTTAATGCCAGGTGATGAACTTCAGGTATAGAGTCTTTTAAAAAAAATCAAAACTCATTTCCTTGTATTACTACAGATTCTATATTATTTTCATATCATCTCCTGGTTGTAAAGCTGGCAACTATTTGAATTCTTGATGTGTTGGGCCCTCTGATGGGGGAAACTTAAAAAAAAAAAAAAAAAAGGATAGTTTAATTGTGAGTAAAGGACACCTTAACAAATTGATCAGTGTAAGGTGGATTATGATTGAATCCACATGAAGAGTGCAGACAGTTGTTTTAAGGACCTCCCAGAGAAAAGGAATCAACCTGCTATATTTTTAAAAAGAATTGATGACAATATAATTGAGTTATGTGTCTGTATATATTTTAGTTCAGAGAGAATTCAGAAAGAAAAAAATTGAGACTGGAAGTAGGTAGAACATGTTCTGCAGAAGAGGCAGAACAGGAGCAGACCCTTGTGGAAGCAGACGTCTCCCATTCGGAGCAGCCTTTTCGCTGGGGGCCTGGGACTTCTGGATTTTTTATTCTTCTCTCAACCCACTCTTCAGTTTTAGTGGGCTATCCGTGCTGCTAGGCAGCTTCCTTGCTCAAAAATATTTACCCCTACACTATCTGTACTTTTTTTCATTCATTTCTTATGCATCCTCCAGATCTTCCATGTAGAGATTGAGTTAGGTTGAGGAGGATCCTCTTTAGAAAGTCACACACTGCGAATGCAGCGCAGGCACGTTAGTGTAAATTGGCTCAGTCCAGTTAATTTCTTGTGCCCCAGTGAAATCCATCAGAATAAAGAACTGAAATGTTCATTTTTGAGAAGTGATTTTGCAGCATGGTACTGATGGTAGATGTGGAATGGAGAACTGGAGAACTGAACCCTAATGGGAAAGGATTTTGTAGTTCAATTCATCCTTGGGGAAGCAGGTTATGATGACAGGGGGGAGGATCCCCAAGGAAAATGTTGCACAACTAGAAAAAAAAAAAATGTGTCTTTGGGCATAGAAGAAGATGAGGGAAAGGAATTTTCCTCTCATTTATCTTATGCCCAATTATGGAACTCCCAAGACTCGGCACCCAGACTGTGTGGAGAACACTCTGGCATGGCACTGTGGGTTAGAGACGTGAGTGAGCCAGTCTGTCAATCTGATGATGGCTTTCAACATCTCTTAATGAAGTAGAATGATCTGCTCTTGAAAAGTACGTCATTTTTAAACAAAGGGCTCCAAGAAGTGACTTCAGTTGACAGAGACAGGGAATGAAGGACACCCCCCAGTCCTTCATGCAGCTTTGCCCACCTCCAGCCTCTCATTATCCCCAGCCTCACGCTGAATTGACCCCAATTTACAGTCCTGCTCAGCCGCTCACGTGGGACGAGTTGCCTTTAGGACTGAACAGGACTTCCTTTGTTTCCCTCCCATTTCTGCTCCTCGATGCACAATATAGAAATGGATTTCACTTTAAGAAGATCAAAGCAGTAACTCTAGTATGGCTATGTTGTTTCAATAAAAAGATCGTTGACTGCCGAAGGTGGGTTTTTCTCAAAGAGCCACTGGCCCATACAGAGTCCTAAATAATCCTTCTCGAAGAAATGGGAAATATATCAAGGAGCAAACATAGGTTTCCTTTCATTCCTCCTGTCCATGTTTCTTACTTGGTTATATTACGAAGTCTTGAGAGGAAAAAAATGACCACTTGTGTACACAAGGTTCACATAAGCAATAGAAGCAAATGAATCAATCAAAAAAAATGGCCTCCTCTAAAACAATGAAGAAAACACGGAGAGAAACTAATTTTTTTTTCTTTTTTGTAACCACAAAGTCAGCTTTGAGCAACTTGTATAATGGGGGAGCATTTGTAGCAGGGTGGGTGACCCCTGATGGTTCCACCTCAGTCCGATGCCTCGTGTTTAACAGTGAGTCAAGAACAATTTTATAGTCAATTAAAAATGATAAACCACCATGAAAACCACAATTGTTTTGGATAACCCTATCAATGGTAATGTTTCTACTCTTAACTTGATAGATATCTAGGTCATTTTAAGTTGATTCTAAGATAATGTTGGATTAACCGAATTCTGTCATTTCTATTCTATGTTCCTGTGATTAAGAAGAAAACCTTTAAATTTTTTTGTAAAAACCCCTAGAATAGTTTAAATGCCAATGAGTGCAATTATGAGGAGTTTCTTGTTGTTTTTAACCCTATTCAGCCTGTCTGATCAGTTTATGTTTGTGTCCTACCTCTAGCCCTGAGGGCAAGGCAAGATCTGATCTTGGAAGGCTTAACTTTCAGGTATTAAGGATAAAAGGTTTTCCCATCAATGAATCTTGCTATGTTGTCCAGGCTGGCCTCAAACTCCTGGGCTCTAGCAATCCTCCTGCCCCTGACCCTGGCCGCTGGTACCACAAGAGACACCATCACACCCAACTGTGCTTAGTATTTCTGCCTCTTTGATTCTCGGCTGAACTATACATTTACTCTTTGTTTTTTATGTATGTTTCTAGCATACTGTATCTGTATTTATAAAACCTGCTTTTGTTGTAATTCCAGCCTTTGGGGAGATAGGAAAATGAAATTACCATCTTTCTTGATGGCAGGGGGACAAAAAACTAAAATATATTCAGCATCTTTGTGAAATGGTGGGCATCTTTTCTTTTAAAAGATTTGTAGAATTCATTCATATGAAGCGTAATACCATATGATGACAGGGGAAACGCTGAGTGGCACCGCACTCTTGAGCAGTCTTACCATGTCACTCATCTTAGCAGGTTAACTAAGTTTTTAATCAAAGTCCAGAACTTTTTATACATCCTGATGCCTTTAGATAGCTTTCTGTCATTTGCTGAGTGTCTCTAAGCAAATCCAGTGACTGTGCTCATTTAGACCGGTGCTTCTTACAATCTGTGTTCTGTGTCCCAGGCCATTGAGGTCCCCAGAGCAGTCTTGGAATCCAGGTAAGGATGGGGTAGGTCTTCAAGCCACCTGCTATCCCTTGCTCTTGGCAGCAGCTCTGTGTCTGTATTGTATTGGGTTCCAAGGAATTTTTCATTTGGAAAAAAAAAAATTAAGCAGCAACTTGCAAACTACTGTTATAGATGATTTTTTTTCCCAGAAGGCTTTACATATGCGCACATGCACACACACATGTGCACACACATGTGCACACACACACAGAAATATTTCCAACCAAAGTGAACTTAAAAGTGACAGTGGAGCATAAAATAATGAGCAAATACCTCAGTTATCTGAAGTTGACTGTACTGTATTCGGTACAACTTAAATAATTTACTTCAGTTCTCAGAGTCTTTGTGGCCCAGTCTTAAAGTGGGACTGTTCCTACATTAAAGGTTATTACATCAAATGGGCTAATGCAGGTTACTTAGCATTCCTAACGCATCGAAGGCACTCAGAGGTTAATGTTTTCTCATTTTTGCTTCCTGGTAGCAGAATATAAAGATGTGATTTAACTTTTTTCCTTAATGACTTAGATCATCGTGACCATAATTATTAACAATTGTCTTCATGTCTTTGGTATTTATCATGATGTGTAATGTTTTGTTCCACATCAAATTGATTTGAATGATTTAACTTTCCAGAGTATGTGGTTAGGTCTTCATTGTTTCTTTTAGTGTGCCTGCCTGTGAATTTTCTCTCCCTCTTAATTTACAAATCTAATCTGCTCTGGGTTTTGGCAGTCAGCTAATAGACTCATTAGAAGGGTATATCAAGAAGGAATTAATGTGTTCTGATGAGACTGAAGGGCTTTTTTATTTTTTATTTTTCCTTCCATATTGGGTTCTGATTCCAGGGGTGCTTTACCACTGAGCTATACCCACAGTTCTTATTATTTACTTTTAATAATAAGTTTTAATAAAAACTTTTAATGAAGTTTTGAGACAGTGTTCCCTAAGTTGCTGAGGGTCTTGCTGAGTTTGTAAGGCCAGCCTGGAACTTGTGATCCTCCTGCTTTAGCCTCCCAAGTCTCTGGGATTACAGGCATGTGCTACCATGCCCTGCAGGGGCTGTTTTGTGTATATCACCTGTAGGGTATGAGTTTGAAGATGCTGCTTTTATCTTCTCTGCTGAGGGCTATTTTTTTTTTTTTTTTTTTTTTTTTTTTTTTTTGGTACTGTTTTGGCATGTTTGGCTGGAAAGGCATGTAGGGCAACACTGAGTCCTAAGTAGGTAAGGTGCCACTCTAAAACTTCCTGCTGTCCTTAGTATTTGAATTATGTGTGGTTGAGCAAACCAAAGCATGATGGGCGGATTTTTACATGCTGTGCACTTTATGATTGCTTGTTGATTTGGGGTAGGCAGCTGCTATTGGCAGAATCTGTTACTCTTTGCCTCTTTACCTCTTAAGCTCTTGTCTTATCTGAAACTTTTACTGAAAATAAACCTCTTATTTATTTGTTATTTGTTTTACTTAGTTATACATGAAGCAGAGTACATCTCTTTCTATTATTATTATTATTATTATTATTATTATTATTTGGTATTGGGGATTGAACTCAGGGGCACTCAACCACTAAGCCACATCCCCAGCCCTATTTTGTATTTAGAGACAGGCTCACAGAGTTGCTTAGCACCTTGCTAAGTTGCTGAGGCTGGCTTTGAACTTGTAGTCCTCTTGTCTCAGTCTCCCAAGCCACTGGGATTACAGGCATGTGCCCAGCTAGAATACATCTCTTATTTAACTTCTTAATATATCCTAGACTGGTAGTTTTTAAATCTTGCTTTGTATCAGAATTACCCAGTTTTGGGAAGATTCCCTGAACCTTATCTCCTTGAGATTCTGATTTACTGAGCCTCATTAATGTCCAGATGATTACCAAAGTTTGATGAGCAGTCACTATCCTAGGCTAATGTGTTTTCATTCTGCAATTGTGTTCTATTGAAGCCAAATGGGGTGTGACTGCATTATAAGCTGACAGGCATGCTAAAAAATACAACATCCAAATAATCAGTGTTTGTAGTTCTGTGATAGTTATTAATCAACTTAATTGTTTGATAATCACACTTTTATTCTTCACCTTGCAACAAGTTTTCTGTTTTCACCCTATGAATGTGGCTGTCCACTTTTGCCAAATTGAATATTATTTTTGTATCTGTTCCCAGATTTTTCATACAAAAAAGTATAATCCTACCAGCCTCATTAATACCTTGATGTAGTTCCTTTGTTGTCTTTTGAGTGTGTATTAAAAATTTGGAATCTTTCCACTTACACAATAGTTTTATAAGCTGTTTTCTCATTTAGTGTGGTCTCATCAGTGTACTCCCATGTCATTAAGTTTCCTTTGAAAGTATGGTGGCCACCATGTAGTCTTCCTTCTTTTCTGGGTATGAAGGAATAACCCTGGCAGGCATGGTCCCTGCTCTCATTGAGCTGATCAACCACTGGGGGACATGCTAAACTAGCAAATGAACCAAAGGATAACTCCATCCATGAGGGGAAAGCAGTGTTGCCTCGCGGGGGAGTGGACTCAGCTTGAATGTGTGCTCGCATGCCCCAGAGCAGGCACTTTGTGGGGAAGCTGGCTTTACATGGGATCAGAAAGATGGGCAATCTATGGGGTAGAGGTGCGGGGAGAAGCAGACAGAGGAGGGTCCAGGCCAGGCACAATCACATATGCAGAGCAGAGAGAAAGAAATACTTTTAGGTAGAAAGACTTCTTTGTGAATTTTGGAAACTGAAAGGCAGCCACTGAGGCTGGGGTCTCTGGAGGGAGTGGGGACGGGGGTGATGGAGCCCTCCCTAGTCAGGGACCACACTTTGCCTGAAAAGCGTGGGGAATGAAGGGTGCAGACTTGATATATGTTGGGAAGCAGTCAAGGGCTTAGCACATCTTGCAGTAAGATGTCAGTGTCAGGGCGATGGCATGCTTCTAGAAAGCGGGGCCTTTTTAGAGTCACATCCCCCAGGGCCAAATCCCCTGGGCCTGGTAGCTGTTGTGAATATTCATTTTCATCAGGCTGATGAATTGAGTGCAGATTTGGCCATGCTTTCTGTTTCCTGTAGTGATAGTAAACACAAATGCAGTCCTGATGTGATCTCTGCAGTGTAACAAAGCTGTTTCTTAATTTAAGTGTTTTGTTTATTTGAAATAAGTGAATCTTGATAATGACTAATAGGCCACAGACTGATTTGAGGAGGTTTGTTTTTCTGGCTTTGTGCTTCAGCCAGTAGAGCAATCCTGAGCCACAGATCCTCTGATGAAGTCTAAGTCGTAGAATAATAATGCCAAAAAGGGCCCTTGTGGTTCCTCACTATTGCACAGGGTCACCAAGTTAGAGACACAGAGCATGTGGTTCATGAGGACTCTTCACTGTAATGGCCTAGTTAGCACTGGACAGAAGTCACCTGCCTCCCAGCTCCACACTTGTTTTTTCTATTTCCCCCTCTTCATAGGTCTTGATTTGCAATCAAGGAGCAGCTCTTGAACTTCCTTTATTATTCCACTTTAAAAAATTGTTACTATTAAGGATCTGAACAGGTTGAAACAATAGAAAAGGTAACAATGTGAATAAAAAGCTCCTAGTTCTCTACTGAAGGGCAACAATTTAACAAGATAGCTACAAAGTAACATTGTAGGAGTGAGCAAGACTGGAGATTGTCACATTGGATACTTTGTATCAACAATGAACTGCTCTGTAGCTAAGGAAATAGAGGCTTGGAAATTCTGTGGCTCATCTCACCTCCCCTGGTGGGGTGAGGGCAGTTCCCACTATCACTTTGTATCAGAATGCTGTGGGCGTCAGCTACAGAGAATACCTGAGCAAACTGACTTAAACAGATGGGAAACCATATCTCCTGCACCAAGAAGTTCAGTGATTCCAGCCAGTCCAGTTGGTCAGTCCAGTCATGAGGGCTCTGCCTCCACCTGTGACGCACCAGGCCCCGCCCCCCTGCGCTGGTCCATTCTCAGGCTGATGGTTGCAGCACCTCTGTGCACCCCATCAACAGTGACCCGCAGAGGAGCTGTCTGCTTGTCTGCTCGTTCTTAGGTGTTTTGTTGGTCAGCATTTGGTCACATGCCCATTACTATACCTATCACTAGTAAGAGGAGTGTGGGCATCCTGGTTAACTTAAAATAGTTGAGAGCTCAAGATAGAGTTCACTTTTGCATCAGATGACCAGAGAGTCACTGCCTAAATAATGCCATGTCCTTTTAGGAAGGAAGGAACTTTAGAGGCCAAGAGTGCCCACTCGCTGTACGTTTACAAACTGTGTGGACAGAGTGCAGTTTGTTCAGAAAAGAAAGCTCTATGTGATGAGGGCACTGAGTCTAATTTAAGGAGTGACAAGGAATAAGACCTAGGGTGTGATACTGTCCTAAGTACTGGATATGACTACTCATATTTATTCTGGGAGACCCCAGAAGACACAATCCATGCCAGTGGGTAAAAGTGAGGGAGGTGGTATTTATCCTTCTACTTCTCTTCTTCCTGATGAATCTGATCCTAAAGCCACCAGTTTGGGACACAGCCAGGAAGGTGTCCATGCCATCGGAAGGGAACTATAGAGACCCAGATTAGGGTTTGGAGCCCCAGTCAAGTAGAGGGGGGCCATGCATGAGGAGCTGGGTGCAGAAGAGAGAGCATCCATACAGACAAGGTCTTGGGAACTGCAGGGGGAGATATGGGGCAGCAGGGGGAGATTGATGACAGCCGTCTTGGTCATCAAATTATCACAGAATTCACAGGGCTTTTGTTCAAGTAACCTCAGAATGGTGCACAACTTAAAACTTATAAATCATTTACTTCTGGAATTTGCCATTCAATATTTTTGGACTGTGGGTAATTTAAACCACAGATAACAGGGGTTCTCCTGTAGTTGAGGAAAAGAACTAGCTTCCATAAGAGGAAAAGTGGGAGGAAATAAATTACCAGGACAGCTGTAGGTGTTTAGTGCTGTTAGATGGTTTTTCATTCACTTATTCATCTTTTTTTCATCTATTCAGTCCTTTAAGACAGGCATAATAAAGGTGAAAACTCTGTCCAGAGGGGAAAATGGCTCTCCCTAAATCACATAACTAATTAAGAGACAGTTGAATTTGAAGTTAGATTGGTGTGACTTCAGAGTCCATGATCATTCTACTGTTGAGCATCACTGCCTTGTACCCATGGAAAGGAATAGAGAGCAGTGATAAGGGCATGGAGCATGGGTGTACAATAGGATACTGGGAAAGGAGAGTACTTCCCAACATCTCTCATGTTGATCTAGCTGCTCAGGAACATGCCTATGAGATTTAGGGTCACCAGCAAGTATAGAGAGGGAGAAAGGGGCCAAGAAGTGAACCTTGAGATCCATTAGTATTTAAAGGACAGTCAGAATCAGAATAAGGACCCTAGAAGGAGCATCCAGGGATGATGGAAGGAAACAAGAGTGTGATGTCATAGGAGGTGAGAGGAAAGTGGGTGGCAAAGAGGGACACCCCAGGAAGGGGAGGGAGAGCTGATGAAGAAGTGTCCATTAGTGTCAGCATCAAGGAGGGCCTAGGGACTGCATGGAGGTGGCTTCAATGGAGGGGCAGAGCAGAAAACAGTTTGTGGTGTTTGAACAGTGAGTGGGGAGAAGAAGCAGAGTGGGGTAAGGCCTGCAGGACGTGTGCCATGAGGGAAGGAGGAGAGACCATGGCTATGGGACACCACAGATGCATTTTAATTCTTCTATTAGTTTTTAAGCCTGGAGAATTGAACATGAGTAAATAATAATGAGCCCATGAGTAAATAATAATGGGAAGGAGGCAGGAGAGAGAAGGGAGGAGTTTGAAAGAAGAGAGGCTCTAACAATTGACAGGGTGCCTGAGGAGATGTCAGTGCTGGCACCCAGGGATAGGATGGGTGGGCGTGGAGGCTCCCTGCTCATTGCCTAATTTGCCTTTATCTCTTCCCCTGAGCACAGAAGCTTTGGTGTTTGCATTTGGGGTGTTCTCACTGACCACAGCATAGCTGCTGCATGGTCTACAGCATTTCTAAAAAAAACATCATCCAACATTAGCATCTGCTTTAACATTCTGAGTGATGCCAACCAAGGTACATCTGTTTAAACCTGCTTGATTGAGTACAGTCTTTATAATGCTGTTTTGAAATATCTTCCTTGCAAATGGGAGTAAAGAGGGAACAAGGAATGAGAATATGCTCTCTGCCAGTGAGGGGGGTGCTGCAGCCTGCCGTAGTGTGGGCCTGAGTGTGGTGCCCCTGACAGCTTCATCCAAAGAACTCTGTCGGTTTCAGATCTGAGTATGTTTCACAACATGGATTGCTTACTTTGTCATGGAATCTTTCTGTCATTTAGTTTGAGTTCTGAAGAACGGTTTAGATCTGCAGTAGTTGACAAAGATTTTGTAAATGGGTGAATGATATATGAGGCATGCAAAAATGCGATAATGCTAGACCTGCTGTGTAAAAATAAAAGTGTTGTGTTTAAAGCTAAAATGCAGAAAGGAATAAGAGCCAAAACCTGGAAAGAATGCAAGTGTCCATTAGTGTGGGGTGGAAAAGTAAATTGTGGTATTCATACAACAGAATGCTGGATGATAACAAAAGGGAATGTATCATAGTTACATGCATCAGCATGAGTTAATCTCACAATCATAACATTGAGCAAAAGAAGCCAGCATTGAAACAATACCTACTCTGTGCTTCTATTTATGTAAAATTCAGAAACAAGCAACACTAATCTGTGGTGTTAGAAGTCAGCATAATGGTTCTTTTTGGAGAGGAGAGAGGGAGCAGTGACCAGAAGGGCTTCCCGGCTGCTACTAGTGACCATCTTCAGTTACACAGGTGTGTTCACTTTGGTGATTCATCAGGTTGAATACTTAGAATTTGTGTACTTTAATATACATGATTACACTTCAGTAAAAATGTGTTTTTAAAAAAAGGCGACAAGGAGCCTTCAAGGAAGTATTTGAGGAAACTGGAAGATCGGCAAGCAATTAAAAGTTGGTAGAAATCCTTGACCTTATACAAGGCATCGTAAACCTCGTGGCAGCCAGGGAGGATTGAGCAACACTCTGCTAATGTTAGCTAAAGGCACACCATGATTTCAGTGGATTTGCACAGGCTGGAAGAGCAACGGCCAGCTATGCAGCGTGTGTGTGTGTGTGTGTGTGAGTGTGCGTGTGTGTGTGTGTGTACAAAGATGGGAACACATGCACATGGGTGTATCATATACTGACATTTCCACAGGAACCTTGGCATGACTAGTAGCATGGGGTTTGGATTCAGCCAGGCCCACTCATCCAGGGGAGATCCCAGCTCCCAGCTTCCCATGCATATGTTCTGAGGCTGTAGGGATAGACTTCATCTTGCCAGTTCAGCCTTCACCCTGTGTGAATTACATCTCCTCAAGTCACTTTCTAATTTCACTCTGAGCCTCCAATGCCTTTCAAGGCATGTTCTTATTCCCAGGCTGTGTTTACCTGGCTCTGATCATCTGTGTACAGGAAGTACAAAATAATTCTGACATTAGTTTGTCAAATAAAATTAAGTCTGTCACCACTGCATGAAGTATATAGTGTATCCCAAAGTGAAGCAAGAATTATTTTGGGATTGTTTGTTGTTAGCGACTGGCTTCATCAATGATTTCCACTTTTTGCTCAGAAAAAAATAAAATAAAATGAAGTTGATTTCTTTAGATGTGCAAGCTTCTTCACATTCAGGTTTATTTCAGGTGGAACTTAGCTTTTCTTGGAAGAGGGTGACTCACTTGTGGGGAATTTTGAATGGTTAAGTAAGGAAGAGATGTGTTTTTCAGAGTTTCATAGATTTTTCAGTAGTCTTTCTTCTGCCAAGATCACTCTAATTTGTTCATAACCCTTTTATGAGTTAGATCTTCTTTATAATTCTGATTAATAAACTAGAATTCTCAAGGGTTCCAGTGCATGTGTTTGTAATGAATAGAAAAGAAGCTCTCCATGAAGTGAAAAGGGGATTTTATTTTTCTTTAGTTTGTACTGATTCCAGTATGGTGGAGTTGTTGACATTGCTAGTAAAAAGTATCAGATTTTTTTTTTCTATTTTTGGGAAACTAAGATAACTTTTTGCCTACATTTGAAATTAGTAACTACGAAAGATGACTTTTAAGCATATATGCCTCAGAAAGAGAAAAAAAGGCAGGAAGATTCTTATGAACTGTGTTAAAGACTTGTGTACCTTAAACATCACTACAAGGTAGCTTTGTGAATTTGAAGCCAATACCCCCATGCTTCATAATGTTGGACTTATTTGTTTTACTAGTGTATTGGGTACACTTACCATCTTACATATGCTGATTCTTGTGCATCGACTAAGTAGTATGTGGGGGAAATCCATAAGTTATTAAATCCATCCTGTCCCTTTTTTTGGGGGGGGGAGGGAGTAGGGGAAGCCAAGTCATTCATTCAGGCATTTAGCACATTTAATTATACATCAACTATATGCTATGTATTAGAGGTACAGAGATGAACAGAACCCTGTCCTTGTCCACATATACTCCAAGTCTAGAGGTAAAGATGGACATGGAAATAATTGCAGCAGTGTGATCCATGATGGGTAGAATATGGATGGCATGCCACAGGAACCGACAGGAGGACACATCTCTGGGGGTAGGTAAATGATAGAAAAGAGTCCATGACAAAGTAAGCAATCCATGCTGTGAAATCGGCAGAGTTCTTTGGATGAAGCTGTCAGGGGCACCACACTCAGGCCCATACTACGGCAGGCTGCAGCACCCCCCTCAGAGGAGATGTTTGAAGTATACTTATTATTATACTAATTTTTAAGATCATAATGTTTTAGCATGGATTCTGAGATGTAGAATTATTTGGTTAAAAGGCAAAAGCAAGTGTAAAATGTTACATTTTAAGAGTTTTATAGGAGGAAGACTCAAAAGAAATAGCTGAACCAGAAAGTAATGGTAGGCGAGAAACTGATGGGAGAGAGAATTTCTAGAAGGAAGTGTCAGCAGTAGTAAATGCCACAGAGAGGTCACATAAACAAAGGATGGACAAGCCCATGGGTTTTGGTGATGGGAGGTGTTGGTAAAATGGTAAGAGTTAGCCAGGCCATAATGAGCTGAGGAACACATGAAGTGGATACAGTTTATTCCAGAATCTTAGCAATTAGAAGCAGAAAAGAAAAGGTTATTAGGTAGAGGAGGTGCAGAATTGATGGACGATGATGTTGTGGGTTGTTTTTTTGTTTTTGTTTTTGTTTTTGTTTTTAATGGGAGGGTTTTAAGCACATTTGTGGGCATAGGAATTAATAACCAATTGAACAGTTTGAGGAAGTGAGTGAAGATGGGGGTCCAGAGCTTTAGGGCCACCTCCTTCTCAGGGACTGGTAAAAGGATGGGAGTGGATGTAGGGGCTGAAGGAGTTTCTCCTCAGGAGACTTTGGTTTGCTGTGTAAGGCAGAAGACAAGCCTGAGAGTGAGGAGAATGATTGAAACATCTCCTGCCGTAGGTGGGAGTCCAGGGAGCTCAAAGACAAGTACGCTGATTCCCAAGTAATGTCCAGAGTCCTCCTGACACTGAGAATCATGGAATGACACACCTTCCAATCTGCTAATCCAGGAGTTAGATTCCTTAGCAGTCCTTAGTCCAGGTGCAGGGGAGAAGCAAATCAACTGTCATTCCTCTGAAAACATTTTTTAAAACCAAGTTCACTTAACTAACTTGAAAGAAATGGGCATTTGAGCCCCATATAAGCTAGTGATCAAGCCCTCTCCAGGCCCTGGTAGGACTCTGACCTTCAGACTCACTAATGCTTGTAGTTAAGTTTTAGAAAGTAGGTATATCCTTGTATGGTGTATCTTAAACAGGGTACAGAAGGTTGATTTACGGGGAAGAAAAAGAAAGGCAGCCTTTGTGTTATTCCTGTGAAAAATTGCTTAATGTTATTGGAAGTACAACAATTGTTTAGTCAGTGAAAGTGGAAGAGAAACTATGAAAGAGAAGGCCAATAGAGCACTTTAAAAAGCCATTTAGTTTTTGTACCGCTCAAACATTTTTATGTGAAGAATACTTTGGAAAAAATGATATCAAATACAATTTTGTGTCAAAGTAAAGCGGCTACATTCTTTGAGAGTACTGCTGTCTGTTCAGATGGTGGAGACACAGTAGTTGAGGGCTGGGTTGTTGGCCTAGAGAATGGGCAGTTGGCCATTTAAATATCAATGGATAATTGTTTTTAAGAGAAAAGTTCACCAATTTTGATTCTCTTAGTGTATTGTAAAGAAATAATATTTTCTCTACCAAACTTACTTTTTTCCTTACATGGTTTTGAGTATATTAGTTTTCAATAGATGTAAACAACCATTCTCAGGAACAGTAGCTATTAAAATGCATTTGAAAGTCACTTGACAATGATAAAAAAAAAAAAAAAGTTATTTCCCAAAAGATTGCCGTAATTCTGATGATTTTTATGCCAGTGGAAGTCCAGTTTTTACCACAAAAAATTTCCTGTAACCTTTTGTGATTGAAAACATATTACTTGCTATTCAAAAATGCAGGCAAATTAGTGAGGAGAGATTCTAAAATAAGCTCCAGGGTTAGACATATAATTTGTGGATGACAAGTCATGATAGTAAAGTGAATTTCCTTCTGTGTTTTGTTTTAAATGGTAGAAAGGACTTGAAACGCTACAATTCAGGCTTCAAACATGTTTTTACAGCTGTACGATGAGTATACTTAATTTTTAAGGGACTGCTTGTTCTAAGTTATATGTGTCTTACTACATAATGTTTATTTCTAACAATTTATTTCTCCTGTTACTTTGTAGGTTTATGTAACTTTGCATTGATACATAAGAACTAGGGAGCTTGGCATGGTCTTTGAAATGAGCAACTAGGGACCTCTTTATTACAGGGTTTATTCTCTGTAAAGCATATACTTTAAGGAACAAATATGGGACAGGGGACCGCTGTGCAGAATGAACTCAGCTGTGCACCACAACAGTAAGGTGCGGGCCAGAGGCTGTGGTTAGATGGTGACTACACCAATAGTTCAAGTTGGAAGTGGTCACTGACTAATTCCACATGGGCTAAACAAGAGAGTGTTCTCTATAAGGAGTGAATCACTTCTAGACCTAGCATACCCATTGCAGAGCCAATGACAGCATGCCGTGGTTCCTCAAGTAAACTTTGGCCTCGAAGTTTCCAAAACACTCATCTTCTCAATCACTCTGAGGCTTGACTGTCACAGTATGACTTGTCTTATCAAGGAAATGTACAGAGAGAGTAATTGGCATTTTTAGTGACTTTTTATTTTGACATCATTGAAAATTTTAGAAAAATTTTAAGAATACCTGTATATCTTTTTACCCAGGTACACCATTTGTTTAACATTTGCTTTATCACCCCACAACCAGTGTTTGAGAGTAAGCTTCAGATACCATGCCTCTTTACCCCAGCTCTTCACTCTGTATTTCCTAAGAATAAGGAGAGTCCACAGTTGTTAGAAGCCAGACATCTTACCCTGTATTAGATAATAGTATTGTATCAAAGTCCATATTTAGATTCTGCCAGTTGCCCCCAAAATGTCTTTTATAGTATTTTTCCTGGTCCAAGATTCACATCGTATCTCTTACTTAATCTGAAATGAATTAAATTTTAAGTGGAATGGAGAGGGATGCATTTTTAACTGCACTTGTCATTTGCTTTATTGTATGTGCATCCATTTCAGCATCTCCTTGAAAACAAAGACCAGAGATCTTACATAGTAGGTATTCTGTAGGAAATGCTCACATTTCATGGCTCATCAGTTAGTACATTTTTAAGCAAATGAATTACTTTCTGTGTAAGCAACCATTGGTTCTTATCAATTCTTGCTATATAGGTACTGTTTTGTGCCAAGTAGATATTAAACTTTCTTTGTTTTTTTTTTTTTGTTTTTTTTTTTTGGGGGGGGGGTGTACCAGAGATTGAACTAAGGGGCACTCAACCACTGAGCCATATTTCGGGCCCTATTTCATATTTTATATAGAGACAGGGCCTCACTGAGTTGCTTAGCACCTCACTTTTGCTGAGGCTGCCTTTGAACTCACGATCCTCTTGCCCCAGCCTCCTGAGCCTCTGGGATTATAGACATGTGCCACTGTACCCGGCTTAAACTTTCTTTGATTAAAGCCATCTTTTAAAGATGTAATAGCTGCTATTCCATCCTATTGGGACATTTTTGTAAGTTCCTGATGGAATAGTTTCAAAGTTCCAAAATACATCCTGCAGCTTGTCTGCAGCTGAAGAAAAATGACTGGTGGCCACCATCTTTTTGTTTAAAAATTTGGTTGATTTTTGGGAGCCTGTAATTATTCTCTGAAGTATGTGAGCAAAGCAGCATATGCTTATGATTCCAAAATCACTCATAACTTTTATCATCTTTGTTCTATTGGAAATTGCATGACAGCTTTTGATATTAGTGTTTTATGATATAAACGTTTGGCAGAGTTGACATACCGCTTCTAATTTATTCCCACAAGATACGAAGAAATCCTAAAATCCCCAAATCCCAAATTGAGATTTTTTCTTAAAAGACTCATGGCAATTCAATGGAATCAAATAACTAAATTCAGTACAGTTTTAAAGTGCTAATTTGTTTATTTTTATAATTCTGCAAATATGAATTATGCTATCATCTAATCTGTGTTCCATCTGGATTATTTAAACTTTTACAAATGTTTGGCTGCAAAATGGTAGAGAGTTTCTCCCATAGTGTACCTATGCTCTCTTCATGTTTATGTTGTTATTCTGCTTTATTAATGATTTGAAAGTTTTTGATAGGTTTTGAACATAACATGAGCAGTTTTCATAACTATCATGATTGTAATTTACTTTTGCAAGAATATACTTCTATTTCAGATGGAAGAATTTTGACCCAGAAAGTACAAAGTCTGGTTGTCATGCCAAGACACATCTAGATAACCTGCCTACAACCTGTGTGGTAACTCTTAGTGCCCTTCTCTGTTCACATTGCTAGTTCTGCAGAGCAGACATTACTGTGATAGTAGTGTGTGTGGTCATGTAATATACACATACTTGTGCTGTATTCACCCTTGGGGTCAAGACCAAAGCCACGAGAGGTGTACGTCTAACAGCTAACTTCTCATCTTATTTCTTTAAGCCAAAATTGCATTTCAGGCATATTCCTAAACTCTTTGGGAGCATGGTGTAGATAATAAAACAAAATCTTAATTCTGTTAGAAGAAAAAAGAGAGCGAGAATGTAGTAGGTCGGCTATATGCACAGAGTTCACCGTACCATGCTTGGGGCTGTTCTTGGGTCCTCTCCCACTACTCAGGATTCTCTACTTACCCCAGCTCCCTTTGTTACCTGAATTCAGCACAGCATATTTTCCCTTCAGTATTTAAGATCTTAGAGTAAGATCATTGCATAATATTTTCCTTTCTCAAAAGAAGGCAAAGCAAGGGTAGAAACCCACCACATGAAGGGAAAATGTTATTGGGATGGAAATCACATCATCTCTCTGATGATGGGAATATTCTGTGTCCAATATAGTATCCATTAGCCACAAGTGGCTTCTGAGCCCTTGAAATGTGGCTAGTACAACTGAGGAACTTATTTCATTTTCATTACCTTAAATTAAAATAACCTCATGTGGCTAGCAGCTACCATATTGGATTGGGAAGGTTAGCATTGCCACTCACCAATCCAAGACCCCAGACACATCCTTCCACTTCTTCCAACTCAGAATACTTACCTTAAGAGTAAGAGGATTGAACTTCCCTACCTTCATCATAGTCTTTTATATGATTTTGCACTTACCAAATCATAAATTGAAAATATAAAATGACTGTCAAAATTATGGGACCACTTCCTAGCAAAACTAGAAGCATCCACATCTTGTTGGTGTGTATCTCAGTCCTGCTACTTTTCCTGTTCTACACCAAGTATTTTTTAGAAGACAGATTAACCTAGAGTCTGTTGAATAAATTAGGAAGGGAAGTAAAATTAATTATTGTTGTGGAGTGATTGCTGAACTTTCTCAGTTCTTAAAAAGGTTTGAAGGTGAATATTGAAGATGAAGTTTTAAAATAAAAACTTTATATAAATAATAGATGGCATTTATTTAAAAAAAAATGGAGTTAAGATAGAAAATGACAAAGAAGGGAAAATAAAAATCATGTAAAATCTCACTGCCCAGAATGGTCACTGTGACTATTATGGTGTAGCCATCCAAATCTCTTTTCTTGTGTATTTTAAAATACAAATTTAGAAATATGTTGTAACTATTTTAAAATAAAAATTTGGAAATACATTGCTTTGACCTGCATTTTTTCATTTTAAAAAAATCTATTGACATTTTTACATATCAGTAGATAAGTAGGGACTTTAAAGTATGTGTAGATTTCTGATTACAAACAAATACAAGTTTGTGCAAATTACAGAATTCAAGCATAACGTGAATACAGTATCTACAAAGAAATCCTCAGAATCCATATCCCCCCATCACATTCTTGTTTAGTATATATTTCTTCTATCTTTTTACAGATATATACATATTACTCTAAATTTATTTATATGTAACTACACATACTTGTTCCTAAACTTGCTTTTTTCACTTAGCATATGCTTTATACTCACCTAAAATAAAATCTTACTCATTATATGTGTGTGTATACACACATAATCACACATATAAACACATACACATACATATATATTGTTCTATATGCTAGAATATTTAACCAATTAAATGGTGAGTTGATTTTAGTGACTTTGATAGCAAAGATAGCATTGTTTTAATGAATATACATATATGCATATATGCATATATACATATATATAACTTTTATCTTTTAAAAATAGATTCCTAGAATAAAGTAAGAGCTCAAAATATATGCAAATTTAACATTTTTATACTTATTGCTTGATTTCCCTGAAGAAAAGTAACATTAATTCAACCTAGAATGTCTCCAAAGTAAATATTACCATATTTACCTGGAGGAGGAAAACAAAAAGGTTTACCATCATTAATGGATTTTTTCTACATGTTAGTCCTCAGTTCGAATGTGACTAGATGAGTTTATGTGTATGTGTCCTTAGAAAATTGTAGATCTAACATTTTATCTATAATACCTTAATTAGACCTACTGCCTTAAGTCCTGATTCCTGGATGTGTAAATGACTTTCCTCTCTCATCTCCATCTCTTCTATTTGCCTAAAAGATAGAGAAGTAGAAAACTTGGTGACCTTGGATTTCCTTGGCATACTACATACAAAACATGATTTGGTGACTAAAAAGCATAAGGCTCGTCATTGGTGGTAAACATTCCGTTTGATTCATTCAACATTCCATGACTAATTTGGCAGGTTATTGTGCATCTTTGAATACAGACACACTCTCCGTTTGCTCACCGATCATAGAAGTTTTTCAGTATGGGTGCTCAGAGAGGCACATGAGCTTTAGAATAAGCTGTCTACTTTAGCTGGCCCTGTACCACTTTGTCAAGTGTATTTCTTAGACACACACACACACACACACACACACACACACATATTTTGGCTTAAAAATTGAATTTAAGAACTTTAAAGAAAAATAAAAAAATAAATTACAGTATAACAAACATTATAGAGAATAGAATACAAATGGTAGTATAATGGAAAGAAATAGTGGTTTGGGTGGGGAAAATCTTGGAAAGCTTCCTCCAAGTAAGTGGACACTTAGAGGATTTTGAATCGGGAGAAATTTTGAAGGCTGGGTACATAGAATGTGCAGGGACATTCTGAATGAGAGCGGGGAGATGTTTAGGACACCATGGGTGGAAGTTTGGGGACTGGCAGCATCTTGGAAGTGGCACGCAGCTTTGTCTGAAGGGGTCACTGGGACTGAAAAAAGGATGCGGGTAGTTCACAGAGGAAGATCGAGGGAGAGAGAAGAGATGGTATAAATAAGATAAGTATAAAGTATAAAAAGACTTTGAGGAATACCCAAATGTATCTCATCGATTAAAAAAAAAAAATCAGAAAGCCATCAACCCAGTGTCAGCTGTCTCCACTGCTGTCAGGCCTGAGGGACCCCCCTGTCTACCAGGGCACTGCTGGGATTCACTGTCCCAGAAACCTCACAGCTCCCTCCATGCTTCACATTCCTTGTGCTCTCAGTTGCCTCTCAAAATGCCACCTGTCTTCCTGTTCACATGCTGCTCCCTGCCTCCTCTTCTACCCGAGACTATCAAACCCAAGCTCATTAACCCTGTTTTCTCAGCCTTAAACTGCCGTGTCCTACTGTTCTTCAGGGGGACTTATTTGACCTACAAAACCCCAGTCTGGAACCTTCCAAACTGCTCTTTTTAATTTGCCTCCATATCCCAGTATTTTGAGGCTGCTGAGACTTGCTGGAGAAAATGATCCTACTGCACAGATGGGTACCACCACATTCATAGTTGCTAACCTCATGCAGATCTTAAAATTGCCAGGCACTCCTCCTGTGTTCTTTTCGTCTGGCACATCCTCCCTCTCTCTCTCTCCCCTACCCCTCTCTCATTTTCCTTAATGTCTCTTGCATAGTCTTTCCACTAATCTTGTATTTCTAGCTTGCCTTCCCTCTTCTGCTTCTTCAAGAAATACCTCCACAGGCCTCAACACTCGCTTCCTGCAGGCATATGTAAAGACCACATCTTCACCTGCTCTTTCTTCCTTATTTCCTATCACAGGTGGCACCAGTTAAAGTACAAAGTAATCCTCCCTTCTGACCACTGTTGAATTGTCCCTGGGGTGGGCACCTGACTCAAGCTGGACCGATCATACTTCTTCACCAGGATTTTATATTTGGGCTGAAATCATCTTTCTCTCTCTTTTGTTGGCTGAGACTCAACGTGTTGGCAGTCAAGTCCTGTATGAAGAATGAAGAGTGGAAAAAATAGCAGTGAGAGAAGAATGAAGGGAGAGAGAAAGGGAGGAAGGAGTGAATGAATGAAGCTCAGAGGCCCTGAGTTCTTTACAGGCAGTGATTACCAGCCTTTCTCCTGTCATGACCCGCATAGAAAATGGCCATGTTAGAACTACCCATCAAGAGGAAGAGGCAGGGCTGTGCTTATGGCTGGTGAGTACAGCAGTAATTGGAACACAGGTTTTAGTTCTGGGAGGGGACACGGTAACATACCCAGATGGGGAAGCTCAGTGGCAATACCTGGTCCCAGCTTGGGTCCTGTGAGATGCCCTGGTGACTCTTTGCTCCCCAGGTGCTTCTCCTGTGTGTTCCAGTAACACCCTGGGCCCTGGACCATAAATGATGTAATTATTTGTCTGTATGCCCTGTTGTACAGGAGCCCCGGGAGGATAGGAGGCACATCTGTCTTTTCATCTTTCTAGCCCCAGTGCCTCGAGTGGGATAAACATCTCCTGAATGCAGGAATTATGTTCTGCCTACATGAAAAGATTAACAAGAAAATTGTAATTGAAACAAGATCTTATGTGTAAATGTTCTTTCTTTCTCAAGGAGACAACTTTGAATGGAAGCCTTGGAAAAGAAAGTACATGGGAACTATGTGTTTTTGGCATTATCTACCTAGTAGTTTTGTCAGACCATCAAATCTTTCAGTTGGTCGTATTTTGACTTGAGTTAGGGTGCTCAGTGTTCATAGTAGAAAAGAAGACTCAGCCCATTTTCAGAATAACAAATCTTCTGTGGGAAAAAAAAAAAAAATCAGTAAAAATCCAGAGCCTAAGCACCATCCTAACAGTATGGGCATTTCCTAGGTTTTTTCGTGTTCTGTATCCCTACTTTTGGGTACTGGGGCCCTCCTCCCAGAGTGAGGCTCCTCTCCAGGCTGGCTTCTCACTCTCCCTTTCTCTGGAGGCCACTTTTGACCTCCAGTCTGCCCTGTCTCCTGGCTCACGGGTCTCCAGGATCACGGCTTCACTTCACTGTGGCCTAAGAGACCCCAGCTATGAGGATTAAGTGACGCTGCACTCAGTTCCCACTCATGCAGGTCGGTCTAGTTCTATGGCACTGAAAATCTCTGCCAGGGTCCTTCCTGATCCGTTAGTTCTCAGGCCCTGCCGCTGTGGCTCATTGTTATTTTGTTGACACCCCATTCTGCTTTGAATTCTGGTTGGAGTGGATTTTTTTTTTAATTTACTTCTTGACTTTTGGAAAAACAGGATTCTTTCTTTGTTGGAACCTTGGCATACCTTTATTTAATATTTACTTTAAAAACTTGTCTTTCCAATAGCTTGGTCTACTTTCTTAGACTTAGTCCTTTTTGCGTCCCTTTACTTTAGGTCAAGCTATTAAAACTCTCCTATCTTGTCTCTGGTGGGATGTTCTTTTTTTTTTTTTTTTTTCTTTTGGCTAATGGTTGTACATTCTCATTACAAAAGCATATGATGAAAGGAGATGTGGCTTAGCAGCAATTGTTTAACCTTAGGGAAAGTTCTACATAATCAAGTTATAATGTTTCATAAATTAAACATTGAATGCAGTTCCAAATAAAATCACTATTGGATTCTAGTGGAACTGGGTATCCAGGCAGGAACTTGACTAAATAATTTTAAAGTTAATTTGGGAAAGCGAGTACATGAAGGCAACACAGTAAAGTTTGAGAAACTCTGCACTGTGTCTTCCTTGCAGTCCCCCCTGGTGAGGTTCCGTGGCTGTACCCTTGACTGCTCTAGTCAGTCATTCTTCATCCATTCTTTATCCAGTCATTCTTGCTCCCTGATTGCAGGCATTTGGCTTGCCCTGCCTCGGGATAAGGTACACTGTCATTTTTAAGGTCTGTAAGATTCTGCTTGACTTCTTCCTTCTGCAGCCTGAACTCTCGGCTCAGTTCTCTTCCTGCTCCTAGGGCCCCTCTCTCCTCCGCTTCCAGCCCTTCCAGCATCTGTTTCTCCTGCTCAGTCATAGCCATCACACCCTCCAGGAAACTCTTCCTCTTTTCTCAAGCCCATTAAGGGCCTTTCTCTGCAGAGCCTAAGCTCCCTGCAAGTCTGTCATGCTCATCACATGCAGTGTCACTGGTTACTTGTCACCGTGCTCCCACTTGCCCATAAGGATCAGCACCAGGTATTTGCATTCACCGTTTTATCCTTAGGATTCAACAAGATGCAGCACTCAAAAAGTACTGGTCAGATGTGAAATAATCCTATGGCTGCAGGCATGGCAACATGAGGATGTTGTAGACACATCCATCAGCTGCAAAGACAGCCCCAAAGTAGACTGAATGAAAATTCAAAAATGGTACAGTATTCATCACAGATCCAAATGATACACGGTATTGCCATAGCTGGTTACCTGTTTGGAAAAAGAGTAGATTTAGACTTGAGGGTAATATAGTGCCCCCCAAAAGTTTGCTAAGGAATTAAAGAGCTAAATGTATGTTTTTTTAACTGTAAGAGATGAATGGGAACATTTGTAGGGAAATACTTATATTTATATGGCATACTGAATAGGAAATATTTTAGGGAAGAAACATTCCTAAGCTGTAGTGATGAAAGACTCAACCACATAAAAATTTTAAGAACACAACGCACATCTCAGAAAATGATTACTGCAAATATGAAATGACAAAAAATATAATAAAATGCTATGAAAAGAAAAGCTCAATTTCTTCATGAATGAGAAAAAACTTTTAAAGACCCCTCAATAAATGCACATACACAAAATGAACAGACTATTTACAATATACCCTTCCAGTGATCAGCAGTTCTCCTAGGGATTTACCCAGGAGAAAAGAGTTCTTAGGTTTACCAAAAGTCTTAAACAAGGTGTTCAATGCAGCTTTATTCAAAGTAGCCAAAACTGAAAATCACCCACATGTTCATAAATAGGAGAATGGATTAATAAATCGATGCATATTTCCTATACAGAAGACTGTGAGGCAAAAATAAAAGAACAAATTAGTGATACCCAGCATGAATGTTTCTCACTAACATCATGCTGAACAAAGGAAAGCAGACCAACGGAGCGCACGCTAAATGATTCCACTGACGGGACAGGGAAACAGGCAGGTAATTGACAGTGATACAGGTCAGAACAGTGGGGATCCCTGGATGGGAGAGGCTGAGAATAGACACAGGAGCCCTCTGATGGAATGGAAATACCCTACATGTTGGCCCATAAGGTGGCTACATAGTATATGCATATGTTCAAATCCTAACTATGGATGAACTTCCTCACTGATAAAAAAAAATGGGAAGAATGTGTGTCCTTCAAGTCATTTATTTTCCCTGAGCTTTCATATGCTCATCTATCAATCATAACCACATTTAACTTACAGGATTATTGTCAAAATAGCACATGGTTGATATGTGCTAAATGATAGTTATTTACAACTAGGAATACTTTTAAATGCTTATCATATGTAAATATTTATAAATTTAATATGGTATATGGTTGGAGAAATATAAAATAAGCCAAATTTCCTTATGCATTGATCATTTAGTTCACCAAACTATAACATGGATTGGATGTCTGTAGTTGGTTGGATTTGTTTTTCTTTCTTTTTTCAGTTTACAAAAATATATAATGAGCCCTACATTGACAATGGAAACAAATGAGTCCTATTTTAAACATTTAAAGATAATTTGGGGGGACTGGGGGCAGCTCAGTGGTAGAGCACTTCCGTAGCACAAGGCCCTGGGTTTCATCCCCAGCACAACAAAACATTAAAACAAAAAATAAACATTTAAATTAATTTTAAAACATTCACACTATTATAAGCACAGTATGATCCACAATTAGTGTAAGCCTGCAAATGTTAATTCTCCTTGAGGGTAGCTTAATTGAAGAACAGTAACTACAACAAAGAATGATACCCATTTGTTCTCAGATGCCACCATTCTAAGCATATAAGTAACCTACAGAGTGTTCAGAAGCAGCACAACCAGGGGGGGAGAGACTTCACGTGGTGATGTGTGAAAGGAGGCAGAAGGAATCAGTCCCAGTTTTCTTGGAGAAGAAACACCCAGAAGGATCCAGTGTCTTTCCTCTGATTGGACAGGCAATTCTGTGAACAAGAGTTTGCCGTGTTCTCTGTGGTCTCAGCAAAACTCATATCAGTAGTAGAAGCCATGCCAGGGAAGCAGCTTCAGGGCCAGGTAAGAAAACTCTTCGTGGCAGCGCTGTTAATGAACAGGACACAGTGCTTTTGTGTTGGAGGCCCTACTTAGCAAGGAGCATCAGAAAGCAAGTCATGGCCCCTTCAGAGAGCTTGTGCAGTGACCAGTTGAGCTGTGCAGACAGTACCAGTGTTCCCAGTGCTGTGACAGAAGCAGAGCATGTGCTGTGGGAGCCCAGAGGAGGAAGCATCCTCTTCTTCAGGGGATTGGAGAGAGCTTCGCAGAGGAGGGAACGTTCTAGTGGCGTATTGAATGATGGATGAACTTGCCAAGCAGCCAGTCATGGAATGGTATGGGGGGAGACAGCTGTGGACAGAGCGGTACCCATCAAGGTATGTTTGTGACCAGCTTCTACAGGACCTTGTGTGTCTTTTTGTGAGCAGGGGGAAACTGTTGAAGAAACTTAAGGAAGGGAGGAACTTTTGTTTTGGAGGCATTGCCCCAGGGTTAGAGAAGCTGGTGACAGAATGCTAATCAGAATACTCTAGTTCCCAGGTGGCATCTGATGAAGCTGGGGAACTGAGTGATAGTGCAGTTAGAGACAGAGTGCATATGGGACATTCCTGAGTAGACTCCCAGGGTCTTGACAGCAAATTGGTTAACTGGTTTAGAAGATGAGGAAGAAAAACATTGAGGACGATTCATAGGTTGCCAGCTTGGAAACTGGGGACATGCTAATCCTGTCTTTATCTGTGGACACGTTTTGATGATGGTCGTGCAGGGGAGTTGGACACCATTGCTTGACGATAACTTCCATGAGGACAGTGTGCTAATCGGTTTTCTGTTGCTATGACAAAATACCTAGAAAAACAATTTAAGGAAAGATTTATTTGGGCTCATGGTTTTTGAGGTTTCAGCCCAAGGTCAGTTAGCTCCATTGCTCTGAGGTAAGACTGAACTTTCATAACTTGTGGTTATGAAAGAAGGGTGTGACGGAGGAAAGCCATTCACATCATAGCAGCTGGGCAGCAGAGGGGGAGAGAGAAGGGGTCAGGAACAAGATATAGTCCCCACGGAGGCATTCCCAAAGACAACTCCCTTCAACTAGGTCCTACCGTCTACATTTCCTACCATCTCCCAAAAATGCCATCAAATTATGAACTTTTCCAATAGAATAATCTACTTTTTTTTCTTTTTTAAAAAAATTTATTTGTTCTTCTTAGTTCTACTTGACAGGAGAATCTATTTTGATATATTTATACAAGCATGAAATATATCTTATTCTAATTAGGATCCCAGTCTCATGGATGTACAAGAGATTGAGATTCATTGTGGTGTATTCATATACGTACATAGGAAAGTTACGTCAGATTCATTCCACTATCTTTCCTATTCCTATTCCCTCCCTTCCCTTTATTCTTCTTTGTCTAATCCACTGGGAACTTCTATTCTTTCCCTCCCTTGCCTTGTCACGGGTTAGCATCAAAATATCAGAGAGAACATTCAATCTTTGGTTTTGGAGGATTGGCTTATTTCACCTAGCTTGATAGTCTCCAGATCCATCCATTTACTGAGAAGGTCATAAAGTCATTCTTCTTTATGGCTGAGTAATACTCCATTGTGTATATATACCACAATTTCCTTATCCATTCATCTGTTGGTGAGTATCTAGGTTGGTATCATAGCTTAGCTATTGTGAATTGTGCTGCTTTAAACATTGATGTGGGTGTGTCACTGTAGTATGCTGATTTTAACTTCTTTGAATATAGACCAAGGAGTGAGATAACTGAGTTAAATGGTCGTTCCATTCCTAGTTTTTTAAAAAAATATTTTAGTTGTAGGTGGAAACAATACCTTTTATTTATTTTTATGTGGTGTTGAGGATGAACCCAATGCCTCACTCATGTGAGGCAACCACTTCACCACTGAGCTACAACCCCAGTCCCCCATTCCTAGTTTTTTAAAGGAATCTCCATATTTCTTTCCAGAGTGGTTGCACCAATTTATAGTTCCACCAACAATGTGTAAGTGTACCCTTTTTCCTACATCCTCACCATCATTTATTGTTACTTGATAATTGCCATTCTGGTTTGAGTGAGGTGAAATCTCAGTATAGTTTTAATTTGCATTTCTCTAATTGCTAGAGATGTTGAACTTTTTTTTTTTTTTGTATATTTGTGGACCATTCTTATTTCTTCTTTTGAGAAGTGTCTGTTTAGTTCCTTTGCCCATTTATTGATTGGGTTATTTGCAGTTTTGTTGTTTTGTTTTGTTTGGTGTTAAGCTTTTTAAATTCTTTGTACATGCTGGAAATTAACACCTTATCTGAGGTGCAGGTGGCAAAGATTTTTTTCCCATCCCATAGGCTCTCTCATCATATTTTTGATTGTGTCCTTTGCTGTGAAGAAGGTTTTTAGTTTGATATCATCCCATTTATTGATTCTTGATTTTACTTCTTATGCTTGAGGAGTCTTGTTGAGGAAGTCAGTTCCTAAGCTGACATGTTGAAGTGCTGAGCCTACATTTTTTTCTAGTAGGTGCAGGGTCTCTGGTCTAATGCCTAAGTCTCTAATCTACTTTGAGTTGAGTTTTGTGCAGGGTGAGAGATAGGGGTTACATTTCATTCTACTACATATGGATTTCCAGTTTTTCCAGCACCATTTGTTGAGGAGGCTATCTTTTCTCCAATATATGTTATGAGTGTTTTTGTCTAGTATGAGGTAACTGTATTTTTGTGGGTTTATCTCTGTGTCTTCTATTCTGTTGGTCTTCTTGCCTGTTTTGGTGTCAATACCATGCTGTTTTTGTTACAATAGCTCTATAGTGTAATTTTAAGTCTGGTATTGTGATGCCTCCTGCTTCACTTTTCTCACTAAGGATTTCTTGGCTATTCTGGGCCTCTTGTTTTTCCAGATGAATTTCATGCCTGTTTTTTCTGTTTCCATGAAGAATGTCATGGGAATTTTGATGGGAATTGCATTGAATCTGTATGGTGCTTTTGGTAGTATAGCCATTTTGACATACTAATTCTACCTGTTCCAAGAGCATGGGAGATCTTTCCATCTTCTAAGGTTTTCTTCAATTTCTTTCTTTTGTGTTTTGTAGTTTTCATTGTAGAGGTCTTTCACCTCTTTTGTTAGATTGTTTTCCAAGTTTTGTTTGTTGGTTGGTTGGTTTTGGTTTTGGTTTTTTTGTTTTTAGAGGTTATTGTAAATGGGATAATTCTTTCTAATTTCTCTTTCAGCTGATTTACCTTTGGTATATGGGAATGCAGTTGATTTATGGGTGTTAATTTTGTACGCTCCTACTTTGTTGAATTCTAGAAGCTTTCTGATGGAGTTTTTTGGGCCTTCTAAATATAGGGTCATGTTGTTGGCAAACAGAGATAGTTTGGGCTCTTCTTTTCCTATTCATATGCCTTTAATTTCCTTCTTTTGCCTAATTGCTCTGGCTAGAGTTTCAAGGACTATTTTGAATAGAAGTGGTGAAAGAGGGCATCCCAGTCTTGTTCCAGTTTTTAGAGGGAATTCTTTCAATTTTTTCTCTTTTTGGAATAATGTTGGCCTTGGGTTTGTTGTATATAGCTTTTTCAATGTTTTTATATGTCCTACTATCCCTAGTTTTTCTAGTGTTTTAAATATGAATGGATGCTGTATTTTGTCAAATGCTTTTGCCTGCATCTATTGAGATAATCATGTGATTATTGTCTTTAATTCTATTTATGTGGTGAGTTACATTTATTGATTTTTGCATGTTGAACCAACCTTGTATCCCTGGGATGAAACTCACTTGATCATGGTGCACTGTCTTTTAAATGTGTTTTTTAATGTGATTTTTCCAGTATTTAAAAGTTTTGCATCTATGTTCATCAAGAATATTGGTCTGAAGTTTTCTTTCCTTGATGTGTCTTTGTCTAGTTTTGGTTTCAGGGTGATACTAGCTTCATATAATGAGTTCAGAAGGGTTCTCTTCTTTCCTATTTCATGGAATAATTGAGGAGGATTGGTGTTTATTCTTCTTTAAAGACTTGGTAGAAGTCAGCTGAAAATCCATCTGGTCTTGGAATATTCTTTATTGGTAAACCTTTGTTACTTCTTCAATTTCATTACTTAAAATTGTTCTGTTTAAATTTTGTGTCCTCCTGGTTCAATCTGGGTAGGTCATATATCTTGAGAAATTTGTCAGTGTCTTCAGATTTTCTAATTTATTGGAGTGTAAGTTTTCAATATAGTTTCTAATTATCCCCTATTTCAGTAGTGTCTGTGGTGATATTTCCTTTTTAGTTGCAGATTTTAATAAGTTTTTCCCTCTTTCTTTTGGTTAGCTTAGCTAAGGTTCTATAATTTTGTTTATTTTTTCAAAGAATCAACTTTTTGTTTCTTTTATTTTAATTTCATTGATTTTTGGCTCTGATTTAAATTGTTTCCTGTCTTCTACTGATTTTGGTGCTAATTTGTTCTTTTTTTTTCACTAGGGCTTTGAGATGTAATGTTAGATTATTTATTTGATGTCTTTCTGAATTTTTAATGAATGAGCTCAATGCTATGAATTTTCCTCTTAAACTACCTTTATGCTTATTTATGAATGTTGTTATTGAGAGATGATTTTTGATTCTGGTATTTCTGGTATTTCATATTGTCCCAGAGATTTTGATATATTGTATTACTATTCTATTTTACCTCTAAGTATTTTTTATTTCACCTCTGATTTCTTCTGCTATATATGCATCACCTAATAGCATGTTATTTAATCTCCAGATATTAGAGTAGCTTCTATTTTGGTATTAGAGTAGCTTCTTTTTTTTTTTTTTTTTTGTCTTGTTGATTTCTAATGTCACTCCATTATAATCTGATAGAATGCAACATATTAACTCTATTTTTATGTGTGTATTTAAGAGTTGCTTTGTGACCTAAGATATTATCTGTTTTAGAAAATGTTCCATGTGCTACTGAGAAGAAAGTATATTCATTCAATCACTGATGGAGGAAATGTTCTATATATATATATCTGTTAAGTTAAATTATTCATTATATTTTTTTTTAGTTTTATAGCTTCTTTATTTAGTTTTTGTTTGTAAGATCTATCTCATGATGAAAGAGGCATATTGAAGACACCCAGTATTATTGTGTTGTGGTGTATTTGATTTTTGATATTTAGAAGGGATTGTTTGATATACTAGATTCTCCATGTTTGGGGCAGAAATATTTACAGTTGTTATTTCTTGTTATTTTCTTATTTACAGTTGTTATTTCTTGTGTGATTCTCTTAAACAGTGTGAAATTACCTTCTTTGTGTCTTCTAACTTTGGCTTGAAGTCCACTTTATCTGGTTTGAGAATAAAATCTTCTACTTGTTTATGCAATCCATGTGAGTGATGTGTTTTTTCCCCATCCTTTCACCTTCCATCTGTGGATGTCTTATCCTATGAGATGAGTCTCTTGGAGATAGCATATTGTTGGCTTGTTTTTTAATCCCATCTACCAGCCTAAGTCTTTGAATGATGAGTTTAGGCCACTTACATTGAATGTTGTTATTGCGAGATGATTTTTAATTCTGGTATTTCTAGTGTTTAATTTGTATTAGTTTCTCCTTTGATTGACTATTCTTCTATTGAAGTTCCTGATTCTGCTGGTTTTCATTTTCATTTCTTCATTAAATATTGAGTATGTTTGTAGTGCAGGCTTTCTAACTGAAATTTTTTAACTTGTTTATCGTGGAAGGTTTTTATTTCATCTTCAATTCTGAAGCTTAATTTTTCTGAGTATGGTATTCTTGGTTGTCATCCATTTTCTTACAGAGATTGGTATATATTATTTCAAGACCTCCTAGCTTTTAGGGTCAGGGTTAAGAAATCAGCTGAAATTCAGACTGGTTTACCTTTAAACGTGACCTGTCATTTATTCTCTAGCAGGTTCTAAAATTCTAACCTTATTCTGGATGTTGCATTTTCATAATAATGTGTTAGAGCCCTCATGATCCAAACATGTCCCAAAACCCCACCTCTGAACACTACTGCCTAGGGGACCAAGCCTTCAACACACGGGCCTTTGAGGGACATTCCAGATCCAAACCATATATAACAGGCAGATACCATATCTGTTTGCTCATTACTGTTTTCCCATGATCAGGATAATAAATGAATGAATAAACTGCTATTCTTCTCAAAGTGTCCTATTAATATGGTGACAATTCATGGTCTTAATATAATACTGATCAAGTTAAGCATAATGGTCAATATTAAATTTTAGAGAACTTCATTCATTGTTCATTCAACAAACGTTTGTCAGGTGCCTGCTCTGTGCCAGGCTGGAGCAGAGTGAGTGTGGGGGAGAGTAGAAGGAGATGCAGTCATAGCTGTGGGTGGACGGGAGTCAGGAAGGCTGATGGAAAGATTTGACATTTTTCTGAGTTGGGAAGCTGTTGGAGAGTTCAAGCAGAGGAATGACATAATGAGACTTACTTGTGAACAGAATCTCTGTGGCTGCTGTTTTGACAACGAACTGAAGGGGGTGGCCATGGCAGAGGTGAGGAAACATTAGGAGCTGTGCAGTAATAAACCAAATGAGAGAAACGATGGTGCCGTGAACCACATTGGTAGTAGAGGTGGTGAGAAGTCGGATTCTGGATTTATTTTGAAGATCAGCTGTCTTTACTGATAGATCAGATGTGTGATGTAGCCAGCAGGAGCAGGTTCAGGGCAATATCAGCTTGAACATGTTACATTGGGAATGCTAAATAGGTAGCTGGATATTTAATTCTGAGAATCAGGATAGAAGCCCAGGCTACAAACACAAATTTAATTCTGTGGGATTTTGTTACTGTGAGCAGTTTGATTTGAATATCCAAGACTCAGGGGAGTGCCATACACAACACTGCTTTAGAATCATGTAAAGGTCCCTTGGGGGAAATTTCAGATTATATTTTTATAGGCTCAGAAACACTTTGTATATAAGATAAAATAAGCTGTGAACTTGTACCTGTATAAAGAGTTACTTGCAATTCAAAGGACAATGGATTCTTAAATTGTGTACAGTATAACTTCTCTTCTCTATACTTAGTTAAAAAATAAAACATGGCTTTTCCTCAAGTCAGTAAAAATTGGTGAAACTGGCTATTTTCAGTGCAGCTGTCTTTACTCTGAACATCCTTCTTTTCTTACCTTGCTTTGCTCTTCTCATTAGTGTGTGTGCCAGATTGCAAGTTAATTTTAGGAAATGCATAATATATTAGTAGGAAATAATGCCGAGTATACCAGATTTAATCTTTGATTTATGGAATAATTACTGTAAGAAGATTGGGAACTATTAGTCATATAAAACCATTGTTTTTATTGCTAAACACTTTAAAATATGTAACCACTGATATTCTATTTAATATTCCATTACTTTGAAAACTCTGAATATCATTTACTTTAGTGAGAAATTATAGAAAACAGCCATCTTGATACAGTGGTGTGAAATGGGAATGTGTTTATTAGTTACTGAAATCTTTGACTCTTCTTTTAATATTTGGCCTTACCTTCATGATCAGTTAGCACTTATGGAGAGCATTTGACCATGGCTAGGAGGCTGGGGCAGTTGTTGCAGGTACCACCTGAGAAAGATAAATATAGAGATTGAGTTGGTAAAAGTATGACTTTATTTAGTTTTCTAAGAAATATTTTTGGAAAGTCTACTGTGTTTTAGACTTTTCATTTAACCTAATGGATGTAAGATGTAGAGAAACAAGATACTCTGAAGAACAGTACTTGGATAGAAGAAAATAGAATCAAGTACCAGAGAGGCAGCATCACTGGGTCCTACCCAGCTCCTCACTGTGGACTTAATGGTAGAGGCTGACACTCACATGGTGCTGTGTGCCTGACAATTTAAGTACTTTGCATGAATAAACTCAGGACAACAATCCTGAGTAGGTAGGTACCCAAATGATCTCCATTTAGCACTTGGGGAAACTGAGACAGTTGTGACTTGCTTAACTTCACACAGCTCTAAGTGGTAGAGCATTTGACCTTACTTGGTCAGATTTTGGAGTGCTTCCTTCCAGCCAGGTTATGTGTGGAATGCCTGTGCAAGTTCATCTAACCTCACTAGAAGATAAGTTACCCCATTTAAACCCAAGGCTGCAAAAGCTAGTGAGATGATGACCCCAGATCACACAGCTAAAAAGTGGCTAAGCTGAGGACCATATTGTCACCTGAAAAAAATGAGGAGATGGTGAAAAACACCTTGCCCTTATGTGTAATGATAATGGCATCCCAGGTAACCTGACCACGCCATTCAAATTCCAGGAAAAGAAAGCAGCAGGTCACAGTGAACTTTAAATATTTGTTTAAGAATTAAAATGTATACCTAATATGTACAAGAATCCGAACATAAATGATCTTTACATGTGTAGAAAAGTAATGCAGTTCTCTGGGAGCACAAATTGAGTTAATGCAATACAGGATTTTTACTGCACATAATTCCTGTTATTACTTTATGTCACAACAGTAATTACAAACTAGTGATCACGTTCCTCTTTCAAGGGGTACTGTAATGGCTTACTAAGTCTCTCACTGTGTGAAAATACTGACTGTTCTAGTGGCTTGGGTCTCCTAAGCAATAGTCACCAATTAATAAAAATCAAAGTGAAGTAAATTCCATCCGTGAGGACATACCTGGGTGCCACTAAGGGAGGGTACTTTTCAGAGGTTCCCTGCAGTAAAAACCCAGCGTGATTTAACACAGCAAAAATTAACAAAAAGCTATTCTTTTTCCTCCAAGTAAATATCATATGCTTCAAAAAATGTTATTGTCTTTCTCAGCAGAATTCTGAAAGCTTTTTCTGATTAGATTAGCATTCTATCAAATTTCTGCTTGCTTCTGTGCCAAATTGTGTTTTCTTTTTTAAACTGTGATGATTTCTTGTATCTGTTGATCACAAGTCACTAATCCACTTATAAAAACTCCATCTTTTCCTGATTTTTTTCCCACTCATGTCAGTATCTTTTTAAAAATCTTTTTCTTATAGAAAAATCAGAAAAGAAATATCAGGAAAAATGAAAATAATTCTCACTCTACCATTTAGTTATAATCATTATTAATATTTTGAGTTTATCTGCTCAGAGGTTTTTCTAGTTATAGATATAGATATGTAAGTTAAATAAATGCTCATATGATCTTGAAAAATTAAAATGAGTGCATACCACCAAATACACACCAAACTGCAACTTTTACTTACTGTGTCTTTAATATCTTTTTATGTCTCTGAAGCATTATTTTTGCTGGTTTCCTGCTCTTCTGTTTTCCAGCCTGACTTCTCCCTACCTTGCTTGTAATCCAATGACGGCGGCACCTAGGACACTGTGCTGGTGTCCTTTGTAGTATTTTCTTTCATCCGATGATATCACATTGTGATAAATGCCATTTCAAGTTTCCTGCATATTTTCAGTGGATAGACAATTTCACTTTAGTGATAAAAGTCTTGATTTAATTTTACCACTTTCTCTGTTTGCCCCCGTTATCCAGTTGTGATGAATAAAGTAAAATGTTTCAGGAAAGCTAAAACAGACATTGTAATCAATTTGCTTGTTCATAGGAGACTGTCTCAGGCCTTTAATTTTTTTCTAACTTTGGACATGACTCTAGGGCTAAGCTTTGATTGCCTGGAAAATGTGATGATAGGTTAATTAAATAACTCTAAACTTACTAGACCAAGTGCTTTCTGTATTTGATTAATGGGGAGGGGGATGGAGAGGCCCTTTTGTAGTAGTTACTGTCTCAGGCACTTCTCGTTTCCACAGCACAAAAATTCCATAAGGAATTTTTGCTTCCTCCTTTGCATAAAGTACAGGAGACTCCAACTCCCAGTCCTAGAAGGTGACAGGCATGGGCACAACCTCAGCCAGAACTGCAGAGCCTACATTTCCAGGGTTCCTACAGAGGGGTGTGTGCGCTCCCAAGGGCAATAAATGACCCGGGCACATGATCTTATCCACTCATTGGAAGATGAGTTGTCTCATTTACTGATGAACTCTGCAGAAAGAAAAGGTGGGGAAGGAGGAAAGCGGCCTGAGCCTCACTCAGAACTGCCCCTCGTGTGTCCCGTTTCCCTGTGCCAGGGCCTGTCAGCTCCTCCCTGCTAAACGACTGTTTTTTGCTACTATTTCAAGATCTCATCTCAGAAGTAAATGTTTTGTAGTTTATTTTGGCATGGACCTTAGCATATTTTCTTTCCATCATTTCCATTTTTGCTTCTAACTTATTTTCTCCTGTCTATGTGGAACTGTGGTGGTGCAGCTCAGTGACCACGTCCTGAGCGTTGGAGTCAGCCCTGAGGTTTACCTCCAACCTCTGTCATTTATTAATAGCATGGTTTTAGGGAAGTTTACTCAACTTGTTGTGCCTCAGTTTCCATAGCAACAAAACAGGACTAGAATAATAATACAGAACCAACAACTGATAAAAACAATACTTGGTAAACTGCATGCGAGCGTCACCTTGCCTCCCAGCACAGAGCAAGAACTCAGAATAGGTGCCCTTTTCCACCCCTTTAAGTCCCTGTAGCTGTATGAGATCAGATTTTGCCCACGGGCTCACCTGACGTCTTCCCTTCCCCTCTCCCTCTGGCCTGTCCCCATCTCACCCTGCATGTGAACTCGGCAAGGAGAGCCCTGGAACTAGGGATGTGGCTGCCCAGGAGCTGCCTCATTCTTCCCTTGACTTGTCCACACCTGTTTCCTGTCTTCTTCTGATAACGCCGGAGAATGAAAATGGAACCCAACTTTTTTACCAAAACTAATCCCCTCTTACCCAGGGCCTTTCTGAAAACATCACACTGCCCTGAGCACTGCTGGCCTTCCCACCAGCCGGTCCACTCAGTGCAGCCTGGAGTGTTTTCCAGCGTGTGTTTAGCCTCTTCCACACCAGTGTTTTGTTCTTTGCCCAGTATTTAGTGGTTTGTGATCATGTGCTTTCACCAATGGTGTGGTTTCAACTCAATAATAAGAGTAATGCCATGACACTTTGCAATGTTACCCCAATTTCTTAGTGAAAATATAGCTCATAAGTGAGAAGAGCATTCTATTTTACCTATAAATCAAATTTATGAATTTATGAAAATATTTGTCTGCTTAAAGGAGAGTTGTGGCTTTTTCTTTTTCCTTTTTTTTCCTCATTGCTTTGGCATAAAAGATAATTCCTTGTGCACAGAGTCACTGACCATCTGTTTTGTGGGCTGTAGATTGTAGACTGTCTTTCAACTTAGAGATGTCTTTTTTTCCCTGCTCTTTTCTTTCTCTTTCTTTTTTCATTTCTTTTCTTTTCCTTTCTTTCTCTCATTTCTTTCTTTCTTTCTTTCTTTTTATTGTGAGTGTGCATGTTGATTGACTAGATTGGATGTTTAAAAATATAGTAAGGTTTAAAAAGAATAATGAAATGCTTCCTGTTCATTTTTCTATTATGGTGAAGTATCCATAACAAAACTTACCATTTTAACCCTTTTTAAGTGTACAATTTAGTGCTTCAGCCCCACTAAATATATTCCCATTTTTATACAAAAGTCATCATTATCCATCTCCAAAACTTTTTCATCATCCTGAACTGAAACTTTGCGCTCCTTAAACAGTAACTCCCCAATTCCCATCCCCCATGAACCCCTGGTTGCCATCATTTGACTTTGTTCCTCTGGATTTCACCATTCTAGGTATTTTATAGAAACAGAACCATGAGATATCTGTACTTTTGTGTCTGACTTGTTTGACTTAGCATCCTGTTGGCAGAGTTCATCCGTGTTGAGGCACGTATCAGAATCCCATTTCTTAAGACTGAATACTTTTCCATTGTATGTAGACGCCACATTTGGTTTCCCCATTCATCCATCTGCGGATTTAGGTTGTTTCCACCTTTCAGTATTGTGAACAGTGCCACTGCTGTGCATATTGGTGTGCAAATATCTCTGCAAGCCCCTGCTTTCAGTTCTTTGGGGCCTCTGCCCACAAGTAGAATTACCAGGTCATAGGGTAATTTTATGCTTGATTTTTGTGAGGCACTGCCATGCTGTCTTCCACAACTGGCTGGACCATTTTATATCCCCATGCTTCCTAATAAATCTTTAAATTTTTTTTGATATATGAAATATATAATGTGTATGTGTGTGCGTATAATTGTAACTTAACCAGAAGTCATGAAACATCATGAGAGCTGCATAACCAAATATTGTACTTTTTCATGTTTTGTCCAGATAATTTTAGGCTCATCAGATTAGTTTACAATTAGTACTAGTTGTCTTTTGTTCAGATAGAAATTTTCTGCTATCACAAGAGTATAGGAAATCTAGTGTCTGCTGTCTTTTAAATCTAGACCAGGTTTTTGGTCTCATCTAATACATATAGATGACTTGGTGTTCAGTTTTATTAAATAACAGAAACTGCTGAAACAATCCTCATTTTTCCCATACTTTTCAAGCTATAGATTTACTCATTTGGAATTAATATATTCTTTCTAAGGTAGTCAGCTGGCTGCCGTAAGTAAAGTATTCCTATACCTTTTTCCTACAGGTCTTAAAAGCATTTATTCATTCACATCAACAAACTTTGACCTCCTGTCCAGGCCCAGTACTACACGGGTAGGAGTGGGATGTTGATTGCAGACAAGTGAACACACAAATCCAGTACAGTGCTGCTAACTTTCGTTCTATGAAAATTGAGTGCAGAGTGCTTTGGAGTAGATGGCAAGGGAAAAGCTAACCAAGATTTGGAGAGGAGGAGAGAATGAATCATCAAGATCTCAAACACTTCCAACTTCTTCAAGAAAAATTTCCTCCCTAGAAGAGTCAATGTCCAGAATAAGGCAATGATAAGCACTTACCTAGAACTCTAATATCATCTCTCATTTGTGAAATGAGTATCATGTTAAGGAAGCATCCATTCACTTTCATAAAGCCCAGGCAATTAAAATCACCAGTAGCTTCAAAACTCTATGCATATTAGCGTGTGGCCTTAATTTAAGGAAATTCATTCTGGAATAAAAAAATACCAAGCATTTTAAAGTAATGTCTCACAGGAATTTTTGTTTGAATAATACTTAATTTGGGCTTGAAAGTGTTCTTTCAGAGCTGAACAACAAGCTCAACTAGTATTTCTGATATCACAATTTTCACATAAGCCACAGCTGAGATAACAAAGATAAGCTACTCTACACATAAAAACCTTCCAATTTCAAAAAAAAAAAAAAAAAGTCATCGTGTTAAATCTTGGTTTACATTTTTTAAATCCTTATTTTTTAATTACTAAATAAAAACATGCTAGTAACAAACAATTAGAATTAAATGAAGTGTGAAATTTCCTCCCTGTCCTCTCTCTACCAATCCTCCCCAAAAGTAAACACTGAGAGTTTGGCATCTCTTTCCAAAACAGCAGTCCTTTGGACAACCAATTACTTGAGTGTGTATGAGAACAGGGAAAGAGGGAGAGGGAAAAGGAGAGATTGTGTGTGCACACATATATATAACTTCAAATTAAAAACTAAAGGAGACCTTGTCATAATAATGTTCTATAGCATGGTTCCTTTCTATGTTAATACAATGTGCCCTTGACCTTTTTCCATGTCAGTCTATTGAATTCTGCCTCACTCTTTCCAGTGGCTGTATGATTTTTTTCGGTTTGAACGTAATTGTTCTATTCACTGATATTGCTGAGTTCATGATAACTTTCGTATTGTACACATGGCTCAGTGAATATCCTGGCGTATGCATGTGTGCACACATGTCCTGTTGTTTCTACAGGACAGCTGCCTGTCGTGGGATTGCTGAGCCATTTGCTTGTATGCATTTGTCATTTTAAGACTCTGATATGTAGCACTGAATTGCTCTCTTAGGTGCTTGTACTCGACCTATTTAACCTATGCCTTCAGCCCTAGATTTTGCAATTGTAAATAGCATTTGCTAATCTAGCAGGTGAAAAATGGAATGTCATTATTGTACATTCCTGGATTGTTAGTAAGATTGACTTTCCAGATAAATCTAGGATGTATTTCATAGATACATCTATTAATGTTTTCAAATTTTTCTCTTCATAGCCTTTTATTGGAGTATTTGTCATATTCTTTCTGATTTTAATGATCCTTTATAAATATTACTCCTCTGTTATATAATATGGATTTTTTTTCATTTTGTTCTTTTAACTTTGTATATGGTTAGTTTTGCCAGATAAAAGTTTTCAATTTTCATTTGTCAAATCTGCCAACTTTTCTCTTCAAGATCTTTGGGTTTGGTGTCGTGATTATGATGACCCTTCCAAATCCAGATTATGGGAATATTCACCTATGTAGCTTTATTTCCATAGTTTGTTATGCTAAATTGGTAATTTATTTGGAATTTATTTTTTATGTAACATATGAAGGTAGAAATCTAATTTTAATTGGATTATCTATCCTTTAGTTGTTATTTAGAAATAAACTCTTGATAGCATGCTTTTCATTAGCGGGAGAGCCCCCGGTCTGACTAGCTCTATGAAATCCCAGTGCGTGTTTCACATTTGTCTTGCTGGGCAGCAGTGTTGTGGAGCGAGTTAGACCCGAGTGTGGGTTCTAGAGAAAGTGGCCGTGAGTCCAACCTAAGCCATCACTTACTGGCCTTGTGACTTTAGACAATGAAGCCATCTTTCTAACTTCCAGTTTTTCCTTCTGTAAAATGAGCAGTATACCGGCTGCTTCACAGGATTGTGAGGATTAAGTGAGACATGTGGAAAGAACCCAGGGTAGTGACAGCCCCATGAGGAGCACCTGACACTTGGCGATGGTGGTGTTGCTATCGCAGTGAATGCTCACCCATGAAGCTGTGTCTCGCTGTATGAAAGAACAAAACTTCTTCATGTTTTTTTTTTTCAAAAACTGAACTTTATTTATTTATTTGGGGTACAAGGGATTAAACTTAGGGGCACTCAACCACTAAGCCATATCCCCAGCCCCATTTTGTATTTTGTTTAAAGACAAGGTCTCACTGGGTTGCTTAGGGCCTTGATGGTACTGAGGCTGGCTTTGAACTCTCCATCCTCCTGCCTCAGCCTCCTAAGCCACTGGGATTACAGGCATGAGCCACTGTGTCCAGCTCAAAAACTGAACTTTAACCCCAACTTTTTAAGTTTCAAAATGAAAGTTCATTAGTATTTTTAACTGCAGTTGCTTTAAATATACAGGTTGAATTTGGGGGAAATTAGTGTCAACTTTCAGCGTTGCTTTGTTCCAGATGAATCTCTTGTGTTCATATAATTTGATCTTACTTTGGTGATCATTCTGGGGGTCTTTCTTTCAGTGGTTTTATGACAGTCTATTGATAAGGACAGATACATTTGATTTTAATTGTGTCATATTTTATGTAGTGTTTTTGCCTTCTATGCTAGTTAAATAGTTTTCACATTAAATTTAGTGTTTGCTTTGCTGTGTGCATTTCGTCTGTTATTTGAACATTCACCATTACTTCTGTTGGTGCCTTATAATTATACATAGTAGTGGGATTTGTTGTGCCACATTTATATAAGCAGGGAACAAAACTTGATCATTCTCCTTTCCTAGGACCTGCCTTTCCCTACCTGCCCCTCTCTTATCTGCTTGCTCTATTCTTCTGACCTCCCTCCTATTTATTATTGTTATTATTATGTTAATTAATATATATAATATTCATTGTGGAGTGTTGGCACATGGACATGGTATAGTTTGACAGGTCTCACTCCCCAGTACTTCCTCAGGCCCTCTCAGTCAGTTTCTGAAGTCCTCTCCCCTAGAAGTTACCTTTATACCTGCAACTTTACCTTCCCTCTCTCCCTTTTATCACCCACATTTTGGTTATTATTATCAGCTTTTCTGATGGGATTCCCTTTAGGATTATGTTTGGCATTTATAGAGCAGAACTCCCATGTAAGTGGCTTAACTAAATAGGGGTTTATTCTTCCCATAAAATGAAGAGTGGGCTGGTCCGAGTTGGGCTGGTTTTGCAGCCACTTTGTGTGTGTCATCCGTGGCTCTGGCCCTTGACAGCCTCCCCCAGGGCTATTCTTGGCTTGTGACTTTTGTGTTCCTGTTGTCTAATAGTCATCTGATGGCTGTCCTGTCTCCGACCTCTCATCTGCATTCTAGACAGGGAGGAAAATTAAAGAGGAAAAGGAAAACGGGTGTCTTTATTGGGGAGGTAAAGCTTCCCCAGAAATACTAACCTGCACTGACCTCAGTGACCTAACCCTCACCTGGCCCCCTGCTGCAGCAGCAAATATTTTAAAATGGGCACCTTGGCTCTCTGAACCCAATTGGCGTTCTGTTAGTAAGAAAGGAAGATAAAAAGACAAAGGGTAGGCAGTGAGCCAAGTGAGGCCCAAGTTTCCTTTGTACCTCTCGTGATACCTGTCCATCAGCAACTTAGACCAGGAGTGGGAAACTCTTGTCACTTGCCCCCATTATGGATGTGGTCTACTTTAATCCCCCTCCACCTTCTGTTTTTGTTCCTTCTGGTTTTAATCTCCATTATCACTTTTATGTAATGTTCTTATTCTCCTCTTGAGTGGATTCAGTATTTATATCCAGTCTTTTTTTCTTTTCTTCTTTTTTTTTTTTGGTTGTCAGTGGATCTTTCATTTTATCTATCTATCTATCTATCTATCTATCTATCTATTTATTTATATGTGGTGCTGAGGACCAAACCCAAGGCCTCACACATGCCAGGCAAGTGCTCCACCACTGAGCCACAGCCCCATTCCTGTACCCAGTCTTTTTGCTTCAACTTGTCTCACCCCTTTGGTTGACAGTATTTATTTCTAATTTTTTTTAGAAGGGATTCAACTACACTGTTTCCATTCTTGCACATTGTCAAGTCACTTTTAGGAAGTGATAGTTTGGATATGAACTTGTTTTCTACTTGATTTTCTTGGTCACTTTGCTCTGCCATTTTCTGAAGTTGACTATTACTGAAAGTCTGAGGCCAGCCTGATCTTCCTCTTATAAGGTAACTTGATTTATTTTTTTTTCTAAATGTCCAAGGAACTTGTTTGTTGGATTGTTTTTCTTTGAATCCCAATAACCTAAGGTCTGTCTTGGTGTTCACTCATCTCTTTTAATTTATCTTAGAAAACATCTTCCCCTCTAATATGAACATTTACAGTGATGTACATCTCTTGAATTGCATCTGGAATGTTTTTTTTTAATCTCTGTTTCTCCTTCAGAGACACCAATCAGACATTGATTCTCCACTGTCTCCCCCTGGTCTGTTATTTTCTCTCCAGTTACCTTGTTTTCCATTTTATTTTCTGACCTTTCTTGAACTTATCACACCCCTGAATGTGTTTCAACAGTGCCTTTGCTCCTTTTTATTACTTCTGATATGGCTTGTGTTAAAATGTGTTTATTTTATTCTTCCTTTTTTATTTCTTGAGCCCTTACAATGATCATTCAATTTTTTTTCTGTGTTAAACATTTTAGAGTCCACATTATAAGTGGGTTCATGCAGTATTTGTCTCTCTGTGACTGACTGACTTCACTTGGCATAATGTCCTCCAGATTTGTCCAAAGCCAGAATTTCTTCCATTTTAAAGGCTGAATAGTATTCCATTGTATGTGCTTATGTGTTTGTATCACATTTCTTTATTCATTCATCAATACTCGTTGCAAATAATGCTACACTAAACATGGGAGTATAGATATCTCTTCAAGATAGTGATTTTATTTCTTTAGGACACATAACCAGAAGTGGGATTGCTAGATCATTTTTAACTTTTTGAGGAACCCCCAACTTTTCATAATGACTGAACCAATATACATTCCCACCAACAGTGTACAAGTGTTCCCTTTTCTCTGCATTCTTGCCTATACCTTTTTTGGGGCAGATAGGTGGGTACCAGGGATTGAACCCAGGAGCACTGGACCACCAAGCCACATCCTCAGCCATATTTTGTATTTTATTTAGAGGCAGGGTCTCACTGTGTTGCTTAGCACCTCGCTTTTACTGAGGCTGGCTTTGAACTCATGATCCTCCTGCCTCAGCCTCCCAAGCCTCTGGGATTACAGGCATGTGCCAACACAACAAGCTTTCCTATGCCTTTTTAGGAGAAATTTCCCTGCTGTGGCCTTGCTAGGCAGTGCCTGGGTCTGAGCCACCAGACCCCACCCCCTTGTCTCCCATCCACCCTTAACCTGCCCAGTTGGGATAGGACTTAATCCAAACATGGCCAGCCTATGGGCATAACAACAACCTGTGGCTCGAAGTGGGAAGTTTAACTCTGTCAGTTTTCAGTGTGATACATGCTGGCTAAGTTCAAATTAAGACTCAGACACTTACTAGCTGTGTAACCCTAAGCAAGTTCCTCAAGGATCCCTATGCCTCAGTTTCCTTCTCTGTAAAATACTAGATTCTGTACACAGTTATTTTGAAAATTAAAAATACTGCAGTTCATCCATATCAGGTCCTCAGAACAGTGTCTTACTCAGATTTAAAGCTCCAGAAATGGTAGCTTTATTATTATTCTGTGAGAAATATGTTCTTAGGAAACTGAATGACTATGAGTTTCCAATAGAAACTAAAGGTGGAGTGTCATGGGATAGGAACAGTGGTTCTGCACACAGGTGTGAGCAGATGGCTTCTGAGAAAAGCGCAAAAACAATTTGGTTGGGAAGGGGATTCTCTTTCATTTTAAAAGTTGATTGATGGATTGATTGATTGCAGTCCCAGAGATGGAACCCAAGGCCTCATGCATTGCTAGGCAAGCATTCATTCAACCATTGAGCTACCACCCCCAGCCCTGTTTTTGTTTTTTTTCAGAAAATGTTCGAATTTTTATTTCTTTATTTTTTCTAAAAATTTAAAAAGTTTTTTTTAAGTTTTTAAGTTTTAAAATATTCAATATATAGAGTAATTTATTCAGTTCATATATCCCAGTTCACTTCATTCAGGTCACATGTTCCAATGTCAAAATGTAAATAATAATAAAAAGGAATGGTGGGTTTTGTTCCTTTTTGAGGTCATTGCCCTTTAGAGGAATCTGGTGACATCATGGACCTTCCTGCAGCCAAGTCCATATGTGCATATCAGCACACACACAAAATCAAAGTTGAAAGCACCTGATGTGGAGAACGAGAGGAGGGTGCAAGGCAAGTCAGTCATCTGCCAGTCAGACGGATGAAGGGTCAGGAACTGCCATCACAGCACAAGGAGCTTTTTCTCTAAAGAGATGGAAGTGGACTGAATGAGAAGAGAGAAACATGTGACATGGCCCTTCAGTTCTGAGTCCAGCGATTGGTACTCAAGATCCCCGTAAGATCCCTGTTTGTCTGTTTACAGTGAACGTCCCTGGACATGACCAAGCTGGCCTAGCCTCTTGACTTACAACCAGACAAAAGTGATGGAGCTGACTTCTGCACGGTGGGGCATTACTGCTGTGTCATTCCAGGTTGCTGGTGGCCAGCATTAGGAAGCTTTCCTGTAGGGCGATTGTATCAACAGCAGATGCTTTCAGAATAAAGTGAATAACCAGCCGCAGTTACTTTTCACGGCTGCTGACTTCCTTTAGAGTAGGTTGAACACTTGCCAAGCATATCCTCTTTTTTTTGGTACTCCAGTTTAAGGAAAAGGCAAGGAAGAGTTGACATCGACCTTGCTAGTAGATTTTTTTTTTCTTGGTACTTTAAAAATATTTTTGAACTTTAATTGAGGCAGAACTTTCTAAGATTTATAGCTAGAAAGGACTTAAAAGCTTTTCTAGTCCCACTACTTTCATACATAAAGAGAGCTGGACCCCAGTGTATATCACCTACTCAGTCTCCTTTAGCACTCACAATAACCTTGTGTAGTGTAAGACCCAGACACAGTTAGTTAACTCCTTGCCCAAGATCAAAGATACAGCTAGGGATGGAAATAGGTTTGAACCCAGGTCTTCCTGACTACAAAGAATATGTTGCAGTGCTTCTTTGGGCTGTAAAATTCAGGCAACAGAAGAGTGAGGCTTTTACCGTACCTTTCTTGGTCTTTTTTTAGCATCTGTTCTAGAAAAGAAGGCTGGAACCTTACAATCTCCACTTGTTTACTTACTTACAGCACTGAGGATTGAACCCAGAGCTTCATGCATGACAGACAAATGCCTTACCACTGAGCTACACCCTCGCCCCTTTTTTATTTTGTATTTTTGTTGTTGTTGTTGTTGGGGGAGTACGTGGGATTGAACTCAGGGACACTTGACCACTGAGCCACATCCCCAGCCTTATTTTGTATTTTATTTAGAGACAGGGTCTCACTGAGTTGCTTAGCACCTCACTTTTTTGCTGAGGCTGGCTTTGAACTCACAATCCTCCTGCCTCAGCCTCTGGAATTACAGGTGTGTGCCATTGAACCCGGTTTTATTTTGTATTTTAAGACAGCGTCTTGCTGAGTCGCCCAGGCTGGCCTTGAACTCATGATGCTCCTGCCTCATTCCCCCCTGAGTAGGAGTTTATAGGCATGCAACACTGCCCCTGGCAAAAGCCCCATTTTTTGATCTTTGAGCCAATCAGTCTTGAATTATCCATCTAGCATCCCCCGCTATGGCCATATTGTTGCAACCAAGCAGATCTTTTCCCACTGTGCTGGAGCTGCTGTTGGACACTTAGCCTACCTTACAGAGGCTTCCCATGGAACCATTTGGTGGTGGTGGAGAGGATTGTCAGGAAGTACCAGGCAGCAGAGATCCATGGTTTGAACATTAGAATAACTAATAACTTATTTACAGAGGATCTGCAGGATGGAGGGGAGGTTAGAAGCCATGGCTCTAGAAATAGACTGGGTGAGTCTCAGCTCTTCTCCTTTAATATCTGAGTGACCTTGGGCAGGTACCTGCTGCCTCTAAAATTTCAGTTTCTTTGCGATATAGGAATTAATTTGTTTGTATGTGTGTTTTTTAAGTATGCACTACACAGGGTTGTAGAGGATCCACTTAACACAGTACCTGACGTGGTGATGCTCGGTAAATGCTGGCTGCTTCTGCCTACTTGAAAATGGTTTAGAGAAAAAGCAAGAGAGAGGTAGTATCAGCCTCCAAAAATTGCTCTATTTTGGTTAATGGTTTTTAAGTTTTTGAGCTGAAAACAAGTCACGGCTTTCTAGGCGTATAAAGGTGGGGAGATTGCTTTCCTTGACAATGCTAACTCCTGTGCTTAGCTGACAGAGCCAATTTAAAACTGCAGTCATTTTATGAGTGTAAAATATTAGTTTCAAAGTGCATAAAACGTATCTGCATTTTATGACCATAATGAAGAGAGGTAGAAATATGTTCCAAATTGTTTTGTAGCTTAACCATTAAGTAATATGGCTGTTGTTTTCCTGTTTCTCAGCAGCATAATGAGGCATCAGTCCCCACATCTTTTAGGGCTATAAAATTTATAGGTTTAAAAAAATGTATTCTCATAACATTACTGAGAAGTAGCCGGCAGATAAAACTAGTTTTACTTTATTTATAACAGCATATCTAGTGCCTCACTAAATAGAAATTTGAGGTGAAATAGTTACTTGCTTACATTATACAGATGAATTGTGAAAATTTCACCTAACTGAAAAGTTCAATGATATGGCTATCCTTGCCACTTGTCTTTCTCCTCTTCAGTTAAAAACACTATTTTTTTTAATTATTAAAAATTTAAGAAGGACTGTGTTTGAAGGAGAAAGACAAAATCCTATTTTTGTGATAGAGATGAATTAGGTTTTGATACACGTGTATGTGTCCCCTTTGGTTTCTCCCTTTTCCTATAAAGGCACCAGTCTTCAACCATAGGTGCTCCACCCCATGGCCTTAGCTAATCCTACTTGCTTCTCTAGTCCCACCTCTAAACACTGGCTTCAGACTAAATTGCTGCCCTCTTAATGCTTCACACTAGGGATTAAATGCCAACATGAGCTCCAGGGGACAAATCACATTCAAACCCCAGTACCTAACATTTGAAAATGTTGTTAAGTAATTGCAATCTCTTGCAAACTTGATTGGTGAGGATGGAACTGAATTATTTAAATTCAGTTTTAATAGTGCTACAACAATCAGGTATAGAAGAAACCAAAATAATCTTTTAAATGATTTCAAAGTTCAAGACCACAGGTCATAAATGCTGTTGAAGTTCCCCGTTCTTCCCACCACAACCCGCCCTATTCCCTGGGTCCAGACATCTTAGCCATCCAGCTTCACCTGCCTAATCCTTACTTGTCCTTCTGGGCCCTGCTTTTCTCTCCCCAAACTGGTTAGGCCTCATGTTTAACACTGTTAGCACTCTACACTCTGGCCCAGGTTTGTCTGGATTATAACAGTGCAGTTATCTGTAATTTGGAGACTCTGCCCCTTACTTGACTGTTAAGTTTTATCAGGGCAGAAACCAAATGTCTTTTTCCCTCTATATCTTTAGTGTCAGGCATCACATTAGACACACAGACATCCTCAGTGAATACTTACTGACTGATGGATGAATGGATTCTTTATTTAGTATGATAGCTAAGAGATAGTGGAATCAACTGGCTACTTCCATAGGGTTTCGGATCACATTAGTTGCCATTAAGTCACCATGAGTAAAAGATTGGTATAGGTTGCAAACCTAGCAAGTTGATTTTATCATTTTAAGTATCAAAGTTATTGGTACTATTAAACTCCCAAGAAACTAATTTGTATGCCAGAATACAAATACAAAAACCTTTGAACTTATAATAGGAAATGTACCTAAGATCTAGATTTATGGTCTTTACCATGTCTTAGTGTGGTTGAGACGGTAATCACTGAATAACCTTGTACCTCTTTACATTTCCTGGCCTAACTTGCACTAGACTAGTACAGGCTAATAAACTATGAGCAAAAGCAGCTCGTGTCATTTTGCAGTTGGGGTAGGCGACAGCCAATGTGCTTTCTTTATTTCTCCTTCACCATGACAGCTTAGTAGTCCATGTGTTCTAGTTGGCAAATCTATAAGATGGAGGATGGTTGCCTGACCAGTACTGGACTTACATGAGTAAGTCATAAAACTTTGTTGTGTTGGGCTTGAGATTTCAGAGGCTTTTTTTGTTACTGTAGCTTAACCTAGTACTATCCTGATTAATAAAATGAGGAACTTTCTCTTGATTTATAGGTTTCCATTCAGAGACAGATTACATATATATAGGTTGTTTCTTGGGAAAACTCTGTTTTGGAGCTTTTTATTTGTTTCCCTGTACTTGGTCTACCTAAAATAATAACTGTGCTTTTTATAAAAATTATGAGAAAAAGAACTAACATAAAAACTTAAAACACTTAAGCAACTGATGCTTACTAACTGGAATTTTAGATCAGATGTGTTCAGGGTGACATAGCTATAAACATGAAATTTTATAGTACTTTAAAAATACTGTTTGTAATTCTTATTGAACCAAAGGTTTACAATAGTTTCTTCTGCCCTAATAGTTTTGGTATCTTCTTGGTAAATAAGGAAATATTTAGGGTAAAATGAACAACTTCTATAAATCAAGATCTTAGCAATCTTTTTTTCCCCACAGTTTATGTATTCCGAAATGATCTTTTAGCAGAAGTTTATACAGTAAAATGGATTTCTTATGGGATAATTTTTTTCATAAAGTTTTTTTTTTTTTAATGGAATCACATCTGAGTACTTGAATGCCTATTTTCTCTAAGATACTCTTAGGCTCTGCAAAGATGAATAAGTTATCTCTCTTGTCCTCAGAGTTTTACCCGCTGTAACAGAGACTGCTGATTGTACATCAGACTCTTCCTTTGTGGCCTACCCTCCCTTTCACGTGTATGTGTCATGTGACTAAGTACTGGGGCATTGATTCTCCATTCTCTACCCCTGTCTGGTCATTGATGCCCAAGATGAACTCCAAGCCATGTGTGGAAGATGGAAGAATTACTGTCAGATGGTCGTTAAATGACTACATGGAGCAAAGGCCCACTCCTTGCCCCAAGAAAACATTTGTATTGGAGACATGTGTGGATTAAAATAAACTTCTTGTGTTAAACCACTGAAAGTTTTGACTGTATTTGTTATTGCAATTAGCATTACCCTCAGGCAACTTTTAGTAGGTAATATAGTAATTCTAGAGTAAGTATTTGAATTTTCAAGAATGATTAATGTATGTCTTCATTTGTAATGCGTCCCATTTGGAAAAAGCATGGTTTCACTTAAAATAGTCTGCTAATTCTTAGTCTTGATTTCACTATTCCAAATTACTTGACTTTTTTTTTTTTTAACAGCCAACTAATGGCTACCCTGATTAAGTAGGTCCTTTGTTTATCCTCCTTCTTCCCACACCATTTTATATGGTTTACATTTCAGTGTTTATAAATCTCGAGAGCATTTACTTTTATTTATAAATGCAGTAGGAAAAAAAAGAAGGAATAACATTTCAGCATGGAAGTATTTTTTCTGTGGTTGACCTGGATCCTGCCAGGTCACTTTCCAAAAAAGTGTTGCTGCCTTGAGAAATTTACCAACCTAGGAAAAATTACTCCATATTCAACCTTCTACCTAATGTCCAAGCCAGTCACCTAGTTATCTTAGTTCATGTCTCCTCACCATTTCACTTCTCTCTGGTCAGTCCCAGACAAGGTCAATCCAGTCTCCTAAATATCTTTTGAATCCTAACTACCTCCATGCTCTTGTTTAGGTTCCAACTAGGTATCCTGTGAGTGCCGCAGCCTGTCACACCTCCCTAGAGCCAGTTTTAAACCTCCATGCTGGAGCCAGATTTGGCTTTCCAAGGTGCAGACCCCAACACCTCATGCCTCTGCTTTAAAATCCTTCAGAGATTGTCCCTCACTCTTGGGTAAAACCTAATTTTTAATTTTTAAATATTTTGCAGATTTGGGAATCAATTCCAGGGCCTGGTCCATGTTAGGGAAACATTCTACCCTTGAGCTACATCCCCAGCCCAAGCCCAAATTTCTGATTGTGATTTTAAGACCTACATCATCAACGAGCAAGTCCTCTGTCTTGTCTCCCATTGTCTCTTCTGCACTCTGTGCTCCAGCCATCTTTTAAACATGCCTTACCCTTTCTAAGGCCTCTCAGCCTCTGACCCTGCTATGACTCCTACCCCCCACACCTCTGTGTTCCCTCCACCCTATCACCTTGGTAATTCCTCCCCATCTTTTCATTTTTCTACTGAGATATTACTTCTGGAATCGTCCTCTGAGATCCTTGGGTTCTAGGTTCACTGCCCTTCATTCTGATTCTGATACCAACCTGCATTTCCTCTCTCAACAGCCCCTGTGCTCTGCTGGCCTATCTCCTCTGCTAGGCTCTCTGGAGCATCACAGGTCATGATGGTGTCGATCACTGTCACCTCTAATCCTTGCCTAGCATAATGCATATCTGTTACATAAATGAACAACAGGGTGTGGGAACCCAGTCTTTTTCAGACTGTCTCTAGGGTGATATTTCAGGATACACTAAAGAAGACTGAAGTCAGTGCCAGAATAGCTTTCCAAGTGTTGGGAAATTCTCAGTGTGAAGACCATTTGCAGAAGAAATGGTTGAATGCTGAGAGTATTTTGAAGGTTGAATGAATAGGATGTGCTGATGGATTGGGTGGTGGGTGTGAAGGACTCCACAATTGCTTGATGCAATTGTTCATGAAAACATAATATTGCAGTTATGGCTAGGGTTATTATGAGGATCAAATGACCTAATGACATGCATTGTGAAGTTTCTACCTAACCAAGTGCTGGGCATTTATAGTTACTCAGTAAAATTATTTTCCTGATTTTTAAGTGACTTAGTATCTTGTCCAGGCCCCCCCCCAAAAAAAAAGAAAGAAAGAAAGAAAGAAAAAGAAAAGAAAAACAAACAAACAACAACAACAACAAAAAAACCAAGTGTGTTATAACATGTCACCAATCCTAAGCAAAACTATGCAGCAGGTGAAGTTGACATCCCCTGTCTGCCGGAACTGCTGCAGCCTCGCTCTCATTCCACACAGAGTCCCTCAGGCACCTCCAGCTCTCCCACTGGGAGCTCTTTTCACTCTTAGGCTGGTTTCCCCCCCTCTCTGATGGGAACTGCTTTTTTTTTATTGTTTTGCACTTTGCTTCTACTTCTCTGACTGTTGCTATGTGTGACCCCACTATTTTTCTGTGACTAAGTGTAGATATCACAGCATAAAGTGCTAGGAGCATTTACTCAGCTGTCAGAGCACTGGGTTTGACGCCTGGCATGACCTCTCTTGACCTTTTGGACCTTTGGTGAATGTGGACCTTGCTGGTCCTCATTTTTCCCATATGTAACATGGGAATGGAAAATCTTAACCTTGTGAGCGCTGAATAATTGTTAGCCATCATGAGTCGCAATGACCTCAGCCAATTTTATGGAACTCTACCACTTCTGTACCGCTTCTTGAATCCCTACACTCCCCTCTTCTCATCCCTCCTTTGATCTTGTTCTTACTTAAATGTCCCACAGGAAACCCAAACTCAAAATTCAAAACCAATCATAGCACCTTCCCTGTTAGGCCAAGCTCCTCTCTTTTTGCAGCAGGAGGCTTTGGCTACAATAGAAAGCCCAAACAGAAGTGGCTTGAAGCACAAGGGAAGTTATTTCTGTCCTGTGACAAGAAGCCCGGAGGCTGGATGAATCCAGCATTAGGTGATTTGGGTGCTCAGTCCTGAGCCCCTGGTCCTTTCCATCTTCTCAGCATTTTTGACTTATCCTTTAACTTGGCTCCATCCCCTCAAGACAGAAGTTCTGGCAACTCGTTTGCTAGACAATGTTCAAAAGGGATTTCCCTTTGCCTTTACTAGATCCTGAGAAGTCTTCCTAATGAGAGTCCCAACAGGAGGACTGGAATTCCCAGTTTCAGTTTAGATGGAACACAAGGTCCATGTCCCTGGAGCTAAGGATAGGATTCCGTGCCCTGAGCACACGTCTGTGTGAGGGGCCAACACCTGAGCAGAACCAGGGCTCTTTGGCAAAGGAAAGTAGGGGATGAATGTGGGTGGAGAGCTTACAGCGTCTGCTGCAGTGTTTGAAATATTTCATAATCAGAGAAAAAAAAAAGATCCAAGAATGAAGAATTGAGAGTGACACTGAGTCAGGAAACCAGATAACTAAGTGGATGACCATTGTGGAGAAGACAGCAGGATGAGTAGGTTTCATGGGCAGAGTCTTAGTTAAGCTTTAACCAGATGAGTCAGAGGATCCTAGTGAAATGTCTTAGTGGGAATATTCCACAGCCATTTGGAAGGAATAGCTGGGCTGGAATTGTAGATTTCAAAATGCTGCTCTTCTGAGGACAGAAGCTGTGCTCCTCCCCTTTCTTCTTCTTCTTCTTCCTCCTCCTCTTCCTCCTTCTTCAGATACAGGGAATTGAACTTGGAGGGGCTTTACCACTGAGCTACATTTCCAGTCCTTTTTTATTTTGAATCATGGTCTAAATTGCAGAGGCTGACCTCAAACTTGTGCTCCTCCTGCCTCAGCCTCCTCAGTTGCTGGGATTACAGGCACACGCCACCACCACACCCAATCCCTTTTCATCATTCTTGAAGCTAGGGCCTGGTCTCCTTCCAGGCTTCCTCTTTCTTTATTCCCTTTCTCAAGTCATAGTCCTCACCCTCTTCTTAAGAACTGCACTCACTTTTGGTGAAGCCACTGCTTCACTCACTGTCTGCCAAGAGTTCAGTGTAATGGGAGACAAATGGCCACCTCCGTTAAAATTAATTCAGCATTTAGGTAGTCAAGTAATTCACTTGATCTACTTTTCTAAAAGTTCATGAATCATTAAATTTCAAAAACCAAAACAACCTCCAAATTGAAATCTTTCCACCCCCAAGTCCAGGAAATCGTGGTAAGTACACAGTTATTTGAAGGCACATTGAAAAGCACAGACCTACCTTATCATCCTCATTACCTACAGGTAGTGGGGATGGGCTAAGTGAAAGGTGAGGGTGAGCAGGACAAAGCAGGAGCAGCCGTGTGCAGGGGGAGAGGTGTGAGCAGCAGGCAGCTGGAGGAATGTGGCCCAAGGTGTGTGCAGCACTAAGAAGTGGTGGCAGGATAGAACTGTGGCCCCAGACCAGGAGCCCATGACAGTGGATTCCTGATAAGTCTACAGCTAAGAGTGCGCAGAGCAGACAGGGAGGTCAAGGAAGGAAGAAAGGCAGGGGAGCAGCCAGCAGGAGAAACACAAGGGCAAATGCAGAGTTCTAGAATTCAGTCAGGAGGATGTAGGTGGATCAGACATACTGGGTGATTTTTCACAGGAAATTTAATAGCAAACATACCTTATATACAAACAGAGATATGACAAATTGTGGTATAAAGGTGCATTAAGAATTGTAATGTAAAAAATAATAAGAAGAAAGCTCATGTATATGGCATAATTTAGTGTGAACATACTTTATATACAGAGTTACAAAAAATTGTGCTGAGAATGGATGATTATGATTTTAATACATTCCACTATTGTCAAGTATGTAAGAAATTTTGTAAAAAAGACAAATATGATACCAGTGTAACAGGAATCTCCATTTATCTATAGAATCTGAAATAATTTGGTTTCATCTCAAAGTTGCCTATAACAAAAGTTAATAATGCTAATGTTCCTAAAAACAAAACTGAAAAAGCAGTTTCAAAAAAAGCAGTACTGAATAAATGTTTAAAGATTGAGACCTGTAAAAAAAGTAAATAAATAAAATAAAATAAAAAATAAATAGCAAATTGATTGAAAATGAATATTCTTGGTCACTGTTTTTCATGTTTATGATTTGGAGGATCTGTAAACACTGGAGGTTGTGGAACAAGGTGTGAAGGAGGCCTTTCCTTCCAGCATGCATTTTGTGGCTTTTGAATTTTGGTTATTGGTTTATTTTTTAATTTAAATTTACTATTCCATAACCCGTCAATTCTACTTCCAGGAATTTATCCTGCACAAAATTTGTATGTTACAAAATTGTGGATAAAATAATGTCAATGATAACATTGTTTATATTAACAATAGCAACAGCAAAACTGGCAGTAGCCTAAAAATACATCAGTGGTTGGGGACACATCAGTTATGATGCTCTGTACTGCCATTTAGAAAAACTGGGCCTGCAAATATGCTAATATGGGGAGAGTTGCTGAATTAGGATAGTTCACACTGCAGCTCCACACAACCCCCAGTGCTCAGGGCTTAATATAGCAAGATTTATTTCTCACTCACATAAGATCTTCAAGGATCCGAGCCCCTCCAGGCGGTGACTGGGCAGACGCACTGCTCTGCTGTCCTAGCAGTCACCAAGGCCCGGGCACGCCAGCTGTCAGTGCTTTGGCCCAAGTCTGTGTGTCCCACAGCCCGTTTGCCAGAGTTGACGCCAAGGCCCTGCCTAATTGCAAGAAGGGGTGCTGTGTGGGAGAACGGAGCCCCGTCCTGCCCCATCTTGGGAAAAACAACATACAGGCCAGATTATATGATATTATTATCTTGTATTTATCATATATACTATGATAAATAATATCTTTTATATACTATATATCATTTTATTTTAAAACTCAATGTACATACAGGGATCATACAGGGATTATGGACACAAAAGTTTCTGGAAGACTCTATGAGAAGTTGTTAACAGTAGGAACTTTTGTTGTTATTTTCCACTTTTTCCTTGGGTACAAGGGACTGAATCCCAGGCTGCTCCCTCACTGAGCTCCATCCCCAGCCCTTTTAATATTGTATTTTGAGACAGGGTCTCACTTAGTTGCCAAGGCTGGCATTGAATTTGTGATCCTCCTGCCTCAGCCTCCTAAGTAGCTCAGAGAATGGGCACATGCACCACTATTCCTGGCAGGAGAATTATAGATTACTTTTTAATGGATTTTTTTCAGTCTAGCTTATATTGACATTGTGAAATCCTCTATTAAAATAAATTGAGTTTTGATAAATCTGAGTTGAACAACTATTAACTTGCCTTAAATGAAAGTTAGAGTCTTAGTATGTATATGTGTGTATTATGTGTGTAGGGAGAATTGTAAAACCCACATATATTTATTCTTCCTTAGGTTCGTGAAGCCTTGTATGTTCCCAGCTTTACAAAATAGGAAATGCCATTCACCATTTACTCTGCACCACTCCTTTCCTGAATATGCTGCAACTGAAGAGCAGGCAAAGAAATAAGTAATTCATTCATAGTGAACAGTGAGGAACTGACTGGCATCGCCTTGGAAAGTCAAACACCCTTTGAGCTATAAAAATACAGTAACAGATGACATAATCCTTGTTTCTAAGAGAAATATTTTAAAAGTACATTAATCTCTTTAGGCATTCAGAATATGAAGGTTCACTTTTACAGGTTTATGTACTCTTTCCACAAAGCCAGACATTCTAATGGGGTATATATTAAATATATATATACATATTAAATATGTATTTTAAAATGCATTTTAACTCTTAATTGAAAAAAAAAAACTAACAGCATAACCCTGTAGGTGTAGTGGGATATGGCTCCTTTGATGATCATGAACTTCAACCTCTTATTAAACCGCAGAGGGCAATGTATTCCCCAAAGTTGGATATAGCCCGAAAATAAATATGGTCTTGGTCCTAAAGATGTGATTTGAGCTCCTGCCTCTGTCACAGTCTCTGAACCTCCAGGAAAGAGCACATAGCCTTTGCAGAGGCTCTTGCAGAAATCCAGGGCAAAGTAGATGCTTCTTTGGCCAGACCTGCCCCAAACTTAATGTCCATCCAAACTGTCTTGACCAGGTGTAGGCTATCCTGTAAATGTCAGCTTTTTTAAGTGCGTATTTTTTTTCAAATAATTCTTTTGGCTTTGAAGTTATTTCTTTATGTTTTGCATGTAAATGCTGTCCAATTTTGATGGCTTTATTGTTTTCTTCAGTGAGTCATTCTCTTCAAATAACACACTTCACCATCAGTGTGGGCTCCAAAACCAGCTCACTATATGAGAGGATCATACCTCCCAGTAAAACCTAGTATAAACTCTCGGGCATCATTTCTCTGGGCCTACTTCTACCATCTTAATTTGACTCATTGCGACTGGACATTTGGAAAACATATGTCTCTCAAGGACAAAGGAGTCTATAAAGCTTGTTTTGCAAAGGACTAAGCATGAAGTTAAATTAGCATTAAAATAAATAACATGCATTTTCTTCCCTAATATCTTAGTCTATTTGGGCTCCTATAACAATGTGCCTTACACCAGGTAAGTTATAAACAACAGAAATGTATTGCTCAAGGTCCTGGAGTAGGGGAAGTCCTAGATCAAAGCACCAAAGGACCTGATGTCTGATGAAGGTCTGTTCCTCACAGAAGCTGCCTTCTTGCTATGGGTCCCCACATGGAGGAAAGGGCAAACAAATTCCCTCAGGCATCTTTTATGAGGGCACTAATTCTTCTCATGAGGGCAGAGCCCTCGTAACCTAATCACGTCCCAGAAAACCCAACTCTCAATACATTGCAGATTACATTTCAACATTAAATTTGAGGGGACATTTCCAGACTATTGCATGCTATTTTAGCTAATAATGTTAAATTACAGTTTTAAAAACAGGCTTTATTAAAAACTAAGATGATTGTAAACATAAAAAGTAATAAAAATAAATGCTTTTTTCCCTCTGATCTGTATATGCTTTTGGATTAGAGTTGATATACCATCTTTAAATATTATGCTTTGCAACATAGAGCTACTGTGATATCCAGTTTGCCTCCTTGCCATGCAAGCTGAGCAGGTGAGTTTGACAGCATTCAAAATGACATTGTTGAGCAAAGTAAGTCTGTTGATCTCACTCTTGACTCTTTTCTGTCATTGTAGTGTCAAATTGCCTAAAATTCTCTAAATACTCTATTTCTGTACATATCAGAGACCAAAGAACAATCTGCAGACAGAACACCTGGCATAACACTATTCTAGAAACTATTGGAGAATATGTGTAAACAAGTATAGAAACACTTAATAATTTAAAAAGGCAACAGAAGAATTTCCTAGGGCAACATCAGTTAATTGGCAGGTAGGTGTAAAGACAGTGTCTTAAAGTCCAGTGGAAGAAGGGAGATTGCCTCAGGCTAGCAATGCAAGAAAAGTTAAGGAGAAGCCTTTAAACTATTTGTAAGATTTCTCGAAGGATGATAAGATGTTTAAAAATATGAAATGAAGCCAGGTGCAGTGGTGCACATCTGTAGTCCCTGTGGCTTGAGAGGCTGAGTTAGGAGGGTTGCAAATTCAAAGCCAGCCTCAGTAATTTAGGGAGACCCTACCTCAAAATAAAAATATAAAAAGGGCTGGGGATGTGGCTCAGTGGTTAAGTGCCCCTGGGTTCAATCCCTGGTACCAAGGGAAAAAATACATATGTGTGTGTGTGTGTATGTGTGTGTGTATATAAAATATAAAATATATATATATAATTTTATTATTAATTATAGTGTCTTTTGGTAAACCCTGAAGTAAACTTAACTGTTAATCATACAAGTTAATGATATATAAGTAATGATATCACTAAATAAATCCTCAGGTCAGTCTTTGAATGCAAAAGGAACTTCCTTACTTGTATTCTTTTTTAAAATAAATAAATTTAAAAATTTAAAAACAAAAGTCCTTGCTCTTTTGAGTCATCACAAATTTCCTGGTAATTACTGTGTTTGAACCAGAGATCCTTTATAAGTGGGAACACTCTGTAAGGTTCCTTTCGAAGCTCTGTTTTGCAGATGTTGTTTTGTAATATGGAATCGGTCTTTGCCAGCAGAGTGTAGTTTATGTTGCATCACTTCCTTTGCGAGAGGATTGACTGCAGGATTCTCAGGGTAGGGTCATTTTCTCATTGTTCTGCACAATGTGTATTACCTGTTTATGGTGTTAGGACTCACTGATTAGTCATGACCAGTGGAGATTGTTATTGCACCTGTCAGCTGGTATTGTGGGATGGACTGTAGATGGGGTAGATGTGGGGGTGCAAGTTATATGCTCAAACCAGTTTTACTTCTTTATGTTTCAGTCCCACTTTAAAATGGGATAACATCCCTTAAAAATCTGTATTTCCGGCTTTTCTTGAGAAATCAGCAATTCTGGCCTAGCTCATCCACATTTCAGAATGGGAACCATCTGCCAGAGTCACTGCTGCTCCTTTTGTGAGGGGCACATGCTTGCCAGAGTCCCCACAAGGCCCTTCTTGACTTAACTTTCTTTCTGTTTGCTTATCTGTCTGGCCTCCTGGCTTCCAGAGACATCTTAGTTGGATTATTGGGCCAGTGGGTGTCGGTGTGACTTACCCAGCAGATCTAAAGCCATGCCCAAACAAAACCTTCAGCTTTTCTAGCACCATCAGTTCCCTTACATAACTTACATTATGCATCATTTGAAGAACAAAATAATATATAATTCTGTGGTTGAAATAAATAGGTCTCAGAAATAGATTTTTATAATCTATGAGTAAATGAAACAGATGTGTGTGTGCATAGACACACATATACATGTATGTGAGAATAAGAAAAATATGAAAACTTTCTAACAATTGAGGAATCATCTGAGTGAAGGATATTTGGGATTTTTAAAAATGTTCTTACAAACTTTCAAGTTTGAAATTCTTTTAGCATGAAAATTATTTTTAAAAGTCAAAGCTAACTCTCAACCACAGATTTTCAACAGTGAGAAAGATTTTTTTTTCCCCTAAATGATTTATCTTTTAGTCAGAATTTGAGGAAAGGAAAAATTTAAGGCCAACCTAATTGATACCATGTTTTATGAGTTATTTCCCAGGAAAAAATATTTTCATTTTGCTGATATTAAGAATATAACTTAGGAAAAATATTTTCATATGCATTAACAACTGCAATAATTTGTTTGTGCATCCAGTTTTGGTTCCTTGCCATAATAAAGCATTCAAAGCATAAATAAATGTGTTGCTTCTGTTTCCAAAGAAGGACCTTATTAGCAAAATACATGTCAGCTGATAGGTAGGCATCTGCATATTAGGTACTTTAAACAAACTATACTGTCAGCAGAGCACAGACGTAAGCCATTTATTCACAGTGATGAATTTGTGCCATCCCTTTGGGCTGGTCTCTCTTGTAATCAATAGTGTGTGTCCTAGGAGACTGGTCAGAATAAAAACTGTAATCAACACAGCCAGGACAGAGAATAAAAATAAAGAGGGCTGAGGGTGTGGCTTAGTGGTAGAGCACTTGCCTAACATGTGTAAGGTCCTGTGTTTAATCCCCACCCCCTGCAAATAAATAAATAATAGTCCATAAGATAATTCATTCTCTTTATTTTTGCCAATAAACTCTTTATCCCAGATTTGGATAGTGAAAACCCCTTTCAGCTGACAGCATGTGCCTGCCATTCTTTGAGAACTTCCTTACATCCTGACTCATTGGGACACTGCAGGTTCATCTTGTATTTTCCCTGGCCCAATGATGGAATTAACCATTTCTCCAAAACACTTTGGAATCTTTTAGTAGAATATAGTGTTCGGAAATCAACATCTGGTGGAGGTGTGGAAGTTGCTACTGATGTGACATTGTCCCTAGGCTTCTCAGCAACCAGAACTGGGGAGCAGGCAGGGGAATGTGCACGTATACCCTCCCCATCTGCCATCAGTCCTCTGTGATCTGTAGATTCCACATCCACAGAATGAACCAATTGCAGATGGAAAATATTTGTGAAAAAAAAATCCAAAAAGTTCCAAAAAGCAAAACTTGAATTTACAGTGTGTCAAGTACCATATTGCATCTGTGCCAATGAAGTGATATGTAGGTAAAGTATTTATAAGGAATACAGAGATGACAGAGGGCATTGGAGGATGCACATAGTTATATATCAATATTATACCATTTTATATAAAAGACTTGAACATCTGTGGATTTGAATATCCACAGTGGGTGTGGAAGTCCCAGATTCCCAGTACTTCCTGCAGATACTGAGGGACAGCTATACGTCTCTGTCTACATTAAGCATCATGAGTTCATATTGATACCTCTCATTTCAGCCTAACACTGTGGGATTTATTTTAGTCTTTCCTCTGACGTATTTGTAATTCCCTTCTGCAAGAAGAAGAAATCTGGCTTCTCTTATCCTCAACATATTGACTTATTTGTTTCAACCCTATGTACTACTAATTTCCCAGCTTGTGGGTACTGCTAGCCACCCCAGCCACACTGGTGGAGCCCTCACCCTGACCCCACCGTGCACACAGTGGGCCAGCTGGAAGGCTTGGCTCTGCCAAATACACTGACCATGCTGGCCAAACCTTTGACTTTTTAAACTTAGATGAATTATAAGCAAAAAGTTGAGACAAAGTATTTCCTGAAATTTGAAAACAAGGATATTAAAATTTTTAGTTATTCAGTCACTTTGTCTGGGTTCTGTTCTTATTCACAGAGGATGATGGGACTTTTTTAAGGGAAGATTTGGAACTCATGCTGTCTACAAGTAGTCTTAGTTTTTCTTCCTTTTTTGAAATGTCACATTAACAGGCACTTGGAGAAACTGTAGTGCTTCGATGAGCCAGGTTGAATTGGAAGACAGCTACTTTCTGAGGCAGTCAAAGCTTTTCTTATCAGCCTGTGAAACTCCAAATACACAGTCATGGTTGGGGTGTTATTTAAATAATAAAAAAAATAACATTATAGTGTTTACCTAAAATTGGCAACCAATCCGCCTACATAAATTCCTTTCTCAGTATGATATAGCAATAAAAAAATATTTTAATTTCTGCTAGAAGAACTAAGGAAAAAAAGGGAAAATTATTTGTTTTTTCCATTTCCTGATGTATTTGATCTGTTTTTAGTTTGACTCTTTTCTTTGCCACCACATTCTTACTTTCTTAGTTCACTTCCTGGTGTCTGGTATTCCTGAGCATAGACAACATTTGGTTATTTTCACAAATGGAGATGGACTGACCTGTTAAAGCAGAGGAACTGAATTGTCCAGATCGTGTTTGTCTTTGGAGTGTGTCAATTTTCAGTCTGAATGTGGGCCCATTGGACACTTGGAGATTTTAATAACGAATCTCTCACTGGTTCCCAGTATCTTCCCACTTTGTAAAAACTCCCTTTTGTCCCCTGGCAATATACTAGGAATAAGTAAAAAAATAAAAATAAAAATATGACTTGCAGTGTCTTAGGACACTTGATTACAATATAAGAATACAGCTGTATAATACAACATCTAAAATATCATTTAAAAATGAAAGCTCTTTGTAGGGTGGTAATGGCAGTGTCCTTCGTCTTTCAGATCATCTTTAAACCCCTCTGAATTTAACTCCCTTCACATAAAAATTCTATCCCCAAATGACCAGCCATTCTTGAGAGGCCCCAGAGAACAGCTCTGATCATTTCATTTGGGGATGTCACCTGACATTCCTAACTTCCCATTAGGGTCTCACGACACCAGACTGAGTTATACAGGTACCAGATTAATGCTGTAAATGTCCCATAGTCCCCTGGACACTCCCAGCATGGGAATAGGTGTGTGCCAATCTAACCTCCCTCCTTCACCCAAGGCCCATGTCCACAGTCCAAAAGCAAAACTGCTTAGATGACAGAAGTCCTACAACACACAGGAAATAGGTTTTCCTCAGACTTAGACACAAGGAAGCTTTCAAAAACACATGTACACCAAAAGAAAGTGCCAGATACAAGGATAAGGATAATGCAAAACATAAGAATTATTCAAAGTTTCTCAGGAGAAAATGTGGCCTTAGAGGATGTTACTAATTTTTGAAAAGCCAAGGAGAACCCAGGAAGGATAAGGTCTCTGGCCTTCATTTATTTGATAAATATTTTTGCTGGTTGTGAAATCATCTTCTCAGTTCTATGATGACCATTAGTCCAACCCAAGAGAAAGAGAAGGTGAACCCATAACTTGGGAGCATCCTGGTCTTTCCACTTGTTCAGTCCATTCTATAGTAGAAACGGTTCTCCTTCCAGGCCTGTGACGGCTTTGCTTTGTAGTTAGCTGTCTGCAAACAAGACAATGGTTAAATAATTGGTTTAGATGGATGATAATTTCCTCCTTACCTGCACCTGGGTACATGATTGCAACAAAAGTGGGTTTGGGAAGATGTTTCTACTAATATTTAGTAAACTTAAGATTTGCAACAGACATGAAAAACATTTAACATCATCCTAAGCACAGAGTAGGTGCACAATAAATAATTATTTAATGTGCATCTGTTTATCAAACTTAAAACAGGGATTATCATAGTAAACAGAAATGGAAATAATCCATTCAGTCCACTTTAACCATTTGTTTTCCCTCAGTGTCTCTGGACACAACCACTCTCCAGCCTGCACCCCACAGCTGCCTATCTGGCTGCCTGAAGGTTTTCAGTAACGCCTGGGAAAATCTTGTTTTACATACACCAAAGACTTCCCGTGTTATAAAATTGGGATAGAGAACTGCAGTGTTAAAAGGAGATGTAGTATACTGAGTAGGTTTTCTGTTGTTTACTAAATTAGGCATAGTTATTAAAAGTGGCAGGGTATGCTGAGGAAGTTTGCAGTCATCCAGACCCCACCCCTACCCCACAGATGGAATACCTCAGTGTAAAGTGGTGCACCTCCTGCTGGTACCAACATGATGGCAAGAAGAGATGAGAATCCTGGTGGATCTATGCAGTTAACACCCTCAGATTTGTTTATTCTTGTAAGAGTTTTCCATATGGCATTTCAAGTGTTTATAGTATTATTAGGAATGCACAATTGCTATTGATTCATTTAATTGTGTTCCTATCAATAGGTTTTCTACCTTAGGTCTAGGCATCCTTCATTTTCCTGAATAGTGTCATACACAAGTTGAGCCCCACAATAATGAATTTAATTCATGGCTGATTGGAAGAGAAAATATAGTGTCATTATTATTAATAGGAAAGCTGGAAGCTGGGGTGTGGCTCAGTGGTAGAGCACTTGTCTCCCATGTGTGAGGCACTGGGTTCAATCCTCAGCACCACATAAAAGTAAATAAACAAATAAAGATACTGTGTCCATGTATAACTAAAAAATATTTTTTTTAAAAAATAGGAAAGTTTCAGAGCTGGAAGGGGGGGTTTAGAACATTATATTGCATGTACAAGGTCCTGGGTTTAATCCCCAGCACTGCACAAAGACACACACACACACACACACACACACAGTGTTTATTAAAAGAGTTTCATTCTTATGTTTTGATCTAAATCTTCATGCCTCTCATTACGTAAGCACTCATTATTTCATAGCTAAACAGAGCTGTTTGGGCTTATTCATATGCTGACATTGCGTAATATGTAGCATCTTCACTTTTTCTTAAGTCACATTGCCTGGGTCCTTGGTACATAGTGTTTCAGTGAGGGAAAGATGTCATATTTGTTTATACTATTTTCTTATACTAGAAAAGTAAAATTATTGAGTAATTTGACATGATAAAATTCAGTTAGTATAAAATTTCCAAATAGAACCCAGGCAGCTCTTTAAAAAAAAGAAAAAGAAAATTACCTTTTAACCTGGGCATTGGAGCACGTGGTCTCTTATTTGCCCACCTGTGACAGGTAAGGGTTTCCAGGTGCCCTCTGCTCTTTGGTAGTCCGTGTTTCCATCCTCTATGTTGCTTACTTTGTATCCAGGGAATCGGGTTTGATTTGAAGAGGGATAAATAGGGGTAACTCCCAGGTTTTTCTAACTCAACACAGCCTGTCTCAATCAGTCACCTAATTTTTTTCTTTTACTCGGTTGTCCCTGTCTCTAACAAATAGCACTGTGGTCCACTCAGTTGTCCACGTAAGAAGCCCTGACGCTTCCTTGCCTCACTTCTGACGTCCAGTCAGTTCCACTCTTAAAGCCCCCTCACCTCTCCACCTCTCCACTGCTCCCTCCCAACCAAAGCCATCCCCCTTCAGAACTGGCCTCCTAACTGGGCCTCAGTGGGCACTCACTTTCTTACACTCTGCAGCCAGAGGGAGCTTTTGACAAAGCCGACATTATCAACAGACACAACTCTGCCCTTGAGATAAACCCCAGACCCCAGCAATGGCTGCAGCCCCTGCATGCTCCGGCCCCTCCTCTCACACACCCCCCTTGCTCTCCCTGCTGGGGTGAAGTCACCTCTTGCTCTGGATTCCTCAGATACTTGTTCCCTCCCTCCTCCAGGGCAGGGTACATTCTGTTGCCTCCTCTAGAGCCCCTGTTTAGTATCTGTCTTCTTCCTTGCTTGCATTAGGGCAGAGATGATCTGCTATTTACTAGCCATGACTCACCATGCTTGGAACATGAGTGCTGACAGTATTAATTGGTTGGATGAACAATTGACTACAAATAAAATCAAAGACATCAATAAGAACATTTAAAGGACTTAAATATTATCTGTCATAAAAATAGTACTCAGAAAAATGAGAAATTATATCCCATCTGATTCAAATGTATGATATGTCAAGATCACAGTACTGTCATGTGTAACTAAGTAAAACAAATTTAAAAAAAGATGGAAAAAATAGGATTTAGTATGTTTGTGCTCTTAGCATGTGACAGTAGTGTGTTGAGCACTCTGTGTGGAATATTTATTATAAAAATCCCGTGAGGTAGGAACTCGATATAATTGGTGTCCCCCAAATCATAAAGCCATGTGTTAAAAGGTTTTTCCTTTCCTTAGAAGGTGGATTTCTTAGGAGGTGGTGGAACCTTCAAGAGGTGGGGTATAATGGGAGGTCTTTAGGTCACTGGGGGGGTATGCCCTTGAAGGGGATTGTGGGACCCAGCCCCCTCCTTGCTCTTTTTTGCTCCCTGGCTTATGAGGTGAGCCATTTTGCTCTACCATTCACTCTCACCATTATGTGATGCTGCCTCACCACAGGCCCAAAGCAGTGGGGGACACCTAATCATGGACTGGCATCTCCAAACCTTCACTCCAAAATAAACCTATTCTCTTTATAAAGTAATTGGCTCAGGTATTATGTTACAGCAATGAAAATCTGGCTAACACAGCACTATTATCATCCCATTCTTCAGATGAAGAAAGTGAGGCACAGAGAGGTTCAATAACTTGCATATAATCATAGAGCTAGTTAGTGCTAAAACTGCAACCAGATTCTAGAGCATGCTCTCTACATCAGTGCCCTCTTACCTCTGCTGTACATGGGCCTGGAAATACTCATACGCTTTGTAGGTGGGCTATGCTAGTGCTCAAGTATTCTGTCCTAGGTCGTGAAGTGTGGGCTTTAGTATGTCAATAAAAGGTCAAAAATAAAGCATCCAGTTCCAGATGATTCTAAATGCAGTATAAATCAAGAAATATCCAGAACTGCAAATACAGAGATTTTATAATTACTTGAATAATTAAAATGTCAAACTACAAAATTTTTAGGATATCTTTGGGTTCTCTCATTCCTAGAGTTGGAATATTACTGTTTTCTTGATCATGTCTGTTTCCAGTTATTTTGTAGAACACTCTTCAGTCAGGTTGCCTATGTTTGTCCCTGTTCTCTAAGCTTTCATAGCACTTTTTTTTTTTTTTTTAAGTCCCAGTCTCACTAATTTGCCCAGGCTGGCCTCAAAATCACCACCTCCTGCCTTAGCCTCCCATAGAGCTGGGATTACAGGTGTGCATGCCCACCTGGCCCCATAGCATTCTTTCTATCTTTGCTGTTGTCTTAAATATATTTTGAAACAACATGATTATGAGTGGAAGGGTGAATAGGAACAAGAGGGGAATGATAAATAAAAGCTAATTTTTAAATCCTCCATTGTGCTTTCTGTGTGGCATTGTCTATTTATGTAAATTGTGGAGTGTAGTAATACTGACTCTTATTCTCCTCTGGAACTCAAGCTCTTGGCATGGTGCCTGGCACATGGGCACTTACTAGTTACTCAGAGATTTATGAATCCATACAACCAGTAAGTAGCAGAGCCAGGATTCAAACTCAGGGCCCCAGGGCTATGTGACTCAAAGTTCATAATCTTTCCAACACACGGTCCAATGCATAGGTAAAAGACATAAAACAGAGTGACTCCATCTCACAGATAAGGGATTTGACCCAAGAAAGCATAAATAGGATGCTTCCACCCTTGGGAAGAAGTTCTTGTCTAAGAACTGGGGAGGTGGACTGAGCCTTATTCAAAGTTGGCAGTCGCCTAATGAACACTGCATCAGCAGGTACGGTGGTGAAGAAAGGGGTCAAAGTTTTATGTACTTTAAAAATAAAGCTGCAGTACACTCTATCCATTCAAAATGGTCTGGTACTGTTGATTTAAAAAAAAAAACCTCAGGAAATAGAAATTTTCATACATTATAGGTGGACAATAAGCTGGTATAACCTCTGTGAAGAAGAATTTGGCAATAATTCGTCATTTAAATTGCACATATCCTTTGAACTAGCATTTCCAATGCTGGACGTATGTTCCATGGGTATGCAAACATGCATGCACATAGAAATAGACACCATTAATTTGTAGTTGCATTGTCCAAAGCGAAAGATTGATAACAACCTAAATGTCCAGTAGGGATTTTTTTTTAAAGAGAGAGAGAGAATTTTTTTAATATTTATTTTTTAGTTTTCGGCGGACACAACATCTTTGTTTGTATGTGGTGCTGAGGATCGAACCCAGGCTGCACGTATGCCAGGCGAGCGCACTACTGCTTGAGCCACATCCCCAGCCCAGTAGGGATTGATTCAATGTATTATTGTGTATTCACCCATGAAATAGAATACTATGCAGGCCTAAAATATTAGAGATTTTTGCCAATATAAATATTTTAATTAGAAAAACATTGCCATTCATGTTTTTTTTTTAAAAAGCCTATGTGAGGCCACATGTTTGTGTATGTATAAACTATTTCTGAAAGAATTCACAAGAAACCAGCAGCAGTAGTTGCCTCTGAGGAGTGAAGCTGTAGAAAAGATGGAACACGCCAGTTTTTATTTATATCTTTCAAGTCCTTTACTAAGAATCTTGTTACCCTTTCACAATTAATGAACTAATAAATATTTAAATTAATTCTATAAATACATTGGAAGTTGGATTTTTTAATTAGCCACTGTTAGCTTTGATAGTTTCAGATTTACAGAAAAGTTGCAGGAATACCACAAGAAACCCCCTCTCCCCCACCCCCCTGCATTTTTCTTGCACGATGAGGGATTGAACCCAGGACAAGTGCTCTGCCACTGACTACAGCCCCAACCCCACCTTGTACTCTTTACCAATTGTTTGCATTTTTCTTTGCTTCTCAGCTTCTCTTTTTATGTTTTCCTATATCTTTATGTATTTCTTTTAACCATTTGAGAGTATTCTGAAGACACTGTTTCCTGTTACCTCTGAATAATTCAAGGTATGTTTCTGAAGAACAAGGACATTCTCTTACTTAACCACAGTACAATTATCAAACTCTGGAGCTATAATTTTGACACAATTCTAGTATCTAATTCATAGCCAATGTTCAGATTTCATCAGTTGCTCTCAGAAAACCCTTAATAGAAGTTTTTCCCTTCCTCTAGGTTACAAACCAGTAAAGTGCTGTGCATTCATTGTCATGTCTCTTTAATTTCCTATAACCTGGAATATCACTGTTTTCTTGATCGTGTTTGTTTCCAGTTATTTCGTAGAACATTCTTCAGTTCAGGTTGTCTTTGTTTGTTCCTGATTAGATTGTTTCCGTGGTTTGGAAGGATGCCACAGGAGTGATTGCTGGGCCTCTCTCCTGCATCTGATGGGGAGGCTCTGCTGTGGTCTAGGTTCTCAGCCCGCTGAACAGGAGACTGAAGGTCCTTCAGAGCACACCTGGATGCCTCCAGGCCATGGCAGCTCCTGAGCTGGGCACTGCAGCCCCTGAGCTCATCCTTCCCTCTCTTCACCTTGCCGGGCATCATCAGGAGCCACCAGCCAACTTCACTCTATCTGTTAGATTTTCAGAAATGTTCAGAAGTATCTTATACCAGTCTCCCAGCTCTTTGCTTCTTATGAGTGGTTGATTAGGAGTATGCAGTGGAGAAACTTTCCATATCTCTATTGCCAGGTCTTACCATATGCTATCAACTCTCTGGAAAGAGTCTTTCATCAGATTAGAGAATCAATTCCAGAAACTCCAGAATCAATTTAGAAAACTCATTCTGAAAATCATTCCAGAATTTTTAAAAATTCTTAAAATTTAACAACTCTGAGTACCAAAATTTGTATTAGTCCAGGTTCTCCAGAGAAAACTAATAAGATACAGATGTGTATACACACACACACACACACACACACACACACACACACACACACACTTTTCCCATGCCAATGCCTTAGGCATACCATAAGGCACCGACTTACGCAATGGTGGAAGCCAAGATGTCCAACATGTGCAGGGGAGCCAGTGGCTCCAGTCGGAGTCCAAACACCTCAGGACCAAGATAACTGCTGGTGTCAGTTCCAGTCCAAGTCCGAAGGCAGGAGAAGCTCAAAGATAGGCAGAGAGGAAGAATTCTTTCTTCCTTAGTCTTTTATTCCATTCAGAACTTCAACAGACTGGGCATGCCCACCCACACCAGGGAGGGCAATATGCTTTATTCAATACACCAATTTAAAGGTGAACTCATCCAGAAACACCCCCACAGACATACCCAGAAAAATGTGTCATCAAACACTTCAGTACTGTGTGGCCCAGTCAACTTGATACATGAAATTAACCCTATGTTGGTTCGTTCCAATATTGATGATATTAATTTTGATCACTTGGTTTACATGGTTGCAGGCTTTCTCTACTGCAAAGTTATTGTCTTTACCTTTGTAATTAATAATTAATTAGTGGGGAGATATTTTGAGGCTATGAGAATCTCCTGTTCCTCACCATACTTTCAGCTACTGGCTTTAGCATCCATTGACAGTGTCCCAACTCACATCATCCCTTCTATATTTATTCTTTGGCATTCTACCCTAAGGAAGAACTTTTTTTTCCTCTTGTAGACTTCTTTGCTTACATCAGTGTGTATCTCTATTCAGTGGATTACAGTCTGTCCTGGGATTTATTTTAATGCTGATGTGGTCTCAGATAGGTCCCAGTGGGAGCCCATTCAAGCTGTCATTCTTTGAGTACTTTCCTATTTTCTGGTTCAACAGATTATTCCAGATTCTTCTTGAAGGTACCTTATCCCAGTGAGTGAACCGGTCTATCTCCATGGAGCCCTGAGTTCTTTTAGATAAGATAGATTTTAGCATTTACAAGCCAACATCTGGGTGTTATACCTGTCAGCTCTCCCAGTGGACAGGACACATACAGTTGCTCTCTCCTCTCTCTGCTCTTCACATACCACGAATTCCTACTGGTACCTACAATTTCAGTTCAACCCCACATGTTTTGCAACCTCCTTCTCCAACGGTGAAAACCCTGTCTCAGAGATTGAGTTGGAGCAGGTACCCGAATTTTATTTTTCTGGGATACAACTTGCTATTTGTATCCAGATGATTTGAAGTTGCACACATAAAGAGTAGAATGTTTTCTGTTGGCATATGGATATATGGTCTATCTTTTGAAAACTAGGTGACACCTTTATCCCTCTCCTCTAATTTTAAAAGTCATAGGTCACATAAGAGAAAGGTCGAGGTGGAAGGGGAACCCACTACATAAATGGGGAGGGGAATGATGATAGATGATTTAAGGTTCTCCAGACCTCAGAGCCTGAATTTGCTCTATAAGTCAGTTACATTTTCTGAGAGAAAACGGAGGTGGGCCCAAGGGGATCATTCATTCAGTGCTTTGTTTTTTACTTCATGTAACCATGCTTTACTCACTCAGGCCCAGTGCTGCCTGCTAAAGGACACAGTGAACAAGATGACAAGTAAGAAAAGACTGTGATGACTGCCACAACGGAAGCAAGTAGGAGGGGATTAGGTGAGGAAAGGGCTTGTGTTCTAGGCTAGAGCACAGCCATGGGGTAGGTGGCCCGAGGTGAGCCTTGCTCTGGGGGTCAACTCATGTCAAGTCAATCTGACCCCGAGAGTGAGGCTCACCTCGGGCCACCTACCCCATCGCTGTGCTGTGGCCTAGAACACAGTGGTTTCAGCGCCTAAATCCCACCCGTTTGCTTCCTTCATGGCAGGCTTGAAGGGCCCAGCAGTCCTTGCTTCTCTCACCAGAAGCTGCCTTACTCCAGTCTCTGTTTCTGTCATCACATCGTGTTCTCCTGTCTCTGTCTCCACAGAGCATTTCCTCTTCTTATAAGGTCACCAGTCACTTGGATTAGGGTCCACCCTAATGACCTCATCTTAACTGGGTTACATCTGCAAAAACTCTGTTTCCAAATAAGGTCGCCTTTGCAGACACTAGGTTTAGGACTCAACAGATCCCTTTGGGGAACCCAGTTCAGCCACACACTAATGATCTGGAGGCTAAACGTCCACCGCACCCCAGCAACTAGTCCATGCTCCAACATTTATTGACATTTTTCATTGGTATATTTATGTACTGTTTTGAAATGTCACTTTATCGGATACTTAAATCTCCAGGGACACCAATTGTGTGATCTCCATTATCTTCCACTTCTGTAATTTTCTTCTTTCAATTTTACTTTTCCATTTCATTTTGCTTATTTTTTCCACCTTTTCTTCCTGCCCCTGTCTGTTTTCAGCAGGGTCCAGTCTGCTTTTAATTGTGAATTTCATAGTCCTGGGTTTTATTCTATTTTCCATTTTTTAAAAGCTCTTCCAACTTCCTGTCTGTCTATCTCCTTCCCTCCCACCCCCCATTTAATGATTTTAAATAAGATTTTTCTTTCCTAATGGTGTCTTCTTTGATACTTTGTTTTAGAGGACTATGCTTTCTTTGTCTTGATATGGAAGTTTCTAAAATTATTTTTGTACTTCATGACCTATTTCATTATGGGGAGTGTGGGGTTCTTGATCTGCCTTCTGTTTATCAAATTCTTTTTTTTTTTAAATATACACAATTTATTTTCACATACAGAATAAATAATAATCCAACCTTCAGTTCACTGCATTGAGGTTTTTTGGGATTTCATGGGTTTCCTGAATTAAAAAGTATGTTCTTGTTTATCAAATTCTTTACTACTTTTTTCTCATAAAATCTTATCATGAACCCCATTCTGATTCACTTTGTCACCTTTGAATAGATGTAATTCACTCTGGATCATTTATCAAAAGAGTATGTGTGCGGAATTGTTCCCAGGCTGGGGCCTTCCAACTCTAAGTCACTTTGGCCCATGCTGACCAGTTCTAATTGGATGGAACCTGTTCTTACAGATTTTATGGTTAGGGGGAATTATCCTCACCTCCCTGTGTTCTGAGACCTGTTTGGAGACATAAGGGTCACAAAAGTCTCCCCTTAAGGGTAACTTTTATTCTTCTTATTGGAATTTAGGGCCTGCATATCTCCTGCAGATAATAGCTACTTTCCTGAGGAATGTAACATACCCTGTGGACTTAGGCAGGGCGAGGCTGCAGGTAAATTGCTCCTCAAAAGTAAAAGCCTGTGGAGGTCAACACAGTGAGCTCAGTCCAGAACCCTTCCTCCAGGCTCAAGTCCCCACCACTTCTGTTTGTCCCCTATCAGAATGGCCAGTAGACACTGGAGTTGGTTATTTTGTATCCAGACCAGCACTCTGCCCTGAAAAGACAAACATCTTTCTTGATAGTAGGTCCTATGAATATGCTGCAGGGCTTCCGGGATAAATCTCCCGGATTGCACCTACTTCTTCTCTTATGCCTTAAAACTCTGAAGCCCACTTTTTGAAAAATAATAATTTTTATTTGTATTTTCATTTAACCCCTCCTTGCAGCTACTCAGAAGTTTCTAATGGGACTAATTTTGTCAGCTGCATACTGTGACCATGCCATTCTTGGCAAGAGGCTTGTGTTTGGCTACTTTGGAACTCTAACTTACATTTAGTGGTTAAGGCTCCAGTGCCTTAGATTGCAGAGGCCTGTCCTCACCTAGGTCTGGTTTCCATAATATTCTACAGCCCTTCATCATATATTGTATATGTGAATATGCTATATATTGTATATATAATTGTATATTGTACATGTGTATATATGTGTCTTGGAATTGTGGCGAGTGTTTTATTTCGTGATAGGTAACACTCTTCTCTCGTGGGTTTTATTTTTTATTCTTGATTTTCAGAGGGTGGAACGGGGCCAAGATATCCTCACTTTGTCTTTCTCAAATGGGAATCTTGGGCAGTGTTTGATCCTGGGATCAACCCTAGAGAACTTGAATATTTAGAGAATGGTAGAAAAGGAGAAAGAAGCAAAAGAGCATGGAAAGGAAAACTGTAGAAGTCGGAAGGAAACCTAGAGAATATGACCTCCCAGAAGCCAAGAAAGAGGCTGTTGAGGAATCGGGAGTCTATGTCAAATGCTGCTGAGAAACTCAGACAGCACGATGATCAACCAGTGAATTTAGCACTATCCCTGGGGACTTAGTTTGGAAAATTTAATCAATAGTTACTGAAGAAAGCATATGTAGACAAACCTCTCCTGAGAAATAAGGGTGTTTAAGATTTCCTTTACACTGGAAAGGGAAGGAAATTGGGTCAAATAGTGTGATTAAGCAAGACCTATTCAGAATGTGTAGGTTCCTCATGAAACAATCAGTAAAACCTATGGAAAAAAGATTTTATTAAATGCATGCTAGACCATTTACAGAGGCTTTTCCTCCTGATTCTGACTGATTACGTGTATTTCAAGAAGTCAACCAAGGCTACTAATTCTAGTAGTGGGTGAATCTTTGCTAATTTTTCACAGCCTGGCTTTCAAAGCCTATCATATCATAACAAATCCTATTTTGTTGAATTTTTCCAACTGTTCAGTGACATTCAGTAGCTCTGATGAGGCCAACCACTTCCCTGTTACACACACACACACACACACACACACACACACACACACAAAGAGCCTGTATGTCTCTATAGGGTCCTACGCAGTCTGCCCATGACTCATCCTAAGGAACTCACGTCTTGACTTCCTACTGTGGATGGTCTTGAATACAAGTGACATTTGCAAGTTAAGGAGGCTACCTTTTTTAAAAAATAAGTATTTCAGAGTTTATTTCCAAAGGGCTATTGTTCTCCAAAGGCATTATCTTTATAATTTTTCCATTGCTACACATTCAAAACCTTTTAGAACTCCTTGGTTTCATTTAAAAGCCAATGAAAACATCTAGCCCTTTTAAGAAATAATTTAAAATTTTCCTACGTTTAAAAAAAAGCATCAGTGATTGTCAAGCTATTTTAACCATTTGGGGAACTCTGAAGGGGGAAAAGAAGTGAGCAAGGGTCCGAATCTTGGTGTCAGAGGCAGGACATCAAGAATGACTCCCTCAAGGAATGAACTGCTTGGGCTTTTGAAGAATGAGTGGGAACCCACTGGGTACCTGCTGGAAGAGACCAGGCAGAAGATGTGCTGGGCAGAAGGAACCCCACGGGCAAAATCACGAAGGCATGGTGCCCGTGGGAACTGTAAATAGCTCATTCATGTGAGAGCAAGGGTGACAGAGATGGTGGGGAAGGTTTTAATGGGTGGAAGTTTGGGTGCTAGTTAGAATTTAAGTGAAAAGGAACAACCAGGCCAGACCTGACATGCCCTGCCATGACTCCCAGTATTCCTCATTCAGACTAGTGTGTTGTGACAGTCTTTGCCACCATATAGTACATGCTTTTATAGCCTCACCTGTCATTCTCTGTTGTTATTATTTATTTATAGTACTTTCATGTTCTTTTCTCTCTCTCCCTCTTTTTTTTAATGCCAAGGGCTAGGCCTATTGTCTGAAGCCAAGCAGATACATATTTGAAGAATGAATTACAAGTTTGTCTTAACAGGTTTTCACTCCGAGGTCATAGAAATGCCTTCCACGTTCTCCTGTAACAGATGGCATAATCCTGTTTGTCATCTAGGATAATTACTGCAGTTCCTCCAGAAAACCTCTGGCTTGCTTGTCACCCTGAACCCATGCAAAGCAGAAGCAAATCTTTTGAGTTTGTGTTAAAGTGTATATTAGCACCATCTAGTGGTGATTTTTGAGACCTAATCAAATTGAAAGTTTGATAGAATTTCAAATAAGATGTGCTTCTAATGTTTTGCAAATTGTTGAAGCATTATATTTAATATTGTATTTTTCTGAGTCTCTTCTGTTTATCATCAAGATAATAGTTATGCATGATTTATAATAGTCATTGATTGTGTGTAGGAATTTTAATTGCATTTTATAAACATGATGCCTAGAGGTTTTGATAAACATTTATTTGCTAAAATAGAATTTTAAAGAAGAATGATCTATTACTGGCTCTAGTAATTAGTGAGAAATAAAGTATATTATTGAACAAACCTGGAATCTTAGAACAACATTCTAACTCATATTATTTGTTGTGTCTCCTAGTTATGGGGTCCCAGAATCATGAGCTGACTTTCCTAACGTCCTTTTGCTATTTTCTGCTATTTTTTCCTCATTGAGAAGTTTTTAAAGACTAAAGAATCTTGTCATTTTAATTAATTTCCTTAGAGATATCTGGTGGGCATATACTACAGATTTGCAGGTTAAGCCAGAAATACTTGAGTGATAAATCTTACCTTTTGTTATTTTTGTAGGTCTTTTTTAAAATACTTTTTTAGTTGTAGGTAGACACAATGTCTTCATTTTATTTTTACATGGTGCTGAGGATCAAACCCAGTGCCTTCCACGTAAGAGGCAAACACTCTACCACTAAGCTACAGCCCCAGCCCATTTTTTTGTAGGTCTTTAAACATGAGTTGTGTAGACATTTTTCTGGTGACTTGGAGTTCATTGACAACTGAGGCAAGCAATCAGACTGTGGTCATGCCTCAGGTGTACTAATGGCTCTGATTTCAGTAGCAATGTTAATAAATTAAAAGCCTGGGCTGGGGTTGTGGCTCAGAGATAGAACGCTCGCCTAGCACGTGCAAGGCACTGGGTTTAATCCTCATAAAGGTATTGTGTCCAACTACAACTAAACATATATATATATATAATGCAATTAAAATTCCTACAACTAAATATATATATGTATATATATATTTATACATATATATGTATATATAAAAACTTTTACTAAAAATGCCCTTCATGAATAACATATCAGAATTATAAAGACTAATTGCCTTTTTAAAAAATTTTTTTTAGTTGTAGATGGACAAAACACCTTTATTTCATTTACTTATATTTATGTGATGCTGAGAATCGAACCCAGTGCCTCACACCTGCTAGGCAAGCGCTCTACCACTGAGCCTAGGCCAGCCCCAAGATTAATTGCCTTTAAAAAAAAAAAAGTACTTGCTCAATGCTAGAAGGATAGAGGAGTGTAATTATTGCCATTTTACAGATGGAAAAGCTGAAACACAGGGAGGTTAATTAGTTTTCACAAGACCTCACTGCTGTTAAGTTTGTAATATGAACCTTCAGACTAAGATGAAAAGACTCCAAAATCAATGCTTTCAACCACCTTATAAAATTTCTAACAGCAAGGAGGATGAATAGTAAAACCCCAACTGAAAAATGCACAGAAAACCTCAAAGTACTTAATAACTTTTATTTAAATACTAAGTACTTGATAAAAATCTTGGTTCTTACTTACTATTGACATTATCTGCATGTTTGTTTCTACTCCTAATTATAGCCAACAACCTTCATTCTAGTTTAAAGGAAGTTCAAAGATCTTACATTTTGGTCCCCAAAGCTTAGTTATTTCCCTGCCCTGTTGGCCACCAGCCGGGTGCTGAGAGGCGTGCCATCTGGGGAGCAGCCCAGAGCCTCTCTGGGGGCTCTTCTCCACCAGCTCTGGGATGTGATGATATACAACTGCCCCTCCACATTCACAGAAGCAACCGACTCTGGATCAAAAATATCTGGGGAAGAAAACTGTGCCTATACTGAACATGTACAGATTTTCCCTCTTATTATTCCCTAGACGACATAGTATTACAACTATTTACATGGCATTTACATCATATTAGATATTACAAATTATATATATCAAATTATATATATAAAATTAGATATTACAAATAGCCAAGAGATGAGTTAAAGTGTGGGTTCTACACAAATACTATGGAATTTTATATAAGGGACTTGAGCATCCACAAATTCTGGTATCTTCTGGGGTTACTGGAGCCAGTGTCCCTGGATACTGAAGGACCAACACGTGTGTCCACCTGTGCCTCTGTCCAGCAGGCGGAGTGTGGTGATAAACACTTGTGTAGAAACAGCCAAGCTCTGGTTCACATGTGTGTGGGGGTGTGGATTGCGAGGTAAATAGCAGATATCTATAGGTTTTCTAAGTTTTATGTTCAAGTGTTTTCTTCATGCACATTCATGTGTCTATATTTACAATTGCAGTCATGGGGTTTTCACTCTTTTCCTTTGTTGTATGTCCTCCTCCCACCCAACCACGTCACCTTCCTCATCAGACCCCTTTATCCGTACACCCTACTGTGTGCATCCAAGGATGAATGAAGCAACATATTCTTCCATATTTTCCCATGCTCATATACTCATCAAATATATTCACTTACACATATGCATACAAAATCGTATATGGATAGCTTTTCAACCTTTGTATTTTGGCGGGGGAGGGGGAGTTGCAATATGTGTATTTTACTTTTAAAATACACGTATCTTTCAACCAGCTGTCCCATTCCTTAGACTGTTTCCCACAGAAATAAAAGCCCTGATTGGTAAGATTATGTGTCCACAGTAATTTCTGCAGTACTGTTCATAGTCTCCGGAGGAAAGGAGAATCATCGACTAGATTGTGATTTACCTACACCATGGGATTTTAGGCTGTCACTAAAAAAAATAAATTTTATTTATACCAGACAGAAGTGTCTCTTCTACCATACTGGTATGGATTTTACTGTTTTTATTCCTTTCCTGACATTTTAGCAAGGTTTCAAGTAAGAGAAGAAATATATTCTTGCTTGGACAGGCCTCTTTGTAATTGAAAATGTAGCTGAGTGGTTCAACATTATTTCTTTTTCTCCTGGAACTCTGAGATTTTCTTCTACTGATTTTACTTTTTTCTTCTTGGCCATCTATATTTTGGAAACAGTAAATCTTTGGCCTCCAACAAGTTAAATTCTTCTTTCTTGCTGATTTTTAATCCTTACTGGTCTTTTCTTTTGGTGGCATCGGAAGGAAATAGCCTCAAACATGGTCTCTAAAAGCAAACTCAGAATCAATGGCACATCAGTTCAGAAGTTGTTGCTGGGGTCTTTGAACTTGACTAGAAATAAGAGACACTCAGGAAAGAAGTAGCATTTCTACATAATCATAGCTATGTCTTCCTTTGTTTTGCTCCCGTACAGATTTGAGAAGGGGCGCATCTATACGTTCATTGGCGAAGTTGTTGTTTCTGTGAATCCTTACAAGTCTCTGAACATCTATGGGAGGGACACAATTGAGCACTATCGAGGCCGCGAGCTCTACGAGAGACCCCCTCATCTTTTTGCTATTGCTGATGCTGCTTACAAAGCTATGAAGAGGCGATCAAAAGACACCTGTATTGTGATATCAGGTATTTGAAGGGGTCCCTGGTACATACAAGGTCAAGATGTATTTATTTGGTACACAAGGATCCACATAATTGCTGAGAGTGTATGTGTGTGTGTGTGTATGTATGTGTGTCTGTTCACGCACGCATACATACACATACACACACACACATATACACGGTACTGAGAGTCAAACCCAGGGCTTTGTGTGTGCCAGGCAAGCACCCTACCACTGAGCTACATCCTCAGCCCCAGTGAAATAATCTTTTAAGGCAAAAACCTAAGCAATTTTATGGGGGGGGGAGTAATGACCATTAAATACCAAGTTATTTATGTCGTTTCTGATCATCTGCTAGTCCTGGTTCTAGAAGCTGAGGGGGGGAGGATCACTTGAGCCTAGGAGTTTAAGGTCAGCCAGGGCAATGGAGACCCATCTCAAAGAAAAAAAATTATGTGATACTTCCAGTGGGTTTGCAGACTGACCCAGCATGGAATATGCTCCCTCCTATCCCCAGCACATGTAAGTACCAGATAAAAGTAACCAAAACATTTTAAATAGTAACAGAATGAAACCAAGAAAATTAAATACTGAGATTCCAAACAGAAGCATAAAGTCAAAGTCAGATTGCTGCTTTGGAGCTGGTGTGGTGGCACATGCAGAGGCCCAGGGGCAAAAATAGGCCTTTGGAGCTCCCCCATTGAGGAGGGACCTGGGCTACTGCCCCACATGCAGGAACTGGAGCTGAGTACCTAAGTACCTCAGGCCCTTCAAGGCATCTTGTGTAGTGAAATGAGAACCAGGAGATATCTCTTGGCTAGTCCAAGTTAGCCTCTCCCCACTCTGGGAATTTCTGTTAGTGCTAATAAGACCTCACATTTGTGAGGTTTATTAGTGGTTTTATGCTTTTAAAAACACTCTTATGATCATTATTTTGTTTTGATTGTCAAAAATAAGATAGAACTTCCAAATTGATCCCTTCCTTCCACCACCAATTATCCTGAGTGTCATGCTTTTTCTGTGATACCTTGTTTCTGGAGTTTGGTAGGGTTTTTCTTCACTACATTTACTCCTAATTTTTTTTTTAAGAAACTAAGTCTCACTATGTTGCCAAGCTAGCCTCAAACTTCTGAGCTCAGGCAATCTTCCCTGAGTAGCAGGACTATGGGCATGCGCCATGACACCCAGCTCTAACTTTAGTTTTAAAAAAGAATTATATTCCTAAGCAACTCAGTGAGACCCTATCGCTAAATAAAATATTTTAAAAGGGTTGGGGATGTGGTTCAGTGTTAAGCACCCCTGTGTTCAATCCAAAATAAATAAATATATAAATGAACACCCTATATTTATCCCCTTTAAGTTAAATGAAATTCCATCATCGAAAATACATTACACAAATTTAGCTCTGGCCACTCTTTGAATCATAACCTCACTTCATTTCTGCTAGTTTTAGAAGTCATTGTCTAAAATTAAGACTCAAAATAAGACTTAGTGTAAAGAATGGTTTACCATAATTTACCCTTCATCTTCAGTCTATTCATTATTTTACTTCTATAATAGTTCCCCTCCCCCAACATATTCATATCTCTTAGAGCCAATACAGGGCAAGATAACTTGGAAAATGGAAGGACTCTGCAGCAAGAGGGATCTTAAGTGAATAACATCAAAATTTAAAATTATTCTATTGAAAACTAGTTTAATCTTGGTTTAAATTAAGAAGTTAAGTCTTGCATAATTCTTTCCTCCAGGGGAAAGTGGAGCTGGTAAAACAGAAGCCAGTAAGTACATCATGCAGTACATTGCCGCCATCACCAACCCCAGTCAGAGAGCAGAGGTGGAAAGGTAAGGCCTGACGGACAGCCAGGGGGTAATGCGGGAGCCCCATCCTCTTTACAGATTGGCAGGGCCTAAACGGGCAGGTGTCAAACCTTTTTTTGATAATTAAACTGCTTTGATTCTCATATTGCATATCATCTCTCTCTAATTCTATTTATGTTACTCTATTTCTAGATTTATTTTTAGTAGAAAAATACTATTCTAGTAAATATTTTATATATAAATATATATTTTTTCTTTTTTTATTACTCTGAAACAGTTGAGAGTATAACTGCTGCCTTACATGCAGTCAACAGAGCTGTTATAATGTACTCTAGTATATTATAAAGTACTCTGTACTTTATTGTCCAAACTGTCGCAAGTTCCTTGTTCCTTGTTTGTTTTATTTTTAAATTGTGTTCTGAGTGAAGCTGGTCTGGAAGGCCTATCTGTGCCTTCCCATCATTGCTGCAGCCAGAACCTGCCCATGTTGGAAGTTCTAAGTAAGGTTCACCCCTGAGAGGGGCTGATGCTGAGCCACGCTACTGCTCACGCTGCGATGAGCAATACAGCTGGTCTGCACAGCCCTGCAGGTAGGACCCGCTGACATACGGTGTTTGTTCAGCAAACATTCGAGGAATGAATGGATGGGCTTTTAAAAGGTGTGATTATGAAGCAAAATTACTTGACTTTCTTATGTGGTGCAGCATTTTGGAAGAGAAAAAGAATCTTTTCCTAATGGGCAGCAGCCTTAAAGGAGGTTGTTAATTTCCTGAAGTCACATCCCCCGTCTAGGTGTCACAGTCTTCATTTTTCTGATGAGGAAGACAAGGAACTGGGCTGACATGAAAAGGAAAATATAGACTCAGTGGCCCTACATGGGTTAGCGCTTAATTGTGCCATATCCCACTTCTGACTCTGACTTTGTAGTCTAACAAAGATGAGGATTTGATCAAGGTTTCCTCATTTCCTTAGGAGCTCAGGAGAATAACTAGCTGAGAATGAAATTAATCTTATTTCTTGGAGTAGAGTAAGGCATGTAAACACTTACTAGTCTTTCACAAGCATATCTTACCATAGTTTTATAGTTTCCTTTTTGAGCAAGAAGTTTCCACACACATTTTAAAAGTTTACTTTAATTTATGAGGTGATAAGGCCCAAGGGTCACTTGTGGTATTCGTGGGAAGAACAATGGATGTGTTCCATTGGGCTGTTTCAGAGGCTGCTTTTCTGCAGGTATGCCTGTATGAGAGGGATTTTGTCAGAGAAGTAAAAACAAGACATAAGGACTAGCATGAAGTTAAAATATATCCATTGGGAAAGACTACTCTATAAAAAGTTAGTATTGAGTGAAAAATGCATTCCACGACTGATACAAAGGAGAGATTTCACACAGCTTCAAACAAAATAATGAACAATTCCTAAATTAGTAAAGATCAAATTTATTGGGTATAACTAAGTACAATAAAATGTCACTATTTGGGGCTGCGGTTGTAGCTCAGTGGTAGAGCGCTTGCCTAGTATGTGTGAGGCACTGGGTTCAATTCTCAGCACCATATATAAATAAAGTAATTAAAGGTTGATCAACAACTAAAAAAATGTCTTTTAAATGTCACTAATCTAGTGGCTTGATAAGCAAATACTTTTAATTTTTTTTCCTCTACTGTATCATCTATTCTTTTTCTTTTCAGAACATACTTTCTAAATTTTTTTCCTTACAGAAATAAAACATACTCTTTTTTAAAAAAAAAATTATTGAACTAAGTTGAAGGTAAAAGTTCCCTGAAATCTCCCCTTGTCTATCCTATCAACCTCTTGCCTAGATCACATAGTGGCATGTGCTCTTCCCTCCAGATCTATAGAGGTTTACTAACACATGTTTGTGTGCACAGACATTCCCTGGTTGTGCTTGCACACAAAGACACTCAGGTCCTGCAATACATAATATTTTTCAGTTTGATTTCACATCCATTAGTACATTTCTGGATACCTTTCTGAATCAGTATATGTTGATGTACTTCTTTATTTTTTAACATCTATGTAGCATTTCATTATATTGGGAAACAAAAATGTATTTTATCTGCCCCCTTAGTGCACATTTAAGTTGTTTTTGTTTTCTTAATTTGCAAACAGTGCTACAATCTGTAAATATTTGCATATTTACAATAAATATGTGAATGTTTTAGCAAAGTCCAATTTTTTAAAAGTCCTAGTCTCTGCAACTTTTTATAATGACTTTCACTTATCTGTGTTAAAGAGTGAAGAATATGCTGCTTAAGTCCAACTGTGTTTTGGAAGCTTTTGGAAATGCCAAAACCAACCGTAATGACAACTCAAGCAGGTTTGGAAAATACATGGATATCAACTTTGATTTCAAAGGAGACCCTATTGGTGGGCATATCAACAACTACTTATTGGAGAAGGTAAAGTGTGCTAATTTCTGAGGATAATGTTTATAAATGCTAGTTTTTTTTAAATACTTGATTCTATTTATAGAATTTAACTTTTTAGCTTTAAAGTAGCTTTTAATCATTTTCTCCCTCCTCAAGTTAGCTTTGTGTGATAAGATTCTCCTTTTGTGTTTTCTTATTAGCACTTGTAATACCAAGTTGGAAAAATTTATGGATTTGGTAGATACAGATTTTGGGAGAAGGGCCATATGTGAGGGGATTGAAAGAGAGTGAACACAAACTTCTGGGTCAGATTTAACCAAAAACCAACTAGGACTCGTCAGTTCTAGTCTTTATCCATCACCCTCTTCCATCCATGTTCTTTTTAATTAATTTGAAATTTCCTTTTCTTCTTAGTTTCTGTTTGTTCACTGCTTTGTAGTATCATATATGTACTCTGCTATCTTACATCATAATTATAAAGCATACTGTATTTGGTCAGTGAAAACTTGGAATATGTTTTATCTGCCTAAGCAAATGTTAGGCCCAATTTTTAGGAGATTCCAATTAAAACTTTCCTCTTGGGACTGGCAGAACAGTCATGTCCTAACTAATCTTGATCATCTCTGGGTCTGACTGCAGGAGCACGTGCATCCCCAAGATTCACTGTTAAGCTTGTACTTAATAGAGCTGAGTCTCCACCTTAAGTTGTGCTCTGACCTAAGAGGACATGCCTTCTCAGTTAAGGATTTCCCGTTCCATTTACTCTGTAGCTTCTTTTAGGGCAGTATAATGCAGCATAATCTTTATTTTTGTTATATTGAGGTCAGAGTGTTAAGGAAATGAGTGTTTTATCAGAGCCTGTTAAAAAAGGACGGGAAATGCCAAGTGTTATCAGTCTTCTTTTTACAAAATATTTCATGGCTTTACGCACATGTTTAATCAAAAGAATCCCTTCAGACTGGACGAACACACATTTTGAGCCCTATCCTAACAGCAGTCTTTCTGGAACCATCTAAGGCAGGAGTCCCTAGGGACTGATCTTGCGCAACTGGTTTTATTACAGGATATACAGCCTTGCTCTTTAAAATGCCAGCAGACCCTGGGGAAGGGAATGTTGAGAATAGTCCTCCCTAAGCATTCCTTTCTATTCTCCCCACTTCCAATCTCCAACCCTCACAAAATACTATCTTTAGGCTCCGGGTTTAAAAGAAAAAGCAAAATAGCTTCATTGCTCAGAAAGTTTTGGGAACCTCTGTTTTAAGAATTATTAAAAAAAAAAATGCCTGAGAAACAGGGAAGATCTAGTCTTAGGTGAGAACTATTCCTTGTCCTAGGACATTGAAATGCACTGGAGACACAAGATTCCTTAAGAAAGTGGCTTCCGTTTTATTTTATGGGCACATTTTGAGTTTAACCATTTGAATGTGTTTTTCCTTAGTCTCGAGTGATTGTGCAGCAGCCAGGAGAAAGAAGCTTTCACTCTTTCTATCAGGTTAGTGATCTCCTGTTGGGCAGAGAATTGATTACCCAGTAAATGATTACCCAGCTGCTCCAGAAATTGGTTTTTTGTATTGGACTCTCCACTGTCCCATCCCTCTCTTGTGCCCATTGGCCCACACACATTACAGATGTGTACACATGTGCACACACCTTACTCCACATGCTTCATAAGAGATTTAATTAGCATGACCATTTGTGAGGGCTGGCAGGTGGTTACCAATCAGATGAACTAGATTGAGCATCACCTGCATCTCTTTGCAGTGCAAAGAGTGGTGTAATGACCATGAAAGTTTTTGGTATGGTCAATTCTCAATATGCTAAATTAATTTGGCTTTATTTTTAATTGAAGCTCTTGTTTCTATATTTTCGAGTTCCAGAGATGGAAATGCAAATTCAGTTTATTTTGCTTTTATAAAGAGAGTCTAAAGCAATATGATTTATTTTAAAAAAATAACCAGGCTTTATAAATTCAAGGGAGAATTGTCTTTATCCCATCAAAGCTAAGGGGAAACAAAACTGAACAATTCTTTTGGGGATACTGTTAGAGTCTAGACCAGAATCTTTTAACTGTCCCTTGTGCTATGGAATCTGCATTAAGAAACCAAGTTTGATGCATCATTATAATTTTTTAAAGCCCAAAGTGATCTAAACCAAGGCTAATAAATAGTGATCAAATTAAGCAATATTAATTTAGATTTTTAAGAAGTAAAGCTCTGAATCAATTGAGGTTGCTTTCCATGCATAAGCTGTCTCTGCAGGTGATTGAAGGACCACCATGCAGTCGAGCACAGTGTCCCATAGGGTCTGGTAACTGCTGTGGTAGACAACCCTCACTCACTCATGCAAGTTCTGGGGTGTTTGCATAAAAACTCAGTTTTCAAAGTCTGATAGTTATCCCTTTTAAGTAAACCAAAGCATACAGTTCAACAGAGAATTTAAACACAATGCCTCACCAAAGGCATGTTCTCTATAAAAGGGCTGTCGATTTTGTATCAGTTCTTGTTGACAATTGGCTGTGTCTTGAGTGAACTGTTTTTCTACCACATGCAGAAAAGTTGTTAATTTCAAGCACTCAAAACTTTTTCCCAGTGTTTTCCCCTTTGAATGAAGGTGCTAAAATGTGTCTTCATCCAACACTGAGTCGTTACCCCTTCCCCGCAGAAGGTAACAGGTGAAGAAAAGCAGTCTGCTCGCGGGTGTGCCTCCACACTGAGCACCTGCGATGCCTCTTCGCTCTGCGGCAGTGTTGACTTTCTCCAGATTCAGAGGCACAGCTCTATCCCTCTGTAATGAGGATGCTAAACAAGTGACCCCCTCAGGGCCAGGGTGCTGTTTTCCAGATAATCCTACTCAATCCTTTTGTCCTGTATCATATGACATTCTGCTTAACTTATGACACTGAAGCTATTTACCTTCAAGTAAAAAGAAGCAAAAAGCCCAAACAACTTTTAAAAACTCTTCAAAGCCAAAATCCCCCAGATTGACATAAATGTAGGGTATTTGATATATTTGCCTCCATATATATCTTACCAATTTATTTCTAATGAAATGTTTTTCAGCTACTCCAAGGAGGGTCAGAGCAGATACTGCGCTCTCTACACCTGCAGAAATCCCTTTCATCCTACAACTATATCCATGTTGGAGCTCAGTTAAAGGTGGGAATTTCTTCTTCAAGGTTGTTCACATACAGAATCAGACAATCCGAAGGGACATTAGCTATTCATCTGACTGAGGCTGCTGCCTCTAGGCAAATGCACATTTCTTCTAATTCTCTTCTATTTTTTAAACTCTCAGACACAGAGACACACTACATTATAGTCAACAACTCTGTTAAATAATCCATCCCTATATTTTGTCACCATCTAGCAGAAAAGAAGGTTCTTTCTGTGTTCAATGTTTTTAATCCTATTCCAGTATTTTGCTACTATAAAGATATTAGTAGAACAAGGAAGTCTGCCTTCTAAGATTTCATATGATTTGGCCAAAGGCAAGTTAGTAAAACAAAACAAAATTAAAAAGAACTCTGATTCTCCATTCACTATTTTTTCCCCCAGATGCTGATTTCCATGTATCCTAGAAATAGTTTTTTGGCCCATGGGGCATTTCTGTGTATTCAGCTTTCAAAATTAATCCATTTTCCCCTCCCTTTGCGTGCAAACACTCACATACACATGTGCACATACATTTTGCTCTTTTATTTCTAATTAACTTTGTGCTAGTCGTTTTACAACTATTGGTGATAATACAGCAGTTTGTTGGTGGTAGGTTATAAGCAATAATTACATTATTCTGTTTTGCAGGAGGAAAAGTAAATAAATGCATTAAATAAAGATCTGGAGGACATAGATCATTTTTTAACTGTTTATTCAGGAAGGGTGATATTATGGATATTTGTGTTCTACTCTTCAACATTTTAAACTTTAATGAAAGATGCATTGCTTTTCTCATTGGATGAAAAATAAACTTAAAAAAGGATCTAAGCTGTAGAATATATATCTTTAATTTTTTTTATTATTTACCTTCAGCTAATTATACTTTCACTACTGGTTTAGCTCCATTTTTATCACTAGGCATAAAAATAAATAATACGTTTTTGCAATTAATTTTCCATTATTGGACATTTAGATAACACCAACTTTTCACAGAGCAGAAATATTTGTCTGAAATTTAATTGAAAATAGAACAATAGAGGGCAACACTCCACCTTTCTGAAAATCATCAGAGGTACTTGAATATGTAGAGAGGATTATAAAATCAACACTTAGAAAGCCAGTGGCTGGAAACATTCTTTTTTAGTCAGATTGTCTTATTAACCAAATTACTTTTGGCCCAAGTAGAGCCCCCACAAGAAAGAAAGTATTAAGTTAATATTTAGACCTTTTTCTAAGTTAAATTCAGCTTACATTCCCTTTTATTGATAAGTGTTCTGTATCTACTTTCCCTCCCCCACCCCGGATTCCCCTCTAACAAAAACAACTGAGTCACCAACAATAAAAAAAAAAAAAAAAAACTGAGTCAAAACCTAAAATAAAGTTGGACCAAAAGGAAGCAAAAATATGCTTAAATCTTACCATCCAGACATAATAATAATTGATCAGGGTTTGTGTTCATGCTTAGAAATGAAATCACACAAGAAGTCCTGATTAAGTAAACTTGTTTTTATTATATTACAGTGTAATCCTTATTGTTTTCCTATGTAGACAAATATAAATTAATGTTAATTTAAACTAGAAATATTGCTTTACATATTTTTAACTAGTCTTAAGATGTAGAACTCATTACACAATTAAGATACCATGGGTTGCTTACTTATCTTACAAGACAAGAAGCCTCCAGACAGGGCACTTCCAGAAATGGTTGTTGCCTCCACATATTGTTAGGAACCCAGGTGGTTTTGTTTGTTTGTTTGTTTGTTTGTTTGTTTGTCTTACTAACTTACAGCTTTGCTCTACTCAGGGGACTATCTTGTCCTCTTAGTCTGGTTTTCCTCATAGTCTCAAAATTCTAGGAGTCAGAGGCAAAAGAAATATTCCTGGCATTATATCCCTTTATAAACTGGGATAATTCTCCCTGGAACACTCACTTCACGCACATATCTATCTGTCTCTATTCATTCTCTTTTTTCCTCTCTCCCTCTCTCCCTCCTTCGCTTCTTATTGATCAAAAATAGCATCACATGCCTGTGGCTAACCAGGTGATTGGCAGGGGAAACAAGAGCCGCATAATTAGTTTAGACCAGTGGAGATGTACCCATGAGGTGAGGTGCAGGCCAGTTGTGTGCTTGGAGAGGAGTAAACAAATGTTCTGTTAGTAAGAAACAAGTCGGGTGGAAGGGGTGTTGGGGAAACAGTAAGCAGTTCCCCACACTTTTAGAACTTTTCTCCAGTTGCTTTGCAATTTCAACATTGTTGTGGTTTACAATAATAGTATTATCTGATATTTGTGTGTCTTTATGTGCTATTAACTAGGGAGGTACCTTATACAAATTCTCATTTCATTTTCACATTAATACTAAAATAAATATACTATGTCCATTTTAACCATGACAAAAATTGAGACTCAGTGAGGTTAATTATCTTTCCTAAGGTTATAAAAAAAAATTAGTAGGTGCAACCTCTTGTTTGATTATCTCCTGGATACCAGAGGAGCATGTGTTCCTCAGCAGAGAGGTCCCCTCATCAGGTGAGCATCATGCTGGGTCTCTGTGTCCAGGCAAGAGCAGCAACTCACAAGAAAAGGATAAGTCTATAATGGCTGCTTTGGGAAAAGTTGTAACATAGGCAGTTAACCATTGCTTTATTATGAAGTTCTGTTGAATTCACAACCTGAATTCATAGCCATGGCTCCTTAAGGGCAGGTGATTCATCCTCGAACTCCCCTGAGCATTTAGAAGATCTGACTTATTTCCAAGTGAGCGAAAAAGTGAAGCAGTCCCAGTCTATTTCACAGCTTGCCGAGTGACTGAGACAGGCTGCTTTGCTCTTGGGGGCCTGCTTTCCTCATCTGGGAAATAAAAAGACTGATTATGCAAGAGAGGGAGATAAACTATGCAGCAAAGAGCCACAGATGATAATAGCCAATCATATATTTTGAAAGTTCCCACATTCAGCATTTCCATTTGTGATCTTGCATTCCATGCCTTGGCCCTCACAGATCAGGAGTGCTAATCAGTACGTCTGATCCCAACTCAGGACTGAAGCTTCCAGAAAAGTGCACAGTGCTTTTATTAGGTAGATGGCTATCACACCCAAGTGCGCTTGTAAATGTGCTGAATGATGTTCCCATCCCTGAAATACTTTTATTATCTGGATACTCATCATCTCGAGTGATTTACTACAAAGACATCAAGACCATGGCTAAACTTGAACTTAGTTTCAAAATTGTTAGATTTTAATGCTAATGTGAAATGTCTTGACTTAAGCTTTCCATCTTCATTTCTAGTCCTCTATCAATGATGCTGCAGAATTCAAAGTTGTAGCTGATGCCATGAAAGTAATTGGCTTCAAACCCGAGGAGATTCAAACAGTATATAAAATTCTGGCTACTATTCTTCACTTGGTGAGTGGGAGTGTGTACTTGGAGTGGGGTTCACCTCTCAGAATGTTTTGGCTCTCTGTGGAGACAGGATACTCTTTAAGAAAATTTTGTTTTTTTTCTCTGTGGATTTCAAAAACAATTTATTTAAAGAAAACTTGGCTCACATTTTGAAGAAATTAATCGGTGGTTCTCACTATTGTTTTATAATATTATGAGGGATTTTCCAAACCACTGTGGGTTTTGAAACTATGACTTCAGTTCATTGTCTCATTGGTATTGTCAAGCCTTGAACTAGTTAATTTTGAGGAGAAAAAACTCCAAAAATAATGTGACTACTAATAGTGTAAATTTCTAATAGCGTTTGAAACATAAGATCATGGATGATCAGTACTGGATTTCAGTCATCTCATTTTATACGGGTGGTACGGCCTCAAAGGGGCAGCCGGCTCCTCACAGGGCCAAAACCACAAGCCACTGCCACACACCTGTGGTCCAGGGATTTTCCACTATAGCTCCCCAAACCCAGGAGAAGTGAAGAACCACGTGCTGGGTTTCTTTCACTATCCCTAATATGATTGGAAGTGTTGGAAACTTTATGAACATGCAACCTTACACTACATGAAGGATGACACAGATACAAATCTGGAACAAAAATTACCTTTCTCTTCTTTTTTTGTGCCATGTGATTTTATTGTTTTTTAATATTATTTTAAATATTATTTAAAATATTATTTTAATAATATTTTGTTATTTTTAATATTATTTTAAAATTATTTTTATTTTCATTTTTAACATTATTTTTCTAAGAAACTTCATCTCATATTTCTTAATGCAAACCAGTAAGAAAATGTCATTTAACAAACAGATCCAATATATGTTTTTTGCATGCATATCTAAGTCATATATGCTTGCTTGATCAAACTTTGTTTTTTTTCTCTCTCTTTTTTTTAATTAGTTGTTCAAAACATTACAAAGCTCTTGACATATCATCTTTCTCTTCAGTATAGCAAGACTTAACTCTGAGTCAGAAGTACATGGAATTAAAAAAAAAAGAAAGAAAGAAAGAAAGGCTTTGCCATTTGGTGACTATGAGGTCCCTAGCTCCTAATATACTTTTACAATTATAATTGATAGTATTAAAGCTTAAAACCTAAAGAAACAGAACGAGGAGAAGGAGGAGGAAGAATCCATATGAAAAATGTTACAAGGCATTATAAGCAATAAATAAATATTCCTGTCTAGGAAGACTGCAGTATCTTACGAGTTAGTTTCTGAATAGAATCCAATGGCCCTTCTCAGAATCCAGACAGGAACCTTATTTTGTTCTTAACTTGATTTCATGATCCTAGAGTTTACCTGGACCAATAAACCTGTAAGAAGACCAAATAAAATGTATTAAAGAAGAATAGAGAGTAGGAGAAGGAAGGAAAGAAGACAAAATGAATTCTGTCAAAGTTAAAGTGATAGTAAATGCTACAATGTCTTAAAACTTGTTATAAAAATTTAACACCAGATCAACAAGTTAATCAACAGATCAGTTGATATGCTAGACACTTGGTTGTTGGTTATATTTATTGTTTATTTAATGAGTGGAACATAAATATATTTAAACACTTGAGCAAACTTTATATACACACACACACACACACACACTCACACACACATTTCAAGTCAGGAGAGAAAAACTAGACAACCCAAGAAATGGTGTTGGGGCACTAACCATCTGAAAAAGTAAAGTTAGAGTCTTACCTTACAATACATGCCAAAATAAATTCCCAGTAGATTAAAAGTTTAAATGAAAGAAAATAGAGTATTAGAAGAAAATATTAAGTATTCATAAACTCTTTGGAAAGGAATGGTCTAAGTATGGACACCAAAGAAAGAAAAACTCTTGGCAAAAGACTCATAAATTTGACTGCATAAAAATATAGGACTGCTATAAAAAAATAAGCTGAAAACAAAAAGTTGTACAAGTTTCTGGAGAAGAGGGAGAAAACAGACAAAGTGCTGGGCTTTTCATTTTCATTTCTAGTCCTCTATCCTTGATGTTGCAGAATTCAGAGTAGCAGCCAATATCATGGATGTAACGGGTTCAAAACCCAGAAGATTCAAACAGAATCACACCCATCTTGGGAAGATGGGTGTAAACAAGGACACTTGAATTGTATTTTAAATTGGCAAATATATCCCTGACATAACATTTTAGAACCTCACTGGAAATGAGGTTCTAAAATATTATTATTCTTCTTTTCATTTCCGATATAGGGAAATTTAAAATTTATAGTGGACGGTGACACACCTCTCATCGAGAACACCAAGGTTGTGTCTATCATAGCGGAATTGCTCTCTACTAAGACAGACATGGTTGAGAAAGCCCTTCTCTACAGGACAGTGGCCACAGGCCGTGACATCATCGACAAGCAGCACACAGAACAAGAAGCTTGCTACGGCCGAGATGCTTTTGCCAAGGTGAGGTTTCACCAAGACGCTGTAGACCCGAGGGGATCGCAGCTGCAGCATGAGTGAAATCCAGCAAGGATGTATTCAGACACCTCTTGACAGCAGGCAAAGGCTTTTAGAAACCATGATAAGACTTTCTGACCATCATAGTCTCAATGACCCCCTCTGTCTGTGAGCATCACACCAGAAAAGCAAAATCATACCAACCATGGGAATGAGGGAACCAAGAATAGAGCCTTATGGGAGACCAATAATTCAAAAGGAGATCAAAAGGCAGAGTGGAGGGATGGGTAAGGGGAGGCAGTGCAGAATGAATTATTTTAAAATCATGTTATGTGAGGGCTGGGGATACAGCTCAGTTGGTAGAGTGCTTGCCTCACATATACAAGGCCCTGAGTTCAATCCCCAGCACCAAAAAAAAAAAAAAAAAATGTGTACATATAAATAAACCACAGGGGACTTCACTTTTATGCATAGATAGAAAGAACCAATCGAATATAATATAAATAAATAGATAAGCCAAAGGAAGTCTAGTAGAGAAAGGAGAATAAGAGAGGGGAGGAAGGGCAGGAGGGAAATGGGGGATCATGAACCAAAATTGAATTCCATGTGTGTATGAGTTTGTTGAGATGAACCCAACTACTATGTATAACTATAAAGTTCTGATTAAAACAATAAAAATAAATTTTAAAAAAGAAAGAAAGGCTATGCCTTGGCAAGGTCTGCTCCAGCCAGCCCCTCCCACCTCATCGATTACTGTCTTGCAGCCACCTTTCCTCATTCCAGCACCACAGCCTTCTCCTGGGCCTCCCAGGTGATCTTTATCCCCTTCTGCTTCCAGCCTCAGGGCCTCTGAACACGCTATTTCCCCAGCATGCCTTGCTTTTCTCTCCCCTTATCCTTCTGACCTCTGCTCACACATCACTTTCTCAGAGACGCCTTCCCTGGCCTTCCTGAATACCAGATAGATCAAATTCCCTTCCAATGCCAAGTACTGCTCCTTAAGTATGGTATGATGGGAGAGAGAGTGAGCGCGCGCGCGCGCGCGCGTGTGTGTGTGTGTGTGTGTGTGTGTGAAAGAGAGAGAGAGAGAGAGAGACAGAGACAGAGACAGAGAGACAGAGAGAGTAATTGCCCTTCACCCTACTCCCTAAGCTCCAAGGAGACTGAGACCATTTCTGTTTGCTTAGTCCTATGGCTTCAATAAACTACATCATGAGTAGTCAGCAAATTAATCATTTTTTGAATCAATGATTAATTTCTAAGTGCCTGGTGCCACTTATTTATGGCTCCAAGTAGGATAGGAACAGTTTTGGGAGGTGAAAACATCAAGAGTCCCCACAGGATCTGAGTTTGAGGTGTCTGTGAGATATCTCAGGGTCATTGTCAGGCAGAGTCAAGCACATGAGTCCAGAGCTCAGAGACTCTCCAGGGTCTGGGTGGAGGTAACCATTTGGGAGTCAGATCATATCAGTGGTATTTAGTACTGGGTGAGATAACTCAGAGGGCACTAGAGGGAGGAGAAGAGGGCCAAGAAAAACTCCAGCTTTTAGAGTTTAGATGAGGAGCAAACCCTCTCAGAGGTCACCTAAAGGTCAGCCAATGAAACAGGAAGAAAATCAAGGAAGGGTGTTATCACAAATCCCAGACAGGAGAATATTTCAAAAAAGGGAGTGGGCACCTAGGTTGAGTGACATAGAGAATCTCAGATGTCCACACAGAAGTCTGCACAGAGGTGCTCTGGGTCCTTGATGAGCTATGTTAGTGGAGGAGCAGGACATCAGTGAAGACCCCAATGGATTGGAAAAAACAGGAGAAGTGAAGTCGGGGGAAGAGTGGCTGACTGGGGGTACATCAGAAACATGTCCAGCATGTCAGACTGAGGATGTGTGCTGCATGTGACACCTTTCTCCACGTGTGTCTTTGGATTATGTATATCCTTGTACAATAGATGTGTATTTGACCTTTGAGTGTGTGTGTGTGTGTGTGTGTGTGTGTGTGTGTGTGTATGTGGTGCTGGGGGTGAACCAGGGCTTCATGCATGCTGGGCAAGCCTCCACCACTGAGCCACACCCTCAGCATGGACTTGATTCTCAAGGAATTTCAAACATTGGCCTTTTGGCTCAGACCCTTATTGAGCCTTATCAATCGGTATTTATATATTTTTTAGAATTAACAGAACTTTAGCGGAGAATAGATATTAACTCGTTTGTTCCCAGCTTCTCATAGTTGATGAAATTGACACCAACTATGATGTCAATTGATAAAGAGTGACTTACACAAGGGGGCAGGCCCATCACTGGCACAGTGGGACGCAGGAACATGCCTGGGGAACATCGCTGGAAAACATCCAATGGCTAATCGATCATCTTTTAAAAATCCAGATCACTCACTTTATTTTGGCAAACATCATGTAGTTTATTTGGTAACATATGATCTGCATGTTTAATTGTTCTGCTTAGTCTAATAACAGCTATGTTAAACAGTAAGGAGAAGGTGGATAGGAAATCACAAATCCAGAAGACTCACCCCCAAATGGGCAAAAAAATTTACAATGTTATCTTCTTCCCAGGCAATATATGAGCGCCTTTTTTGTTGGATCGTTACTCGCATTAATGATATCATTGAGGTCAAGAACTATGACACCACAATTCATGGGAAAAACACTGTTATTGGTGTGTTGGATATCTATGGCTTTGAAATCTTTGACAACAACAGGTGAGGTGCAGGAGGTGCTTAAAACCCTGTTGCTAATCCCAGTGGCTTGGGGGGATCATAAATTCAAAGCCAGCCTCAGCAACTAAATGAGACCCTGTCTGTAAATGATAATATATAAAGGGCTGGGGATGCGGCTCAGTGGTTAAGTGTCCCTGGGTTCAATTCCTAAGCACAAAAAGGGCAGCGGGAACCCCAACCCTATTGCTTATTTTTTATTTATGTAAACTTAATTTACTCTTTTGCATGTAGCTTTGAACAGTTCTGCATCAATTACTGCAATGAGAAACTGCAGCAGCTATTTATCCAGCTGGTTCTGAAGCAGGAACAAGAGGAGTATCAGCGGGAGGGCATCCCGTGGAAGCATGTGAGTGACACGGGAAATGCCTTCGTGTGTCTCGCCTGTTATCAGTGACATTCAATCTTATCATTTTAGGTATTTCCTGATCCTCTTGGGTACTTGAAACGGCCAACCTTAGCTTCCCCTTTGGAATATGTAAATCCAGTTCATTTTCAGGGTTGTCAACAGTGCCAAGAACACACTGACTGACAATCGGTGAATCACCACGTGGCCCATCCCACACAGACTTCCTGACTCTGTGTCTGTTAAGAGTTCAGCGTCCCTTAGATGTTACTTTAAGTTGCCTGAAGTTTGCTTCTAAATCTAATTTTTTCTCCTTCCTTCTTTTCCTGCTTTACTTTGTAAACTGTGTGACGTTTTACTGTCTCCGGTTGATGATGTTCATACGCTCCCAAACCTGCCCATGGGGACACCTGTATTAACTTTCATCTCCATTTACTTTTCCTGTTATCACCTCTCTTCTCACGGTCCTCTGTGAACTAGTATCATTGTCAGAGGCACACTAAACTGGTAAGATACGCCAGAGAGTGTGACTGTCCAGGATACAAACCCAGAGGTGGCTGCCTATAAAAGCATGTCTTGCTTGGCTTTCTGGTTGCCTTCAGTCAAACCTTCTGCTCATGATAAAAATGAAATTCATAATTTTTCTTATAAATTTGTATTTTAAAACACTTTTAGGAATAGACTTGAAATATTCTGAGTTTTTGTAACTTTCTGAGTTTATAAATTTGCCATGCCATAAAAAATAAAGTCGGGGTTGGGGATTTAGCTCAGTGGCAGAGCACTTGCCCAGCACATGCAAGGTCCTGAGTTCAATCCTTGGCCCTGGAAATGAAAAGAAAAAAATAATACTAAAGTCAATATTTACTTTTATATCAACATAATAGCAGTAAAAAGCTATTTGAAATGCTATATTTAAATTACTTTTATATTCCTTCCTACATTCCTATTTTCCATCTCTTCTCATTCAGGAGAAAAAAGAGACATTGGTATAATAAATAGCTTTCCTGCCTCAGATTAAATCTTTTGTCTTCCATCATATGTTAAATATTAGAACACCATAAAAAATTCATTGAAGGACATTAGCACAAATTTTATCTATTTACAAATATACCAGAGTTATCAGTTACTTTATGAAAGAGCTACCTATAGTTTGATTTAAATAGTGAACACTCGTGACATATTTAATATGTAATTCAATTAAGTTAAGTGAAGCTTTCAAAGAATGTATTGGATGTATTATAGTACAAAGTAGAATTGAAGCTTAAATTTTTAAAGCAATTTTTATCCTAAAACTTGTCATTCAGACTTGAACCCCCAGCCAGCCACTCTTCCCCCGACTTCAAATATATCCTTTCACAATCAGAGTATCAAGTTCCAAGGGCATAGTTGATAAAGGCAAAGTAACATGCAGTAAGTTATTCCAAACATCTGAAAAAGATCAATAGCCCTAAAAAGGGGGAAAAAATCTTAGCTAAATAAGCCAAAGAAATGTATATTCAGGAGAGAACAGTAGGCTGTAACCCCAAGGTGACAGCTACTGAGCAGTGTCCATTCCCCAGAAAATTAGAATCTCTATTCTAGGTATTTCTTTAAAACCTCAGTCTTCTAGGCATAGTGGCACTTTCTCTAAAAATTTAAAAATAAAAAGAGCGTCATGGTGTGATAAGCACCGCATCTCCACCACCCAGCCTGGTTGTCAGCAATTGCCTCTCATACCATCTGGGCCTACCCATCTGCCCCCAGGTTATTTTGAAGCAAATCCCAGGTACCCTGTTATTTCATCTATGAAAATTTCAGTGCTTTTATCTTAAACACCTTCAAAAACCATAACCATAGTACTATTATTATCACATTCCAAAAATTCCTTGATGATCATCAGGTGTATAATTAGTGTGCACATTTCACATTTGCTCAATGGCCTTTCAGTTGTTGTTCTACAGTTTGTTTGAATATGGATCCACTGAGGGTTTTGCATTATGATAGCTCTTTCACACACACAGATTTCTCCTCCCTCCCTCTGCCTCTCCCTCTCTCCCCCTCTCCCCGCCCTCCCCCTTTGCAGTCTTTTGTGGAAGAGAGCTTGTGTTCTGTGGTGTTTCCCACAGTCTGGATCTTGCTAATCCCATTCCTGAGGTGCCATTTAATACGTCTCTGTTCTTTGTGTGTCTTGTATAGTGGTGGTTAGATCTAGAGCCTTGACTGGACTCAAGATCAGTTTTTTCCACATTCTGATTTGTGGACTGTGTGTGAACTTCTGTCAGGAGGTTCATAAATGCCTGGTTATCTTTCTGATTCATCCACTTTTAAGATCTTTTGACAATGTAGTTTACAAGTCATTTTAAATATTGAGAACTTAACACTCAAGTGAACTCTCATAGCCCATTTAAAATGTAATTCAATCCAATTAAGTTTATATGGAGTTTTCTAAGAATGTATCTGTTGTATAATACACAATATAACTGAAGCTTAAGGGGTTTGATAGCAAATTTAAACAAAATTTGCTACTCAGATATGATTCAGAGGTAACTGATCAAAGTTATCCTTCCTAACAATCAGAGTATCAAATCCCACAGGCATACTTGTTAACACTGTAGTATTTGGAATGGAGACCAGAGCCCATACCCCTAAGCTATCCCATCACTTCTCTCCTGGCTCTTGCATCCCTGAAAAAACAAAAACAAAAATAAAAACTCCTGGAAATGCCAGGCTACTGGGAGGAACTGGTTTGAAAACCATTACTTTAAACAATATGTGAAGCAGAATTAAATTTACAAACTAAGAGTTTATAGAAGTTTCTAGAATCTTCAGTAAAGACCAAGCACTTTGGGGTAATACAATTTGAATTTTAAGGTAATTCTTTTGTTTCAAGACAAAACAGTCTTTCATTCTAAAGTTTAAGGTGTCAGCTATTAATTAATATAGAATTCTTTTTAGTATTTTTAGAATATTTTTTCCAAAGATGGAAATAATTTTTTCATCGTGACAATCAAAAATGTCTCCTGACATTGCCAAATGTCCCTTGAGAGGCAAAATCACCCCCAGTTGAGACTTAGACAAACCAGAAAAAGTATAAAAAGAGGGGAAAAGCCACCTAGATTGTAGGCTTTCAGTCCATGGGATACAGAAGACAATATGCAAGCTGAATTTGGAGCTGAAAGCCACAAATAACCAGTTAAAAGTCCTTGAATTTTTAAAGCATGGGACAGGGGTACTTGAGACATGTTAGTGTTTCCTTACAGGTATATAGACCTGGTAGAAGGTAATAGAGACAGGTTAGGTATACCTCCTGCACAAGATGGGACACATCTACACGTAAGATTCAAATGTCTGCTAATGAGCTGTCCCTCTGGGACACGTGGCTTGCCTGAGTTAGGCCTGTGTGTGCTCTCTGTGTGTGGTGGTCGGTGCGCTGCAGGCCATCAGGACAGTTGTAAGAGAGGAATTTTGTCCAAAGCTTGTATATATTGAAGTAGCTAAAAAGGCAGAAGTTTTTATAACTTAATTCAGCTCATAGAAATAAACAAAAAGTGTATTCTCATCTTTTATAGATATGTACATCTCAAAATTAATTTTGTATATTCAGAAAAAAAGGTCAAAATTCTGTTAGACTCATATTCTTTTTAACTTTTCAGAATCTGAAGGAAAAGGTCTTTGGCTTTTAGTCTTAAGGTCATATAACTAAAAGTGCAAGTTCTGTGTAATACTTTATCTTCATGATGGAGTAGTATGTCAAATAAAACTTGAAGGTTATTTGTTAGGGAAAGCTGGGTCTTGTGGTTATCAGAAAATGGATTGGGGAGAACATGAAGGAGTAGATTTGGGAATACAATATGGTGACAGGATCAAAAGAAGAATTCATAAGAAGAGAATATTGTCTATAACTTTTGCCTCTCTGACAAAGAGTTTCATGATATAAAGATAACAAAGAAATTTTAAAATAAACTCTGTTTATTACAGAGTTCACATACTCTGTTCGAATGTGTGCTCATTCCTCATTAACACTGTTCACACAGTTCACATCAGGGGAGTCAAACATGCTCCAGAAACCAGTGGAGGCATCTTTGTGTTCCACCTGCACTGGTCTCTGTTCACTTAGAGAATTGCTTTCTCACTGTGTCCTACAGATTGACTACTTCAACAATCAGATCATTGTGGACCTTGTGGAGCAGCAGCACAAAGGCATCATTGCCATCCTAGATGACGCTTGCATGAATGTCGGCAAAGTCACTGATGAAATGTTCCTTGAGGCACTGAACAGTAAATTGGGCAAACATGGTCATTTTTCCAGCCGAAAGGTAATGTGCTTAATGAGATCTTCCTCTCATTTTGATCTGTCAGATTTTGCTCATTGTTTGACAGAGTTAAATTACTTTACATATTGGATTTAAAAGAATGTCCACTCGAATAAGGAGAAAAGCCATAAGCATCATTGAATGATTTATTGGCATGGTTAGTTCTGCCTCTCTGGTTTATAGAATGACGAGATTGATAAAATCATAGCGTTGTCCAGGAGAGGGAGCTCCAGACCATTTTATTTGCTAGAAATGGGGAAAATGAGCATGATTCTTTGGAAAGCATGATGTCATTGACAGCCAATAGGTGCAGAGTCCTGGTTCATGTGCTAGAATTTTACTCCTGCATCTGATAATTCTGGCACAGAAAATAGCTTTTGTCCTTGACTTTTCACTGTAATCCTCATTTGCAAGATGCGGTGTGTGCTCTGCCATGGTTCTTCCGACTATGTGACTTTCTTGAAAACAGGAAAAATTGAAACTATAATTCTGGGTATCACAGGGAAACTCATTGCTTGAGCAAACAGGAATCCTTTTTGCTCTCATTTTTCACAATCTAAAACTGTCACAAGCAAATCACTTTTCTGTAATAACTGATGGCAGTTGTGGTAATCAGACCTCTGTGTCGGGCCCTGCTGTTAGTATTTGTTCAGGATCTGTGTTGAGGAGGGGCATGTCACCATCACCCCTGGCCTTCTCCACACATACAAGCTTGCCTAGCAGCCATAAGCTGAAGGAGAACACCTCCCTGCTCCTTCATGTCCTTAAATAAAAGGGCAAACATTTCTGCTCCTCTATTATTTTATAAATCTATGACATGCTGCCATTTTTTAGCATGAATAAATCTATTTTCTAACTTTGTTGCCTTTGAAATTATATAATCAGAACAGGGAATTCCACAGTTATCTAGTCAAAGCACATATCATCAAGAAATTGATTACTGACAGAGGTATGTTTCTGGCTCATTATTTGGGAGATATTCTCCTTAGGCTGTTACTGAGGATTGACTTGTAACCTGCTACAAATTGGCCTACAAACACCTCAGACCGGTCTTCGACATTAGGGTTCTGGGCTAGGAATACTCAGTCATTCCCCACTTGAATCCCAAATAATTATCAAGTGCTTCTCATTTTCCAGGTGGAGGCAGAGCAGTAAGCAAAGTTAGAAGCAACCTAAATGATTTAGAGTGACACATTTAAAAAATGGAGTGATTGCATGGGAAAGGCCTTATCTTTGATGGATACTTTATAAATGCCTGTTGTAATTACAAGTCAGGTTGTGGAGAACCCCTAGACCCACCCACCAAATGATAGACATTCATCGGTATTTATGAAGTTAAATTGAATTGATCACGATCATGCCAAATAATTGCATTCTTTTTTTTTGGCTTTTCAAACAGACCCATACTTTAATAGATCCTTGATTTATGACAATGTAAGTTTCAGACTTCTCAATAATTGATAATTAGAAATTCATGAGAAAATAAAATGAATCAGAATCCCTACTACACACATGTATAATCTATTTTAGGTGCCTTAGAGACCTCAGTAGAGAAGTTAAAACTATAAACATTTTAGAAAATAAAGCAGAATATTCATGACCCTGTGATAGTGAAATATTTCTTAAATAAGAAAGAAAAAAATCCTATAGTGGAAAAATAAGGCAAACTGAGCTATTTTCAAAGTAGTTGGTGGAAGACCTCAGAGTACCCTCGGCAAACTGTTTCAGTTTGTGACAGTCAGTCGTGTTGAAAATCAGCTTTTATTTTAAAAAAAAAAGATGTATTTAATACATCTTATTTAAATCTTCATTTAAATAAATACCCATGAGTCACACATGAGAAGTCAAGCCCACCTTATTGTAAAACCATCTTTCACCTTGGCCATTTCTATACTTGAGTTAAATTTGTCTACAAATATTTTGAAATATAATCTTACTCTTCAGAGAAACTGTTCATAATTTTTTAAACACTTGCTACTGATTTGATAGAAAATGCTAATTAGTGATTTATCTGTGATGTTCCCACCCCACTCCCAAATTGTGGAGCTCTGATTTCCAAACTATCAGGCAAATGGCTCCTTCTTCTTTTTTCTGGGATCCCCAGGACAAGTACTGAGATGTGGATTTTTAAAGTGTGCTCTTTTCTGGGATTTTTGCTTAATGAAGAAAAGAAATGAAATAACCAAGTGTCAAGATATTTTTAATCACTATGTACTGTTTTGTTATATAATGCCATTAACCTGTATGATCATCATTTGCCACTGATTAACTCGACTTAATGGCATATTAAAGGAAGGGTTTCTGGCATATAATGTTTATTCACTTATGGACTAAACTACTTCTTTGATGAATTAAAGTTACCATGCAGAGGCATGCAATAACCCAATAAATTATAAAATACTTTTAAAGTAAAAAGTTAAATTATAGGGGCTGAGGTTGTGGCTCAGCGGTAGAATGCTTGCCTAGTATGTGCGAGGCACTGGGTTCAATCCTCAGCACCACATAAAAAGAAAACAAATAAAATAAAGGTATTGTGTCCAACTACAACTAAAAAAATAAAGTTTAAAAAAAGTTAAATTATAAATATATAATTATTGCCACAAATAAAAAACGAAAGAACCCTTTTTGTGTTCAGATCAATTGAGACTTTTGCAGTGTATCCAAAATGTAAGGATATTTCATTAGCCTGTGTTGTGGTGCACACTTGTAATCCCAGCTACTCAGGAGTCAGAGGCAGGAGGATTGCAAGCTCAGGGCCAGCTTTGGCAACTGGGAAGCCCCCTGTCTCAAAATGTAAAATTTTTAAGTGCTGGGAGCATAGTTGAGTTGGTGGAGTGCCCCAGTGTTCAAAGTCCCTAGTAGACACTCGCGCGCGCATGTGCACACACACTCACACGCACACACACACATATTTCATCACTTGGGTTCTTTTCCTTTTATAAATAAAAGGGTTTGTGAAAGGAGTTAGTAAGAGGGAAAAATAAGAGAAATTGCATATTTTGAAGATTCTTCCGTATATAGATGCTTTGGTTCACTCAACTCTCAAAAACTCTGAGAAGAGAGAAAGGGTGGGTAGTTAGTAATGCCCAGATGTGAACCTTGGAATTCTTGTTCTAATTTCCCATAATTATTCATTTGTCAAATTAATAACTATTCCTTTAGCGATTGGGGTTGTTTGCTCTCCAACATTAGAATCTCCGTGGGTTTTGCGTGTAACTGCAGCCAGCGCTGGGGGGAGTCTTGATGACTGCTTTAGAGCCTGTAGGACATCCAGCCATCTTCCCAGGGCAAAGGTGCTCCTGGAAGGGAAGACAGCAGAAGGTTATGGAGACCCCTGGGGCACACACGAGCTGCCTTTCCATAGCTATTCCCCTTCCCTGACAAAGAGCTGCACACAGTAGGTCTCCTGTGAACTGGAGTCCTCGAGCGGCAGGCAGAGGAGCCAGGTCCCATGAACATGCTAGAGCACAGGCGTTATGTGGGTTCCCGAGTCCTCCCAGGACTGCCCTGGGGAAGCTGCATGGTCCTGTGCCAGTTACCTGGCCTCTTGGAGCCTCAGTCGCCAGGTGTGTCAGAGAGAGGCCCTAGTACTTATTTTAAGTGTAGGTTATGAGGACAGAATGAGATGTGTGCACCTCACAGATAATAAGTGCTCAGTGTGGGTCTCCTTAGGTGGAAGATGGAGGAGAGAAAACATAGCTGGTTGTAGCCGAGATTGAAGTGACAGATGACAGCAGAGGTTGTTTCTCTCAGGGATCCACACTTCTTCCCTCACCTGGCCTCCCATCCCCTAGACACTAACCTCTGCATCCAGCTAGTCCCTAGGGGAGTCATCCACGTCTTCCCAGCTGGGGCCTGGAGCTGCCACACTTCACTTCCACTGTCCAGAATGTGGTCACGTGACCATATCAATTGCAAGAGTGGCTGGCAAATGGAGTCTAGCTATGTGGATTTTTTGTGAAAGTCCATAGTTCTTACCACATAAGCCCCACATAATGTGATTTTACTCATGATACCATCATTTGTGACACTAATATCATCTCATATGAAGTTGTAATGTACCTTTAGGAAAGCAAAAGTGTCTATTTTCAAAATAATCTCCTCCCTCTCTTAGGTCTGTGCCTCAGACAAAATCCTGGAGTTTGATCGGGATTTTCGAATCCGGCATTATGCAGGCGATGTGGTGTGAGTATCTTACGGGAGTGGCTAGCATGATGATTTGCATGCAACCTTGCTTCAGAAAATGCAGTCTGGGAAACTACCAAGTGTTTGCCTTTTCGTTTGCATTTTTGATCATTTTTTGTGTCAGTATATTTTTATCTTTTCATTTGAAAAAAAAAAAAAAGACACACAACACAGCTTCATTCATTCCTTGCTTTTCAAACATTAAGCACACACTGTATGCCTGTGCACAGTTCTCGGTATTCAGCAACAATCAGTGGATGGATCAGTAAATCATGCAAATTTGTTAAGGATTGGGATAGAGATGTGGATAAAATGGGATCTGTTCAGAAGAAACTAGCAGTTTAATGGAGATATAAGCAGATACATCATCAAGTCATTATGATGGAAAAAGTAAAGAGTTAAACTGGAGAGGCACAGAGCATTATGGGAGCAGTGAGGAAGGATAATGAACCCAGCGCAGGGAGGGTAGAGAAGTCTTGCTGGAGGAAGCAATATCAGAGGGAGAAACGAGGGCATATTCAAGTAGAAGCAGCCGCAGACACGAAAAGGCCCAGCGGCTAGATCATCCCTGTACTGAAGAGCTACCAGTAGCCAGATATCTACATAGGCAGAGCTGTTTTACTGTACTATTTTTCAAAAATCATTGAAAAAGTAAAATTCTTATACATCACATTTTCTGATTATCTTACAGTAAAAATAGAAATGGATGAAAAAATGTAACTATGTTATGTGAACTATGGCATATGAAGTTCCAAGTGCTCCTGTCACAAATTATCAAAAATCAGTGGCTTAAAACAACGGATGCATTCTTCCACAGTTCTGGAGGCAGGGACACACCCTCCGGAGGCTCCTCCTTTTCCAGTTTGTGGCTTGTAGTCACATCACTCGAATCTCTGCCTCCATGGTCTTTGAATGCTGGGAAATTCTTTCATAGAAAAAAGTGGGAACGGTGCTAAAAAATATTCAAGAAATAGCAACTAGGTTCCTTTGATTGGGGTGTATCCTTTTAGCCTCCTCTTTGGTATGCCTGTCTTAAAACTCCCTCTGCCTAAAGGAGAAGAGGAGGGGAGTGGGCAATACTGAGGAATAATATTGGCCAAACTTATTACATGCATGTATGAATATGTAACAACAAATCCCACCATGATGTACAACTCTAGTGCACCAATAAAAAAAAAAAAGTGGAAAAATTGTGAAGTCAACAACTAAAAAATGAAAAGCCAGGAGTATTTAAAGAAATAAAAATTAAAACCTCCCCATCTTTATCTTAAAAGGACATGATGATGTCATGATAGGCCTATCTGAATAATATAGGATAAGCTCCTCCTCTCAACATCCTTAACATATTCAGAGAAGATGACTTTCCCTGAGCTCCAGGGAGTTTGATCTGGTTATCTTTTGTTGGAGGTCATTTCTCAGCTTACTGTTTCGGATGTGTTGTTCGCTGTTTGTTGAACACTGCTCCTCATCTTATAGTTTAAAGTAGTCTTTTCCTTTTTGCTTTTTTTTTTTTGCATTAGGAATTCTTTCCATGTAACCTATTACAGGAAGAGATTAAACAAGAACAAAAGCAAATGGTCTTCTCTATAAATGCTGAAAAGATATTTGAAGAAATTTTAATAGCTATTCCTGATTTAAATTAAAACTCTAAAATGATAAAATAATACGGCTCAAGATTATCATCCCATCTGTCAAACTCGCCGTCAGTGCTGCAGTGGCACCTTTTTCCACTTTTCTGGTCCTGTTCCCAGGCCCAGAACACTGAGGAAAGAAGATCCAGTTCCTTACAGATAGCCCCTGCTGAAAATCCAAGCTGTACTCACAGAGCACTGTCTCAGAACTCAGAATGGCATAAACCCAAAGCTGGACAGAGGCCTCTGAGACCCCCCAAGTCCAGCCTCCTTACTTTACAGAGAAAGAATCTTAGAAGAATGAGTAAAAGTCATACCCAATGTTACATACCAAGTTTATGGAAGAACTGAGACAGTAGGTTTTCAGACTCCCAGTCAGAACTCTAGTTGATATTTAATGCCTCAGATTTCTTCTTCTCTCCCTAAGCCCTTCATCCTCTTCTAGTTTTTACTGAGTGTCTTCTGTATACACAATACTTTATAAGGCATGGTCCCTGCCCACAAAAAGCTTTACATGAAAAATGCATCCAAACACATATGGTTATATGTGTACTTAGGCACACACACATATACATACGAGTATACAATAAAAGATGGTTTAAGTTATTGGCCATATGAACAATAAAAGTGTTATCTGAATTTGGAGTTAGGAAATGGCATGATACCTTATGCTATTGTAGTGAAGCTAAGAAGATTGATACTGGTTTTTGAATGCTGGGAAATTCTTTTACAGGAAAAAGTGGGAAAGGTGCTAAAAAAAAAAATTCAGGAAAGAGCTACTAGGTTCCTTTGATTGGAATGTGTTCTTTTTTGTAGCACAGATGAGAAATGCCTGGAAAAGTAGGTTGAGATCAAATCACATTCTTGAAAGCCAAACTAACGACTTTGAAGTTGGAGTTGTGTGGGTTTGACAATAGATTGAGTCGGGTGACTTCAAGAGTTCAGTCAAAGTGATAAGAAGGTATTAGGGAGAAGACCTAGGGTGAGGCAGGCAAGGAGATGACTGTGGATGTCGTGACCTTGAAGTGCCCATGAGCAGCATACCCTGGAAGAATGTTCTTACAGAATTAAATATGTAAGGCAAGGGGACAGGAGTAGAAACCTGGGAGTTGTCTTCACTGATGGGATTGTCAAAGAAGAACATGTAGACAGGCAGAGGGCAAAACTGTTAAGGAGAACTCTACCGTTTGCTCAACCTCCTAGCCTCCGCTTGATCACCCCAGCCCCAGGACTCCTCCACCACACTGCTGTGTGCTCCCCCTAGAGGCCATGGCTGTCACTGCAGCGGTGCAGCTCCCACACCTGCTCTTCTGGCCAACTGCAGCCTCAGCTGGGCTTTCAAGACCTCACTCTCTCCCTTCCTCCAAACCACGAATACGGGGCTCACTTCTCTCCAGAACTCCCTGCCTATGCCTGCTCCCACCCCTTCACTCTGCTGTTTCCCTGTGTGATCTGCCTGCTTTTTTCTCCTCTGCTTACCCAATTCTTGCCGTCCTTGCAGTTCTTCTTGGATTCTTTACCCTACCCTGAGCACTGAGTGGTCCTTAGGCAGTCGCTTGGCCTCCCTACGGAAGAAACATTAGTGCCTGTATGTGGCTGCTTTGCCTTTCTCTTAGGAATGCTGGGTGATAAAGACAGCTCTCTGTTTTGAAGTCGTCTTCTTGAGGTAAGCAATGAACAATAGGAAATAATGGTCTTAATCAGAATGGATAGGACTGATGTTGGCTCTCCTTCTGAAGAGGAGGAACAAAGTCCCTTCTATTTAGTGGGCAAATTTGGTGTCCCTGGACCCACAACCGGGTGGACAGTACCAGCCGTTTAGATGATTGATTGCATATTCAACAGTGGAGAGGCTTGTAATCTTCTAGAAAAGCTGAAATGTGGCTCTTGCATGGCGAATGACTCATGTTTTCTGTGTTTTCTTTCTACTAGCTATTCTGTCGTTGGCTTTATTGACAAAAATAAAGATACTTTATTTCAAGATTTCAAGCGTCTTATGTATAACAGGTATGATTAATATTTTACTGATTATCTTTAAGCTCTCTGACAGATATTACACAATGTATATATACAGGCACATTATTATTTTATGTGACTATTTTAAGAGTTTCTGGCAGGTTTTCTAGTTCTACTTTGTTGTGCTTAATGAGTGAAACAGTACATGACCTTACAATGATAAAATCTATAAACTTAGGAAGGAACCTGCTATTAATATGGTTTTCTTTGATCTCCCTTGGGTTGCCACCATTTCTCTGTTTACTGTCTCTGTCGTCCCCTACCAGTGTACTCAGCAGTCCCCAGGCCAGGCTAGTGGAGGCAGAAGTGTCAGGCAACCTATAGCCCAACTGAAAGTTTTGCACACTCACATTCCCACTGCAGGGTCCTTGTCCCCAAACAAGAGACCACTCTGATGTCAGACTGGCATCTAGGGTCGGGGCTCTGATCCTGGCTGCGCAGACAGAATTTTCCCATGAACCAACTGGGTATAATAAAAGCTGGACAAAATAAAACCAGACAAATGACAGCAAGTTAAACCCTATACAGAACGAAGGCTTAGAAGGAAGAAAGGAAATTCTTGGCCAGCTTCTTATAGATTCAAGAACTCTATTTACTTTTTTATAAAAGTCTATTCAGTCAGTTGGTCAGTAGATCATCAAAAACATATTGATCACCTTCCAGCCACACATTCTTCTGTGCTTTAGGACATGGCAGTGAAAACAACTTGGACAAAGCCACTGCCCTCATGGAGCTAATAGTCTAGTGGAGGTGACAGTTAATAAACAAGGAAACAAATGACTTTCAGGTCTGACAAGTGCTGTGCAGAATAATAAAGTAGGTCAGAGTACCAGTGAAGGGCAGCGGAGCAGAGGCAGGCAGGGAGGCCAGGCGTGAATGAGGGAGGGAGGAGCCAAGGCTCTGAAACAACAGAGGGAGCTGAGCGGACTGACAGCAGGAAGGACCACAAGAAGGCCAGGCTGGCTGAAACCCAGGGTGCAGATGCAGAGAGCTCCTGGGGCGGTGGGGAGGCTCAGGGTGCTGCGGTCCCAGACCAGCCTGTCCTATGCTCACCGCTGGCCTCTACCCTGCTGCATTCCATCTCTTCCTTCTGCAGCCCTTATGTTGAGCACCTAGGGAACGGAAATTTACTCAGTTTCATACCGGGGAAAGGAAAGTAGGTAAACTGGTGGCAGCGTAAGCACAATCCGCACTAAATGCCGGAGTTAATTCTTTTCTTTTTCAACCTCCAAGTTTTTTAGAAAAATTTTCTTCTGACAGAGTTTCCAGGAAGGAAGCAACATTTTGAGTTCCAATTACTTTAAAATGAAAAGTACCCAAAATGAAATAGGAAGAAAATCACAGTTGAGATCACCACACATTTTTAAAAATATCTCCACAGAGTCAAATAATGAATATGTAATTTTTAACATGGAAATTGGGCTGAAATACGTTTTTAGAATCAGATTGCAACAGTCCTAGTGACATAGCAATAAAATACCATAACTGCCAGAGCTATCTGTAAACGTGTTCATAAATTCAACTACACTAATGGGATTTGCTAGAAGACAGTGTAAAAATGACTATTTTATATATCCCTACCTATATTTTTTTTCAAAGAGCTGCTTTTTGTAGTTTTATCTATTCTGTATGAATATTTCTTTCAATCAGAAGACATTTTTACTTTCTTGTTTTCTGCCATGATTTTGAGGATATTTTTCCTATGGTTTGTCCCCTTTTTGGGGGACGGGGCACTAGGGACTGAACTCAGGGGCACTCAACCACTGAGCCACATCCCCCACCCTATTTTGTGTTTTATTTAGAGACAGGGTCTCACTGAGTTGCTTGGTGCCTCATTTTTGCTAAGGCTGGCTTTGATCTCACGATCCTCCTGCCTCAGCCTTCCGAACCACTGGGATTACAGGATGCACCACCGCCCCCGGCTCTCCTCATTTCTTAATCATCACAAAATCATTTTATGTATATATTTTAGGAGGCATTTGAGGGTTCTAGGTAACACTATAGATCTCACTTTGAAGAAATTTTTAAACATGCTCTGCTTTAGAAAAGCTTGTGGTACAGTATTGGTCATTATAGCAGCATAATTTTCTGGATGGAACCATTTGTCCAGTTAGGCCTTGTGGGTTCAGTCTGCAGTCCAGTTGGGATTCCCAGGACTCACTTTTGTGGAGTTGCTTAGCCATTTTTGTTCAAGTTATTTGAATGCAGCTTCTGAATTGCTCCTTCTGTGCTTCTCAGTTCAAATCCTGTGCTGAAGAATATGTGGCCTGAAGGCAAACTGAGCATTACAGAGGTGACCAAGCGACCTCTGACTGCAGCCACCTTGTTTAAGAATTCTATGATTGCTTTAGTTGACAACCTTGCTTCAAAGGTAATTATTTTCCTGTCTAAATATCCATTCTAACTCATAGATTTCCTCTTGATATATGTTAGAATGCATGTTATGATTTGCTTTTTAGGTAGTTATTTTAATCAAATTGGAGAACATATACTTAAAATGAGTGTTATGATAGAATTTTTCTTTAAAAAAAACTGTCTGGATGAAATAATTGTTTGTATTGTAAATTTTCTTAATCTGAGTATTTTGTTCTATTGTCATGGTCAAGAAGAAAACCTCAGCATGGTTTAAAGTGTATGTAGAGTATACCATTCTGACGAAATGAACTTCAGCCCCGTGCTAAAGAAAGGGATTGGCAAGAAACAAACAAACAAAAATTCTTGAGTTAAATTGTGGTACTGCATCATCATTGTGTTCAAAAATTAAATGACAAGCTGGGCACCATGGGGTACATCTGTAATCCTAGCAGCTCAGGAGGCTGAGGCAGAAAGATCTCAAGTTCAAAGCCAGCCTCAGCAACTGTGAGACGCTAGGCAACTCAGTGAGACCCTGTCTCTAAATAAAATACAAAATAGGGCTGGGGATGTGGGTCAGTGGTTGAGTGCCCCTGAGTTCAATCCCTGGTACCTGCCTTCGCCCCCCGCCCAAAAAAAATGACCAGGGAGAATTTTAACATGACATTATTTAGTATTATCCTTAGGCTATTTTAAATAGTTGATACATAAAGATGTGTTATGGACATTTATTTCTAGTTTGATTCTAATACTGTTTGATAGCTTAAGTCTGTTCCCCTCCCTTAAAGAACAGATTCCTACTCTTAACTGCTGATGTTGACAAGTTTGATAAATTAGGCAGCATTCTGAGACTTGTTATTTTTAGTTCTTCATTTTTATCTTTCTCCTCTGGTGTTTTTCCTATGTGTTTGCTTCTCTGATATTGTCTTTTTAAAATCAATTCCCTCTCTAAGAATTTAAATTGAAATCTATACTGTTTCTGGTACTTCACTGTGGATGAATTAGGCAAATGCTACAGGAGTGCATAGGTTCAGTAGCTATTTCTTTGCATCAGGATTCTTTGGCTTCAAGTGCCAACAAATAAGCATAGTTGATGGCTCATATGATCAGATCTCCAGAGGGGCAGGAGTAAGGACCCCGCCACTGAAGGCTGGACTCCATCAGCAGTCCCTATCCTTGTCTCCATGCCATCTTCAGTCAGCTTAGTCTAGAAAGGTGCACTTAGAAGGAAGCCATGTGACACAAGAAAGAGCTGAGCACTGAGTCGTGTGAAAGGTGTTATTTAATAAACTGGGAGAAGAATCTTTTTTTTCTGAAATTGGTAAATGTTTGTTTAAAAAATAAGAATTCTAGAACCTTCTATAATATCTGTGTCAGAAATTGCATTCAGGTTTTAGTAAAAGAGATCCCCAAATTGTGGCATAAACAAAAGTTCATTTCTCTCTCCCACAAATGAAAAAGAGAAGGCGTCCCAGACCTGCAGTCACAGATCCAGGTTATCAGGACTGAGGGACCACGACCTACCTCCTGTTCATGGCCTCATCCCCCTGTCAAGAAGGCAGCTGGGACTTCCTTTTAAAGAGCCTCCTGGAAGCCCACGTGGTGCTTCAGCTACCTTCCTTTTGCTCGAGGGAGGCTGGGAAGTATATTTTTATTCTGGTCAGTAGTGCATCACACTAGAAATAAGAATTCTGTTTCAAAGTAGGAAAAAGATATGAGATATAAGGAAAGTAACTAGCCTAGCACTCTCTGCCATAGCTTCGCAGTCTCTCTGTGAGGGGAGGGAAGGAAGAGAACAGGGACAATTAAAGAAAAAAAAAAACATGGGGTAGGGGGAAAGGAAGAATGTTAGGTATAAAAAGTGCAAAATAATGTGATAGAAGTAAATCTGAATCATTGGAATTCACCATGAATGCAAATAATCTAAACAAACAAAATAGGTAGAAAATCCAGCTAATTACAGGAGACACACCTAAATAACACCTAGCAGATAGCTTTAAAACAAAGAGATGAGCCGGGTGGGGTGGTGAACACCTGTAATCCCAGCAGCTCCAGAGGCTGAGGCAGGAGGATCATGAATTCAAAGCCAGCCTCAGCAATGGGCGCACAAGGCGCCAAGCAACTCAGTGAGACTCTGTCTCTAAATAAAATACAAAATAGGGCTGGCTATGTGGATCGATGACAGAGTGCCCCTGAGTTCAATCTCTGGTACCAAAAAAAAAAAAAGAGAGAGAGAGATGAAGGTACATCAAGCCATTCCCCTCCCAAATGGTTGAAAGCACCCCAAAGAAACTAGTAATAACAAAACAAAAATGCCCAAGACAATAGAACTGTTTTGAACTGAATACCTAACAACATAGCCATATGTATTATGAACTCTATAAAAGGGAAAAATACTGAAAAAAAATCTTAATATTTTTAGTTATCAATGGACCTTTATTTTATTTATTGATATTCAGTGCTGAGAATCGAACCCAGTGCCTCACACATGCTAGGCAAGCACCCTGCCACTGAGCCACAACCCTAGCCCAATATTGAAAAATTGTAAAGGCAAAATTAGTAAATCCACAATCATAATGGAAGATTTCAAACCAGTTTTACCAGAAGCTGATAGATCCAATAGGCAAAGAATTAGTTAGTAAGAATGCAGAAACTTTGAAAACCAGATTCAAACTTTATCAAAATAAACTTGATTCCAGGGATTAGGAAGTATCCTTCCAACAATACATAGAGCATTTAAAAAATTTGACAACATGCTCATTCACAAAGACTCAACTATACAGATAACATTCCCCATCCTGAAAGCAAGTGAAATAAAACTCAGTATTTTTAATGTGCTTGAGAACTTTAAAAACCACTCTCCTAAATAACTCACAGATTGAAGAGAAAAACACATAATTACAAAATATTTGGAACTGCACAACAAAGAATTTGTCCAAATTTATAGGGTGCTACTGAAGTGATTTGTCATGTCTTTATAAAATAACCAAGAATGAATGAAGTTCAACTCAAAAAGCTAGAAAAGAAGCTCTAAAGAAAGAAGAAAATGGGCTGGGGATGTGGCTCAAGCGATAGCGTGCTCGCCTGGCATGCGTCCGGCCTGGGTTCGATCCTCAGCACCACATACAAAGAAAGATGTTGTGTCCGCTGAAAACTAAAAAATAAGTATTAAAAAAAAATTCTCTCTCTCTCTCAAAAAAAAAAAAAGAAAGAAGAAAATAATGTTTAAATATTAAAATTTTAAATAGAAAAATCAAAAAAATAATCAAATAGATAATTTCTCTAATAAAACTGATAATTTTAGATGAAAAATGTTATAACTTTAGACACTAGAGATTTAAAAAGCATCAACATATTTTGAAAACTGGTTGCCAGTAAATTTGGAAATTTAGTTTTCTAGAAAAATGTTTTCAAAATTAGTTCAAGAAGAAACAAAATTTGAATAAATCAAATCCTACAAATTCTGAATTATGGAAAGGGAGGGAGGATGGGAATAGGAAAGACAGTAGAATGAATCAGGCATAACTTTCTTGTGGTCATAAATGAATACACAACCAGTGTTAGCTCCACATTATGTACAATCACAAGAATGAGAAGTTATACTCCATATATGGGTGATATGTCAAAATATATCCTACTATTGTATATAACTAAAAAGAACAAAGGAAAACCTGAAAAAAAAATTCTGAATCACAAATCAGATCTTTACTCTCCCCAACTCTGTCAAGGACACCAGGCCCAGATGGTTTTACAGATATATTTTATAAAACCTTAAAGGAGCCTACAGTTCCTGTCTGTTTGGGAGGATGCAAAGAGAGTCCACCACCCAACTCATTTTATGAAAGTAATATTACCCCAATACAAGGCTAATATCAGAAAATAAAATGAGAGAATACTTTCAGATGGGAACATAGATGAACAGATCTCAAAAATACATATGAATAATGTATTTTTTGGCAGCATGATAAGCAAGGTACCCTCTAAAGTCAACTCAAAATAACTAAAATATTAGGTAAAGTACTAAAATCAATTTCCTGAATGCAGCTGAGAACTAATGAAAATAAGGAATAAGCATGCCAGGGGGCGCTTGAATGCAGAAGTAACTGAGCCAAAGAAGGAATGATCCAGAGCCCTAACTGATATCTTGAAGAGCCAACTAGCTAACTTTGAGTGTGGTTATTCAACCTTGAGGTGGCAGCCAGGCCTGCCCAAAGCAGGGTCTAATGTGAGATTCTGTACACATACAAAAAATGGCAGGTCTTCAAGGACTACCTCCCTAGAGGTCTGTATCTGGAGTGAACTGGAGGAAAACTGCCCATCTTGGTCCTTGATACTGAGCCAAGGGGTATGTTGAGGGGGTCAGGATAAGTCTCTCTTGAGAGTGTATATTTACAAGCCAGCTTTTATCAGGTTTGCAGCCCAAATTCACACTAACTGGGTGGACTGGAAAAGTTCCAAGCCAACAGTTTGTTTTAAAGTGGTCTGAGTCCTACGTTGACCCCAGGCATCTGCAAGAAGGGAGCACAGTTTATTTTCCTGAGGAAACCACCTTCATACCACACCTTAAAGAAGTTTCACAGATAAGTTCCAAAGAAAATAAGGAGCTCACAGTGAGGAATCTCTACAAGATAACCACGCGAACTAACCGCAGGCTCAGACTTATGAAAACTTCTGATGCTGGAATGATCAGAAATAGAATACAAGAATGTTTAAGGTCTCAAGAAATGAAAGGCCTGATAATCTGGGAAAGAGCAAGCAACTCTTGCTCTTTCGACAATTGATAGAAATAAAGTAATTAAAGTTTAAAACCCAGTGCATGGGTTTAACATCCAATTTAGACAAAGCTGTCAGAAAAAGTAAAATATAAATAATAAGAATTAAAGAAATTAATTCTATTTTAACTAAGAAATGAAACCTGTAGAAGAAACACCAGGAGACATGGAAGATGAAATGAAAAGGTCTAGCATGCATCCAATCAGCCATATAGAAGGAGGGGAATGGGCAAAGCAGTATTTGAAGAAATGTTCCTGAGATTTCCAGGAATGTTAGAGAACACCACTCAACAGAATCAGGAAGCCAACAGAATCCCAACTTGGAAAATTTTAAAGAAATCTCCATAGTGACACCTACTGAAATTCCAGGACATCAAAGTATCTAGCTGAGAGCCAAGGGTTGGGGGTGGGTGGGAGATTGGCTTTAAAGGAATAACAATTAGGCTGAGTGAAAATATCTGTTAACCAAAATTCTATACCCAGCCTGGTGGGATGGCACACACCTATAATCCCAGCAGCTCAGGGGGCTGTGACAGGAGGATCACAAGTTCAAAGCCAGCCTCAGCAACTCAGCGAAGCCCTAAGCAACTCAGCAAGACCCTGTCTCAAAATAAAATATGAAAAGGGATGGGGATGTGGCTCAGTGGTTAATTGCCCCTGGGTTCAATCCCTAGTATTAAAGGGAAAAAAAAAATCTATGCCCAGAAAATATGTTTTTCAAAAACAAAGGCATAACAAATAATGTTTCTAAAAACACCAAAGCTGAGTTTACCAATATTAAATCCTCACTAAAGGAAATTCTAAAGGATATACATCAGGCAGTAGGAAGAATATGGCAAAAAGAAATCTGGAGCACAAAAAGATGAGCAAAGAAACAGGCAAATATGTGGATGCGTATAAATAATCTCATTCTGTATATAAAATGTTAGAATTAAATACCACAACAGTAGCATATGAATTGGAAATGGGGTCATATTTAAACATTAAAACCTTCAGTTACTCAGGAAAAGAATAAAAATATGGTTTAGCTTTCAACTCTGATAAGTTAAAAATATGTGTTAAAATTTTCATTGATAGAGTAGAAATAGAGTTTGTGACTTACAAACTAATAGTGGGGGAAAGAGCCCTAAGAAAAAACAACATTGGAAAGAAGAGACAAAAGAATATACAAAAATTGAGGGCAATCAAGGTGGTAGAAATAAATCCAAATGTATCAGCAAGTATATTAAAATAAAATTAATTATATCAAGATAAAATTAAAGAAAGACTCCAGATATATACTATTTATTAGTGACATCTAAACATAAGGAATTAGAAAAGTTGAAAGAGTGTGTCAAATTCTGGCAATCTGGGATCAGCTTTATCCTATTTCAGGACTTACAATTGGTAGCTGAGGGATGGGCTGCTGTCACTAAAAGTGGCTTGCCATTCACCTTTAACTCCCAAGGTTAGCTCTCCAGGATTTCAGACCAAAGCACAGCCCTTCTGGCAGGGCCTCTGTCTCTGGCTCCAGCTCCCCCACCCCTCATCAGAAGCTGCACCCAATCTGCCCAACCCATGACTGCCTTCTCCATCAGCAGTAGCTTCTGAGAAAACGACCCAGGCAACCGGCTCGCTCCTGGAGATTGTAGTCATCTTCTGATCCTGGAGAGCTATTTCCTCAGTCTTATTAGGTCTGTGTGCATGGAAGAGGACCTTTGCCTGAATTTGGTCTAGCACCTTCTTTTCAGTGACCTCATCAGGAAGCTTGGTGTGTACCATCTGGTCCTCCAGAAGAGGGAATCCGTGCTCACTCACTTCCTTGGGATCTGTCCACAGTGTTTCAAATGTATACTCTTTCTTCTCACCTAGTTTATCTTTTGATGGAGAAATAGATTCTGTTGATTTTATATGCTTCTTGATGGCACTATAAAGTGCTATGGACACATGACCAGTAAATTATTAAATGAACTTGACTTTGACTGTTGGACAATGCACAAAGCAGGCTAAATAGGTGAATATTTAAATACAGCCTCTTCTATCTAATGCATGTACTGATCAGTGTACTTTCACAAGTGATGTTTTCACATAAAATATATAGAGAGACAGGTTTAAAAGTTTAAGGGAATAAGATCACAATTAATTTCTGCAATTTAACCTTTATACCACAGTGAATTTGTCAAATTTAGGATTTCTTAGGCTGAGTCAGTCTCGATATTTATAAATGAGAAAGGAGGCGGCATATATAAATTGACACAGAATGCTGATTAAATATAGAGAATGTATTTCCACTTGAGTCCTCATCAAAAGACTTATCTGTTACTAAGCAGGATGAAAGGGCTTCCCCTACTCCTTGGCTGGTCATTGGTATCTCATCCAGTGTTATTTCTTCCTGCACCTAATCAGTCAATGCTGGTACAATTCCATTCAACTGACTGCTTCTTAGTAAAGTTACTTATATTACTTCAAATGACACCTTACACTTAGATTTTTTCCCACATGATTTTATACATCATTCAATTTGAAATATTTTCTAATTCACATTGTCATTTTTTTTAACCTAAGATTTTTCTAATTATCTTTTTGCTCTTGATTTCTACCTTAGTCTTACTTTCCCAGGGGACATCCTGTGGGTGACTTCAGTCCTTAGACATTTGTTAGATTTGCTTTATGTTTATGTTTGGTTTGTATTTAAATATAATTTTCATTCAGTATTGCATGCAAACCCATTAGGTTGCATTTGCTAATCATGTTCAACTTTTCTTGATCCTTACTAATTTGTCAGTGTTGAAAGTTTGTTAAAATCCACTTTGATTCTGAATTTGTCTACTTCTCCTTGTTGTACCTTAAGTTTTTTGCTTAAAATATCTGGAGAACATATTAGGTTCATTCAAGCCACTACTGTTATATCTTCTGGTGACTGAGTCCCTTGTCAGTATCTCTATTTCCATATTGCTTTTTGTCTTTAAGTCTACTTTGCATGAATGATACAGCTACACCAGCTTTTCTTTTGGCAAGGGTTTGCATGATATCTATTTCATCCTTTTGCTTTCAGTCTATTTATATCCTCATGTTTCAAATATGTCTTCCATAACTTAGTTTGGGCTTTTTAAAAAATCCTTCCTGAAAATCTTTATCTTTTGAATAAATCTTCTATTTCATTTACTTTTAATGTAATTACCATTTTTTTTTACTCTGCTGCCTCCCCTTACATTTAAATCAGCCATCCCCTTAGAGCTTTTATTTGATCCTTCTATAATTTTTTTTCCTTTTTATTTCTTCTGTTTTACAAATTAACCTCAGTTAAATTTTTACCTCTGTTCCCCTGGCAATCTAGTAAGATGTATATCAACTTATCACAGCCACATTGTTTATGGTAAAAACCATCCCTGTTGGTGATTCCATCAATGCTGGAAGAATGATAAATGTTTGATGGAAATAGTACGCATTGGGCTTGAATGAGCTCAGGGACTCTTGTATTAGGCATGACCTTTGTGGGGACCTTGGAAGTTATATTCACTTTGTTGTTTTAAGAGATCTTGGCTCTTGGTAATTACTTGACTTATTATTATAATATTATTCTTTCATATAATAATCTGATATTATTTTGTACTTTTACTTCCTTTCTGGGCAAAACAAGGCCAATAAAACATTTTTTATTTTGTTTATCCTACTCTCAACTTATATGTTATGTTGGTCATGTATTTTAACATATATATGTATATGTGTGTGTATTTTGGTCATGTATTTTAACATATATATGTATATGTGTGTGTATTTAAATATGTATATTTAAAGCAAATAAGACATTCTTGATATTATAATTACATATTGTCAATATGCCTTTAGCTTTGCTCATTCATCATTTCTTTCTTTCTCTTTCTGTATTGCTCGCCTGGGACCATCTTCTTCTGCCTGAACTTCACCCTGTTATAGTTTAAATCTGATGGTGACCAATTCTTTGTTTTTCTTACCCCAAAAATATTGTTATAAAAGCTTTCCTGCTTGAAGAATGTCTTTGCTGAGTATAAAATTCTAGGTTGACATGTTTTTCAGTACTTCAAAGATTGCATTCCTTTGGATTCCATAGTTTCTTTTGAAAAATCAGCTGTTCAGTCTGTTTATTGCTCTTTAAGATAATCTGGGATTTTTTTTGTCCTCTGCCCCTGCCTGTCCCTGCTTTTCTTTGGTTTTCAATCTGTAGCTTAATTTAAAAAAAAAAAAAAACACAAATAAACAAAAAAAAATTATTTTATTTATTTATACTTGGCTGCAGCCAAGTAAAACTGTTTCCTGCTATCTTTGGTGCCTTGCCTCGTCTGTCCCTATAACAATTATACCACAGCCCCTCCACCAAGGATTGCTCATGTCCTTATCCCCAGAACCTGTGTCCATGTTTTGTTACCCAGTAAAGTGGAATTAAGTTTCCAGAAGTAGTTAAGGCTGCTAAAGCTGTAAGATAAGTTAATTGTGTTGTTTCAAGCAAATAAATTTGTGATAATCTGCTCTGGCAACAATAAGAAACAGCACAGCAGGGCTGACAGAAAGAAAGAAAACAGTATTACTCTTTAGATGTTGGAAACTTTTATTTTGTTCAAAATGCAAATAGATTCATATTTTTCAAATCTCCTCTACGTCTTAAAGTATTTGCTACCCTTGCCACCTCAAGTCCTCCATGGAGTTTAAAACTGCATAATTTAACTACAGAGGACTCTGTGTCTTAATTAAAGTGCATCTGTATGTATGGTGGATAAAGGATTCAGAGAAGAGGAAGGAAATCTGTACTCTTTTATAAGAGGATATATCTGACCTCCTGGATTCATCCAGTGTTACCTTGTTTATTATCCTCAGTGTACCAGGATCTATGCCGAGCACAGTGTTCTGTTTAACAGGAGTTGTGATCTGATGCAGGGTACAAAACTTAATTGGCACAGAAGGAAGGAGTTTTAACTGGGCTCTTTCATAGAATTATTGACACCTTCAGAGGTGTGTGTGTGTGTGTGTGTGTATAACTCCTCTACTTACCCATCTGTTTTTCAAAGCACAAACTAATACAGCAGCAGCAACAGCAACAGTAATCCTAATCATGGCTGACACTTAGGAACTCTTGGTGTGCACTACAGCAGTCATTAATATTTTACATTCCTAGTTCCTTTTGGTCTTTCCACATCTGCTGCTTTTTTCTATTGAACTATTCTTTCATAAATACAAAAAAAATGGTGCTTACATGTCTTAATTATTTGCTGTCTAGTTTATCCCTTTTCTGTCATTTCTGATGAATCTTAAACATAATAATATAAAGACTTTGCTGAGTGCATGGGAACATCCAACCTTGAGTTGAGAAAGGAAGAACAACTCCTTATCCACAAGGATATGCCTGAGAAATCAGAGACATTGAGCTTCAGTTGACACAGCACTGATCCCCAGTTAGGGGATTTTCCTAGTGAAACTTCTCGTTTGCTGATGTGTTTCCTCAGGAACCATATTATGTACGTTGCATCAAACCCAACGACAAGAAATCCCCTCAGATATTCGATGATGAGCGTTGCCGGCACCAAGTGGAATACCTTGGATTGCTGGAAAACGTGAGAGTGCGCCGAGCCGGGTTTGCCTTCCGCCAGACCTACGAGAAGTTCCTCCACAGGTGAGAACAGACCCAGTGGAGAAGTAGAGTCCTGCACACAGCAGCACAGCAGCTAAGGCCTGTTGCTGCACCTAAACAATGAGAATGATAGTATTTCACAGGGCTGTTGTGAGGATTAAGTTAAGTGGGTAAAAAGCCTATATTACTGGCACATAATAGATACTCAATTAATGCTACTTACCATTTCTGGTCATGATCATTATCATAATAGTAGAATATAAAGAAGTTAAGCCTGGGGACACTGAAGTTAGTCGACCTGCTTTGAATCCCGGCTTTACCATTTTCTAGACATGTGACCTTGGGCAACTCCCATAACCTTTCCATGCCTCGGATTCCTCACATTTGAAATGAGGATTATAGTGGTAGCTATTTTGAAGGTTTTCTGATGATAAACAAAGCGCTTAGAATCATACCTGACTTGAAACCACTTCATAAATGTAAAATGTGTTCTTGTTTTAATTGATAATGCCAATGATTGTTGGCAGCTTGGAATCCAAGAATGCTTTCAGTTTCATCTGTTTGTATTTAAATATTTATTGAACATTTTCTACATTCTGGACTACAGGTCCCACAAAAGATGCATAAATTAATACATAAAACATAAACCATAAAAATGCAGAAAATTCTAATACTGTAGATTGGTCAGTCAGAAGTCTCTAAGGAGATAGCAATGATAGAGAAATGCCAGGCATACAAAGACCCGAGAAGAGAAAGTGGGACGGAAGGAGCAGCCAGGGAAAGGCACCAATGCAGTAATGAGTGTGGTGCTTTTGGTACCTGACCTAGTCACTATGGTTGGAGGACGCTGAGGGGCAGGCATGGTGTGAGATGAGATCCGAGGAGACAGACCGAATCATGTGGAACTTTGTAGTCAGACTGAACCATTTAAATTTCGACGAGGTGTGATAGAAAACCATGGGTGAATTTTAAGCATGGAGTGACACAGTCATGGGTGTCTTTGAGGGATCACTGAGGCTACTGTGTGAACAAAAAGCAAGGAGATGCTTAGGGATGCTAGTACAGGAGCATGGGAGAGATGGCTTGAAGATAACACCTCAGCCGGGTGGTATTGTAGATATGAGTGGCGTAGATTAAGGATGTGTTTGGGGGGTAACGATGAGAAGACTTGCTCATGAATGGATTGGTTATGATGAGACAGGTGTAGAGAATAATAAAGGATGACAGTAGATTTGAGTTTGAGCATCTGGGAAAGCATGATATCCTTTGCTGAGATAAAATAGGTCAAAGAAGCTTGAAGAGAGGACATGGAACAGAAGCAAGGAAAGAATCAAGATTATTCTCTTAGCTGTGTTAACTTGGAAATGCCTGCTCCGTGTCTAGGTAGGAACACTGAGTGAGCTGCATACCTAGACTTCTAAAAAGAAGTCAGTCTGCAGATTACATGTAAAGCCCTGGGACTGGGTGGAGAAGAGGAGGAGGAGGAGGTCTGTGACAGTATTTAGATTTGTGGTTTGACACAAAAGAACCAGCAAAGAGTAGGAGCAACCAGCAAGTTAGGAGGAAAACCAGAAGAGGGCGGTGTCCGAGACAAGAGAAGATGGTGTCTCAAGAAGAAATAGCCTCGGATACCACTGTGCAACCAAGTAACAAAAGCAGTTTAACCAGGAGACTTGGTGATGCTGAGGTAAAAAGAGAAAGTGGGTGGAGGCTGATTTGAGCAGGACAGAAAAGGGACATGCAGTGTCAGACACCAAAACAACTCAAAAACTTGGGCTAAGCCTGAGAGTAGAGAAAATGGAAGCATTAGCCAGAAAAGGATGTGAGGTCAGGAGGTCCTAGAAAAGGTCTGTATGCAGGTGGGTATGATTCAGAACCAGGGAAAACCTGTGACGCAGGAAAGAGGGAGATAATTATAGTAAATCCTTGAGACATAAGATGATACCGAATCCTGGACATAAGTTTGTTAGCCTAGGAGAAGGGGCACTTCACCACAGCAAAAAAAGACAGGTGGGGAACACAGACACAGGGACAAGAAGCTCAAAGCTTTGACAAATACAAAAATGCTCCTGTTGGATCCTTTGTGTTTTCTCAGTGAAGTGTGCAGCGACATCATGAGCTGAGAGTGAGGGTTAGGAGAAGTGGCACATAGGAGGCTTAAGGGGAAATGAGACTGTTCGTTTTGGAGAGCTGGAGAGCATAGGTTTGTTTTAACAGGATTGCCATCAGGAAGAGCGGAGTGCCCATTTGAGACTCATGGTTATAAACCTAAGATGAATTTGGTGCCGTGGCACATGCCGGTAATCCCAGCAGCTCAGGAGGCTGAGGCAGGAGGATCGCAAGTTCAAAGCCAGCCTCAGCAACTTAGTAAGACCCTAAGCAACTCAGCAAGACCCTGTCTCAAAATAAAATATTAAAAGGGCTAGGGATATAGCTCAGTGGTTAAGCACCTCTGGGTTCAATCCCCAGTACAATTGATTGATTGATAGATAGATAGATAGATAGATAGATAGATAGATAGATAGATGAGACCAACTAGCCTTGTCAGATTTTCTCCATGAGCATTCTGCAAGAGATTGCACGAAATATTCTTGCTTGAAATGAATAAAAGTTTCTAGCATATTAGTTTGGAAAATTGGAATTCAATTTTACATTAATCGAAAGGTTACACTCAAAACTGACCATTTTTTCCCTGTAGAAATCACACAGATCTTTACAGTTGGTTTTTCTTTTCTATTGAGGCTGTGTAGCAGTGACACCAGGGTATTCAGTTGAGGTCCAGGTTCTTGGCATCCCAGACAAAGAATTGAGCAAGACACGCAGAAGTAACAGGCAGACCATAGATTTGTTGAAAGTGAAAATAACACTTCATGGGGTAGAGTCAAGTAGGCCGAGTGTGGTGGCCCAGGGCCCCTCGTCTGGGCAAGTCTTGTCCTATGTGCTGAGCTGCACCTCACCCTCCTCTCTGCATGGACCTGATTGAAGACCTTGCTCCATTTGTCCCTATTGGTCACTTTATTTTTGCCTACTTTGAATATAGAGCCTGTGGCAGGAGCTATCATGATAATGGAGTTAACACCAACAGGACATGAGGACGCATCCCTCACTCTAGAGGGCACTGCTCTTGTACCTGGCTCTGCCACTTGACATCCCTAAACTCCTACCTCAGTAGCAAAGTTTTCATGCTGTGTTCAAACAGTGTCAAATTATATTATTAGAAAGCTTTCTAGACCGGGCTGGGGCTGGGGCTCAGTGGTAGAGCACTTGCCTCACACATGTGAGGCACTGGGTTTGATCCTCAGCACCACATAAAAATAAATAAACAAAATAAAGATATTGTGTCCATCCACAACTAAAAAATATTTGGGGGGAAAAAAAGAAAGCTTTCCAGTCCATTGTTGTTGCTTAGAAAATTCTAGTAGTTGATCAGACATAGAATTTGTTTTCTGTGTCATCTTCTGCAGAAAATCAGCGGAAGTGAAATATGAGAATGAACAGCACAGGAACAGATAACTCTGGGTTGGGGCTAAACTGAAAGCTATATTACCATGAGGTAAAGGGAAGCATGCAAGCTGTCGAAGTGGACAGTGAGCAAGCTTGATTGAGACGGGATGAGGGATTTTGCAAATACTTGTTACTGCTGACCTTTAATCTCCTTTTGGACTTATTTTACTTTGAAATCAAAAGCTGTTGGTGTGTCTGTTTTTGACATGCAAAACATGGTATAAGGATTAAAATGTTTTCTAATACTCATATAAAACTAGAATGGGGCCATTTTAAAATCCAGCTGGTGTTCCAGGGCTGGGGCCTTCCAGGAAACTGAGGCAGCATGAAGGCCCCCTTCAAGCCCCAATTCTTATGATCAAGTCAGAAAGATTTCAGACATATTGTTCAGAGTAACAGACATGAGTTTATTAAAAAGGATAGGAAAGGGGACACTCTTCAGGGAGAGGTAGGTCCTCTCAGGAAAGAGACAATGTGCCTCTCCTACTCTCCAGTTTTATTGGGGTCCCAGGGAAGTTTCCAGAGAGTCCTGTCCACTTCTTGACTTTTGACTGACAGCAGAATGTCATCAGACCTTCAAGTCCCCATTGCCATGACAACTGTAGGTCACTTTGGCCCATGGTGACTGGTTCTGATTGGAACCTATTCTTAAGATTTTATGGTTGGGGTATTATTCTTATCTCCCTGAGATTTGGGATCTGGTCTGAGGAAGGGTCACAAAAGTCCCCCTCTTGAAGGTAACTTGTGTTCTTCTTATCTGCATTTAGGGCCTACATGTCTCCTGCAGATAACAGGGAGTTTGTGCAGGAATGTAACATACCCTGTGGACTTAAGGAGGCAGGCCTTCAGGGAAATTGCTTTTTAAAAGTGAAAGCACGTGGTCAGCACAGTGGGCCCATTTTATGGAGTCATTCCCTTAACCTCTGTTCCCCTCATTTACATCTGTCTGTCCCCTATCAATGTTTACAGTAGCTACAGCACCAGGAAGTCGCATTAGTGGCCAGGACAGGTAGCCTCCTCCACATTGACAAGGGAGGCAGAACCCAGCCACAGGATACCAGAAAAGAAGAACAGAGAGGCGAGGGGAGACGCGCTGTTCAGACCGTGGCTGGGACTCTCCCTGAACTCAAAGACATCAGCCTCATTAGCAACATTGGATCAAGTAGACAAAGGGCCATATCTTCATGTGAAGGAAATGAAGTTCATGTTTAGAGTCTTCCATGCACAGTTGCCTTTCAAGATTGTGAATAAAATTTTTTAAAAAATTCTTACACACTCAGAAAGTTTATTATTCATAGACCCTCTCTGGAAAATCTTCCAGAGTATGTACTTTAGCAGAAAGAAAGATGAATGGAGAAGGAAAACGTGGAATGCAAAAATGCAGTATAGTACAAATAAATCAGCAATTTTTTTTGTTAAATCTACAAAAGTATTGTGGGGAGGGAGTCTTTAGTAATTACCTTTGACTAAAATTAAATAGGAGTGAGAAATAGAGATAAGTAAAGACTTTTGTCCTATTTACGAAAAGGACATAGATAATGCAGATAATTTATGTGTTGAAATTTTCAAGAGAATTGTAAAAATAGCCGCTCATATTTTAAAATGTTTACTCTGTAAACCAGGCACCCTTTGGTACATTCTACATGTAATAAATCACTGACATTGACACTCACAGGAGGTGAGTATGTTGCCTTCATTGTATGTAGATGAGGAAACTGAGGCACCTAAAGAACAAGTAGCTTGCCACAGGCCAGTAGCATGGGTGCCATGTTTGAACCCCGCAAATGGCTCTGACCCTAGGATCTTCAACAGTTCTTTAGAAATGGGAGTGTCACTCAGTAGGGGTAGTGGAGGCGCAGCACTGGCCTAGCATGCGTAAGGCCCTGGGTTCAATCCTTAGTAACCAAAAAAACAAACAAAATTGCCTCATAATTGAATGTATTTTTCAATTTGAGGAGAAAATGAAAATGGAATGAAGAAAGCTCAGTCTAAAGGAAAGCAGAGTAACAAGAAAGTACACCACTAATCATGATAAACATGTTAAACATGGAACTTACTGTTTTAAAAGACATAAATTTTGCGCAGACAGAAGTCTATACTATACAGCCGATGGTTATTTAAGTTGAGATAAATGCCTCTCTAGAACCATCTAGGGATTGTGCTAGATGAGATGATGGGCTGTGCTTCTGGGAAAGGAGCCTCTTCTTACTCTGCAGACTGGTTCATCTTCTGCTTCATGTAAAGTGCATTTTTTTTAATTGAGAAAGTGTCATTTTATTTTATTGTCATACTGAATGCACCAATTAGCTGTGGAACATGGGATAGGATAGAAGGTGTGTCATACATCAGACTGTTGTTTTCAGTGATGATGAGAAATAAAGTGATATTTTCTACAATCAATTTTTGCTTTAAGATTTGGAAGGTTTTTTGGTAAACGTCCTAGGTTTAAACCTGAATTTTCACTTGTCACTTTCTTTTATTTTCATTGCCTCTATTGAATAAAGAGAGAAGGATTTTAAGCATACTTATAACCTTAAAAACTGCTCAAGTCCTTCAGGGAGGTCAGACAAGTTGTCAGGAAGCAGATGAGTTCAGCTTTTTCATTAGCAAGTTCAGGACGCTGGTTTGCTAGAGAACTGGGGTCAGGGCCTCCGCTGGTGGGAAGGCAGGCAGAGCGCCTAGACCCTGCCACGTGAGCTGAGCAGGGTGGCAGCAGCATTGCTTCCAGCTTCTGTGGTGTGCCCGGGACTGCCGACAAGCACCATCACTACCCCGGCAAGGGCCCAACTTGGATGGACCCTTACTCTATTTTAATAATGAATTCGAGAGGTTTCTGATCTAGTCCTTCTTTTTTTTTTTCACGTGAGGCTATGTGGCATTACCTGTCTTCCTATTAAAACTCTTTCATTTGGTTTGGATTTCTGTGTCTATGTAACAAAGTAAGTAGACTTTTAAACACATTCCTTCATTTTTTCCACAAATACGTTATCACTGCAGGCAACTTGACAGGCAGAAGGCCCAGAGTGGGAAACAGCCTCTGCCTTCATGGAACATTTAACAGAAAATCCCACAAATCCATGTCATCACAAACTGTGATGAGTGTCTGGGGGGAGACAACTCCAAGCGAATTGCCTTGGAGATACTGTTAGGGTGGGGAATGTTGACCTGGAGGATCAAGGAAGAAGAGGAGGAGGAGGACGCCCCGCCCCCTGCAGGGGGCTGGCCAGCCCACCTTCTACACCTGGGGAACTTGTAGAGAGAAAGGCCAGGGGCAGCCACGCCCAGGTCCGAAGGTGTGAGAAGAAGGGAGCAGTAGATAACAAGTGATTTAAGGCTTCCGAGGAAGCCACTGTGGCTGATGCACCCAGGATGGCTTGGAAAGGAAGTGGAAAACCACCGTCAAATCTTTCGTAGGGAGCTCAAAGCTGGCTTGAATTAGATTGCAGCTGTGACAAGAAAGAGAATCATTGGATTTTATATATTTGTTGGAGGAAGAATCAACCAGATTTGATGATAGATTAGAAGTAATGATTTTAAAAAAGGGGATAAAAATGTTCTCAGGATCCCAACTTTAGTACCTGGATGAACTGAGGCAGGAAAGATTGAAGGAGAAGTTTCAAACGCCTTCTGGACCTGTCTAGGCCCTGAGTTCAGGAGTCGGAAGTTTATAATTAAGGGAAAACCCGGGAATGATACATTCACAGATTGAAAAATACATCTTATAATGTACATATTAAAATATTTACATATTTATGTTTTACATTTTACTTATTATTTAAATCCAATGGGCTGGATGAGGCCATGTGGAGAGTGTGCTACTTAGAGGCTGTCCACCACTTAGGGGTCCAGTAGTAGCCAGAATTGCCAGAAAATGAGACTAAGGAGGAATATCCAGAGACCAAAGGAAAGCAAGGAGAGTGTTCTGTGGTGGACACCAAGAAGTCACAGGGAGGTCATAAGCTGGGTAAAGTAACTCTGTCAGATGCTGCTTAGATATCTGTCATCTTAGCTAGAAATGTGAAAAGCCTGTGAGACTTTAAAAAGACTCCTGGAAAAGCACTAAAGGAGACTTGCACAAGTGGGAAGACATGCCTTGCTCTTGGAGGGGACAACTCAGCACCATATATAAATTCAATAAAATGATTATCAAGGGGATTTGGGGTTTTTTGGTTCTCTAAGTTTGTTTATTTGCTGAATACCGGTTTTTTCCTGGAACTATAAAGCCTGATTCTGAAGCTCATATGAAAAATAGGCATGTTAGAATAGCTAGAAAGACCTTTAAAAACAGGGAGAGATTTATACTGTGCTCGTAGCCTCTGTGATTAAAACTGTGTGGTTTTGATGCACAGATGGACAGCCATGAAGCAGATCAGAAAGTCCAGAAATAAACTGAAGCACATATGACCATTTAGTATGTGATAAAGATGGCAAATGAAATCACAGGGGGCGGGGAAGATGGGCTTTAAAATGGTATTGGATTAGCTGGGTGGCTCTTTATCAAAAAATAAAATTTGACTCATCCTCACACTATATGCCAAGATAAGACTCCAAACAGATCAGAGATCTAAACATAAAAGAATGAAAACATGCAAGTACTAGAAGCCAACATCAGTAGATTACTCTATAGCCTGGGTGTGAAGAAAGGCTTTCTCACAATAACTTAAAATTTGATGTGCAATATAAGAAAAAAATTAATTTCACTATGCATATTAAACAACTTTGCATGACAGGCAGAATTCTAAGATGCCTCTGGGTTTCCATGCCCTGTAATACCCTTGAGTATAGGCTGGACCTATTGATGGTGCGATGTCACCTGTGAGTACAAGCTGCAGAAGATCATGACTTCTGCTTGCACAGCTCAGGAAACCAACTGCCACTCAGTGAGCGGCCAGTGTGATAAAAAGCTTAGAGATTTATATGTAAAAATGTAGCTACTTACACATCAATGCATACAACAACATCGCTTAATTTTGTTTTAGTTATAAGAGTCTGTCTTGGGACTTCTTGATTTCCTTCGAAGAGTCATATTGTTTATAAATAGTGTCAGTTTTGTGCCTTCTTCAGTCATTTGCCAGCTTGCTCTTTGGTCTCCCTGTGCTGCTGGTTAGAACTCCAGATAATGCTGCGTAGACCCCATGGTAGAAGCACCCTTGTCTTGCGTCTGTGAAAATATGTTCAAGTTTGCCTACTTTAAAGTGATATTTGCTGTAAATTTTGGGTAAATAGGGGCTGGGGTTGTGGCTCAGCAGTAGAGCACTCACCTAGCATGGGCAAGGCTCTGGGTTCGATCCTCAGCACCATATAAAAAATAATTAAGTAAAATAAAAGTGTTGTGTCCAACTCCAATTTAAAAATAAATATTTTTTAAAAATATTTTATTACATTAAGGAAATCCTTCCTATCCCCAGCTTGGTATGAGTTGTTATCATGAAGGAGTGTTTTATTTTATTGAAGACAAGTTTTTTTAACATCTCTTATCAGGCTAATGAAATTTGCTTTTGTTAAGAATTTGCAAGAAGGCTTTGTTTTGTCTGCTACTAAGCATCTTGAATTTTTTTTGAATAGTTTTTCTGTTAAGATGACCACATGGTTTTTCTCCCTTGCACCCTATATTTTTTCCATCCAGGTACAAGATGATCTCTGAATTCACGTGGCCCAACCATGATCTTCCTTCAGACAAAGAGGCTGTCAAGAAACTGATAGAAAAATGTGGTTTTCAGGATGATGTGGCTTATGGGAAGACCAAAATTTTCATTCGAACACCCCGTACATTGTTTACCTTGGAGGAACTCCGTGCCCAGATGCTCGTACGGATTGTTCTCTTTCTACAAAAGGTAATTTTATATTTTTTAAGTAAGAGTAGTTTTTGCTTTTATTTTTTTTTTAATTTACTAAATGCTTTCTGTAATTCAAGAAATGTGCGTGGATGGAGCCGTTCGCATGTCTGGTCAGATCTTGAAATGTTTGCTGCCTTCACACGTGGAAAACTTATTTGGCTGCCCAAGTTTATCCTTAAAACTCTGAAGACTTTTTGACTTGTGGTATTTAGAGTTGGAGAGAGAGCTAGACCATCTGCTTTTTGTCTTTTGTAGTTAACTATGTTTTTTCATTCAGCTTAGATGCTTAAAGAATTTTTTTATTAGAGCATTATAATTCTACATACTATTTGGGTTCATTCAGACAGAATCATACATGCAAGGGATTTGGTTTCAGTCTCCTTTCTGCCTTCTCCCACCTCCCTCCCCCTTTTTCCCCTTCTTTACTGGTCTTCCTTTCACTCCTTTATTTATTTATTTCTGATTGGTACTTTCTACATATACATAAAGGTGAAATTCCCCTTGGTATGTTTATATATGTATATAACATGATTTTGTTAAATTCATTCCATATTTCTTCCCCTTTCCCTCTTTCCTACCTCCCTCTCCTTCTCCTCCTGCTCACTCCACTGATCATCCCTGTATCTTTATAATATCCTCTCCCCTCCCCCATTGCTCTCTTTCCCTTATTTTGCTCTAGCTTCCATATATGAGACAAAACATCCGACCCTTGATTTTCTGAGTCTGGCTTACTTTACTTAGCATGATTTGCTCCATTTCCATTCATTTACCAGCAAATGCCATTATTTTATACTCCTTTATGGTTGAATAAAACTCCATTGTGTGTATGTTCCACATTTTCTTGATCCATTCATCTGTTGACGGGCATCTGGGTTGATTCCATAATTTGTCTATTATGAATTGTGCTGCCATAAACATTGAAGTGGCTGTATCACTATAGCATGCTGATTTTAGCTCTTAAAGGATTTTTTTTTAATCTTGTAATTCAGAAATTTTGCCAACATGCTTGTGATCACCGCCCTCACCCATCATTACCCCACCACCACCCTTAACCTCACTTTATGAACTTGTACCTATGGTCATTGAGCTGTGCAAGGCCCCCTTCTCATTTTATTCATGCATTCATTCTTTTTATTGTTCCGTGGCCTTTCTTATAGCTTCCATGTGTACTATTTTATTGTAAAAAAATTCTATATATGTGTATTTGTTAATCAGCCTTGTGTTGAGGTAACCAAAATACCTGATAAGAACAACTTAGAAGAGAAAAAGTTTAATTTGGCTCGTAATTTCTAGTTCTCAGTTCAAAGTCAGCCAACTCCATTGCTCGGGGTTTGAGGTGAGTCAGAACATCATGGTGGAAAAGCATGGCAGAGGAAAGCTGCTCAGCTTGTGGATGCTGGGAAGCAGAGAGGAGGAGGCGCTGGGGAGAATCCACATTAGCGCTGGGTTCCTCTTCAGAATGACTACCCATTTACACAACCACCAGCTGCTTCTGAGGGTTCCCGTATGCCCACATCCCTGACCCATGTGATACTTCCCCCTGAATTGCATCAGGTAACTGGTATAATGATGCCTCACTATTTTATTTGGTTTTGCTACTACTAAATTACTACTGAATTGGAGCATTTCCAAAAAATGCTTATTTGCTTCTGGGGATTTCCTGTAAACTGCCCATTTGTATCCTTTGCCCATTTTTCTACTGGAGTTGGCATTTTCTTGTTGATTACCAGGAATTCCTTGAATAGTCTAGATAGTAACCTGTTTTTGCTTTAAACTTTATATGTTCTCCTATCTTGTAGGCATTCAAATGAACTTTATCCATAATATGCTTTGTTGAACAAAATCCTCAAATTTTACATCATCAGACTCTTTTTTTGAACTATATAGTTTTACCTTTTACATTTCAGTCTTTAGTCCATTTAAAATCTACCTATAAATATAATTTCATATAGGGATCCAGTTTTTTTATTTTCCTCTATGTAGTTAGCCAATCTTCTCATCTACTGGACAGCCTGTCCTATTTCATTGTTTTGTTTTTTGAGAGAGTGTGTATATGTCCCACTTTTGTCACTTGTTTATATATTTATATACATATATGAGAAGGGAGAGAGAGAGAGTGTGTGTATTGTGTGTGTCAGAGAGGGCTATTCTGTTCCATTTTTCTATTTGCCCCTCTTGCATTAATGCCATACATTTTGTCATAGTATGCCTTCGTGTATGGTAGGATAAATCCATTGCCTCTACTTTTCTTTATTAAAATGGATTAACCTACACATAGACCTGTATCCTGCAATGGAAATTTTAATATATAAGAAGTTCATTAAATGCAACAATTTTTATTAATTGCATTTTTTATATTGCTTTTGTTCAGTTCTGGTTTTCTTTCTTGAGAATACTCATGAATTTGTAAGTTGGGTCTGTTTTTTGTCTACTACAGTGAATTATTTTCATGCATCTGTCCTCTATCAGGTGCTTACTTGTGATGGTTTTGTTCTTTTCAGATCTGATACTGTTGTTTTTTTCTTTGAACATACCTAAGACGTTGAGTCAAGCTCAGTTTCAGGCCACAAACCCAGGTGATCGTTTCTCTCAGTGTGCTTAAGACAGCTCGGGTTGGTGACTGTCACACACTGTAGCTATTAATAGTATCCCAGGCACTCTCAAAGTGTCCCAGTATGGGTAATGGACCGCGTCGTCACCCTCTGTGGAACTCACTCCCTGTCCATTTGGTGTCTAGTAGGTTCTTCTTCCCAAACATACAGTGGCAGTTTTTCCACCTCTTTCACAGTGGTCAGTGTGCCACAAACTTTTGTCTGTTACATCTCTGCTGGCCAAGGACAGGGTCTGCCACTCCCCTTCCACCTCACAGCCCATCTCAGACTTGAAAAAATACACTTGGGCTCTGCCTCTGCCTCTCTCACCCCCCCTCTGATAGCCCTTGACTTCTAGAAATGCAGCATGCCGTTACACATCCCTGCCTCTGCTTTCTTTCTAGTGAGAAGTTGCACTCTAGCTAGGAAAGAAAGATTCGAGAGGAGAAGGGACAGTTGCTTCATAAACCATTAGCCATGCAGTGGAGGGAAGCTGTCCCATCTTCTGTGATACATAGGTCTCATGTTTCTCATTCATAAGGCAGTGGAGTAGGGAGGGAATAATGTCTCCCTCCCTGGTCTCAGACCATTCTAGAACTTGATATAGGCAATCTACTGATTATGTCCACAAGCCATAAAAATCATGGGAATTCCTCCCAGTTTCTAGAAATAGATTCTCTGTCACCTAACCTGTCATGCCATGTGTGTTTTTTCCTCCTTCTGTATCCTCACAGGACTTGAGTAGGAAGTTAAGAGAGGGAGGCAGCATCAGGAACTACTGAGGGGTTTTGTTTTTTGTTTTGGTGGTTTTTTATGTGTTTTATTTGCTTGTGGTACAGAGGATTGAACCTAGGGGCACTCTACCACTGAATTACATCCCCAACTCCCACCCCTTTTTGTTTTTCCTTTGACAGGGTCTTGCTAAGTTGCAAGTTGCAAGATTACAAGGTTAACCTTGACCTTGCAATCTTCCTGCCTCAGTTGCTGGAATTATGGGTGTGCACCACCACACTTAGCGGGAGCTGCTGTTTTAAACAAGAATCTCCAACAACTGATTTTTATTTCCTTCTTAAATAAAAATGGCTTTATTTTTTCTGATTATATAAATAGTGTATGCATATTGTAAAATCAAATTCAGGGCTAGGGATGTGACTTAGTGGTAGAACTTTTACCTGGTATGGACCAGGCCCTGATTTCCATCCCTATCCCCTCAAACACACAAATCCAAACCATACAAAAAATAAAAAATAAATAAAGGAAGAGGTGAAAGATCACCTAAAATCCCACATAATGAAATATGTCTTATCTTAATATAGCGGTGACCACTTCCCCCATCCACTGCCCCTCCCAGTGCTGGGGATTGAACCTAGCATGCTGGGCAAGTGCTCTGCTATTTAACTATATATACCCCAGCCCCACCATCCTTTTTGATACCTTTCTGGGCATATTTATAAGCACACATATTGAAAAAAATGCGATCACAGTTCCTATGATGATTTTCTTATGATCATCATTCTCTTTTCCTACAATATTCTGTTATTCTCTTTTTTCCTGCACATTTTCTTCCTCTGCCCACCTCTCTTCCCCCATGCTGTGTCAAGGGTCCTCAGAACCACCCCCAGTTTCAGTGATTCACTAGAAGGACTCACAACCCAGCACAGAGTTGTACTGATGAGTAAAGTTCATTGTAGCCAAGGATCCAAAGCAAAATCAGCAAAGGGAAAGGACACCTAGTGGGAAGTCCAGAGGAAACCAGGAGCTAGCTTCTAAGCGTTCCCTCCCATGGAGCTACAGAAGCAATTCCTCCAGTAGTGAGTAGGGCCTGCACAAGCCAGGTGGTCGGTCTCCAGGGGAGCCCATTAGAGAGTGCTCAGTGTTTTCTATTGGGGGCTGGTAATGTAGGTACCTCTTCCTAGCCCCCACCCAAATTCCAGACTCCCAGAAGGAAGTCGGGCATTGAGCACCAACTGAATTGTTTATACAAGCAGTTTAAGCCCAGGGTCACTCTTATTATGTCCATGTAGGCAGCTGTTTGCCAGCATCTCCCAGACACCAGCTGCTCAGCAGGCCTCTAAGAATGACTGCCTCAGACCTGCAACTTTCACTCCTTTCTGGGCACCCCACAGGGTTCCCATAGACCTCCTGTCCACACAGCCCTCCAGCCAGGGGCCCTCATTTCTATGCCCTGGATTCCCAGAGGTGTCCTTGTGGAGTTGAAGGGTGTGAGTGTGTGTTTAATCATAATGATTCACATATTTCTACCCACAATGTAAACAAACGCTCTTTTCCCTAAATTTCCGATGACAGTGGCTTTTACCAAGCATTTGAAGTTTTTCCATTCTGATCAGTGACAAATGGTATCTTATTTCTACTTTTTTATTTCCATGGCCACTAGTGAGGGTGTGCTTTGGGCCTTTCAGATTCCTTCTCCTGTTGTCGATTTATTCATATCTGTGGCCCATTTTTCTCTTGGGTTGTCTGTCTTTTTCCTATAAATTTTGGGAGCTCTCTGTATATATGTGTATTAATTTTGTGTGTTACAATTAGTTCGTTAAAGTGATTTGTCATTTGGCTATTCATGGTATACTCTTCTATGTGAAGTTTTTCACTGTAAATATAATGAAAAATGTCTTATCTTTCCAAGTATAGCTTTTGGATTTCTACAAAAAAAAAAAACATGAATCTGTAATTTATTTTTGTACATGGTGTGATATAGGGACTCAACTTTATTTTTTTCTAGGTGAATAACAAGCTGTTTCAATATCGTTCATTTAAAAATTCCTCTTTTCTCCAATAACTTGAAATTTCACCTTTGTCCAATGTTAATTTTGCATATGTATGTGATCTATTCCAGGACTCACTGTTGTATTCAACAGTGTGTTCCTATGCCAGTATCAACAGTGGGTTCCTATGCCAGTATCACACCATGTTTAGTATAGTACATAATAGATTTTAATCTCTGGGAACCTAGCTCACAGCATATTTGCATACATTTTCTGCACCTTATTGGAGATTTAATGGCAGGTTGTAAGAGGCAGAATCAAAAATGTTGACTAAAACCAGAACCTCCAAAATTGGTTTCTGTTAAACAGATAAACTGCATAGTCACAAAGAAAGGTTGCAGAAGAGATACAAACTGTTATTTTTCAATTCATAAAAACAAGTATAGTTCTCCACTGTTGTTTAAACCATTACCTACTCGTTATCAAGAATTGTAGGTAATCTGTTGAGTGCATCTTGTTTCCTTTTATTTACTTGATTAGGGCTGATGTTGTAGGAAGTTTGTGAAATTACTGGAAATATCATTTTTTAATTTTAACTTATTTATTTGTTCTAATCAGTTACACATGACAGCAGACTGCTCTTTAATTCATTACACACAAAGGCAGCACAATTTTTGACTTCTCTGATTGTACCCAAAGTAGAGTCATGCCATTCATGCAATCATACATGTACCTAGGGTAATGATGTCCATTCTCATTTTGGAAATATCATTTTTTACAAATCTAGACTTCAAAGACTTTTATTGGTTTTGTAAATCTAAAAGTGATGACAATATAAGTTCATGTAAAAATGAGAAATATAATTTTTATTTTAAATATAATTTTATTTTATATTAAACATAAATTTAAATCATTATCATGTCACTGTTGTGTAGTATTTGGGTTGTGTCTGCTCTCCTGGTGCTGTAGGCATTTCCAATGCTTCACTCTAACATGTCTCATTACAGCGCACATCTGTTTACTTAGACCAGTGCCTGGTGCATACTTGGAACGCGGTAAATGTTAGCTCTTCTTACTTCAGCCAGTACTGCTGTTACTATTAGGCATTTGTACATATCCTTGATTATTTTTTTGGAATAAATTTTCAGAAATGAAATTGTTGTTTTAAAATATGGGTATTTTTAAGATATTTTTATATCTACTTTCAAATGGACCCCAGAAAGATTGTACCAATCTACATTCCCATCAACTAATGCATGAAAGAGCTGTCTCACTGAAGCACTCTCATTCTGAATGACCTAAAAACCTGTATGTTTTACCTGAATATTGAAAAATGAATTCTGTGAAAAGCCCCAGTCATAGTATACTCATCTATGCAACATTGAATTTTTAAAAATCTATGTTTTGTAGTCTTCAATATGTGATACAGGAAGGGCCTTGGCCTCTCATCTACACCATTATAAGGAATAATTACATTCTCAGAGATATAATCAAAACTGTGTGGTCCAAAATGGTCAAAGTACATGACATGATGACCAGTTAAGATCTCTATAGTCAATTATAAATGCTCTTCAACAAAGGGCTATGTCTTAGTCAGCTTTCCATCACCAAAATGAAATATCTGAGATAATCTACTCAGAAGAAAAAAATCATTTTGACTCAGAGCTTTGGAAGTTCCAGTCCATGAACAATTGACCCCATTATTTGGGGCTTGTAGCAAGAAAACACATCATGGCAGAACCTTGTGGTGCAACAAAACCCCTGAGCTTGTTAGCCAGGAAAAGAGAAAGGAGGCCAAGGTCCTACAGTTCCCTTCAAGGGCACCTTTCCAATGATAAAGGACCTGCCACTAGGCCCAGCCTTTCAAAGGCTCCACCATCTCCCCATAATGCCATAAAGCCTTTAACGTGGGCTTTGGGGGATACTCAGCATTCAAACTGTAGCAGGCTAACTACCCCCCAGGTAAAAAGAGTTCACCTATTTGTCTTATAGGTAGTCAAGAAACACTCTTCCAGCCTATCAACCTATCCAAATTTGTGTTAATGGTCACACAAAAAATAAACTTTCTCAGTAGTTTTCCATCTCCCTTTGAGAATTTATCCTTAGTAACTAACCTTATATGACAGTTTTGATCTTTTCCTATGATTCCTTAGAATGAGAATGTTCTCAGAATGAGAATTCTAAGAATTCTCTTAAGAATTCTAAGAATTTAAGACCCTTCCTGTGTCATTCTAAGAATTCTCTGAAGGAATTTTTTTTGATAATTTCCCTATTCCATTCTTCTTCCAAGACAACAAAATATTTTAGAATAATTGGATACAATATCAGAGAATCGTGACTCTTGGTGATGTATTTGGTGCAGTATTTTCATTAAAAATCAGTTCATCGTTAACTAGTAGTTAAAAGTTCAAATTACAGTCTTCTTTTGGGATTTCCTCAACAATGCAAAAAAATGCATTCTATTGTTTGAGAATATAATACAAGGAGATAAAAGAAATAAAAAAGCCAGAAAGGCCCAAGTTGGAGAAGGGAAAAAAAAAAATACTGAAACAACAAAATTAACTTGGATGGATTTATGTCACCACACACTGAGTAACAGTCATCATTCACTTCAACTCAGCTCTGGGTTTACTCCTGAACCAACTGTATGCTTGACTCCTCACTGAACACCTCCTTGCTTAAAGCTGCGGTTTCAAAAACTTTAATTTCTTCAGTTCTCCAGAGTGGTACCACTTGGAAATGACAGAACCTTTGAAAGGCTGGGCCTATTGGGAGGGCCTTGGAGGAAATGTGGGATCCTGGGCTCTTCTTCTTTCTCTCTCCCTGGCTGACAGGGTGAATAGTTTTGCTCTATCAAGAGATCCCACCACAATGTGCTTTCTTGCAACAGGCCCAAAATAATAGGATCAATTGTTCATGAACCACAACCTCCATAACTATGAGCCAAAATAAACCATTTTTTATAAATGGATTATCTCAAATATTTCATTCCAGTGAAGGAAAGCTAATGCGTAGCCCTTTCTTTAAAGAGCATCTATAATTGGTTATAAAAATCTTAATTGGTCACCATTTTATGTGTTTGGACCAGTTCAGATCACACAGCTTTGATTCTAACTCTGGGGATAGAATTAGTCCTTCCAATGTGTCATGATATAGATGAGAGGTCAAGACCCTTCCTGTGTCATATACTGAAGTCTTCTAAACATATAAATTCTTTATTAAAATAGTATAGTATTGAAAGTCTTTACATTTTTTTCTTCTAAGCAAATTGTGGGTGCCCTAGAATAACAAGTATAACACACGAATTCCGTAGCAGCAAGATCTGCCAATCCTTTTGAAATTTTAATCATGTGACCCCTGTCCTGCCCCACACCCCATGGTATGAGTTTTCTGGTTTTTATTTCAGTCCTAAACATGGCTTGCAGCTTGTAGCACCCATGACATGACGAACTGTGAGGTCCACAGTCAAGTTTAAATCTAAAGTAAGCTGGCAGTCTTTTACTGTAGTTATATGAAACTACATACATGACTTTATAGGAAATAACAGAAACCCCTTTTTATAAAGGTTCAGACACTTTGGTCACCTAGGGTCAGTTGTTGCTCTGAATTTTATTTTTGCTTGTCAAATGACCTCTCCTGATTAGAAGAGGGTCACGGTTTGACGACGAGGTCATAGCAGAGTTGATGCAATTGCAAAAGCAGGATAGGGTGAAGAGAGCCAGAAGTGGAAAAGAATCTAAGTCTGTGGAAAAACAGGAAAGGGAAAAGGATATGAAAGGGAAAAGGCTGAGAAAGGAGAAAAAGAGCCTCCAGTTAGTGGAATAAGATAATTCAAATGTGTGCTAAAATTATACATGATTACTTCTGACTACGTGGAGTTGAACATGGAATTGTAAAAGGGATGCATGTAATTGGCACTCCACTAGCAAAGTAATATTGTGAAAATAGTATGCAAAATGGGATGCCTGATTTTATCAATCTACCATGCGTGTATGATGTGTACACATGTAATATGCACACTATGTGTGTGTCTCTGTACCGTGTATGATAGTAGTTAAGGAAGTAACAGAAGTATCCAATGTTCTTTTCAAGATGGTCCATGGGAAAGTTTCTCTCTATTCCTCTGTTGGGATCAGCTGTAATTCTCCTTTGCCTCTATCCTCAAATTGCCAGTCAGGGACAGGCTGCTGCACAGCCTCCTTGTGAAACTTTCTTGAATGCTGATATCAGACAGTCTTGAAATGTTCCTGCGATTAATGGGAATGGTGGCTTATGCTTCCACAGGATGTGGCTGAGATAGATACACTTGAACACGTTAGGTGGTATCCACCTATCCCAGATGTTTGAGAATACTTTCAAATTCGAGAATAGATATTGAATCGCATTTAAGCAGATATCAAGATACTCAGGTGATTTTTTTTTCTTTAGTTACCAATACAGAGAATACTACTAATCCAATAGCAATACCATGTCTGCCTCAATAAGATAGCATGCTACTTTTCCTTTTATTCTTATTGATAGTCTAAATAGCACTGGAGTTGATCTGCTCAGGTTGAACTCCCTTGGGTCACCATGTGGAAGGGGCCTTGTTGGAGCATACCTTTTCTCTTGTTCTTCTTGATGTGTTTTTGTTTTGTGTCTGTCATAGGATCTGTATTGGTAATTTATATTTTTCTAGAATGTCATACAGGTTCTCAAACTGAACTGAATGACACCAAAAAAAAAGGTGTTCTCTTAAGCTTCTTCTCCTTCCCTTTGTGTCTGTGATGATTTCACCTATGCTCACTCTTTTTTTTCTTTGTCAATTGTAGCTAATGGTGCATTTATTATTTTTTTCTCAGCACACCAGTTCTCCATTTTGCTTTCATGTTTATTTTTCTTTTAATCTTCATCAATTCCTTTTTAACATAAGGAGCAGAAATAAGGAAGAGATTATCTTTCTCTAATTTCTTTCACATTTACAAATAATGGAGTGATTTTGTTCTGAGATCTGCTTTTGCTGAATCTAGAACATTACATTATCATATAGTTTATGTTTAGGTTTCCTCTTTTCTCAAAATGTGTTTAAAATTTTAAAAAATCATTTTCAGATATATGTTCAGTTGTACTTTCTAGTTTTATTTTTTTTTTTAGTTTTGTTACTTTATGATCACGTTATGCTTTATGGTATACTTTCTAGAATTTATTAAGGTTCCTTTGAGACTTGGTATATAATCATTTTTGTGAAATAGAAGATTATAGATTTTCTTCATGTAGAAGATAATGTATTTTCTTCATTGAATATTTTTATTATGAAAATTGAATATTCATATAAGTAGAAAGAAAATAATATCATCCATGAATACTCATGTTCCCATCACCCAGATTCAAAGATTAACAACATTTTGCCATTCTTATGCATGTTGTGTACGTTTTGGTTAGTTTTTAAAAAGTTTACCCCTCACACATTAGATACAGCACTAATATCTAGGGCATCTAAAGAACTTAAAAAACTAAGCACCAAAAAACAAATAACTCAATCAATAAATAGGCCAAGGACATGAATAGACTGTATCCTCAGTCAATCCTCAGACTGTATCCTCAATCAATCAACAAATATATTTAAAAAAATGTTCATCATCTCTAGTAATTAGAGAAATGCAAATCAAAACTACTCTATCATCTCACTCCAGTCAGAATGGCAGCTATTAAAAACACAAACAACAATAAGTGTTGATGAGGATGTGGGGAAAAAGGTATATTCATACATTGCCAGTAGGACAGCAGATTGGTGCAGCCAATATGGAAAGCAGTATGGACATTCCTTGGAAAACTGGGAATGGAACCACCATTTGACCCACTCCTTGGTCTGTACCCAAAGGACTTAAAAACAGCATACTACAGGGACACAGCCACATCAATGTTTCTAGCAGCACAATTCACAATAGCTAAATTGTGAACCAACCTAGATGCCCTTCAGTAGATGAATAGATTAAGAAAAATGTGGCATATATACAACAATGGAATATTACTCAGCAACAAAGGAGAATAAAATCATGGCATTTGCAGGTAAATGGATAGTGTTTGAGAAGATAATGCTAAGTGAAGTCAGCCAATCCCAAAAAAACAAATGCTGAATGTTTTCTCTGATATAAGGAGGCTGATTCGTAGTGGGGTAGGGAAGGGGAGCATGGAAGGAATAGACGAACTCTAGATAGGGCAGAGGGGTAGGAGGGGAACAGAAAGGGCAGGAGGTTAGCAAAGATGGTGGAATGTGATGGACATCATTATAAGTACAGGTATGAAGACACGAATTGGTGTGAACATACTTTATATACAACCAGAGGTATGAAAAATTGTGGTGTATATGTGTAATAAGAATTGTAATGCATTCCATTGCCATTTATTTTTTTAAAAGTCAATTAAAATTTTTTTAAAAAAATTAAAAATAATTTAAAACAAAGGAAATCCCAGGTATTTTATCATTTCACTCTTGAATGTCAATATAATTTCTACAGATAGATATTTCTAAAAGATACCAACATAGTCCTATTAAAAAAGACTTTATACCATCATCATGCTTTATAAAATTCCTTATGATCATTTAATACATAGCCTATTGGTTGTTCCTAGTTGACTAGGAGTCGTGTCTTCACAGATGGCCAGGGAGAGCTACAGCTCCATTGAAAAAGGAACACACTGGTCTTCCTCACAGTACAATGTCCACACCAGGGCAGGCTCTCAGTTGGATTGGGGTTTTGTTCAAATGTATTTCGGAAACTTGATATTAATTAATAATATTATTAACCATGATTGTCTTTGGCACATCCTTTTATTCTTTAAAATTGTGTGTTTTAAAGGTGGCTCATGTATCACAAAGCCGTGGTTGCTTTACTTTAATTAACAATTCACATTATTTGTATGTCCTTATTATTTATTTTTTAAATTTGCACATTCCTTCTTTTTTCTTTTTTTTAAACATTTATTTATTTTTTAATTGTAGTTGCACACAACAACTTTATTATATGTGGTGCTGAGGATTGAACCCAGGGTCTCACACATGCTAAGCGAGTGCTCTACCACTGAGCCACAACTCCAGCCCCCGCTTTTTTTAACATTTTCTTTTATTTGTAGTTGGACACAATACATTTATTTTATTTATTTATTTCTATGTGGTGCTGAGGATGGAACCCAGCGCCTCGCACGTACTAGGTGAGCACTGTACCACTGAGCCCCAGCCCCAGCCCCTGCACATTACATTCTTATTGCTGTACTGTATTATAGCCCCACTCACAAGATGGCGCTCATGAGGGAGCTCAGTAGAAATCAAAGTAATAAATTCTGAAACTGAGAATAATAACTTAATTGTTAAGTAGTCTGAAGGTTAATACATAGACATTAATTTTGTAAACTAGCCAAAAGTGTGAGTAGAATCATTATCTAAATATAGTTTTTATTGGTTTTGTAATTCATTGGCTCCTATTCCCAAATGTATTGTTTATTGTGAAATTTCATCTAATAGAGCTATGAAGCTTTCACACCATTTTCAAATATAGCACAGCGACTTCTTTGTGAAATCAGTCAACTTTTTTATTTTGTACACTAAAAACAGAATAATTATTTCTCATGTAAAATTACTTTTGCTCTCAAACTAAAAAATAAAAAACCTAAAGTGAGAGCTAGTATTCACTGAGTGAAAAGACTCATTCTGGTTACTTTATGATATTAACTAAGTCAACAAGAACCTTAGGTGCTGGTGTATATTATTATTTCCATATAATAGATAAGGGAGCTAAGGCCCCGGGCAGTTAAGTAATGAGACGGAGGTCACATGCAGATGTTGCAGAGCTGGGGTCTGAACCTGGCAGTCCTCCCCCACACACCCCTGGCCACCAAGCCACCGTGCAGCACCTAGGAAGCATTCCTTAAAGGAGGGACAGGTATGACTCACACTCTGGCAGAAAAGTTTGGGAAACCAGCCACAAAGGTGATAACAGCATCATGCTCAGAGAGAATGCAGGCTGAGATTTGGCAAATTCCTTCATTGAACGGCCATGGTGGACATCTAATGATGTCTGAGTCTGTTAATGTCAAACAAGCAGAGAAGGAGATAATTTTCATACAATTGAAAGAAAACACTGATGTTCAAAGCATGAATCAGCTCTGGACATGTGTACAGCAATGAAAAGCGGTCAGCCATGCTCAGCTTCTTACTAAGAATGAGTGCTCCTGGAGAAGAGATTTCCTTTTGCTTTGCTAGAAGTGATTTTCAAGCCAGGAGCAGGTTAGGTAAGTTGGATGCCACCTGACAAAGCACAAGCTGAATTACAGGAAGAGGAGTTGCCGAAGTACCAGTTCGTTCCAGCTGAGTGCTGAAAGAAAGAAAAGTGTACCTCTGATCAGGTGGTGGCCATTGTCTATATCTTTTCAGTAACTGTGAGAAGGAGCAGGCAGCAGGTGTGTCCTTTACAACATTGCAATATGTGGCCACACTAGAGAAAGTGCTCACATGTATTTTATTTTTTTCAGTCCTAGGGATTGAACCTAGGGGCATCTACTACTGAGCCACACATCCCTAACCCTTTTTATTTATTTTTGAGATAGGGTCTTGCCAAGTTGCTGAGGCTGGCCTTGATCTTGCTATCTTCCTGCCTCAGTCTCCTGAGTAGCTGGGATTACAACCTGTGTGCCAGCACATCCAGCCTCATATGCATTTTTAAATGAGTAATGAACATGGATTTATTTGTTATTACTGAATGAGGACCCTGAAATGAACAAGGTCAGGTTCTACCCAGAAGAAGCCAACGATCCAATTAGGAAGGAGATGTGTTAGGTCTCAAACCAGCAAAATGGAGTAATTGTGATGCTCTAAGATAGGAGTCACTGCTTTGTGGGCTTCTAACTGAGCTGGGAAGAGAAAACTTTCTAGAAAAAGAAGTGCCAAAAACTTCACCAGAATCTGAACTCTGTTAGTCACGATGTACTTGAAAATACATTTACAGGGAGGGCCAGGTGCAATGAATGGCACATGCCTGTAATCCCAGCTACTCAGGAGGCTGAGGCAGAAGGATTACAACTTCAGGGCAAGCCTGGGCAACTTAGCAAGACCCTATCTCAAAAAGTAAAAAGAACTGGAGATGGAGCTCAGCTGTAAAGAACCCCTGGGTTCAATCCCTAGTACTGTAAAAAGGAAGAAAAAAATAAACTTACAGGGAGAACAGAGCTTAATCTGCATTTTATAAATGATTTATACAGATTGAGCTCATTAGAGCTAGATCATCGATGTTACAGTGGGTTAATTGTCACTATAAAAGTAATGGGTAAAAACACTTCCTATGACAAATATAGAGAAGAAAGTTTTCTACAAATATTTTCAAACTTTGTATCCATAACACACATTGACTATCCTAATGCTATTTTATTATTAAGTTTGTTTATGGTGGGTGGTGCCCACCTGTCATCTCAGTGACTCAGGAGCCTGATGCAAAAGGATCATAAGTGTGAAGCCAATCTCAGCAATTTAGGGAAACCCTGTCTCAAAATTAAAAAAAAAAAAAAAATTAAAGGGCTGGGGATGGAGCTCAGCAGTAAAGTACACCTGGTTTAAATATCTAGTAACAGGAAAAGAAAAATAGTTTATCTATTTACTTTCCTAATACCAGTCACTGTGCTTTTAAATGTTTTGTCATTCCACAAAATGCTTCAGTGAACGTTTTTCTTCGTGTTCTCTTGCTTGCAAGTGAATAAGTCTTTGGGGAGCAGCTGTTCTCAAATTTTGAGGACCCCAAAGCATTCCCCTTAGAAGATTCTGTAAAATATCAAAGTACGCAAACATGGCCATCTGAATGATGATATCACTACTTGTGGCGTAGTCTCTGGAAAACTCCACAGCAGACTTGTGAGAGGTTGAGAATTTAAAAAGCAAATAACCTGCTGTTCTTCTTATGAAATTAGTTTTGATTTTGAGGGTCCCTTGAAAAAAATCTCAGCAGTGCTTACAGTTCCCAGACCACACTTTAAGAACTGCTGCAAATGCTTAATTATAGGGTTCATACATTTTAAATTCACTGAAGATTGCTCGATTGTTTTTCAAAATAATTGTACCAGTTTACACTTTCCCAGTATGCACAAGGGTTTTTAATATTATTTGAATTGTCAAACTTTTTAATTGTGACCAGTCTAATAATATTGACCCCTAAATATGACCTTTTCTTTCTTGTAAGCTCAGGTATGTCACATTTTTAGTAGCAAGAGGATTATCAGGTAATCTAGTCCACTGTTTTCCCGCCTTCGTCCTCTGTGGGATTTGGGTGCAGGATGCACAAGGTGGTCTCCCTACCACTGAGCTACACCTCCACCCTGTGCTGTGGAAGATTTAAGGAGGAAGTGATGTGGTCAATTAGTAGTTTTAAATTGACCTGTACTAAGGAGAGGTTAGAGGTTGACCTGTACCAAGAGAGAGATTAGAGACTGGATGCAGGGTGGCCAATGAAGAGCCTGTGGCTGTAATCTAGGAGAAGCTAGTGAACGGGCCAAATTACAACTGTGGGAATTGAGATGGGGAGAAATTCGAGAATAGGTAGGAGATTAAATTAGCAGACCATGACAGTTGTGTAGATGAGGGGCTGATGAAAGGCACAGGTCAGTGGCTCCCAGGTTTCCAGCTCAGGGCCCTGAGTAACTGGTGTCACCAATAACTGAGATAGAGGTGGAAGGGGCAGAGCATCCTTGGGAGACAGGAATGGTGTGGTAAGGTTCAGATGAGACATTGCCAGTGACGATGGTGAGCAAGCAGTTGGATGTGTGAGGAAGGATAGCAAAGGAAGCAGAAGATTCCAGAACATCCAACCAAACAAGGACTGCAAAGTGCTCAGTTAGTCGGACAATTAGGAGATAGTGCTAAAGTTGACCAGGCTACAGCATATGGAAGAAGAAATCCCAGGGCCTGGAATCCTCCAGCAAATAGCTGTTGAGCGTTTATGAATTAATCATGAAAGTGAGAATAGGCATGGGGAAGGATGTATGTTAATGAAGAAACCAAGGAGGTTTGTCTTCTGTAACTGCTAGTAAATGTCGATTACTGAACATTGAAGCCTTACCCCTATGTTCATTACTAAGCCACGCTATTAAAGTAGCATTCCTGTGTACAAGTTATTGATTTTACTATTATGAAGAAATCGTCTGTTGATTTATAATACAAGCCAATAACCAATCCATTTAAATATTTGCACACATTGTAAAGCCCTTTTATAACGATAAAAATGCATCAGCAAAAACTTAACATCAAAACGCTGGAACATTCTTCCCCGATACCCTCACCCCCCCATCTCCCATTTTCCTTCTCCCACCCAATCAGTGAATAAAAAGATAAAAGCATATTTAGAAAATAATGGTGACATGTCAAAAATAATTTGTTTCTTATGTATCTGCTTTTGGATGCTGCCAGTAAGTACCCACTGCCACCCTTCCCCAGCCCACTCCCCGCCCCGAGTTGGAAACAGATGATTTGCTCTCCTGAAAGAGCAGCAAATCCGTTGCCTGGGTGATATCTCATTACTAAGGCAACCAATTTGGTGCATCAGTGTGAATCCCAATTTTAAAATGTAATTATGCCAAGATATGTACATATGCTTGAGATTTACTTAAAAGAAATCTGTTCGACTTTGGAAGGAAAACATTTTCTATATTAGATGAAAGAAGAAGAAATGTTACTTTTATCCTTTTCTTGCCCAAATATACCTTTCAGTTGAACCTCCCCTATTTAGTGAAATGGCCTGCAGTGGTTTCTCCCTCACCTCTTTTTTTTTTTTTTAACTTGAGATGTTCCCTTTCCAAGACCCTTTTCTCTGGAGATCTGTCACTCATAACCCAACAGCTGTTGTCTCCATGACAACACTTTCTGGCCCCTGTAGGTGGTGGCAGGGAAAAGAAGGGAAGAAAAAAACACAGCTACATTTTTATTCCGCGTTTATTCTTTAATTGCCACAAGCTCAAGAGATTGACTCTTTGTAAGGAATTAATTAGTGAAAAGGAAGTGATTCAGCAAATAGATATTTACATTAAATTACAAAACTTCTGGACAATTCAGTGAGGAGTGCTATTCTAGACTCAAACAAAAAAGATCTTGCAGATAAGATGTGTATAATCAAAAGTGTGCCTGGAAGAAGATGCTATCACGGCAGTAGCTAAAGGTGCACATAGCCAAGCCAAATAATGTACTGTTGAATCGCTGCTGAGCAATTCATTTTTGCTTTGTCCTCAGCAGAAATTATTGTTTAAAAATTAAAAGAGTATGTTTGGGTGCCGGGAAAATTTGCTTTAATTACTAGCCTTATTAATGCCTATTTAATCATGAAATCCTTGCAACTCGTTAAATTTCTTATTTATTATAGCTGTCAGGAAGCTCCAGGCTCAGGATTACAGTGCAACCCAGGAGCCATCCTTAGTTTGGGATTTTCAATATGACAGTTTCTCTTTCCCAGCTGTGCCCCTGCCTCTGTGGCCTGCTGTCCTTGTTTTATACTTACTCTGATAGTTTAGTTACCTGTGTAAATTTTGTTGTATCCGCCGGGGATGTGGCTCAGTGGTAGAGCACTTGCCTAGCATGTGTGAGGCCCTGGGTCGATCCCCAGCACCATATAAAAACAAACAAATAAAATAAAGGTATTGTGTCCATCTACAACTAAAAATATATTTAAAAAAAAAAAAAGGGGGCCCAGCTTTCAGTTTTCTACCTCTTCCAACATAGCAAGGTCATGCAATGAATTTTACATGTATTGAAATATCACATTGGTACCCCATAAATATGTGCAATTTTCATGTTTTTATGTATCAGTTTAAAAATTAAATTTAAAAATGTTTGATTAATCAGTATCTTTGTTTAGTCAAAATCAGAATAAATAAGTGAATTTTTAGTGGCAAAAAAAGGGGGGACATTTGATCTGAAGCTTTTAAAATTTTGTTGTTGTTGTTGTAGTATACCCTCTCTAGTCTTTTTGGAAATAGTTAGGTAAAAATATTAAAAGCACAGATTAAACTATTTTGAAATGGCCTTGTACTGCTTAGTGAAAACACTGGCATTTAACATAAATATCACCCAAAAAAAAAAAGTGTTGCTTGTGGTTTAGGGTTTTTTGCTTTTCTTTTTCTTTTTCTTTTTCTTTTGCAGTGCTAGGGATGGAACCCAGGACCTCACACTTGTTAGGCAAGTGCTCTGCTACCAAGTACATAGCTACCTCGAGGATGATTAAAACTGACTTTTCAGAAAAGAAAGGATTTTCTACAGTACATAATTTTATCACATAAAAGCTTAAAAAATGTAATAACCGAATTAGGTATATAATAGATGTGGTTTAAGTGTGAGGGCTACAATGATAGGTTTATTTTATTTTTCTTACTATAGCAAATATATGTAACTAGTACCAAGAGATCTAAGTGTTTCAGAAATTTCTCATGTTCTTTATCATGGCACATTTAAGAACATTTTGCTTGGGCTGGGCTATCAAATTTTGGTAACAAAAAATATTTATGTAACATTCAACATGTTCTGAGAAATGTGTCATGATTTATTGCATATATGCAGACATCTGTTTTTCTTACTAAGGAGACCTGTAATGGCTATAAGCAAGTGCAAGATATGAATACCTTTAACATACAAGAGGTCACTCCAAAGAAATGACATAAATACTTCATTAGAAATTTGAGTTAAAATAGGGATAATCCATCCATAAAAAATGGAAAATACTCAGAAACCATATTTTTATCAAATACTCAGTTTTAAAAAAATGATACCAATGTTACTGAGGATTTGTACACCACTGACATATAAGATCACACTGGCAAGAACTTCTAGAGGGTAGTTTGACAATGCATTTCCAAAAAACAACCTAGAAATTGTTGTTTGCCTATAATCCAGCAATTATATTTCTAAAGTAAGGAAATTACCAAGAATTTTCTTTATAATATTTCTCTGCATGTACAGTCATTGGGTATTCCAATATGAAAATAATGAAAACTCTTTAATGTTAAGAAACAAGTTATATAAATTGTGATACATCTACACAATAGAAAACTCTGTAGCCAAGCGATGGCTTACGCCTGTAATCCCAGTAGCTCCGGAGGTTGAGATAGGATTGTGAGTTCAAAGCTAGCTATGCAACTCAGTGAGCCCCGTCTCTAAATAAAATATAAACTAGGGCAGGGGATGTGGCTCAGTGGTAGAGTGCCCCTGAGTTCAATCCCTGGTACTCCCGGAAGGAAGGAAGGAAGGAAGGAAGGAAGGAAGAGAAAGAGAGAGAAAGAAAGAAGAAAGCTCTGTAGCCATTAACAGTAACAATATAAAAGAATTTAATAACATCAGAATTATCAGAATTGTTCACCTTAAAGGGTAAGTGAAAAATATATATTACAAAATAAATGTTCATTGTGGTTCCTTTTTAACCAGATAGTTAATTCTGGAAATGTCTGCACAAATGTGTGCACACATACCCATTATAACTGAAGCAGAACTGATGAATCATGGGGGGGGGGGGGGGGTATTGTTTATAACCAAAGAAAATTTAGGATTATTTTTATTCAGTGGTTTTTGTCAGAAAGTCTTAAGGTTACCAAAAAATCACTATCCAAATATAGTACTATAATGAGAACCTGTATTTTTAAAGAAAATCTAGTTTCAAAATAGGGTATTTACCAGTCAGCTGTCTTGAGTTGGTTTTATTGTATTTGCATGGATAGGAAACTCGTGGAAAAATACAGTGTGACAAATATCATTGGGGAACTAAAAATATAATCAAGCATTTATAATTTAAATGCATGTTTACAGACAAAATATGTTATTCATGAGTTTATTGTACTTTAAACTTATAAGTAGATTATAAATAGGAACAGCGTATAACTATAGTCACATCATTTCATTCTAAAATTTTAAGAGACAGGTTTTATTATAAGGTCATACATATTTGTTGCTGAAGTTTTTTAAAATTAAATAAGGTAACATCACCCATTACCTCACCACCAGAAGAGGAGCACCATGTGCATTTCTGAATATACCATTTCAGTCTTTGTCCCACTCTGTCTCACACACATGGTTTTAAATACGAAAGCCACAGGCTGGGGTTGTGGCTCAGTGGTAGAGCACTCACCTTGCACATGCAAGACCCTGGGTCCAATCTTCAGCACCACATAAAAATAAATAAGTGAAATAAAGGTATTGTTTCTAACTACAACTAAAAAATAAATATTTAAAAAATAATAATCTGTCTTTAAAAAAAAAAAAGAAAGAAAGCCCCTCAGGGGTTCCAGGTGAGCATCAGCAGCATCCTGGAGGTGACTGCGCCTCCACCCCAGTCCACCTCTGAATGCCCCTCCTGGCCTCCTTCCTCAACTCCAGTCTGCAGGACATCTGAGCTGTCCTGAGGCTGTCCTCTGGTGAGAACCCTCCAGGCACCTGCAGAATGAAAAGCAGCTCTTTGGCACTTGGCTCCGGTCACACCTCCTGTCACCTCCTAGGATGATCTCGTGGCTTTGTTTTTTACTGGACCCACAAACATTCCTGCTTTCCATCCGTGTGCTTTTGCACACGTCGTTTGCCTCATTTTCAACATTCTTCAAATCAGATTCTACCTCTTACCAAAGTCCTCCAGCCAGACCAGTCCAATCACCTTTACCCCTTCTATTAGTTGTTGGTTGTGTATGGCTCGGTGAGATGGCAAGTTCAGTGGAAGGCAGGAACCTGCTGTAGGTTTCAGGGTTTGGGTTTGTATAATGTTTTAAGTCATGCTCACTTCTTTAATCTGTAAATGACAGTGTTGGATGGGAGCACATCTATCATAATCAAGTATGAGCTGTACAGTAATTTGCTACTCATAAGGTATTGATTGTGAATTATAAATAGGGGCTGATTCAGGGCTGTTTCTATAACATTTATACTTGCCTCCTTGAGTGGGTGAGGAGGGCACACCTGAGGGATTGTACATCCTGGATGTGTCTCTCCTGAGGAGTGCCCTGGAGACTCAGGGTGGAGAATTTCTCAGAGTTCTAAAAACTCCTCAGCCCAAAAATTCCTGTTAGATTCTGTAACTTCTATAGTCTTTAACCTGTGTTTAAATCTTAGATCTTCTAGTAATTTTGCCCATTGGCCTGATCTCTTCAAATAAGTTCCAAATTGTTGAGGGAAGCCATATCTTAAAATTTGTGTTCTGCACAGGGTCTCCAACATATAGCCCAGTACATAGTGGCCCTGGGCAACATTTTATCAATAATACAGTTACATTGTATGACTCAATACTAGGTAGTTCTGGATTTGTAAGTTTCTTAATAACTATGCTGTACAAAAAAGCATAATTTTTGTGAAAATTTAATAGCTATTTACATGCATTTAAATAAGGTACCTTAGTAATGCCAAGCAAATGGTGAAATTAGTGGTCACCATAGTTATTCTCAACTGGAAAAGAAGACTGGAAATTTTAATTCAGCTCTCAGAGTTTAAGAGTCACTAACTTCTGGGTGATTTCTAGACTCTACGGCTATACTGCCCGACCACAGATAGTGCTTGGCTTTAGTTTCCAGTCCTGGCTATGACACTTACAGGATGTACTTTTTTTTTTCTTTTTTCCTTTTTTGTTCTCTGCACCTCAGTTTTGTCATCTGTAAAAAGGGGGAGATAAAATAATACTTCAGAGAGTAGTTGTAATAGAGGAGTTAAGATGTTCAACAACATACTTCGAACACTCATAAATACCATGAAATGTATTTGCTGTTATTGTTAATACTGACGTTATTGGTTTGGGTTTGTAAACTGTTGCCACAGTTATGCCAGAGACCGCCTGCATTAGTGCCCTAGGGCTGCTATGAAAGCTCATTACAAACATGGTGGCTTAAAGCAAGAGAAATGTATTCTTTCACAGTCTGGAGGAAAGTTTGAAATCAGTTTTATTAAGTCAAAATCAAGATGTTGACAGGACGGTATTCTCTCCAGAGGTTGTGGGGGGTCCATGACCTCCCTCGACCACCTTCTGGCAGCGGCCAGCATCCCATGGCTTGTGGCTGCACCACTCCAGTGTCTGCCTCCATGGTCACAATGTCTTCTGCTCTGTTCAAATCTCCCACTGCCACCTCCTGATGAGGATGTGTGTGACCACAGTGGGGCACAGCCAGGTAATCCAGGATCATCTATCTATCTCAAGACCCTTAACTTAATCACTTGCAAACTTTTTCTTTTTTACTGTGAGGTGACATTTATAGGTTTCAAGGTTTGGGAGGTGGACATCTTTTGGAGACCATTATTCCACCTACCAAACTACCCCAAATTTTAGTGTAAAGGTCAGATTTTATTCCTTGCTCATGCGTCTGTGGTTTGGCCAGTCTTGGCTGAGTTCAGGGTGATTCCATTTGTTGCTCATTTTTATGAAGTCAGTAGACCCCAAGGCCACGTTCTTTTCATGGTAATGGCAGAAGCCCAAGAGGGCAAGGCTGAACACACAAGCAAATGTCATATCATTTATATCCCATTGGCCAAAACAGGTCACATCACAGAGTAATCCATGAAGGTCAAACGGGTCAAGGTGACTATTTGGTGGATCACAACATAACCTAGCACAGAATTCTTTGTAGATGACAGTAATTTAAAACAAAGTTAGCAACATACTTACTTGTGCGAGGAAGATAATACAGAATGAAAAACAAAATTATGCTGAGCATAGTGGCACACACCCACAATCCCAGATACTCAGGCTGGGATCATAGGAGGCGGGAGGATCCAAGTTCCAAGCCAGCCTAAACAGTTTAGTGAGACCCTGTCTCAAAAAAATGAAGGACTGGGGATGTGGCTCAGTGGAAGAGTGCTCATCTAGCATGCACAAGGCACTGGGTTCAATCTCCAGTATTGAAAATTTTTAAAAAGAGCAAAATTATTTAGTAATAGGATAGTTTTCTGTAATTCATATTGGATGGTAAGTCAAACAGCTCTATCTGTGGCCTTGATCTGGCCAAGTAAAGATATTCCTGAATATGAGAATCCTAGAAACCCTGTTCCATGTTTTTTTGTTTGTTTGTTTGTTTGTTTGTTTGTGTTTTTTTTGTTGTTGTTGTTGTTTCTTGTTTTTTACATAGGGAATAAGCCTCTCCAGACATAGTAACTCTGAGATGCCTCTGGGCCACCTAGCTCCTGTCATCTAATATGATGACTCCACATAATATGAGACTCCAGAGTCCCTGGAGGTGTGAAAAAGGAGTGAGGGTGTCCTGCCCCTTTTCAAGGACAGACTCCTTCTGGGTCACCTCTCCACAAGAGGAGGGACGTGGAGATGACCACACCTGCTGCAGTAAAGCCAGAGCTCCTCTATCTGCAGCATCTTCTCTCATCTCCTGGTCCATGAACTTGGGCAGCTAATTTATTAGGGCAATGTTACCAGGAACTGTTCCTTATACATTATTTTGAGTCTGATTTTTGTTCAGTTGAGAACCAATATATAATATGCAGATTTGCCCTTAACAGAATTTCCCATTCTGTTTTGTTTTGTTTTAATGTCCTCTCATTTCAGTACCAGAGGAATTCTGTTATTTTCACAGGCCCGGAAAAAAAAGAATAATGCACCTTAGAACTAATAGGCTCTTTCTGAGTCTTGTTCACTGCAAAAGAGTGAGGCTGAGCACATGTTCCTTGGTCAGTTGACAAAATGTAGGGATACTGAGCTAGTGACTTTTGTCAAAAAGAAAGGGGAAAAAAGGCTTTTTTAAAAATTGAAATCCCATAAGTGGGCCCAGTGCAGTAGCACATGGCTGTAATCCTGGCAACTTGGAAGACTGAGGCAGGAGGATTCCAAGTTTGAGACCAGCCTCAGCAACTTATCAAAACCCCATCTCAAAAAAGCAAAAAGGGCTGAGGATGTAATTCAGTGGTAAAGTACCCATGGGTTCAATCCCCAGTGCAAATAAATAAATATCCTGTAACTGAAATGAACAGGGAAACAGGAGTTAATCTAGAATATCCATGTTTTTGTACTTAGAACCGGAATTTTCAATTAATTTTTTAGCATTTTTTTTTCTGTACTAGGGCTTGAACCCAGGGGCACTCTACCACTTTTTATCTTTTATTTTGAGACAGGATCTCGCTAAGTTGCCCAGGCTGGCCTTGAACGTTCGATCCTCCTCCATCAGCTTCCCAAGTGACTGCAATAGTGAAATCCTTTTGACATAAATGGGTATTCACTGAAGCCCAGATTTTCATGCATCAAGATGCTCATTGCCCAGTTGGCAACAATTTTTCAAGTTGGTGCTTATTCATACTAAACTGCTCTAGAACCGTCAACTGTCAACATTGTTTTTGAAGTTCTGTAAGACTTGAGAACTGCATGACACCCACCATATATTTATCTATTCTGTTCAAGCCAGTGATCATTTATTTAGCAAATATGCTTATTGCTAGGTACTCTTTGGAAATACAGTGGTGAACAAAACAGAAATAGACCTTGTCCTTACGGAGTATGCATTCTAGAGTCAAAGAGTGGCACAAAACACAAACAATTACATATTGTGTAATAGTTATGAAAGAAGGCTGCTTGGGCAGTCATTCAGAGGACAGGGAAATGTATTTTAGAGAAGTTAGGAAGATCTCTCTGAGGAGGTGCCTGAGACTTTAGGGGTATAAAAATTTGAAGCCAAGTGTGGTAACACATACCTGTAATACCAGCTGCTCAGGAGGCTGAGTCAGGTGGATCACGAGTTCAAGGCCAGCCTCAGCAACTTAGTGAGACCCTGCTTCAGAAAGGAGTTTGGGGGCTGGGGATGTAGATCAGTGTTGAGTGCTTGCCTAGATCAATCCCCACCCCACACCCCCCCCAAAAGAAAAAAGAAGGTGAAGACTTGACCCTAAGAAAAGTTCAAGGAGAGAGGGTTAAAGCCAGAGAAATAACACAAGCAAAGAGACTTTGACAAGAAAGAGCTTGAACAGTTGAAGGCCTTTTAACAGTATCCCCGTAGTGTCTGGGCTTCTATCACTTCTTGATGCTATAGCACATTCATTTGTTCAAGGTTTGGTGTGGCAGCTCTGTACATGGTTTGAGCTGTGGTTCTGGTTTGGGTTTTCTAGAAGGACACTTGGAGGGCAGCTGTAGGAGCATGCCATGAAATATTGATCATAAGTCAGTTGAGATGAATGAAAAAGACCAAAAAGAAGGGTAGATTTTGATGATCTTAAAATATTTCCATGGGCTGGGGATGTGGCTCAAGTGGTAGCACGCTTGCCTGGGCATGCGTGCGGCCTGGGTTCGATCCTCAGCACCACATACAAACAAAGATGTTGTGTCCGCTGAAAACTAAAAAATAAATATTAAAAAAATTCTCTCTCTCTCTCTCTCTTTAAATAAATAAATAAATAAATAAAACAAAAGCAACATCTTTAAAAATATATATATTTCCATGATGCACATACAGGAATAACTGGGTGGTCTAATGCTGAGTTGATTGAATTAAATATTTGTGTTTCTGACATTGCATCCTGGTTTACTATGATTGGTAATATGAAAATTATAATATAGACCCTTTTTAGCTTAAGACTTTTGTCATCAATTAATTGCAGTTAAGTAAGTATGTGTGCACACATCTACCTGTCCTTCTGTATCTATCCATCTTCCCTCATTACTTCCCAGCGACTTTTACACCTCTATTTCAGAGGACACATTCTCATAAAGATTTCTAATTTAAACCTTTTTGGTGCCCACAAAGAGGAGCTGATTTAGATTCAGTCCACTCACATTGATGTGAGTCCACTCTTGTTATATTCATCAGCTGTAGCTGACAACTCATTTGTATTTCAAAGAATTTGGAGCTTTTGTGGGCATTTCACAAATTTTTAATTATGGATAATTTACTGGAATAAGCACAATCCCTTGTCATCCATGAAGTGATCATTTAAAAAGGACTCTGTACTCCTAGATGTGATTAAGTTCCTTACCCCCATGAGCTTGGATCTTAAAATCACAAATTCGTCTTTTTTTTTTTTTTTTTTTTTCACATTCACCTTATGAACACAGATTTGGTTTTAAAGCAGGGAAGGCCTTTCTAAACATATCAGCAGCAAAAGAATTAAAATAGGCAAAGATTGATAAATATTTCTGTATAATCAGTTAAAACTTCCATTACTCAAAAGACAATCACTGTATCATGTATGTTCAGTTGCAATCACAGAAAATGCAATTCAAGCTGGCATAGAGAGAAGGCAGATTTAATTTCATACAACAGGAAGCCTCTCTGTTGAGCCCTCTCTCTCACCTTCTTCTTTTTAAGTCTGGCTCCCCCTCGTGGTTACAAGGTGGTTGCAAGATTTTGGAAATGGAGACTTTAATATGTGGCAGTTGAAAATACAAATGTAACGAAGCATCAATTCTCTTTCTAGAACTTTACCATAAATCATTCGTGTAATCATTACATATATCATTATACATAATGATATTACTAAAACATTGTTTTGAAACTTCAAAAAAGAGAAAATATAAATAGTATCTCACAGTAGGGGGTAGGTTAACTGAATTACATATGCATCTCTCAGAAGGAGCACTGTGAGACCATTCAGAATCACATTCCAGGAGGATATTAGATCACATGGGAAAACAAAAGACATTGCAGAGCATTTGATGATTATTATATGCCTCCGTTTTATATAAAAAGTGTATGTAGACATAGAAGAAAAGTTAGTAACTTGGCTACATAAAAAATTAAATAACTTCTATAAAACCACAAACTAAATGTAGTATCAAAGTATTTACTGGAAAAGATATTTATGCTAATGACAAAAGATGTTTCTCTTAATTTATAAAGAACTCATATAAATCAGTAGGAAATTGAAATCTAAAGGCAATGGATAAAAGGTAGAAGTGTGCAAATTATAAAAAGAAATTACTAGTGAAATACTTATTTGTAAAATAATAATTTCAACAGTAATAGAAATTGATTGGAAATTAATCATATCCCATTGACACTCATTTAGGTTATGTTCTGACTTGAAATCAAACTAAGAAACCTCACTTTTCAAATATTGTGTTTTAAAGCATTTCTTCAGGAAGAAATTGCTGAGGCAGTAGGATTTTTAGATTTACAAGTGCAAGTTTGTGTTTCTGGTAAGATTTTTCAGAATAAAGATAGTTATCGCTGTGTGAGCAAACATAAAACCTCAACATCACCAAACAAGTCCAGCGTTTCCCTTAATCTAGATTTTTCTCTAGAAGAGTGGCATTTCTTTCTGTGTCACCACATTATTCCAGCATGAGCTCTGTATTACTCTGATACTTGCTGCAGGTAGACCATGCTCCCAGACAGCAGAATTGTATTCCCTGAGCACCATCTTTTTCTGTCGTTTTGTACTGAGTTATGACCAGTCTTGGTCCTCTTATTTCATCCTGTTATATTCCGCATATTTGTGTAAACTTACACCAGTCCAAAAAAAATGGTATCTGCCCTTAAAAAAGGTACATTTCTTATCCTGCCATCCCCCTTTCTATCAGTTACAATCTGAGAAAGGAAAATGAAAAGAGGAAGCATATTTAATGTTTACCCTAAGTGACTGAGGGGTCTCTTCCAGGTTATTCCCTTCCCCCAATGTTCTGAAGTCCCCTTCCAGGAAGCATCATTGTCACAGTGAGCCCTAGTAACTGATGGTCTGTTGGGGAGCAAGGCTACACTGAGGAACGCTCTTCTCATTAAAAAGTTTTTAAAAATTTAAAACATATCCCAATCTTCCATCACCTACAGCCAGAGCCAGGCTAGTTGCAGGAGCTGTGAACACGAATTGTGTTTCTCTGTAGAAGCAGGGTTCCCAGGGCTGAACAATGATCATTTCCCAAATCGAGCATTTGCCAGCAAAAAGATATTAATGTATAACTTAAGCTTATCTCAAATGCATTTTCCACTTTTTTTTTTAATATTTATTTTTTAGTTTTCGTCGGACACAACATCTTCATTTGTATGTGGTGCTGAGGATCGAACCCGGGCCGCACGCATGCCAAGCGAGTGCGCTACCGCTTGAGCCACATCCGCAGCCCCTTCATTTTCCACTTTTTATGACAAATTATTATGAGAGAAACATGATGCAGTACAAATAGATGTCAAGAATAAGTGCTTTGAGCAGGGCACAGTGGCTCACACCTGTAATTCCAGCTACTCCAGAGCTCAAGGCAGGCGAATTGCAAGTTCAAGGCCAGCCTCAGCAACTTAACGAGAGCTTGTCTGTCTCAAAGTAAAAATAAAGAGGGCTGAGGATGTAATTTAGTGGCAGAGCACCCCTGGGTTCAATCCCCAGTACTGGCAGGCAGTGGGGTGGAGGGTGTATAGCATGTCTAGCACAAGGCATTGCACACGACAATGAAACGTTCCCTCTTCCTTCCCATATGGGTAATAACAGTCAGCAGACAAAAATCAAAGATTGTGGTTCTCACTTTCATGTGCACTTTGTGCATCAGAAAGAACCTTTGAAATACATTTTAAGTTTTTTACTGTTTCAGTAGTTGTAACAATAGAATGCCAATAGAAACTCCCATAAATCATTTAGTGTAACCTCTTCAGCTTACAGGTGAAGAACCTGAAGCCTACAAAGCCTGCTTTGCCAGGGACCCCTGCAGGCCATACTGGCCTGTCTGAGCACAGGCTGCTTCCACTCCATACAGTGCCTGCTGTCAAGGAGCTGTCCGTCTGAGCAGTGCTGGACTTCCTTGAAACAACCTGAGGAGTCCAGCCCTGTGGAAGTTTACAAGGCGTTTGACCAGATCACACTTTTTAAAGGACTGGATGTAGCTGTTTTCTGGTTGTCTCATAGGCATACTTGGTTTTTCTTAGATTGTCATAGGTGTCTCCTGTTTCCTTTGTATTTCCTACAGAAACCCCATGCATGGTAGGAATTTGAAGAATACTTGTAGTGAAAAAAAAAAGCCATGAATTTTAGGTACATCCCTAATCACCACAGTAATATAAATCAAGGAAAATAATCCCAATACGTGGTAAAGATACAAAAGTATTTTCAAAGTAATACATTGATAAATAGTTGATATCTGGACAGAAATCCAGTTGCCCAAAAGAAAATTAGAAATTACTGTTGGAGTCTAATAATTCCATACCTTAGGCTGTAATAATGGAATAAATTTTGTTCCTCCTTTTTTTTTTTCAATCAGGGTTTAAACTCAGGGGCATTCAACCACTGAGCCACATCCCCAGCCCTATTTTGTATTTTATTTAGAGACAGGATCTCACTGAGTTGCTTAGGGCCTCACTTTTGTTGAGGCTGGCTTTGAACTCATGATCCTCCTGCCTCGGCCCCCTGAGCTGCTGTGCTCAGCTTGTTCCTTCTTTTTCCTGCTTAAAAAAACAGTTGTTGATGGGTGTCTAATGTGTCCTTGGGCCTTTATGCTAATGTTAAAATAATTTTTTCAAAATCTTGTTTATTGTTCATTTTTAGTTAATTTTTTTTCATGAGCATTAAAAGTAACTCAGTCTGAGTTTTTTGGTATTGCCAGAATTTAAATCATGTTTTAATCCATCAAAACTTTTTCTCCAAAGTGTGGTTTCACTCTCTAATGAAAAATGTAACTCCATAGCATGTGTATGTAATTCCTCAAAATAGTCAATCCAGAATTAATGAAGAAAGCCTTAACTAACCAATACAGAGATTTTTTTTTCTGTGCAACTGTGAGTTAAGTCAAAACTCTTGCAATATATGGTTTGGCAGCAAAACCACATTCTGCCTTTTGATAAGTGTGATAGCTGCAGTGCCTAAACTCATTTCATCTCCATGGCCACATCTCTGCCCCTTTATTATCAGAATACCATAAACCTATTCTCATGAAAGATCCATACAAAAATAAATTATGCTAATGCCATTAGGAAAAGATCGTACTTACCTCTAAACTTTATAAATTTGGGGATTTATGTGAAGATTATAGTGAGTTATATTATGTTTGAAACCAACCCTCCTATGAATTATTAAGGCAAGCCCAAGTCTCTTATTCAGAGAGAAAAATCAAATTGTAAGCATTGCTCTAGATACATTAGACTGTCATTAAGTGTGACAGCTTCAGGAGATACTGTAATCAATTCTTGGAGCTAGACCAGGCTGAGGAACAGTTTCATTTTTTACTGTATGATCCAGAGTGCCTCATTCTCTCTGAACCCCAGCTTCCTCTTGTGTAAAATGTTAAAACATCTGCCTGCCTGGACCCCGGGGAGAATTAAATGAGATGGCATGTGTAAACCACCTAGTGCAGAGCCCAGCACGTGCCTGGCACGCCCTCCCTTTCCTTCCAGCTGCTGCACTAGATTTGCTCTATGATTTTTGTATCTTTTTGCAGAACCAGGTTTAGGGAAAGGTGAGTAAAACTGCACTCATATATAATTTTAAAGGGGTGTCAAAGGGCAGGGGATGTGGCTCAGTGGTGGAGTACCTACTGTGCATGCGCAAGACCCTGGGTTCCATCCGCATTATCACACACACACACACACACACACACACATGTTAAAATGTAATAAAGATATATAATATTTTCATGCAATATTTTAAAAAATCAAAACAAATGCAGAAAGACTGATATGAACAAAAGATCAAATTTTTAAATGAGGACAAGATTCAGATTCTTGATTTTTTTTTTTTCTTTTGCCTCTGGTTCCAATATTGCCCAGCATGAATATGGCCCAGCATGGCACTCTCCTTATATATATAATTCCAGAGTGGGTTAGCATCAGAATTAACTTACCATCCTTAGCCACATTTTCAATTTGTTTAAATAGCATAGGCTCATTTACATACCCAAACATGCTATCATTTTCTATTTTATTATATATACCCACCAATATTCATAAAGCATAAGTAAAAATAGTCCTTAGAACAGTATTTCAGTGTTTCAAAAAGTACGATGATCACTTTTATGTATGTAAATTTGTTTAAAATGTATTCTGCAATTTCTCCTCTCTATCCCTTAAAGATACTTTTTTTAAGAAGTTTGATTTTGAAATAATTATACATTTGCAGAAGAGTTGCAAAGTTTAGTATAAAGAATTCCTATATACTTGTTCTTCACCCAGATGCCCCAAATGTTAAATTTTTACTGTATTTGCAGTATTGTGTGTGTTCTTTGGTTTTCTCTCTCACCCTGTGTATGTAAGTAGACACGGAGATCAGTATGCAGATATATTTGTGTGTATACAATTGGTTTTTGGGCTGTTTAATTTGAAGATACAATGCCCCTTAACTATATTACTATATTCTGTGTTTTCTTTAAAAACAGAGACATTCTTTTCCATAACCATAGGACAATTATCAACATCAGGAAATTAAATGCTGATACATTATTATTTTCTAAGAGTTTACTTAATTCAAGAAAGCATGTCTTTCCTAACAAATGTGTATGCCTTTTATTAGCAAAAGAAAAGTTATGTAAAACAGCCAATTTCCCTTTCTACTTTGAATTTTAATCACCTTGGAATAAGCTTCAGACACAATTATAATAGCATTCTATAGTCTAGATTTGGGGGCATAATTAACTCTTTATTTCATTATTTGAGTGACCTTTTATTTTTGTTTTAATTCACTATTTCCCCAATGGATAAAAGCTAGTTCTTTGTAAATTGTAGAGGAGTAAAAAAGACTTTTCCTTTATCCTTTCTTAGGTTTCGTGGTTGGGACCTGTAATTATACTGACAAAGACAGATAAACGGGGAAAGATATACAAATTTTACTGGTGTTAATATTTTTATATGCACTGAGCTTCACCAAAAAGAAGTGAAAATACTAAGAAGTAATTAGCCCCTGGGGCTTGTATACCATCTTAACAAAGAGCCATAAAATGCAGAGATGTGACTATTCGAGAGAGAGGGGATTTTGAGTTCTGTGACTAATAAGTTGTGGGAAAGTGACTAGGTGTTATAGCGCTATATGGAGAGAGCCACGGAAGATGAGGGTGGTTTTAGCAAAGTCTGCTCATGCGGACTCACCCTGTGTCTTCCTGCTACTAGGAGGCTGATGGGGAGAGGCGTAGAGAGCCCTTCCTGCACCTGCTGTTTCTCTGTCGGCTTCATCTTAAAATAATCCCTATGCTAAAGTAGCATATTTGGGAGGGGACACATCCTGATCTCCTTCAAAATGTTTAGTTCATATACCAAAAAAGTCTGTTGTCTTTTTTTAAAAATTCTGTTAAAGTTCAAAAGCATCCATTTAAGGTAAACAGTAATATGTCAGTTATACATTTATAATCTATAAGATGGACATTAAAATAAAATTTTATACTAGCTTCATTGATATATGTTTCACATACTACACACAATCTATGTATTTAAAATATGTTCCATTTGTTATTAGTGTATAAAAATGTTACTGATTTTTGTATACTACTACCTTCCTGAAATCATATAAGTAGTTATAATTGTTGTTGGTTTTTTTTGTTTGTTTGTTTTGTTTTGTTTTTTGGTAGAGGCATGTTACTTGCAAACAAAGACAATTTAACTTCTTCCTTTCTGATTTGGATGACCTTACTTGCTTTTCTTGCCTAATTGCTCTAGCTAGGACTTCTAATTCTATGTTGAAGAGAAGTGGTAAGACTAAGCTTCCCTGTCTTGTTCTTGTTCTTATTCTGAGAAGACAAACTCTTAACTTTTCTGTTAGGTTAGCTGTGAGCCTGTGATATAAGCCTTTATTATGTTGAGGCATATTCCTTCAATACCTAGATTCCATTTATGTTAAACAGTTCTTAACAATAACATGTATGTGTGTGTATGTGTGTATTGTGGAGGAAAGTCTGTAAAATTAAACAATAGTTTATTTGCATTGGTTACTAGGAGTGTCAATGGTAGGTGAAAATGTCAATAAAAATTTTAAAATACAGTTTTTAAAAATAATTCTGTTAAAGTTAAAAACAAGTTTATGTATGTAGAACTTCTCAGAGCTTTTAATATGATGATGTGCATCACGAATTTTCAAAAAGGAAGTACAACATACAGCTCTTTCAGACCTGTTAAAAACAACTCTCTTTTCAGGGAGCATTTCAGAAATCCTGTGTTTCAAAGTTCCCATTTGGAACTTGATCAAAATGAATGTTGGGATACACCTTTGGCTGGTCCTTTCAAATATCAGTTATTATCTGAGTTTTTGAGTAATCTAGGGAACCATTCACAATTGAGGTCATTTGCAAGTATCTGACACAAATATGTACTGGGTTATTTTTAAGAAGACAAAGTTGAAACATCTCTGGATACCTTGTTGGATCTGCTCAGATACTCAAACATTTGACAAAAACCCCACATTTCTATATCAAAAAGCAGTTTCGAGATATTCTTAACTTGAAAGATTTTGAAGATGAATTATCAATCTTATACCTTTTCTTTCAAGAAAACGGAGCCAAATAAAAGGAAGAATCACTCCTGTATAGCTTTGCCAAATGTTTACTTTTGAACAAGACTGAATCCTGACAGGTTTATCAGAATTACTAAGCCTAGTAGGTGACTCATTTTATTTTCATTTGCCTGCAAAGCAGATGCAGTTGGCATTTGATGGAGTTCATGTTGATCGGTTCTTCTGGCAGGAATAGACCACAAGGTCCAATTTCTTCTTGAAGTTACAGTTATGAGGATGCTGTCAGAGTCTGCTGTCCCCAGGGGAGAAATCTTTAATATACAACACTGTTTGCACTGGAGAATGACCAGGCCACTAGATCCAGACAAACCACATATAAAACATACATGAAGGTTCATGCACATAAATGAAGGTTCATGCACCACTAACTCAGCAGGGTAGTTTCCCAGGCTGAGGCGAGGCAGTCAGGGGTGGTCCTTGCTAAATGACATTCCACTGCACCCTTGCCATGAGAGTTAAGCTCATCAGAACAGATTATAATGATCAGATTCACCTGTGATTTTTTTTTCTCTTTTTTAATAGCTTTACATTTGCTAATTGACTGGAGATTTGGTTATCTCATTGCTAGTTAGATTTCCCCTAGGTCATCCCAAAATGTTATTAATTTATCTATAAAACTTGGGAACTTTCATGTCAGAAATTGTGCTAAAAACCTATAAATCATATCTGCTGGATCTTATTTCTTCTCAGTACATTATTAACCTGCAATTCTGGTAAAAACGTGGACACTGTGTCTTAAAAAGCACATCCGATCTTTACTCATGCCGTTCCTCACAGAGATCTTTGAGTGGAAGAGGAATGATGATGCTTGAGGGTTTTTTTCTATCTTTGAATCTTACTTTAAAATATTCTTAGGAGGGGCCATGACTTTGCTAATCAATCATAAAATATCCCACATTGGATGCCACTGTCATATTCTAAGTTGGAGGGGGTATGTAGATAGACAAATTTTGTGTATTTTACAGTTTGCCTAGAGCTCAGCCTGGGACCTAAGTAACCCTCCTCTGTCCCTAACACTACCACTCTTTAACCCTCACCTGCCAACTCTGCCAGGGTGCCTTCCTGGGGAACTTACGGGTTGCAATGAAAGAAAGACCTCTAAAAACTGTCCCTAGGCACAGAGGGCCTGGAAAGCTGAGATTTTTAGAGGATTCTGGTCCAGGATCCTGGAGAGCTGTGAGGTCCTCTGAGCTCTAATTTGTACTGACAGCTAGACAGGAAAAGCCCAGCACCCATGGCAACTGGAACTAAAAACAAACAGCAAAATGCATGAGGAGCTGGGGCAGGGGACGAGAAAAAAGGGAGGCTGGGCTGTGTATGATGCTGAGAATAAACCAGAGATACGTAATTGACCTACTTCTTCAGAGGGTAACCTAGAATCCTGAGCCTTTTGCAGAGTGTATTTTGTGCTTTCCTGACTGCCAGGTGTTGCTTTGAAAAGCCTGACCACTGAAAACCGCACACACCAGCAGGGAGAGAGGGCAGAATTAAGATGGCATTGTAAAACATCTGGCCAAATGTGACACTTGTGTTGATATTCACTCTCAATGTTCTGAAAGAAAAGTAAAGGAATAAAAATTGGATAAACCCACAGGGACGAACAGAACCGTAGTGTAAACAACAGCAGATAAGAGACAGCAGCATACTTTTGGAAGTGAGCAAGTAGTACCTCCCCCAGGCAGGTGGGGAAAGTACCTGTAGAGAACAAGGCCAAGGAGCAAGCCAGTCCATCTGTCCACAGGCTGCAGAAAGATCTGGAATGGGAAGGACCAGGTACCTCTGTAGAGGGGAGAGGTGTACAACTAAAGGAGGGAGTTGGTTTAAAATCTGTACAAAAAAGAATCCGAGGGTTGGGGCTATAGCTCGGTGGCAGAGCACTTGCCTAGCATGTGTGAGGCACTGGGTTTGATTCTCAACACCACCTGTAAATGAATAAAAAACAAAGGTCCATCAACAACTATGAAATTTTAAAAAAAAAAAGAATTAGACCACCATGTCTCCTCCCAGACCTCACAAAGCACAGTGGCTACCTCAGTCTCATCCTGAAAGATGGCAGAGTTTACTGTCTGAAGAAATTGAACCGGGTCTGGGGATACCAGCTGAATGAAAGAGGAGTCAGGCACCACACTGAAGCCAAGGATATGACAGTGTCGATGCTGAAAAGTGAGACCCACCCCTCAGTCCCTCCTCACTTTGAGAATTCTGATAACAAGGACAAAATAATTAAGATACTGATATTTTGGGGTGCCCCACAGATGGCCTGTCCCAGCTAATCACCCTATAGGGAAGTCCACCATCCATAAAGCATGTACACCTGGGCAGGTGCAGCAGGGAGGCCACTGTGGCCCGGGCAAGCCGGGGAGAGAACAGTGCCAGGTCACCTGGAGCCATGAAAGCCCTCGGAAGGACTGTGGGTTTTGCCTTGAGGGACATGGAGAGCCACTGTGGTGTTGAGCAGAGAAGTGGTGTGATCGGACTATGGTCTTAAAAGGTCACTCTGGTGCTGTGTTGTGATCTGGCCAGCAGTGCTGCTCCATCACTGTGTTAGACCTCGCTGTGTCCTCTGAGCTGTTGTCCTCTGGTCCTCTCTTCAGAAGTGTCTCCTGGCTCCTCCTCTGTTGCTTTGCTCCCAGTCACCAGGACACGTCCTATGGCCCCCACTCCTCCTGCACCACATCCTAAAGCCTGGTTCCACCTCGAGTGTTCACACGGGTTTAACAAGGGCCCCTCTCTGTTCCTTGTTGTTTATTGAACCTCTCAGGCATGTGCAAATAAGGATTAAGCATTTGTTTATGGAATAAAACCTTTAATTTTCTGCTTTCTGAACCTCTGTCATCAGGCAGAATCCTCCACAGAGGTAAGCTTTGGATAGCTCTTGAAATACCCAACAGTTTAAGCTGCTTGAAATAAAATGGGAAAATGGAAACATCGGTCTTACATCTTAAATTCCAGCCTGCAGACCCTTGGCAGGTTAAGCAGCAAAACTCTTCCCCATGTGGACACACAAACTTTTATGGTAGTATCATCTGTTTAAACCAAATGTATTTAGATTATACAGAAAAATACCTGAGCCACTTTTTTCCATAGAATCATTTTCTTCTGTAGATTTTCAATGGTACTGTTTCTCTGATGTTAAAAAAATAAATAAATAAAGCCTAAGAGACTTCTGATAAAGTTGGTGATAGAACTGGCGGCTCCCAGAGTTTATCTTCCTCAAAACTGTATGAGTTAATAAATATCAAATGTAAAAACAACAAAGAACATGCCACCAACCCTGAGGCCAAAAAGAGATACAGCTTTATACTGTAAGCTTTGAGAAGTGTCATCCAGGGAAAGAAAAATTGGACCAAGTTGAAAAAAAGAAGATACTGGAAAATCAATATGTTCCTCAAAGAGAAAAATGGAACATGGAGAAGCACAAGGAGGGAATTCTGGAAAGTCTTGCTGCTTTTGAAGGCGTTGGCATGGAGCATAGAGAGAAAAGACTTCTTGCCCAAGCAAGAAGAGCCAGCAAGGTGTACCCTCTTTCCTGTATCTGAAAGATCCGTGAGCGGGGAGCATATGCTAGCAATAATTACTACAGCTTACCCAAGAAGAGCTCCAGGAAGCATGGAGAAAGAACACTGAGCCAAAACCCACGGTAGACTTCGACTCAGGGAAGCATTTGTTCCCTTAGAATGAAGGAAAGACCTCGATGGCAGTGAGCCAAAGCCCTAGCTCTCTCCCCATGCTCTTGGGCAGCTGAAAGACTAGATAAGGCTTACAAACCATGACGCAGCCCGTTGTACAGAGCAGCTACAATACAACCAGTGAAGCACTATGTGGAGGCAGATGGAAGGCTGAGGAAGAATGGCTCACATGCAGGAAGGAGTTTCCAGGTCACACTGACACGTGACCCAAGGAAAGAAAAAAATTCCACATACAAAAAGAAAGTAGCACAGCCTTCTGAAGACAAAGAATGGGCTTTTTAGAAGCCACTGTAGCCTGTGCTTGCTCAGCATGGCACTCCTTTAGTGTCTTGTGTGTATTGACGCCATTAATCCCCAAGACACTGTGAGGCAAGCACCATAACCATGCCCATTTTGCAGATAATAAATCTAAGGCACAGGGGGTAAAGAAGCTTGCTCAAGTCTACCCAGCAGTTACAATCAGAGCCAGGACCTGGACACAGGCAGCCTGGGTCCAGAGCCCGTTCTTAACTATTCTCCCCAGGACACACATTTTAGGCAACTGCTCTGTACTCACAAGGAAATTAAAGAGAATAGAAATTTACTGGCCACACACCTTTTCTTGGAAGCTACAGATGGAAGAAGAATGAGAAGGACATTAGCTCAGGAATCAGGAAACCAGTGTGAAGGAGTAGTTTTAAAAGTCCCAGGAGAAGAGCTGTGCGGAGGGCGTAAAGTGTGTGAGAGAGACGGGAAACACCAGGTTCAGTTAAGGTGCCTGGCAGTTGGAAAAGTTGTGCTAGTCATTTGGTGGGTCCTCAAGAGCATTTGGCAAAAAATAGCAGTAGGTATACTAGAAGATAAAGCCAATTTTTAAAAAGTTGCCTCTACTGTTTTGACTATAGGTAAAACCAGATTCACTTGATAAAGGAATCATAGTCATACTCCTTAGCAAATCCATGAACCAATGTAATATATGATGCAATATAATATATGCACATATGAATTACTCATTCAAGATATAAAATTATTGATCTATGTAACGTGAACACTACCAACTTAAATTTTTCATGTAAATACTATTTGGATGATAGAAGAAGTAAAAATGATAGCAAGAGAGATAAACCACCAACTTTTTAAATTTGGATTGTTTCTAAAAGAAATCAATCAAGAAATAACACTACTGTGTATTATTTATAAATGTGACAGTCAATACCAGAAGCAGCAGCTGAAATGATCTGTGTCGACTGAGACTGCAAGGTGGAGAGGTGGGGTCAGGTGGGTGAGGGAAAGTGCCCCTGCCTTTTATTTTAAGCATTTTATACTATTTGTGTTTTTCTAACTGCACAAAACCTGGGGGGGCGGAAAACAAACACAGATGAAACTTGTCCTTAAAGAGCACTTACTCATAAAACGTTTTAAGAATTATTAAAGAATCTAACAAAATATTTTAATAAAAAGCTCTCTAAAACGCCTTTTGGAAATTCAGGATTGATTTTTCTGTGTAAGTGTGGCTCCCGGGAGTCTTAATTTTCTTCCCCTTAAAAAAATAAAAATAAAAAACCACAAACAGCATGAACTTTAAAAAATGTTGTTTTATCTAAGAAATTGAATCACACACTCCCACCCTCTAATTGTATTCCTTTGGTTCTCAAGATGCTACAGCAGGGTCCCTTATTTGAGCACTCGGGTGGAGGCGCTCAGCCATCTGCACAGTGCATTCGGCGACAGGGAAGAGAGCCACTTGGACTAAAAAGGGCCGCTGTGCTGATGCCACGTGAGAGAGCTTTTACTGCTTCTTTGTCTCTAAATAACTGTTTACATGTGAACTCCGGATCCCCATCACAAATGGCTCGTGCACCTTGCTTCCCTTATATATTTTAGTCTTTCTTGACCCGTTGGGATCCTCCCATGTCACGTGCAAAGAGATTTATCTTGTCTGTGTGCAGGCTGCAAAGGGAGCCCGTCGCAGGCGTGTGGGGCACGTTGGGGGTCTGCGTGAAGACACTCCCCAAACAGCTGGATAAAAGAGGCAGTGCACGTGTTTGTAGGCACAGATGGGGATTTAAGAAGAAAGAAAGAAACCCGGAGGAGTCTGGAGGACCCACAGTGTGGGCTTTGAATGAGAGGTTGAAAATCTTGGCCCTTTCAGGTGGGGAGGAGCGGGGGGACATATGCCACCAACGTAAGAATTGAAATGGTTATCTAAGGTGGTTATTGCAACTGAAGCATGATGGGGGGGTGGACACAAATAAGCACACTTTTAGGATATTTGGGATGGTGCAGGCTCTGGTAGCAGAAAGGAATAGAGATTCCAACTGGAAATATTGCTGGTGGTAGAAAAAATTTATAAGGATGGGCCAGTAATGAAGATCACATCAAATTTATTTTTGCTCATGAGGTTGAGAAAATGGATCCTGGACACAGTATTCTGAACGAAATAGAAGTGTCTCTGCTTGGATGAAGTTGGCATTGAGACATGTACATATTGACTGATTTCTGACACTGAAAAACTTTTCATGAACATTCATATGGCCAGGTGTGGTGGTGAACATCTGTAATCCCATGACTTGGGAGGCTGAGGCAGGAGGATTGAAAGTTTGAAGCCAGCCTCAGCAACTAGCAAGGCCCTAAGTAATTTTGTAAGACCCTGTCTCAAAAATAAAAATAAATAGGGCTAGGGATGTGGCTCAGAGGTAAAGCATTCCTGGCTTCAATCCGCAGTACCCAAAACAACAAGATTCCTATTATGTTGATAATCTGTTTCACCCTTTTCTCAGGAACACAACTAAATTCTTGGGAGTTTACTTCGCACCTGGGGAGGTGGGTGCACAGATTGTGTTGGAATCATAAATCCAAAATGACATTAGCTAGTGGCCGGTGTAATCTGTAAGGTTTAGCTTCACCAGAGAACTATAGATGGCATTCAGTTCTGATTCGTCTTGCTTCCCTTCAACATTCCTAAAATCTTTATCTACACATATTTTTTTTTTTTTTTTGGTTTTCTTCTTTTCATGACAATAAAACAAGACTCCACTTTGAAACTCCGCACAAGCTTCTACACAGAATAATGAGACCTATCAAATGACCAACGTGGTTCCTAGCGCCCTCTGTTGGTGGTACACGGAATTGGCATGGTTAGGCTCTGGCCCCTGTGTACTGGGCTGCAAGTTCCTCAGTTGAGTTTGTGAAACAGAACAGCTTCTATAATGTCAAAGTCACCTACTACCCAGCCAGACAGCAACATTCTCCTCTTTCTTTCTCTGTCATGAAGGTGTGGCGGGGCACCTTGGCCCGCATGCGGTACAGGAGGACCAAGGCGGCTCTGACGATAATCAGGTACTACCGGCGTTACAAAGTCAAGTCCTACATCCACGAGGTGGCCAAGCGCTTCCAGGGCGTCAAGACCATGAGAGACTACGGGAAGCACGTGAAGTGGCCGGCCCCTCCTAAAGTTCTGCGCCGATTTGAGGAATCCCTCCAGGCCATTTTTAATAGGTAAGAGCTTGTCCCTATGTGCCACATCCATGTAGAGCAGCACCCTTAACACGCAGTCACAAGTCCTGGACACTCACACTGGCTCCGCTCTTGCTGTTGTGACATTTACCTATCCCTGTGTCTTCAGTTTTATAGATTTTGCTTTCAGAGGGCATCTTCTTGCCTCTCAAAATAATGACACTGCCAATTTATTTTTCCTGTAGCAGTTGACAGCAGCATGCCATAACCCCTGGGTGGAAGCCACATTTAGAAAAGCTACTGGCATGCTGTCTCTACTTTGTTATTAGCAAAAATAACTATTTCTTAAAGTCACCCCCACATAACTCATACTAGGAAGCCCATTGATCCCTTCAGAGCAGTGGTTCCCAGTCCAGCTGTGCCTGAGACTCACAGGGAGTTTATGAAACACCAACTTCCAGAGAGTTCTGGTCAGTGGAGCTGGGGGTGGGGCCCAGGCAAAGGGCCTTTTAAGGTTTCCCTGGTGATTTTTAAGTACAGCCACGAAGGAAAAACAACTGTTTTAGACCAAGCTTTTTTTAATATAAACACCCATGTAAACTTTGGTACCTTTCCAACTGATCTTCTTCTTTTTTTTTTTTTTTATAACCTGCCCTGAATCTGAGTCTGTCCTTACATAAGTCCTTCCTCATCACTTTTGGAGCTTATTTGTTGCTTGTGTGCACCAGATATACAGTTGTCCTCCAGTGACTCCAGGAGATCCATTGCAGGGCCCCCTGTGGACACCAAAATCTGCAGATGCTCACTCCCCTTATGTAAAATGGTGTCACCTCTGCATGCACCCCATGCACATCTTCCCACATGCTTTAAATTATCTCTGGATTAGTCACAATTCCTAATACAAAGTAAGTGCTGTGTAAATCATTGTTATGCTGTATTGTTTAGGCAATAATGACAAGAAAAACGTCTGTATGTGTTCAATGAAGTCACACAATTTTTAATCCAAAATGAATTGAATCCCTGGATGTGAAACCCATAGATACAAAGCACTGACTGTATGTAGCTTTATCTTATAAACTTAGCTAGCAGTTCTCAAATAGTCATTTGATATCATTAAATAAAAGAATACTAATGATATCCTGAATGTAAAAGAACTTATAATTCTGTGTTAAATCAGAATTTATCTTCTTTAGATTTTGCTCTATATAACCAGTAGAAGGTATCAAAAGATAAAATGAAAGAAAACCTCTTTACCATGTACCTCATTTGCATTTTTAAAAAATAGGAAGTGAATGCTCATAAAAAGAGATCAGCCATGTGCAGTTTTTAAATTTTCTATGGGTCTGTAAGTGTGCCAATCACTTATTTATGCTATTTTATTATTTAAAAGTCTGTTTATGCTGAGCTCAGTAGCACACACCTATAATCCCAGCTACTTGGGTAGCTGAGGCAGAAAGATTGCATTCAAGGCCAGCCTAGGCAACTTAGCAAGACCCTGTCTCAAATTTTTAAAAAGTATGGGGGGAGCTGGGATATAGGTCAGCAATGGAACACTCCTATGTTTAATCTCTAATGTTGAAAAGAAAAAGATCAAACAATATATTTGAAAACAGAAGTTTCTCAATCCTCAAGTCTTAAGATACAATACCATAAGTGTTAGTTTTCAATCTTGACAGGCTTTTTTTGTGTGTGGGGTGGGGGGTGTACTGGGGATTGAACTCAGGGGCACTCAACCACTGAGCCCCATCCCCAGCCATATTTTGTATTTTATTTAGAGACAGGGTCTCACTGAGTTGCTTAGTGCCTCACCATTGCTGAGGCTGGCTTTGAATTCGCAATCCTCCTCCCTCAGCCTCCCAAGCTACGAGTTTTGCAGGCATGTGCTACTGTGCCAGGCTCAGGCTTTTTAATACATAGGTAAAATACTTTCATGAATGGCATCATCTACAATCTTTACTTTTATATGATTTAAAAGTAATTAAGCTGTACTTAAAAGCATGCCCATTGTTTAAGTGAAACATAGGATATAATGTTAAAATCCTCCATATCTCTCTTGCCATTCTATTTCCTTTCCCTGGAATGACTATTCATCAACAATTAGTTTCCTTCAAAACCTTTTTCTATGTGTTTCTGAACACACACACACACACACACACACACACACACACACACACTTGGGGACAGCATGATAGAGTGGTTAAAAATACAGACCCCAGTTGGGCACAGTGGTGCACATCTGTAATCCCAATGACTTGGGAGGCTGAGGCAGGAGGATTGAAAGTTCAAGGCTAGCCTCAGCAACTTAACAGGGTCCTAAGCAACTTAGTGAGACCCTGTCTCAAAAAAATAAAAAATAAAAAGGACTGGGGATGTGGCTCAGTTGCAAAGCCCTGAAGATTGATTCAATACCCAATACCAAAAAAAAAAAAAAGAAAAAATCCACAGAGTCCTGGGGCCTGGCTGTTCTGACTCTGCAGTGGACTAGCTGTGTAACTTTGGGCCAATTAGTTAACATCTCAGTGCTTCAATTTCATAATAATGACACCTGCGTCAGAGGGTTACTGGAAGGTTTCAGATGGTGCCTGGCACGTAATAAGTGCTCTGGAAATGTTTGCCCATGCTGTGAGTGCACTGCACAAACACAGCCACATGTCACTTGGGCTTTCCCCCTCCTGTCTTTTTTTACATAAGCAGGATGATATAGATAGTCCTATGACTTCAGTTAAAAACAAGTCATGAAGACCAGTCCACAACAATCAGGAGAAAATCCACAGAAAATTGTGCTCGATTTCTGTTAGATTACAGTGTGGCCTATACAGTCTTCTTTTTACATTTTGAGGGTTTTTTTGTGGCCCAGATTGATTAATCTGCGTAAAATCCAATTTACACATTCAGCAAATATTTACCTAACACCTGCTGTGTTGCGGATACCGACCTGGATCCCAGGGATGTGGTGACAAACAAGAAGGATGGGAAAGACAAACCCAGCCCCCCAGGAGTTACAGTCGATGAGCACATGACAATAAAGTGTCTGCTCTGTTTGTCGTCTGTACGCACACCGCATGTACCCTCACGCGCTCTCGATGAATTTCCCATTTGTATTCACCCACTCAGAAGTCAGCAAACTTTTCCTGTAGTGAATGTTTTAGGCCTTATAGGCTGCGTGTGGTCTCTAACACATTCTTCTTTGGTTTGGTTTGGTTTGGTTTGGTTAAATACGTAATAATGTAAAGACTCTCCTTAGCTGATAAGCTGTACAAAAGCACACCGTGGGTCACATGTGGTACAAGCTATGGCTTACCACCCTGATCTTGAACTTTTTCATCTGTGGACTACTGAGAGAAGTGCGTTAAAGGAGTCAATAGTCATTGTTGGAGTCTTGTTTTTATTTTTCTGGAATCTCAATGCGTACCTAACCGTGTTTAAGATCGCTGCTCTTCTTCACATTAATTCTTTTAGGCCAAGCCCACTTCATGCCCAGATTTGTCCCCTCTCCATGTCCTCAGGCTGCTGGTTTATGAGCTGTCGTGGTCTGCTGCACACAGCCACAGGTGGTGGTTTGCATAACCAGGATGAGAACCCCCGCGTGGTCTTTCGACAGTGGTGCTGTCAGGTCCCCTGTGCCCCAGCAGTCTGCCTTTGTGCCTCTGTAGTCAGGCAGGTGTGGGCCTTGTCCTGGGCCACCGTGGACAGTAAACAAGGAGAGCCTGAGCAGGGATAGGCTGGAATCAGAGCAGCAGTCAGAGCAGAGCCAATAATGAAATCTGGATCTCAAGAGTTCATTAGGGCAGTTGCTGAGAAAGCTGCTTAGTGTGGTAGAGCCTGCCTGTCACCAGTATCCTTGACCTTGGCCTCCACTGCTCCATGCTTGTCACTTTTCTAGCCTCTTTGGTCTTGACCTTAGGACAGTCTGACTCATGACTGCCAGGTGCTGTAGGAAGTAGGGAGGAGGTTCTTGCTGAGGTGCTGAGCCTTTGCTTTCCCATGATTGTTGTGCCATTGCTGATCCTCGCTGCCAGGGAAGGTGTCCGACCTCACATGACCAGACAGTCCACGTGCAGGGAACTGGCAAAGCTCCCACCTTAAAAATCCATCACCTCCTGCCCCAATACTAGTCCCCGCTGCTTAGGCTTAAGGACTCTCTGGGCCTCATTGAGAAACCCATGCGGCCTGAGGATTCCTCTCCTCCCGCACTGAGCCACCTCTCCAGCCCCACCCCGTCTGCTTCATATCTTCCAGAAAGCCTTTGCACCTTCCAGTTTATTGACATCATTCCCATTTCCTGGTGGTGTTTTCATTTTCCCCTTATTTTTAGATTTATTCAGTGATCTCAGGGAGAATTTTCAATTTCAGTTGAATCTTGTTCTAGTATTCCACAGGAGCATCATTTGAGAACCTTTGGCCTGAGGGTTCGTCTCATTAGAGGAAGTTCAGTCTGCTTCTGCCCACCCTGCTTCAAACTCCTGTGGCAGAAGACAGAAATAGGCTGAGATGCTGCAAAGAGCACAAAACACCTCAGACCTGTTTTTCTCAATCAGGATTTTATTTGATTTATGCTTTCAGTTGTTTTGGGGAAAAAGAAAACCTTAGAATCATCACAAACCACCCTCTTTCCCCCACATCTAGTCAGAAAATCCAAATGGCTCTTCCTTCAGAATGTGTCCAAAAACCCATCTTCACCTTCACCACCACCTCCCTGGCCAGGCCCCCATCCTCCAGCTTGTACATTATGGAAATAGCCTCCCCACAGGTCGCCCTGTCCCCAGCCTGCAGCAATCACAATGATCCTATTACAGTGCCAGTCAGGTCACGTCCCTTCTTTGTTCAGAACCTCCCAGTGTCTTTTCATTCAGATGAAAGGCCAAAGTCCTGATAACCGTCTCCTGGTTCCGTGGATTCTGGTCTGTTCTCCCTCTCCCGACTCCCCCACCTCAGGCCTCTCCAGCTTTACAGGATCCTGGCTGCACCTCTGACCCGCCATGCAGACCCGTCTCCCAGCCTTGGCACCTGCCATGTTCTCCTCTTCCTAAAACGCACCTGCTCAGCTGTGCATATGGCTGGCTCCCTCGCTTCCGTGGCCTCTGCTCTTCTGTCCCCATCAGAGGTGCCCCCACCATACGCTCTGTGTAGGCACCACCACTGGCGGTCCTTCCTTCATGGCTCTACCTGCCCTCCTCGCCTGGTCCTGCAGGGCTGCCCCTCACACATGCTGTATGTCCACTTGCCTAGTGTCTGAGCCTGTCACTCCACTCTACAGTATAGGCACGTGTTAGAAAGGACTTCTGTCAGTTCGGCTTGTTGCTATGCCTCCCCTGCCTAGAACAGTGCCTGGAGTTCAGTGGGTGCCTTGGAAGCACTTCAGTGAATGAATGGTGACTCCATATGTCTGGTGCCCTGTGAACCCTACTTGAGTATCCCTTGTCAGAAATGCCTGGGACCAGGAATGTTTGAATTCAGAGGTTTTTACAGACTTTGAAGTATTTGCACAGACTTTACTGCTTGAGTTGTACTCAAGAAATTCTGGGTTCCAGAGCATTTCAGATGTCTGATTTGAGGATTAGGGATGCTCAACTTGTATTACTAGAGCTCATGGGTCACAGTTCTGGTTGCTTTTAAAGCACACAAACAACAAAGGAAGCTTTAGAAAATCTTTGCATAAAACTGGGTGTTTTATAAACTTCTATATACATTTTGGGAACATTTTTATTCTTTTTTGGTCTAGTTTGCAAGTGCTTTGGTTTCATTTACTTAATGGCAGCTGAAGTTATTTTTGAGAATGAATGGGATTGTGTTTCTGAAGTCTCTCTGGTTTATTTCCTTGTAGATGGAGAGCAGCCCAGCTCATCAAGAGCATACCTGCTTCCGACCTGCCCCAGGTCAGGGCAAAGGTCGCAGCCATGGAAATGTTGAAGGGTCAGAGGGCTGACCTTGGGCTCCAGAGGGCCTGGGAGGGCAACTATCTTGCTTCGGTAAGTCCAGGAGAACAGCGTGGACTCTACTCCTGCTCCCTTTACAAAGGAAGAAGAATTTTTCCTCAAGAATGTATATGAAGGATAATAAAACACTTTCAGAAACTTAATAATTTCTGGGAGAGGTGCTAAGTTAAAGGATTTTATTGCTTCTTAATGTACAGTGTTTGATGTCCTCCCTGCTTTTAAAAGGGCTCTCTGTTTTGTTCCATATGGATTAGGTACACTCTAGAACCCAGCTTTGAAAATCGAAAACTTCCCTTGAGTTATTCAGCAACTATTTTTAATTACCACCTTTCTGTTAATTTATTCCAAAGCTACATTTTAATTTAAACGTTTTATGGGACCTTTACTAGCCTATCATCTGGGTTGAAGAGATAAAAAGTACACCTGTGAAACTCCACATGAGAATAGTTACAGAGCCACGTGCTAAACGGTGGCCGCGGCATCTACGGTACTAAGCATTCTTGTGTCATGGTTTTCTTGTTTCTTTCAGAAGCCGGATACACCTCAGACCTCAGGCACGTTCGTCCCTGTTGCTAATGAACTGAAACGGAAGGACAAATACATGAACGTCCTCTTTTCCTGTCACGTCCGTAAGGTAAGGCAAGCTTGAAACAGACTGTCTTGGGAAGAAAAGTCAAGACTCTGGTGCCACTCACTAAAGTAGACCTGCAATGAGATACAACCCTTGAGTGCCAGGCCGCAGCACCAGGGGGCTGTGTCTGGCTGTGCCGAGGCATGTTGGAATGTCACAGGGACGTAAAGACTTTTGACAGCCATTTCTCCTTGGAGCAGGTTGGGAAATCTGCTCTAGGCCAGGGACATACCTTTCAGGGCACTCAGAGCTTTCATAGCCCCCGCAGACCTGTATCTGGTGGTGCTTCAGCACTTTCTACACATGTATTATTACACATAAAAACAAAAGCAGGGTTGGGGGAGGAAGAACATAATTTGGAAAAGAGGAGGCGGTCACACCAAGGTTTGGAGGATGGAGTAAACCCTGATATACTGTGAGTGTGTTTGCTCATCTGAAGTGGAACACGTGGGCTGTCACCAGCCTGAAGATGATGGTGGCTGGAAGTGGAAGTTGAGAAGTGGAAGGAAAGGGACACAGTCAAAGTATTTGTTTAGAAGAGTAGAGAAGACATTGAAATAATTTTAAAAGGGCATTTTGTAAAATGATCCAAATAACTTTTAAAATATTGATGAAATGAATTTAAGAAATACTACTGCCTATCCAGGCACAGTGGTGCATACCTATAGTCCCCTGACTCAGAAGGCCAAGGCAGGAGGATTGCAAGTTTGAGGCCAGCCTCAGTAACTTAGTAAGACCTTGTCTCAAAAGAAAAAGAAAAAAGGGACTGGGGGATGTAGTTCAATGGTAAAGCACTTCTGGGTTCAATCTCCAGTTCTGCAAAAGTAGAGAAAGAGAAAACTGTTGCCTAGATTGATACAAGAAGAGTTGTCAACATAAATATGGCACTAGCCAAAGGAGGAATTTTCTTTAATTATGAAAGAATTGCCTCATAACAAAAATCCAACAAGTTTAGGTGACTTTACAGGTGCTTTGTTTCAAATGTTCAAAAATGTATAATTACAGTATTATTCAGATCAGAAATGAAATATAGTTTTTAGATTGTAAGCTTGGCAAACTTTAAACTGTTGATTGCAGTTCACAAGCTTTAGGGAAACACTGTTGTAGGAATATTAGACACATTCTTCTGAGTGGACAATTTGGCAGTACCCATTGAAATGTAAAATGTCCATACTTCTTACTCCAAAAGCTCCATAAACCAGGATCTTTCTCTACAAATATATTTGCACAGATATCCAAAGGAGATAGATATTTGAGTTTTTACATTGTAATGCAAAAAAAATGGAGAAATAAAACTACATCAATAAATGATTGAATTAATAAATTATAAGCATACCCAATAGAATACAATGTAGCTATTTATATGAATGGGAAATGGATATATGTGGAAGGGAAAGGGCATCAAAAAATGTGAAACTTGAGACTGGGGATGTGGCTCAGGAGGTAGCAGGCTCGCCTGGCATGCGCGGGGCGCTGGGTTCTATCCTCAGCACCACATAAAAATAAAATAAAGATGTGTGTCCACCGAAAACTAAAAAATAAATATTAAAAAAAATGTGAAACAATGGTTTTCAAGATGGTGGACATCAATCAAGGAAAGATAGTGACCCCGAAAATAGAAGAAAAAGTAAGGTAAGCTATAGTTAGCCAGTTATTGCCTGAGCGGCTCTCCAGTCTGCCCCGAGTAGGGGAGCCATGATAGAGCCCAGAGATTCCCTAACTGAAAACACAGAGCTGAGAGCTGAGAGAGACCACGGCTCTCTCTGGAGAAGAGAGAGCTGCAGGGAGAGAACATTCCAAAGTCCACTTTTCATATCCCGCTGAGTACTGATCAGACATGTAGACAAGGAAACTACTCAAGGCTGGAAAACCTCAGATGCGGGGGCATCAGTAGAATACGCACAAGGGAATAATTAACCCTGAGTAAACACTGCTCCTATCCTACTGAACAAATCTTAAAAGCACAACTGGAAAGACTCAAACTGTTTCTAAGTAATCTAACAGCATCCAAAAGCAGAACTCAAAAATGTTCATAGAAATATATGTACACACACACACACACACATATATATATATTCTTTTTTTTTTCCTACTGGCATTTAAACCCAGGAGTGCCTAACTGCTAAGCCACATCCCCAGCCCTTTTTATTGTTTGAAACAGGGTCTCAAAACTCCATTGCTTAGGGCCTCACTAAGTTGCTGAGGCTAGCCTCAAACTTGCAAGCTGGACATGGTGGAGCGCACCTCTCATCTCAGTGATTTGGGAGGCTGGGGCAGGAAGATGGCAAGTTGGAGGCCAATCTGAGCGACTTAGTGAGACTCTGTCTCAAAAAAAAAAAAAAGAAAAAGAAAAAGTATAGCAATAAAACTACCCAAAATTAGAGAAATTACTCATCAAAATTAAGAAAACAACACATCAGGAAGCTCTTAGGCAATTTCATGTGACCCTATATAAGTACATTTTCAGTCCCTGAGGGATAAAGGGGGAATTTTTTTAATTTAAAAAATAATTGCTGACATTTTTCTGAATTTGATGTAAAACATAAATGCATGTAACCAAGAGGCTGAACATATCCCAAAGCACAAAAAAACTAAATTATATCAAAGTATCCTGAGATCAGATTGCTCAATACCAGTAATAAAGAGAAAAAGGCATAGAGCAACAGAGATAAAGGTACATTCAGTATCTGATCAGAACTAACGCAAGTGGAAAGATAATGGAGCAAAATCTACACAGTACTGTGGGCATGGACCCAACCTGCTAACCGAGAATTCTATACCCAGCAAATGTATCTTCCAAAAATCAAAGTGAAATAAAACCTTTTTTTAGACAAATCTGCAGATGTGCACTGCAGGGAATGTCAGGCAGAATGAAAGAGAAATGGAAATAAACTGTTGTAAGATTTTTATATCACACCTGAATTGATATAATATATCAGTAAATTTTTGTATATTATAAATGTATTCCACAAACTCTAGAACCACTAAAATAGCAAAACAAAGCTATAACTAATGAGTCAAAAAAGGAGATGATGAAATAAAACAATCATTTTCTAAAATCTCAATATAAAATAAGTCGGAAAATGTAGGAAAGGGAATAAAGGAGACAAAGAGTAAATAGGAAAAATACAGAACAAATTGAAAAGTGGTGGATTTAAACCTAACCATATGGACAATCACATTAAGTGCCAGTGGTCAAAACACCACAATTAAAAGGAAAAATTGTGCCCTCTGGGCCCGTGGAGATGTTCACTAAATGGGAAACTCTCCAAACCCAACAGCTTAGCTTTCATGGAGCCTCCTCATTACATAGGCATGATTGATTAAATCATTGCCTAATGGTAATTAACTTTGTCCCCAACCCCAGCCCCTCTTCTCTCTCTGAAGGTGCTTAGGGAGGCTATTAAAAGTTTCAACCCTGTAATCATGCCTTGGTCTTTTTGGCAACCAGTCCCCATCCTGAAACTAGGAGCCCCCAGTCACTAGTCATTTTGTTAGCAGACAAAAAACACTCATCACTCTAGAGATTCTAAAGGTCTTAGAAGCTCTTGTCAGAAACCTAGGGCGAAGACTAAATATTATAACAAAATACAATTCTATATTTTATGAGACAACTAAATATATATATATATATATATATATATATATATATATATATATATATATATATATATATTTAGTTTTGCAAGGGTTTTGCAAGCTCTATATCAGAACCCAGATAAAAACTTAATGCAGACTGAGCATCCTTAATTCAAAAATTCAAAATCTGAAATAATATGGAATCTGAAATGTTTTGAGTACCAGCACTATACTCAAAAATGTTTCATATTTTGGAATTCTGGATTAAGGATGCTCAACCAATAAAGTCTATGCAAATATTCCAAAATCTGAAGAACTCCCCAGATCTGAAACACTTCTGGTCCCAAGCATTTTGGATATGGGATATTCAAACTATATATTTCTTATTGCCACAAGCTTATATAGTTTTTTTAATAAATCATAGAACACCCAGTTTTAAAGTTAGACTAAAATGTCATCAAGAAGAGATTACTGGTAATATCTCAGAGTGGTTACCACAGCTGAGTCCAGATTTGAACACAGAAATCGAGAAACTCTTTTTATGAAGTGTACCTAGAGTTAATGAGACAATCAAGAAAAGACTTTTGCCAACAAGATTCACACACCCACATGAAAAATATAAGACATGATGCCAGTTTGTGAATGTTAACCAAGGAGTGTACCATTTTAGTGAGTCCTTATAGCCAGTATCTAGCATACATCTTTTCTAGTATCAAGATCTCCAGGCAGTCAAAATAATAATCAGAACAATTGATCAAAGAGAGTTGGACAGTTTTGAAAATTAGGTATTTCACCCCAGAAAAGCCTAATGTGTCTCCTTCCAGCAAGGACAGCTTAATGTCTGACAATTTTATCCTGGGTTCTGCTGGATAAAAACTGAAAATGAAAATGTTTTGTCATGTTCTTGAATTGCTAAGTTCAATACAAAATACTCTTTCTTCACAGTGTAGCTTAGATAATGTCCTCTTTAGAGCTCTTCAATCCCAAAGATACACCAAGGCAAGCTCAATATGACTTCAGCAGAGCCCTCTTCTTTATACTTTCTTTTTGAAACAGCCACTTTCCATTAACTGGAGTTATAAAACCTCCTTTAAGGTGAGAGACTTTGGCAAATAGCTTCTCTCACCCATACTCTCTGGGTATGTGTCCTCTCTGGTCTGACTCTCCAGGGAAGCATTCTCTCTGGCCCCTGGGGTACTAAGTAAACCTATAAACAGATCACTTGAAGTGTTTAGAAAAAAGCAGGATGTTAGAGATGTTTTTTCCTTGGGTCGATGGTTTTAGCTTTGGATAGAAGAAACAATATGAGATCTTTTAGTACTGAGTCTTTGGACCTCTTTTTCTATTACTTTATGATTTAAGTGGTATAAAAACAGTGTTCCTGTGCCATACTTGTCCTAAGTTTGGAATTCACATATGTATGTGGAGTAATTCTCTTTGCTGTTTTGGTACAGCTAAGTTGTGAGACTTAAAGCTTTTACATTGTTATACAATGCCCTTCACTAGAGTCATGCTGTAAGGATGATTTAAGTTGCTGAAATGGAAGATAAATGTGTCCTTTTTAGAAATTATATTTTCTGCATATAAAAAATACAATCTTGGAGCTGGAGTTGTAGCTCAGCAGTAGAACGCTTGCCTTGTACGTCTGAGGCACTGTGTTCCGATTCCCAGCACCACATATAAATAAGCAAATAAAATAAAGGCCCATCAACAACTTTAAAAATATTTTTAAAAATTATATATATATATAATCTTTCTTAACAGAACTTTGATACAGTTGTTGCCTGTGAGGTTCTGTTAATGCTTTTCAGATTAATTCTTGGACATATCATGGAAAAGGAAACATGGCCTTTTTGGTTTGACCCTGGAATGACCTTGTGAAATTATGCAGCAGGGTTTTTTTAATCATATTCTTTTGCATCACATTCACATATTTCTCAATATGATTCCACAAAAGATGAGGAGCATACCTTTTGCTTATTGTTCAGATTCTATTTTAGATATTCTCTATTCTACATATTCCACTGCAGATGAGGATCAGTGTTCTCCAACGTGGGTAAATGCAATTTGGAAACACTGGGTTAAACTGCTGTTTAAACGCAGAATTCTCAGAGCACTTAATATGTGCCTAGGTAATGAATTATCCTTGTGGTGGCCTTGGTTGTGATTAAGAAAACCTTGCTGAACAATTGTTTCTCAAACCAAGTGGGCCATGGAACCCTTCCTTTTTGGAGAGTCCCACACAAGGCCCGTGTGGTGCCAAGCAGCCCGGCAGTGCTCTACCTTGCCTCATTGCAAGGCTTTCAAGAAGCGCCCATCCTCTGTTATGGCAAAAATGGAGGCTGTGTGAGGCTGTTTACCAAGAGCCATAACAATTTACCACCTAGACTCTATTTTACTCTTAATTACAGACACCATTTTTTTTTTTTTTTTTTTTTTTTTTGTCAAATTGACTGGAAAATATGCTCTGGTTATAAAGGGAGTGTTTAGAGAATTGGCTGATTTCTAAAACTATAAGGCAGAGAGAAAGATTGACTATACCTCAAACTCAGATTTGAATTCCTGTTCACTCTGTCCTTCTCCTATCAGTAAACCCTGCGCGTCCCATCCTGCCATCCTAATTCAGTCAGCATCCTGCCATCCTAATTCAGTCAGCCGAGTTCTCGCTGTAGTGCTCTGTGTTTTCAAGTCAATCTCCAACTTCCTTGTTGGCATCTTGGAAGTAAGGATTTAGGAGGAGGGCAGGGGATGCTACACCACAGCTCCGCCTCCTGGTCAGCTAGGGGAGGGCTATTTGTTTTTGTCTGATTTTGTTTTGTTTGCTTTTCCTTCTAGTCACTGAGAAACTTGGCATTTCAGTGTTATTACGTGGCATTTTTAGTGCTAGGTACCTCATTTAAAATACTACTGCTTAGTCTAAGATTGAAAGAAGTTAAAATGTTCTGTGGTTAGTTTCATCTCTTAGGAAAATATTTGCCTGCAGATGGGGGCATTCGCTGACCCTCTATCTAATAACCTAGCACCCTACAGAAGAACCCATATATATATATACTCATACATGTATATTTTCTCCCAATCTCATTATCTAATTTTATTTTCTTTATATTATCATATGAATTTATTTTCACTTATTAGTTTCTTATTCATCTTACCCCCTTATACTGGTCTCCACTTCATATTATAACCAAGGGCTTCATGTCATTGCTTTATATAAATTGGGCTGTCTTCTAATTATTGGACTATATTTGCTTTTTGTTTATTCTACATAGAAGTCCCTTATCAGTTAAACGATTTGCAAAAATTTTCTCTACTTGCGTGGGTTTGTTTTTTCACCTTGTTGATGGTATCTGGGTTTACATATTTTAGTCTTTGAATTCTGTGTTTCTCTTGTTTTCCCTGTTACACTGTAAATCTTCAGTTGCTAAATTCCATGCATCTAGAAACTGCCACTCTTTTGCGTTCCCTGTTGCATCCCGTGGAATGGCCACACATGATACCCATCTGTTAAAGGGTTTGTCTTCACGGTTAGTCACCTCTGCCCCTTGACGTTTCCACACAGATAGCTTGATTTGATTCTTGGTGACATACTATGCTGTATTGGTTTGTTTTCTTACAGGTGAATCGATTTAGTAAGGTGGAAGACCGAGCCATTTTTGTCACTGACCGTCACCTGTATAAAATGGATCCCACTAAACAGTACAAGGTGATGAAGACTATCCCTCTATACAATGTAAGTACTCTGTGCTCTCTCCACGCTGGTGCTCATGGGCCACCGGTAGGCCCCCAGACTGCCCCCTCTGCTCTCTGGAGCCCCAGGGAGCCGTTGCCTTTGTGTTCCTGACATTTTACTCCAATCTTGCATTTTAGACAAATGCTCAATTTTCCATAGGCATGATCCAAAGTTCCCAGTGGATTAACAAAGGCATTTTATAAAAAGTGTAAGGACTATGGATCTGCCGGATCTTTATTACTATTTCTACTTACTGCTTGATTGTGCTGGTGCATAATATGTTTTCTTATTTTTAAAAGGCTTGTTTTTTTATGGAAATGGAATCAAATAGAAAAACAACAGGGAATTACTTTGTGAAAATATTACTGCTCTTTAAAATATAAAACATAAGCAGCTAGCTTCTGAAAGTTCTCACCAATATAGTTTACATGCCCCTGTTTGCCGATTGTGAGATCTCTGGTCCAAACCCACTATTGTTCACTGTATCCTGAGGGTTTTCAAATTCTGAAATCATTTTTTATCTGAACATGGAATTTTTGCCTTGAATCTCAGTATGAGATTGTTGGGTTCGTTGTTTTCGTAACTATTCTGGTTCTTCAGAAAGATTCTACAGGACTCCTGGGTCTGTTTGTGTGTCAGGTGATTTCTCTGTCTTCTAGTTTAACAGAGGAAGTCGGTTTGTCCAGTGCTAAGATCTATAAAGAGTGTATGGAGAGCATTTTAAATTCCTTTGATCTCTGCAAAAGGGAACAGGAAACATTACTGTTCTGTAGTTTTATTTTGGTATACCAGGGGTCCTTTGGTCATAAGAAACAAAGAAGTCAAACTATTCCTGGCTGTGCTGAATGACAGAAGGCCCTGGTGGGGGTCTGGGACACGCCCTTGTTGTGTCACCCTCTCAACCCTTCCCACATGCACCCTGCTCCTTGTTAATAGGCGGCCAGGGGGTTGCAGCCAAGAATAAGATGACTTTGCGAGGTGCTTGACTGTGTGTAGTCTTCTTGGCAAAGACTGTATTCTTACAGTCCAACCCTGGGTAAGCCCAATAACCTGCAGTCTCAGGGCGGGAGATGGAGGAGGGCGAGGGAAACAACCCATATTGTGTCTAATGAAGTGTGAAGTCAAAGAAAAATAAATTGTGGTATGAGTTTTATTTATTTTCCCTGCATTTCTGTTAGGAAGAAATCCATCAGGCACATGATATAAATTCAATGAATAGTTGAACAATATTTTGAACTCAAATTATTTTCCAAAATTATCTTCCTTTTTCACCTTGACTGGTTTGTTCTAATAGTCACTGTTTCCTGTCACAACCACTATCGTCATCATCACTATCTCTAATTACACTAATAACATAAAATATCATTAAAATAATACTTAACTACTCTAGTAAATGTGGTGTTGGTGGGATAGGGCACTTTGATGCAAGTGCTCTCAGAGCTCCGTCACCCTCCTTCATATTCCTGTGCCATTTTTGTGCATGCAGCCTGATTTCCAGCAGCCCAATGTCTTTGTAGAAGGCAACCCTCGGCCAGCACCCAAGCTGCCCTCCCACAGAAAGGCTGGGTGCCCAGCCACGCAGTGAGTCAGGGCAGGAGTGTGATGCCCCCGCTCCATACTCACTGGCCAAGATGATTCCCCAGAGCTGCCCTGCAGCAGCCCAAAGCCCATGTCCTCGGCTCCCTGAGCCACCTCCCTTTCCCTTGTCACTGTCCCTGCACTTCCCATATCAGCCTCTCAAACTCATCGGCTGGCTCCTTAGGGTCTGCTTCTGGAAGGAACTAATGTCAGAAGAGTGGCAAGTTCCAAGGAGGGAGTGATTTGGATGGGAGAGGGGACTTCTAACTGTTTCTGTATTTTTTTTTTAAGCTGAAGCAAATACGGCAAAACATTAAGTCTGAATGATAGGGACATGGATGTTTATTATATTGTTCTTTAGACTTTTCTACACAATTGAAATAATTTCAAATTAAAAACAAAGTTTAAGATAAAGAACCTTTTAAGGCCAGGCACAGTGACACACAGCTGAAATCCCAGCAGCTCAAGAAGCTGAGGCAAGAGGATCACAAGTTCAAAGCCAGCCTCAGCAGCTTAGCAAGGCCCTAAACAACTCAGTAAAACCCTGTCTCTAAATAAAGCACACAAAAGGGCTGGGGATGTGGCTCAGTGGTTGAGTGTCCTTGAGTTCAATTCCTGGTACCAAAAGGAAAAAATGATAATAATAATAATGGTGCTGGAGAGGCTGGGAGGGGAGGAGGAAAGCAATTTCAAGTTTGCAAGCTGAGTTTCATAATGGGTAAAACTGACAAGTATTCGTTCCATACATAATTGGAATTCTGATACTATAGAGTAGAAAGGAATTCACTTAGGATTAAAATGTAAGAGCAGATCACTTACAATTTGAGGCAGAAATTATTAATCTCGAGGGAGAAGGGGGGCAGATTATTCAAGAATATCCAGTTAAATAGTGAGGAAAAGAATCACCAAAGGAAACAATAAAAAGCAGGATTCCTGTGGTCCTCCATTTTCTCATCTCTCTTTTAATGTGCTAATCAGCTCTAATTTCCCTTCAGATCCATAAGGTCATGAATGATGGGAGGATGCCATGTTTAGAATCTCCTGGAAACCCAGGAAGGGTGGCCATTCAGGTTTCAAGGCAGCTCTGCAGGAGCATGTTATCCTGTAGCCTCTCAGTTGCTCTTTCTGTCTCTGCGTCTTTGTCTTTCCATTAGCCATCACCTCTTTCTTGCCAGACAGCACAGGTCAGCCCTGGGCTCAGGTTGGAATCAGCCGCTCCAGCCAGCCATTCACCGTTCATCCTGCAGTAGCGCATCATACACCGAGTTTCAGATGAAGCCTCACCATAGCAACTGGTTCTGCGTGATCCAAATCTGTACTTTTGTTCCTTGTCAAACACTTGCAAATCTATGCGTAGCCTTTCCTGACTTTTTCTAGTATGACATGGATAATTCCTATAATTCATTTTGGGCCTAACTGATCATCTTCCTCTACTAGTTTTGATTGTCATCCCAAGGCCTGAGCCACATTTGAATCTTGGTCACAGATCATGCTGACTATTGGGGTGGGTTGTTAGGTTTCCCTAGGGGAAAGGAATACTGGGAGCAAAGTGCTTCAAATAGGCAGATTCATCAGGCATTTTTAACTTCCTGGACTCTTGCCAGCCACCTCCATTCCAGTTGTCAGGATCCCAGTCAAACAGGGACCTAAAATTGTGCCAAGAGTTCCCAGCATGGGTGGTTCCCTCTACTTTCTTTACTGCCTCCAGCCAGGCAACATAGGACTATTGCTTTCCTAGCGCGCCATAAAAATACCTAGTGAGTTCCACTATTCTTGTATCTCCTTACTCATTGAGCTTCTGTAATCAGCAGCAAGTAAGTGCCCCAGCTGCTCAACTTTAATGGACATATCAGCTGTCCCCCACAGGTCACCAGAGGTAGTTTGTCACTGCTTCGTCCCTGCTGAGGAGAGCTGCCTTTGCCCCACCCTGAGATGTGGAACCAACTGCAGCCCCTCTGGCACTTGTGTCCTGCAGCCTCTGGTGCCTGATCTTGAGTTGTAATGAACAGAGATTTAAAGGACTTCCAATAGAAGGTGGGTGGGAGGGAGTGGTTTTTTGCTGTTGTTGTTTGTTTTGTTTTATTAGTTGAATTATTCTTTTTTAAAAATATTGTTTTAGATATTGATGGACCTTTATTTTATTCATTTATTTATATGTGGTACTAAGAATCAAACCCAGTGCCTCACACATGCTAGTCAAGTGCTCTACCACCGAGCCACAACCCCAGCCCCCTATTCTTTTTTCATTCTAATTTGTTATATATGACAGCAGAATGCATTGCAATTCATAGTACACATATAGAGCACAATTTTTCATATCTCTGATTATACACAAAGTACAGTCACACCATTTGTATCTTTATACATGTACTTATGGTAATGATGTCTATCTCATTCTACCATCTTTTTTCTATCCCCATCCCCCCTCCCTTCCCCTTCCACCCCTTTGCCCTATCTAGAGTTCATCTAATCATCCCATGCTTAACAAATATATGAAAAAATGTACAACATCTCTAGCAATTAGAGAAATGAAAATCAAAGCTACTCTAAGATTTCATCTCACTCCAGTCAGAATGGCAGCTATTAAAAACACAAACAACAATAAGTGTTGGCGAGGATGTGGGGAAAAAGGCACAACCCTACATTGCTGGTGGGACTGCAAATTGGTGCAGCCAATATGGAAAGCAGTATGGAGATTCCTTGGAAAACTGGGAATGGAACCACCATTTGACCCAGCTATCCCACTCCTCGGTCTATACCCAAAGAACTTAAAAACAGCATACTACAGGGATACAGCCACATCAATGTTTATAGCAGCACAATTCACAATAGCTAAACTATAGAACCAACCTAGCCCTTCAGTAGATGAATGGATAAAAAAATGTAGCATATATACATAAGGGAATTATTCAACATTAAAAGAATAAAATCTTGGCATTTGCAGGTAAATGGATGGAGTTAGATAATATACTAAGTGAAGTTAGTCAATCCCAAAAAAACAAATGCTGAATGTTTTCTCTGATATAAGGAGGCTGATCCATAATGGGGCCCCAGCTTCCTTAATAAGACTTCTATAGCACAAGAATTAAAATAAAAATCAATAAATGGGATGGATTTCAAACTAAAAAGCTTCTTCTCAGCAAAAGAAACAATCAGTGAAGTGAATAGAGAGCCTACATTTTGGGAGCAAATTTTTACCGCACGCACATCAGATAGAGCACTAATCTCTAGTATATATAAAGAACTCAAAAATTTAAACACCAAAAAAAAAAAAAAACAAATAACCCAATCAATAAATGAGCCAAGGAACTGAACAGACACTTCTCAGAGGAAGGGAGTGTTTTTAAGTTACACCTGCTAGAAAATTACCTTCCTTCCTTTGGGACTTTAAGCAGCTTTACACCATTGTCTAATCACACTTTCAATAACTACACTGTTCATTCACATGATTACTGAGTGCTCATTATATGCCAGCCACATAGGTATGAGGGACATAGAGGTGGCAAAACAGTCACAATTGCTGCCCTCATGGAGTTTACATTCCAACAGGGGAAAGCAAATCTATGATGTGTGTGTGTATTTATTTGTATGTACGTATATGTACACACACACACAGTCCAAAGAAGATGATAAGGTGAAAAGTCAAATCAGGAAAGAAGATGCAGAATGTGTACAGTGTTATAATCTTATGTAGGGGGATTGGGCCTCCCTGAGAAGTGAACATTTAGGCAGAGACAAAGGAGCTTAGCAATGAACTGTTTACTTGGTGGGAAAGCACTTCAGGCAGAAGGAGCAGGAAAGACACAGGCTTGAGCAGGGAGAGAAGAGCCCGCCAGGGCTGGAAAGGTTCAGGAGCTGGATCTGGTGGTGGTGCAGGCTGTCTCCCGGGGTCTGTGCACTGCAGTATCTTGTTAATCCTCAAAAAAAAGGGGAGAAGGAGGAGGAAGAACAACGCTATTGATGGAGGAGCAACAAAGAGGAAAGCAAAGCAGATGAGGCAAAGGGTGGAGCCCGGAGGAGGTCTGGACATACAGCCCAGGGAACGTGATCGCAGAGTTGGTTCTCAGATCTCCCAAAGAAAGCTGCCCACACACCCTCGGGCAGGGAAGCAGCCTTGGCTGTTCCTAGGGCTAGCAGCCGTAACTGCAGCGGGGACTTGACTTAGGGGAGGACGGCCTGCTGACACGTGGTGACCTTCGGGAGGACGTGCGTGAAGAGCCCCAGTTGTACCTGTAGTTATTCTGTCACTCTGTATGTTCCTAATATGGACCATATATAGTTTTCCCCATTTCTCCAAAGATGAGTTTTGCTAGAGTCTGTGTTATTGATTTTGTTATCTTTTCTTTCCCCTCTGCTCTTATTTTTTTTTCTTCTCAATTCTTTAGATTGTTCTTTCTCTAACTCTTTTAGTTGATGGCATAACTGCCTTCATTCTTAAATGTAATTTTTGAAAATACACTAAAGATTACAATTTTATGTTAAGAGTGACTTATGTACTTATTTATTTAATCTCAAGACAGCCTCACTAAGTTGCTTAGGGCTTTGCTAAATTGCTGAGGCTGGCCTTGAACTTGGAATCCTCCTGCCTGAGCCTCCTGAAGGAATTACAGGCGTGTGCCACTGCACCCAGCTGGTAGCATTCTTTTTAATTACCACAGAAATGGAAATTTATGAGGTGTGTGTTCACAAATATTTATTTTATACTTTGAGTTATAAGCTAGTACTACCTTGTTTATTTTGTTGATCAAGTTGTTCCAGTTTGGGGCATTGGAAGTTCTTGCAGTTGACTCCTGTGCTCCTTTAACATGCCTGAATGTGGAATTGTTTTTATTTGTTCCTTGAGTTCTTCCTGACTTTCTGGCACTACAAGATCGCTGAGAACCCATCTTGTATATTTCCTGTCACGGTCCTGGAGTGAGCCATTTCTTCAAGGAGCCCTGCTTCCTTTTATTAGAGAAGGTATTTGAAACCCAGAATCTGAGCACTGTGCTTTTTGCTACTGGGGTTTCATCTCTTTGAGACCCCCTCAGCTGGTACAGCACAAAAATATATGTGTATATATATTCAAATTCTGTGTTTGTATGTATGTGTATACAAAATCTGTGTATATACACACATTTATAAATATTTTACATGTGGTTATACCTATATTAAGTAGACCTGCATTTACACTGATAATCTCCTGTTCATTACCACATGGGTCATTCTAGCTGCCTCTTCTTGCTTATCTCCAAATCCCCAGTCCACATTGGCTCCCACCATCCACTCCGTTTACCTGGTGGTTCACTTAGCATGCACAGGTAGCAGCATTAGACTGTGCCCCTTCAGCCAGAGCACACTGCTGCAGGCACTTCCAAAGTTACCCAGCAGCACCTTTCCCTCCCACCCTCTCTAGGGGGTTGTTTCTACCTTTTAACATACATTCTCTTGTCACATTCTGCATTCCCTCCTGGAATCTCCCAACCTCCTTTATTAGTAGTATTTTTTTAGGTTCCCCACATTGAAGTTCACTCTTTTTTTAATATTTATTTTTCAGTTGTAGTTGCACACAATACCTTTATTTTATTTATTTTTGTGTGGTGCTGAGGATGGAACCCAGGGCGTCACACATTCTGGGTGGGTGCTCTATCGCTGAGCCACAACCCCAGCCTCGAAGTTCACTCTTTATACCATAAAGTTCTGGGGGTTTTGACAAACAACATCACGTGTCTACAGTTATCATATCATACAGAATGGTGGTACTTCTTTTAAAATCCCCTGTGCATAATCTATTCTTCTTTCCCCTCATTCCCCCAACCCCTAAGAACCACTGATCATTTTCCTATCTCTATAAGTTGTGCCTTTTCTAGAATGTCATATCACCAGCATTATGTAGTATATAGCCTTTTCAGATCAACTTCTCTCAGTAATACACTTTTAAGGCTCCTCCAAGTCTCTCTATGGTTGATAGCTCATGTTTTTTAATCAATGAATAGTGTTCCATTATATGGTGGTATCATAGTTTATCAATCACTGTGGAAGGGCATCTTGGTTGCTTCCAGTTTGGGACAATTATGACTAAAGATACCATAAACATTTGCATGCAGGATTTTTTTTTGGGGGTGGGTATCAGGGATTGAATTCAGGGGCACTCAATCACTGAACCACATCCTCAGCCTATTTTGTATTTTATTTGAAGACAGGTCTCACTGAGTTGCTTAAAGCTTCACTTTTGCAGAGGCTGGCCTTGAACTTGCAATCCTCTTGCCTCAGCGTCCCGTGGTTGGGATTACAGGTGTGCACTACTGCTGCACACAGGATTTGTATATGGACACAAGTTTTCAAATCAGTTGGGTAAATACCTAGGGGCTCAATTGCTAGGCCATGTGATAAGACTGTATTTAGCTTTGTAAAAACTGCTCATTGCCTTCCAAAGTGGCTGTTCCTATTGCTTCACAGACTCACCAGTATTTCATATTGTGCGTTTGTTTTTTTGTTGTTGTAGTTGTAGTTGTTGTTTGAGGTCCTGCGGACAAACCTGGGGCTTGTGCATGTCACGCAAGCACTCTACCACCGAGCTATATCCCCAACCCTTTTTTGTTTTATTTCTGTCATATAACCTAGCAGTTGTGCCCCTAGATATTTACCCAACTGATATGAAAATTTGTGTCCATATAAGTTTTAATAGGTATTTTTATATTATCTAATAATATGTCTCAGTACATAGTAGGTCTCAGTCTTTTAACTGTAAGAACCATCTCTCCATCCTCTATTGGCTTGTGCTTTGGAGAGAAAAGACTGATCTTTATGTAAACCTAAGCAAATATAATTAAAAAGATAAATTTGACACCTCCCCCCCTCCTATTAGCAAGAATTATCCGATCAATTTATCATTTAATGATGGTTCCAGTCGCTTTCCATAAACAAGATAAAAATAGGAAATCATGGCAGGCTTTCAAGAATATTTTCAGTAAATATTGTCCTCACAAATGCCATGGTCAAATAAAAGTGAACAGCAATCTGAGAATGAAATATTCAAGTTACAGGAGACTCCTTTAGTAGCTGAGTGACTTACTATGTACAGATACTACATACACAGGTTAGGGTTTCAGCCAGCTGGGATCTGTGTTACTGTCAAATTAGTATCTTCCCCTTTGAGTCACTCTCTACACTGTATTTATAAATTGCAATATCAAATTAAAGCATTAGTTCTGATACATTTGTTACCAAAGGTTAAAATTTTCCCAGGGGGCAGTGGGCCAAAATTTGAATGTTTGTAAAGCTGAGAGACACGGTTACTGGGGCTTGGTCTGGAGAACAAAGGCGACAAGTTACCAGCATAATTAGCCCTGGGACTGTACTTCGATCACAACCTTTCTGACTCTGGGAATCATCCTAGAGATCACCCTAAGTTGGGGAGAAGATTGCTGCCTGCAGCTGAGGAAGTCGCTTGAGCAGGTGCACTTGCGCCCCTGGGGTTCCTGTGGACATCGGCGCACCCAAATCAGTGCTCGCTGAGCGCGTGCCAAGATTTGAGTTTAATTTGCATAAACATAAAATCTGCTCTCTGCTTTTGAGGGAGACTGTGTAAACGGCCTCAGCTGGGATCCTTACCCTTCCTTTGTCACCAGTGTGTTGGTTTTGCCTGATGGGCTGGTGTGAGGGACGTTGGACTCTGCCCATTAATGCAGTTTTGATATAGTCCCTTTTTATCATTGTGAGCTTGATGGCTAAGGAAGCCGCCAGTTAATTACCCACATCCTCCTTCAGTTCTGTGGAAAACACAAAGCTAGCAAGGGGGAGAGGAAAGACAATTATCTGAACCCATGTGCCGTTTCGGAGGGGCGAAGGGATCGTGATTATGCCAGGCTTCCAGCTTTATTATTCCACTTGACATGACTGGCCAGAAAGATGCTCCGCGTGAAGATGGATTGTCCTTGTAATGTGTACCGGGGTGAGCCCTGCTGAAATCCATCCGCGCCTCCCCACGACCATTTCTAGAGCACCCTCCCCTCCTGGCAGCATCCCAGGGGAAGGCGTTTCCATGGCAACCCAACCGAGGCAGTCAGCTGACGTCTGGCACCGCCTGAGCGGGCGTGCTGTGCTCCCCTTCTCCCCTCTCGGCCCTCCCTCAAGCCTTTAAACGGTATTTATTAGTCCTCTTTAATAGAAACCGTACAATCCCTTACTGTCGGGCCCTGAGTGGCACTCAGGTTTTATTTATTTATTTAGGTAATAAATTTTACCTTCCTAATTAATTCTTGGCAGGTCCTGGGAGCTGTATTATTTTGAACATCTTGTGCAAATGTTTATATTTTCTGCCTGTGATGACAAAGAACGTTGCTTAGCAAAATTAGATATTGAGTTGGGTGCGGTGATACTCACCTGTAACACCCTCTACTCTGGAAGCTAAGATAGGAGGATCACTTGTTCAAGGCCAGTCTGGGCAACTAAGCAATACTCTAATTTTTTTTCTACTTTTAATAGAGACTGGGGATGTAGCTTGGTAGTAAAGAAAGCACCTATGAATGAAATAGGAAAACCCTGTTCTTGTGGGGGGAGTGGGGGGAATGATGTCTATATTTCAAAGAAATTTGGAAAAATACAGATGTTAAGGTTTCAGTTTAATTTTTCAAGATTTTTTTTTAACTCTGATGGCTTTGGCAGCGAAACAATCTTTGTACTCTCCTTATCCTTTTTTAGCATTCACTGATTTTATCCTTGGATTTTGAGTGAGCCATGTTATTTTAAATACCTATGTGACATCTAAGCCATGTTCTCTCCTTTATTTTCTTTTGTTATTGTTAACAATAAAGAAAGAAGTCAAAGTTTCAGACCTCCCCTATCCATTGTTTTCCTGACTCCTGTTCAGAAGTAAATGCCTTCTGTCATCCTGGTTAGAGGCCAATGCTTATGATAAACAGTAGCAAAACCAAGCCAATAATAATGTCAAATGTTGTGCCTATAGACACAAGGTAGGGCCCATTTTCACCAATATGTTGCTTGGCATTTGATTTCAAATTTAAAAGATGTGTCAAAGCCATGTCTGGAAGCAACAATCATTAGGGCCAATTTATGATTCCTTTACAAAGCTATCTTGTTAAAGACACACACCAAAGAATAAGGGAATAAATACAATACCATCTTGTTTATCAGATTGCTAGAAGCAACATCCTTTTAAAACAAAGCCCTATACAGAGATGAACATGCAAACTGATCTCTGCATGTGCAAAAATAGATGCCTCTGGGCAGAGGCAGTAATAGGCTTCTTGTCCATCTGCCCTGTCAGAGCCCTCTCCTGTGCTTTAAATATTCTTGAGCAGCTTCTCTGTGCTATGCACTTGGTGGACACCAGTAGCTCAGGCGTACACCATGTGGTCTCGCAGACCCATGGGAGAGGCAGAGAGCGCAGTGGCAGGGCAGCACAGTGTCTGCCTCACATTGACACCCTGGCAGCCTCGGAGGTGCTGCATCTCGATGCCTCTTGGAAGCTGCTGCTCAGAAAGGTGAAGCAACCCACCCAAGGCCGCAGCTCGTGGGAGTGGAGCTGGGTTTCACCTCCCCATCTTTTTGGCTTAGCACCCAACCCCTGCTGCCTGCTGCAAGTTTTAATGAAGAACAACCCGTGAAACTAAAATCTTGTGTTAAAGAAAAAGATAACAAAGTCAACATTGGTCGTGTACCTAATGCCAGACATTTATTAGATGATTTAATCCTACCATATCATGATCATTGTAAGACGCACTGTGGTCTGAACGTGTCCCTCCAAAATTCTTACATTGAGATCCTAAGCCCCAAGCTGACAGTCTTGAATGGGATTAGGAATCTTATACCAGAGTCTCCAGGAGAGCCCTCTTGCACCCTCCTGGCACCCTGATCTTGGATAAATGTCCAAAACTATGAGAAATACATTTCTGGTGTTTATAAACCACATAGTTTGTTATTTGTAACAGCAGTCTAAATTAACTAAGACATAGGGAGAGAGGGAAGATGTGTTTGTTTGTTTGTTTGTTTGTTTTTCCCTAGAAAGCCTCATGATTTCACGGTCTGTATCAAAAATCAAATCATCTTATAGTCATTGGCCATTGTTTTTTTAACGTGTGAGGACAGTCTCATCAGAAGGTTTTCCTTAGACCAGAGCAGTGCAAGAGAAACTCCTTGCTGTTCAGTGATTTTCATCCCTTGTCATGGACATCTGCATACATTCTTACTTGATTCTCCTCCCCATCCCAGTCCCTGGGAGGTGCCTACCCTGGTTCTGAACTCACAGGCATCAGGTGAAGGAGTGAGTGAGTTTGTTATTGGCTAGGTCCAATAACATTCTTTACACAAAATTGTTATAACAATGTCCTGCTGCTCTACAGGGAGAACCCAATTTTCTAAATAATAGACATTTAAAATTTTTCATGTTGTTGGAATTGTATCTAAACAGAAACATCTTAATAGTGTGCCATTATGGCAGAGTGTCCAGTAGAAACAGCAAAGCTGACCAGGTCAAGATCCTCCACTGGCTTGCGGAGGGGGCAGTCATTTTGCTTCTTGGGAAGCTGCCTCCAGCGTCTCCCTTTCCTCCTCTGCCCCCTCCTGCCCTTGCCATTCCACCTCATGGCCCTTCTCAAAGCTCCTGGAGTTGTAAAAGCATCCTATATTGCATTTGAATATCATTACTGCTGGGAGCCATTAGCCAAGTAGGTATGAAAATTTCCTTGCCAGCGTACCCCATGTTGCAGTGACATTGCATGTAGGTGACCTTGCTCAAGGACCAGGGCGGATTAGGGTGTTCCCGGTTTAGGATAATTGGGTTTAGGGCGTTCCAGTTTAGGGCGTTCCAGGTTTAAGATTATTCCTGCTGGGAATAGGGCGTATCCTGCTGCCTGAGTTCCCCTTGAGTTCTCACGGGATTCAGACAGTATTTTTGGGGAGACAGAAGCCCAGTGAGAGTGATTTGGGCAGAGAACGTGGATTTCCCCAGAACGTGATTGTAGACGGCAGGTGTGAGTTCGGGAATAAAGAGTTGCTGTTTGAATCTACAAACTGTGTGGTGGCTCATGATTGTGTGCCCAGCCAGACTGCGGCATTTGTGCCCAGCCAGACTGCGGCACATTACATTACAGGTTGGTAAAGGAAAGAAGAGAAATCTCATCCCAGAGGGGTCTGAGGACACAGGGGTTAGGGTGTGTGGAAGCACATGGGCAGTTGTGGAATTCATGCCCTGTTTTAACAGTGGTACCCTCCCCAGCCCCGCCTCTGTGGAATGTCGAAGCCTAAAAGGAGGTGCATGTAAGTAAGTCTGATATAATGCATGTGAGGTCCAGACCTAGTTCTTGTCCCATAATGCAGTGCTCAATAACTGCAAGCTGCTCTAAAGCCCCTTGCAAACTGGCCATCCTGTGCCATCGAAATTAGAGGAGTAGGATGAAGTCAGCCTCCGAGGCCCTTCCTGTTGCTGCTCGTTCTGTGGGTGTGCACCCCTCCTGGGGAACTGCGTGACTTCCTCCATTTAGATCTCTGCTCAAGTGTAACCATGCAGAGGTTGTCTAGAATGACACCCCCAGTTCCAGCCCATCTATCTCCATGCCTTGATCCCACTACCCATTCTTCTCCGTGGACTCCTCACCTCCCATCTCACCATACAGTTGTTCACAGTCTGGCTCCAAGGGTCAGACTCTCATCCCCAGAACACTTCCTGCCATACAGTAGATGCTCAGTAAATGGGTGTTGATGGATAAATTGGAGGGGTCAAGACTAGAGACTGGAAAAACTGTCAAGAGACTGCTGCAGTAACCTGTTAAGGAGTCACAAGGATCTGAACTCAAGCAAGGTCAGGAATGAGAGGCAAGTTGGGGAGCTGGGGGGATTCAAGAGCAGATAACAGGCTTTGAGCATTGAGGAAAGAGACTGAACCCATAAGCTGCTTTCTAGACCCCTGGGTAGATGGTGGCGAGAGTTTCTGATCAGGATTGGAAATGTAGGAAAAGAAGCAGAGAGAGTGGAATGAGCTCAGTCTCAAACAGGTTTCACCTAGGGGTCTGAAGAATATAGAATGGAGTGGCCTTGTAGACAGTCGACTAGAGGACATTCTAGGACAGAGACTGTCTTGGTCAGCTTGGGCTGCCTGTAACAAGAACCACGGACTAAGTGGCTTGAGCAACAGGAACCCATCATTAATAAGTATAATTTATTAAATGCTAAAACAAAGATACACAGGAAGTACTTTGAGAAGGTACAGAGAAGGGGTGGAAATGACTTTTCTGGACAAGGGGAGATTTCAGGGATTCATAAGTATGTGCCAACACTTGTACGTTTTTCTGCACTGGTAGTTTTCTTCAAATTCTTGAAGGGGCGTGTGACCTGCTGCTTTTGGCAATGCAGAGTAACATAGTTAGTAGCGAAGTAACAATGTAGCATAAGTAGCATAATGAGACCTGTTTTTAGGAAGCTAATCCTGAGAGCAGTACCATGAATGGACTAAAATGGGAAGAGGTGGTGAAATAAATGCTACCTCAAGAGCTTTTGGAATAATCCCAGTGGACATAGAAGCCCCAGAAATGGAGAGAAGACAAAAGAAATTTCTGAAGTGTTCCTTATTTAAATTAATTTATTTTTGTTTATTTATTTTTGGTGGCACTAGGAATTGGACCCAGGGATGCTTTACCATTGAGCCATATCCCCAGCTCTTTTTATTTATTTTTTTGTTTTGTTTTAAGACAGGGTCTCTCTAAATTGCTTAGAGTCTTGCTAAGTTGCTGAGGCTGGCCTTGAACTTGTGCTCCTCCTGCCTCAGCCCCCTGAGTCGCTAGGACTACAAGACAGTGCCACCACACCCAGCTCAAGTTGACTTTTTTAAAAAATGTTTTCTATGTGCACTAGTTTAATTTTCTACATGTAGTAACTTAGATAACTTTGTCATCATTCCTATGAAGTAGGTGGTACTAGTTACCCCATTTGAAGCAGGAGAAACGGAGACATGGAGCATGATAAGGCTTACCCAGGGGCATAGAGTTAGGCAGAGGTGGTGCCAGGAAGGCAGCCCGGAAGTCTGGCCCTGAGACTGTGCCCTTTAACAGCTCTGGACTGCTCCCTGTCGAGGACTCACAGGTTGGGGAAATTGAGGCGCATATCTCCTCTTCTGAGCTTAGGAGATGGTGTGGCTGGTTGCACTTTGTTGAAGTAAAGGCCTAAGAGGAAATAGTGGTTAAGGTGAGGTGATGAATTTCATTTTGTTCAGGTCAAATATGGGGTCCCATTAGGCCCTTTGGGGACCCCTGGTTGTGCTTTTCCCAGACAGACAGGAGCACCCATCTGGAGTTCCAGAAGAAGGGCTGTGCTTGGTACTCACTTTTGGAAGTTAGCAGTATTTTAAAGAGAAGGAAACTTCTGGTCCCTTCTTCTGACCTGAAGTCCCTGCCTTCTGCCCCTGGGACATGTGCCTTCTGGCTCCTCAGCTACATGATAAAATCGCTGAAGGAAAAGCCCATTTTCTAATCCTTTTGCATGCCTAATCTAAAATAAGGAGTTGGGAGTTCCAGTTCCAAACAAAACAGAATAGGTGAATCTCTGCCAGTCTGTCTCACTAAATGTGGATAAAGCCCTAGACATTGCATTATGAAACAAACACAAGAAGATTCTGAAAGCTGGAGGGAAGAAGACCAGGGGACCTCCTTAGGGCAAGCAGGGCAGCAGGGGGTAGCCTCCCTCATATCCTGGACTGCATGCTGCAGAAACACACAACCCAGAAATACCAATGGAGAAAATAGAAGAGAAGAAAAACTTGCTTTCTCTTGTCAGAGGACCAGGAAACAGCAGCCTAGCAAAGCAGAAACCCTTTTGACAGTAAACACACTTCTCCAAGAAATCACCAGGGGTTAAAAAAAAAAAAAAAAAAAAAAAAAAGCATCCCTAGCTCCTATCAGCAAAGGCTTGTTCTCCAACCTTGCCTGACAGTAAGAATGCCTTTTCTAGACCCCTCCCTGCTGGGAGATATCCAGTAGTACCAATGTGGATTCTGGCATTTGGCCCACCCCCTCTTCATCTGCCATTGGAGGCTAAGGAGCTAGGTTCCCAACCCTCCCAGAGGCTGTGAGGCACTCACAGACTCTCCACCAGAAGAGGCCCAAGGGGGCCTTATCTCACACTCCCATCCAGCAGGGGTAGCATTGGTGCTACCTTCCCTTACTGGCCCCTTTTTAACAGAGGCCTGCTAAGTCAAGATTTAAATAAGACCCAGTCTCTATCATGCTAAGTGAAATAAACTAATCCCAAAAAAACCAAAGGCCAAATGTTCTCTCTGATATGCAGATGCTAATGTACAACAAGGGGTGGGGTGGGAGATAGAAGTTCATTGGATTAGCCAAAGGGGAATGAAGGGAGGAAAAGGAGATGAGAATAGGAAAGACAGTAGAATGAATCAGCCGTAACTTTCCTATGTTCATATATGAACACACACCAGTGAAACTCCACATCATGTAGAACCACAAGAATGGGAAGTTATTCTTCCATACCCATGTATGTATAATATGTCAAAATACACTCTACTGTCATGTATATCTAAAAAGAACAAATTTAAAAATTTTTTTTAAAAAAGATCTAGTCTCGGGCTGGGATTGTGGCTCAGCGGTAGAGCGCTCGCCTAGCAGGGCGGGACCCAGGTTCGATCCTCAGCACTACATAAAAATAAAGGCATTGTGTTGTGTCCATCTACACCTAAAAAATAAATATTTAAAAATAATTTAAAAAAATAAAAAAGATCTAGTCTCATAACATAATACCCAAAATGACCAGGATACAATTTTTTAAAAAATCACCCATCATACTTAAAATAGGAGCTAGTATACACAAATTCAGTTTCTTGGTAAATATAGGATAAAAACAGTGAACCTAAAATGATGAGTGAATATATTTTTTGCATTGAGAGGGTTATTAATTTGTAAGGTAAAAAAATTCAATTAAAAGACCAATAAGGGAAGCAACTTAATTAAGCTGGTATTTTAAGAGAGAGTAAAAAATAAATTTAAAGTAGATATAAAACTAGATTCAATTAGTATAACAATTATCTTTGTAAAATAATAATTTGACTATCTAAAATCCAATTATTTAGTAGTTTCACCTATATCAATGGTTTTAAGTGATTAGAATCACTTAGGGGACTTTTACCAACTACAGATGTCCAGTCCAGTCCCAGAGGAAAGAGTGTCCCCAGTGATTCTAATGTGCAGCCATGGTTGGGAGCCATTAGCCCAAATGAACCACCCTCAGAATATAAGCAGAAGGATGTTTATACCTTCTGAACAGTCAAAATAGATGTGGCAGCTGTTAAGCACCAAACTCTGTGTGTTTGTTCTACAGCAGCACCCTGTTGGGCCATTTGTCTTGCTTCATGTGCTCTTGTGATGCATTTGATTATCTGGCTCCCAAGTGCACAACAATAAATCTGAAGCAGTAATTAAAAAGGAGTCCGTCTGCCACTGGCAGGCATGTTGATAGTTGCAATCTATGAAGACTGAAGTGTTCGGGGACTCACCGGAGACCTAGTTCAGTTCCACTGGATGGCTTGGTTTTAAAAACTCATGCAAGTGCTTACTTGAGCCATTTCCTCAGAGTAGTCCTTTTGGAATTAAAATTCAGTTTTCCATGAGATTTACACTGAACTCTGAGCTGCAAAAGAAACCCCGTTACTCAGACTGCCAGGTATTCTAGGAAAGAGACTTCCAAGGGGCCTATCTGAGATTTTCAGCAAAAAAGAGAACAACTGGCCATGAACTAGTGGATTCTACTCACCAGTCTTAGTAAGGAATTTGAACAAGCTTAATCTAAATGTGAAAACTCTGAATTTGCTTGCTACAAGTGAGATACTTAACAACCTAAGGAAAAAGGATTTGGGCCTTCAAATTCACAGAGGTAGGCTATGGCAGGCCCAGCTTCCCATGTGTCTCTCTCTGGTGGAATTTGTATTTAATTTCATAAAGTACAGAGTTCATTTGCAATGGGGACATTGTCCGGATTGTAAATATTCTTCTCGATGGTGCCCTTGATCCTTGTCAGGATGTGGAACATTTGAAAGAAAGTAAAGCTGGGCATGGAGCCGTTATTTATATAGTGCAGTATGGATTGGTGTTGGAAACTTGCTGAAGAGTTTGACTGAGTGGCCTTCATCAAGCTGTTAAAATCAAAGGTTGAAAGCCCTTGTCAATCAATGATGTAAACTCAGCCCTTTAATCAGTTGTTTACAATTATTTTCATTGACCTGAATAATATTGATCAATAGTACAAGGCTTATAATGGGTACTTGTTTATAAAGTCAATTATCCTAATTTTGAACACTTTTTAAATATTGCTTGAGGCTCATATTTTATATAATAGGTTTTATTTCACCATTAATATGTCATGTGGTTCACATGTATCAGTATGATTTCTGGAATACAGGGCCAAGGAATGGCCTGTGAACTCCAGAGGCCCTGAAGATGAATCATTTTTAGTCCATTTACTAATTAATGCTTGCCTCAGTAATGCTGAATCCCTAAAATAAAAGAATAATTTTGTTCTGTTTTATGAAGCTAGAAAACATTTTCAAAATATAAGGTTTTCAAGTAGGGCCCAGTGGCATGAGTCGATAATTGCAGCTACTGGAGAGGCTGAGGCAGGAGGATCACAAATTAGAGGCCAGCATGGGCAACTCAACAAGACCTCCACACAAAATATACATTTTCACATATATGTATGTATGTGTATATGTACACACACACATATACATAAATAAATATACATACATATATACTCTGTGTATGTAGGGGTTTTTTTAAAATGTCCATCCAACGTGTTAAAATAAAAACAAAGATTTTGTTGAAAGTGATATGTGTTTGTAAAGGAATTAACTTTTAGCTATCCCAAACTATATACCCTTTCCATGATGTGTTCACAAATTAAGATTTTTCCACTGGGGTTGGGACACAGCTCAGTGGTAAACATGCTTGTGCTTATCATGCACAAGGCTCTGGATTCAATCCCCAGCACCAAAAATAAAAAGCTTTCTCTGTTTTCTGGTCACTCTTAGTGCATAATAAACTATGCCCAATTTACAACCACAACCATGTGATCACGGCCACGGTTCTCAGATCAGGTATTCAGGAAGGACAAAGCAGGTGTCTTGTGCCTGCTCTGTAATATCTGAGGCCTCAGCTGGGGAGACCCAAGGCTGGAGATGACTCAAGGACTGGGGGCCTGCATCTTTGGAAGGCCCACTCATCGGAACCGTTGGCACCCAGGCTGGGGGTGGGTGTGGAGACTGCAGCTGCAGACGGGAGACACTCGGCTTCCTCAAACGTGGAGGCTTCAGAGTAGGTGGACCTCTAATGGGGCTGCTTATGGCTCAAAGCAGAGTACCCTATTGCGTGAGGCCATTGGATCACCTGCCTTTTATGGCTATTCTTGAAGTCACACAGCCTCGTTTCTGTTTCACCTTACTGGTTAAAAGCATCTTATTGGGCTGGGGATATAGCACAGTTGGTAGAGGGCTTGCCTCACATGCACAGGGCTCTGGGTTCAATCCCCAGCACCAAAAAAAAAAAACGCATCTTATTGTTGGCCCTGATTCAAAGGGAGGGGACATAGACCCATATAAACATGCTTCAGATCCTCCTCAGTCTACCCTCTGATTTAAAGTATTTGCATTGAAAAGAATTTACATTTATCTGATGTTTAAGATTCATTCATTCCCTGTATGGTACCCCAAAAGTCTTTTTCTTCTGATGGTATCAGGTTCAAGGTTGAGGACTGGGATCTTGTCATCTAATTCAGTCAAGGTGCCATTGCTCAAGTTGTTTCTTTGATCCAAAGACCTATGAACTAAACTGATAAGTTGTCTTCCCCACATTTAAGGGTGCATGTTCCCAAAGACACCCCTATTTAGAGAGGGCGTGGTAATGGAAGGCATATCCCAGTCACTGGCCATCTGTGTCTGCAGCTAGGTGGGCTTGGTAGCCTGCTGCCTGCCTGCAGAAGCTTGGGAGTCCAGAAGCCTCTTTGCATTTTGTAACATCTCAGTTCCTTTCAGTCCAATCTGAACTCTTTAATCCAGTCCTTTGAAATATGAATGGATTCGCTGTGCATCGATTCATGATCTCTATTTGATGAGACACATACACACACCCCTCTGCAAATTAAGGCGTCCTGTTCCTCAAGTTCCTCTGTGGACAAGGCTCTTCAGACTCCGCTGAGCCCTGTTTTGATGGAGAGAATTTGCAAGTCATGCTCTGAAGATGTTGAGAGCGCCTTTCATCTATCTGGAAGATTCTTTGAAGCAGTGCTTTAAGTCTATCTGAGGTTGTAACAAAGGATCTTAACAGTCCTGATCCATTGCCCTGAAACTATTTATATATATAATAGATATAGATGAACATACAATATCTTTAGATTAGTTGTAGATGAACATACGATATCTTTATTTATTAGTTCATTTTTTATGTGTGCTAAGGATCGAACCAGTGCCTCACACATGCTAGGCAAGCGCTCTTCCGCTGAGCCACAACCCCAGCCCCCCTGAAACTATTTCTTAATATGAGAATCATTTGCCATCTGGAGAAGCTAGGAATAAGAAACAGTTTTATTTTCAAGCCCAGCAATTGCGGGCTTCTTTGTATTTCCTCTAAATTTTGCCTGAAAGCCGAACAGTTCTTTATTAGGCTCATCTCTTTCCTCTTGCTTTTTTTTTTTTTCATAGACAGCAAGAAGCCAGATGGCAGTTTCATTATTCTGTCAAGAAACCTCCTTAACTAGATCATCACATTTGCCGGGTACATTTTCTGTTCTCTACCTTCCCACCGGCACCATGTTGTCAGATTTTCTTCCGGGTCGTCACAAGGGTCCCCTTGCCTGCGACCTGAAACTGAGCCTTCCTTACCCTCCTTGCCTCCCCAGGGCCTCCTCCCCGCTCTCCCAGCTCCTGCTAGCTTCCCAAAGCCAGCGCCCGCTGTGTTGGGGCCACGTCTCGGTAGCCCCACTCCTCGAATCACATTCTTATCACAGTTACCACGGCCGTGTCACAAACCACCCAGACTGGGTGGAGTTGAGCAACCACCATTTTATTATGTGCCCAGATTCTGTGGGTCATGGAAAAGACCAAGCTCTGTGGCATACCCCTGTAATGCTAGTGACCCCAATGGCTGAGGCCAGATGATGCAGGTTTGAAGGCAACTTAGCAAGACCCTGAATCAAAATGAAAAGTAAAAAGGGCTGAGGTTGTGGCTCAGCACCCCTGGGTTCAAAGAAATGAATTTGGACAGGGCACATTGGGGCCAGTTGAGCACTAAAACACAATGTCTTGGGCTGCATCTGGGGAGACTCTAAGGCTGCCTCTCAGCACCCCAGGATTCCTCAGGCTGTGCTTTGAATTGGTTTGCCCTGCTCCAGAATTCACATTGGAATTTAATCTCATTGTGCGTTATTTAAAAGGGTGGAAATTTCATCTGACTGGTGCTTGGAGATGGGGCTTTGGGAAGGGCACTGTGGCTAGATAAGGTCATGGGAGCAGAGTCTGTGGTTGGAGAATGGTGGATTATAAGAGGAGAGGGAGAGACTGGGGGACACACATACACGTGCTTCCTCTCTAACCATCTGATTCCCTGTGCATCCCAGGACTCCACCAGCAAGAAGGCCATTACCAGATGCATCCCCTCAGTCGTGGACCAAAACTGCAGCCCCACATAAACCTCTTTTCTTTATAACTTAACCTAGTCTGTGGTGTTGTATTATCACCAACAGAAAAACAAAGACACTCAACCCTCAAACACACACGTGTCTGCTACCAGAGCTGGGGATGCTCAGACCAGGACTGCTGACCAGAGTGTCCACACATTTCCTCCCCAAGGGCTTGGCTTCCTCACTGCCTGATCGCCTCAGGATGGTCAGCCCATGTGGCTGAGGGCACAGGCACTTGGTTGCTTCAAGCTTTGGCTATTTGAAAAGGGATAAATTCTCAGCTGTCCCAAACCATGTGTTACTTCCATAATGAACCAGCAAAGTTAAGAGTCCTGATTTGTATGTAGTTGACATAGGAGTAAGGAAGGAACTGGGGGGTGGGGGGAGGGATATTGAAAGAGGCAGATGAATGGAGAACAGAGAGACCCAATGAGAAATCAAATCACCGGGCATCCTGCAAAAAGCCAGAGCAGGTGTCTTCCAAGATTCTGGATGGAAAACAGAAGGAACAGAACATTCTCCAAGTGAGGAGCAGCCAAGTCAATTTGTTGATTGAGATCAGAAGGCAGAAATATTCATAATCCTGCCGTCAAACCAAAGAAGTGAAGTAGAGAATAGTAAGTCCAAAAAGCCAACGTATATACCAAAAATTAAGACGATACCTGAAGAAGGTCAGTGGCCCCCGCCATTCCACGAAAGCCGTGCACCGGGCGTATCTTTGGGATAAAAGGGAAAAAAAGTCAAGTTAGAGATTTTTGCAGACGGCAGTAACCCAGGAGAGAAGAGGTCTTCCTACCAAGAGGACCACGGAGTAAGTCAGGAACAAAGACACCCCAGAGCGGAAGCCAGAAGAGCAGCTCTGTGAGAAAGGCCGAGATCTCCTCCCAGGGTGGCCCTTGGCTTTAAAGGACTCAGTGAGCAGTTGAGGAGGTGAACTGCTTTTGAAGTAACAAGAGCTGGTGGCCTTCTGCGTTATTAGGTGGCTTTGTTATCGACTATCAGAGCCCTCCCTGTCATCCCCACATTCTTCAGAAATCCACAGCTTCTTGAAACTTATTTTGAAGATTCTGGGTTTGCAGCCAGCATTGAAGGGCCCCCAGTTTTCACTGACAGAGGATTCACCTGGACCCACAAAGGCAGAGACCCACAGAGCAGGCAGGGAGATGGGAATGTGAAGCCAAAAGACAGCAAGCAAAATCACCCAAGCCACAGTGGACCTTGGTGAATCATGACCCCATCCCTGACCCCTCGTGATAGTGTACCTAAAGACACGGTTTTGCAGCTGGGAGTGTGGATGGGGCAACGGTTCTTGTCCTACAAAGTGGGACAGAATCTGATCCAACAACTATGGGTTTTGCCTCAACGTACATGTTTTCAATTTATTGAAAACCGGGAAGTTGGGAATCAAGGATTGCTTGCTTATTAAGAGAAACTAATTAAAGTTAAATTCTATCAAAGAGAATCTTGCTATAAGAAAAGTACAGCAGCAACCAAAATAGATTGAATTCCAAGTCACCTGTTTCAAGCCATTTTGAGTAAACCTGTATTATTAAAATACAGTCCCTTAAAGATCATCACTGCAGCCAGGAGCAGTGGTGTACATCTGTAATCCCCATTGGCTCAGGAGGCCGAGGCAGGAGGATCGCAAGTTCAAAGCCAGCCTCAGCAATTTAACAAGGCCTTAAGCAACTCAATGAGACCCTATCTCTAAATAAAATACAAAAAAAGGGCTGGGGTTATGGCTCAGTGGTTAAGTGTCCCTGAGCTCAATCCCTGGTACCAAAAAAAAAAAAAAAAAAAAAAAAATCATCATTGCAGTGTTGGGTATATCATCTTCAAAGATTAGCTGTTTCCTTTGTAAAATTCTCACAGTCCTAATTGATACAGCCCATGAAAACACAGAAAAGATAGGGAGAGAACTTAGTATTTTATGGGTTTGTTCATATGACAAAGGAACCTGGATTTCTTGATCTGAGTACTGATCTATTTTTGTAGCTTTCAAGAATTTTTAAGCCAATTTGACATGTATCTACAGCACTGAGACTTAAAAAGAATAATCAGAGGAAGCTCTCTGCTCTGATGAAAATGTTCTGTGCCTTAATTTGGGCATCAAAAATCATCCACCTGTTCACCTGAAAAATCTGTGAATTTTATTAAATGTAAACTGTACCTCACCTGTACATTTAAAATTCATGAATTTTATTCATCATATGTAAATTACACCTCAATTTTTAAAAAATCTTATTTGACTAATGGATCAAATTGCATAAAATTTTGGGTAGGAGTGGGAATTATGTGTTTTAATTTCCAGTTCTTTCTTTTTTTAACCTGCTATTTATAAAAAGAAGAGCTAGATGGTATCTGGTAGCATACCCCATTGCTATCATTTAAAAAATTGCAGCTGAGTGTTGTGGTGTCTGCCTATAATCCCAGCAACTTGGAAGGCTGAAACAGGAGGATCACAAATTGAAGGCCAGCCTCAGCAACTTAATAAGACCCTGTCTCAAAATAAAGGCCTTAAGCAACTCAATGAGATGTTGGGGATGTAGTTGAGAGGTAGAGCAACCCTGGGTTCAACCCCCAGTCCAAAAAAAGAATAAAATAAAATAAAAATTGCATTAAAAGATTCAGGCACAAGTTTCTGGGATCAGTCTTGGTGTGTGTTTTTGGTCCCCTCGTAATCTTATATTGAGAAGGAAATCTGTTCTCCATCCACAACATCTTGCTCCCAAAGATTACCAGTGATGAGAAAATTAAAACCAATAGAGTGATGAGATAGTTACTAAATGCATATGAGTGTTTGCCAGCCTGCTATGGAGAGAGCTATTGTTTCTATACCATTGGGTACTGTAAATAAACAACAATACCAACGTTGAGCCTGACCTCAAGAGAATAATTCTAGTTGGACAAGCACACCGATAACATGAAGATGTGGCCCACTAATAAGTGGGGCTAGATTGATGTACTGCTTATTAGTGAACCATCTTTTCACTTGTGCAATATCCTCTCTCTGTCATGGTGTGTTACCCTGCTAAATTCAGTTTATTAATTATCTGAGATTTTTACATCTATTAGTTTCTGGGATGAGAGAGCGAGAGAGAGAGAGAGAATGAACATACACAAGCATGGCACTTCATCAAGTTTTGCTACCAGGATTAAATAAAATGAATCCGGATGGGTTCCATATTTTTCTGTGCCCTAGAGCATTTTAAGCAGAATAAGAATTACCTAATTACCTGGGCCTTGAAAGTTTGTCTATAACATTACCTCTTCCCAGTGACGTTTAGGAAAGTGTTTACCTGACAACATAATAACATTTTTGCTGGATTATGAGTCAATTCTGATTATTTTTCTTGGAGTCAGTTTTGGTGATTTGCATTTTTCCTGTGAAATCGCACATGTCACAAACCTTTGAATGTACTAATGCATAATTGCAAATGTTCTTTTGTGATTTCTAAAGTAAACACACTTTTTCTTAAAGCCCTTTCTCACTGCTAACATTAGACATTTGTGGTTCTGACTTGTTTTTTCCTTGATGAGACTCTGCTGAGCATTTGTTTCTTTTATGAGTCTTTTCAAAGAACCAGCTCTTTAATTTATCATCATGTATATTGTTTTTCACATTCATTAACTTCTGTTTTTATCATAATTAATCTTTAGCTTGCTTTCTTAATTATTTAATTAATTTCTTTTTTTGTTTTGTCTTTTTCGTTTGACTGATTTACTTCTTTCTTATTTAATAATATATATTGTAGATTACGTACTTTCTTCTGAATTTAGCTTTGACTGTATCAATTAATTTTGTGCGGGAGGAGGAGGTACCATGCATTGAACCCAGAGACACTTTACCACTTAGCCACACCAGCCTTTTTTACTTTTTATTTAGAGAGAGGGTCTCACTAAGTTACCTAGGGCCTTGCTAAGTTGCTGAGGCTGACTTTGAACTTGAGATCCTCCTGCCTCAGCCTCCCAAACCACTGGGATTATAGGTGTGCACCACCGTGCCCAGCTCAAAATTATATTCTTGGCAATATAAAAGTTTATTTGTGGTTTTTGCCTTGAATTTTGTATTGTCTGTTATTCCTATTCCATTCCAGCTTTCTTTCTGGTATATCTTTGTCTGTCTTTTGTTTTGTTTTGTTTTGTTTTTTATTTTGCTATAGGGTCTCCCTATTTGCCCAGGCAAGCGATTCTCCCACTTCAACCTTCCAAGTAGCTGGGACTACAGGTGTGGGCCACCATCCCCAGCTACCCTTTTATTTTTATCTTTCCATGTCTTCTTGTTTTAAATACATATTTTATAAATAAAGAAGAATTAAATTTTGACTTTTTACCTAATCTGTGAGCTTTTCTTATCCAGATGAGAGTTCATATCTCCTACAGAAACTAACATTTTTTTCTTAAATTTAGTCATTATTTAAATGCTTTTCACTTTTCATCTCCCAATGCTGTTTCCTTCTTTTTTCCAGTTACTACATTGGTTGAGTTTTATTTATTCTCCTTTTACTAATGATTAGAAGGTTATACTTTCTTTTTGATGTTAATAATGGTTCTGTTAAGTATTTAACTGATCTTTCTTTGTGGATACCAAAAATAAAATGAATTTACTTATCTTTTCCTATGAATGATGAAAAAATTAACATTTCCTTTCTCTCCTCTTCCCACATCCTTCCTTATAATTCCAAACAGAAGCAACAACTTTTTTTAATAAAGGAAGTAACCCTGAACTTCAGTTTTCTTTGTAGGTAACTTATTTATCATGCCTAGGTACTTGAAGATTTTTCATCTTTTTTCTAGAAATTTGACACTTTGGGCTGCACATCCAAGTGACCCTGGCCCTGTGTGATCTTTCTCTGTCTAGACGCAAACCATTTCAACATGAGAATTTTTCTTCCACTCTCCTTTTGTTTTCTGTAGTGTCTATCCTGCGCCACTTCCAGGGTGTACTTAACTTAGGTCTATCTTTTGGAATCATCTCTTTCTCGAACATGGGTCTGTTCTGCACTCATTTCATAAATGAGAGTGCGATTTAGAGGCTTCCTCTTGGAATGCGCCCTACCCTGCTCCGTGGTACTCTCTCCACTGTGGAGGAGGGTGCCTGCCCTGAACCCTCGGACTCCTCCAGCAGGGTCCAGCATCTGGTCCTTCTCACCCAAGAGAGGCTGGGACAGTTGAGGTGGGTTGCAACCAGCAATTCTGTATGCCCTGGGCAAATCTTCAAGACTGGAGAAGGAAAGTTGAGACTTGTCATATCAGAGACCCCACAGACTGTGAGAAAGGAGGCACCCAGGGTCAGGGAAGGCGCTTCCCTTTGGCTCACAGAAGCTGTGTGGCTGCCCAGAGGTCACCGCATACCAACTCCTTCCCAGCTAGGTGTTTTCTCACGGTACCTTGCATCTGCATGGTACTGTGAAGTGTTTAAATCATACTTTCATTCATAGAGTTTTGCTGTTATACATCTTCACATAAGAGTGTAAAAGCCATCTTTTGTGGGGGTTTTTTGTTTGTTTGCTTGTTTGTTTGTTTGTGGTTATTTTAGACCAACCTGAGTTGCTCCCATTTGATCCTTACCACACCCTGTAAGGTAGACAAGGCACCTGCCATTTTCCTTATGTTACAATAAAAAGAGGAGTCAGAAATCCCAAGAAATCAGAAGGTTCCTGGGATTCACGTGCAGTCTATCTCTCTTCCCTATGTACCATCTCCTCTCCCAGAACAAGAGATTTTCTGGATGCCATTTGTCCTGTCCTGGGATGATGGAGACCCAATATTTCATTGTGTAGCAGAGCAGGTTAAGTGCTACCCTGGGGCTTGACACATCCTGAGGCCTGAGAAGAATCAATTCCTCTCCACAGCAGCTGAAGCCACTCCAGCAGGGAACAGGGAAGAGAAGCCACACCCTGAGTGGGTAGGGGCTAAAGAAGAACCCTCTGGAAGGGATCCTCCATCCCAGGGTTTCAACCCTCTTGCTGCAGCTCCCCCTTCCCAGACCCCTGCAGCCAATGCTCCTGTGATGCGCTGGCAGTTACAGGTTAAATCAGAACTCTCCTGAGAAGTGCGGCATAAATTTTAATTTGGATTTAAAATAATCAAATGAGAGTGAAGCATCATAGATGTAAAATAGTTTTTTTAAATGAAAATGATACTTTTAATTTAATCATATAAAAAAATCATTTAGATGCTGTCCATCTAAGTGGCAGAGAAATTGCTATATTGTCCTACTGACGGTCTCTGAAAGCCCGAGATCTGAATTTGCTGCTAAATGATTTCCAGCTCCTGAAATATTTTCCCTTCCGTTCAATAAGCACTGCCTTTAGCACTCTTTAAAATCAACTTAGGAACTCACCTCCAATGAAAATCTATTCATGGGGATACTAATTTATGTGTCTTTTGTTCATTTGTTTACACATGGATTTTGGTGATAAAAAGAACGAGGATCTGAGTCCACAGCCTGCTTTCTGGTTTCCAGATCTGCAAATCAGCTAACTTTGAGGCTCCATTTCCTTATCCATAAAATTGGAGCATTAACTAAAAGGCCTTCCCAATCCATAACTGTTAAAGTGTTCTTTGGGGGATTATGAATCTCCCAAGAATAGGACTTACATCTCCAACATCTTCACTAAGTCGCCCCTACTCCAAGTGCTGGCACTGGGCACTTCCCAGGTGGCTCCCTGGACCAGGCTGACTGCATGCCCACCTAATTGATAGCACCTGGGTCAGCCAGGGGCCAGCACTTCAGATTTTCTACAATAAAACAAATACAAGATGAGAAATCTCTCCAGCTTCTGCTTTATTGACCCAAGTAGAAGGTCTTGGAATCAAAACAACCAGGGAGCCATATATTTTTTATTTCTATGTAATAAAATTGACATTGGGGTCTCAAGACATGAATAGGTTTATATAGCCCCTGCCAAAATCAGTGTACACAGTAGTTCCATCACCCTAAAAAAACTCCCTTGTTTCAGACTTCTCCAACCCCAGCCTTTGGCAACTGTTAATCCCTTGTCCATCCTTATAATTTTGTATTCAAGAGAATGTCACATAAATGGAGTCATATAATAGGTTACTTTTTGAGACTGGCTGCTCTCACTCAATGTAATACCTCTGAGATTCTGTATTCTGGATTCTGAGATTTGTGTGTTGCATATTGATTTTTAGCATTCATTTGTTCCTTTTTATTGCCAAGTAGCATTCCATAGTATAGATGTATCACAGCTCATTCATCCATTCTTGATGGATCTTCAGGTTGCTTCCATTTTGGGGCAGTTATAATTAGCACTGCTATAAACAGCCATGTGCAAGGTTTTGTGTGAACCTAAGTTTTTTTTTCCTAATAGTTATACATGACAGCAGAATGAATGCATTTTGATTCATTGTACACAAATGGAGCACAACTTTTCATTTCTCTGTCGCACCACACATGCAACATGTACTTAGGATAATGATGTCCATCTCATTCCACTATCTTTCCTGCAGCTATACTCTCTCCCCATCCATCCCTCCCCTTTGCCCAATCAAACTTCCTCCATACTCCCCATACCCCCAAGCCCACTATGGATCAGCATCCACTCATCAGAGAGAACATTCGGCCTTTGGTTTTTTGGGATTGGCTTACTTTGGTTAGCATGATATTTTTCAACTTTATCCCTTTACCTGCAAATGCTATAATTTTAGTCTCTTTTAATGCTGAATAATATTCCATTGTGTGAACATACCACAGTTTCTTTATCCATTCATCTGTTGAAGGGTGTGTGAACTTTATTTCCCTCAGAGGGACACTAAAAATGTCATCACTGCATGTACCTTCTTGGGTCCACCACCAAACTCTATTCACAGTGGCTGTGCCATTTTACATTCCCCCAACAGTGTGTGTGAGTTCCAATTGTTCTGTGTCCACACTAGCACTTGATTTTGTCCCTTGTTGTGGTGGTGGTCTGTCTTGATTCCATCATAGCCATTCTGACAGGGTTATGATGTTATGTCATCAGAGATTCAACTTGCACTTCCTAAATGGCTAGCCATCTGAGTATCTTTTCCTGTGCCTTTTCAGGCAAAGTAATTTCAAATCTTTCCCCCATTTTTAAATTGAATTTTTTACTTTCTTATGGCTTTAAGAGTTCTTTTTATACTCTGGATGTAGATTCTTTGTCAGATACAGCTTTACAAGTGTTCTCTCTCAGTCCCTGGTTAGTCTTGCCTACCAGTGTCTTTCTTAGAGCAAACATTTTAAGTTTGATCAAGTTCAGTTAATCAATTTTTTTCTTATGGATTGTGTATTTTTAACATCATTTCTGAGAAATTTTTACCTACCCTGAGATTTAAAAGATTCTCTAGCATGTTTTCTTCTGAAAGTTTTATAGTTTTACATTTTATATTTAGACTCGTGGTCCATTTCAAGTTGATATTTTTAAGAAGTGTGATTTAGGGAGACATTTATTTCTGTTGGAATGTGAACATTCTCATGTCCTAAGTCACCCAAATGTCCAAAGTATCTTTTCTCCACTGATTTGCCTTCACACTTGGTGGAAGGTACATGTGCAGGTCCATTTCTAATCTGTTTTTCTTCCTTTGCCAACTACATCATCTTGATTACTGTAGCTTTATCATTATTATTAAAATCAGCTACTCTGAGTCTTCCAACCTTATTCTTCTCTTTCAAAATCGCTGGCTCTATTCGAGTTTCTTTGCCTTTCCATACACATTTTAGAATTTGTTTACTGATAATCTGCCCAAAAATCTGGTTAAGATTGTATTGTAACTGTAGATCAGATGGTGGTACACACTATGATCCCAGCTACTTGGGAGGCTGAGGCAGAAAAATCCCAAGCTCTACGCAAGTGTTGGCAACTTTTCAAGACCCCTGGGTCAAAATAAAGAAATAAAAATGGCTGGGATGAAGGCTGGCACAGTGGCACAGGCCTGTAATCCCAGCGGCTTGGGAGGCTGAGGCAGGAGGATCACAAATTCAAAGCCAGCCTTAGCAAAAGCAAGGCACTAAGCAACTCAGTGAGAACCTATTTCTAAATAAAATACAAAATAGGGCTGGGGATGTGGCTCAGTGGTCCTGTGCCCCTGAGTTCAATCCCTCAAAAAAGAGGGAGGGACTGGGGATGTAGCTCAGAGGTAGAGCACCCAGGGTTCAATTCCCAATATAGGAAAACAAAAAATTCAATCGATCAATTTGGGGAAAATTGGTGTCTTAACGATATTGAGTTTTCTAATTGATAAAATCATTCTCTCCATTTATTTAAATTTTTGTAAACTGCTTTAATCAGCATTTTAATTTGACTTCTTCAACATTTTGTAGGGTTTTTCTTCTCCACATTTTTTATTGGTGCATTGTAGTTGTATTTTTAATATATAGTCCAACACACATTGTGCTAGATTTGTATCTTAAGTATTTTAAAAAAAAAAATTTTTTAGTTATACATGGACACAATATCTTTATTTATTTTTATGTGTGCTGAGGATCGAACCCAGTGCCTCCCACATACGAGGCAAGTGCTCTACCACTGAGCTATAGCCCCAGACCAGTATTTTTGTTTCTAAAGTTGTGGGTGGTTTTATTTTTAAATTCCCTTTTCCAGTGGTTCTTTGCAGTATATAGAAATATTTTTTGTATGTTGGCCTTATACCCTTTGACCATACTGAACTTGCTCATTAGTTCTGGGAACTATTTTATAGCTTCCTTGGGATTTTCTGTCTCAGTGACCACACAGTCTGAAAATAGACTTTTGTTTCTTTTCAGTGTGTGCTGGGTAGTTTTTTGACTCTGGCCTTGTGCACTGGCTAGAGCCAACAACGTGATGCTGTGGAGCAGCAGAGAGTAGAAATCCCAGCATTGTTCCTGGTCTTAGGGGGAAAGCATTCAGTCTTCCTCCACTAAGATAGCTGTGGCATTTTGATAGAAATCATTTATCAGGTTAAGTTTTCTCATCCTGATTTGCTGAGAAATTTTTATCATAGGTAGATCATGAATTTTGTCAAGCTTTTTTACACGTTGTTGGATTCAATTTGCTAATATTTTATTGCCTATTTTTACATCCATGTTGCTGAAGCATATCAGTTTATACTTTTTTTGCACTCTCTGTATCTATATTGGGGATCAGAACAATAATAGCTTTTTAAATAAATTAGAAGTGTTCCCTTCTCTTTCTAGAAGAGATGTGACAATTGTGTTATTTCTTCTTTAAATGCTTGGTAGAATTCACTGGTGAAATCATCTTGGCCTGCAGTTTTCTTTTTTAAAGGTTGATAGCTATAAATTTAATTTCTTAAACGGAGAACTATTTAGGAGAATTCTTCTTGGGGGCATTTTGGTAGTTTGTAGATTTCAAGGAATTTTATTGTTGTATCTAAGTTGTTGAATAAATTGTGGTACATAGAGCTGTTCAGAAGATTCCCTTATCATCTACTTAATATCCACATATGTAGCAGTAGCTTCTCTTCTATTCCTGATGCTAGTGACAAGGTCTCTCCATTTTTTCTTTTGGGCTAGAGGTTTATCAATTTTGTTGATCTTCGGAAAGAACCATCTTTTTATTTCACTTATTTTTTTTCTCTGTCATTTTCTGCTTCCAATTGCATTCATTTCTGCTCTTTATTGTTTCCATGCATCTGTTTATTTCACAAAACTTGATGAAGATTAAAGTCATCACCATGATTGAGCAAAACTCTTAGAATTTTCCTTCAGTACTGGAAATGGAATTCATACTAGGCTAGATCTTTACCACTGAGTTATCCCCTAACCCATAAAATATATTTTTAAAATTCATTAGTTTGAGAACCATCTTAGCAGTGGTCCTGTGTTGTCTCTTTTCAGTTGACTGGTCTGAGCGTCTCCAATGGAAAGGACCAACTTGTAGTGTTCCATACAAAAGATAACAAAGACCTCATTGTGTGCCTCTTCAGCAAGCAGCCCACCCATGAGAGTCGAATTGGAGAACTTGTTGGAGTCCTGGCGAATCATTTCAAGAGGTAAAGTTTTATTTTTGTAACTAAGACAGGTTTTAAATGTATGAAATCATAATTATCACTGAACTTGTTTGGTGCCAATTTTAATCTATTGAGTTATTTTCCTCCATAGTGACAATCCAATCATCTGTTTCATAGAAGGTAAAATTAGTAACCAGGCTTAGCTTCAGGATTAGGAATGATCCTCTGCTTTCCCAGTCTCTAGCTAAACCAACAATGAGAGGTTTCCCTAATGGGTATTTCTTCACAGTGAATTCAAATGTAATTAAATCCAAACAATAGGAAAAAATTACTTTGTATTCTTACCATCACAGCTCCTCATTTGCTTCCAATATAATCAGCGTATCTACTATTACTCTAAACAAATTAGAAAGCAGATTCAAGATAACATGTAGGTCTATGAAGACTAAAGAAATTCCCAGGAGAGTCAATAGCTGCTATAAAAACATGGATTCATGGTGGAATGTGGTACACTCTGAGAACTTCATAGAAAACCTAGTTGATATCTGGGTATATGTGTGTGTGGTGAACAATGATGTAAGAAATATAAACTAGGGGAGAGGAGGGGAGGGGGGATGGTGGAGGATGGGAAAGGCAGCGGAGCACAACAGACACTAGTATGGCAATATGTAAATCAATGGATGTGTAACTGATGTGATTCTGCAATCTGTGTATGGGGTGAAGGTGGGAGTTCATAACCCACTTGAATCAAAGTGTGGAATATGATATGTCAAGAAATTTGTAATGTTTTGAACAACCAACAATAAAAAATTTAAAAAAAAAAAGAAATATAAACTGAGAGCAGACCCTGAGGGCAATGGGGACCCGCAAATGGATCATCTAACATGGGGGAGGGATTTTGTCTGGTTACTTATTGAAGTTGTTTTAGAGATGGAGTTTTTCTTCCCACAAGAGGTCATGGGATGAGCGGGTCTCTCCATAGTCGAACTTTCTTCTCACTGTGGCAACCATCCCCCATCCCATCTCGAAGCTGGGGGGGAAAGACAACCAGTGATGATCCAAGTGATGATACTGGTTCCTTTTCCTTCTATAGACATTTCCCACATTCCCATAAATAATCAAGTACTACTTGTGCCAGTGTAGACTTGGCTTTGTCCCCTTCTTAAAGATATTTAGAGTCAGATGTCCGCATGTCTAACTCTACTGCATTTTTTTCTTGCTGATAAATATATTGACTATAATTTTAGAGGCAGAATACCCAGGTCGTTTATTTTATGTTATTAAACCTTGTGTTCTAGATCAAAGTGGATCTTTAGATATTCCAAATTATTTGGAGTCCTTTGAAAAATGCTCTTTTAACTGCCAAATAATTATAAAACTGAGAGTTTATAATCTAGAATGGAAGGTAAAGACATAAAAGCATCTCTAAATAATTATCTGTGACTCCCATAAGCAGACTTATTTTCCTGATGACATTTAGTTATCACAAAGTACGGGCATTTAAAGGAATTATAGTTCATCATCTTGAATTTGGATGCTTGTAGTAACGGATACAATAGTTTTTGCCTGAAGAACTGAAGTATTTTGTCTCAATCTTAGTCCTTGTTTAGTGTCTCCTACTGACAGAAATAGAATTCACAGATTCACTTCCTTTTCGTAGCATATGTGCTCTGAGATTTATTTCTAGGTGCATGCTTCCTATCTTTAATATATGCAAGAGTTTTAATTTCTTTAAAATTCATAAATGTATGGAGGCAAAGAAGGCCGTCAAGATGCTGGGTATTTTTGTTTACTCTTTTTGTTTTTATCTTATGCATGAAGAGCATGAGTAGTAATGAGACATAAAATCTGTCCTGACTGACCCCAGAAAAGTCAAGCTTGGGGGCTGGGGCTGGGGCTTACTGGTAGAGCACTTGCCTAGCATGTGTGAGGCACAGGGTTTGATTCTCAGCACCACATAAAAATAAATAAATAAAAATAAAGGTTCATTCACAACTATATATATATATATATATATATATATATATATATATATATATATATGCATGTTTATATGTTTAAATAAGGAAAAATATCAGGCTTGAAATTTGGGCTTAGAATTATAATGATCAAGCTATTATTAACTTCATTTTTTTTTCTATTTTCCTTTATTGTCTGTCTCATATCATTGATATGATTTTGAAGTTCACGTTGTAGTTTTTTTGTATTGTTGTTGTTGTTCCTGGTTTTGGATTAGGGATTGAACCCAGGGACCCTTTTATACTGAGCCACATCCCTTTTTATTTTTTATTTTGAGACAGGGTCTTGCTAAGTTGCTGAAGCTGGCCTTGAATTTGCAATCATCCTGCATTGCTGGGGTTTTAGGCGTGTGCCACCACTCCCAGCCACATTGTGTTTTACAAGCATAATTATGTGGCATATGATCTTACTTGTCCCTGGGGTGACTATGGAATTCTACAGGGGAGAGGGATTTAACTCCAGGCCAATTATTTATCTTTAGATCATTTCTCTAACCTGCATTCTAAGAAGTTTTCTAGGCAGAAGATGGGAGGAAATGGCTCAAAATTTCATAAATTAACAGAGGTTGATTTAAACAGGAGTCATTGTCTTTAAAAAATTTATAAAGAGAGAGGATCAGAACTTGATCGGGGGCTGAGGTTGTGGCTCAGCCATAGAGCGCTTGCCTAGCACGTTCGAGGACTTGGGTTTGATCCTTAGCACCACATAAAAATAAGTAAAATAAAGGTATTGTGTCCAACTAAAAAATAAATATTTAAAAAAAAAAACTTAAAAATCCACTAGCAAAACTTCAGCAAAGTTTCAGAATTTTTCAAATTTTGAAAAAAGAGTATCTCATTTCATTAGGCTAGTACAACACTGTACCCCAAACAAATAAGGGTAGCACAAGAAAACAAAATGATAGTCCAGTCCCACTTTAGTACAGATTTTTTTTAATACTAAATAAAATGCCAACAAATTGGATCCAAGAGTGTTTCAAAAGAACACATTATACGCACTGAGGTGGTCCTGAGAATGCAGGGTGGTGGGGTACATGGACAGCTCTGTAACCTATTCCCCAGATGAAAGGAGGAAAGAATTCCATCTCCCCAGTAGAAACACAAGTGCTACTTGATAAAAGGCAGTGCTGACTGCTGATAAATAAACACTCAAACAAAGTGGGTAAACACAGGAATGGGAACAAATAAAAGGCAAATTTGCAGCTGCCAACCAAAGTTAGTTGCACAGAAATGGTTCAGTGGCTACTACCCAGAGGGCCTGTGGCTTCAGGACTTCTCTCCTAAGTCATGTTGTCCCCAGTGAAGGGGAAGGATGTATGCAAGCCGAGGGAAGAAATGACGTTGGGCACAGGACAGTTTAGAAAGAGAATGTGAGGCCACAACCCAGTTGAAACTGCAGGACACCCCTAGCAGGACAGCCTTCTCTCTTCAAGGGCCACATTCAGCAAGGGGTTTCCCCCACTCAAAGTCAATGATAAACCAAAAGAGAAGAACAAGCGAGATATGCACAGGCAATATAAACATAAGGAACAAAGGAAGTCAGCAAAGGCAGATTTAAAAATGAGGAATAAATTTTACATTAAAAATGCTTGGAGGGGGCTGATTGTGGCTCAGTGGTAGAGCGCTCACCTAGCACGAATGAGGCCCTGGGTTTGATCCTCAGCACCACATAAAAATAAATAAATAAAATAAATGTATAATGACCAACAACTAAAAAATAAATATTTTTTTAAAATGGTTGGAGGGGGACAGGCCCTAGGTGGAGTGATAAGAACTAGACCTACCCTCTTGCCTTAAACCACAAAAAGTAGGCAAAATGTGTGAAGCAACCATTTTCAAGACATTGGGCATCAGAGAGCAAAGGATGTGTTCCCCAAGAGGTAAGAAACAGAGAAGCTGACCCCATGACCCTACCATGAGGGAATTGCCAGGCCATATGTTCGCAGGGAACCCAGGTGGACCTGGCAGATCCCCCTGAGCCATGGAAGCTGAGAGGAGAGTCGGGGAGACCAAGACAGCTCAGTTTGCAGATCAAGGTGCCACAAACTCCAGGGGTCTGTGTAGGATCCCCTCAGGTGTGCTGCAAAGTACTGAGTAGTGCATGAGGAAGAGAAAACTCCCCAGGCCTGGGAATGAACCAGCTGAGAGGACCAAAGAGAGCCTAGCACTCACACTGAACAGGAGGAGCCTCTGTCCTACAGGCAAACAGAGCACCTCATAATTCACAGGGTGTTTGGGCGAGGGTTTTACCTCAGCAGAGGGAAATAATTGGCCCTAGAATAACTAATGCTGTGGTAGATACTGCCAAATAATTCTCAAAAGCAAGACCCAAAGGATCAAACTGCTTCCAACTAATTTATATCCTGGAGCAAGATTCATGCATATTTAAAGGACTACAAAAATTTCCAAACTCAACACATAGAATTCACCTGAATGTCTGACATGCAATCTGAGATTAAGAAGCATGCAAATAGGTGGAAATCACAATCACTGTGAGGAGAAAAGCCATCCAATTGAAACCAGCCTAGAGCTGACAGGAACATTAGAATTAGCAGACGCCGACATTAAAAGTTATTACAATGTCAGATGTTTGTAAGTTAATTAGAGACATGGAAAGTATTTTTTTAAAAACCACACATCAGACTTACAGATGAAAAATACACTGATATTTGTAATATTTCATGATTAAAAACAAGAAAGACAAAGCTTTTCACTTTATCCAGTAAATTTTCCTCATCACTATCTTCTCTCATGAGCTAAAGCCAGACCTTTCTTTCCATGTGAATCCTGAAACTAAATATGACTAAGTGTAAGTTAGGTTCTTTCTCTCACCTGCAGTCTGTGTTCAGCCTGTACCTATCATCCCTGTCTCCCCAAGCACCTACTCATACAATTTTCATCTTTCTTAAAACATATGGAAAGACTTTCTTTTTTCCTTGGTGCTGAGGATGGAACCCAGGGCCTTGTGCATGCTAAGCATGTGCTCTACCACTGAACTACACCTCCAGCCCTGAAAACCATCTTTAATAATCTTTGATAAGTATATCCCAAAGGGCGACATTAAGAATATTTAGGCCCAGAGGCATATAGCTCAGTGGTAGAGCACTTGTCGAGCATGCACAAGGCCCTGGGCTCAATACCCAGTACTAGAAAAAAAAAAATTGTTTTAATGACCGTATGGCTCAAGCACAGACCCGTCAGAATGGGTGCTATCTGGAAACACCTAATATGGCCACTCAGCAAGTGCAAGCTGTACTCCACAAATCAGAAATTCCACCAGTGGGAGAAGCCAGGGCCCAAAGCCCAATACATCTTGGGATATGCTAATGAGTTTATTATACAGGTGTCTTTACTGCAGTACTTCTCAGTGCCTTTGCTCACTTTAAATGCAGTCAGTATAAGAGAATTCTACCTACACTGATGTCAAACCGTTTCCAAAATATGTTAAGTGGGGGAAAAGGCAAGGTACAGAATGGTGTGTATAGCATACTATATCAATGTTAAAAAAAAAAAAAAAAAAGTTGTAATATCTCTCTCTCTCTCTCTCTCTCTCTCTCTCTCTCTCTCCACATATACATATATGTATATATATACAGTATATCCCAAAGGGCAACATTAAGGATATTTAGGCCACTTATATAGACAGAGAATGTAATCATTACAATTCTCATTGTAATTTTTATATAAATGGTATGCAACATACACCATTTTCTTACCTTGTCTTTTTTCCCCCTACTTAACAATACACAGAGGTACAGATATGTACACACACACACACAACTATGTATATTATAGACTGTGTCTGGAAAGATATGCCAGAAATGGATAACCATGTTTGTCTCTGGAGGGGACTAGAACTCCTCAGTACTTGGAAAAAAAGAGACAGTAGGCAGATTTTTTTTATTTTTCACCATAAACCTTTTGCAACAAATATGTGTCACTCTCTGAATTTTTTCACTTTACTACAATAAATGGCAGCTAGTTTTTAGCATGTCATAGATGGCTCTGAATTCATTATTTTCTTCTTCGTTTATAAAAAGTACAATAAGACAAAAGCACTTTCTAAGCCGATGATCCATCTCCTGGCGGTGCAGAATCTTGAAACAATCCCAGCGGAACCTCCTGGAACGTCACCGTGGTGTCTGGTCGGGTGAACCTCACGTGAGCGCAGGGCGGGGTCGCACTCTGTGGCTTGGGGGTCAGCCAGCCGCTTGGCAGAGGTCATAAAGATGGCGCCCTGGGCTCTTGGGTTGCAAGTCCTGCTCTCAGCAGTGAGGACCGGCTGGGAGTGAGCCTTTCTGCCCACTAGTAAACAGATGGTCACACATCGGCTGCCCAAACTAAGGAGTCACCAGAAACCCTGCAATATTAAGCTGTCACAGGACCCATCTGCCCTCAGCAGCTGTCCACGCATTTGCCTGTCTGGATGCTAGAAACCTCAGTATAACCCCACTCTCAGGGACTGAAATTTCTTATTTTTCCTGTTCTGTTTCTGTGGAGGAAGGCCAGAAGCCAATGCCATCTGCTTCTTGTTTGTCATAGCAGTGTCTTTAATATCTGCTTCATTGAAGGAGCACCGTTACTGGATTTCTCTGAACATTTGACCTGCTCCTCTGATGCAGTTTGCTTGTGTTCTTTTTAACTCTCCCTTAAAACCATGGGCAGCCTCCTAGGCAGAAGCAGGCCATTGCTTGGCAGCTGCACATCACTGTTGCTGCCCAGGGAGCGCAGGCGAGGGGCCAGAAGAGATGAGGCCTCCTTGGCAGGAGGTGAAGGAAGCAGAGTGGCTGGGCTGCCTCCTGGAGGTCTTGGCTCCCAGCCTCCAGTCCAGCCGGCTGCTGCCCACTGCCTTCCTGCTGCTGCCTGTGTGTCTGCTCCTCGGTACAGGTTTTCATGGTTTTAGATCTGTATTCCCAGGCAGCTCTCCCCCAAATGCCTGGCTACTCGTCCTGGTAATTTATATTCCAACTGAAAATATATAAGTAAAATAAGCAGAGTTGAAAATAATTGTAGATTGCCAACCTAGAAGACTGGTTGATGAAATGTTGGTCATCTCAAGGGCATATGTGGGCTATTTGAAATTGTAATTATTGAAGGCATCTGATTCACGATGATAGAAAAATAAGTGACCACAATTTCCCTTCCTTTACCTTCCACTGGAGATACACATAAAAACATTGCAGAGAGACCAACTTTCCACAGCACAAGAAACTAGAAACAGCACTCTGCTGTGGGCCAATGATATGCCCGGCTGCTGCCCAGGTCGCCCAGTTGTCCCATGGAGAGCAGCTCTCCACTCCACCCCAGCAACAGTCCCCACCCCCAGCTGTGCTTATCCCCATGAAGCTCACCTCCCTCTGACACGCCACACCTCTGCTTGTGCATTTGTTTATTGCACATGTTCCAACTGAAATATAAGCTCCATGTGAGCAGAGACTATTTCTGCTGTGCTCCGCAGTCTCCCTAGTGTTCAAAACAGTGCCTGGCACTTGGAAGGTTCTCTGTAAACCCTAGTTGAATGCTGATTGTTAGCTAGATCGTTGCTGGCTGAAACAGCCCAGTATGATACATCTAGCTCTTCTCCCTGATGTGTGCACCTTGCTTACCAAAGATGGCACCTCAGTCCTTCCTTCCGAAAGGAAGCATCATTTTGAAGTGTCCTTCCCTTCATGAATACTGTTTTCTTGCATTGGTTCTAGGATTACAGCTCTAAGCATTGTAATGCATCTGGGGTCAGAGTGATTAGATATTTTAAGATATTAAGTCAGCAGTTAACGGGGCTCTGGGCTGGAAGAGGCCTGGGTATGTTATATGCTGAGGGCTGCAGCTTTTCATTCATTTTTCTTTAACCACTAAAGAACTAGAAATAATTTCAGACTCTTCTTGTCAGTTAGCTGATGAGGAAGCAGGATGTAGGGGTTCCTGCTCGGATCAGCAGTTTCTTAATAAGTAAAAGACTTTGAAACCACAACTAGAGGCTATGCACATAAGTCAGCTCTCCAGCTTAAGAGCTGAGCCAGGGATTCTAACTACAAGCAGGTGGACTATAAGAAGGAATCCGGAAGAATCCATTTGCCCCTTTTATGTGAGAACCGTAGGATGAAAAGATGTCTCCTTATTTATGGGTCCTATGAGGAAAGAGATTAGCAGTAAGAAGATGTAAACAATAAGACTGAAAAGAAAAAAGCAAAGCTATTTCTGAAAAGGATTACAACAGGAAATTCATATTATAGCAACTATCTGCTTCAAGAAAGCATGGATTCTACATAGACAGAAGAATAAAGGCAATATGACCAACAGATTAAGACAGTGCTGGCTGAGAAACAAATACAAATGTTCAGTGATTTGAATTAAGTAAGAAAAAAATATTAAAGAACTTAAATCAATATAAAAATCTGAAAGTAGCAGTTGATATTACAGAAAATAGAATTGATCTGAAAGAAAAGTTTGAAGCCAGATGCAATGGTGCACACCTGTACTCCCAGCAACTCAAGAGGCTGAGGCAGGAAGACCACAAGTTCGAGGCCAGCCTCAGAAACTCACAGAGATTCTATCTCAAAAAATAAAAGGACTGAGGATGTAGCTCAGTGGTAAAGCCTTAGATTCCATCTCTAACACCAAAAGAACAGAAGAGCAAAAAAGAAAAAAGAAAAAGTCTCCCCTCAGGCAGAAGGGCACTGATTTTAAAAGTTGACAGAGAAGACCAAACACAAAAAGCTTCCACTGAAAGGACAGGTGTACTTGAAACAGATACAGAATAAGTGCAAGTAATACTATATCTTAAGGATTCTAAATAGAGTATTTTAAAATTTTAACATCTGTGAAAATTGGGATATAAATTAATGAATTCTCACAGTTACGGTGGACAGCTCTTTATCTTTCTTAGCAATTCACAGGATACATCTAACACAGGAGGTGTCTTATATTCAGTAAAATATGGTAATTTAAAGCATTCTAGAAGAAAATATTCCTATACTGAAAGTACCTTGTCTGAAAATCTAGAGTGCCTATTTGTTACCATAATGACCTTTTATAATTTCAGAGTCACACATATATACATAGAATATTTTTATTACATAAATCATATATGATTTATGATATGTGATATATATACTCAGCTACAGCTAAGTATATTTTTATATAAAATATATATACATCACAGCTAAGTATATTTATACATATGTTATATATGACATATAATGTGTATATAGATATATAAATAGATATTTCTTTTTTCTTTTTTAAGCACATAGACCTTGGGGTGGGGTAAGATGCCCTTACAAAGGAAGAAAAATCGGGATTGCCTTCTGAGATAGTAAATGCCAGAATGCATTGGAGCAACAGCTTTTGTTTTTTGAGAGGAAAAGGTTAGGTTAAGAATGCTATGCCCAACCAAGTTGTCATGTGTGTTTAACAGTCAGATGCCTAAGGAAGCGCGTGCTTCTGAGGCTCTCAGGAAGGGGAGCAGCTGCGATGCGGAGTCAAAGCTGTCACGACCTCCATCTTTCATCTTCACTTCTCTTCATTCGCCAGCTTCGCTCTCCCACAGTAGCTTCTTCCATGTGACCAGGAATGTCTGGATCCCATTTCCAGCTTTGCCACCAGTGAGGAAGTAAGGGTCATGATCTTGGGACTGCTGTCCAGAAATCCCAGGGGAGTGTTCCCACTAACCAGTAACCATAGCCAGAACAGCAGGATTGCCACTTGTTGTGGGACACCTACCTCCATGGGGGTCACTGTGACCAGATAAGTAGGAGCTTCTAGAACATGGCGGTCTCCAATAAGACCAAGGGCAAGCATTTTTTGGAAGAAGGTGAGGCAGAGCTGGGTAGGAGTGCTTGGGGTCATAAAGTGAATGGAATCAGCATTTCCCACAAGAAGTAGAAGTGAAGCTAGGTGAGAAAAACAAATACTAGAGCTTTGTTTTGGATTGTGAACCAACAGAAACCGCACAAAAGTCCATCCGAGTGAACATGGTTAGATGTTTTAGATTTTAAAAATAAATAAAATAGCATGCCATTGAGGATTAAAAAAAAAAAACTTTCTGTATCAGGGCTCCTAAAAGTGCATGCTCATGTGCATTAGCATCCCCGAGGTTGCTGTTCAAAAGGCAAATCCAAGGCCATCCCAGGCATCTAAACCATCATCTCCAGGAATCCACACCCTTGCTAAGCCACCAAAGTGGTCCCTACACACAAAGTTTGAGATCCTCTGGCTTCATGAGCTGACTTAGGAAACAACCCAGATAAGCACATTGGGTTTGATGTGGCCAGTTTGCTGAAGCCATTGTGACAAATCTAAGTTAAAAAAAAAAAATGAAACCACTACACGTTCATGTTTTGTTGTTGTTGTTGTTGTTGTTATTACCAAAGTGCAAAATAAACATCCCCAACTGCCCCAGTGAAGAGAAGTCGGAAGGGGTACAGGAGCAATGGAAATTAGAAATGAGATGACGATTGGCACAGAAGCCACCCAGGCCCAGGATCTGTTGACGACATCTACTTGTCCCAGAAGAGAGCTGTCAGTCATTCTTGGCACTGGTTTTTAATTAGCATAAGAAGTTTGCAGCGAGGTCCCACCTGCCTGTTCCCAGATAGGAAACCCCACCTGCAGTAGCAGGCCTCTTCACCAGGAACTTAACCTGTTTACTCAGCCACTCAGGCTTTCCAAATGTGACTAAGCCAGGGCCACTGGTGAGGCGGGGCTGCTGCTGTCTGCTGTGAGCACTTACCGGCCCCATTTCCCTCCCTGTGCACTGCGCCCATGGGCACTGAAGCCACTGCCCTCAATCAGGGCTCCCTGAGAGGGTGTGCCCAGCCACACAGTCATCCTAAGCTGTACCTGCTTTTATGATGGGGGTTTTTGGAGAATCGTTGCAGATCAAAGCCACTTATATGCTTTATGATGTGCCCATCATTGCCTTTCATGTTCAAAGAGTAAATCTGAAAGTGCCGGAAAATTGATGATCTTTTCAGCATCTCTGCAGGTAGATAATACACATTCACAGTAGCCATATTACTTTTTTAAAGGCCAAAGCACCAAACCTTACAACACAGGTTAAAATGGAGGTACTGCGAGGTATTCATGGATTTGGCAAATGATTAGTGAACAATACCCTGGTTTGTGCTATCTTTTGGATTTTTTTTTTCCTAAATTGAATGTCAGACATAATGGGATTTTTAAAAAGCTTTCTTAAAGTGTTTATTTCGGGTCCTGTCTGCTATATTGGAAGCAGGATCTTATGTAAGCATAACATACTTAGCCAAGTGTCTTGTCTGCGGGGAACACCGTTCCATTTCCACGCCATCCGTCATTCAGCAGGTGCCTGCGCCAGTCAGCTATGGGTGTGGAGGGACAGAAAGATGGCCATTCACTCCAGCTCTGAATTCCATGAGAAAGAGGGCATGCAGAAACAAAGTGGGAAATCGGGCAAGATTTTCCCCAGAGAAGGGAGCAGAATGCAAAAGTTTGGTGGAGAGAAGCATCCTGGTACATTTGGAGAACTGGGTGACTGCAGGGGACCAAAGGGACAGTAGCAAGAAATGAGACCTGAAAACTAAGCAGGAGCTTATAAAAACCCCTGTGTTGGCACATTTGAACTTTGACATGTAAGTAATAGGGAGAAGTGAGCATAGAAACGTAAAACTATCCAGTGAGACACAACCCCATGACATAGACACCATCCTGCCTGGACATGATCGAAAATGCAAACTATTTATCCACGTAAGGAAAGCAAGGACCTGGGGATTAGTTGATGTAGAACACAAACGTGACCATCACATGCCAAAATGGCTGCACTGAGCACAGAAAGAGCTAGCAAGGGTGGAGTTCTTTAGAAAGGTAGATGCAACCCTCAGTAATGAAACCAGAAATCAGAAACTCTCACAGGAGAAAAACTGTAATAAAAATAAAATTTCTTCATCTTTGCAGCTCCCCCAGCTGCTTGCTTCTTTGGCTGCCCCTATAGTTATTAGCAATAAAAAAAAAATCCCTAAAATGAGACGGATCTCGATCACCACCTTCAAGGACAGCAAGGAAGCAGGAGATTAAAGAACTTCATCCCATTCTGCAGCCATTGTTCAGAGGAGAAAATTCCCAGGGAAATGATGGAAATATTTATTTGGGGGAAGGAAAGGTTTGGGTGTGGGGACATTTTGTCATTTGGTCTGTCCAGCCGCCCTTCAAGGACCTCCCTCTCCCCACACATGTCTGCCTGGTTCAAGAAAAGGCACTTCCTCCTTCCGTGGCCCTCCTCCCAGAAGGAGCTGGGTTTGTGGGAATGGAGGCACCTGACCCAAGCTAGACCGCTTCCCATCCTCAAGCTTTTCAGGCGTGGGGACCAGAAGACTCACAGGTCACTGCCACTCATGTGTCTGGAGGGGAACCCTTGGGAGCTATGACTGAGCAGGTTTCCAATTCAGAAGCTGGTCTCAGTGAGAGAGCAGCACGCAGTAGAGCAGACCTACAGGGAGAAGCAGAGGCTTGAGTGACATGGGCCTGACTCCCTCCGGGCCAGATTGGCTTATCTGAGAGGCCAGCCACACTGTGGTCTTGTATAGTCCGAATGTGAACTGCAGATGATTGACAGAATTTACTGTACTCTTAGGAATTGTTGGAGGATGGGTTCTTTGTTGTTGTTGTTGTTATTATTATTATTATTTTGATATCAGGAATTAAACCCAGGGGCACTTAAACACTGACCAACATCCCCAGCCATTTTTTTAATATTTTTTTTTTTAGAGACAGAGTTTCACTGAGTTGCTGAAGCTCCTTTTGATCCTCTTGCATCAGCTTCCCAAGCCACTGGGACTACAAGCATGTGCCACCATGTCCGGCCTCATTATTTTTTATTTTTTATTTTATTTGTTCTCTTTAGCTATACATGACAGTAGAGTATATTTTGACCTATTATACTTACATGGAGTATAACTTATTCTAATTAGGATCTCATTCTTGCAGTTGTACATGATGCAGACTTTTAGTAGTAAAGTATTCATATGTGAACATAGGAAAGCTATGTCTGAGTCATTCTACTATCTTTCCTACTCCCATCCCCCCTTCCTTCATTCCCTTTTGTCTAATTCAATAAACTTGTATTCTCACTCCCTCTTATTGTATGTCAGCATCCACATATCAGAGAAAACATTCAACCTTTGTTTTGGGGGGATTAATTTATGTCACTTAGCATGATAGTCTCCAGTTCCATTCATTTACCAGCAAATGTCATAATTTCATTCTTATTTATGGCTGAGTAATATTCCATTGTGTATATATACCACATTTTCTTTATCCATTCATCTATTGAAGGGCACCTAGGCTGGTTCCACAGCTTAGCTATTGTGTATTGACTGCTATCAATATTGATCCATATGACGTGTCACTATAGTATGATAATTTTAAGTCCTTTGGGTATATACCAAGGAGTGGGATAACTGGTTCAAATGGTGGTTCCATTCCATGTTTTCTTAGGAATCTCCAAACTGCTTTCCATAGTGGTTGCACCAATTTGCCATCCCACCAGTAAAAAGTGTGAGTGTATCTTTTTCCCCACCTCCTCACCAACATTTATTGATACTTGTATTCTTTTTTTTAATATCTTTATTTTTATGTGATGCTGAGGATTGAATCCAGTGCCTCATGTGTGCCAGGCGAGCGCTCTACCCCTGAGCCCCAGCAGCAGCCCTGTTCCTTATATTCTTGATATTTGCATTCTCCTGGAGTGAGATGGAATCTCAGTGTAGTTTTCATTTGCATGTTGAACATTTTTTCATATATTTGTTGACCATCCATATTATTCCTTCTGCAAAATGCTTGTTCAGTTCCTTTGCCCGTTTATTGATTGAATTATTTGATTTTTGTTTTGTTTTAATGTTTAAATTTTTTGAATTTTTTATATATGGAGGATGCCCATTTATTGATTGAATTATTTGATTTTTGTTTTGTTTTCATGTTTAAATTTTTTGAATTTTTTATATATGGAGGATGAATTCTTAAATATTTTCCTCTTAGTAGCATGTTTCCCTAGTACTGGGGATTAAACCCAGAGGCATCCTACCACTGAACCACATCCCCAGCTCTTTTCATTTTTTATTTTGAGACAGGGCCTTGCTAAGTTGCTGAGGCTGGCATTGGACTCGTGATCCCCCTTTCTCAGCCACCTGAGTAAGCAGGTGCGTATCACCTTGCCCAGCTGTTAAGGTGTGTCCAAGTTGAAGAAAACTAAGGCTTTTGGGTTGGTTTAGTCTTTTAATGAATTATAGCAGAAAAATGTATTATGCTCAGATTTGAAGGTATGTTTGGAGTTTATGTAGAAGGGTCAAGGAAGGATGTGTTGCTCCTAAGTGCTTTTATATAAGCGTAGTGCTCCTACGGAGGTCGTGAAATCCATATGACCATTCCCACCTCATAGTGATAGACAGTAGAGTGCAATGTTTAAAAATCATCTACCTACATTTCACGTCATGCAGATCCACATTGTTCCTAGCATCTGGCACTTTAACCTTTGCAAACCAGTTCCCAAAATACAAAGCCGTTGTAAAAATGCACAGGTTTTAGCATTTCCTATGAGAATTTTGGTTGATGCTAATTTTTTTTTAATTTTCTTTTTTGTAGTTGTAGATGGACAGCATGCCTTTATTTTGTTTGTTTATTTTTATGTGGTGCTGAGGATCGAACCCAGTGCCTCACGCGTGCTAGGCAAGTGCTCTGCCACTGAGCTACAGCCCGGCCCAGATGCTAAATTTTGATATCTTTTCTGATATTTTCCATTTGATATTTAGTATTATCCCATCAAATCTGCCAAATGACTAATTCACTTAATTGTTTCAAATTCACCAATTTACCAAAAATGCCTCTCTCTCTTGACTCCTTACAGTTTGTAACAATTCACTTAGGCAGGATGGCAATTGATGACTTTTGAGGATTTCTACAAAGTTCTAAGTGATCAATTTGTATTTTGTTTTCCTAACAGTTTTCAACAGTATGACTCTGGCCTCACTGCAGCTGGGGGTAGCTAGAACAGAGGAGAAACAGGGAAAGAGAGGAGAGCCTATTCCCACCTGCTAATCCCACTGAGGACAGAGGCTGAGGGGGGCCAGAGGGAAAGCCCAGGGGACAGAAAGGGGTGGGCTGAAGTTGGGAAGAGTCTGACACCAAGAACCCCAGGCGCTCATACCAGCCCTGATAGTCCAACCAACAAAAATAAGGGGGAAAACAGCTTTGTTAAATATGCAAATTTAGTAAATTTGGTAAATTGGATTTTCAGCAGATTGAACCTTTGGTGAATTCACCATTTGGCAAGTCACTTTTTACCAATGAATCTAGTTCATAGAAAGTTCTCTCTTTTGCTTAAGCTAATATGAATCAGGTTTCTGTCACTCAAATCCAAGAAAATCCTAACCTAATGAGTCTCAGGAAAAATAATAACAAAAATAAGGGAGGCCAGGCGCCTAGGGAGGTTGAGACAGGAGGATCATAAGTTCAAAGCCTCTTGGCACAGGGCCAGGGGCAAGTTATTTTCTAGAATGTTGGCTTAGAATATTGACTGGGCCCAGTTGTTTCTACATGGTATATGTTCCTGGCCAAACCCTTGGCCTTCTTAAAAAGATAACAACACTTCTTTCCTTTAGCTTCTCTTTGACACATTAAAATTTTTTTCCTCAGCAAAAAGCAAGGCACTAAGCAACTCAGTGAGACCCTGTCTATAAATAAAATACAAAACTAGGGCTGGGGATGTGGCTCAGTGGTCAAGTACCTGAGTTCAATCCCCAGGACAAAAAAAAAAAAAAAATGAGGAAGGAGTGTGGCTTGTTGAACAAGGGGCAGATATCGCCACTCAGATGGTATCCTGCAGAAAGAAGGTATTTTATTTTATCCATCAGGAAGTGAGGTTTTGAAACTAAAAATAAGCACTAACAGGGAATGTGAAGTCCAACTAGTAGAAAGGGAGCGACTGGGTGCTTTTTTAGCTCAGACCTCCAGGCCAGATGACCCCAGCACTCTCAGAAATCTCTGTGCTGTCAGGGGAGAGAAGGGGCCCAAATACTAAAGGCAGGCAAAGGATCTCCTAGTTTCCCAAATGTGAACAGAGACCCCCAAGAGTAAAATCACTGTAGAACCTGACATAAATTTTCAACAAAATTCTAAAATTGTCAGAATTTACAAGTACTTAGAAAAAGCTACAAAAATCAGCATAAAGCTAATGGGAAGGAATTGGGTAAAACTAACGTGAGTTCCTTTAAACAACATTTAAGATGAAGACCTACTCATCAGACTTGCCAGTGGCACAATACCAGGAAAGATAACTTATATTTTGGATGACAGAATCAGGATTCAAATTATCTTGACAAGCTAGAACAATAAGAAACCACCATACAATGAAGTTAATGTGAAGTTCTGCCTTTGGAATTGGTATGGCATTTGTTTGCGTGTGGAGAAGGAAAGCCTCTGGGGCCACATCTGTCCCCAAGACTCTAGTACTTGTGATTCTCCCAGTCACGTGCAGCATTGGGGTGCAAGTAAGAAACTTAGCACTAGAGAAGAGAGATAGAAATCATTCTTTTGGGTTAATTTGCACAGGGCAAGGGGCAAGTTATTTTCTAGAATGTTGACTTATAATATTGACATGGGCCCAGTTGTTTCCACATGGTGTAGGTTCCTGGCCAGACCCCTGGCCTTCTTAAAAAGATAGCAGCACTTCTTTCCTTTAGCTTCTCTCTTTGACACATTGAAAATTTTTTTCCTAAGCTTCCTTTTCTTCAATACCTGAAACTAAAAGAAATATCCAACATATTTATGGCCAAAAAAAAAAATGGTTTTTGCATTTAGTATTTTTTACTTGAGTATTTCTTTTTAACTTATTTCAAAAAATATGGAATGTCCAATTTTCTGATTTTCATACATTTTGTAACCAGAAAGAAAAATATTTCAATGTTATAATTTATTTTAGATGATTTTTCTTCCAGAAACAAAGCAACTAGTTAACCAATAAATGAGCATAAAATTTTCATAGTGGAAAAAATCAGTTTGATCCTTGGTATGACAGAATTATTACAAAATGAAGCAAAGAGTTACATCCTGATCTAGGGAGAAATATACCAGGCATAGAATATCACAAAAAAAAAATGAAAAGAATCTGACTGAGAGCTTAAGAAGAAAAGAAATTTAGGTATAAAATGGAAAAGCACAGCAGCCTTACAGGACCAGATGACTCAGAACTCCTTGTCAGAAAAGAGGAAAAAAAAAAAATCAGGGAACAATTTGTTAAGGGATATTATATTTCTTGAGTATCAAGACAAATGGAAAAAAAAAAAAAAACCCAAGCCCAGCCTAGCTAAATTATGCCATTCAGAATTAGTAACTTTCCACATCTGAAGCTTCTTTGATGCATGGCAATTCTTGGCCTTCTCTGTTTAGCATATGCACTGAATTAACAGACCTAGTAGGAAGGAGTATTTGACAGGAAACAGGCAATGTGGTTTCTGGTCCTAACGCTACCATCAGCTAGCTGTAAGCCTTTGAGGATGTCAAAATTTTTTTGTTCTGTGATTTATCTAAAAGATTAAAAGACTGTACCAAATTTGCTCATTTAAAAAATATATATATTTATTTTTGTAAGATGAAAAAGATCTGGAGATCTGTTTCACAGCAGTGTGAATATACTTAATACTTCTACTGAACAGTACACATTAAAATGGTTAAGATCTCAAAAAGTAACATAATAATTGGTATTTGTTAGCCAGCAACATAGAAACAAGAAAAATCTATTTCTTCAAGCTCACTAACATATCAGACGTTGTCTTAGGCATGGGGTTGCAAAAACCAACCTCCTACAATTCTTTGTGGTCTATCCAGGGGAAAAAATGCATAACTCATAACATTTGTAGAAGTATAAATATGGTGGCTTACAGCACAAAGGTCAGAGTACACCTTCAGACATACATGAGAGAGAGATGGGAAAAGTGTTCTGGGAAAAGGTCATCAAAGATGGGTTGTGTTTGTGCTGGGTTTTAAAGGAGATCTCTAAGTTTAACTTCTAGCCAAGTTGGAGTAACAAGATGAGATTTAGACTTACCAAAAAACAAACTGAATGAAACAGTGGATTTTAAGACACTGGTTATCAACAGTGAAGCACAGCCATCCTTGAGAGACCAGAACCCACGAGAGGAGCACTACAGTCACCCCCGCCTACTGCCTGGCGAGTATCTAGCCGTGGCACCTAGAGCTTGGGAGACCAGGGTGGCTATAGTTTTCAGGACAGCAGCAGAGAGGAGACCCACACAGGGAGAGAACTCTGGTTGTTCCTCTGACTGCTGATGTGCACATGTGTATGATACAGCTACTTGAGGATCAAGAAAGAACAGTCCAAAAAGATTAGAGGTACCAAGGCCTGGCACTTTCAGAAAACAAAAAGTAATGCCTGTTCCTAGAAACTAGAGTGGAAAACCTATAACAATCCTTGGAGCACTGTGTGTCACGCACAGAAGGGTCTTGCTTTAGTAAGTGGGGAATCATTGGCCCTAAACTGAACACTAATCTCCTCTAACAAATCTTAACAGCCAGACCCAAAAGAACTAAATTTTCCCAAGTAACTAGAGGAATACATAATTATTTAGCACCCAAGTATGTGAAATTCACAGTGTTTGACATCCAACCAATAATTAGCAGGCCTGCAAAGAAGCAGGAAAATACACCCTATTATGAGAAGAAATATCAATGAAAACTAACCTAGAACTGCCACAGATATAGTAATAGCCAACAAGGACATTAAAATAGTTATTGACTGTGTTTTAACAAAAAGTTAAAGTTGTAAAAGACTCTAAAAACACCCAAATCAAACTTCTAGGAAACTATGTCTGACATGAAAAAAAAAGAAAAACAGCGGGTGAGTTTAACAGTATATTAGACATTGCAGAAGTAAAGATTAGTGAATTTGAAGACAGCAATAGAAACCATCCAGAATGAAACATATCTCCATCAAGTTGCTCAAAAACCAGGATAAGAGTGAAATCTTAAAAGTAGCCAGAGGAATAAGACACATTTTATACAGAGGAATAAAGATAAGGATGATAACAGGTTTTTTATTGGAAACAGTGCAAGCAAGAAAGCAGTGTAGCAACTCCTTTAAAGAACTGGAGGAAAAAACTGTCAACCTATTATTCCACATCCTGCAAAAATACCTTTAAAGACAAAGGTAAATTAAAGACTTTTCAGACACACAAAAGATGAAACAATTCATTCACAGAAAATGCACATTATGAGAAATGTTTAAGTCTTCAGGAAGAATAAAATATACAATATAAAAATATAGATCTCCAAAGACTAACGAAGAACACTAGAAAAATTGTTACATGAGTAAATTCATAGCATTTTTTCTTATTATTTAAATCTTTTTAAAAGACTTTTTTTAATTTTCTGTTTAAAAAATAACAGTAACAGGGGCTGGGGTTGTGGCTTAGCGGTAGAGTGCTCGCCTAGCATGCATGAGGCACTGGGTTCGATCCTCAGCACCACATACAAATAAAATAAAGATGATGTGTCCACCTAAAACTAAAAAATAAATATTAAAAAATAACAGTAACAAATAAATGTGGGTCAATTCATGAATAGAATATAGCAAACCTAAATATTTATACCCCTAATGAGAGAATTTCAAAATATCTTAAGCAAAAACTAATAGAACTATAAGTAAAACTAGGGAAATGTACAATTGTAGTTGGAAATTTCAGTACTCCTATCTCAGCAATCAATATAAGAGTCAACATAAAATTATTAAGCCTACAGAAGACCTGAACACTGTGCCAAAGGAAATGAATTAGCATATTTTTAAACTTCCTACCTTATAACAAACACCAGGACACATGTTATTTTCAAGTACTTATTTGCCAAGATAGAGAATATTCTGGGCCTTGTCATAGTCACAATGAATATAAAAGGTTTCGAGATCTCTGCCATAATAAAATCAAATTAGAAATCAGCAACAAACAGGTCTTTAAAAAAATTCCTTCAAAAGTAGGAACCAAATAACACTCCAAAGTAATCCATGGGTCAAAGAAGAAATCAGAAGATAGGATTTTGAACTGAATTAAGATGAAGACATCTGTGTTCTCTTGCTAAAGCAACACTTAGGTGTAAGTGTGTAGCACTAAATGCCTAGATTAGAAAAGAAAGATCTCAAATAATGATTCAACTTCCACTCCAAGAAAGTAGAGGGGCGCTGGGGTTGTGGCTCAGTGGTAGAGCACCTGCTCAGTACATGTGAGGCACTGGGTTAGATCCTCAGCACCACATAAAAATAAATAAATACAATAGAGGTATTGTGTCCATCTACAACTAAAGAAGAAGAAGAAGAAAGAAAAATCAGAACATATTGAAGAAAGCAAAAGAAGAGAAACAAAATATCAGAATAGAAATCAACAAAATTAGAAAAATTATAGAAATATCAGTTAGAACCATCTGGTAAGATTGATTATGAAAAACAGAAGAAAAATTCCCAACATCAGAATAAGAGGTTTGTTTTTTGCTTTTTTAAATTTATTTATAACTGATAAACAAGAGCATAAAAACTATACCTACTTACAGGATATTGTATGATATTTTGACATGTGTATTGTGTGATGTTCTGGTCAGATTACACATACCTGCCTACTCAAACATTCATCATGCATGGTAAAAACATTCAAATTCCTTTCTCCTAGATGTTCATCATCTGTGGTCACCCTACTGGCAGTAGCACGCCAGACCTCCTTAGTCTCGTCTAACTATGTGACAGCACAGAGTCTGTTGGGGGGGGGGGGGTGGATATTTGAGTGTGATAATGTTTTCACCTCTCAAAACCTGTCAGACTGTACACTTTGGATATGAGCTTACTTGCCACGTATGCTTCAACAAGGCTGTCACTAGAGATGACTGGGGTCTGGAGTGTAGGGAGGGAGTCCAGGTGGAAAAGGCCGGTACATTTTGGATATAAGGAGACAGTATGCACAAAGACATAAAGGATCTATTTGAAAATACACTGACACTATTCTGAAAACTGTCATCCAGTGCGGCAAGGTCAGAGTCGGGTGGAAGGATGTGGAAGGGTGTGGCACGAAATACTAGAAGGGTCCCTAGGTATGGCCAGGTGGTTAGGACCATGAAGGTAATATAGATGAGTTTGAATTTATGCCAAAGCAGAAGGAAATCACCTAGGAGAACGAGTGGCAGGAAAAGAGGAGCCAGGCTGGAACCCCAGGCAGCTCCTGTGCTGAATGGATGACCAAGCTGAAAGGAGGTGTCTCACAGAAAGCAGAGGGGGACATCGTGGTCATGCCTCAGCCTAAGAGGAGATCTGCTGGCCTTTGAAAGTGTCTGTAGTGAGGGGTTTGGATAAAAGCCAAATTGGACACACAAACTGATTTAAAAGACTGGTTAGAAAGTAGGGACTGATCTTTAAAGTATTCTTATCTCTATTCTGTGGTTTAGTCAAGCTCAAAAGTTTAATTTCTCATATTGAACAGATTCAAGAAAACCAGTTCCAGGTGTCTGATCTCTAGGTGAGAACCTGAAAACCCAGTGGTAAATGTGTTCTGAATTTGGGCAGCCAAGGATGTGGAGAAAAAGGGAAGCTTACTCACCGTTGGTGGGAATGTAAATTAGTGCAGCTACTATGGAAAACAGTACGGAGGTTCCTTAGAAAAGTAAAAATAGAACTACCATCTGATCCAGCTATACCACTCCTGGGTATAGATCCAAAGGAAATGAAGTCAGCTTGCGAAAGAGAAGCCTGCAAGCCCATGTTGATTGCAGCACTATTCACAATAGCCAAGAAACAGAATCGGCCTGCGTGCCTGTCAATAAACGGACAAAGGAAATATGGTATAGATACTCAGTAGAGTATTACTCAGTCATAAAGAGGGAAATCATGTCAGTTGCAGGAAAGTGGATGGAACTAGAGGACATTGTATTGAGAGAAGTAAGCCAGACACAAAAATACAGGTATTGCATGTTTTCTCTCATATATGGAAACTGGAAAGAGTAAAAAAGACAACCTAGAAGAGGGACTATTAGTGAAGGGGACCATCAGGAAGGGGAACAGAAGGGAGGGCAGGAGAGAGGGCAGGAGGGGGTAGAAGGATCAAAGAATGACATAGGCATGTGTGGAAATATCACAGAGAAACCCATCAATTTGTATAATTAATATGCATTAACAACTATAATTCCAAAAATTTTTTAAAAAATCATTCAGTTTGGCAAGTTAATGCTGATTCCTACAAGAGCAAGGTGCTTAAGTTTTTGTTCTGTTAGGTGACGGCCTAATTGTGCAGTTGAGCAGTGGTGAGTGATCCCGAGAAGGCAGAGGTATGGTCTCCAAACCTTATTATGCACATGCGGATTCTGTGTCCATCCCTCAGGAGGCTCGCTCCCTCTCTGGTTGGACTGTAACTTTCTATTCCTCTCATATGGGTTTTTAAAAGAATGCAGGGCCACTAACAAAGAGAAATATTTTCACCAAATAACTTGTTTTATGTTTATGAGGTTCCCAAACCATCTTCTGCTATTTTCTCCTATGCGATTGCTGCCAACATTTCTGATGTTTTATAAACCTGAGCACTTGAAGAGCTACCTCAAGGGTCTCTTCGAAACCTGTTTCTGAATCTTGAAAATTCCATCTGTTAGATTCTTATTTGGGCTCTATTTTCAGTTGTCACTAGGGGAAACCAAATCATATTCATTATTTTGTGTGACTGTCCTTGGAGCCCTTGGTAAATAAAGGCAGCATTGTTAGTTAAACGATAGCCATCTGTTTGTTCAGAGGAGCAGACTCCCATAGAACACTTGCACCTCCCGCAAAAGGTAAGGTGTGAAAATAAACATCCGGACCCCTGGCAGATCTCGATGAACTGTTGGGTATTACATATTACCTCTGTTCTACAGCATCCAGTTTGAAAGAGAGGCAGTAGGACATCAAAGATGATATTATATTAAAACATCAGAGTTCCCACAGAAGCACATTTCCAAGGCACATGGACAACCCCCACATCCTTTCATCCGATTTAGGTGGTTTTGGCATTCTGAACAGGATGTGACATGCTTTGGATATGGATTACAGAATATTCTTTAAAGTTCTGTGTTGCTCAAAAGACTTTTTCACCTTCCTTTTATGACAGATTAGAGGTAGAAAGTCCCAGTTGTCCTCAGGAAGCCTTGGCAGATGACTCCAACTCCAGATTGCTAAATGTGCTCTTCTTTGTTGCATCTATCCTAGATAGAGGAGTAAGAAGGTCAGGAGATCCAGGTGCCTTTAAGTATGAAACCTTGTGGTTTAAGAACTCGCCATCAGTCATAGCACTTGGAACTTAATAGCAAATAGGGCAGAGGAGCGAGCTCGCCAATTCTGCAGTGTTCTTTGGAAAATAAATACTTTGACATGCTTCCTCTTCCTTCTCCCTGACTCACCCTGATCTACCTAATGATGAGCTAATTTTGTTGCAATTTTATTCTTAAATTCTATTAGTGGATTCTCCTCAGTAGGCAAAAACAAGGCAACGGAGGCTTCTTGTGGTTTTGAGGTTCCTGTCTGCCTTGTTTCTGAACCCTCGCTGCTCTCACCTCTCTCGGATGAGGGTATTGACTGACCACAAACCAGAAAGCTTACTCTGTTGGTGATAAGCACAACTGGAACCTACCTTTTAAAAAGTCCTGCTTCCTTTCCCACCGTCATGGGTATGCTGACCACTGTGGGTGGATAGCTGTTGGAGGTCGTTGAGCAGAGAAGCATCCCAGGAATTCTGGAGACTACTTGATGATTTGTCCCTGACCTGTCAACCTAGCTAGGAAGTCTTCCAAAACCCTCTCCTAGTTGCATTTAATGACACCCCATATCCAATCAATACTTTACTTAAGCTAATTCAATATAAAGAGAATGAATTTATAATAAAACTCATATATTTCTATTGTACTTATTCAAAAATTTCATCAGTAAATAAAAGGATACAAAATAAATACCTGGAAATAAATGGAATGCAGAACTTTGTAGCTTGAGGCTCCTGCCTAATGACTTTTTTAAATGGATTGAGCTACATAGAGAAGGTCACTGAAAGATCCCGGGATTGGAGCTACAGAAATATATGGCCTGGACCCAAAGGAGCCTCAGATTTAGACACTTGCTAACTAAGTTTAGCTCACAGGAGGTGAAGGTTGGTGAGGGAAATGGAAATTCCAAGAGAAGGGAGGATGTTAATGTCTTCACCTTAGAAAATGAGGAATTAAGAAATATATTTTTTCCAGTTCCTTATTGATTGAATAAAAATAAAAGATGCATATATTATTTAATATAGTCAAGATAATCATAATCCCAGCTAATCATAATTTGGGAAACTGAGGCAAGAGGAACACAAGTTCAAGGCCAACCTCAGAAACTTGGTGAGACTCTGTCTCAAAATAAAATAAAAGGTCTGGGGATGTAGCTCAGCGGTAGAGTTCTCCTGGGTTCAATTCCCAGTACTGTTAAAAGAAGAAGAAGTAAAAGAAAGAGGAGGAGAAGAAGAGGAGGAGGAAGGGGAAGGAGAAGGAGTGGGAGGAATAGGCATAGGCTTATACTGATTAAATTTTAGATGAGGAGAAAGGGAATTATTAGTGTTATAAACTCTGATCTGTCATAAAAGGAACTCAGGGGATAACATGTAAAGTTTATAAATTAAGAGCACTATAAACAAGTTAGTTAGTGACTGGAGCTAACCATGAAAAAATTAAAAATAGAAGTAACTTAAAACAAACATAACAGAGGGATCCTGGGTCAAGGGGCTATTACGTTTCCCTTGTTTCAGCCTCTGTGTGAAATTCCTTTGCCAGGGAATAAAAAGGTAATGTTTTTAATCACCCAAACAAAATAGAAGTTCTGGCTGTTGAATGGAAGTAAATGCTTTCTGATTTCCCAAAACTAAATGAACAGGGGGGAAGAGGGTTTGAAAGTCTTATCTCTTGAAAATAGTACTGAGGAACTATTGGTATGCTACCAAGTGTCAGGAAAAAAGGGTTAATCCTTCCTTGCTCTGAAGAAATGTCAACATTTAAATTTCTAATTTAAACCCTATTCTGTCTAGAGAACAGGGAATTACCATCCCAGTTCCTACCAGAATTTACAGTTTTTCTAGGCCATTTGGCAAATTTAATGGAATTGAGAGTTCCCAGAAAGAGAGAAAAGCTTGACATAGGGCACAGTCCAAAGGAACAGAAGAACAGAGTAACAGGACCCTTACAAAGTTCTAGCTGAGGGCAGAGCTGATTGAAAGGTTGCAGCTATTCATTTTAAGTAGGACTGTGTGGTCCATTTACTGACCGCTTACCTAGGGTGAGGTCTTCTCCATCCCCTGCCCCTGCCTGCTGCACCCCAACTCTCCTCTCCCCTCCTTTCCCCTCTGATCTCCTTCTCTCCTGCCCCACAGGCGAGCCCAGCATACCTCTTGCAGATCCACCTACCCAAGCATGACTAGTAAAAAGACCCCACTAAGCTCTCTCTTCCAAGTGCCATTTTGAGTCAGAAGAATTTCTCTTCAGTATTTTTATTTACTTTCCCTTCACCTCCCTCAGCCTGTTTGTGGCATGACTTCCGCTTCCCTTTTGCCCATCCTTCTCCCACTCCTGCCTGCGGGAGCCAGCCTTTTCTAACCTCAGGATAAAACTAATCAACCTCTTCTTTTCCTCACCTCGTGTTCCCGGAAAACAGACAGGTGCACTAGGTAACTTGGATTCATGAAAGATCCTTTATAGCATTAATAGACACCGTGTGTGTGTGTGTGTGTGTGTGTGTGTGTGTGTGTGTGTGTGTGTTAGAATCAGGAAAGTTATGTTAGAAATCCACTGGCGTTCCATCCATAGTTCCTCAATATTTAGCCTAATCCCAGGGCCTGAAGCTGAGTGTTATGGAATCCACCCATGTACAGATGAATCATGCCAAACTGGGATCTCACCTAGTCTTAGATTTACTTTAACTTTACAGCAGTAGCTATAAAAGGAGCTTTGAAAGCGTGGAGAATGTTGGAAGAGCCCCCAGAACGTGCGTGTGGTGTTCCCAGTGTGCTGCACGAGAGGTCTGATAGGAGGAGACCACCTCTTGCTCCCCATCTGACAACCCAGGAGGTTTAAGTATGGGGGTGAGGTTTTGACCATCCAAGACAGATTAGATAATGGCAGACTCTGGGTAGCACTGCTCTTCCTCCTTCACGACACCTAAGAATAGACATTTTATATGGTGAATGGGGTTCAGATCGGATCACTCCATGAGATCCCCTGGTTCTGGCTTCTGCTCACCTCTTACCAGCAGGCAGTTCGTGCATATGAAGGTGAGATACCGCCAGGAGGGCCTTTAAGATTCCAGCCAATTCAGGGCAGTGGTCAGATCTAAACAGAACTCATCCCTGCTGGCTGAATTACTGCTGCTTTAAAGACCTCCAGGGGAAAATATCCCACAGTTCCCGTGGTGATTTATTTAATGACTTTAAACATCCCACTCAGGAAATCTGGTCCTATTTCTAACCAAAATCCCCTGTGCTGTGGTTTCTTCTCCTTCTCAGGGACTGTGGGAAATAGCTGTCCCCATCTAGTGACTCACCCCATGTTCTCATCCCCTGACCTTTTATCTCTCCTTTACCCTCAGCTCTCATTTTCTGGCTCCTTAATAGGCTCAGATTACACATGCTACAGATCCACCACAGCTGGAAAGCTCCTGTGCTGGGATGGCTCTTGAGTCACGTTCAAGTCCTCGCTCTCTGATTAACTGGAAATGCAGAGTTAGTTGGATGTGAGCACTTCCCAGTCATGGCTTATCCCTCCGGGATTGATGATCTCAGAGAGGGAAAACCCTGAGAAAGGGAACTCACCTTCCAGGGCGTGTGCCATTGCTCACCCAGTGGGAGGTGACATTTTCCAGTGTCTGGGGCATGTCCTCTTGCTCCCTTGGGAGTTCCCACCACAGGAAACAGGTTAGATAGGGAAGAGTTGCACTGGAGTTTCCGTGTGTCCTCCTTAGCAGGAACCAATACAGAATTGGCCCGGCTGGTCGCGAGCAACGTGTTCCAGCTAAAGTTGAAGGGGACCTATGGGCTGCTGCCCACACCATATGGAACACTTCTGAGATTAGTCACTGCTTAGCAGGCTCTGGCTTTGGCCTAGAGTAAACCTATCTCCAGGAAACAGAAGAAGTGAAATATGCCTATTCTGTCTTCACCCTGAGAAAGCAGATTGCTCATAGAAGGTTTCTCCTTCTACACACTCACTTATGTGGAAATCCACAGAAGTTTCTGTGAAACCAGGGCAGTCAGTAGCAGTGTCATAAAACATTTATCGACAACATAGATCTCAACATGTTTATTTAAAGGGTACCAGGTCATGTTGTCATGGAATTTATTTATTCATTATCAACTAAAATTTCCTGAGCACTTAGAACTTACAAAACACTCTCCTACATGTGGGGGGGCAGCCCCCAACCTCCAGGACCTCACAGTCCAGAGAGAGTAACGTGCAGAAAAACAAATGACAATGGCCCCGTAAAGGTCACACTGAAGTGACTGGGAGCAGAAAGACCAGAAACCCCCCAGCTGTGCCTTGGAGCTGCCTAGAAGGGAAACCCTTACCCATCCAGCAGGGAGGACAGGCCCTCACCAGGTCCACCCGAGTCAGGGAACATGGATTCATGTCAGCTTGTCAGACACCTGTGTAGGTGACCAGAGGCTCTAGACCGCCAGGGACAGTCTTGTTTTCTGCCAGTTGCCCATAATGAATAATAGAGCTGCCTCCTTCAGCTCCCAAGAGTATGCCAGCAGATGACGAATCCCGTGGCCCACCTGACCTATGCACCATGCACAGGGTGCTGGTGGGTTATTCAAGGCAAGCGAACTGATAAGATTTGTGTTTTAGAAAGACAATTCCCATGACCCTAGGGAAAACAGTGTGCAGAGGGACAAAACCAGGGAAGAAGAATTAGCCATCACTCTTGTTGAAAACTCACCATATTCTAAACACAAATTTGCCTAAACCTTAGTTAGAATAATGTCTCCATTTCCAATTATAATTTCTTGAACTTTATCAAATTGCGTAGATGTTCTAAATGTATCTGAGCCTTTTAAGTTCTTAGGTAATCTTCAAAAATAATACTAGCTGCCTGCTACCTGTGAACCTGCCTGGTTTTTTTTTTTTTTAATAATATCACACAGATATAAAAAGGATTCTAAGAAACACTTGAAAGGAAAAAGAATCTTAAGACTTTCTTGGGGAAAAGGTCTTAATGCAGAGAAGCTCCGATCACCCAGGTTTGGGTTGGCATGATCTTTTTCTGGGAAGGTGTCACTGACCATTATTGTGACACACCCTTTGGAATGTTTTGCTAGTCTTGCAAACAGGTTTTACCAAGCCACCCACACTTCTCAGCTCTCATTACTGAAACTAGTGAATGTATCTCTGCGACAGATGACCTGGATAGGGGCGTAGTCTCTGAGGCACAGAGCTGAGTTAATTGGACACGAAGACAGAATCAGTCACAGCCTCAGTCTCACAAGGCACAGTCAGTAAAACGCGCTCCGTAGGTGTGCTCCTGTGATCACCCACTCCTGGCGTTCAAGTGCCTCCTTCTGGGGCTGCTTGGACTTGATGACTAAGAATGATGAGGGCAGAATGAGACCCCACAGTGGCCAAGTCATCTTGAAGGGGTGGCTGCAGGTGGAGCCCGAGGCACTGACGTGCTCCTGCTAGAGAAGCAGCGTGACAGGCAGAGAGAGAGACTCAGGCTTTGCTTGGAGTCTGCTTTCAGTACATCCTGCCACTTCCTGGGTGGGAGCCTGGGACGTTCCCTCAGCCTTGTACCCGTTTCCTGGCCGGCCAGTGAGGATAACAGCGCCTCCTTCACTTGATTAATGTAGTCAAGCACCTAGCACAGGTGTGGCACACAGTAGGTGCTCAGTTGACGGTAGCTCATTTCATCACGCCTGTCACACCATAGGTTCTGGCCCAGTGCCTTATTCCTTCATTCAGCATATATTTTTTGAGCACATTAACTTGTGGAGCACTCTTCTGTGCCCTGGGGGTACACTGTGAGCAAGAGAAACAATTCTTGGGATGCTGACACACAGATTCAGCTCTCCTCTCTTTGTTTCCCTCTCAGTGTGTTAATTTCTGCCACCACCACCACATTTATTGCCCTTGCCCTCAACCAGAAGCTGCCTTTTCCTCAGTGGTTTTTCCTCTTAAGACCCCCAAAGGCCAGCACCCCTGTGGCTAGCTGCTTCTGCCTCTCGGCCAGTTCTGGTCGAGTAGCCTGAGCAGGGCTTCAGCATCACGGTCTGCCCCCGGGCCCAGCCCGAGGCTCCTACCTTGGAGGCCAAGCTCATCTTCCTTGCCTGGGTTGAAAGATCAGAGGAGTGTGCGCCAGGGCTTTGGCACAGTCCCTGCCTGGCCGCCTGGTCTGGTTAAAAAGAAGTTTAAAGGAAGAAAGACCAAAAGAGTGAAACCTTTTTTTTTTTTTTTTTTTTTTTTTTTTTTGAGTAAGGGTTATAAAAGTTGCTTTTTTGGGCTGAGGATACAGTTCAAAGGTAAAAAAAAAAAAAAAAAACCCTGCCTAGCCTGCATGAGGGCCTGAGTTGTTTTTTTTTTTTTTTTTTTTTAAGTATTTTAAAGAACTTTTGGAAGTTTACATTTAAGGCTCTACATTTATTAGAACTGCTTCCGGTGGTTAAGACAACAACCCTGACTAACTCATGTTACTACTCTGAGTTGATTCCTTGGGGCTTCAATTAAGTAGGTCAAAAGATATTTTCTCAGCTCTGGATAAGGTCCAGTAATGCACTCAAATCATGCCACTCCCCACTTTGATGCCTTCTAGATAAGGTCTGAAATCATTCCCAGGACCTATGTGGTGTGGCCCACTGCTCCTCACGCCCCTCTCCAAACCCCTCTCCTGTCCCCACCTTGACTTCTCCAAACAAGCTGTACCCACCCCACTCCAACATCAGAGGAACAGTTGAAAATGGAATTAAGAGATGGGCCTCTGTGGTGCTCTGTTACCTCTTAGGAGAACTCTTTATCCTCTTAGTTTATAATTGTCTGTATACTTTTCTCCCCATAAATGAATTAGAGGTTCGTTGAGAGCAGGGAACATGCCATGTGTGTCTGAATCCCCACAGCACCTAGCACAAGAGCAGTAAATAAATACCAAAGGAGGGAAGGAAGGCTGCAGCCAGGGCCGTCAGCTCTGGCCAAGGACAGGAGCTTGTGGACGCCACCTGGGCCGTCCACACACCACGGCACTGACTGAGAGCCTCGCAGCAGTAATTGCCAAGTGGAGGGTGTTGGCCTAGAGAGAGGGACCTCACACCAACACATTTTCCTGGGTGATGCTGTGAAGGAAGCTGATGTGAGCTTCATTTCCAGGTTTTTATGAGTAGTTAGAAACTTCAGAGGAAGAGGAAGAAAACCTACTGGCTATTTGACAGCCCCCTGCTCAGTCATTTCAACCACCCAAAGGGAAGGAAGTGGAGAGGGGTGAGGATCCTCGCCTGTGTAGCCTGGGCTCTGCTCACAGCTCCACTGAGCCCCAGCACCTGTGGCAGCGGCAACTCCACACAGATGTTGGAAGCTGGTAGTGAACAAGAGAAGGACTTCTCCACCTTATCTCCTGATGGTCAATGGGCATGCTGGAGGCATGTAATGGCTTCCAGATTCCCTACAGTTAACCAAAGCAGATTTCAGTCAATTGTTGATACATCTCACTATCTCTTGCTACTTTTATATTTCCTCAGATCTTTTAGCCCAGCAAAAATAGTAATAAACCAAATTATTATACTTAATTCAGGTGGCATTTAAAAAGCCAAATACATTAAATTAATTATATGGTAGCTCATCTTAAACCGCTCTGTAGCTGTTGGAGGCGTGATTAAATGTCACACAGACAGTGAAGGGACAGCACAAGCAAAGAGAAAAACTGTGCCCCCTTTTAGCTCCTCTTGCACAAAGCAGACCTTACATATATATTCAGCAGCACATGCTGAGACACCACATCTGAGCTTCAGATGAACGGAGTCATCACACAGTAACTTGATATCTGTGTGTTCAGAAATACATAAGAAAATGGACAATTCACCAGAAAGAAAGATGTACAAATGGTTGATAAACAGTTGGGGGTGGGGGGTAGGTAGAGTTCAACTTCATTAATAATCAGGGTTTTTTTTTTATCTTTAGCTTATCTTTTTTTTTTATTCTAATCAGTTATACTTGACAGCAGAATGCTCTTCGATTCGTTGTACACAAATGGAGCAGAATTTTTCCCTTCTCTGATTGTACCTAAAGTAGGGTCACACCATTTGTGCCATCATACATGTATCTAGGGTAATGATGACCATCATAATCAGAGGTATGTTAAGTAAACAATAAGATACCGTTTGTCCTTCAGCTCATTGTGGTTTGTCTTTACGGTCATTGTCTTTAGTTGTGCAGATGAAGTGAGAGTCTGCACTGAGATCTTGCTGCTGAGAGGAAAGAGATGCCATTTGAAAAGGTGAATCTGAAGTTTTCCAGATGTTCTTCCCCTTTAAAAGGTGGAAAGAAAATATCATAAAATATTAATTGTAATTATTTCAGGGATTACATTATACATCTAGAATCAGAGGGAAAATAAACATTATTTTATTTATTTATTTAATGCACATAGCTCTTGCTATGTTTTTGAGAAAAACTTGTCCTAAAAAAATAATCAGAAATGGGGCCAAATTTATATGTCAGGATGCCTATAGAAGTTATTTATAAAGCATGAAAATTTTATAAATAGCCTAAGCAGTAGAGGAGGAAACAAATATTGGGATAGTCATGATGAAGTTTTTTAGGGCCATTAAAATTTATCTTCCCAGCTGGGTACAGTGGTGCACACTTACAATCCCAGCCACTCGGGAGGCAAGGCAGGAGGATCACAAGCTCAAGGCCAGCCTCAGCAGCTTAGTGAGACCCTGTCTCAAACTTACAAAAAAAATAAAAGGCCAGGCATAGAGCTCAGTAGTAAAGCACCCCTATGTTCAATCCCCAGTATCACAAAAACAATCTTTTTGATGCCAAAATTGCTTATGATAATAAGGTTTTTTTAAAAAAAAAAAAAATAGGTAAGATTATATCCAAATTGTGATCACAACTCATTCATCTTTGAGAAAATATGCATTAAAAGAAAGCAGAAATGTACCAAAATGGTTAAAGTTGAAGGTTTTTGTTTTTTAATACATGCTCATTGAAGTAAAGCAAGAAAGTTCAAAGATGTTCTTTGAACTTTTCTGTGTTTTCTTGCTTTACTTCAATGAGCATGTATTACTTGATAATCAAGGGAAGCTCGAAGCCAGGCGTGGTGGCACACGCCTGTAATCCCAGTCCTTGGGAGGCAGAGATAGAAGGATCACAAGTTCAAAGCCAGCTCTCAGCAATTTGGCAGACCCTAAGCAACTCAGTGAGACCCTGTCTCAAAATAAAACATTCTTTAAAAAAGAGAGAAAGACCTGGGGTAAAGGGCACCAGGGTTAAATTCCCAGTACTAAATAAAAGGGGAAGAGGGTATTGAAAGAAAACACAATTTTAACTCTGTATGGCAAAAGCTAATCACTAGAAGAATATGTAAAATATTAATGTTACTGTTATTAACATGTCAATATATTAATATTTCTCTAGATGGTAAAATAGTATGATAGGTGAAATTTTATTTCTTCATACTTTTCAAATTATCTACAATGAATATGCATGAATTTCAGATTTAGAAAAAGAATTTGGAAAAAATGAAAGCAAAAAAGAAAAGTTCAAAACGTAAATGTGACTGAGCTCGTGTCAAAAGCTAGAAATGCTCATATGCTTGTAAACATCTTCAAAAATGTAATTTTCTGGGCCTGGGGTTGTGGCTCAGCAGCAGAGCACTTGCCTTGCACATGGGAGGCACTGGGTTCGATCCTTGGAAGCACATAAAAATAAATAAATAAGATAAAGATATTGTGTCTATCTACAACTAAAACAATATTTTTTTAAAAAAATGTAGTTTTCAGAAACATTCACCTACTAACCATGAGAGTCAGAATTTTTAACTTTAGGTGTAAGAGCTTTGTATTGTGAATCATTTATTGCAATTGTATATTCTTAAATCAAGCACCTCCATATCAGACATTTCTTTCTTACAGTAGTTTTCATGAAATCGTACCATCTCTGAGATATTTATGAACTTTGAGAACTCTATCTCTGATGACCTGCCATAGCTATGTGTCAGTCACCATATTCATGCAAAAATAAGGGACTAGACCATTCCTCAGATTAGTTGCATATTTTAACATCAGGCACATTCATTTTGCCACACTTTTTTGCAGTTGAATGAGGTTGCTGTGGGATGACCACTCTGTAGCTGCATTACAACAACACAACATCGATAAATGCAAAAGGTGGCACTGGGGCTGGGGTGTGGCTCAGTGGTGGAGCACTTACAAGGGAACTGAGGTGTGACTCAGTGAGAGAGCAAGTGCTTAGCTGGATGCAATTTGCAGCACCACAGAAATAAAGATAAATAATATAAAGTTCTGTAGCTGGGAATGGTTATAATTTATGTAGATTTCAAAAAATTTGTGAGTGTAAAATCAGAAAAAGAAAAAGGTTTAGCTGGGCACAGTGATGCACATCTGTAATCCCAGTGACTGTGGAGGCTAAGGCAGGAGGATTGCAAGTTCAAAGCCAGCCTCAGCAACTTTGTGAGAACTTGTCTCAAAATAAAAAATGGAAAGGGCTTGGGATGTGATTTAGTGGTAAAGCACCCCTGGGTTCAATCCCTGGTACCCAAAAAAAGAAAGAAAGAGAAGTTAAAGGTAGTAAAAAGTGTTAGGGATAGAAATAATAGAATAAGAAGGCGATGGTAATAAAGTATGTGAGAAAAGTAAACTAAACTTCAGACAGACAATAGAGATCCCAATTGTATTTACATTAAAAGTATAGTATATGATTTTTATTTTTAATAAAGCCTTTTCTTTCAGAAACTTCCCCCAACAAGCAAAGGATAGAACATTCAGGATCTCATTCAGTAATTTAGAATCTCTTCAAAGGCAATCTAATTTGTAATACAAAGAAGATTTGTAGCTGAATGGCCTTTAGCCATTAAGCCTATTTTCATCTATAAAAAGGAAATTGAAAAAAAAAAAGGAAATAATGCTCGACCAGCCTGAGGACCAAGTTTAAATTGTGCATGTACATGCACACACTCATGCACACACACACACACACACACACACATTCTGAGATGCTTGGTAAACCTGTGCAGAGAATAATAAAAACAGTTAACGACCTCATCCCTGGTCCACGCTAGGCTCTATTTAAAGCACTGTACGTGTGTTAACTCACATAAACCTCACAAGGCTAGAAGGCGGATCTTATCATCCCCATTTTATGGCTGAAGAAACAGGCACAGAGAGATTCAATAGCTTCTTCAAGATCACAGCTAATTAGTAACAGACAAGAACCCAGGAGGTCTGGATCTAGTGTCCCTAGGCCTAGCATCACGTCCCCTAGACTCTACTGCCTCTCAGATGTAAGACTCCAGTATTCAAAGCAGGAGGGAAATATTCAGAACAAAGTGCATTTGAAAATAGAAAATGAGAGGGGCAGCAGAGACGGACCTTGAACATGACCTCTGCGTCCTCTCATCTCCCTGGGAATTCTTACCACAGCAAACCCAGGGCGGGGACTGTGGTGGAGCCTCCTTTTCTGGAGCAGGAAACATTTCTGGGCCCTTGTTGTCAGTGTGGCGTTATTTGATGGCAGCCATTGAATGGAGAGTGGTTTGTTTGCTGTTTTCAAGGCACAGGTGGGCCTGTGATGACAGCCTCCCATTAGTTATTTTCTCTTTATCCTCAGTGAAAAAGCATTAATATAATGCGCTTCCGTAAAGTGTGAAGTAAAACACATTTAGTCAGACTTCAAAGAACAGCTCTTTACTGCCAAGGACAAATCCTCCCATTCTGCACTGTCCTAACTCTGATGTTAACTGTCGAGTGCTCATCGTTTCTCTCTGGTCTGTCGTGCCCGAGATGAGCTGCTCCTGGGGAGTCCAGAAACTCAGCGTGGAACTCACTCCTAAGATCAGGGAGGGCCCTGCCCCTCAGACTGTTGGTTGTTATTGTCCTGTTTTAAGTTAGACCACAGGTCGACAAACTAACCCCCAAACTAAATCTGACTCCCCACCGGGAAATTTTTACATTTTTTTTAAATGTCTGGAGGGACAAAAATCAAAAGAATAATAATAATTTGAGATGCCTGAAAAGTACATAAAATTCAAATCCAGTGTCCCTAAATAAAATGTAGGAACAAAGCCATTCTGGCCAAGTGAGTAGTTGCAATGTAGGCTGTGTGGCCCATAAGCTCTGCCCCTGAACTGGACCAACAACATCTCAGCCCCACCCAGGTGGATCCCCTTCACCAAAGATGAGCTCAGGCTGCCCAGTGAGAGGCTGGTTCTGTCTTGCTACATAATAACTGCAGTGCTGAAACTCTGTATTTAACATTTGGTCTCACAAGTCACTAACCATTCACTGCATTCATTAAAATGTCCAGCTGCCTTAATTAGAGCAGTGTCCCGACATTGTATGTGTGTTAACTATTTGAAGTCCCTAGGAGCACCAAGCCACATCCCAAGAGAAACATCACTGAGATACAGGTCCCACAAGGAGTCTGTAACTTCCTTAGGTTAAGGAATTAAGCAGTATTCACCTTTTGACAACCCAAAACACCTGTAATAGTCCTATTTTTCCTTCTTTTAATTTGATGATCTGAATGCTAAATTTGCTATTGTCCAATTTATAAAATTTGAATCTCAAGAATGAGTTGCTGACCCAATAGTTGCTGAAATTCATCTTCAACCCCACGTCTGCAGTTTAGGATGGGCTCCTGTGAGCTACAGCTGTCCTGTGGGCAGTGTTTCATGACTGGGAACAACTGCTCCGTCCCAGAATGCTGACCTCCTCCCACTTGGAGAGCCTCAGGAGCCCGCGTGGCCTTTCGTTCAGATCACCCGCTTATTGATCACCAGCATCATGCCAGGCCTTGACCACCATGCCGGGTGGGGACTCAGAGCACCTCCAGTTCACGGTGGGGGTGGGGGGGGACACACAGGACACATCTATAAACTGCGGCAGAGTTAGAAAAACACAGGTCGACAGAGGTGGTAGAGATGAGGTGCGGACCCGTGGGAAGATAAGGGAAGGGTTTATGGACCAGTGGTCCTTCAGTTTTGTTCATTGCATAAGGAACCACGTGCCACGTGCCATGTCCTCAGCAGCCATGGGTCATATAGATAGCAGCCCTATTGTCCTCAACCATCCTTTCCACGTGGGCAGACACACCAAGAAAGCAGATGACTAAAAATAATTCTAAATGGTAATAAGGGCTAAGCAGGGTTCTGAGAGAGAAAATTAAAGGGTAACCTCTTTTGATAGAGTGGCAGAAAAGACCAGATGAAGAGGTGACGCTTATACCAGGACTTGGAAGATGAGAAGGAGCTGCTTGTAGGAAAACCAGTCCAGACACAAGGAGCAGCTACGCAGAGGCTCTGAGGCAGAAATGGACTTGGGGTGCTGAGGAACTGAAAGACCAGGCATTGGGGAGACAGTGGTGGGGAGAAGAGAAATGTGAGGGGGGCGTGGCTCTTGCAGCCCAGGGTCTGGAACTGTCCAGCTGGTTGGTGGACGTGCCCCTGACATGATGGGCCACAAATGTGAGATTCAGGAAGAGCAGGAAGAGCAGGCTGGGAAGCCAAGGAGGGGACAGACCGTGACGGGCCTCATCTAGCAGGCACAGGGGTGTGGTTTCACCCAGCAGAAAACAGGGCAACTGTGTGCTTCCTAGTCAAAATATTTTTTCCAACAACAGAGGACCTCCAACTGTGGAAATCTGGGGAATGAGCTGGGCACAGTATTGCACACTTGTAAGCCTAGTGACTCAGAAGGCTGAGGCAGGGGAATCACAGGTTAAAGGGCAACTCAGCAAGACCCTGTCTCAAAACTAAATAGGACTGGGGATATAGCTCAGTAGTAAAGCACCCCTGTGTTCAGTTCCTAGTACAAAAAGGGAAGGAGGGAAGGAGGGAGGAAGAAAAAAAGAATTTTTTGAAAATATAAATAAGTACATGAAGAAAAAAAATCTGTAAGCACACATCCAAACCATTTTTTAAATTTTAATAGCTTCTATGCATACATATATATGGTTTTCCAAAGGTGAGATTTCTCTACATCATCTATTTTATAATTGCTATTTCCCTTAACTATAGAGCCAACATTCTGAAAATGTCTTCCTGTGTCATTAGCTATTCTTTTTCTAGTACTTTTAATACCTACATGGCATTTCATGCTTAAAATGAGCTATTTGTTTAACCAGCCCATATTGTTGAGCATTTAGAATGTTCCCAGATTCCAGCATTTTAAAAAGTGCTGTAATAATTATCCTCAGGCAGATATGTTTACTCATATCAATAATTGTTTCCTGAAAGTTCCTAGAAATGGAATTATGGGGCCAAAGGGTATGTGTTTTTCAAGACTTTGTACATATTTCTAGATTAGCTCCAGGAGAGCTTACATGGCTTCATGCTCCCACCAGCCAAGTGTGAGTGTACCTCCCATGCCAAATCACTCTCTGGGTACTAGTTTAATTCGACAATGTGACAGGGAAAAGCTTTCTATATCCATTGTTTTCGTCTACAATTCTTAAATGAAATGGAACGTTTTGTCCTGTGGGTCTGCTTGTCATTTGTGAATTATACCCTTTGCTTTTTTCTTCTGGGATGTTCATCGGGTTGCCAATTTTTAAGAGCACTTTATACATCAACCATTAGTCCTCATATTTGGTGCAATATTTTCCCCATCTATCTTTTCAAACTGCATTAATTTTTCTACAGAAGTTTTGCATTTTTATGTGGTCACACCTGTCTTCTCCTTTAGCCTTGGCATGAAAGTTTTAAAGTCTCACCCATCCAGAAGTCAGGTAAATATTCATTGATATTTCCCTCTCACTCTTCAATACTTTTGTAAATCTCAGTAATAAGTTAGCTTAATCAGACTTCTATGTTTAAAAGATAGTTGCAAAATTGTGGAGGAGGCTTTCAAAGGGAAGGAACCAGGTATTGCACTTGGTCATCAGGGATCTGTCTGTGCCTGTGATTCTCTTTCTCTGCCCCACACAGTGCCACCCTGCAGCAGACACCCATCAGTGGTGTCTTTCCTCACATGCAGTGATTATCCACCTCAGTGTGGGGGACAGGGATGGGAACTCCTGGCTCAGTTAAGACTCCCTGGGGAGAGTTAAAGGAAGGAGCACATTTAAGAGAGGTTTACGGGGTTTGCTGGCAGAGCTGGCAAATGACTGATCATAGAAGAGGAGCAGAGTAACAGGTGAGTGTCGGGATTTTCACTTGGGTGACTGAATAGTTGTGTTTCCATTAACCTAGACTCTGATGGGGAAAGGGGGCACAGTCAAAGCCTTGGCAAGAAGGGGAGGCACAGAGAAGATGATACAGACGGCTGAGGATTCATGCATTTTGAAGGGATATAAGTTAATTCAGGTCGAGATGCCCAAGCAATGAGGAACAGGAGTCTGGACCAAGGGCTGTGCTGGGGGTTGTAGGCTGGGAGCCAGCTACTTAGGGGAAGTTGAAGTAGTGAGAGTGAATGAAGCTCATCAAGGAGGAGCTGGGGACACTGAAACTCAAGGACGGGGGTGGGGTAGGGGTCAAAAAGGAGAAATAAGCAAAAGAAACTAAGAATTTAGCAAAGAAGTAGAACTCAGAATAACAACAGGGCCAAGAGAAAAAGAGTTTCAAGGGCAGGGACTGGTCCCCAGCACTGAAGCTTTCTAGCATGGAGCCCTCCGATTCCAGCTAGTGCTAGACTCTTCCCTGTTCTTCCCACCCACTGGGTTCATTTTCAGGTCCTTCGAATTCCTCCACCCACACAGACTGTCCTCTCCATCAGGAGAGCCACTCACCTCCAGTGGCACCACCCTGGTCATCCCTCCCCACAATCACAGCTTGGTTCTCAGCGCTCCCTGAACATGATTGCTGCTGCTTTGGGGCTAATATGTCACCTTGTGTGATAGTTTTCTACTTATCGATACTTTTCAAAGGAAGTTCCCCCAGCAACAGAGATGTTACTTCAACATTTGCTGAGGACATAGCCCAGAACAGCCTATGGCACACTTCTTTTAAAGCCCTGTGTTTGTGTTTGTGTTTTTTAAACAATCAGTGCTGGTTTTCATTCTACCATTGCAGATGTGGGTTGTAATTTAATTGAGTGCTAAATGTTCCCAGATACTTCCGTGGTACAGAGCTGATTCCCTAGCATCTTCGTTCCCCGACCTCACTTACTATCCTACAATGCTGGGTATCCAAGGGAACTAGTGGCCCAGTTTAAGAAGCTTGAATTTACACATATGTGTCTCCCACCAAATCAAGAGCACTTCTGCTGCAGAGACCGCCTTCTCCAACACCCCATCCCTAGTGCCCAGCACAGTATCTAGGTCACAGTAGGCACTGGGAGAGTGGGCAAAGGAAGGAGGGAGGAAAGAAGGGGGTGGACAAACAGGTACGTGGAAAGAAGGAAAGGAGAGGGGAAGGGAGTGAGTAGACGTGTGAGTGGGTGGGTGGGTGGGAGGGGGAGCGAGAGGGAAGTTGGGATTACAAAGGTTGAATAATAAGCAAAACGGAAGGAAAGTGAATGTATGTGAACTACTTTTTAAGAAGCTGTAAGGTGTGATGAGAGAAGGCAGTAATTATGGATGGTTTAATCTGAGGGCATTTGGTGGCATTGGGGTGGTTTCAGCAGGACATGGGCTTTTTGATCTAGGAAAGAGATTTGAACATGTTTATGGGCTAAGGAAAAAGCAGGGAGTAGAAAAAAGACTGAAAATGTTTATTTCTTTAATTCACTCAAGAAGTACTTATTAAGTACCAACAACATCCCTGGCACCTTGCCAGAGAGTGAGCGAGACAGACTGTTTCTGTACCATGGAGTTTTCATTCTAGCAGAAAATAGGGGTCGGGGAGAGATGGGCTCACAGGCAAGATGCTGATGCTTTCTTGGAAGAGGAACATGTTTTAATGTTCGTGCAGGTCACACAATTATGGAGGTAAGATTGCTGAAGAATAGCAATACACATGGGGCTGGTCTGTGGCTCAGTGATAGAGCACTTGCCTTGCATGCATGAGGCCCTAGGTTTGATCCTCAGCACCACATAAAAAATAAATAAATAAAATAAAGGTATTGTGTCAACTACACCTAAAAAATTAAAAAAAAAAAAAAACCCACACACATTCTGAAGCTGGCTGTCTCTGTGTGTGTGCGCGTTGGGACATGGAAGAACAGGAGTGAAGCTGGGTGGCTCTACGTGTACCTGCAAAAATGTGTCGTGCCCACGATTCAGACAAGGTGGTGCTTTCAGGATGTAGAATTGGAACAAGGGCAGAAAAGACATGGCTGAGTCTCCGTCTAGCCAGGCAGCCGAGCCTTTCCGGTCTTGTATAAGTGACTCACTTCCCTCTGTGTGGTTTTCTTACCATATCCTGCTTAAGGCTGACTGTCACATCCAAAGACACACAGTCTGTGCCGGAGCAGCACTGCGTATGGACGGGATCTGCCTGGATTGTGTCGATGCATGTTCTCATGTGGTCGTGTGGTCAGACACTGTCCCCGGCTCCCCACCTGAGGGGTGTCTGCTCACAGCACAGCACCCCCGCCCTGAAGACTCAGGGCACCGTACTCTGCGGTTAGAGAGAGTGAACAAAATATTTTCAGTGTCAGAAACCACAGAGCTCATTTATATTTCCAGATTTCTGTTTTACAGATGATATTGAGAGGAATTGTCTTTGAATTGGATGAAAAGATTATTTTTACTTACTTCCCTTATTATTTCTATTCATTTTATTATAGGCAGTCCTCAAAACCACTTTAGAAATGGGAAGAGTATATTCACAAGTACCTTTTCAATGACCTAGAAAACAAATCTACAAAGAACACAGAGGTTGGACTCTGGACTCATGATTCAAGTGTTTTTAATGATGCCGTATTACGAGGCCTTCCTCATCCTCCTCATCCTTCACTATTAACTGGGGAACTGTTTACTTTAGTCTTTGCAACAGGTTAGATTATGAGACACCAAACACTAAAAAACCAACACCAAAACCCCCCAAAACTCTGTAGTATTGGAGAAGTATTATATGGCATATTGGTTAAAGTGAATTATTGCTTAAAGTTTGAAATCATTTTGTTCATATTATTCATTATCAAAGAAATATGACCTACTCTATTATCAACACTGAGCTTTTCATTACACAGAACATTAAATTAGGCACATATCAGCCAGGTGTGGTGGCACGCACCTGAAATCCCAGCGACTCAAGAGGTTCAGGCAGGAGGATCATAAGTTCAAAGCCAGCCTCAGCAACTTGGCGAGACCCTGTCTCAAAATAAAAACAAGAAGAGCTGGGGATGTAGCTTGGTGGTAAAGTACCTCTGGGTTCAATCCCCAGGACAAAAAAAAAAAAAAAAAAATTAGGTGAACTTCCACAGAACTTCCTTCTTTTCAAAGGGCTTTAACACTCTGCATTTTACTCCTTCCTTGCGATTCTCCTGTAAGGTAAGATAGGTGACCATGGAAAACACAGTCACCGTAGCCTTCATTTGACAGATGAGAGAAAGGAGGCACTTGGACTGAACAGGTCACGGGTCATGGGCATCTGCATACGTCACAGACCTTGCCACCCAAGAGCTCACAGTGTGAAGCAAATGGCCATTTATGAGAGTAAACCTCCTAGCAGGCATCTAACTCGTGGTAAACCATCTCCAAATGTTAGCTACATAATATTCATTTAAAATTATAATTCCCGGGGCTGGGGCTGTAGCTCAGTGGTAGAGTGCTTGCCTTGCATGTGTGAGACCCTGGGTTCAATCCCCAGCACCACATAAAAAAATAAAATAAAATAAAGAATGTTGGGTATTACTTCAATTTACTATTTAAAAAAAAGGTCCCGTTAAAATAAATAAATCAGTTAATTAATTAAGATTATAATTCCCATGAACAGAAATGACATTAACACCACAATAGTAGAGCTTTACAATTGGAAAGTCAGTACTGTGCCCCTCCTATGGCCTTGCTGACATTGGCAGGACATGGCCCAGGGATCACTGCCCACTGCCCACCTTTAAATGTTTAAGTTTGTGTTTGTAACAAAAGGTTCTGCCTCTCGTTATCCCTGCTCCTATGCTGCGCACCTGTGGCTTCACCCCAGCACTGGGGAGCAGGTCGCTTTTCCACATGGGCTAACGATCGCAGAAGCCACGGCCTGCCGAGGTCCTCTGGAGGAACTCAAACGGTTCTACCCCTTCTCTTTTCCCCAGCTCCCTTCCTTAACCTAGATATTCTAGAGGACAAATTTTAGACAAAGCCAAATTTCTTCGGTGGGTGATAAGCCCAGAAGAAGAGGTGTAGGGTGCCGCAGCAGCCCCCCGTGGGGATCACTCTTTATCCAGAGTATTAAGGATCTAAGGGGCTTGTGAACTTGGGATGCTGTGGAAGGTGTAGGTTGTTTGGACAAGATATTCTCGAAAGCCATTTCCTAATAGACGCTTCTATGATTCTAAGGCTGCAGAAGTCGCCTTTATGCCTATTGTCACGGCAGGCAGATACGGTAACAACTGTGCAGGACGGAAGAGCGTGGCGTTTATTTAATTTACCTAATCACTTGGAGCTTCGCATTCCTCAGCTGTAAAATTGGGATAAAAATACCTGCCTTGTGGGGTTTTCATGCACATTAATTTAAATCAGGAGACAAATGTAAACTGCCTGGTACAGTATGTGTCAGGTGCTCGTGGCTGATAATGATGTGTGATGATTCACAATATACCCTGTGATGTAACATACACAGCAAAGTCTTGATTGCTGCTTTGAGTAAGATGAGTGCTCCTTTTTTTTTTTTTTTTTTTTTTTTTGGTGATGTGGTTAGTCTTCAGTAATGGAGCTCAGTGAAACCTACATACCCAAACCGAATGAAGCGAACCGCCCTTTGTTCTCTGAGGTGCATCTCAGAACTTGCATCTGAGCATTACTGACCTATCCGTACTGCCTGTAGGTTTTACAGACTGTGATCTAATGGGATTTGAGATTTCTCTCTTGGGGTCTCTGCTACAGGCGGGGAAACACATTGTTCCATATTTGGAAGCATGAAGATTCAGAGAAGCAGTCGGTTCTCTTTAAATGAGTATCCTGGCAGCTGTCCCACCCCCCCCCCCCAAAAAAAAAATTCCTTTGTGTGCTTCTCCAGGAAAGCTTCTAGAAAAGAGCCAGCATGTAGGAATTTAAAAGACAACTGGTCCCGAACAGAAATGTGTGCTAAAAATACTAAAACCAACAAGGAAGGGTCCATCATCTGAAAGCAAAATAGACTCGGTATGCCCCTGCTTCTGGACCTGCTTGCACCGCGAGGGCTCTGTGCTATTTGGGGGTGACAGTAATTATGGAGCTGGAGTGCTCCTTGGCAGAGACAGACAGAGCTCGGAGCAGAGGGATGGTTTCCATGGCAATGGCATCAGCATCTGAATGACTTCCTGTCACAACAAGTTGGTGATTTAATGAGTTCATTACTGAATTCCAAAGGAAAGCCAGAGAGTGGATGAACTGCTGTTCAGTCCTCAAAATGGTGCATCCTTGGTGGGGGAGTTCATCCTACCTGGTACAGCACCAGAATGGACAAAGTGCTCGCAGCTAGTACTCAGGCAGCCTGGGCACCCAAGGTGGCAGGCCAGGAGAGGGAGTCCAGATCGTGAACCTGCAACCTTGTGTTCTAGAAGGCCTCCGTGCCAGTTATTCTGGGAGTATGAATCACATGAGGCTCCGTGATAAGCTTGCCCTGTTTCAAACCTGGTGAAATGAATGATCACAGGAATTGAGCTCAGGGCTTCAGACACATGCCCTCAAGTATTTAGCAAAAGACCCAGGACAGAGAAACAGACCTTAAATTCTGTAGGGTACAAATAGGAGAGGGAGACGGGATGGCCCCGTACTTTCTTCAGTACAGTATAGAACACCTGCATGAGACGAGCAAACAAAAAGCATCTATATAATTCCGGAGTGCCATTTATGGCCAACCACATATAAAATTCGAGCTGAGCCACGTGCAGCGGGGCACACCTTTCATCCCAGCACTCGGGAGGCTACAGCAGGGGGGCAAGCTCCAAGGCCAGCCGGGGGAAACTTTTTTTTTTGAGACTAAGAAATAGCACAATAAAATGTATCGTAACTAACCTTTCCTACTACTCTCTTTACCAATGAAAACCTGCCAACTGGCCAGTAGAATAATGTAGCTTTAGCCTGATTCGTAACTCAGGGCCAGGTGGGGGCAGAAGTGAGGGGGCGGTGATGGTCCAGGAGCTCTTGTTAGTAGGAACTGAAATGGATTCCCTCCCTCTTGTGTTCCGTTCCCCATAAAGTGTTCACACCCAAAGTGTTTAATAATAAAGACAGAATAAATTTAGAAGGACGCATCAAATGGGAAAATACTGTGCTTCCATTTCCTGACTACTTCTGGAGTGCCACCAGGGAGCCGTGTGCTTTTCCCACGTCTTTCTCACCTAACCTTGTATAACCCCTTGAAGGCGGGCATTGGTCCCCTTTTCCAGATAAGGAAACTGAGCCCTAGAGAGGCTGTGTCACTTGCTACAGGTGACCACCCCTAGCAAACAGCAGAGTCAGGCTTTCGGCTCAGTTCTCTCTGACTCCCCATGTTCTTACCCACTTGACCTTCAGGGAGGCACAGACTGGGTCCGGGGCATTCAGGAGAGAGAGCTTGAGAAAGGAACTGATATTTGGGGGAGCCGAAGAAGGTACGCAGGTGCCTCCTCCCTGCCTCCTCCCTACACTAAGCTATGACTCCTCATCCATATTGTAAGGCTGTGGCCAGACCTGTGCTCAGTTACAAAGAACAAAGGAAACTTGGAGAAAGAGATCTCAGAGCACTAAAAATATTCACTATCTTCTATCACATCATTTACCAGATCAACTAATGAACTTGGTATTTGGCTTATTTGGTCTTTGTATTTTTATGCTTTGAATAGCATTCAAGGTGAAGGGTGTGTGTGTGTCAGGGTGTGTGTGTGTGTGTACTCGGGCCAGCGTTGATCCTTTTCTACTTGAATGAAGACAAGGAAAAGCAACTGCCGGACTGAGCTGGCACTCACAAAGACATGAAAGTAAAATGTATTTACTTTCAAAAATGGCATCTGGCTTATTTCCCTGGGTTGAGAGTTATTGACCTATCCGTGTTTTTCTAATCCTAACCAATCAAATGCAGTAAGATCAGAGAAGGCTGCTAGTTGGTTGGTTGGTTGGTTGTTTCAGTACCTGGAATTGAACACAGGGCCTTGTGCATGCTAGGCAAGTGCTTTACCACTGAGCTGCCCCCTAGCCAGGTTGCTAGTATTTTCTAAGTGTATGCCCTAAGATGTGGCCAGTAACAACACTCTGGCCAACCCAATCCTCCTCTTGTTGGGAGAGTCCTTTAAAATGTATCACAATTTCATTCAGTCACGGGTACACTTTTGACTGTTATTTAAAACAACAACAACAACAAAGCTAGTGTCATATGAAAGTAAGCAAGCCATTGCCTTACTACCTGTGGGATTATCTAATCAAGATTTAGGGGGCTGGGGATACAGCTCAGTTGGTAGAGTGGTTGCCTCACATGCACAAGGCCCTGGGTTCAATCTCCCCAGCACCCAAAAAAAAGTATAATTTTGGGGGGCTGTGGCTGTGGCTCAGCGGTAGAGTGCTCGCCTAGCATGTGCAAGGCTCTGGGTTCGATCCTCAGCACCACATAAAAATAAATAAATAAAATAAAGCTATTGTGTCCAACTACAACTAAAAAATAAATTAAAAAAAAAAAAAGATTTAGCACACCACTTCTATGGCTGCAGTCTCTGTTCTGCGCTCTCCACAGATGCCTCCCGTCTAGGCTACGACGTGAAGGGCACCCTGGGGTTGAACAGCACAGCAACTCATGGATTTTAAATAACTCTCAACAGATAATCAGCAAAATCATGTGTAATCGTGGAGTCCCAGGACTGGGGTAGAGCTAAAAACCGTGGAATCCAGTTTCCTCCATATGTGTGCTCTCCACATAGCCCCACCCCAGGCTTAGATGTCTCTGGGGTCAGGAACTCACCACTCCCTGGGTTAGAGAAGGGCCATGACACTCTAGCCTCACTGGACTCATCACCAGGCTGAGCTTATGATGCAGGGAATATTAATAAGGTAGTTATCCCTTTTGTCCCTAAGCCGTTGGCTCTCTGTAAGCGTTACCTCCATCAGGGTTTTGCAAATGCAGCAAGGTGTAAATGTCACGCTGTTCCTAGGCTTTAGATGTCCCTTCCCATAGAGTCTGCGAGTCTGGACGTGCGGATCAATAAGGTGTTAATAAACTGTCAGGGCACAGCTGAAACCGGGCTTGCCGGATGTCACAGGAGAGGCAGTGTGTCTCACCTCCCTGTCACCCTGTGGGAAGCAGGCGGCGGGCAGGTCTGCACAAGTGTGCATTGAAAATAGGGCACAGCAGCCGTTGTGCCAGGTTCCCCAGCCCAGAGAACCAGGCAGGTCCCCGGTGCAGACAGTCTGGGGAAACGTTGCTTCCTCCCCAGGGCCTCACAGCTGGTGCTGCAGTAATTCTCTTCCTGCCCGGTAGTGAGTCAGCACCTCCTTCTGCTCCTCACTGTGGGAGGCACTGAGCATGTGCAGTTGGACACCGCAGAGGCCCACAGAGCCACTGAGAATGGTCAGCACAGCGGTAGATGTGTTCTCTGGGAGCAGCCAGGCTCCTGGGAGGCACTTGGAGTTAACCTGAGGGGTGCGGGGTGGGGGGGGTGGGGGAGGCGTCTCCAGAGCCTCCACAGGAAGAAAAGAGAAATTAGCCAGGGGAAGGCAGGGGAGGAAGAGTGTTCTAGTAAGAGCAGGATGTGCTGAAATTGTTCCAGGGGAGGCTGAGTTAAGGACCCCTGCCTATGGGTGAGGGTGGCGAGGAGGCCACCCTAGAGGAGAGTTCACCGCTTTGTCCCATTGTGCCAAACGTGGAATAGCTATGAAAACTTAAATCAGGCTCAGTGCAGTGACATGTGCCTGTAACCCCAGCAACTCAGGAGACTGAGGCAGGAGAATCACAGGTTCGAGGCCAACCTCTGCAACTTGGTGATCCTGTCTCAAAATAAAATAAAGAGGGCTTGGGGTTTGGCTCAGTGGTAGAATGCTCTTAGGTTCAATCCACAATACACACACGCACACACACACACACACACACACTCAGAATTGGGCAACAAATATATCACTATGGTAACTTTGAAATATCTGAATATGTACTAGGTTCACATTATGTTCACAGACCTTAATGGGTTAAAGATGAAAAGCAGCCAGATTGAGGCAGGGGCCAACCCTGCAAAGCTTCCACCACCAGGTAAATAACAACACACACATGTTGGGTACCTGCCCCGTGCCAGGGACTGTGGGAAGGCTGGGTGTGTTGCTCCCTCTGTCCATCTGTACATTCTCTTGGAGCTGGAACAGGACCCAAGACTCTGATTCTGAATACTTTCTACATAGCAAATTAGCTAGCTTCCTAAAGAGCTTTATTGAGATATAATTCACATACCATACATTTCACGTATTTAAAGTATCCAATTCAATGGGTTTAGTGTATTCAGAGCTGTATAACCAACATCATAATCAACTGAATATTTATTTCGTCTCCTCTAATGGGAACCCTTTGACAATCATCCCCTCTCCTTTAAACCCCCACCAAACCCCAGGCAATAATTAATGTATTTTCTGTCCCTAAAGACTTGCCTGCTCTGGACATTTCATATAAAAGGAATCATAATATATGGTTCCTTGTGACCAGCTTCTTTCAGTTAGCATAATGTTTTCAAGATATATTTTTGGAAGTTTACTCCTTTTAATTGCCAAATAATATTCCGTTGTATGGATATACCACACTTTATTGATCTATTTGTCAGTTGATGAACAATTGGATGTTTCCACATTTTGTATATTATGAATAATGCTGGTATGAACACTCATGTAGAAGTTCTTATCCGGACTTATTTCTACTTGAGTATTTACATAAGAGTTAAATCAGTTGCATGGTAACTGCATCCTTAGCTTTTTGAGTGTGTCAGCTTTTAATCACTGTGACAAAATACTTCAGAAAAACAACTTAGAGAAGGAAATATTTATTTCGGCTCACAGTTTCAGAGGTTTTCGTCCATGAGAAGCTGACACCACAGTTTCTGGACCTGCAGCGAGGCAGAGCATCATGGTGAAAGCATAGCAGAGCAAAGCTGCTCATCTTGTGATGGCTGGGAAGCAGAGAGAGAGAGGAAAGGGCAGGAGACAAGTCCCAGAAGGCACACCCCCAAGGATCCCTTCTCTCCAACTAGTCCCACCTCCAATGTTTCTGTCACCTCCCAATAGGCCATGCAAATCATAAAGCCATGGGTGGTTGATCTGCTGATGAAATTACAGTCCTCGTGACCCAATCACATCCTAAAATCCCCACTTCTGAACACTGTTGCTTTCCCCAAAGACTTCCACAGCGGAGCCGTTGGGGGACATTCCAGATCAAACCACAGCCTTGGAAAACTGCCTGGTGACTTTCCAAAGCAGGCGCACATTTCCCATTTCCACATTGGAACCCACACAGGCCCTAGCTCTGGCAATCCCTGCCAATGTGGGCCACGTCTGTCGTTTCCGTCTAGCCATCCCCATTGGCATGAAGCTGTTTCTCATTGTGGATTTGATTGGCAGTTCCCTGGTGACTAATGATGCATAGAGCATCTCTTTATGAGCTTATTGGTCATGTGTTTATCTTCTTTGAAAAAAAATCATTTATTTAAATCCTTTGCCCATTTTTTAATTGGGCTATTTTTTATCATTATTGAGTTCTTAGAATCTTCATATATTCTAGATAAAAATTCTTTATCAGATATATGATTTGCATTGACTTCTCCTGTTTTATTCTGCGGGGTTTCACTTTCATCATGGCGTCCTGTGAAGCACAGTTTTAGCGGGGCAGTACTAGAGACTGAACCCAGGGGTGCTCTGCCACTGAGCTACACCCCAAGTCCCTTTTTATTTTTCATTTTGGGACAGGGTCTCACTGAGTCGCCCAGGCTGGCCTCGAACTTGCAATGCTTCTTACACAGCCTCTTGAATAACTGGGATCATGGGTGTGCACCATCATACCCAGCAAAAAAATAGTTTTGATGATGTTCAATTTATTTTTTCATTTGTTGCTGTGTTCTCAGTTTAGAGACCATATTTTTAATCAATGTATCATTTGAACTTGATCTTGGAAGTTATGGGGAGCCACTGAAAGAAGTAGGAGAATGACCTAATAAGATTTTTTATCATCTTTGGGTTTTTTTGTTTTGTTTTTGGTGGGGGGCATAACGGAGATTGAACTCAGGAGCACTCGACCACTGAGCCACATCCCCAGCCCTATTTTGTGTTTTATTTAGAGACAGGGTCTCACTGAGTTGCTTAGCACCTCGCAGTTGCTGAGGCTGGCTTTGAACTCGTGATCCTCCTGCCTCAGCCTCCTGAGCCACAGGGATTACAGGACTGCATCACCATTCCCAACGTCATCTTTGTTTAAAGCAGACTAATACGTGCACCTGTGTGGTATACTGATGATGGCTCCCAAAGCTATGTCCATGTCCTGATGCCCAGAACCTGTGCTTGTTACTTTGTTTGGAAAAGGGGGTCTTTGCATGTTGAGAGCCACAGCCCAGTCGGAATGGCCCCTGGCATTTTGCCAGAAGTAATGGTTGAGAGGTGAGCCATTAAGATGATGCTGGATTGATTCAATTGTATATTAGACCTTTACTGTCCGGTATAGGGCGGCTCTTGCTGCCTTGGGCGCCCGCTACTTTGGAGTTCAGGATTCAGAGAATTGGCGTGCGGAGCCCGGTGGAGGGAGTGTGTTCCCAGGAAGTGTGTGTGGAGTGCCGGTTGAAAGTTGGGGAATAAAGAGTTGCTGTTTGAACCTACAAGGCTTTGTGGCGGCTGGGTTATTTGTGCCCAGCCAGACTGCGGCATTTGCAGAGATAATTAAGGATCTAGAAATGAGGAGATGATCTCGGGTTATTCAGGTGGGCCTCAAGTGCCACTTCCAAGTGTCCTTATAAGAGGAAGGCAGAGGGAGTTTGACACGCAGGGGAGAAGACCAAGTGAGGAAGAGGCAGAGCCTGGAATGTTGTGGTCACAAATCAAGGAAAGCTGGCAGCCACCAGAAGCTGGAAGAGACCAGGGGCCCCAGACCTCTGGAGCGGCCTGGCCTGCTACCTGTACCTTGATCCCAGACTTCTCGCCTCCAGCACTGAGAGAGAATAAATTTCTGTTGTTTTAAGCAACCAAGTTTATGGTAATTTGTTAAGGCAGCCACCAAAACTAGTACAACACCATTTAAAAGAATCAGTAGAATAAATAAAGTTCCATTGACAACTAAAAATATTTTTTAAAAAAATATCCTAGTGGAAGAGTTTAAAATGAAAATATAAATAAAAGATATGCTTGTGCTGCTACTTTTTTAATTTATTGTGTCTAGACTTTATCTATTAAACTTTGACTTAAAAATATGGTGGCTTATTTTGCCAACTTTGGTCACTCCCTCCCAGTTTAGTTGGTGTTTTTCGGTATGTTTAGTTTACTCTTGGTTGTTTTCATAACTCAAAATACTGTATCATAAGCCAGGTGTGGTGTTGCACACCTGCAATCCCAGGCTCTTGGGAGGCTGAGGCTCACTTTTGAGGCCAGGAGTTTGACAAGGACAACCTGGGCAACATACAAGAGCCTGTCTCAGAGGTGTGTGTGTGTGTGTGTGTGTGTGTGTGTGTGTACACTCATGCATACATATAAATGTAGCTATTATCAATAGATCTTTCTTCATTTATAGCTATAGGTATAGATATATTCAGATATAGATACAGTATCATAGAATCTAAGATGACACCTGTTCTTAGATGCACCATTATTTTTATCTCCCACTAAGGAAAAAACAACACTGTAATCATACCTTTAAGGTACCATCCAGAGGAAGGAGCATCCCAGTTCAAAGATAGTAAAGATTGACAAACGGGCCTTAATATCAGTGAAACACGGAAAGGCACAGGGATCTCTTTCCCCTGCCCTGTCTACTTCATCTGCTGTCTCCTGATTCCACAGGATGACAAATGAAGGTGCCAGTGTGGCCTGCTTTCCCCCGCTATTCCTCTTCTCTCTCTGAACTTTTGCCCCCTATGGCTTTACTTTTACATGGTTAATAATGCTATTTACATTGTCTTCTGCTTTGATGATTGGTCCTAAAGCCAAAAATCAATCACTAGTATTTATATTACTGTAATTTTAGAAGCATCGTTTCCTTGGAGCCACGTAGTGTACTAGGGTCACATTTCCCTCTTGGGATTCGCTTCTTTCTCTATGGAGCCTGAGTCTTGATGGCCGGCCCTCAGGTCAAACTGTTCATTTCATAACTGAGTCTTAATGATGGATAAATCTCAGACTAGTTGTAAAAATAATTAGACCCAGCCAGGCATGGTGGCACACACCTATAATCCCAGAGACTCAGGAGGCTGAGGCAAGAGTATTGCAAGTTCAAGACCAGCCTCAGCAACTTAGTTATAGGTGGACACAATATCTTTATTTTATTTTTATGTGGTGCTGAGGATCAAGCCCAGTGTCTCACGCATGTGAGGCAAGTGCTCTCCCTCTGAGCCATAACCCCAGCCCCAAAGATGGTAAATTTTTTATAACTTTATTTTATTTATTTTTATGTGGTGCTGAGGATTGAACCCAGGGCCTTGCACGTGCTAGGCGAGCGCTCTACTGCTAAGCCACCACCCCAGCCCCCTCAGCAACTTAGTAAGGCCCCAAGCAACTGAGCAAAACCTTCTCTCAAAAATTAAAAAGGGCTGGGGATGTGGCTCAGTGGTGAAGCACCCCTGGGTCCCCAGTACCAAAAACTAAATAATTAAATGAAAGTAGTTTTACCCTAAAAACTGGACACTTATGAAACCAGCCTATGTAAGCCCTGTTCTTCAATACTGCTATTTTATGCCCTCTTTAATTCCCCAGCTTATGTTCTAGAACTGAGGTCACAAATCTGTTCTGTGAAGAGCTACACAGTAAATAGTTTAAGGCTTCATGGATCCTACGGTCTCTGTCACGAGCCCGTAACTCTTCCACTGTGGCATGACAGTAGCTGCAGACCGTATGTCAACAAATGGATACAAAAGTGTTCCAATAAAACTTTATTTGCAAAAACATGCATTCAACTAAACGAGCCCTTGTTTGTCAGTGCCTGATCTAGAAGAATAAATCCCGACTCTCGTGTCTAAGAACAATATGAAGGTTCTGAATAATCAAGGCGACTGTGACCTGGGTCATACAGACCAATATAAACACTTGAAAATCTGAAATTCCTAAGATGTGGTTAATATGGGTCATGTCAGAGCCCTGGGAGGACACAGGCCTGCTGAGATTGCACTCTTCCACATTTCTCCATTCCTTGAGCAAATCAAGTAAGACAGAACAGAGAAACATCTTTCATCCAACTGCACATTTCTGGGTCGAAGGTGGCCTTTCAATTCCAAAAATAGAATTTCTTCCCAAAACCCACTTCCTGCTGACAAGAAGTGTGAACCCTTGAATTTCTAACTGTGAAAGGATGTAATTCATAGGGCTTTTTTTTTTTTTTCTTCAAAGCACCAAGATGAAATCCTGGGCAGACAGCTTGAAAGGAGTCAGTGACAGTTGCTGGAATGCTGCCGTATTCAGGGTGTCAGTAACGCCATGGGGTACAACCAGCCCAGATTCTAAGACATAAGCAGACTCCAAAGTGACATGCGCACCGCATAATAGCATCTTCTTATTTATGCTGTATTTTTTTTCCTGCTCAAATCTAATTCCAGGAAATTTATCAATTGTCATTGGCTTTGGAATTAGCCACTTGAAAATCAGGCAAAGTAAGCCACACGTAAGACTCATCACCCACATTACCCACAACCATATGTATGATTCATTCTACTATCTAAGCCAATAAGAACCCACTTGTTTTAATCAACTGTAATAATAAAAGTCAGTTTGGAGTTCAAAACAACCTGCCACACTAGGATCTTCTCTTGTTTTCCTTTATCTAGATATGACTGGTGATTCACATTGGTTCTCTCCTTTCCAGATCTGGAAAACAGCAGAATCAGAGTCTGTGGCTTGGAGACCCATAACTCTTCTCTGTCCCTATCCCAACTGCACTGCCCAACTATGCTCTGCCTCTCTGCAGGAATAGAGTTAAGCACAGAAAAGAAATTTGCCCTTCTCCCTCATGTGACTGCAGTCTTATTTCTGCAGGAAAAACACTCAAGAAATCCTCTAAAATATTATATAAATGTTATTTTGTTTTATATAAATGTTACATAAATACAATATATTTTTTCTCATCAAACAGACTGAAATCTTTGTTTCAAAAAGTACAGGCTGGGGCTGGGGATATAGCTCAATTGGTAGAGCATTTGACTCAAGTGCACAAGGCCTTGGGTTCAATCCCTGTCACCACAAAAAATAAGAAAGTACATGCTTACAATTTATTTATTTGGTATGCTTTGCAACAAGTACTATGTGGTAGGTCATAAAGTAAACACTTAGAGATTAAAGTGAATAAAAGAGGCTATATTTTCAACTGTATGCTTTAAAGCAACCTTTTTGCATAAGCTGAAAGTTTGGTCTCATGATGCCAAAGTATACCATTCACTTCTTCTTCTTTTTGGTACCAGGGATTGAACCTAGGGGCATTGAGCCACTGAGCCACATCCCCAGCCCTATTTTGTGTTTTATTTAGAGACAGGGTCTCACTGAGTTGCTTACCGCTTCACTTTTGTTGAGGCTGGCTTTGAACTTGCGATCCTCCTGCCTCAGCCTTCAGAGCCGTTGGGATTACAGGCGTGCACCACCACGCCTGGCTACCATTCCCTTCTAACAATTTATGGATTAAGCAACAAACAATTAATTAAGATTAAAAAGAATCCCCCCCCCATATGTTATGTACTCAGGACTCAGCAAATGTCTTGTGACAATTTGCAATGACTGACATACCACAAACAGCCCCTGGATGCAGCTGTGGGGACTTAGCTGAATGACTCATTTTTCTAGAGAACAAAACTTTTGCACATTAACTTTCCATTCTCTGTCCATATTTGAGACGCCAACGGACTGTGACACCTGTTGCCCCCTGCTGACTGAAGCACAGCCGCTGCATCGAGGTCTTGAGATTCAACCTGTTTCTGTCCACTCCATTCCATTTCTTGTGGCCCCCCAGCTGGTTCCACAATACCAAAGCAGCACCCATCTCAACAGGGGGTAGAGAGGAAAAAAAGGGGGGGAACTTATTCCATAAGGGAAACGCAGATCCCCAAGACCAGGAGTTAGTATCAGCCCTAGCATTTGTCGAGGAAGCATCAGCAGAAAGTCCCCCGCCCGCCTCAGCTGTCTCCACTGCACCCTTTGCCTGTTACAGGATTCCCGGATGAGCCTCTGGATATAGTTCCCGTTGGATTAAACTTCCATCCCAAGCATTCCTCCCTGAGAAACAGAATCTTCACCCTCATATTACCTTGCTCCAGGCTGGTCTTCTTTTAAAAGTATTTTTTTCCTAATTACAAAAGTAATTATTGTGGGTTCATGGGGAAATTTTGTAAAACAGATAAATGTACAGAAAAAATTGAAATCACCCATTATTTTGCCAGTCAGAGGCAGATGCTGTTCCTGCCTTGATGTCTGTGACATTATGATGGAAACTTTTGTAATTTGATTTTCTCATTTAACAAAACCATGAATGATTTCTCATTGACACAGAAGTTTTTGTGTCATTTAAAAATGGGGGGCTGGGGCTGTAGCCCAGTGGCAAAGCACTTGCCTAGCATGAGTGAGGCACTGGGTTCGATGCTTAGCACCACATAAAAATATATAAATACAATAAAGGCAATCTGTCCATCTACAACTACAAAAAAAATTTAATTTCTACTTTTGGGCATTTTAATAGTTTTAATTTTTAAATTGTAATTTTTATTGTAATGTGCATCTGTGTATGGAGCATCTGTGGGTTAAATTCATGTTGCATTTCAAATCCTCTCCTCAGGATAAACCTGCTGTAGAGAGGGGTGAAGAAGAAAGCCTGGACTGTCCAAGGCAAGAGTAAGCATGAGAGCCAGAGGGAGCAGGGACGGCAGGCCACAGAGACACCAGCAAGAGCTTGGACTTTTTCCCCTGAGCACAGTGGGGAGCTAAAGGAGGGCTTCAAGCCAGAGGCTAGACTTGCACCTTAGAGATGTGTGCTTAGGAAGATCATTCTGTTTGCAGCTTATAGAAAGGATGGCAGGCAGGGAGACCAGAGAGCACTCTGTTCTAATGACTTAAGAAAGATACCAGGAGAAAAGGGAGTGGCAGTAAGGAGGGGAGGAGCGAAGACAGGTTAGGAATGGATTATTACAAACTCCAGGACTTGAACTGCAGCAGTGAGGCTTGAGTTTTGGGGTACATGAGCAGGTGGACAGTCAGTAAACCCAGCTGCCCCCTGTCCATGCGAAGCCATCTACAGGGCACCTGGATGTCAGGTGTGCGGTTCAGGTGGGCCAGAGGTACTGGAGGGATCTGGGAGTCATCGGCACGCAGGATGATATCTATAGTGTTACAGTAGGAGGAGACGGCAGGCCTGGCAGAAGAGCAGGAAAACATGCCACAGTGTGGAAGCCACTTGGCAATGTTCTCAGGCCACTGTATCCAGTAGCTTCAGGAAAGTCAGGGAACAGGCATGAAGGTAGAAACCCACCTTGACAAAATTCCCAGATATGGGAGACCCAGGGAAGCAAAGGGAAATGAGGAAGTTTGGTTCCTCCGAGAAGACAGCTGTCATGTGTTTCTAACCACCCAACAAAGTAGCCTTAGTGTAGACAAAGCCAAGTACATTATGGGAGTTGAGGGCCTCAGTTCAGCTGGGTAAAATGGGCTTATCTCTCTATATACCCTAAAGTGTACATAGGATGTGTAGTGAGACCGTCTACCTAATACTGGCTCTATTCTACTTTTAATATTCCATTTGTGCTTTTTAGATTCATCCAGATACCTCGCTCTGGACAGCCCTTTTGGGGCCGTAGGTCACCACCAGATGTTGGCACTGCACCATTAATCTCTGCAGTCTCTCCTTTTCTGAATCGGTGTCACCGAGTTAGCCCCCTTAGTAGCAGGTATTAACTTGTACAGAGATTTTCAAAAGAAAGCAGATCCTATCTGATTGAAAGGTAAAAGGACATTTTTCTCCTCCTTCCGACCGATTTTGGCTCAGAAAAATCACCTTCTCACCACTTCAACTGCAAGTTGCCAGTGGAATTCTCAGCGGTCACTTAGGAGCCAGGGACGGGCCAGGGCAGTGCCTTGGGGAAGTCCTTGTCTCTGTGGTGGCGAGGACGCGCCTTCACCACGGTTAGCTATTTGGTCTTGGTGGTTTGCAGCCGTGAGGAGTGGGTGGACTCGGACACCCGTGCTGAGACGCGACTCGCTGCGGTTCAGTAAGCACACAGCGCCGCTCTCTAGAAGCTCACGTGTCGCCCGGTCACTTTTCTCTGCGTTCAGCATTATTGCCTGTGTGTGTTTTGAATCTACTTCCGCATGCTGCCCATGCTGGTCAGGTGTTAGAATCTTCTAGCCAAGCCCTCGTGGAAGGTTCCAGTGTTCCTCGCCAGGCATGCTGTCTCTGTTCAGTTCACATGGGAGCCGGCTAGTGCCTTGAGCCAGGTTCAGAAAACCGGGGATGCACATCTCTGTGTGTCGGGCTGGTGTCTTTTTTTTCCCCCAGGAATAACAGTGGGCTTTATGGAATCTTTTTCCAAAACATTTTTATTTGCCCTCCATAAAGCTTTATTTGGTGTTTCAAAGGAAACTTAGTATATAAATCTGAGTCTTTCGAATGAAGTGACCAGTTTAAACTCAAAATTGACTATCCTGGAAGGATCTAGGGACTAGAAGCACTGGAGCCTTGTCAGCACCCAGACCCTTTTGCTTCCTCTGACCTCCCCTGACCTCCTTTGGTCCTACTCTATCTAGGCTTCTGCACAATGGGAGGCTGTGGCCCCAGGCAGCTTCCAAGCCTGCATCCTGCCAGGTTAGTGAAACAGATCAGTCTCAGGGAAAGGCTCTGATTGGCCCAGTGTGGATCACCGCCCAACACAGGCTCACGGCCAGCTCTAGGGAACAGGGTTCTGGGAGTGATGGGCCAGTCTAGCCTGTCCTCCCAGGGAGCCTAGTCCTAGGATGGGCAGCACCACCCAAAGTTGGATGTGGGAGGGTCAGTGCTCCAAAGGGAGAGAAAGTGGAGAAGTGAAAGAAGGGAGCAGAGAAAACTGGTGCCCTCAATATCGAGGTGTTCTCTTTTTGTTTTTAACATTTACTTTTTAGTTTTAGGTGGACACAATATCTTTATTTTACATTTATGTGGTGCTGAGGATCGAACCCAGTGCCTCACGCATGCTAGGCGAGCGCTCTACCTCTGAGCCACAACCCCAGCCCCTCAAGGTGTTCTTTTCTCTTAACAGTATTCTTGTGCCAGAGTGTCGAGATGAATCACAGTAAGATTATCATATTCTTGGAATCAAACTAACACTAAGTGTGTGTTTCTTCTATTCCCCCATTAGTGTAATTTTTAATATTTCCTTATGCATTACAGTTTATCATGTTGAGATGCAGTTATTCTAGTTTTAAAGGGGTGTCCGCATGTATTATTTCATTTAGTTATTTTATCAAACAAACCCACGTTACAAATAGACAGGAAGACTAAGAGAGGTCCTGTGAGACACCCACCAGGGCACAAGGAGTGTATTTGAGGGGCAGGATGAGGTCGGGTCTGCCCTTTTCCTGTTCCTTCTGGTGTCACCTATGTTTTATTTTCATTTGTCTGGTTGTCCCTAGAGAACTGGGCCCAAGCCCTGCCAAACCTCCTGTGAATGTGGGAGCGATGCTGGCTGGGAGTGAGCCCAGGTGCCTGAGACTCAGTGCTGAGAGCAGATCAGGAGGCTTCCAGGCTGCTCCCTGTTTGCACAGTGGGGCTTTGGTCCCTGGGGAGCCCTGGATGTGCTGCCACAGCAGCACAGAGGAGTGTCCCGGCTCAACTCAGGACTCCTCACACTGGGCTCCTTCACCCCACTCCCTCAGAGAGACCTAGAAAAACTGTTGTGGCCAGACCCTGAAGCTAAAGTGCTATGGGGACCATGGCCTCCCACCTAAAGACGCAGCACTGCCAGCACCATGTCCTGGCCACCTCCTGCAGCTGTCCGTGTCCCCTTGGTCCTCTTATGTAAAATAACTCCCATGCACACAAGACTGCAGCTCATCCCTGAGGAAGGAGCTGTGAGATGGCAGAGAAGGGCCAGGCACCCTTTGCTCTCTCTGTGCTTCTGGGCCTCCCTGACTGGGTGGGGGAGCTTGTTGGATGGTTCTTTCTGCTGTTATCACTTTCAGCCCCAGCTCCTGGCCCAGTGTCCCAGGAATTACTCTCAGAGATGACTGAAGACCTCAGAGCTAGAGAAGGGCAGATGTTGACCTGATCTGGGGCCTTGAGTGTACCTGTGTGCACCTGTGTGCAGGATTTTTATACTCGCACTGAGTGTTGTTCATAAAGACATGCAATGCATGTTGGGACTGAATCAGAAGCTTACGGAGGGCATAAGCGACCTATCTGTGTTCCCTATTGCCACAGGGATTTGTTTTCTCATAGTTCTGAAGGCCAGCAGTCCAAGTCAGTATCTCTAGGCTGAAGTCTAGGTGTCATAGGGTGTGTTCCCTCCAGAGGCACTCAGGAATGACCTGTTCCTCACCTCTCTGGCTTTGGCAATTGCCATGCTCTCTGGCTTGTGGCACTTACTCCAGTCTGCCTCCCTGTTCACCTTGCCCCCCACCCCACTCTTCTGCCTTTGTCACATGTCCCCCTGCCTCTCTCATGATGGTGTTTAAGATCCTCCTGAATAACCCAAGGTGACCTCCCAGCTCCAGGGCCTTCTGTACCTTAGCTACAGTCCTTTTTCTGCCATATGAGGTAACATTCACAGGTCCTGAGGGTGAGGACATGGACATCCTTGGGGCCATCATCCAGCTGCACACACTACCCCTGCCCATAACGACCCCTCATCCTGCTTCAGGACCAGCTCCTCTTGCCCCAGCTTCCAATGCGGAGGCACCTACCCTCCAGCACTGCATATGGGCCTCCTGCCATCCAGTCCTCACCCCCTGCAGTGTCTTGCCAGCACCTCTCCAGAGGCCAGAGGAGGTCAGACATTTCCTCCCATTAGGCCACCTTCTTCCCCCAAACCTTTTCATCAGGACATCTCTAGAATGACATAGCCAGCAAGGACAGAGACCAGATCCCTGGCTGCAGTCCACAGTGCTGCCTGCTGGTCCCTTGAGAGACTCAGTTCCCACTGTCTCTTGGGGGACCTTCCGTGGTCAGCCACCGTTGCACCAGCACCTAGGGTGGATTGGGCACACCAGGCACACTGCAGGTACCTTTAGTGTTCTTCTGAAGCACCCGCCCTTCCCACTTGGATGGAAGCCTGGTTTATGGGGCCATTTTTAAGGCAGAAGGTTGAATCTTGTGCCAGACACTGTGATGGTGGAGGACAGGGAGAGACAGCCATAGTGTTCTTTCAGAGTCACCACAGGGAACCCAGCAGTGATGCTGTGTGACAGCCCATGACTGCAGCTCTTGGCTTCAGTGCCTGTCTGCCAGAGCAGAGAGGCTAGTGCTGCAGAAGGAAGAGCATTAGTGGAGATTTAGTGTCACTGTAAGGATTCTCTTGAAAGGAAATGTAAAACAGTTCCAGGTCACTGGAGAGCTTTCTTGGTTGGCCACCTCCCTGTAAGAATAACTGTGTTTGGGGGCTGGAGAGGTGGCTCAGTGGCAGAGCACTTGTGAGGCACTGGGTTTGATCCTCAGCACCACATAAAAATAAGTAAAGAAATAAAGACATTGTGTCCATCTACAAGTACACACACACACACACGAATAACTGTGCCTTGAAAAGGGATCCAAGTTCACCAGCCCACAAATGGCAGGCTCCATGAAGGCGGGTGACAGGGCTGCAGAAGGACAACCTCAAGCTGAGTTCAGTGACCCTGCCATTATCTTCACTTGTTATGTGTATATTTATCTTAGACACAGGCACTGTTGGGGGGTGATGGTACCACATCTTCATGTACACACAGTGTAAAACCTTTTTTAATCTCAGAGCTGATGAAGGAACTTGGTTTGAACAGATATTATAATCAATTAAAATAGAAGGCTTAGGCAATTTGAAGAACAAAGAATTGGGGGCTGCAGTGTAGCTCAGTGGTAGAGCACTTACTTAGCATGCATGAGGCCCTGGATTACATCCCCAACACCACACCAAAAAATAATAATAATAATTTGATACTGTCTATAAATACATATGTGAAAGGGAAAAGCAGTTCATTATTGAACTAATGTTACTGATTCCTACTACGTGCTGGGCTCGAAGTGGGGATACAACAGTAAACAATACCCAGAGCCTGCCCAGGAGTTTCAGCTGGTGAGGAAGATAGCTACTCCAACCCCAGGCATTGGGCATGACAATAGGGCATATATGTTGAAGGAACGGTTAACTCTGTCTTGAGGATTAGGAAAGGCTCCCCAGTGTGATGCTGATATTGAGAAAGGACCAAGAGTCAGATTCTAGACCGGAAATAACACATTACAGAAGCCTAAAGCAGAAGCATCGTGGCAGACAGGTGCAAGTTGATGAACCAAGAGACCAGCAGGTGAGGGGCCTCCAGGAAAAGGTGAGTGGGTGTGTGCAGGGGAGAAGAGAGAGGCAAGGGAGGGGGAGGAAGCACATGTCTGCTCGGGTTTCCCCTGGGCAGAGTGACACAGCCTCTCGCCCAGGCGGGCCAGCAGCTGCTTTCTTCTATAGCATTAAAGTCCAGGATAGTGGCTCCCTTGAGCTCAAATTAGAAAACTGGAGCTGGGTGTGGTGGCACAGGCCTGAAATCCCAGCAACTCGGCAGGCTAAGGCAGGTGGGTCACAAGTTCAAGGCCAGCCTCAGTAACTTAGCAAGACCCCATCTCAAAATAAAAGATAAAAAGGGCTAAGACTCATCAGTGAGATGAAGCTTTTGGGTATCTGGGTTCCATTCTAAGTACAGAAAGGATGAAAGAGAGAGAGGGAAGGAAGAAAAGGAAGGAAGGAAGGAAGGAAGGAAGGAAGGAAATTGGAGAGGGGGCCCTCAGGAAGCTGTATAGACCAGAGCCCACAGATTGTCTCTCTGCCCCAGATCTGATATCTGGGGCAGAGAAATTTGGATCCTGAACAGAGAAATAAATCTTTCTTTCTAGTGGGGCCCTAGATATGTCCCCAACCTAGAGCAGTTGGTCAGATTTACAGCTCTGATATCATACTGTACCCCCTAAGGAAAAAAAAAAAAAAAAAACAGCTCTTGACAGCATCTAAAAAAACAAAGAATTTTAGAAATCACCTGCCAAAAAACATCAAGTTATAGTGACGGGAGCTCAAACCACAGCAGCTGCTTCCACAGCTGCATGCCATGCTGGCCTCAGTTAGTAGGGCTAAAAATAACCCAGAGCGTAGAAACTCTGCAGGATCAGGTCTCTCAATGAGCCAGCCACAGAAACCCATGGAAGGGAGCAGGAGAGAGGGGAGGCTTATCCTGGGGACGCTGGATGCATGGCCAGGGAATATCAGCCTGGCAGCTGAAGAAATGATATGAGGAGCCTGCAGTGGCCCACTGGCATGAATTGCCTGAACCTCGTGCTACCCATTTTACAGATGGAGGAAAAAGCGTGTTGGCCCCTGGCCTCTTTCACACTGAGAATTCCTAGTCTGGGCCACCAGAGTTCAGTTGATGGCTTAAGGGAAACAAAAGTAGCAAAATGTAGAAATAAGTAACTATACTGTTTCCATCCTATACCTGAGCTTGTTAGAGGAGAGAGTGGGGGACTCTCCACCCAGATGCAGTTCTGTTTTTAGTTGTGAAACTGAGACTGGGGCTTTCTCACCAATGGAGGAAAAAGTGAGGTGACTTCGGAAGGAAGCAAGCTCCACCAACGACAAAAGCAAGAGGACTTTTTGTGTGTGTGTGTGGGAAATTTTTAAAGAGCTTTATATATATATATATACATACACACACACACACACAATATGTTGAACCCCAGAAGAAATAGATATGCTTTGCTATACCATCAATACATTTTGGACGGGGGCTGGGAGGGACTGCATTTTTCTTGTAAGAAAAACTAATTGACCCCATAGAGTAGTGGCTCCATGGTCCCAGTCATGATAATAACAGCACGTGCTCAGTGAGCTCCGTCTAATGCTCCAGGCACCAGGCTGACCCTCTGCTGGGAATTTTTTTTTTTCTTTTTAATCTTTAAAAGATCTGCAGGATGCTACTGTCATCCCCAGCTCAAGGTCCAGGATGCTGAGGCCGGGGAGGTTAGGAAATTGGCCCCAGGGCTCACAGCTGGTCTAAGAGGAAGTCAGAATTTGCCCCCAGCCACTGTTGCCCCACACCTGACTCTGGATTGCTGGGTGCCTCAGGTAGTGTTTTGTTGGGAAGACTGAAAGGGATGGTTTTCTAGTCTCCTGAGTTTCCTGCGGAGAGTTTGTCTTTCTTAATCACATTATGCTCTTTCATTGTTGGCACTATTTCACACTTTTTTCCCTCTTCCTCCCTCCCGTAAACGACATGAACATGAAGGTACCACGATTTGGAAATGTGACCTTCGCCGCTACCTGCCTACTCAATCTTGGAGGTTCCCAACTCTGTAGGCCTGGCTATACATATCTATATCTCCATATCCATATCCCTTCCAGGCACTATAAAACTTTAGCTCATTTTAAGTCTTAAAGTTTAAGGTCTTCAAAAGAATAGGATAGTTTGGAACAAAATTTTTCCATTCTGACCACCAGTGAGGGACCTGTTTTTGGTCAGAAGTCTTCCTAACTCTGAGCTCATCCATAGGAGACAATATCAGCCTGCAGTGGTGGGTTGGGCGTAGGGATGGGAAGAGGGTATTAGAGCATTTACTTGACACTTTATTGTGCTTAGTTAATTCTTCCTTTAACCACAGAACATCAAATAACTTGCTTCTGGAGGATGTATGAATTTTATTATACATGAATATTTGAAGTATTTCAGAGAAACAGAGTTGTTTAATCCAGCTTGGCTGGTTGGGTTATATGGACCCAGAAGTAACTACAACCCATGTCCCAGAAAACTGATGTTTGCCCAAGTCACTGTCAATTATTGGTCATTAATTTCACTAAAATGTGTATTTAAGCATTCCCCAAAACTCTAGCTGTCAACCATAGGGGGGATTTTTGTGAGAGGAATCAAAATTCCTCTTATTTTGAATTCCTCAGAGTTCGCAGTAATTTGGTCATGACCATGTGGGAATGCGGGGGCCTTTGTCCCACGTGTCCACCTCTAAAGGAAAAGTGCTTTACCACACAGCACTCATTTATACTACGATATGCGTTGCAGGGCCTTCTCCCTAATTTAGGTGTGTTTCTAAGGAGTAGGTTGGTTGTCATGGCTTACAAAGACCTCCTTCACTGTCAGGATGTAAGAATACTGCAGTAGGCAGCTGCGGGAGGGACAGGCCATCTGTCCCCAAGGGAGAGGTCCTTAGGAAGTAAGTAGCCTTCTGGCCAGATTGTTGCTGAACTCAAGCCAAACTCAAGGTCAGATCCTTTCTCGAGGCCCCATTCTAGAATTCTAAGCTTCCAAATGGAGGCTTGTTCTTTTAGGTAAGCCAGCTGAGAACCGGTGTGTTGTCATTCCCTGCCCTGTGTCCTTCCGTCCGTCCATCATTCCCCATTCATTGCTCACCCACTGCCATTTCAAACACCACCTGCAAGGAGGGTGAACTTCACCAGTCCTCTTTGAAGACAATAAGGTTTGAATTCTGCAATGCAGGAATTCTAAGTCTACACTTATTATTATCCAGAATTTTCCTGCCCGTGGCTGTGGCAAGGCCTGGCTGCTCTACCCTGGGTTACCACAGGGAGCACTGGGAACTCTTGGACACAGCGTCTGTTTAGATAGGAAGAACCAACGCTAGCAGTTAGGTAACACTCCAGACAGCCCTGTGTCCTCTTGTGCCTGGGAGTCCCACAGCCCAGAGACAGAGCAGCAGGGAGCCAAGTCCCCACCAGCCCACACCAGCCTGTCACACGCCTATTATTCATCAACGTGGTTCTTTATTATCTTACAAAGCATGATGCTGCAGACCCAGAAGAGATGTGTCATAAAGAAGAGACTTTTCCTAGTGGGTAGAAAGGCCTATGTCCCTGCCCACAACATGCTGGGCACTGAGTTTTCAAAAACTCCCCAGCCACACCCCTTGGCCCTTTGTTTGACTTCATAGCAAGGCATCTGTGCCAACGGGATGTTTCTGGGCTCAGTCCCTGCGCGTGGAGGAAGCTGAGCCTAGAAGGCCTCTGTGGACTTGGCCTGTGCCCAGCGGCAGGGCCATCACCTGCCGCCTGGGCATACAAGTCCCATCGTGGGCTAACCCTTACAGAGACTGACACCAGAGCCGTTCCCCAGCTTTTCCCTGTCCATACTGAAAGAGTTTGAGAGATGATATTATGAGGTTGAGCTTCTGAGTCAAAAAAAAAGGAAAAAGTGCACAGATTGATTTTCTTTTTCTGGAGCAGAAATCTGAGCAGGAAAATGTCACGTGAATCAGCTGCGGCAGGATGGTTCCCGTGGGCCTCCAGTCTTCGGGGCTTCCACTAATCCCGTTTCATGTGTCTGCGGGGTAGCTCTTTCTCTTGCCTTTCCTTTTAACTATTTCCACTTAAAATAGATATTCCTGGCTTTAAAAAAAATGCCCAAATTTTCCATTTCTTTGTTTTGTCTTACACTGATCATATTCCCTGATCCAAATCGATACCCCCTTCCCCTTCAGCAACCCAGTGAGCTCATCAATATGCCAGCTGATGATCTAAGCCCTAAATCATCACCTTCTCCATCTAGAAAGACAAAACCGCCGGAAGGGAGGGAGGGTCGGGAGGGGGGTGGGGGATGGCAGCATAATGATGCAGGACCCGGGGAGCGGGAGCCTGGGCACCTCCTCGGTGGGCGCGCGCGTGTGTTTGAGCACATATTTTCCACCCACGGCAGCAGCACCCGGCTCCTCTTGGGCCAGCGGCGGCGGCGGTGGCATTTTAATGTCAGCTGGAATCTCAGGGACCACGTTGCCATGGCGACCACGGAGCTGCGGAGCTAAAAGCAGCAGCCTCCGCCGGCGCCGCCTCCCCGCCGCAGCCCACCCTCGGCGGCGAGGATCCTCTTTGTCTCGCTCTGGCTCCCCCTCCCCCTCCGCCACCCTCTCCCCGCCCCCCTTCCTTTGTCGCCCCCACCTTGCGGAGCTCTACTCCCCTTCAGGTGCGTGGCTCTGGGAGCGCTGCAGGCGAGGGTGAGGCGAGGTGCCGTGCAGCGTAGGGAAGGGACCCTGTCGCCAACCCCCACTTCCCCTTCAGCAGACAGGGCCTGATGCCTCGCATGGAATCAATGTCTTAAAAGGATTCAGGGTTGAAGCTCCCAGCAGGCACTTTTCTTCTCTCACCTGGACATCCACCCCTTGGCCCACAGTCTGGCACATTGGCCATGGCCCCTGTGTCTAACCTGGTGTGAAGGCCCCAGCTGGAAGTCCCCTCTGGTCCCCTGCCTGGGCTACCATCTTGCACATGGCTGCTCCATGCAGTGGGAAGTGGAGGACAACTGTGAAAGGATCCAAAAATTCCCTGCTGATCCTCCATTCCTCTTCCCTCCCCCACCTGGAGAAATGAGCAGAGGGAGATGATCCTCAGAAGTAGATGGTCTCTGCTTCTGGCAAAGCTGGGGAGCCCTAGCCACAGCTCCATCTTAGCCCTGGCTTGCTGAATCTTTTCCCAAGGCAAGGCCATGGTCAATTACCTCATGTGACCTCAGGCAACTCATCCACAACCTGAGTTTTTTCATCTATGTGGAATTGCTATCCCCATATTAGAATTTCCAGGACTTCTGGATTTGAACTCTGGATTAAGGGGACAGAGCTTGTTGCGTTAGCAAACTGTGCTGCTGTTAGCATTCACTCTGGCCTGGAAAGGAAGGGTACTGGGGGATTGGGCCACAATAATGACCCCTACCCATAACTATTCTCCTGCCTTTCCTTTGTCCTGGGGCAACATAGCAAGCAATTTTGTTGTGGTGGTGGTGGTGGTGTTCGGTACTGGGCGTTGAACTGCTTTACCACTGAGCTCTATCCCCAGCCCTTTTTTTTTTTTTTTTTTTTTTTTTTTTTTTTTTTTTTTTTGAGATAGGGTCTTTCTAAATTGCAGAGGCTGGCCTCAGACTTGCCATCCTCCTGCCTCAGCCTGCAGAGTTGCTGGGATTTACAGGTGTGTACCATCAAATCAAAAGATTTAGCAAACTGTTCTAAGGCACTGGCTTCAAATGTCAGATTAGCTCATATACTTGCTGAGGCTCTCTTCTTTAAAAATGTCAGAAAGAAAACAGGTTTATGCCACTCTATTTGAGTGTCCACAAAAAAAGAACACAACATGGTCTAATTAAAGTTTTCAAAATTTCTCTAGGCATGGACATTATCCAACACATAAATAGGCTTTTGGTTTAACAGTATACTTTGAAAGGACTTCTTCTATGTTCTGAAAGTAACCTGATATTCAAAGGATAAAACACTGATTAGCAGCCAGAAATCTTGGGCAGCTCTTGTCATATTCTCGAGTCAGCAGCTCTCCAGTATCTTCTTGCTTCCATAACATACCACGTGCCCATTGCTACCATTCCTACATCAGAAATAAAAGCTCTACCTTTAAAGTGGTTAAGGAATGAGGTTTTGGCTTTAGAGTCACCTCCCCCAAAATACATTTATGTATGTATTTGTATGTGTATTTACTTCACAGAGCTATCTCTGGACTGATACATGGTAAACTGAAATGTGGTAGCTTGACAGAAGGGAAACAGAGAGGCCAGAGAATAGAGTAGAAGAAAAATGTATTCTCCTTCTCTTATATATCTACTCTAGTATTTGCAAATATTATACCATGTGCATTTATCTCTTTTTTTTTTCTTTTTTTCTTCAATGTGTTGGGGATTGGACCCAAAGGTGCTTTACCACTGAGCCATGTCTTTAGCCCTTTTGATTTTTTATTTTGAGACAGGGTCTCACCAAGTTGCTGAGGGCCTCTCTAAGTTGCTGAGGCTGGCCTCAAACTCGTGATCTTTCTATCTCAGTCTCCCAAATCGCTGGGATTACAAGCATCACAACACCTGGCTATTATTCATTTTTAAAAACTAAAACATTTTTAGTATCAGTTCTTCAAGAAATAAAACTAGGTCAGGTCTGTCCTCATGTGGTTCCATTGGATCCTGTGCTCTTTCCTTCAGAGCTCTTCCCAGAATTATAAATGAACAGTGATGAGTATATAATTCATGTTTATGTTAAGAGTTTTCTAAACCAAACTGCAGGCTGCATGAGGGCAGGAACAAGGCTTTTTACTTCACGAGGGCTGGCACGTGGACAAGAATTAGCAAATGTCTGTTGAATGAAGAGAGAAGTGGACAAAACGGAGGTAGCAGCAAAAGGAGTGGCATAAGTGGCATAAGTGACCTCAGGGTGGCAGGAGGGGCACCCTCGGCAGGGGCCTCCTGAACTCAGGTGACCCTCGGGGCTCCACCCCTCTTTATAAAGCACCTCTCTAAAGGTGCTATAAATAATTTATATGCCTGTTCTCTCCAGTCTATATCTGAAACTTGCCAGAAAAAAAGTTTGATTAACCAATTATATTTATACATACACTGGCCCCCACCCCCATCCATTTTGCTTTCCCTGGTTTCAGTTACCTAAGGTCAACTGCAGTCCAAAAATATTAAATGGAAAATTCCAGAAATAACATTCTATAATTTTTAAATAAGTCTTATTATAGTATATTCTTGGAATTGCTCTATTTTATTGTTATTGTTAGTCCCTTACTGTGCCCAATTTGTGAATCAAACCTGATTGTAAGAATGTATGCACAGGAAAAATGTATGTATGGGACTCAGTACTGTCCACAGTTTCAGGCACCCTTTGGGGGTCTTGAAATGTCTCCTAGTGGATAAGGGGGGACTGCTGTAAGGGAACCCTGCCGACTGCTAAGCCAGTTCACAGGCAGGTAAGTGGGGCATTCATCTGAGGCAAAGCCAAGCAGCTTTTCTCCTGTCGTTCCTCGGGAAGGTGATGCAGCAGAGTCCTTAGCCAGACAAATGAAGCGGCCTCTGTGGGTGGGGCTGACCACTTTCAGAGCCACGGCTCTTCAGGAGTTCTCAAGTAACCCTAATGTGTAATCAAGGTAGGGATCATTGCTCTGCCGTCTCCCGGAAACAGAGACCAGAGGAAGTGGGAAGTGGGAACACTTAGACTCACCAAACCCAGATATTTGATTTCAGCTCCAGAGCTGCTGCTGAGTAGGTGGGGCAACAGTTGACAGGGTGATTCGCCTCAGTGTGCTTCACATTGTTTGAGGACTGTTCATAGAACCTCCTTCCCTTAAAGCCCCAGGGTCTCCTATGACAGCCATTTAACACAAACATGCAACTGTCTAATCAGGACGCACACCATTTTTCATACTTGCCCAGACAGCAGTGACCTAAATATTACTCAGGGTGTCTGACATCCAGCCCCAGAGAAAAAGTGTATTGCGTTTGATTGTTCTCATGCTAATGAAGTTGAACCAGAATCCCCATCAGGATGGCTGAATCATTTGATGCTATGAATTAGTTCTTCAGCTAGAAAACAGGGGTGTACAGTTTTTATTGAATTATCACTTTCCAATAGAATCAATTATGCGCCCACTCAATCTCATTTGTTGTACCATATTTTATAAATATGTGAGATAAAGTGAGCAGGAATGGAGGGCTTGATGGAAGCAGCCCCACCCATTCATGCCAGCCAGCTATAGTTTAATAACGAGTAAATCTTTGGAAAATGTGAGGAACCCACAAACAAATCAGCCACGTAGCAGGCCTAGGACGTGTGGCAGCAGATTGCTGTGCTGTCTCCCCCAGGTAATCCTGCGGCAATCGGCAATCGGAAGGCTGCATTGAAGCCACTAAAGCTGTCAGCAGGGAAACCTCCCTCAGCTGCCCACCAGGGGGTCAGCTGCTAGAAGTATGTCTGCACTCAAGGTCACACCAAATTTGGCAAGAAGCCCCCACGGGGACACTTCCACATTGAATCTCCCAGGGGACTGGGGACAGCAAAAGACTTGGGCTCTTAAATCAAGTTAGTGATCCTGGAGAAAAATGGCAACTCTTCGTGGCAGGCAGGAAGAGCACAAATGTGGCCTGAGAAAACCCACACTCTCAGTTCCAGCCAGCAATCTCCAGCCCAGGTCCAAACAACCCATTTGGGGGAACTTAAAATAAAAAATAAGGCAGTCAGATGGACTTGTGTCCCCGTGGGGCCTCTGATGTGTCCACCAGCGCCAGCATGGTGACTTCTGTGATGTGGGATTCCTGAGCAAGAACTGGATCCCACCACAGGCCCATGTCTCATTACAGGGCCAGAAATAGATGCCCCCTCCCAGGAAAGGGGAAGTCTAAGCCTGCATGGAATGTTTCGACTGTTGGAATATTGTTCTGCTCTGCCTGACAAGATTACTGAGTTCTCAGTTCTGTAGCAGAGGCATTGAGTAAGAGTCTGAAAATTGATGCATTATGTACTCACTTAAAATAGCAAATGCAGAATAGGAGAAGCGGAGCTGGGAGGCAGTGTGCAGAACATATTGATAGAGAGGCCTGCCGTGCCTGTCATCTCCAGCATGTAAGTGTGTGTCGGAGCAGGGGGCAGATTTCTCCATCAAAGGCATCGGTGTGCTGGAGGCGCCTTTACCGCAGTGAGAAGAGGGCACAGTTTTTAGCTGACATAACTGAGTGCCAATCCTTCTGTTCTCAAACAGGTGGTAGAAAGTGGACAATTTGTTTCTTTTCATCTTGGTGTTCTGGGGTTGGTTTATGAGATCCTCGCTTCTGTTTCAACCTCTTTGAATTCCCCTCAGTACAAAAAAAAATCCCCAGCTCCTTGCTACCCAATCAAATATGCGTCGCCATGGGTGACGGTTGCCTGGGTGGGCAGCATGGTTTAGTGGCAGTAAGGTGGAAACTGTATAAAAAGGACTGTGTCATCAGTCCTGAGAGGTGAGCACCATTTTCAGCTTAAATAGGACTTTAAAATACCCAACAAGAAGTCACAGGGCCTCCTGGAAGCACGCCTTTCTACCAGGACAGCCCTGGGAGGTGCCCTGGCTGGGGCTTGGGAGGCTATACATGTCAGGGAAGAGGCCTTGAGGGGTGAGTCCTGGGGTCCTTGCACCCTTGGGACGCTCAGCCAGCCCTCTGTACCCGAGAACCTCCCTCGCTAAAGCACTTTACCCCATTGGCAGCCATAGACAGGCCACTTGCTTGGTGTCAGGCACTGCACCAGCCAGCACACGCATTTTCTCCTTTCACTGTCACCAAAACCCTTCGTAAGGGAGAGTCATCGCCAATCATCCCCATTAAGGAAACTGAGTTCCAAAGGATGAGTTGCCCAGTGCCATACAGCTGGATTGAGCCCTGGACCAGCTGATTCCAAACCTGGGGCTCTGTGCACTAGGAGCCCACTCTGTCCTCTTCTGACTAAGCAACAGTCCCAGGAGTCATACAGCCTAGAAGTCCCCTGTCCCCATCTCTTTCTGCTCCCAGATGGAACATCTAACTCTTGGATGCATTATCATTGAAGTTCCGAAAGTTAATATATGAGAGAGCTCTTTCTCAAGGCTCGGCAAGCAGTTTGATGTGCTACCGACCCCTAAATGGTGCCTTGATCTGACTCTTCAGCAAACTGTACTTCACTCATTTTCACTGACCAATTTCCAAATTTTTGTAAATTATCACAATTTTAGGTAATTTGCAGAGCAAACATTAGACCTTCCTTCTTCTTCTTCTCCTCCACCTCCTTCATAATTGCACTAGTGCTCCTAAGAATAGTGTTTCTAAAAATTGGGACATTTTCAGTCAGAGACCACTGGAAAGAATAGTGGAGAAAGTATAAACAACAAGACAACATTGAATAAAAATTAAGAATCTTCAGGTGTGTTGGGTGGACGAGAGTGGCAGCCCAGTGGCTGGAGGTGGCGTTTCACAGGTTGAGTGCCCCGCTTGCCATTTCAACACTCAGACTTTTTGTTTGCTGTACTCACTGTCATAGCACCACTATAGCACTGTAAATACTGACTCTGTAGTAGAATTTGCTTACAAAATAGGTCTGTAAAACAATTTTGATATGTGAGAGACCTTCACGGAGCACACACGTTCACTCTTACCAGATCACCTTGCAGGAAGAGAGGGTGAGTCTTGTGTCCTCCTGGGTCTGCATAAGGTAATATGGACTCCTTTGGACTTTCCAGAGGAAGTCAGACTCAACATCGTCCCAAACCTCTCTCTAGCTCCCTCTGGACCACTCAAGCTGAAAACCTGGGGACAGGGTTTATCACACAATCAGTCGCCAAGTCCCCACTCCACAGAGGCTCTGAGCCGACGGTCTTCGCCCTTAACCCTTCCTTCCAGGACTCCATTTCTTAATTCATCTTCCTGCTTTAAAACTCCTCCATCCATCTATCTTTCACCTCACCTGTTACATCTCTACCAATTTCCTGTGTTGACTCTTTCATTAAGTGCCTACTGTATGCCAGATGCTCTCTTAGGCATGGGGGATACAGACAAGGTCCCCTACAGTGGGTCTTCCTTTGGTATGATGGCGAGTTAGAGGAAAAGAGAGAAGGAGCTGGCTGAGGACCAAGCCCACTGCAGAGAGTGGCCAGGGTGCCTAGGGAGACAAAGGGGCCTCCACTTTCTCTCCTCGGGAACCCTGAGGTTGCCCACTGGCTGCAGAATCAAACCCAGATCCCTGCCTGTCATCCTGCCTGCTTGGCCTCCTCTCCCACCACGCTGGAATTCAGAACTCCAGCTCTTCGTTGTCCTTCAAGGTCGCTGAAATGCCACCCCACTCATCTTGGCCCAAATCTTCCTCATCCTCCACAGCCCATGGCCGCTTTGTCTGTCACGTCTTAGAGATCCCTGTGGGTGGGAAAGGCAGTTAGAACTTGAGGACGTCGCTGATGAAGGGGCGAGCTGGCTGCGCAGGCGAGCTGGCCCCTGGCACAGTGGGCTGAGCACCTGCTTCCCGGGCTCAGGCGTCATCTGTGTGGGGAGCAGGGCAGGGCGAGAAATCAGGGCCGTTCTGGCCCAGGGTGCTGAGGGCCGGGTGTGCTGGAAGATGTGTGTGCCTATCAGACAGAGCCCCTGGCAGCAGGACAAGAGAGTCCCGGGCAGTTCTTAGCAGGCTCTTTAGACCCCCGTGGCCCTGCCTGTCACACCCCGCTACGTCTGCCTCCCTTTCCAGACTGAACTTCTTAGAAGCAGAAGCTATTTTATTATCTTGTGTCACAGAGCCATAGCTCAGATGCACCATGTAGAACAGGTTTTAAAACAATGCCTAAAATTCCTGAGCTCATGGCAGACACCCTTTTCATTAGTTCAAAAAATGCTGTCCTACAACCCTGATGGATAGAAATAATTAATCTTATATGTGCATCCTTTTAAAAAAAAAAATTTAGTTGTCAATGGGCCTTTATTTTATTTATGTGTGGTGCTAAGAATCAAACCCAGCACCTCACACAGGCTAGGCAAGCGCTCTACCACTTAGTCACAACCCCAGCCCACTTGTGCATCCTTTTGATAATCCTTTTTAATATCCCTGTCCCAGTATGTATGTGTGTGGATATGACCTGCTTTAAATGTTCAGTTCTCAGGTGGCAGAGACTGGGATCTTGTTAGCTTCTCTGTCCAGTGACCTCTGGCCACTGACAAATGCAAACCCAACTCCTTCTTGATAATGGCAAGCTGAACAAGAAAATGTGGCCAGGTGTGGTGGCACACGCCTGTAATCCCAGGAGCTCGGGAGGCTGAGGCAGGAGGATCATGAGTTCAAAGCCAGCCTCAGCAACAGTGAGGCGCTAAGCAACTCAGTGAGACCCTGTCTCTAAATAAAATACAAAATAGGGCTGGGGATGTGGCTCAGTGGTCAAGTGCCCCGGAGTTCAATCCCCATACCCCTTCCCCCTAAAAAAGAAAATGTGCCCTGGTGTTCCTGACAAGCCACTAAGAATCATCTGTTCAGAGAAAGGTGTGGGTGCTGGTCAGACTCCATCTCTTCTTATTTAGTACCTTCATTAACAACGTGAACAGAAAATAAACACCAATGTGCACAGATGGTGCTAACTGTGGAGGTGCTATGAACAGAAGTGTCAAGAGAGGAGAAATAGAAATGTAAGCAGGAAACAGAAAAGATGTCAAAAAAAAAAAAAAAAAGAAACACAGCAAAAGGGGAAAATCTCTCAGATATAAAATAAAGCCCTACAGACATCAGAGCAAGACGCACCAAGAGATGAGAAACTGAAGGAGGAGGGGGAGAAGAGAAGAAGGGAGGCAGACAGATGTGCAGGGGAGGGTGGGAGGGCTGCTGCCCGTGGACCTGAGGGCTCCGAGCCCACTGCCATCTCATGGGAGGGAGCCACCATCAGGGCACCCACAGAGGGGCCCAGGACCCCATGGCATGAGATGCCCCCCGCTTCCAGCTACTGATTTGTGGTGTGGTTGGCTTTTTGTTTGGTTTGGTGTTGTTCTGTTCTTTCCGGTTCTTTGTTCTTTTTTCACATTTGAAGGAGCTGTGGGTACAGTTTTGGTTCTTCAGTTTGATTTGGGGAGATTTCATTATCCCTGGTGCGAAGAAGCATCAATTTGGACACCTTGAGAGGGACAGAGGAGTGAGCCCTAAAGAGTCCAGATTAACATGGGTCACATTCTCACCACCCCGACTTGTGATGTTGGTGGCAGGGAAATAAATCAGAGGCTCATGGCAGCCACCAGGCCACTCAGGCCACAGAGGTCCCCTCCAGCCCAGAGGCTCTGCCCTGGTCCCCTTTGCTAGGGGAGGGCTGCTGAGGCTCAATGAATAGGGACATTTAGCTGACGAAAACAGCACCAAGAGTCTCCCTGGAGCAGTGGTCTTCTGCGGGGACTCCAGCTGAAGACACAGTGTGCCCTGGAGCGCAGTTTCTCCAAGCACCGGGAGAACACTCCTTTCATTGAGAGCTGGCACCGTCCTCGCCTGGGAGACATCAGTGTCTTTGGGCTTGATGGAGGCCGAGGAGTGGAAAGCACCATTCCCAGGAAGGGAACACGGAGCGGTGAGAGGGCCCCGGAGGCCTGGGTCGCAGGTCGGAATGTCCAAACCTGCACACTGCTGCAGCGGATGCAAAGTGCTTTTTCCTGTGACTCACACGTGCCTGGGGTTAACAAATTCCACGCTGTGGAGGCGACACTCCAGGCTAGAACAGCGTTTCAATGCAGGGACCAAATGGAATGGAGGTCAAAAGTGTCGTTCAAGGCAGACACTCTGGGTACAGGCCCTGCCTCGCCATCTTCCACCTGTGAAAAGTCACTTGACCTTTCTAAGCTGCTACTTCCACATCTATAAAAGGAGCATGATGTCAGGGCCTTATAATGACAGTCTTGGATTAAATGAGATGACGCGTATAAAATGCTCATGCATACTCCATGGCAGGTTCTTAATAAATGGATGATGATTGCCAACCCCCGCCCCAGCCCAAGACCCACTAACAGTTGCCCAAGGCATGAAGCAGCCCCAGCCCTGCAGACAGCTAAGTGACCACTGGAAATACCTGCCCACACTACATAGCGTACTGTAGAGAAATGAGCATAGAACCACTGCTCCCTTAAACCTCAGGACATAAAAGTGACAGCATGCTCACTGATATAATTCCTGCAACTTCTCCGACTTTACACATATGTTTGCCATGAGTCCCGCTGGGGATATAGCTCAGTGACAAAGCCCTTGCCTAGCACACACAAGGCCCTTGTACTTGGTCCCCAGTACTGTCAAAAAACAATTTTTTTGAGTGTTTTCATTTCCTTAAAAAGTGAGGAGGCAGCACCTAATCTGTGGAAGTCTGGGTTTACAGAGAAGGGTAGCGGTTCATTCTGTAAAAGGATTCCAGCTACAAAAGGCATTCCTTGGATAGTGTTCCTAGTGCATCTTAATATCTTTTAACCACATATATAAACAGTCCCTTGAGTGGAGCAAAGAACCAGTAGCACCCATGTGCCTCACCTGACCTCTGTGGGCCCCGGCCTGGCCGCTCATGCTGGATTCGCCGCCTAACAACCCTCCTTTGAAGATGCCTGATGCTGGCCTTGTCTTTAGGTTAGTCTTGTGTTGACATAGCCCTGGCTGCTGGTTTCATCATGTCACTTTTTTAAAAATTCATTCTTTCTGTGGACATTGATGGACTCCTAGGAGTTCTTGATGGGGCAGGAACAATGCTCAGTGCCCTACTGAGCAGAGAGCACAAGGAGGGGACACCACTAGGATGCCACCCTGTTCTTTCAGCAGGAAGACTGGCCCACAGTGCCCAGGCTCCAGTCCTGCCTCTACTGTATGACTCTGGGTGAGTCCTGAGCCTCTCTGGGCCTCATTTCCTCTTCTGAAAGTGGAATTTGAACTCGCCTCATGTTGTACTGAGGACTCCACAAACTGATGTCTGTAAATCCCTTGTTACTTTTCTGCTGTTTGCCGTGATGATACCATAGCCCAGGACACCACAGATCCAAATCCAGGATGGTCGGGTTCTGGGGAGAGCCCTGGTGGGCTTTGGGCTGCTGCCTTCTCTCTGTGTTCCTCCTGGGTTGGGAGGGGAGAGGACTGCCTGGCTGAGGTGTCTCCCCACGCTTGGGACTGGACATGTAGCTCAGTCGTAGAATGTGCTGTGTGACAAGGCCCTCGATTTGAACCCCAGCACCACACCTGTGTGCACGCGCACACACACACACACACACACTCACATGAGAGGATGCTCTTGATAAAGAAAACCACTACCTATGAGCTTTCTCCCCAGCAGTACTTTTTGCCAGCTTTTTGGGGGGTAGCAGGGGTAGGGTACTAGAGATGGAGCCCAGGGGCACTTTACCACTGAGACACATCCTCACCCTTTTTTATTTTTTATGCTAAGACAGGGTCTCATCCAGTTGCTCAGGGCCTCACTAAGTTGCTGAGGCTGGCTTTGAACTTGAGATCCTCCTGCCTCAGCCTCCCAAGTCCCTGGGATCACAGGCACATTGCCACCACGCCCGCTGGCCAGCTTGCTTTTGACTAACATTTGACTCCTATATCTTATTCCACCCCTTTTTAACTTTTCTGTGTCATTATGACTCAGGCGTGTTTCTTGGGAGTAGTGTGTAGCTGGATTTTTAAATTAATCTGAGAAATCCCCTTTAACAGTTGACACATCCAGGGCCCTCGCACTCGTGTGTACACTTCAGCTCATTCAGGAGTATGGAGTCTTTCCTGTTCTGTTTCTTCTTTGCCTCTTTTGTCTTCCTTTCGGACCTTCCCTGAAGGGTCAGATTCTCTTCTCACCCTTCCTGTTGTTGGGGAGTCGTGTGTCCTGCTGTTCTTGTTTCCCCTATTTTTTCCCATGTGTGTGCTTATCTGAAGGAAGGCTGAGGTCCTTCAGCGTCCCCACTCTCCACCACTGAGACCAGGACCTTGGAACGTCTGCTGGGACACCACCCCCCTTTCTTGTCGTCATCCTGGATTTGGGTTCAACTTGACGGTTCACACCCCAGAACTCAGTCCGGTTCACTCCTGTCGTCACAGTGGTGTTTCCTCCGCTCTGATCTGCCTAGATTTTGCCTGTAAGTCCCCCCTTTACTCGCCCCACTGCACCTCGCACTCTCCTTCTGCCCTGGCTCTTCCCTAATGAAGTGTCCTGCGGTGATTCTTCCCATGACAGCAGAGATTGGCCAAGCGACAGAGGCCCTGTGTTCTGAGAAAGTCTTTGCTTTGTCCTCGCTCAGACGATAGACGGGGGCAGAATTCCGGGCTGCTCTGCTCTGGGTCAGCCCTTTGAAGAGTGAACTTTTGTCCCCCCACTGGATGAGGCCGGCCTGCCTCTGTGCTCAGAGCCTCTCCTCTCGGTTCTTGAGGTTTTCTCCCTGCCTTCGGTGAGCCGCAGTGGATTTGCTTTTCAAGAGGTCAACAGAGAGGAGAGCTGGAGAGGCAAAAATTCTGATGTCCTTTTCACAGGCCGGGAGCCTGTGGAGGGCCTGTCTGTAAGCAGGGCCTCAGTCCTTGTTCCCTCACTGGTGGCCCCAGGTGTGACTTCTGCTCGAGTCAGTGCTTCTGGCACCTCAGCCTTCTTCCCATGCTGGCTCCAGCGTCCCCTCCTGCCCCCTGCAGCCAGCCCCCTGCCATTTGCAGGTCACCCCTTCTTTCCTTTAATGTCCATTTTAGCCATTCCCTCTTTAGAACCATAATCAGGACTTGCCGAACCCTGCAGGAGTCAGGTTTGTCCCTCTTATCCCTTGCTGGGCCAGTTTCATGCTAGGGGCCGTGGGAGAGCAGAGGCCACAGGTGGACACCACTAGGTGTGAGGCTGGACACCTCGAAAGCTTGGAGGATGACAAGAAATGGTAGCAGGGAGCCGCGGGATGTCCGTGTGCCCGGAACAGAGCTCTCTGATGACACGGCGGGGATGTGCTTGAAGGAGGGCCTGGCGCGGAGGAGGGCAGAGAAACCAGTTAGGGGGCTGGGCAGGAACCAGGGGAGGGGCATGGCTCTGGGGGCAGGAACCAGGGGAGGGGCGTGGCTCTGGGGGCAGGAACCAGGGAAGGGGCGTGGCTCTGGGGGCAGGAACCAGGGGAGGGGCGTGGCTCTGGGGGGCAGGAACCAAGGGAGGGGCGTGGCTCTGGGGCAGGAACCAGGGAGGGGCGTGGCTCTGGGGCAGGAACCAAGGGAGGGGCGTGGCTCTGGGGCAGGAACCAGGGAAGGGGCGTGGCTCTGGGGGCAGGAACCAGGGAAGGGGCGTGGCTCTGGGCCGTGGCTGTGACCGTGGGGAGAGTCGGAAGAGCTCAGCTCTGTGTGGGCAGTGGAGAAAGAAAAGGGAGCTGGGCTGAGTCCTGACCTCCCTGACTGGGGAGCCTGCGGCCCCGACAGGCTGGACAAGAGGAGGGGAGCAGTTTAGGAGAGGGGGTCAGGAGGATGAGCTCAGCACTGGGCCCAGGAGGACTCGGCTGGCTGAAGGGCATTGGGGGATTTGTCTAGAGGTGGCTGAGAATATATGCTTGGACTTCATGCTAGGATGGGGACAATGATTGGGTCCCATGCATAGGTGACACCACAGTGCAATGACATATAAAACAAAGAGAACTGAACATACAGTAACACTTCAGAAATGAGAAAACAGAGCCAAAAAAGCTCCTACAAGAAGTCTCACCACCCTTGGGTTTTCAGTCTGCTGTAATTTCCTCTTGGGAGCCCACCTCAGCCACCCAAGGCCAGGGCACCCTCCTCTGTGCATCCCATGCTTAGTCACTACAGGGTGTTGACCTTGCCTATCACCCGTCTCTGATGGAAGGGCCATGACTGGGCCTGACCTACTTGCTCCAGGCAGGGCCCCGCCTGTTGTGGTCAGTAGTGCCGGGGGCTTGGGGGCCATGTGAGGAGAGCGTCTTGGGGAAAGGTGTCCCAGGCCAAGAGGGTCCTGGGGTAGTGTGAGGGACACAGTGGGCGGGGTGGTAAGTGCAGCCTCTGCCACTTGGGCCCTGGTAGACAGATGCCAGGCTCAGGCGAGGCCTCAGGGTTGCTGACTGGTGACAGCACCTGGATCTGACCCAGCTGTTGCATGACAAGAAATTTAATTTTCTAAGTTAAAATGGTTTTGCCCCAATCCCTCACCAGCCATGGAGCCAGAAAGGACTGACTAGTCCAGGAAGCGCAGCCTCGCTGCCCTTGGCTGCCTGGGTGCTGGCCTCCTGGTCTCACTTTAGAAGTGACTTTAGTACGAGTATCTGTTGTACCCCAACAAAAGCAGAAGTGGCATTTCCTATGGCAGGGTTGTGAAAGAGGGGCCCTCTGTGGTTTGAGCCCACAGAGGGGCCTGCTGCTTGAAGGAAATGAAATATAGTACAGAGCTCAGCCAGGCGCTCCAGACACCCCAATCGGTGGCCCTTGTCCTCAGGGAGCTGGAGAGCACACCTGTCCCGGTGACATCTGGGTGGAAAACCTAGCCTCTAGGGTTCCTCATGAAGCACTGAAGACACTTTTCATCTCTTTGAGAAGTGTCTGTTTACTGCCTGTCTAGGCTTGGTGCAGAGGAAGTGCCTCCCGCCATGTCCTGTGACCTCACACCAGAACCTGGCATCAGCCTCCCACTGTCCTTGGGCACTCCTGCCCACACCCTGATGGCTCTCAGGCCACTGGGCTGCACCCCACTCCCACTGCGCTTCCCTTCGGTGCATCTGTTGGATTTAAAATGCATCACCCTGTGCCCAGAAGGAGCGCCACTGGACCACCATGGGGAAGAACCCACGGTCCATCCTGCCCCTGGCTGAGGGCACCTGACCCACTGCCCAGGTCCACTTCATGGGCTGACTTCAGTCTAGAGACCTGCACAGCCAACTGACCAGGGGCCTGGACAGGTAGGGTCATTTTCAGGGCTGATTCAGTTCCTCAGCAGCCCAGGGTCCACCCTGGGTAGTCACATTGATCCATTCCTGCATTTACCCTTGGGCGGCCACAGCGAGTGTAGATGGAAAAGGAAGCAAAGTGACTTGGCAGAGGCCATTTGCCTGCGATGATGGCTGAGAACAGATGACTGAGATGAAAGTCCCCCGAAATTCCACAGTTTGCTGAGCCACTAAATCCTGTAACAGAAGATGGGGAGGAAAAAGCCCTCCCCCCGTTGCCTCCGTTCGCAGCTGTCATTCGGCTTGGCACGCCGTCACAGGAGACACCCTGTTTCCATGTATAAAATCTGTTTTCTTTCCTTTAAAAAATGAAGAAAGGGCTCGCGCTCTCTAAAGATTCCGGCACGTGGTAGAGCTCCAGCAAGAGCCAGTCAGGAGGCCCTGGAGCAGCCCTGAGCGCTGCTCGGCCGCAGCAACTTCTTGCCGGTCTTGAAATCATTTGGGTCGTACTTGAAAGGGGGAGAGAAAACACGGTGAGAGGGTAGGTCTTTTGTTTCCTCTAAATCAGCCCACTTTTTTTTTGGTACTGGGGATTGAACCCAGGGATGCTTTACCACTGACTGAGCCACATCTCCAGCCCTTCTTATTTTTTGAGACAGGTTCTCACTGTTTCTTAGGGCCTCACTAAGTTGTTGAGGCTGGCCTTGAACTTGCAATCCTCTTGCCTAAGCCTCCAGAGTTATTGGAATTCAGGCATGCATCACCATGCCCAGCTTTTCTTTCTCCCTCCCTCCCTCCCTCCCTTCCTTCCTTCCTTCCTTCACCAGGGACTGAACTCAGGGGCACTTGACCACTGAGCCACCCCTCCAGCCCTATTTTATATTTTATTTTAGAGACAGGGTCTCACTGAGTTGCTTAGCACCTCACTTTTGCTGAGGCTGATTTTGAACTCGTGATCTTCCTGCCTCAGCCTCCTGAGCTGCTGGGATTACAGGCGTGTGCCACCACACCTGGCAAAATCAGTCCACTTTCAAAGGAAAACTCTTGCGATGAAATTCACCAAGAAATGAATCCCACATTTAGTACATTCACAGTGTTGCACAGCCATCTCCTCTATCTAGTTCTAGAATATTTTCATCACCCCAAAAGGAAACTATATACCCATTAAGCAGCCCCACCACACCCTACTCTCCACAGCCCTTTGCAATGGCTCTTGTGTTTTCTGTCTCTATAGATTCTCTGCTATAGATTTTCCTACTATAAGTGGAACCATACACCAGGTGGCCTTGAGTATCTGGCTTTATTTACTAAGCAATATATTTTCAAGGTTCATCATGCTATAGCATGTGTCAAAACTTTATTCCTTTTTATTGCTGAGTAATGTTCTCCACTGAATGATAATATTTCAATGAATGGACATACCACATTTTGTGGATCCATCCATTCACTGATGGACATTTGGTTGCTCCCACATTTTGTAAATAGCTCTGCTCTGAATGTTTGTGGACAAGCTTTTGAACATCTGTTTTCATTTCCTCTGGATACATATCTTGGAGTGGAAATGCAGGGTTGTCTTGTCATTCTGTGTTTAACTTACTGAGGAACTGCCACTTGAATCCACATTTTCTTCTTTTGTGGTCTGTCGATGGCAGTGTATAGATGGCACCATTTGAGTGTGGCTGAGAACAGAAGGAGGGAGGCACTTCTTCTTGCCCTCACTGTTGAGGTATGATCTCAATCCCCTTTTCAGTCCAGACCCAATAGGCCAGGGCCACCCAGGGCTATGCAAGGAAAAGAGCAGGAGCCCAGGGACATCCCGTCACTTGGGGAGTCAACATGAAATGTTTCTTTTCTAAGGAGCAGGCCTCCCTTGGGGACCCTCCATCTCTCAGGCCTCCCTCTGGGACCCTCCATTTCACTGGCTTCTGGCCACTCTGCCTTTGGAATGCACGTCATAGACTGGGTGTGCATTCGATCTAGGAAATGCTGACCGTCGTGCCCTCTGCTGTCCCTGGCTGAGAGACTGCAATGGGCATCTGAACTTGGGGAAGTGAGGGGATGGAGCTCTGCTGCTGGGCCAGCAGTGTGCAGAGCAGGTGCACCGAGGCCTGCAACGTCACGCGGACCTAGCAAGCCCAGGGCCAGCGGCCTGGCTGGTGTTGCCCATCTGTCCTGGGAGCATCCGCAGCCTCCAGGGCCCTGTGTCTGAGCCCCTGTGAGAGCCTTCTCCGCCCTCCAGGCACCTGCATCCTCAAAGTGGAAGCAGTGCACAAGGCAGGGTGCTCCGTAAACTTGTCAGATTTAAATAGATTGAGAATCCACCGCCCCATGAAGACAGTCAGGAAGGGATGGTTCAAAACAGAAGCATTCGTATGGTTTTTATGGTGTGAAGAGAACATAAACTGAGTCTGTAATAATAGCTCTCCTGAACCATCTCTTTTTGGAGGTTCTTAGCACTTGAGAAAGGAGTAAAATTTCCCCCGTGAAGCGAAATCATAGTGTGGGTTTCCCACATACGGTGCTTTATGACCAGGCACCTGGTGCAGATCCCTCGCCAGACTGCAAATCCCATGAGGGCAAGCAGCTTGCCAGGGCTCAGGGAACCCCACCCCTCCCCCGCTCTCTGGCTACAAACTCACTTGGTCTTTCAGGGCCTGGCACAGTGTCTGACGTGGAGTAAGCACTGGGTAAGTGCCAGGGCGTCCGAGGGCAGAGGCTAGATCAATGGATGGATGAGAGTATTCGTTCCATTCATTTTCACCATAAAATAGGCAATGGATTTCCTATATATATTTGAGAGTTGCAAAAGACCTTCATAGAGGTATGAAAGACTTGGATAAGAATCCAGACCCTCCAGCCCTAAGGCCTCTGGGTCTTACATTAAGACCCCAAAGGAATCAGGAGAACTTTCACGTGGGCTTAGAAAGCATCACCCAGAAACCCCCCCGAGGTGGAGAGGGGATGTGGGAGCATCACTAAACGCTGCCTTTTCTTTCCTAATATGTCTGTGACTCATTCTCATTCAGTTGAGGGTCAGCATTGAGACACAGGAAGTAGGAATTCATTGTTGCCACAGACCAGAATCTGTGGTCCAGGTCAGGGGTAGCTCAGAAATGTGGCCGGGAGAGGAGATGGCAGCAAGGCCCCTTGACATGTACACGGGCCCTTCTGTCCACTTGGGTACAGCTGCTCCAGAAGCCCCGTGGGCTGGGCCTGTGGCGTAGAATGCCCAAGAGCCAGCCTTGCCCACAGGAAGGACAGGACAACCAACCACTGTCCTGGGACGGTGCACCCCGCTGGGGGGGACAGAGCAGCTGTGGGGCTGGCCCAGGAGGGTGGGACAGGGAGAGGGGAGAGGGCCCGGAGCTGGGGAGGGTCAAGAGTGCAGCAGCTCCTGCTTCCAGATGGCCTCCAGGAGGGAAGAGAGCCCGCCCCAGCCACGCAGGACCTATCTTGCGCCTTCCAGCGCAGTGTTCTGCTGTCCCCTCTGCAGGAAGCTCCCTGAGGAAGGGAACTGCCCCCCTCCCTTTCTGTCATCTGCTTCCCGCTTGCTCCCCAGCTAGTATTTACTCTAGTGCTTACTGACTGGGACAGAAAGGGACAAGAGCTCTTAGCCCAGCCCAGTGTGGGAGAAGCAACCCAGAGCCAGCTTCCCTCACCCCGCCCTACCCCCCAGAGGGCTCCATGTTCAAAGCCAAGTCTGTCCTCGGTACCCTGGGTGCTCCTCACACCTCTCTCCTCACCAGCCTCTACCGCCTCTTAGAGACCTAGAACAGGTCCAGCAGCTGAACAGGAGGGGAAGGGCCGCTCTGCAGACTCGGGGCACCAGGCCAGGAAGGAGGACCCTGCTGGGAGGACTGCACAGGCCCAGGAGCATGGTGTTGGGGAGAGCTTGGAGTATGGGCACCTAAGCCCATTCCCCAGGTGATTCTAGAACCCACCAGGTGTAATTTACCAGGTTCCACAGGGGAAGGAGGAGGGCAGAGCCAGGAAGGGGAAGGAAGGGCGCTGGCTCCCAGGCGGGAGGCTCAGGAACCAGCCTGGTTCTGGAGAGATCCCCAGCCACAGTAGCGCCACAGAGCTGGGGCTTTGCTTGCTTCGGGCCGGCACCAGGACCCAGGTGAACACTCTACCTGCAGAGCAGCCCTGACTCCTGCAGGAATGGAAGACGGCCTGAGTCATTGCCTCTGATGGGCTCTGCTATTTTTATGTCCAAGTCTGGTTAAAAATAGCTTCTAAGCCAAGCTTTTAGCTGCAGCTGACAAGATATTAAGTATTAGATGCCTAATGCCCATAAGTGATAACCATGGGCCTCTTCCTGGTCCGTTTTCTGCCTCTACATCATAGCTAATCATAGCAGGTAGGAAGCGGTTGTGAGAAGAGCCCCTAAGAACACCTAAAATTACTTCCCAAACTTCAGAGCCTTCTGGGGTGCGTCATGGGGAGTCCCTGGACATGGTGCCCTGGGCTAGGCACTCCGGGGAAGCCTGGGTTCTCCTGGGCCCGCTGCTGTCAGGCCCCCTCTGGCAGCGCACACAGCCTGACAGGTTGCCTCAGCCTCCGGGCAGTCGCCTCCCGGCCAGGCCAGTACTCAGAAAGCGCCTCATATTCACAGCGGCCCAGTGAGGGCACATCCAGGCTGGACAGACGCTCAGCATGTACTGGCCTCAGCCCTGGCCTTCCCGCCACACGTGAACATGGCAGCTTGGCGTTCACTGTTCAACGCCAAGAGCAACCTCAGACCAGTGGGTCCAGAAGAGTATTCAGGGGCACCCAGCCTGTCCACGCCCCATGTGCCACCCCAGAGTCACGAAGGGATTCCCAAGGCTTTAGGCACATGGGGCAGAGCCAGCCCACCTGATTAGAGGCTCCCAGGCCTTGCCTTTCTCCTCTCCCTCCCCAGCGCAGGCTGGTGTGTGCCTGGATATTAGGTGCCAGCCTAGCTCGACAGGATTCTCAGCTCTTAAAATAAGCAGCAGCTTAAGTATATTCAGTGCAGTGTGAGAAGCCGAAGGAAAGGGCTCCTGTCTCTACAGCAGGGAGAGCCCCGCCATGCTGCCCCTCAGCTCTTGATCCCCCACCTAGAACAAGGAGGGCCTGCATGAAGCCCCTCTCTGGCCAGTAGGAGGCTCATCGCTCCCAGGCCAGGGGAACGTGAGCTCCTACCACACAGGGCTCCTAGTGGACACAGGAGTGGGAGCAACCACCACCTGTACCCGCCATTCCCATCTGCCAGGGTGGTAGGCACCATCAGCAAAGTTGACCTGGCAACGCCAGGTCACAACTCCAGCCTCCAGGAGGCCCACAGCCTTCAGAGCTGTGGTCAACTGGGACAGCCTTCTCACAGGTGGACTGTGTGATAGAGGGGGGCCAGGGTCAGACTCCCAGCAGACTCTCCTTTCATCGGGGAGTATGTGGGGAGGAAGTGTCCACTTACCCCTGATAGACACTGTCCCCCATGGGTCTCCCTGTCACAATCAGCGATAACCAATTAATAGTCACAAGACAGAGAACCCTGCCCCCCAGGACACCTAACGCCCAAGTGACCTGGTCCTCAGCCTGAGCCAGAGGGGCTCATGGTTCAGCCACACCTGCCTGCCCTGGACCAGCTGCACCTGCTGGCTTCTCCAGAGATGAGCGGCGGGCCCTGTGCTTTGCCACTGGTGGTGGAGGGTATGCCCAGCACCTCGACTCTGCTCTCTCCCAGCCTCCACTCTCTCCCAGCCTCCACCTCCCTTTAGCACTCTCGAGCCCTCTCTGGGCATCTGTGAAGAAACAAGTTAAATAGAACCCACCAGCCCAGAGGAGCCTGGCAAGTGGCAGGCCCCTGTGGGTGGCCAGGGAAATCACCCCATTCTAAATCTGCCTGCTAACTGCCTGCCTGGTCTTTTGGGTTTTCCAGTGAGAATCGCCACCTTCAAGTGAACGTCACCAATCCAGTGCAGTGCAGCCTGCATGGGAAGAAGTGCACCGTCTCCGTGGAGACGCGGCTCAACCAGCCAGAGCCCGACTTCACCAAGAACCGCTCGGGCTTCATCCTCAGCGTGCCTGGGAACTGACCACTGCACCACAGAGGCCTGGCCTGGGGGCAGGAGGCTGGGCCTAGGGTGAGGCTGTCCGAGGGGCTCGGCCCCTGAGGCCCTCGAGCGCTGGCCCCGCTCAGCCTCCTTCCAGCCTGACTGCCGCATCTCCACTAATGCCACCAGAAAGCAGCTGGCGAGGGCCCAGGCTTGGGGAGGGCCACGCCTGCCTTTCTAAGGCCCTTCCCTGGGAGCTCATCTTCCCAGCTTTCTGCCTTTGGTCTCCATCTTCTGCTGTCTTGACTTTCCACAGTCCCTGCTCAGAAAACCAAAGACCCCGTATCCTGCTCCAGACCCCTGGACTGACACCCAGAACACATCTCACCTCAGAGGCAACTGGATGGTACCTTTAGTTGGTGAAGCCATCCCTCAAATGGCCAGGGCAACCCACTGGGCCTTGAGTCAGTCTAGCTGCTGACTCCTGCAAAGAGATGGGCTGGGGGAGCCCAGAATGAAGTTTCCCCAGCAAAAGTGGTGCTCCCCCGGGGAGTGGAGGAGACCTGGTGGCTGAGCTGAGCTGTAGCCTGTTCTCTCCCCGAGTCCTGCCTGCTGCCTCTCCTCCCCCAAGGTGATTGCAGTCCTGGAGACCCAGCTCAGAGTGCCTAAGCAGACCCTCTTTCCCCAGCCAGCCAAAGCCATCAGGTGAGCAGGTTCACCTATAGACCCCAACAGAGAGTCCCTCCTTCCCAGAGCCTGCCCCTCAGAGACTACCAGTGTCACCAGGAACCAGAAGCCTGGGCCTTCTGACCCACTCTTTGTGGAGACAGTGTGATGATGCCCTGAGGATATTCTAACTTCCCTACCTACAGCCCGCATCCATCTTACACTGATTTTTGCAGTTTGCAGGATTGTTAATCAAATATGGTCTCTGCTGTGGCCACACTGTGTCGGGAGGCCTAATGAGGAAATGCAGGTGCGGGGTGAGGGGAGCGCTGGTGCTTGGCAGCTCTCCTCTTCTCACTCCTTATTTCCTACTCACTGGGAGAACTAGAACCAGGGTGGGGTTCTGAGCATACAGGAACCATAGGAGGCAGAGCATCAGAAATCAAGAGCATGGGGTCCTGACACTGCAGGCCAGGCCAGGGTCCCCACATCCCCCTGTAAAGCTGTGCACATATCCCCACTGGAGCCTGGGGCCTGTGGGCCTCCTACCAGGAGAATGCTGCCATCTTGCCAGTTTCTGTCAGCAAAAAAGCACACGCACTTCAGAGAACCTCCCTCTTCCCCAAGCCTCAGCTGTTAAGGATACTGAGGCCTTTGGGCAGCCCAGGCCTCTCTTTGGGGAGCCTTAAAAAAACAACCTTGGAGCAGATACTCCATAATGAAAGAGGGTAAGGGTATGCCCGTGCCTCAGGAGCAGCTGGTAGGGTATAAAGAGGGCTGACAGATTGTCTTCAGCTTCTGCCACAGATGCTTGCCCCTCCTGATCCTCCCACCCTGACCCAGCGGAACTCACCGAGTGCCTGTGTGCCAGCTCCTGTGTCTTTCCTGGGCCTGATGCGGTCACCTGGCTAACCCAAGGTGGTCCCACCATCCTGGACACCCCACCCCATCCTCCCACCCCCTGCCCAGGATTTGCAGAGATTTGCACTATGTGCAATTTGCAACAAAGAATCCTTTTAGCATCCTGTCCTTGGGAACACTTTCCTATTCTCCAACCTGGTCAGCTGCCTGCACAGTGCAGAGGTGCCACTAGCCCAGTTTAGCAACGCTCATAGTTTTGCCAATCACCAGTAGACACTAGTTGAACCATCTAACTGGAACTTCACCTCCCCTTTCCACTTATCGCCCCAAACTTGTTGCTTTACACTAGACACTGCACATGTTTTTAAACACACCAAAATAGACCATGCCAAATGAGTTGCCTGTCAGAGGCTGGATAAAATGAAGGGCTTGGACTCTTCTTTCCCACCCTTTGATGTAGCCTGGGGCCCCTCAGCCCAGCACCAGGGCCTTCCTGTTGAGGCCACTGGACGCTGCTGTCCACAAGCACTTTTTTATAATGTACTAAAAGAAGTCACAGGGTGTGGCAACCGAAGAAAGGTGAAGACTATAGGATAGGACTGACCATGGGAATGCATCAGGGGTGCAAAGGGAAGAAGGCAGTGGTTGTATGCAATGAAGTGGGTTCTCCTGATTGACTTAAATGCAGTTTTATGGTTTGGTGCATATATTCCTATTTTCCATTAAATTAACTTTATTTCTAAAGCATATTTTGATTTACATTAAGAGCAATAAAGCATTAAATCTTATTTTTAAAGGTGTTCTTCTTCTTATCTGTCATTGAACATTATAATTGTAAAATTTTAGCTTAAAGTCAACTTATTCTAGAGGACAGAAGAGAGCACTAAGCACAAATAATGTAAAATGGAAGATAATTTGTCCAAGGCTTTTCAACAAAAACATTATCAAGGCCAGGCATGGTAGCGGACACTTGTAATCCCAGCCCCTGGGCAAGCAGAGAGGCAGGAGGGTCGCAAAGATCGAGGCCAGCCTCAGCAACTTAACAAGACCTAATCTAAAAATAAAAAGGGCTGGAATGTGGTTCAGTGGTAAAGCACCTCTGGGTTCAATCCCAGTAAAGAGTTATTAGTGAACGGGAAGGAAGAATAAGGAGGTGGGGAGAGAAGGCTGTGGAGTTAAATCCAAACACTTTCTTATACCATTTTGAAGCCTGTGTTCTAGAATCCAGAAGCTTGGAGCTGGGCATGACAACACACTCCTGTAATCTCAGTGACTCAGAAGGCTAAGATGGGATCTCATGTCAAGGCCAGCCTTAGCAATTTAGCAAGATCCTCAAGTCTCAGGGGCTGGGGTCGTGGCTCAGTGGTAGAGGCACTGGGTTCAATACTCAGCACCACATAAAAATAAACATCTACAAATGAAAATTTTTTTTAAAAATCCTCAAGTCTCAAAAAACAATGGAGCCCAGTGTTAGAGCACCCCTGGGTTCCATAAATAATAAATAAATCTTGAAGCCCATTGCTTGGTGTCAGAGAACATTAACTGAAATAAAAACATGTATACTGGATGGGCTCAGAATCTTATGGCAGAGGACAAAATGGCCTCATTCCAAGGTAGTTGGTTGGAGAAGGGGTGGGGTGGGAGAAAGCAAAAATGGGCTCTCGGGTAGGAGTGGGAGCTGTAGGCAAACAAGGTGAGGCCTAGTGGGGGCCATGGGGCATTCCCAGCACCTGAGGCTCTGCCACCTCAGAGTGCTTCCCAGTCACTGGCAGGAAAATATGACTCAGCCGATGGGAGTTACCTTGAGGAAACCAGTAACCGTGTTCCCAGGCTGACAGCTTCTAACAACCAGGTGCAGGAGCAAGGGAAGACCAAGTCCCCGCTGCCCTCTTCCTGAGCTGAGGCTGGTGGCATGAGCTCGACAGGACTGGGCCCAAACCACCAGAATTAGGAGGCTCTTACCCTGCCCAAACTGCAGGCTGGGCTGGCTGCTTTTCTGGAAGCCCCAGCACTGAGCTTCTCTGCAGGAAACCTACATAGACCTAAACCTAAACATGGACACAAGTCCACCCCTACTGGCCCAGGAGCCTTTGGGCAGTGAGCATTGAGCAGGGCCAGGCTCAGGGACACAGGAGCAGCAGCCTTAAGCAACAAGCCTCAACATATTGGTCCAAGGCCCAGTGCCCATGCAGAAACCCACTTGGCCAGCACTGGCCAGGCCATATGTGTGAGCTTGACCCTCCTTGGCTCAACATACCAGTCATCCACCTCCACAAAGGGAGCCCCCACCACTAACCCAAAGCCTACTTAACCTGTGCTGCTTTCTTAATCTCCTTAGCGTGTTCAGCCCTTTCCCCTAGCTCTGTTCCACCTGCCCTCCCCAATAACAAATCCAATTTAATTCCAAGTGCATAAATCATGCATTAAAAAGTATCCCAGCCTGCTCACAAATGACGGGCCCACAAAAAGAGGTCTATGTAATGGATGGTCAGTGCATTTTATTGAATCAGCACAGTACAAAAATAAATAAAAATAAGGAAAGGGGAATTAAATTACAGCCAAACTGAGCTTCATGACTGTCAGATTATAAACCACACATACTCACACACTACACATACATACAAAATGAGACAAATATAAATTAATATTAACAATACCCACAGTTTGGTCAAAGAATAGCTACAGAAGAAATTGCACTAAAAAACCAACATATATCACACATGTGTAATTAGCAGTTTCAAATATACAGCTATGAATAGTTCTGAGAGGAAAAAAAATGGCACATTTTCTTTTCATTGCAAGTTTAACAACTGTTGGAACAAAACTAAATTCTAGTAACTGCATGGAAAGAATATATCAACCCTCAGGTTTACAAGAAAAAGAGAAAAACCAAATCCTGAACTATTATTCCTGTGGCTTGTTCTGTGCATGGGTGTAATTTTCACAGCCATCTGTTCTAAGATTATTTTTCTTAAGACACAAAATGCTCCTGGTTTGCATGCACAATATCACTGTAAAAGCAACAATTAAAGAATAAAGGTTTTTTTTTTTGTTTTTTTTTTTTTGTTGTTTTTTTGTAGGTTAGTTTTTTGTTGTTGTTCTAAAAGTAGTCTTCATAGCAGCATGTCAAATGGGTTCATTGCTTGCACACTCAAGTATATCAGTTGCTCCTTTACAATACTGATGACCAGTGCAAGGGAAGAGAAGAGAACACACAGGCTTCACACTGGTGGAACTAGAGTTGTTTTCTTAGTCCACAACATCTCCTGAAATGTGTACCTCCTCCAAAAACAAAAACAAAAAACAACAATAACAAAAAATAAAATAAAGTTTACAGAGAGAGAAGGAAACAGATAAAAAACCGGAATCCTGTGGATGCAACTTAATGGCACAGTTCTAGGCCAGGTTCAGCCAGCTGTATGGACTACAAACATGCACCCTTCTGCTGAGACTAGGCACCTGAAGCTCCTCTTCTGTGCCTGAAGGGGCCAGCTGCCCCCACAGGCCTCCCACCTCGGGTCACGAGTGGCAGCAGGATGTAAAGACAGGCTGCATGAAAACCAGCAGAGAAGAGAGGCTGTGGTGAAGTCTGTGCCAGCAGCCGCAGGTGCCTTCCAGCTCTGCATCCGATTATCTCACAGTCCCAGGAACTGGCTCAGTGTGGGCCTCAAGGAGTAGCTGGAGAAAGGCTCTCCGGCAGGGCAGGCCCTCTTCCCCATATCTGGGAAAGCCTCAGACCAAAAGGCTCTGCTCCAGGCCTCTTAAATTGGTACCTCAATTTCACAGCTTTTTTTTTTTTTTTAATGTGAATTTCAGTAGTGCTTGTGCAGAAGTCGGCTGCCACCTAGAATCTAATCCTATGTAAAATGACCTCTGCCTCCCCCACCCCAGCCCCCAATTCCAGCACTCCCTGGTGACCAGGACTGGAAGAGAGAATCCTCTACAGCATCTTCACACTGCTATTTGGTCCCCAAAGGAAGAGTGGGGGCCACACAGGAAGACTTGCTTCCTTCTCGTGGACCTCTCCCAAGCCACCAGTCTGGGAGAATTAGAAAGAAAACAGGTAAAGTACATAACATGTGTTTTCATAACAACTAGGGTAAGGTGGACACCAAAACTAGCAGCTGCAAGTAATCAGCTACAGAATCACCAAGCTTCCAAAGCAATCAGGAGTCAAACTCCCATCTTGTAATTATCTCCAAGATCCAGCTGTCTCACTGGGCCTTACAGAGCAAGGCTTCCTCTCCAGAAGAAAGTGAACTGCTTGGAAACAGCTTTAAATTAACACGGGGTGGGGGTGGGATACACCATTATCACATCACCCCTACTGCTGATCTCACCTACCCGGACTCGGCAGGACAAATGTCTTTTGCACCAGCAAGAGGCCTTAGCACTTAGGTGGGCACCAGCTTGGTCTCAGGTGTGGACTTCTCCACCTGCCCAGAAGACAGGCTGTTGCTAATGGGCAGCTGCCACTGTCCTGGCTTTCACCACAGGGTGACTAAGCTGTGTTATTCAAATGAAAAATTCACCCAGGAAAGTAGCTGTCCCCAGCTTCACCCCACCCCTTCAGCTGGGACCCAAAATAAGAACCTAATGAGGCAAACAAGCTCATTAGCCAACACTAATGTGGGAGCTGGGAGTAGTGGGCAAGGGGCAGAGGGGCAAGTTCCACTTCTCCACTAAAGGAAAGCCCTTCTCCCTAAAAAAGAAAACGCAAACCAGGGCCGTGCGCAGGCAAACCACTGGACACAATCATTGCACGAGACCCACTTTGCCCCTCCTCTACTGAAGATGTCCCAGGGCTACGGGGATCTTGCTTCAAAACCCTTGTCTTTGAGGCTCAGTCAGGGTAGCTGGCTTGAGGAGCCTCTGGGAGAATGAACCATCCAAAACAGTTGGACCTCTGACCAGAAATCCCAATTCTCCTCCCTGGGCCCGCAGCCAGAGACCCCCTCACCAGCTCCCATCCAGGGAGCAGTGGGCAGCCTCACCCACCATGGATCCAGCAAGGGCACAGGCAGCAGGGGCTAGTCAGCCCCTTGGGTTCCCCAAAGCGGGAGGTCAGCCTGGGTGGCTTCGAGTACATCTGGGTTTGCACAAGGTTTGAGAGTTCAAGTCTCCAGAATTCTTCACAGGGCTGAAAAATTCCCAAGGAGAGAACATGGGAAGGGGGAGGCCCTTGGTGGCTTTGCTAGACACATACTGTACACAAAACTCTGATTTAATAATAAATTTTTAAAAATGAATCCTTGAGCCATGACCAGGGCTACAGGGCTCACCGATCAAGCCCTAGAAGGAGCCTCTTCTTGTCCTCCTGGCCGCTCTCATTCTTCAGGTCGGAGAACACCTGTGTGAAATAGTGTGGGTCAGCATTGATCTGCAGCATCTTGGAGCTCATGAGGTTGATGACAGAGAGGCAACGGTCCCAAAAGGCCTCCTTACAGCTCTCCACCAGGAAGGGCTTGAGCGGGTAGGAGATCTCGTTGCCCATGTAGGAATAGGAGAGGTACAGGCAGGTCAGCAGGACGGCCTGGAGCTCATGGTCTGAACCCACCTCAGACGAGATAACATCCCTGCAGAGCATATAGAGGAAGACCACGTTGGCCGGCGTGATGAAGCCCTGGTCCTGCCAGCCCTGCAGAAGCAGGGAGCGGTCCACACTGCGCAGCCAAAGCACGGGGTCCGTTGGGGACAGGTGCTTCAGGCGGTAGCACCGGCGGCAGAGAAATTCGCCCAGGCAGCGCAGCAGCTCGCTGGTGGATGCCTGGACGATGACCCGTTTGGGCGTCCCTGCGGAAGTGACGGAGGGGTGCGGGGCCTTCTTGACAGAGGAGGAGACCCCGGTCTGGGAGCCTGAGAGCTGGTTGGCCGGGGGTGCGGGCGGCTGGGCCGGTGGGGGCTGGGCGAATGTGGACAGGTTGGCGCAGGACAGCGACTTCTTCAGGTTCTCATTGTTGAGGTGCGTGATGTTGTTCTGGTAGCTGCTGTTGGGCTGCACCTTCTTGGAGTTCTTCTTCTTGGCTGACACGGCCACAATCCTCTTCCAAGGCAGCACGGAAATGATGGAGTGCCGCTTCAGGTTCTTGTCCTTGGCGTTCTTGCTGTTCTGCACGGCCGTGTAGTGGCCCACCGTGGCCGCGCCATCCTCAAACAGCGTGGCCTTCCGGTAGCTGGGGGACAGGGACAGCACCGTGCCCATGGTGCCGCTGCGCGCCCAGCGGGGGCCCGCGTCCCTGCGCGCCCAGCCTGCCGGCCAGAGGGAAAAAACGGCTCACTGAGCCTGCGGCGGCCCCGAAAAGGAGGAGGGGACGCTCCCGGCACGCGTGCTGCCCCTCCAGATCTGCGTGGAAAACAAGATGGTTCTCAACACCAAGAGGTGCTCCGCGTTGCGCCCCCTCTGCCCCGCGCCTCGCGGCGCCCGCGGGCTTACCTCCAGACCCTCGCCCGAACCTCCTCGAGCTCCGCGGCCCCACCCGCGCCCCCGCGCCGCCTCCACTGCAGCACCCCCGCCCGCCGCTACCGCGGTCTGGAGGCGCAGCAGGGAGGAGGCTGGTCGCCCACGGAGGCGGCCGCGGACCCCCGCCTCCCCACCTCGCGCGGCCCGGACCCGGTTCTGCCGGACAGCGGACGACCTCCCAGCGCAGGCTTACCAGGCAGGCGGCGGCTCCAGTCCTCCGAGCCCTCCGCAATGCGCGCCGCGGCTCAGCCGCCGCAGTCCCGGCGCTCGGCGGGGCTCCGCGGGGCTCGCGCTCGGCGGCGGCGGCGGCGGCGGCGGCAGCAGCTCCGGAGCTTCTGTCCAAGGTTCTGCAGACGTCGCGGCCCCGCCCCCCACTCGGCTGCCCTCGCCTTCGCCGTTACCGCCCCCGCCCCCGGCGCGCGCCTCAGCAGTCTCCTCGGGAGCGCGCGCCGTCCACAAGTCGGCTCTGGCGGGCCTGGTCGCGTCGCGGAACCGCGGCCGCCAGGGTCCTCGACCCGAGCCGCTCACGGTGCGGCAGATGCGACCGCGAGCGGGATGCGCTTCTACTCACCGCGCCCCATCTAAGAGCCAGCTCGGGCGGCAGCGGGGACACCCGGCGCCCGCCCCGCCCCGCCCCGGCCCTTTGGTGCCGCCCCCTCCCGCACAGCTCGCCGGCAGCCGCGCGGCCGCGTGAGTCCCAGGCTCCCGCGCAGCCTGCCGGGCTCGCGGGTGGGGCGCGCCGAGGGCGGGCGGGGCCGACATCGGCCCCGCCCCGCCACGTGCTGCCTTTGTTCCCGCCGCGCAGCCCGCAGCTGCCGGCAGCCAGGGCGATCTGCGGCCGCCAGCCCTGGCATCGCGCGGCCGCTGGACGCAGACCATCGCCCCTGGGGCATGAAAAGTCCGCCACTAAGCGGGGAGGACACAGTCCTTACTAGAGGCCGCCCTAGTGTCACGCACATGTATGCCTTCATCCTTGTAAACGCCCGCCACTAGATAGATCCCAAACCCAGGCCAGAAAGGCGAGGACCGTTCTGGACCACTGCACCAACCGACAGGCTGGACCTAAACCCATCTATTATGGTAAATACTAAGGCAGCGGCGCCTCCAAGGAGCCCCTGATCCTGATTTAAATGTCTTCTAAATGTAACTTGAAAACTTCACAGTAGTAGTTGTAAAACTGAGCAAAATTCTGGTCCGGGTAAGAGTTGCTTCAGAAATAAAACCAAATCCTTCGCAAAAGCTACTGTTCATTTATTGCTGGTTCATTTGTGTATGGTTCTGGAGACTGATGCAAACCTGATTATAAACCTGATTCTTAATTCAGATTACCATATCTGGACCTGGAGATAAGGAAGCTTCCCAAGAAGAGGCTATCAATATCCCATTACTGACCATTTGCACACTCTGCCAACTGCCCTAGGGCGGCAGAGAAGGGGATCTCATATCATCCAGATGAATGCTGCCAAGTCACAAAGTGCTAAGAGCTTATGTACTACCCAGATTATTGTCAATAGTGGCAACTGAAAGCTTTAGGGTCCTTGGTGACCACACAGTGCAAAACTGCTCTGTACTAAATAATATAAAAGTCCACAACAGCTGTTCTCATCACTTTGAGGAAGGCAGGCACTTTGAGGGATGTTTTGAACATCCCTCAAGCTACACATCTTACCCGTTTTCTAAACATAATACATGACAATGAATAATCTACAAAGAAAATAGGTGGCTGCAGCTCACAGTTCTGGAGGTTGGACCGCCAAGCTCCTGCAGCACAATATGCCCAGGTAAGGGCTTCGCCAATGGGAAGCCCAAGTAAGCAGTGTGGGTGAGTAAGCACAGGTGCAAGGCTGACCTGCTTCCAATAACCACCCACTTTCTCAAAGGAACTCCATTAAGCCCATCATGAGGGTGGAGCCTCCAGGATTTTGTCTTAAAGGTCCTACCACCTCTAAAAGTCATAAGGTCACGACTAAGCCCTGGGAATTCGAAGGGACAAACCATGTTCAAACCACTTCAGCAACCTACCCACTCTTCAGATAAAGCTATCTGTGTTCCCCCTTCCCCTAATAATAATAAGTGAGAAGTAATTTCTGGGTCCTTCAGGTCCTCTGGTCAAACGTCTCTCTTCCTTTATAAAGAAAAGATGAACCCAGGCCCCTACTAGAGGCTCAGCTCCTAGGTTGGCCTTGTGTCCATTGTCTTAAGCTCCCTTCTGATGCCAATGTTAAGCAAGGGTTAAATGCTTTTAATTTCCTAAATTATAACCAGATTTCCAAGCCTGTAATCCACCCCTTAGAAACTGCATTTCAATACTAGCTATTCCAATTCATAGTTGGCAATACCAAATTTGATCACCCTGCTTCCCCAAACAGAGCAACATTTGCTTGGGTCTTTGCCAGCCTGGCTATACTTGTGTTATCTCTTGCCTTTTTCAAGTTAGGCCTTCATTATCACCTCAAAGAGCCTCCACAGAACTATCCCAACCTTTCTTACATTGGTCAGAAGCAAAATCTTTATTTGCAGCAGAGCAGGTATGGGATGGCACTGCCAGCCTACCTGCTGCTGAGGGAAGAGGCTGTCCCCACCCACCCCAGCCCTGCCTGTTTCAAGGCATCACACAGCTCCCCCACCCCAGCTTCCATCAGGAAGAAAAGGAGGACAACAATCTGCCCCAAATGGCAGAAAGCAAGAACCCAAAAGGCAAGACGTAGGATTTTCTTCCCAGTCCTCTTCATCACACAACTGTGGGAAGATGTCCAGTTAGCACCCTTGTCAACCAGCCTACTTATCCTACAGCCTATCTCTAGTTACCTGAAGGGCCAACAATTTTGTTAGCTGCCTTGCTGGACTATGATGCCAGTTCCCTGTTTTGCATATTCCACTTTCCATGAGAGCCTGAAGAAGGGAGGCCAAGCAGCAGCCAGCTACAGCTTCCAGAAAGGGTTCCATATAAAGCTGGGCTGAGCCCTGGTTCCTGAGGAAGTCTTTGTTCTTTAGGGATCACAGAGCAGCATCTAGTGGCCCTTCTGGGCAGCACAGATTACATAATTCAATGCACAGCAGGGCACTAGAGCAGTGCAGACACCTTAGCCTCTGCTTCTAACACCAGCAGTGACTCCTTAACAACCAAGAAAGTCCTGGCACTGTGAAGACTGGTGCCTGGGACCCTTGGCGAGAAAGCCCAGCCCAGACCAGCCCATGGAGCAGATGACCTTCTCAGTTATGCCTAAACTAGCTCACATGAGGGCTGGGAGGGAAAATAGTGGCACAACTGCTGGTCCTTGATGGTCTAGAACAGCGCTGTCCAACTAAAGTATAACACGCGTCACAATGGCAAGCCACATAGATAATTTGATACTTTCCAGTAGCCACATTAAAAAAGTAAAAAGAAACAGGTGATTTGTAATAATATTTTATTTAACCCAATATACCCAAAATATTTCAACATACACTTTAAAAAACTTGAGATATTTTACATTTTTTCACTCTTATCCTTCAAAATCTGTTTTTCTACATTTGCAGCACATTAACAGTTCAAAACTAGCCACACTATAAGTACTCAACAGCTGCATGTGGCTAGCAGCTACTCATTGGACAGCGCGGGTCTAGAGGAAGTCACCAGACTGAGCAGGGAAGCAGAGAAAAGGGCTGCTGCCCTGAGCCTCTTGGGGAGGGGATCCCCTAAGTTTGGGAAACCCTTTCCCCTCTGTTCCAGTACTAGGAACTCTATGGAATATTTATTTTAAAGTCTTTTATAGAAACAAACCTCTATGCAAGTAAAATTATGCACAGAAATACAATATTAAAACTGAGAATACCAAAATGCTCAAACTGGAGAAGAGTCGGCAAATCCCTCAGAATCGTTCCCAGGGTCTGAGAACATCATGAAAACCACTGCTTCTGAAGATTCTAAAAGGAAACTAAACCACAGCTGAATGTGAGAACCCTCTACACACTTGCATTTCCATTACTTCATATGACCTCTTGTATCACAATCACCTACCATAGAAGCATCAACCTTGGAGGATCTTACTGACAGAATCCAGGTGTTCTTGCTGGATCATGCTGCCTTAGAAAAACATACCTGAACTCCATTTCTGCTTTTAGCCATCACAGATCAAGTCTCCTGCCGAAAGCCCTCCAAAGTGGACTACAGATTCGGCTAAAGGACTACTAACATTAATATAAGCAAATGAGATAATGGAGCTTTGGCTAATCTAGAGGGCTAGACTATTGCTGAGCTACACAGAGCTGTTTGAACTTGCTCAGAAAACCTCCAGTACTCAAGAAATGACACCTTTTGAAAAAAAAATTATTTTATTGGAACTCATCTGAACATCAGATATACCTGGTGTTGGTTAGCAAGAACCGTTTGTACATTGGATATTGATGGTGCCAAAACCAAAACAGTGACTGGACATGATGGGGAGAGAAGATGTTAAGAACAAAAACCTGATTTCAGAGAGGAAAATAAAAGCCAGTCAGATTCAGTGAAGATGCAAAACCTGGTACAACAAAATCCTTTTACAAAATATAAATTTATTACGAAAACCTGGAAGGATAATCTGAGAAAGGTAAAGAAAGAGAAAAGGAGGCCAGCAGGAAGGAGACAGGAAGAGGGGGAGAAGAAAAAAGAGAAGATGAGAGAAGAAAATATTGTTGAGCACAGCGACAAGGTGCTGAAGCTTACCTGCCCAAATGGCATTAAAGCCTTGCTATGTAATCATATCAGAAAACAAAGCATGCTGAAATACAGTGCTCTACCGCCCATCCATTCGAGTTCTAAGAGGTAAATAAAGACACTCCCTGGAAAGGAGACATGAGGTTGCTTGAAAACCCAACAGAGAAAATTAAAAAAACAAAATAAAACAAAAAACAGCCCACAGTCTCATTTCCGATGTTCACTGTTTTAAAAAGGAATAAATCCATCTGACAGCAGGAGAGGAGGAGTAGGAGAGGGAAGGAAAAAGTGGTCTCCTGATTGAGAAAGGGGAAAGAGAAGAGAAAGAAGAGTAGAGGACAGAGAAGAGGGGCAGTTAAAACACTGACATCTAATCTAATTACTGTGTTAAAAAAAGCCACATGCACAGCAGGTCCCCTGGGGGCTGAGGGCCCACGCTGCTCCCTGTGTGGCCGTGGTGGACACTAGCTCCTGGCCTTGTCCCCATTCCTTTCACAGGTCAGAGCGGAGCCTTGTAGGTGCTGCTGCTGCGGCGGCGGCGGCGGCGGCGGCAGTGGCGGTAGTGGAAGGACCTTCGGCTAGTCTGCTGGAGCCAATATCAGGAAAGGAAGGATGGACAGGCCAAATGGCAAGGGAAAGAACATCGAAACGCCTCATTTCAAATAAAAAAGAAAATAGCAGTCTATACACAGTTGTTTGTTTTGGTTCAGTACAAACAGAATAAAAAGTCATTGCTTTTGATGGTCAGCAAACACCCAATTCTGAAGAAGAGGAGAGGTGACGCCCAGCGGGTAGATTAGGGCCCCCAGTGGTTGGCGGGGTGCCTGGCTTTGCGGCCCTCTCCCAGGAGGCAGAGAGCACAGCTTTAGGTAGTGTAAGCCTTTTTCCTTTTATTTAGAATAATCTTTTTTTTCTTTCTTTTTTTTTTTTTTTTTAAAGCAATTTCCCACTCCCAAGTTGGGCCAGTAAAGATTACATGAAAACTGGCACACCTATGGGTTGGAATACAGATGCACCAAATGAGGATTTAAAAACTTTCCGAGCGAAAAGTAGAACAAAAAGAAAAAAGAAATCTCCTAGCATTTTGCCCCAAGGTTTCACTCTCCCGCCACACACACTCTCCAAAGGACCGCTACAGATCCAATTCTGCAAGAGAAGACAGAGCAGTGTCAATCAGGAAGCCACAAGGACACCAGGAGGAGGTTTTCAGTCCCAACAGGCAGAAGACAGCGCTGCCCAGCCCTGGGTCCAGGGCAGGCACTCACCTATGTCAGTTTCTTGGCTTTGTTGTAGAGGGAATCCACTACTTTACTCATGTTCTGAATTGTTTCCAGAGCAGCTTCATAAGTTTTATCTACTGGGGGTTCATCGAAAATAATCAGGACACCCTCCCCCTGGTCCAAAATCCCTGCAGGAAACACAAGGGCAACCCAAGTAAAAGAATAGATTAGACATAAAAGCAATTTTAAAGCAGCCTGATCCCTAGTTGCCTCATTTTCTCCAGAAAAAGGGAATAGAACTCATCTTCCTGTTCCATTTGCATGTTATTACACACTTAACACAGGGAAGAGGGACCAGGATCCCAGAGAACCAAACAATTTCTTTAAAAATAAACCTCTTGTCAGACACGGTGGTATATGCCTGTAATCCCAGCAGCTTAGAAGGCTGAAGCAGAAGGATCTCAAGTTCAAAGCCAGCCTCAGCAACTTAGAGAGGCCCTAAACAACTTAGCAAGATCCAGTTTCAAAATAAAATATAAAAAAGGGCTGGGGATGTAGCTCAGTGGTTAAGCGCTCCTGGGTTCAACCCCCGGCACCACAAATAAATAAATAAATAAATGCCTCTTAAACCATCTTTATCACCACTAGTCCCCTTGCCTGTGTGACTGTTACTCACCATGAAACTTCTTGTCAAGAATCATCTGTGATAATTTTCTTTCCACATCGGCCTAAAATCAAAGCACATGATTAAAGGGACCACATCACCCTGATATGAAAGCTTTGTAGAAAAGATCTTAGGGCAAATGGATTGAAAACCAAACAGCAACAATGCAACTTCAGCTCTGACATTTCCCATTCCCCGGGAAGCTTAGGAGCTTTCCAATAAGGCCCATCAGGTACAAATGCTATCCCTTCTACACCACCTCTTTCCCATCCCTACCCACCAGAAGGCCTCTGAACTCCTTACCTTAGAGAGTTTGATGAGGCTAGATATGTGTTCAATCTAAAAGGAAAGGCAGAGAGACACAACACTGAAAGTTTTACTTTTGCCTCCAATATGAGAAGCAGGGGACAGGAAATTGCTGTGTCTTTTGAACCTGTTGAATGTCTCTAAAAATTTTCCCTAGCCATGCTTAGCTTCCCTTATGCTGTCCATTTGCCTGATGTTACCATTACAGATAATAAACCCACTCCTGTCCCACATACCCAATACAGAAAATGAGTACCACATGCACAATGACTACAAAATCAAGAAAGAAACTGTACTCAGGGCACAAGCAGGTGCCATCTCACAAGTCTCTACTCCTCCTCCACTCATTTCCCATCAAGATAAACTGAGCTCTTGGTGGCCTCTTGCTCACCAGGCATAACCTTGGAAGTGAGCTCCTATTTTGTACAGATGTGAAAAGGGAGGTGGCTACAGTGGGAATGTATGGCCAAAACCAGACAGAATCCCCAGGATGGTTCTTACCTGTACTCGAGAAAAAGGTTCAATGACTCGGATCAGATTCTGCTCCAGTAAGTTATCATACAACTTGGCCAAGTGTGTGCTGATGATTGGGTCATCCCGGAGCTCTGCCCGGTAATCTGTCAGGGCCTGTCCAAAGAGCCAGCACAGAGATTGGAACAGAGAAGAACTTTAAAGTCACACTCCTCCTAACTTCCTGAGTAGCTGACTAGCCGTTCTAACTACATGGTTGAATGAAGTTCTGGGAGTTTTGAGATAAAAGAAAAGCCATTAACAAAGCAGAAAAAAAGGAATGTCAAACAAAAAGGTGAAGTCACAATCTTTCTATCTAAAACCTTCATGTCACCAGTTCAAATCATGTAAGCCCTAGGAGCAGTTTCACTTGTAAGCCAAATCAACTATATAAGCATTTTTCAGCATTTATTTCAAATAATTCTGAGTTTAAATGAGAAACGCTAAATTGCACAACAAGATCTTGGGAGTTTTGTGAGGAATATCAGTATAGTACAGCTCTGCTGTTAAAACAGAAAACCTAACCGATTTTGTTTAATCCTGATATTTCCCAAATATCTGATCACAGGACCCTTTTCCCAAGGAATCACTTGGAATAAAGGTGTTCCATGTAAGATCCAAAGCTGGGGGTAAAATGACAAACTATTTATTCATGTACATAACATATGTACCTTTAGCAATGGTTTCACTATCCAAATCTCACGTCCACTGTACTATAAATGTTTTAAAAAGCAGGCAAATCATACCAAGTAAGAGATGGCAAGAATCAGCAAGAGTCCTCAGGAAAATGATGAGTCTTGGGGATAATCCAGGCCACATGGCCTAGTATCCATCTACATGTTTTTTTTTTTTTCATTCTGGTTCTAGGAGGGTTTTTAGTTTTTGTTTTAGGGGTAGGAACTGGGGATTAAACCCAAGGGCACTTTATCACTAAGCTACATCCCCACTCCTTTGTATTTTGAGACAGGGTCTAAGTTGTTTAGGGCCTCTCTAAATTGCTGAGGCTGGTCTTGAACTTGTGATCCTCCTGCCTCAGCCTCTTTGAGTTGCTGGGATTACAGGTATGTGCCCCACATCTAGCTGGATCTAGGTTCTGTTTTTAAGTTGGTCACTCTAATCACACAAAGAATATATATACCTAAGACAAGTGTCTCTCCTTTTGAAACTTCCCAATAAGCAAATGGCATAGGAGTTGTTATGGTATGAAGTATCCCCCAAAAGCTCTTGTGGTAATGAAGGAATGAAAGTTATTGGGGGCATGTCCTAGAAGGGTTCATTTCCCTATGTAAGGGAGTAGTGCTCTGTTTCTTGGCTACCATGAGTGAAATAGTGTTCCTCTACCACACCATTCTGCCATGTTGTTGTGCCTCACCTTAGGCCCAGAGCAAGAGGTCATCCCATGAACCAAAATAAAGTTTTCCCCCTCTAAATTATTCTTGCGGGGTATTTTGGTCACAGCGATGAAAACTTGACTAACACATAAGTCAAAATCTAGAACATCATCCTGAGGAAGTTTCTCTTCTTTACAGTTTTATCATCCTGAGGAAGTTTCTTTAGGGCCAAATGTGCACATAAAACTTCTCTTTTGATCACAAAGAAGCAGACCTGACATTTCTGGAGCTGAAGGAATACCTATGATTATATTGTGTGAGATAAGCACTAGACTTGGAGTCAAACCATGATACATATAACTATGTGACTTGGGGCATCCTCCTGATTCCCTCAACCACAAAATGAAGATAAGAGCTTTGCTGTAAATAAGGATGACAGAGAGAACTTTTTGAAACTAAGAAGTATTATATATGATATATAATCTAAATCAACATAACAAGTTTCATTGTACAAAAGTGCTTAACTATTTCCTGGATTTGAAATTGTACTAAGGGCACATGGGATCACTTGATGCTATCTTTGCAACTTCTTATAAATCTATTTTTAAAAAGTTTTTAAATGGTCTTCCACCCCATTCCCTACCAACCCAATACCATGCTCACCTTTTCAAAATCTGCCAGCGATCTGTTCTTGCTAGCCTGAGCCACGCATTTTAATGCTTCTGTCTGAGAATAAAGAGATAAATCATAAAAATGATCTATTTTGCATGTTTACATACACCCAAAAAAGTCTCAGAGATAATATGTTTATATCCACAGAACTTGTGCTATAAGGATTCTTTATCAGAGGCCTGGGCTGAAAAGCTAAAAGGATTAAATATCACTGTATGCCAACCATTTTCCTTTTGAAATCTCAAGTGACTTAGAAGTCTCCCAAAAAGACCTTGATACAGAATTCTCCAGATATGACAAGCTGAAAGGGAAAAATGACAGAACTGTGATTTCTCTCCCCTTCCTCTAAGAATCCTTATCTCCATACCTACCCAACTCCTTCCTGTGCTCAAACATGAGTATACACCTGTGCTTTATCAAGATCCATTCTACCAAGTTCGATACAAGGCACTGAATGAGGTCTATTTTATTAGGATTAAGGTATTAATATATTCTACATATTATACTTGAACATTAAAACCCTACAAAGGGGGCTGAGGCTGTAGCTCAGTGACAGAGCACTTGCCTAGAACGTGTGAGGCATTGGGTTCGATCCTTAGCACCACATAAAAATAAATAAAATAAAGGTATTTTGTCCATCTATAACTTAAAAAAATTATAGAGAGAGTATTAGAGATACATTCAATGGCTAAGGGCAACGTTTTTTAGGGAGTGGGGAGTATTACTGGAGATGAAATCCAGGGCTTGGGGCATGCTCAGCAAGGACTCAGCCATTGAGCTATATTCCCAGCCCAATAAGGGCAATTTTTAACCTAATTATAAAATTATAGTCCAAGCTATTAAGTCTACTTAGCAAGAAATTAGAAATACCCATCTTTCTAGATCAGCCCGACTCCTGGTTGAAAGTTGTCATCAAGGCTCAAAGAGACAGAAGGAGCTCCCCTGTGTCAGCTTACATACTTAAATAGGGATGCCTTATATAGCAGACTAAGTGGTACAAGGCTATCAAGAACAGTTTATCTCCAGCATCTGTTTTGTAGACAGAACAAATGTCATCATGAGGAAAGCCTGGAATTTAGAGCCAGATAACCCAAGTTCAAAGTCTGGCTCCACCTTTTATTAGCTATCTAATCTGATCCTGAACACACGACCTATCTGAGCCTATCTCAACTGTAGTCCTTAGGAAAGTACATCTTTCACTACAGTGATAACCAGTATTCTTGAGGCCCAAAATAGGAACTAACCTGAAACTTTTGTTAATACAAAACCAATTAGGGTCACTTGTCAAAAAAAGAAATCATCTGTTGTGGTCATTCCTCCAGAGATGTAGTGAGATGGCCAATCTGTTGTTCAGAAACAAATCCATTTGAAATCCAAAAGATTACTTTTATTTAACTAGTGATAATTGAGCAAAAATGGGTATAACAAATCTTAGATATCATCTTCACAAAGGTGAAAATTGCTTGCTCTCAGAACTTATACTCAACCAGGCATGGGGGTGAATGTTTGTAATCCCAGCAAATCAGGAGGCTGAGACAGGAGGATCACAAATCCGAGGCTAAGCTTGGCAATTTTGTGAGACCCTAACTCAAAAATTTTTTAAAAAACTAAAAAGGGCTGGAGTGTAGCTCAGTGGTAAAGCAACCCTGGGTTCACTGCCTACTACCAAAAACAAAAAGAAGGGCTACCAACAATCAAAGGTCCTTTTTGCATCACACTTAAAACTCAAGGCTTGAATTGAATAGTATGGGTCTCAAAATCTAGTTTTTACAACAAATAATCAGACCTCCCTAAAGCACACATGTTCCAGACCTAACCACACTCCTGACTCAGAGAATCCAACAGGTCATATATTCTGCACGTTAAATCTGCAGGCTCATGAGACAGATCAATGTTAAATGCAACCTAACTCACTGTAGCATCTGTGAATGCTACAGTTCAGTTCTGTAACTACCTTAAACCACCTTATGTCTGTAAAAGCACCAAATACCGACTTTGTGGGTCAAGAATCCAACAGTATAGGAAAAACACTAAATGGGCTTCAGGGAAGGAAACAGGTGGGGAAGCGGAAAGAGCAAAATGGAGACCTGAAGAGCTCTGGTCTCACCAAACATCATGAATCTGACAACATGCTGGTCTCATATGAAGTAGAACTGCAGTCAATACATTTCCTACCTGCCTCCCTGCATACCGAAGTGCAAGTTTCCCGCTCACCAAAGCCTGGACATCTTCTGGGCTAGAAAAAAAAAGATATACTTGGTCAACTGCTCCAGGATGTTATGATTCTAAATACAGGTTTCAGTGAACTTCCACTATAAAGACTGCCCAAAGAAGGGCTGGGGCTATAGCTCAGTGGCTGAGCGCTTGCCTAGCATGTGTGAGGCATTGATTTGATCCTTAGCACCACATAAAAAATAAATTAATAAACAAAGATATTAAAAAAAAAAAAAGACCGCCCAAAGAAAAAAATCAGCCCCAACCCCTAAAACCTATATATTCCTCACATTACAGAAGCTAGGCTTTCTTCTTTCTGGGCTAAAGGTCAGTAATGAAAAATAGAAAAATTCCAACACTAAAAAGGAAGCCCAATTGAACCTACCAAAAACAATAGGCCAAACAGGTAGAACAGGAAGTATAAGTCAAATTCCAGTATAACAGGTCTTACCAAAATACAACCCATATGTAATCCAAAGATCCAGAATCCCAGCCAATATTTTATTAATTCCCAATAAAATTAGGATAATTTTTTTAAAAAAAGATGTCATACTTATTGTTGTCCTCTCTTTCAAATGTCTCTTACCCTATCCTTCATATTCTGGGTAACCCAGTTTGTTTGGCATAGTCTGTTAGTTACTTTTAGTCCTATGGTTAAGCACCAATGAGGACAGAGTCTCTGAAGGATAAGGAGACTTCTCCAAGAGGAGATAGGAAAGGGATTCCTACAATCTGTCTCCTGAGTCTGAAAGACTAGCAAGCAAAGTGCTCTAGAACAGCTCTGATCCTCCCACTCTACCTCAACCAGCCTCGGAGGCTACAGGTGCTACCACATATATAACTGGCTAAACTCCCTGCCCAAGTCATTTGTCACAGTAGACAAACTTGGCTGAAGGACTACAGTTCTTATATTCCAGAGTTAATGTGCACCTACGTGTTGAGCATGATTTTGCACAGCAACATGTACTTCAAAGATGTGATGGCCTTGGGGCTATCGATGGAGTCATAACCCTCAAATGCCTCATAAAAGTATGAGTATGCAGTTTTCCAGTCCTTCTCCTCTGCTGCATGGATAATACCTGGGCATTGAAGAAAAAAGAAATAAGATCCAAACAAAATAAAAAAACTATAAAAGATTAGCTGTATCAACCTACTGATAAGGTCAAGAGAGACTAAAGAGGGCTAGGGCTGGGGCTGGGGCTCAGTGGTAGCACGCTCGCCTAGCAGGTGCAGGGCCCTGGGTTCAATCCTCAGCACCACATAAAAATAAATAAAAAATAAAAGTATTGTGTCCAACTACAACTAAAAGATAAATATTAAAAAAAAAATTAGAGAGAGAGAGAGAGAGAGGGGGAGAGAGGGAGACACTAAAGAGCCAGGCAGATCACAAGTTTGAGGCCAGCCTCAGTAACTTAGCGAAACTCTGTTTCAAAATAAATAAAAAGGGCTGGGGATGTGCTCAGTGGTTAAGTGCCCCTGGGTTCAATTCCTGGTAAAAGCAATGATAAAGAACCTGCTTAAAGTTACAATCAACAAGTGAAAGCTGGGATTAGAACCCAAGCTGTTTCTAGTCTCTCAGCTCAACCTCATATTAAATTCCCAAAGGAGTTAGAGATCCAACTCAATGTTGATCCTAAAAAGATAAAGTGCACCATCTTTCTCCCATGCCTACCACCATCCTAGTTCTGCTTTCTTTTAGAGCCATTGGCAAAAGTCATTTACCCTCCATGACATCACCTACACAGGGTCAGAGAGTTGACCCAAACACACCTAGGTAACTGAATAACTGTTATTGTGAACAAAACATCAACAATTTATTATCTTCATAATAAAACAAAATGAAACAGCACTGGGTCACTTTCTCTTATCATTTCCCAATTCAAAATGCTTAGATCTCTTAATAGCCAGCATTCTCTTAGATCTGCAGTTAAGCTCAACACACACCTAAGCCTCAGCACCCTCTTTATTTTTAGCCTTTTCATGGAAAATCTGCTTAGTCTTCCCATCACAGTCACTATGTTTCCTGTCATAACATCACTTTCCCTGTGCATACAGAGAATCCTTGCCCTTCTTGTACTGTGTCACTTTATGGGTTGTTTGTCACACTTCTTTCAGAATATCCAACAGGTTTTAGGAACATCCACTATGTTTGCAAAGAAATAACATTAACTACTTCACGATAGTATTAAAAAAAAATCAAACTTAGAAAAGTTAAGGAAGCTTTCATAAGGGGCAAAAAAAAAAAAAAAAAAAAAAACCCAATTCCTTTATTTCCATCTCAAACATTTGTCATTAATGGATGTGCTTTTGCCTAGATGAAATCAGTGCATGTTATTTCACATAATGCCAAATCCATAAACTTAATTATACATGGTTAAGCAGTATTCCCTTAGGCTGATACTATAGTTCACTTCATCAATTCTCTACTGTTCAGAAGGTGGGTTTGTTCCCAATGAACCAACTATATTAAACCCACTATTACTTCCAATCTATTCCATCACTTGGAATAATATAAAAATTAGTTCTTTCCAGCTTGAGATGCAACTAAGCCCTAAAATTCTGCACTTCTTTGTATTAACTCCAACTGTCTAGTCCCTAATGAAGTTACAGACCTCTATCCCAACCATTTGTCTACCACAGTGCTTCCAACATTTTTCACATCAAGATACACACAGAAGAGTACTTAGCACAGTAGAATATAAAGGTGAAGCTGTTCACATGTGGTCCCAAGGAATCAATGTTTTGACACACCTTTAACCCACCTACAACAAACCTGTGGCACATGGAATGCTTGCTTACTGGGAATTCTGACTTAACCAATTACTGAATTAAGCCCTTTACCCTGCTTAAAAGGGGTACATTTTGAGACTGGAGGTATTAAATCTCTTTTCCATTACTCTTCTTTTTTATTTATATTTATATATACAAATAATCACCTTTTGAACGTCTTTTTTTGTATAATAGTATATTTGAAATATTATACATAAATTGAATAAGTATAACTTGTTCTAATTAGATCCATTATTGTGGTTGTACACAATGTGGTTACATTGATTGTATATTTATATATGAGGATAAGAAAGATATGTTGATTCATTCTACTATCTTTCCTATTACCATCCCCCTCCCTTCCCTTCATTCCCCTTTGTCTGGTCCAATTAACTTCTAATCTTCTCTCTTGTTGTGGGTTAGCATCCATATCAGAGAATGTTCTGCCTTTGGTTTTTTTGGGACTGGCCTATTTCACTTAGCATAATACTCCCTAGTTCCATCCATTTACTGGCAAATGCTATAATTCCATTCTTCTTTAAGGCTGAGTAATATTCCATTGTGTATATACACCACATTTTCTTTATCCACTCATCTATTGAAGGGCACCTAGGTTGGTTCCATAGCTTGGTTATTATGAATTGAGCTGCTATAAACACTTAAGTGGCTGAGTCACTATAATATGCTGATTTTAAGTCCTTTGAGTATAAACCAAGGAGTAGGATAACTGGGCCAAATGGTGATTACACTCTAAGTTTTCTAAGGAATCTCCATACTGCTTTCCAGAGAGGTTGTACCACTTTGCATTCCCATCAGAAATGTATAAGTGAACCTCTTTCCCCACATCCTCTTCAACACTTATTACTGCTTGTATTCTTGATAATTGCCATTCTGACTGGGGTGAGATGGATGAAATCTCAGTGTAGTTTTGATTTGCACTTCTCTAATTGCCAGAGATGTTGAACATTTTTTCATAAATCTTCCGACCATTCGTATTTCTTCTTCTATGAAATGCCTGTTCAGTTCCTTGGCCCATTTATTGATAGGATTATTTATTTATTTATTTTTGGTATTAAGTTTTTTAAGTTCATTGTAGATCCTGGATATTCATGCTCTGACTGAGGTGCTGGTGATAAAGATTTTCTCCCATTCTGTAAGATTTCTGTTCATGTTCCTGATTGTTTCCTTTGCTATGAAAAAGCTTTTTTTTGGGGGGGTGGGGCGGGGGGCAGGGACTAGGGACTGAACTCAGGGGCACTTGACCACTTAGCCACATCCCCAGCTCTATTTTATATTTTACTTACAGACAGGGTCTCACTGAGTTGCTTAGCACTTCGCCATTGCTGAGGCTGGCTTTGAACTCCCAATCCTCCAGTCTCAGCCTCCCGAGCCACTGGGATTACAGGCATGCACCACTGTACCCGGCTACTATGAAAAACTTTTTAGGGGGCTGGGGTTGTAGCTCAGTGGTACAACACTTGCCTCACATGTGTGAGGCACTGGGTTCAATCCTCAGCACCACATAAAAATAAATAAAATATTTCATGTTCATGTACAACTTAAAAAAAAAAAAAAGGAAAAGGAAAAGCTTTTTAGGGGACCCCAATAAATTTTTTTTTTAAAGAAAGCTTTTTAATCTGATACAATCCCATTTATTTATTCTTTTTGGGGGGCTCTTTTCAGTTTATTGCATGAAGGAGTTACACTAGTCCAAGTTAAAAACGGACCCCACTGGTTACATTATACAAGCTGTGAGGTTTTTAAACTTGTGACAAGGGACAGAAGGGCAATTCTACTCATTGTAAGGAAATCCTCACTTAAGCTTCAGTGAGCCACAAGTACTTAAAACCCATGAACCTTCAGCTGATTGTCCTTAGCCAGTCCAATCAATACTGGGAACTGGCATATGTTCTTGCGTTGGTCACCCTGTAGCTGAATTACTTCTCTGTATTCTGGATGCTCAACTACAGTACCATTGCAGGCAAATTTCTTCCTAAATGCCTTCACTAGTTTCTTTCTATCATAATCATCAGTGATCCCTTGAACTGTAGTAAGGTTCTTCCTGCCATTTCTCTGTTGAATTCTTAAATGGATAATAAATCCTCAGTGCCAGCAAGAAGCAGGTCATCACCCTTACTTGCATCGGCAGAGGGGAAAGAATGGAGGTTCTGAATAGCAGACATGCGATACAATTCCTTTTCCTTGGCAGAAATGGCTACAGAAGGTGGTTCCAGGAGTGGGGAACGGGTGTCGGGAAGTGAGGATGCTCCAGGGGGAGGCTGCTGAGACTTCGGTGGCGGCTCAGTAAGTAGGCCCATCTATTTATTCTTGATTTTACTTCTTGCACTTTAAAAATCTTATTGAAGGACTGGGGTTGTGGCTCAGTGGTAGAGCATCTGCCTTGCACACATAAGGCACTGGGGTTCGATCCTCATCATCACATAAAAATAAATAAAATAAAGATATTGTGTCCAGTTACATCTAAAAAAAAATTTTTAAAAAAATCTTATTGAAGGGCTGGGGTTGTGGCTCAGTGGTAGAGCACCTGCCTTGCACGCATGAGGCACTGGGTTCGATCCTCAGCACCACATAAAAATAAATAAAAGTACTGTGTCCATCTACAACTAAAAAAAATTTTTTTAAAAAAATCTTATTGAATAAGTCAGTTCCTAAGCTGACATGGTGGAGAGTTGGGCCTACTTCTTCCTCTAGTAGGCGCAGAGTGTCTGGTCTAATGCCTAAGTCCTGATCCATTTTGATATCAAAAGATATCTTGTCCATTTATAACTGAAAATATTAATTTTTGTGAAGTGTGAGATAGAGGTTCAATTTCATTCTACGACACATAGATTTCCAGATTTCCCAGCATCATCTGTTGAAGAGGCTATCTTTTCTCCATGTATGTTTATGGCACCTTTGTCTAGTATGAGATGAATGAATTTACGTAGGTTTGTTTCTGTGTCTTCTTATCTGTTCCACTGGTCTTCATGTTTGCTTTTGTGCCAATACCATGCCGTTTTTGTAACTATCCCTCTATAGTATAATTTAAGGTCTGGTATTGTGATGCCTCCTGCATCACTTTTCTTGCTAAGGGTGCTTTGGCAATTCTGGGCCTCTTACATTTCCAAATGAATTTCATGACTACTTTCTATATTTCTATGAAGAACATCATTGGAATTTCAATAGGAATTGCATTTAATCTGTATAGCACTTTTGGTAGTATAGCCATTTTGACAATATTAATTCTGGCTATTCAGGAACATGGAAGGTCTTCCCATCTTCTAAGGTCTTTTTCAATTTCTTTCTTTAATGTTCTCTAGTTTTCACTATAGAAGCCTTTCACCTCTTTTGTTAGATTGATTCCCAAATATTTTTTTCTTCTTCCTCTAGTAGGCGCAGAGTTGAGGCTATTGTGAATGGGATAGTTTTCCTGATTTCTCTTTCAGCTGATTCGTCATTGATGCACAGGGAATCAACTGATTTATGGGTGTTAATTTTATATCCTGCTACTTCACTGAATTCATTTATGAGTTCTAGAAGCTTTCTAGTGGAGTTTTTTAGGTCTTCTAAATATATGTAGTCAGCAAATAGGGATTGTTTGAGCTCTTCTTTTCCTATTCAAATCACTTTAATTCTATTACTCTTCTAAACTAGAGAGCTGAAGGAAAATGTGTCCCTCTCTAAAGTCATGGAAAGCCCCTAAAGGAACCCAGCAAAATTAAGCCAGGTACAGTGGTGCACACCTGTAATCCCAGCAACTCAGAAGGCTGAGACGCAGAAGTGCAAGTTAGGACCCTCAGCAACTTACTCAACAAGGCTCTAAGCAACTTAGCAAGACCCTGTCTCAAAAAATAAAAAGGGCTGGGGATGTGGCTCAGTGACAAAGTGTTTCTGTGTTCAATCATCAATATCAAAAAATAAAGAAATAAAAAAAAATAAACAACCAATTATTAATGCTGCCAAACTAAATAAGGCACATCCCCACTGAACCACATCCCTCAGGACAGAGCTAGGAGCTAACAGATCATACCCAAAATAAGTCTAGTTAAAAAAAGGTTGCGGGGGTGGCCTGGGGTTGTGGCTCAGTTGTAGAGCGCTTACCTAGCATGTGTGAGGCACTGGGTTAGATTCTCAGCACCATGTTAAAAAAAATTTAAAAAAAAAAAAAAAAGATACCATGTCCATTTACAGTTGAAAATATTAATTAAATAAAAAGCCCAAGAGCTGACATATTGTTCTCTCCAACACATTAGTAAACAAGGGCCATGTTTTTATCAGGAATATCATGGTAAGCACGAAGTTTATTTATAGAAAAACAAAAAACTAGACTCACTTATTCAACACAAACATTAATAAGCACCTGCCGTGCTAGGGTTGTGGCTCAGTGGTAGAGCGCTCGCCTAGCATACATGAGACACTGGGTTCAATCCTTAGCACCCTAAAAATAAATAAATAAAGATATTGTGTTCACCTACAAATATAATATATATATATGTAGGACTGGGGTTGTGGCTCAGCAGTAGAGCCCTCATATTGCACGAGCAAGGCCTTGGGTTCGATCCTCAACACCACATAAAAATAAATAAATAAAATAAAGGTATTCTATCCAACTATAACTAAAAAATAAAATATTTTAAAAAGTAAAAAAATAAAATTCTCTCTCTCTCTCTCTCTTTTGGTAGGGAAGTCCAAAATCAAAGAGGAAGGTACAAAGGAGGAAAGGAGACATCTGAACTAGATCCAGATGAATACATGAGTTTGCAATGGATGCGAGGTAAAGAGAGAAATTTTAAGCAAAGACGACAAATATAGACAGAAGCAGGAAGTAACATGGAATACCCAGAGACCATGAAACCTTTCAGTGACTAAGACTAAATCCAGAGGTTAGGATGAAAAGGAAAGGATGCCTTCCTTTTGAATATCATGTTAAAGTAACATTTACTTTAACCACTAGAGATTTTGCGGGGGCAGTCCCAGAGATCGAACTCAGGGGTGCTCAACCACTGAGCCACATCCCCAGCCCTATTCTGTATTTTATTTAGAGACAGGGTCTACTGAGTTGCTTAGTGCCTCATAATTGCAGAGGCGGGCTTTGAACTCGCGATCGTCCTTGTCTCGGCCTCCCGAGCCGCTGGGATTATAGGATTGTTCCACCAAGCCCAGCACTATTGGAGAATTTTAAACAAAGGAATTACAAAACAGATTTGGTTTCAAAAAAATGACATTGAGGCCAGATGAGGATGGATTAGAAAAAAATGACTAGTGACAGTTACACCAGTAAAAGACAATTAAAGCCTAATTACCACGATGTTAAAATGATAAAAAGAGCAAATATGGAGGCAGTTTCAAAATGATCTGCTAACTGACTGGTTTGAGGGGAAAAAAAGGAAAAGAGACAAAATTACTCTGATTATGAAAGCTTGAACAACTAAGTCAATGATGCCATTAACAATGAAATGAAATCCAGAAATGACAGCTGGAGAAGGGAGTTGGATGTTAAGTTTGGATGTTAGTTTTTGATAAGTTCCCACTGAGATAGCAATGTGATAGTTAGGTATGTATATCCTTTAAGCAGCTAGAATTTTAGATCTAGTATTTAGATCTAGAGAGGGAAGCTACTAGAAATCTAGATGAGGAGACCAATAATGGCAGTAAAACCATGAGAGAATATAGGAGTAGAGAGAAAACAGGAAAAACAGGAAGGGAAACAAAGCTAAGAAAGAAACACTGAGGAACAGACACAGTTAAAGGGCAGTTGGAAGGAAAAGAAAATGGCAACATGGGGCCACAAATAATAGTCAAAGGAGGCAAACCAAGAAGATGGTGATGTCAAGGAAGTCTAGGGTTCAAAAGGGCTGAACCCTCATCCCCAAAAGTCAGAGATTATAAGGGAGTTGACTTCTTCAAGGAATCAGCTGAAACACAAAGTAAGGGGCTAGGGTTGTGGCTCAGAGGTAGAGCACTTGCCTAGCTTGTGTGAGGCACTGGGTTCAATCCTCAGTACCGCATAAAAATAAATAAGATAAAGGTATTGTGTCCATCTACAACTAAAAGAAAAAAGAAACACAAAATAAGGATACTCTTTCAACTTTTTCAATAAACTTGACACAAAGGCAAAAGCAGCAATTTACAACAGAGAAAAGGCTGTGCTTTTTCAGCTGGAGCAGTTCAGAGACTGAGAAGCAAATTTTGAGAGGAATGACTAAAGACATAAAATGGAACAAGAGAAAGGTGGAAAGCTTATTCTTGACAAGGGGTAAAAGTGGATAGTATACAAATTCTGTAGAGAAAAGAGAAATAAAGAAGGCTCACATTCAAAATGCCATCTATTTCTTTTGAAAAGTAGGAAAGAAGTTCACCTCTTGACCATAAAGGAAGGGTTCACCCTTAGTAGCTCAAAGTGGCAATACTTGGTTTAAGGTGAGTACTGTGATAAGGGCTTCACACTCATCACCTTGTTTAATTCTCACCACAATTCTATAAAGAGGTACAATTATTTTCACCATTTCATAGATGAGTTAAAGGTAAAGATAAATTAAGTAATTTTCCCAAGACCAAATACCTATAAATCAGCAGACCTAACTATTAACCAAGGAAAGGCTGTTCCTAGATCTGAGAGGCAAGATGGGCATATATTATCTTTGATAGATGAGACAGATAACATCAGTGCTTAAACTAGTCTTTTGAGCCAGGTGCAGTGGTGCACACCTGTAATGCCAGCAAACTCAGGAGGCTGAGGCAGGAAGATAGCTAAATTTGAGGCCAGCCTTGAGCAACTTAAAGAAACTCTAAGCAACTTAGCAAAACTTTGTCTCAAATTTTTAAAAAATAAAATAAAATACAAAAGACTAAAAGAAAAGACTGTGATATAGCTCAGTGGTAGAGCACCCCTATTACTACCAAAATAAACAAAAAACAAAAACAAAAAAGTACTATTCTTCTACCTCCAATTTAGCACTCCTTCAGTAATGATGCCTCTGGTGAAAAAAAGATGCTGAATACAAGAAAAAGTTTTTCACCTGCCAATCCACTGCTTCCTAACACCAACATTCACACACTCCATCAGAAAGCTACATACTACACACAATTAAGGTCCTTTTAAAAATTCAATAAGTTTTATGAAGGTCTGCAAGAGTTAACAGACTTGGATTAAGCCAATCTTAAAAGAGAAATGCTACCATGCTGAGTGTAAGCAGCTAATAGGAAAATTAAGGGAGACTTTCAAACCTCAGTGAGACCTCTCTAAGGTTTGGTTCTAACAGTCATATTGCCTGGCTAAGAAATGATAGGCATATTTTTAATATATTTAAGGCACTCAATAGGAAGGGAACAGCTGGTTAGAAAGGTAGCCTTCTAATTGGTTTCTTTGAGTCAAATCAGCCCATTATATTCTCCAGCCCCAAATCCCAATCCTTCCATACCTAAGACAAGATGAGCTCTAAGAAAACACATCCCAGGAATAGCTATGAGGGTTACCTGACTGCATGTCCAAGGTGGCCTGCAATTTAGGGGGACAGTAGATGGCATTTGCTGTGGTTCGAGCAGAGGTTAAGGCAGCTCGAGCTTTCGGCAGATTGCTCAGGGCATGGTATGTTTTGCTTTCTAAAAGTTGTACTTCCACCAAAAGGGCTTTGTCATCCATCTTTTTCAACTCCCGCAGCAACTGAGAACCTGGAAGAGGAAAAAATGTATCTCTTTGTTAACCATAATCATAATACCATATTGCTGAAAAATCTCTCTCTCACCTTAATAACACTTGAGATAAAGAAATCTGCCTGAACTCAAAAAAGTTACCTTTAGAGCCCTTGAAAGAATTGTTTTCCTCTAATGTGCTACCTTCTAAAAAAGAAACACACATCTCATTGAAACTATTCTGCTTCCCAAGGACAGTATTGAAGCCAAGAGCCCTCTAAGCTCACTCCTAAGATTTAAATATAGTGGGAACCTCTACCCATAAAATACTAAAACTAGTTATCCAGTTCAGACACGGACTTGACCTCACTCATTCCCTGTCCAGCAATCATAAGACTATACCAGAAACACTAGGCACTAGGGCTGTTGGGGAAAGTAAAGAGTTCTGGATATGCCAGTGTTCTTGATATAAATATGCCTAGTTCCCCCATCCTGCATGAGAATGTCAAGAACCAAAAGATTTATGCCACAAACAAAAATTAACTAAAAACAGACCAAAGAACTAAAACTTCATAAAAATAAAATAAAAGTATTGTGTATAAAAAAAAGCTTTAAAAACAAAAAAGGTGAAAAAAATAACCCACAAAATAGCAAAAAATATTTGCAAATCATAGATCTGGTAAGGGACTTGTATCCAGAGTAAAACAAATAAGTAACTCAATTTTTAAATGTCCAAAGGATTTAAACAGACATTACTCCAAAGACATACAAATGAGCAACAAGTACATGAAAAGATGTTCAACATCATCAGCAATTAAGGAAATGCAAATCAACACCATAATGAAATACCAGTACATATATATAGGAGAACTAAAATAAAAAAGAGACAGTATTGATGAGGATGTAGAGAAACTATAACTCCGCTTATACATTGCTGGTGATAATGTAAAATGGTACATCCATTTTGGAAAACTCCTTGACAGTCCCTCAAAAAGATAAACAGTTACCATGTGACCTGGCAATTTCACTTCTGGATATATACACACACAAAAAAAAAACATATCGGGGGCTGAGGCTATAGCTCAGTGGCAGAGCACTTGCCTAGCATGTGTGAGGCACTGGGTTCAATCCTTAGCACCACATAAAAGTAAATAAAATAAAGGCATTCTGTCCATCTATAACTACAAAAAAAAAAAAGAAAGAAAGAAAAGAAAACCATATCCACCTGAAACCTCTTCACAATAGTATTCATAATAGTCAAAAAGTAAGAACAACTCCAAATGCCACCAAATGATAGGTAAAATGTAAAACACCCAATAGACTATTATTAAGCAATAAAAAGAAATAAAATACTGATTATGCTACAACATAGATAAACCTTAAAAACATTATGCCAAGTAAAAGAAGCTTATCACAAAAGACCACATGTTATGCTATCCTCCAGTTGCCCAGTTGCCCTGTACGTGCACTAAGTATGTGTGGAGAATTATTAGAGAGTGACTGCTAATGGGCACAGTTTCTTTCTGGGGTGATGAAAAAATTCTGAAATTAGATAGTGGTGATGGTTGCGCAACTTACTGAATATACTAAAAAACCAATGGCCAGGCGTGGTGGTACATGCCTATAATCACAGCAAGCACTGGAGGCTGAGGCAGGAGAATCCTGAGTTCAAAGCCAGACTCAGCAACTTAGTAAGCCCTAAGTAACTCAGCAAGACCCTGTCTCTAAATAAAATATTTAAAAGGGCTAGGGATGTGACTCAGTTGTTGAGTGCCCCTGGGTTCAATCTCTTGTACAAAAAACAAACAAACAAACACAATGAATCATATACTTTAAAAGAGTGACCTATTTGTTTAAAACATATTAATTGCCATTTCTGACAGATAATATACTGGCAATCTATTCAAATTAATAGATCATAAAGGCCATTTTCTTCTGTTTGGGGAAAATTGGTAGATCTGGGGAAAATAGTCCAGATCTACCAATTAGTAAAAACTAGCAGCAGGGAAAGAGTTCAGGCTACACAGTGAATGCCTTCAACTGGCCCACTTTGGCCTCCAAACATATTTGCACTCAAAATTCACTTTTTGATTTAATAGATTGTAAGTACAATTAAAAACAAATGTAGCATATGTAATACTTTTTAAACATTTTCAATTTAAATATTAAATCTGGCGAGGTGCAGTGGCACGCACCTGTAATCCCAGCAACTCAGGAGGCTGATGCAGGAGGATCACGAGTCCAAAGCCAGACTCGGCAACTTAATGAAGCCCTAAGAAATTTAGCAAGAACCTGTCTCAAAAAATAAAAAATGAGGGGAATGTGACTCAGTGGCTAAGCACCCCTGGGTTTAATCCCCAGCACCAAAAAAAAAAAATTAAATCTGCAATTTAATACGGTGCTATATACAAAACAGAAATATTGAAAAGAACTTCAGCTACTTCAATGGAATGGACTGTTCAAACTCAAGGAAACAAAAACTGACACGTTTGTTCTCTAAATTTAACAGAATAACTATAGCCAGTTTCTCAGAACTTTCAAATAGCATTTTTCCATGACAAAGTCCATAAATGTAAACTACCTTGAATCCTCAGAAGTAGGTAGAATATAAATTTTTAATAGTTAATTAATAAGAATAGCCAGGTTTAGAATATAATCATTTAGCTAACTAAGATGTCTTATTAATTTCTACCAGTTTACTTACCCAAATGCAAAGCTTCCTGGTACCTCTTGGTATCAAAGTACAAAGACACCAGTCTTGCCTAGGAAAGAGAAAAGGCATTGACTGAAGGAAGGAAAAAAAAAAAAAAGCCACAGAAAGAAATCAAAGATCAACAGTCACAGAACTGTTACTGTTGAATATCCATGTCCTGATGATACCATCAAATGCAGCATAACAAATGATCCAGACCCCAGTATTGTCTCCTATTATTGCCAAAGACTGTTAACTTTACCATGTTGCTGCTTTAGAAAGTTTATCTCAAAACTTCAACCAGGGCAACTCTCACAAATGAGACAACTTTCAGTGACTTATTTCAGTGATAATCTTTTAGTAAATGGATAATACAAAGTTGTTGAAGATGCTTTTGATCAGGATGGTATTACTTATATTCACTAATGTCTGAGAACTGAAATCAGTGCTAATGTGGATACATACCTCCAAAGCTTGGCGTAAGAAAGTCCTTTTCTCTGATTTGGCCCATTCAATGCACTCTAAACACAACTCAACCTGCAATAAAGACAGTACATGCAACATTATATCCTCATATTCTTCCAATCAACTATGCTTTGGAGAACAGAAGAGCTTTAATTCCTCCTCACGAATTACCCACATTGCTCTATTAAGTGTCTGATACACAGTGTCTCAAATATATAAAGGGTACATCATAATAGAGAATCAACTTGGCGTTTTACACATAAAATCTCTTTTGTGTTTAAACTGCTCTTTTGGAAAAGAGCTTCCTCTTTAAGACTCTTCTAGCTAGGTGCAGTGGCACAGACTACTCAAGAGGCTAAGGCTAGAGGATCCAAGTTTGAGACCAGCCTCAATTATCTTAATAAGATCTCAAAATAAAAATAAAAAGGACTAGGTTCAATGACCAGTACCAAAAAGAAAAGGAAAAAAAAAAGACTCTTCTAGGATCCACCCAGAACTCTCCAAAACACATGTAGCCCTATAGTGTGTATTTTGGGGGAAAGCTTAGAATTTTTAAAGCCAAAATTTCTCCCAGAATAGTTGGAAATAGTAATGGCAATGTGCATTTGTGAATATACTGCAGTAAAGGAGAGATGTTCTCAGCCTACTCACAAATGCTGGTTCTTTTCAGATTCTAAGTACAACTAACCAATTCATCATCACCCACAAAGCAAACAGATACAGTAAACTTAGCTTGTGTTAAAGGAGTTAAAAAAAAATAGCATAAAATTTAAAAGGGCTCTTAAGCTTTATTTAAAGGAACTCTGGAACCTCCAGTTCTGTCACCCAAGCAGTGATGTAAGATACAAAGTAACTGATACAAAACCATGTTCTATGCTAGCCTAGCAGACCATCAGATATCTCTGATAGACCAGGTTTGACAAAGTACCTATGAAGTACTACAGATATTATGTCACTTCTACTACTATGAGTTTTGTATGAAGATTGCTAATTAGATCATAAGGGGAAAAAAAACCTCAATTTTCCAGAAAACTAAGTGCTAATATAATATTATAAATTCAAAATTCTCTTAAGAGACCCAGGGACTCAGGAGGCTAAGGGAGGAGGATCACAAGTTCAAAGCTAGCCTCAGCACCTTAGCAAGGCCCTGCCTCAAAATAAAAAATTATATCGGCCTGGCAACTTAGCTCAGTGGTAAACTGCCTCTGGGTTCAAATCTCAGTTCCTAAATAAATAAATATATCGATCTTTTGCCTTTAGATCCTAAATTCAAGCTCAGCAATAAACTAATGGTATTTAGATGATTCACCACTAAGATGAAATCCTCACTGCAGCCCTCTAGTGGCTAATCTCATAAACATTCTACAAAAATAAGAACCCAAAACTAAACCAAAAGCAAGGCAATCAAATTTCGGAGTTTTGAGGTAAGTTCTAAAAAAACAAACTCAAAGTAATATCTCTGTTCATAATATATGGAACTGAAAATATTTTTAACAAAAAAAAAATACAAGAGTCTTAAGTCCCACATGCCTAAGAAATGCCTATTAGTTTTACTCAAAGAGCTTTTTTAAATGACAAAAATGGATGCCTGGAACTTGGTACATTCCTCTATATTAAGTTACACTTCAATAAACACTCTGAAATATATATCTAACTAAGAAATACATAATTCTACCCCAAGATTTCACCTACTTTAATTTCCCTGATAGTCCAGATATTTTCCTTTCTTTCTTTCTGTGCTGGGGTTGGAACCCAGGGGTGCTTTACCACAAGATTCATTCCCAGCTCTTTTTACTTGTCATTTTGAGTCAGGGTCTCACCAAATTGGTGAGGCTGCCTCCAACCTGTGATCCTTCTACCTCAGCCTAATACTCATGATATGAAGTGACAGGCACAAGGTCACATAATACCTACTGGGACCAGAACTTATCCCTACCCCCAGTGCTCTTTTTACCTCAACCCAGACTTAAGGTCAGCACTCTATTTTCAATTAGAGTACATAATTTGCATTATATAGAACTGTAATTAGTGAAACCACCACTTCAGTTCCCAGAAAAAAATTTATAAAGGCCACTAAGCTTTGCTATAGTTTTTTGTGTGAGAGGCTTTGTGCTTTGTTAATGGTAACAGTGACTGACAAAGGGCATAAGCCCAGGCTTCTGGAAGAAAGCCCTGACTTGAATTCAAAAAGCTCAACATAATCAAAATTAAGGATTTAAGTTTTAAACTATTACACTAAGCCATTTCTTTACTTGTTTTGGGGGGGTAGAGCAGTAGGTTGTGTTTTTTGTTTTTGTTTTTTGTTTGAGAGAGAGAGAGAGAGAGAGAGAATTTTAATATTTTATTTTTTAGTTTTCGGCGGACACAACATCTTTGTTTGTATGTGGTGCTGAGGATCGAACGCGGGCCACATGCATTCCAGGCGAGCAGGCTACCGCTTGAGCCACATCCCCAGCCCGCAGTAGTTGTTTTGCTTTTTGTTTTTCAGTGCTGGGAAACAAAACCAGGGCCTTGCATATGTTAGGCAAGGGCTCTACCACTGGGCTACATCCCCAGCCTCTATTATACTTTCTTTTATAATACCTGAATTAACTAAATTCCTCTAAGGAAAAAACAACCATTATTTCACGACTGAAATTCTCTAATTCTCTAACCCTTTTGGTTTACTAAGTATGCTATTATATAAAAAGTAATAAAGCAGAAATGTAAAGCAATACCACTTTTCTCATTTTTTTGGAAATTATATTTAATAAAAGTATGCATATGAAAAAAAATTAAATGTGCTATTACTTTCGGCTGGACAGACTACACCCAACAATGGCTTCCCACAGCAACTCCCTAGAGATCCCTAAAGGAAACATTAATTTGAGTTCAGTTTACTGCTTGGCAAGAATCTGGCTCAGTCTTCTCTTCGTCACACTTTTCCAATTTCCCTCATCGTGCCAACCACCCGTCTTCACCCCCACCCTCCATTCTCCTATACTTATTCCCTGTCCTTACTTTCTGGATTCCAAATCTTAGCAACACAAACAACCAGATCATACCCTGAATCACATCATCTGTAAGAATACTGCAGGCTGGAAGATTGTTCTGTAAATACCGCTGACTTACAGCTGGCCCCTAAACAGAAAAAGGTAACAAATTCTTTAACACAAAACTCTATTTCTTAAAAATGATCTAAAACTTCCTATTTTGCTTCAGGCCTCAATAATACTATGACAGTGATGCATCTGTCTTACTTCTCCATCCTTTTCCATCACCCAAAGAATTTTAAAAGAACCAAAAATGAAAACTATATCTGATTTCCAAGTCAGATATCTCTGTGTCACCTAGACAAGGAGTACTGAGATGCAAGCACCCCATGCTTACATCTCTATTCAGTAAACTCAGATCTCAATTCAACAGTATTTTCTGGGCATCTACCACAATAGAGGCATAATCCACATACTCCTTCAACAAGTACTAGTTATGTAATTCCTCTGAGACAAAACTATTCCAAGTACCAATGATACTGCAGTAAATAGGAAAAAGCAGCTATCCTCACAAACCAAAAGAAACGTTAAACAAGTAAATATGAAGTAAAGCAGAGATTGCTCAAAGAAGGTCTCTGAGGAAGCAATATGTGAGCAAAGACTTGAAATAATATGAAGAAAAACACTCATGTTATCATCAGGCTGAGACCCCATTTCACCTGCCATTTAGTGGTCTTGCAGGTTACTCAAACACCTGTATGCTGTTTTGGGTTTTTATTGTATAGTCAGTATACAAAATTTTTTAGTTTTTATTTGTTTGTTTATTTATTTTAATTGTAGATGGACAAAATATCTTTATTTTTATTTATTCATTTTTATGTAGTGCTGAGGATTGACCCAGGGCCCCACACATGTGAAGCAAGTGCTCTACCACTGAGCTACAACCCCACCACATTTGAGGTTTTTTGTGTGTGGTTTTTTTTTTTTTAACTTTGTAGCATTTTACAAAAGCACTATGTAGAGTCAAAGAATCATACTGAATAAGCCTAGGATTGGGGGCGGGGGGGGGGGGGGGGGGGGGGAAACAGGCTGAACAATCCAGATGAATATAAATGCCCCACAACCAGAACAGTTTAAGGGATTATGGCAAAAAGGACAATATGCCAGCTGTAAAGAAAGTAAAACAGAAATCAGTGTACTGGGTACTGGATACAGTCAGAGGTAGCTATGGCTAAGGAATTTGGACTATACTGGGAAGGAGGAAGATCCTTAGGTAATGTAAGGTATATAATGCTTCAACTGAGATTATATTAAAGAAAGTAAATGTACAAGTAATTGTCATACAAAGCAGAATAATCATACACATAATATGTAAATATGGGTCACTGAAAGAGTAATGATCACACCAAAGTCTACAAGGAAAAATTTCAGAGAAGGTGGACCTTGAGATAGAACTATGTAAAGGTACAGCAAAAGGAGCAGACAGGGCTGTTCAGCAAACATCCAGGCATATGACTGACATATTTGGTAAATTTAGTAGAGTGCCAGTAGATCAAGCTGCTGTAGAAAACTGTATCATAAAATACCAAGAACTACCTACTGATAATGGAGAGCCACTGAAGGCTCAAGCTGGAGGGAAAAAAGGAGAGAAATGAAATGATTGGAATAGTGAGGTTTCTTCTATAGTCCAAATAACAAATTATTAGGAACCAAATTAGAAGGTAGTTGTAAAGAGAAAACAAATACAAAAGAGGTGGAGAAGCAGACATTGAAGACAGTTGCATGAAAAGAATTTAACAAATGGTTGGATACTGAGGTTGGTGATACTGAGTAGGGGTATAGCTGAAACCATCAGGTTGATTCTCTTCCCCCCAAAATAAATAACCTATTATCCACAAAAATTACCAAAATATCTAGCAACTTGTGAGGTTGAGGAAAGAGGATCACAAACTCAAGGCCAAACTCTGCCATCTATCAAGAACCTGATTTGAAAAAAAGGGGGTGAGGGAGGTCAGGCCAGGCAGAGGTGCATGCCTATAATCCCAGCAACTCAGGAGGCTAAACCAGGAAGACGACAAGCTCAAAGCTAGCCTCAAAAACTTAGCAAGCTCCTCAGCAATTTAGTGAGACTCTGCCTCAAAAAAACAAACAAAAAAACTGGGGATGTAGCTTAATGGTAAAGTGCTCCTGAGTTCAATCTCCAATATAAATGGCGGGGAGAATATGTGTGTATCTATATATAAATACACACACACACACACACACACACACCCCGAATTAAAAAGGGTAAGGAATAGTGGTGCACACTTATAATCCCAGAACTCAGCGTAAGGCAAGAAGATCACAAGTTCAAGGTCAGTTTCTGGACTTAGTGAGACCCTGTCTCAAAATAGAGAATCAAAAAGGCTAGGTAGATATCTCAGTGGGAGTGTGCCCCTGGGGGGAGGTGTTCCGTTAAGACTCTGGCACTTAATTAAAAAAAAAAAAAAAATTAGCCTTTATTTAACAGTAAAGTAACACTGATGATAAAAATGCTTCCTCATACTCAAGGAAAAAGAAGAAAGGTGGCTAGTTCACAAAAATGTAATATGTAATGCAAGGTAACATATACAGTTAAGGAAGAGCCTAACCTGATGTAGAATCATATGACAAAGGCCAGTAAACCTCACTGGTCAATTAAAAGACACCATTAAACTATGATTTGCATATACTTCCACAAAGATGTAAAAGAACTGATCATTAAACAAATGCAGTTCTGCCCACTGAAGTCAGCTCTATGTTCTAGGAAAGATCAAATTCCACAGACTTTCATGTGCAAAGGAGCAGCTTCTATAATTTTTCTGCCTAAAAAGTTCCATTAAGGGGCTGTAGTTGTGGCTCAGCAGTAGAGCGCTCACCTCCCACACACAACAGGGTCTCACTAAGTTATTTAGGGCCTCTCTAATTTGCTGAGGCTGGCCTCAAACTTAAAAGCCTCCTGCCTCAGACTTCTGAGTTGCTGGAATTATATGCCTACACTACTGCTCCCGGCTTCAAGTAGCATTTACTAATAATTTTCAAACTAACATTTACTGATCACTCTATTTTATAGTGTCCTACTTCAAACAAAAGATGGTGCCAGTTTAATGAGTACAAAGTACAATTTTTTAAAGTCAGGGTTAGATAAGACTGATATCCCAAATAAAAAGTCACCTTTTCTTTTATTTATAAAAATAAGCCTTCGGGCTGGGGCTCAGCAGCAGAGCGCTTGCCTAGCAAGCGTGAGGCACTAATTCAATCCTCAGGACCACATAAAAATAAACAAATAAAATAAAAGTATTCTGTCCATCTACAACTACAAAAAATTAAAAATAAGTCTAAGCCAGGTGCAGTGACACATGCCTATAATCCCAGAGGCTCAGGTGGTTGAGGCAGGAGGATCACAAATTAGAGGCCAGCCTCAGCAACTTAGCAAGGCCCTAAGCTATTCAGTGTCTTAAAATATAAAAAATAAAAAGAGCTGGGGATATAGCTCAGTGGCAAAGCATCTCTGGGTTAAATTCCTAGTACCCAAAGATTAAAATTAAAAAATAACTCTAATACTTTGGTTCAAAAGGCAGTCATCTAAATATTACTTATTTGTGATCTACTATCAATTAAACACAGTTTTGCCCAAAACAAATATTTCACACAAATAAAGTTTGTAACTAAGCTTCAAAGAATCATTAAGGCAAGAAACCAGATTTAACAAAAGACATGATTTCCAAGTGGGACCCATGTGCCCTTGGGTTTCTAAAATTCCTCATGATTTATTCAATATGCTACTGTGGACTTTCATATCTTTTCCCTATATACAGCAAATAACTAGACATGTAGCCAACTAACAATTCTAACTCCTGTCTACATACTATTAAAATTTTATGTATGGTTTAATTATCTGTCTTCCCTATTAAAAATCCTCTTGAGAACAGTGATAGTGTGTTTTTACAGTTGTATCCCAGTACCTAACACACAGCAGATACGCAATAAATCCTGATAAATGTATCTACAGGAAAGGTAACAACTATATTCTTCCTAAAAGATTCAAGCAATTGCAATATATCCTTAAGTCTGTCACTGTTTACAGAATGATTTTTAATTAAGAAGTTCAGTCATTACAGAGAGGCACTCTTCCATTCAGTTCAAGGTCTAGTTTGAATTTGTAAAGAACATGTACAGAATTGGACATGGTGGCACATGCCTGTAATCCCAGCTACTCAGGAGGCTGAGGCAGGAGGATCATAAGTTTAAGGTCAGTATTAGCAACTTAGCAAGACCCTGTCTCAAACAAAAAGGACTGGGGATCTAACTCAGTGGCAAAGCACCCCTGGGTTAAATCCCCAGTACTGGAGGGGCAAGACAGAAAGAGAGAGAGAGAGAGAGAGAGAGAGAACATGTACAGAAACATCAGAGTCACTTCCGCACACACGAGACACAACAGATGAATGCTCACCCCTCAATAAAGGCATGTACATAATATAAACATGCCAAGAAGGGCTGCCACAAGACTTAATTATTGCTCATAAAGAGCATTGTCACACAAGATGAAAGGTACCACAGACACAGAAAACATTACAAAGGTGTGGCAATACAATACCTCAAAGACAAGAATCAGTTTGTGACCCTGATGTAATGAGGATTCCAGGGACCACTGACAATCTCCACTTACAAAGCAAAGCATGGAACAGACCCAAAGTATCAAATGTCCTGTAACAAAGAGAAACTGACATGATAAGTCCTGAGCCGTCCTCCCAGCTGTCCCTTCCACCTAGTACCACAGCGAAGCAGGCATTTCTCTCACTAAAACACTTTTTTCCATATAATCTACTTTCTGTCATTACCATAGCTTACCTCCTGCCCTGTAGCTGCTTCCATATCAAGAAACAGATCAAGAAGAGACCGGACTAGGCGAGCTGCTTTAGCCTTACTGATGGAATTCAAGAAGGGTCGTACATACTTCAGGAGTCCCCCAAGCTCTGTATAGAAGGCAATTGAGATAAGAAAAAAGTAAGCATCAGTATCAGGAACAAAATACCCATTAAAACTGACCCAAAATAATAAAAATCAGTACTTACATCATTGAAATTAGTCTAAATGAAACTTACTAAGAATTTAAAGCAGTCCCAGCAGGAAATAGAGTAGCAAAAGTAAGATTAATATCATATACCAAATTTGTATTTTATTTCCTTCTCAGACACTGGATGAAAACCCAGAATAAAAAATCTTATATCTATGCCTCATTTACCCATCTTAATGAAAGATAATGTGCAAAGTACTCCTATTCTCAAAGGTCAGTTTTCTAGACCATGAAATGTGCTATACATCTGCCCACCTTGTACAAAATCACTTTCTCACAATCAACAAATACCAAGCTACAGGAGTATATATATATCCCAAGTCTACCTTTGCAGTTCTCCTCAAACAGAGACTTTCAATACCAAGTTTCCTTCCCTTCTTGAAGTAATTCTTGAAGGATCCCCAATATCGCCTTTAGCAGTTATCACTTCCTCAGCATTCTTCTGAATAAACTTTCCACATAGAGGTTAAGGAGTTTTACCCTTAAAAGTTTTACTATACCCTATTTTTTTTTTAAAATTCCCATTAATCAGGGCTGGGGTAGTAGTAGAGCACTTGCCTAGCACATGTGAGGCACTGGGTCCAATCCTTAGTATCACATAAAAATAAATAAATAAAATACAGGTATTATATCAATCTTAAAAAAAGATTTTTAAATCCTACTAATCTACAAAATCTGAGTCTTAAAAAACAATTCTCTTTCAGTGAGAGAAACGCCTGCTTCTTCCCCCTTGTAGAAGAGAACAGTACATGAACACTAAGGGAGAGACTTTAGAAAAAGTAAACTAGAGATACATGCTTGTCAAACAAAAATTAGAGAATGTCTCTACTAAACAAAAGGAAGTATTTTTGGAATATAGGTTAAAACTACCTCAGTGCCTCTTTAGTACTCTCCTATTGTAGACTCACCCCCATGAGAACTCTAATTCAGGACAAGCGATCTTCACCCTCCTGAGAACACTAATTTGTGTCCTGAAACGCTCATCTGCCTGAGTAGTAAGAGGATGCACAGGACTGTGTCAGGTACTAAAAGAAACTCTACACAGAGTTCATCTTTCCCTTTCACTCCCCAGTACTGACCTTTGACTCCCAATGTCTACAACTTTTTCCCATTCTGCCCTCTCATTCACCCTCACATACACTACATTCCTGCTTTCAAGCTGCACTCATCCCACCATGCCATCTGACATCTGATATGTCTTCCCATCTTCTTGACTTATATAAATAAGCTTTACATAGCCTTTGAGGAATAGTCCTATTAAGTTTCCATGCTAACTCCAGTCTATAGCGATGTTCCCCCTCAAATTGCTTTTTACATTTATGCAAATACAAATTTTAATTACATAATGACAGTTTTTAATTTTTTTAATCTTATTTATTTATTTATGTGGTGCTTGGGATGGAACCCAGGGTCTCATACATGCTGAACAGCATTCTACCTTAAGCCACATGCCCATAATTGTTTTTAAAAATTTATTTATTTATTTGTTTGTTTTTATGTGGTTCTGAGGATCAAACCCAGTGCCTCACATGTGCAAGGCAAGTGCTCTGACACTGAGCTACAGCCCCAGCCCCCATCATAACTTTTTAAACATCCCTTCTCCTATAGCATTTTCTCCTATGCATGAACAATGTGACTTCTAGTGACTAAAATATTCAAAAAGTAATCTATTCCAATGTTGATCAAACCAAACTATTCTTTTAGGAAACTCAAGCCTATACCTCCTCCCATATGACTTCAAATATTTTAAAATAACTATCATTTACATGTCCCTAGCTTTCCCTTTCTCCAAGCTAAATATCTTTAGCTATTTCAATTGTTCCTCCAATGTCCAAGTTTCTAGAGTACTTATCCCTACAGTTGCCCTCCTCTGAATAAGCTCTAGTTTATAAAGATACTTGCGATACACTACTGAACCCAGAACTAAAGAAAATGCTCCAAGAGGGGTGTAATACTAGGTTTAATTCTTTCTCTGGTTACTACACATACCACAAGATAGCATATTTTGCTTTTTTCCAATAGCATTCTTTGTTCAGACTGTTCAGACCACAAAGGTCTTTTTTTTGCATAGACTACTGTTAAGACAGGTAATTCCCCATCTTCCTCTGTTATGATAAATACTTCAAGTATAATAACTTTATACTTATCACAAATGAATTTAATCTTCTTGGCTTTGGCAGTAACTGTGAATCTTAATTCTGTCCTCTACTGTACTGAGTCATCTACAAAAATAAGCATGCCTTCTGAAATGGCTTTAACCATGATACCAGATGCTGACAAGCTAAACAAGGATAGATTCCTATGACACGATACTAGAGACTTTTCTTCAGGTAGACAAATGACACATTTATTAACACATTTCAGATACAGTTATTTAGCCCACTGTAAATTCCTAACTGTACCTGCTATATTAGTAATCATGGTAAATGTTCAAATATTCTGCTTAAACCAAATAATACAGCCTATATCATTTCTCTAATTCACAAATTGAAATTTTTTTTTTTCTATGAACGGCCATATGGTAAATACTTTTGGCTTTTTTAGGTTATATGGTCTCACTGGCAGGTACTCATCTAAGCCGTTATAGTAGAAAAGGAGTCAAAGACAATATGAAAATGAGTGGGTGTGGCCATGTTCAATAAAACTTTGTTTGCAAAAACAGGTGGCAGGATTCCTGCAAATCTACCAGTTCTAAAGGAAAGTTTGGCGTAATCTGTTCATAATACACTGCTATAAGTCATTAAAATGTCCTAATCAAATAATCTGTCCAGGGCTGGGGTTGTAGCTCAGTGGCAGAGTGTTTGCCTAGCAAATGTGAGGCACTGGATTTGATCCTTAGCACCACATAAAAACAAATAAAATAAATTCTATCCATCTACAACTAAAAAGAAATTTTTTAAGAAAAAAAAAATCTCTCCAGAGCTTCTCTGACTTTAGTTTATAATATAGTTTATAATATCTAGATCTAGTTTCTTCATTATCTTTTTGAAAGGTGAAATAATATTTACCTATCCTTAGTTTCCTTATACTTCTCCATCCTCCATGACTTTTCTAGAGTAAAAGTCATGGTTGAATCTGATAGAACAAGTCTTTTGATATTCAAAGACAGAAATTGTCAGAACCTTATTTATTTAAAGAGACTATCTGCTGTCTTGTCTCTCACCTACCTGGGCTTTAATTCTCTCTTTCTGATGTTATCGCTATCTTTTTTCTGTTTGAAAATCATTTTCCTTCCTAGAAAAGGCAGAAGTAAAACATGAGCTAAGCATTCTGCCTTTCACTCCAGCATGATAACATTACAATATTTCCTTTAAGCAATGAGTGTTATTCTTCATGCCAACAGAGAAACAAATTAGCTCAGTTGTCACTGTTCAAGAGTTCATTTTTTTCCACTTTAGTCTACTATTGTTTTATATTCATTCTTACATGTACACCCTATTTCTTTCCATTTTCATATGTTCAGAGTTAAATTTTAAAATATCCATAAAATCATACTAATGTCTTCCCCCCATTCTCACTGGTATTTGCAATTATATGACCAAAATCTCCTTAGAAACTAACAGATTACTTTTAAAGAGTCTCAGGCTTTGAAATCTGCAGATTATGAGCCTAGGCTTCATGTCTGTGACACTCAGCACTACTTTCAATCACTATTATACATTAAACATCGTCTTATTCACTAATCCAAGTGACTATTGTCAGTCAGGAACCTAATTTTAAACTCAAAATCAGAGTACTTAGCACACTGCTAGACTAAATGCATAATAAAGCAAAACTGAAAATGAATGGAAGATTAATGGAACAGATTTCTGTTCTTAGAGAACTCAAAATCAAAGGAAACAAACAATATAAATCTATCAATTATTAACAACAAAGGCAGGTAAATGAATTTAATGGGCCCCAAGGCTTCCTTAGGATTTCTATTGTGTATATACCTATATTCATCAATATCTTAGAAAAAATGATAAGAAATCTAGGAAAGTTTTTGAAAACCCTTATAATTCATCATTAAGTTCCAATAAAGCCAGGCACAGTACTGCATGCCTGTAATCCCAGAGACTTGAGAGACTGAGTTCAAGGACAGCCTTAGCAACTTAGTAAGATCCTATTTCAAAATAAAAAACTTTGAAAAATGGCTGGGGATATAACTTAGTGGTAGAGTACCTTTGGGTTTCCAATAAATAAATAAATAAGTTTCCAACAGGTTTAGCAACATACTTCTAAATTGATCACAAGGCAAGGAGGGCAAGGATGAAAGATAAATAAGCAAAAAATAGGAATTTCAATAAAATAATAATTTCTTTAGATAAAAATTACTGAAGCACTGACTATATCCACTATTAAAGATATAGATTTATTTATTTATAATTTTTAATTATCCATACTCCTGGAGGAAAGCAGAGATGTGAATATTTCAACAACAACAAAAAAAAATTTTTTAAGTCACTTCACCTGGCTTTATAATTCTTTCAGTAAAATTATAGATTATATTTTGCATGAACTAATTATCAATTATTTTGGAAATTCACTCACAGGCAAAAGGAATCCATAAATAATATCAAACAAGAAAGAAGTTACCCTAAGTTGGAAAAAACCAACACCCATCAATGATAATCCATAAGTGAATAACTATAGAAAAGCAGTAACTATGCCATACGGCAAGGAGCTCTGAAGTGGGACTATGGCGAGTTCAAACCCTGGCCATACCATTTACTGGTAAGTTATTTAACTCCTCTGTGCTCAGTTTCCTCCTGTGTAAAATGGATAACAGTACCTACCTTTAAATTGTTTCAAGAACTCAAAAACATGTGCATTTTTAAAAGAGTTCATAGTTAGTACTCAAAACTCATCAGGTATGGTCCTTCTTATAGCTATTTAAAAATGACAATTTAGCCAGGCATGGTAGTGTAAGCCTGTAATCCCAGCAATTTTGGAGGCTGAACAGGAAGATCACCAAGTTTGAGGCCAATCTCAGCAACATAGTGAGACCCTGTCTTAAAATGAAAAATAAAAAGATCTGGGGATGAAGCTTAGTGGTAAAGTAACCCTCAGTTCAATCACCAGTAATAGATAAATAATATTTTAAACTAAAAAACCCATGTAAACACATCCTCAGAATTTCATACATCTCTACTCAACTTTCTACTGATTGAGCCAATAAGTTAAATTACCCTAATTTAAAAAAAAATTAATTCTCAAGTTCAAGAAGTTTTGGTAAATTATTCTCATCATTCTCTTGGATAACAACATAATTTGGGGGAAAGTGATTCACAAAGGCACTTACCATAGTTTAATTTATTATAATATTCATATATGCTCTAAATTCACTATTTTTTTTTTCTTTGCAGTGTTAGGGGTTGAACCCAGGGTCTCACACATGCTAGACAGTCTACATTTAGCTATACCCACAACCCAAAATTCACTTTATAATGGACAAAACTAAATAAATTAAATAAACAAAATAGCCCATTTTAAGTTTACACAAACTTCTCTCTAATACTATTTCCACTTTACTGGTCAAAGGCCTTTTGTGAACAACAGAACTCTCCATTCCAAGGACACACCCATCATCAGAATATCATCTTAAACCTAGCCAATAGTTCAGTTACAACTAAAGTGTTTGGCAACAACATGCATAAAGTCCTAGATACCAATGGAAAAGTGTTGAGAAGAAATTATTTAATGTCCTATTCACTGTGTGTCAGAAAAAAAAAAAAATGGTGAATCACTTGGATACAAGATCCCAATCATTTTTAAGCAAGGGGTTTAAAGTCACTATCCTTATTAAATACATCAAAGCTGCTCAATAAAATCACTAGAGACTACTATTGCCCATGTGTAAGGAAATACACTGACTATTCAAAAACCAGAAACAAATCACAGATCCCTATATCCCAATAAAAATGGATTTCCCTATCTGTAGAATAAAATTATATCACTAAAGAACCAGGACACTGATGGCACACACCTATAATTCCAGTAACCCAGGAAGCTGAGGCAGGAGGATCACAAGTTCAAGGCCAGCCTATGTAACTGAGTGAGACACTGTCAAAATAAAAAAAAATTGAAAAGGCTGGGGATATAGTTCAGTGGGAGAGCATCCTTGGGTTCAATCCCAAACAACAACAAAAAAGTTTAAAAGGTCATTTAATTTCCTTCTTAAAAAAACTGAAGATCAATAAGTTGCCAAGTCAACAAAACTGAATTTATATCACAAATGAACTGGGTGTGTAAAAGCAGTTTCATGTCCCTTCCCTTCAACAAAATACAGTGCCTTCAACACAGAACTTCAGGTAAAAGCATTTCAAGTATGATCCTTTTGCAGCACTTACCTGCAGCTTGTCCAGTCTTTGCCAGGAGAGACCCCAGTTCAAGGATGCTCTGCTCTTTGACCTGCACTGCCTCCTCATCATTTTCCTGAATGTCACGCTTCACTGGGAGAGAAAAATAAAAGTTCTCTTAAAATTCATATTAAAAGTAAGAACACTGAGGGAAAGTTCACACTCACAAGACCCATTATGAATTTAAATATATTAACCAACAAACTCTAAGCTTAAAAACTAACAAAAGGGGAAAAAAAAACTCTCTAAACAAATAGAATGGTCATATATATGTAGAACACACCCCCATGTAAGTCATAAAAAAAAAAAAAATGGATTCCTCTCTTTAAAAGTACTTTTTCAGTCTATCCATGGGAATTTCCCTTGCCCATAGACATTGAGATTTCTGTTGTGACCATTTGATTAAAATTAAAACAAGTCCTTCATACCTATGATGCTAAGCTCCATGCTAATCACTCTTTTATGTGAAGATATAAAACATGCCTACGCATCTCTACCATAAACTAAAATCAAATGACCAAGTTATTGATGACTATAAATCAAAAGCCTTTTATTAAACTTCAGGTCTGTGGAAAGCTTCAGCCCATAGGTTAATTAGGGATAAACAATTCTGTGAAGGGCTCAAAGCTGCTATCAAAGTTCCAGTGTGATCTTGAACAGTTACACTTAGGAGAGACTGCTGCTTCATAATGGATTCAGGTGCTGTTAAAATAACTTTCTGTCCCACTTTCAACTGTTAATAATTATTTGAACATGTGAACATCTAATAGCCTCTCCAAGTTTGTAATTTTAGTGATCATTACTAGTTACCACTTCTCTTAGAAAGCATCATGACTTGACAAAAACCAAGATTTTGATACTCCATGATGGAGTCTGAAAAAAGTAAGCTGTCACCATCATGACTCAAGTTTGCTCTTACAGGGAAGCTTTCAGGGAACTCCCTCCTAGTATAGTGGGCCAGAGAGAAATACTCTAATGTTTACCATAATTTCTACTATCTGAAAGACAAAATATTAGGCACTAGGCTTAAAAAAGGTTAAAACACATGCTTCTCACATCAGTTCTAAATATTAATGTGAACTCAGAATAAAAAGATATAGGTAACAGTGATTGACATGACTCTGGTTTTGCAACTTTAACAGACTTGAGATCAAAACTTCAAAAGGGAACACCTTTTACCATATCATTCCTTCAAAGATGCATCTTGACTCCCAACTCCTCTCTTTCTCTAATACCCACAAAGATAAAGACATCAAAATCTTGTCACTGTCCTTTCTCCAAGCAAGTCTGAGCACCAAAATTCAACAGATTCAGTAAGTCAACACAAATACTAACATCCTGGAAGACCCACAAACACGTGCATTCCCAATACTACTTGTTGATCAAATCCGAAACATTTAAAAGACCACATTACTACAAGTGCCTGAAGAGTTAGCCATGCCCTAATTGAACCCTTCATGATTAAACATTGAAAGCCTTCTCTGTCATCACAAATTTATTTCTGTTCACACCTGAATCCCAGTAGAAAGCGACCGGATAGGACACCAATTTCAACTTTCCTGTTGTGTGCAGGTGTAAGACAATCATACCACAGTGTCAAGAAGTTTATTTTTTTCCTTTTCTCCAGCATCGTGCAGTCGGCTGGTTCCAAACAGTTTCCTGAACTCCGCGACTGACAACTAACTCCCTGAACTAACTTCCAACCTCGCTACAGAAGAGAACCGGACGATTAGTGAGTCACCTCCTCCAGCCCGGCAGTCCCACCCGATACTTAGCTCCTACATTCTCTCTACACCGAGCATAGGAACGTCTCGGCCACCTCCTCAAACAAATGCCAACCTGAGGAGTGTGTCACCCCTAAATTTCCAACATTCAGAAATATGCCCTCCTTTACTGGAGCCTTCCGTTGAGGGGTGGGATAAGTAGCAGATCCCACGGTCCTGTGGAAGCAAACTCCAAGAGAAGTGCGAGCACCCGCGCTCCCACCCCGAGCAACCTGTGCTGATAACAACGGCGGGAAATGCCAGCCCTGAGCCAAGGCCTTTCAACTCGACACTCGCGGACCGGTTTGTAACCAGGCCGCCGGCCGGCACTGCTCCGGGTCCCGGGCCAGCTTGTGAGGGCCGGAGCGGGGGACAAGGCTGAGGAGGGGTGGGGGCCCGGTCCGGCCCTCCCTCCCACTCCACACTGAGCCCACCGTGAGTCAGCAGCCAGCAAGTGGACGCTCGGGCTGCCTCGGGGCTTCCCATCGGACTGGGACCCCGGGGGCTCTCGGGGACCCCGAGCGGCCTGTGCCCCCGGCCCGGCCCCCCTCACACACACAGTGAGTCAGCAGCACCAGAGCCGGCTAGCCCGGCCCCTCTCCGCTGCCGCCGACCGACACAGGTCGCGCTGGGCCAGCGGGGCCGCGGGGACGGCGCGGCAACCTTTACCGATGGAGTGGAGGATGTCGATGGAGGCCTCCCGGTCGGTGCTGAGTAGAGACTGGGCTCTCTGGAACTCTACCACCGCTGCCGCCGCCATCTTACCGCTCTCACACCGTCCCCGGCCGCGGCCGCCGACGCCGGAAACACACACCCGGAAGGCCCGCCCTCGCGTCCCTCCCCCCGGGATCTCCCGCCTCCCTTCCCAGGGCACCCCGGGAATTGTAGTTTTTCTGCCCGGCGGTGGGAGACTGGTGACCGGGAGAGCGGAGGCGTTTCGGGGGTGGGTTGCCAGCTCCGCAGCACCGCCTGGTGGCCCTCCCTCGAGGAAAGGGGCAATGCTCAAGGTTAGTCCACTCCACCCCCAAAGTCCACTCCACTCGAGATTCCTCCGAGAGAAGTTTTTCAACACCTAGCTAAGTATTCAAAGAAAGCTGGCTTGCTTTGTAGCTTCCACGTTTAACCATGCATTCAGGGCGACAAATGACCTTCTAACATTGCTTGCTAGGAATAGCACCATTCAAATGCATTTCAAGTGTCTTATCACTTGCCGGCGCGCGCTCAGTCCGGACTTGAATCCTACAGAATCCGAGCCAGCCTGTGTTTAAACCCACCAGTGTCACAGAACACTGTCTTTCCCAAGCAGCCCATTCAATCTCGGGACAGAGCTGCTCGCTATAAAATGAACCTTGTCTCAATAGATAGTTATTATGATTCACACATAAATCTCACCCCAGCTCCTCAATTAAAAAATTCATTGTGTTTCTCCAGTTGCTTCAGCTAAAATTGGGTATCTGTGAGGATGTCAAATGGAGCCGGGGCGGGGGGGGGGGGGGGGGGGGGACACATTCTGTTGACAACTGAGAGTAAAACTTAAAGAAGCTGCCAAAACTGTAAAAAAGCAGTTCAAAAAGGGGCTTTCTCTGGGTGATGACAATCCAGAAGTGGAATTTCCTGACCCATAAAAGGACCTGTAAATGGAATCAACATTGCACTCCTCTGTGACTGAACTATGCAATGTATACACTGCCTTTTATCCTCCCAACAATGCTCTTGAAGAAGATATTATCTACTCTTCTTTAGTAGATGAGAAAACAGGAGATTTAAGAGATTTGATAAAACTCAGATAGTAATTGACAGCACTGAGAACTGACAGGGAATATGTTCCTAATTCCTGGTGTGTTCAAAAGAAAATCAGATAACATCTCATAAAGTTGCAATCAGGCTTCCTGACTTTGTTTAGTAGTTCGATTAAATTGTTTCTAAATTTCTCCCAACTCTGAGATTCTAGAGTGTCAGTGTAAAACTGAGTCTTTGTTCAAGAAAGGTATTCCTCCCTATTTTGTTGTTGTTGTTGTTTTGTGTGGTGCTGAGAATTCAACCCAGAAATTAGGATGCTAGACAAGCACTGTACCACTGAGTTACATCCCTAGTTTCCCAGAATGTTAATTGGCTACAAAACTGAGAACAGGCCAAAAGTTGTCATTCTTTTTTTTTTTTTAATTTTTTTTAATATTTATTTCTTTTAGTTATTGGCGGACACAACATCTTTGTTTGTATGTGGTGCTGAGGATCGAACCCGGGCCACACGCATGCCAGGCGAGCGCGCTACCGCTTAAGCCACATCCCCAGCCCCAAAAGTTGTCATTCTAAAAGGAACAAGTTATAAATTGGCATGGTAGCACATGCCTGTAATCTTGGCTACTCAGGAGGCTGAGGCAGGAGGATAGCAAGTTCAAGGCCAGCCTGGGCAATTTAGCAAGATCTTGCCTCAAAAAATAAAAAGGGTTGGACAATGGCTCAGGAGGCTGAGGCAGGAGGAAAATGAGTTCAAAGCCAGCTTCAGCAACTTAGCAAGGCCCTAAACAACTAGGTGAGAGACCCTGTCTAAATAAAATACAAAAAATGGGCTGGAGAGTTATGGATATAACTCATTTGGTAGAGTGCTTGCCTAGCATGCATAGGCCCTCAGTTCAATCACCAGTACTACCACCTAAAAAAGGTGGGGAGGGGGGGATATGGCTGGTTAAGTGCTCCTGGGTCTACTCCCCAGTACCAAAAAAAAAGTTGTAAATGTAGCTCAGTGTTAGAACACCCCTAGGTGTTTCCTCCCCAAAGAAGTCAGCTAGACACATCTCTCCTGTTTGGGGCCTTCATATATATTTGTGAAGATGGTTACTCATTCTGACCTAAAGAATTCTGAATTAAGGAGTCTGGCTGGCACACTCTACAATAAAATGAAGAGAAAGGGCAGCAATGGGGTAGGGCAGCCTCCCCTGTGTTTGACATGGCAAGACTCTTAGGGGCAAAGTGGATACTGAAAAGGCAGATTATCCAAGATCTTTTTTTTGTCCCAGGGATTGAACCCAGGGTGTGCTTAACCATATCTCCAACACTTTTTGTTTTTTATTTTCAGACAGGATCTTGATAAATTGCTTAGGGCCTCACTACATTGCTGAGGCTAGTCTCAAACTTGTGATCCTCCTGCCTCAACCTCCTGAGTCACTGGGATTACAGGTGTGCAACACCACACCTGGCATCCACGATCTTTTTGACGGAACCTACTCAATAGAGCCATTTGCCAAAATAAGGAGACCCAGTAATTAGAGGCTAGAAGTGCAGTTGGAGGTTGGGAAATTCAAGATCAGATTCATAGTTGTACTTTCTGCTTGTGTCCTCATGATATGGAAAGGGAGAGCAGCTCTCTGGGATTCTCCTATAAGGGCATTAATCCCATTCATGAGGGGTCTGTCCAAAAGATCCTAGCATTTCCCAAAGGTCCCACCTCCTCACACCACAACAGTGGTGATTAGGTCTTCAAAATATGGAAGGTGACTCAGACATTCAGACCTTAGCAGTATTTATTACGGTACCATTATCTGCTCAACTTCCTAGGTTCCTATGTCAGTTAGGGTTCTCCAGAGAAACAAAACCAATAGAAGACAGATTAGGTCAATGATAGTCAAGATAGATAGATAGGTAGGAAAGGAAAGGAAATTTAAAATGGTTGTGTGGCACATGCCTGTAATCCCAGCAGGGGGATTGCAAGCTCAAAAACAGCCTCAGTAATTTAACAAGACCCTAAGCCATTTAGAGAAATCTTATCTCAAAATAAAAAATTTAAAATGACCGGGGATGATTATGGAGGGTAAGAAGTCCCATAATCTGCAAACTAGAAAACCAAGAAAGCCAATGACTGAGTCTGAAGGTCTGAGAATCAGAGGAATAATCGTGTAAGTCCCAATCTGAGTGTAAAATGAATATACCAGCTCAAGCAGACTGAATGTACTCTTCCTCTTTTTCTTCTATTCCGTCTTTCAATGGATTAGATGATGCCCACTCACACTTGTGAGAGCTATCTTCTTTACTCCATCTACCCATTCAAATATTAATATTTTCTGGAAACTCCCTCACAGACACACCCATAACATTTTACCATGTGTATGGGCATCCCTGATCTCAGTCAAGTATATGGACATCTCTTGTCCCAGTCAAGTTGACATATCACATTAACAATCACAGTTCCTAAATTGATTCCTCTCTCTCCTCCAACCATTATCATCATAACTAATTATTACCTCTTAGTTTTTCCTGAATATGTTCCTCAGGATCACTGGTTCCACACTATCTCCTCTTATATCATTTAAAGACTATGATTGAAGGATGCTATATATATGAGCTCCTACTGTTCCTTCTGTTTGTCTGTTTGTTTGTTACCAGGGATTGAAACCAGAGGTGCTTAATCACTGAGCCACATCCCCAACCATTAAGTTGCTGAGGATCTCCCTAAATTGTTGAGGCTGGCCTTGAACTTCTGACCCTCCTGCCTCAGCCTCGCTAGTTGCTGGGATTACAGGCATGAGCAACCACGCCCTGCTGCTCCTTCTGTTTGGAGGATCACAAAGTGATCTCCCAGGAGTTGTAAGAGACATATAGGACTGGTTTATTCCATTTGTCACTCTTGATTATCCCCCTTTTCCACATCAAGTCCAACAGAATGATCTCTATACCTTTTCTTAATCTTTCAAATTGTATCATCAATCAGAAAATGCAATGAAAAGACCATAGACTTTAGAATCAATATTTACTTTCAAATTCCAGCCGCTTTGCAGCTTGGTGACTTTAACAGGTTTCTTAATTTCTCTGATCTTTGATTTTCTCATCTAGAATACAAGAATGATAAAATCTAGCTCACAAGATTGTTGTAATATGGGGACAGGTGACTAAATGTTATTTTTTTCTATGAAGTATCTTTATTACATAATACTGAGAAGTGATCTATATCACAGGGATGACAAACTACTAGTTACCTATCATTGCCTACATTAGAGGTAAGCAATGTCCCTAAACTTAAGTAGACTATAAACATTATTATTCTCAGGAATGTGACATTCTCAGGATCACTAAAAGCTCCCACCCATTCTCTTGCAGTTAGTTGTCTTGCCATTCTAAAATCTGAGATTCTTCATACCTTCTTTTCATATGTCTAAAGTTCTAGGACTTGTAAAAATTTGGCTAGCATCCCTCCTTCCTGTGGTCCACAAAGAATTATATCAGGCCCCTATCTACTACTTCTCCAAATTTTACTCCTATCACTTTGCCCCATACTCTGCCCAGCTGTTTCCTTTTCTCTTTCTTGCTCTCTCCCTCGTCCTCCCTTTTAAATATGCCAAGTGCTTCCCCACCTCAAAGCCTTCATATTCCCCTTAGGTTTTAGGCCAAAGGTTATTTCCAAGAGGCCTTCTGTGCCACCTCCCTGATGAATCATCTCTTATGCCTTCATTCTAATAACCATTACATCACTCTATTTCCTTCCTAGCATTTAACATAGCCTGTGACCTTTTTCGATTTTTTACTACATTTATTTATTTATTTATTTATTTATTTATATGTGGTGCTGAGGATCAAACTCGGTGCCTCACAACATGCTAAGCAAGTGCTCCACCACTGGGCCACACACGAAGCCCCAGTCTGTGATCGTATTACTTATTTAAAGCTCATCTGCTTCCAAAAGGTTGCAGGGGCTGAGCATAGTGGAGCACAATGTAATCCCAGCAACTCAGGAGGCTGAGGCAGGAGGATTGCAAGTTGGAGGACAGCCTCAGCAATTTTGCAAGGCCATAAGCCACTTAGTGAGATCCTGTCTTAAAACAAAAAATAAAAAGGGCTGTGGATCAGGCTCAGCATTAAACACCTCTGGGTTCAATTGAAAACTCAAGGTCCACTGGCAACTAAAAAAAAATTTTTTTAAATACTACATACTGATTAAACACAGTATGTTTCCTGAATCTGAAAAGTCATACCTTATATTAATTTTGGAAGATTCTCAACCATTCCCTATTCAAATAGTACCTCCTCTCCCTTTACTCTTAGAAATCCTACTAGATGTAAGTTAGAGCTGCATAGCCACATGGCTATTGAGCACTTGAAATGTGGCTAGTCCACATTTGTGGCTAGAAATGTGTGCTTCTTGAGTGTAAAATACACATTCATTTATCAAACATTTATTGAGCCCCTGTTATTTTCCAGCACTAATCAAAGCACTGGAAATATACAGAAGCAAAAGCAAAGTCCTCAGTCAATTAAAAAGACAACTGAGTAAGTGTAACACCAAGTAGTTACAAAGAAAATTAAGGCAAGATACTACAAAAGAGAGTGATGAGGTGTTATAATAGAGTGGTAGGAACAAGATGCAGAGAACATGATATTTAAGCATAGAGATGAATAAAGAGAGGAAGGAGCAAGCCATTTAGCCATGTGGAAAACTGGGAGGGAGATAAGCATTTTAGACAGAGGAAAAGTCTGACGGACTGTCAGAAAACAGGGAAGTATTTGATGGGTGTGAAGATCGGCAAGGAGGTGAGTATAGCTGGAACTGATTGGCTAAAAAGGAGAATAGTGGAAGATATAATCAGAGGGTCTACTATTGCCCAAGCCTTGATGTTGTTCGCCTCCCAAATGGCACTGTTTCCTTAAGAGTAGTTGGAGAACGGTTTTTGTTTGGTTTTGATACTGGAGATCGAACACAGGGGTACTCCACAACAGAGCAATAGCCCCACCCCACTTATTAATTTATTTATTCATTTATTTTGAGACAGGGTCTCACTAAATTGCCCCGGCTGGCCTCAAACTTGAGATCTTCCTGCCTCAGCCTCTAGAGTTAGTGAGATTACAGGTATGCACCATTGCACCCAGCTGTTCCATCATGGACTCGAACTGGGTTGTTCGCTTTTACCATTCTTCTAACTAAATGTAAGCATGCACTCACTTAGCTGCTACACAATCTGGTCCTTCTGTAGAAGAATGAAAAAATTTAAAAAGAGCAAATGTTCCAAGACTTGAAAAAGTAAATAACAGGTTCTGTCTCCAGGAGAAAAACCCCTCCTTTCATCCAAAAATGTGGATTTACACATGTAAAAAATATGTATTTGTACAGATTCTCTTTAGGTATCAGATATGAAATCAATCTTGATATCTTGTCTTTATGCTTCTTTATCACACCAAAGGGTTAACTGCAAAACTGGACCTTCATTTCTATCCAGTAAATCTGTCACAAGATGAACCAGGATATAGAGATATATGTAACTTTTTAACATCTTTTTCTTTTCAAATTACAACAAATATTTGGAATTTACTGCTGCAGTCTCAAATGTGCTTATCATAATAGTGGCCGAAACTGGAAGACATTTTTAAAAAAACCTGAAGTCATCCATACTTGCCATTTATTAGTCTTCTTGTTTGGAGCAAAAGGCTAAGAATTCACAAATACCACGACCTAAGCACCTGTTTCAAATTAAACGTCAGCCTTCAGCTGGCAAAATAATTTTTTGATAATGAAGCAAATTGCAGAAGACCCATCAATTGCTTTTTTTCTTCCGGGAGAAGTCAGCAGGATAACTGCACCCTAAGGGTTTCTTTCTGTGTTGAATTTGAAAGGTGGAACAAAAGAAAAGCAATCTTTTCCAATCCAAACCATGGAGGTAATGTGTAGAAAGGTATCCATATTTCAGTAGGGAAAGTGGCTGGATAAAAGAAGCAGGACTACCCGCTCTAGAAGACAACATAGAAATACCGGCCACATCCTGAGTTCAGAATTTTGTTTTGAAATGAATAAAAAGCACCTAAATGTAAGGAAAGTGTTCATCCTGTGTGACAAGAATTCTCACATGGTCCATCAGACGCAGTCTGCTTCCCGGGGGCCTGCACACCCCCCGGCCCAGAGGCCAAACGGCCAAATGGCCGAGGCGCTCCTCACTCCGCCATCTTCGCTTCTGGTTTTTACTTTCTTACCTAATTTTGTCATTTCTATTTCTCAAGTAAATTTTGGTAATGTGTACAAATGCATAATTTCTTAAAATATCTGTTCCGTTATGATTCTGAGAATTATTAGCATAAAATTCTCTTTAAGTTTTTGAAACACCAAAAAAATCTGACCCCATCTATCTTTCTCTTTTCCAATGCAATATATTTGCTACTTCATTTTTAGTCTTTTTAAAAATATTTTTGGTTTTTTTAGTTGTAGTTGGACACAATACCTTTATTTTGTTTATTTACATTTATGTGGTGCTGAGGATTGAACCCAGTACCTCGCACGTGCTAGGTGAGCGCTCTACCACTGAGCCACAACCCCAACCCCTGTTTTTAATCTTAATAGATTTGTCTATTTCAATGTTATTTATAGAGTAGCTCTTGGATTTATTCATTAATTCAGTTGTTCTCTAGGCTTGTTATTCATTAATTTCTGCTTTGACCTTTACTCCTTTTTCTTTTTTTTTATTCTGTTGCTCATTTTTTGAAAAATGTTTAGTCCATCAGGCACGGTAGAACACACCTATAATCCCAGTGGCTCAGGAGACTAATGCAGGAGGATCACAACTTTCAAGATAACCTCAGCAACTTAGTGAGACCCTAGGAAACTTAGTGAAACTCTGACTAAAAAAAGAAAAATGCTTAATCCATTTATTTGCATTCATTCCTTCTTTCTTTTTTCCCCCCTATACTTGGGGTTGAACCCAGAGCCTTGCACGTGCTAAGCAAGTATTCTACCACTGAGCTACATTCCCAGTGCTTTTTAAAATTATTATTTAATTTTGAGAAAGGGTCTTGCTAGGAACAGACTGGGAAGGTGAAGTCTTTTGAAATTTCCCAGGCTGACCTCAAACTTGCAATCCTTTGGCCTTAGCCTTCTGAGTAGCTGGGTTACAGTCATGCACCACCATACCTGTCTATTTTTTTCATTCTTTCTTAATAATAAGAGAATCTTAATTTTTGCACATCAGGTATGCAAAGATTAAAAAGAATTACAAACAGGATGATCAGCCTGGAGAGACCTAGGATTTCTAGTGTTGAGAGTTGGCACCAAGGATAGCAACCTCTCTCATTTTGAAATTTCAAAAGACTTCTTCCCAGTCTGTTCCTTACATGTGTTCCTATGCCCACGAGTTGACACATGCCACTTCTAAAGAAAAAAACCTGAGCCAACTTGAAGAAACACATGAACTTACTGAAGAAACAGATTACCTATACATAGTATAAGTATCCACACTTGACATATATGTGTAGCATGCATAAACTTTCAGAGGATACTATTTGAAATTTAAAAAATACTTTCTTTCCATTCTCTGAATTATCTCATTTTCTCCAAGGTAGAATTTTTTGTTTGTTTATATTGGATCTCCTCTGTGTGTTATGCAGTTTCCCCCAAATGTCTAGGAATCCCTGGCTGTCCATTCATATTTAAGAATATAGGTATGGGCTACTATTTATTTTGACCCATTCTGTGAGGTGCTGGGAACCTTGAAGGACACTAAAAGTTCAAAGGTTAGAGACTCTGCTGCTGAAATAAACATTCCCTGACATTACTCCACTAAAGAATTGAGGAGACAAAGCCCCAAATCAACAATAAGGACCTAAGGAAGAACAATCAGAGAGGGAAATCATGCCACACCCTGTGACATCTACTCATACACCAAAACCAGAGAGACGTCCCAGAACAAATAAGATAATTACACACAAAAGGACACATGTAAAAAAAAAAAAAAAAGAGGTCGAAGAATCTGCTTCAACTGATGGGAAAGTCCAAAATCTCAAAAAACATGAGGAAACAGGCAAAAAAAATCTCCCCCCAAAATCCACAATCCCCCAACAAAGGATCCCACTGGTAGGAAGGTGGACAAAAGTTCAGAGAAAGATTATAAAAACTGATTATTAAAATATTCAGTGGGCTCGGGATGTGGCTCAAGTGGTAGTGTGCTCGCCTGGCATGCGTGAGGCACTGGATTCGATCCTCAGCACCACATAAAAAAAAATAAAATAAAGATATTGTGTCCACCTAAAACTAAAAAATAAATATTAAAAAAATGTTCAGTGAACCAGGAATTAAGAGGGCAATTACAGAAGATGAAAGACCACTTTAATAAAGAAATAGAAATAGTGAAGAGAAACCAAGCAGAAAACCCCTAAAAATGAAAGACACAAATTAAAAACTCACTTGAAGGCATCACTAACAGAATAGAATGAGTAGGAAATAGAATCTCAGTCCTTGAAGTTAGAACTGCCTTGAAGACAGGGTAATGATCTTGATTACAGAGAATGCAATAAAGGGGAAAAATTATAGAACATGGGAAAAAAATATAACAAGAATTCTGGAACAACATTAAAAGACCAAACATGAGAATCACTGGGATAGAAAAGAACATGGAGATTCAAACTAAAGGCATAAAGAACTTTTTCAGTAAGATAGTTACAGACAAATTTCCCCAAATCAGAAATGAGACAGACATCTACACATAGGAGGATTAAAGGACCCCAAATAGACCTAGTCAAATAAGAAGCTCACCAAGATATACCATAATTAAATGCCTAACATAGAAAATAAGGGAAGAATATTAAAAGTCACAGGAGAGAAACATCAGGTCACATTTAGAGGCAAACTAATAAGGCTCACTTCTGATTTCTCAGCTCAGATCCTAAACTCAAGGAAGGCTAAAGTGAGATAGTCCAAGCAGTAAAAGAAAACAACTGCCATCCAAGGTCATTATACCCAGCAAAGCTCCATTTCAAATTCAAGGGGTACATAAAAATTTTCCACAACAAGAAAAAATTAAAACAATTCATGAGCAGCAAGCCAGCCCCAAAAAGAATGCTCAAAGATAAACTACACACAGAGGAACTGAAAAACAATTCCCAAAGTTCCCAGAGGAAGTTCAATAGAAGAATAATCTGCTAAATAAGATACAAGACATGGGTAAAATATACCCAAAAAAACAAAATGGCACAAACATAAATCCATACTAAGCCTGAATGTTAATGGTATCAACTCACCAATTAAAAGACACAGATTAGGAGAATGGATCAAAAAACAAGATCCAACTATATGCTGTTTACAAGAGACTCATCTTCCAGGCAAAGACATCCACAGGCTGAAGGTAAAAAGATGGCAAAAATGATTCCATGCATATGGACTGGAAAAAAAATAAGCAGGAGTAGCTATTCTCAGGGCTGGAGTTGTAGCTCAGTGGCAGAGCAATTGCCTAGCATGTGTGAGGCACTGGGTTCAAGCCTCAGCACCACATATAAATACATAAAAAATAAAGGTATATGAACAACTAAAAAAAAATTTAAAAAGGAGTAGCTATTCTCATTTCAAGCAAAAAACAAAATTCAAGCAAAAATTAATCAGAGGAGACAAAGAAGGCTGCTACACCTTAGTAAAGGGAACAATCCAACAAGAAGACATAACAATAATAACATTTATGCCCTGAATGTCAATGCGCCCAATTACATGGAAAAAATACTCCATGATATTAAATTCCACAGAGACCCCAACACAATAACAATGGTTGGTTTCAATACATCGTTATCACCAAAATAGGTCATAAAAACATAAATTAGGGGCTGGGATTATGGCTTAGTAGTAGAGCCCTTGCCTAATACATGTGAGTCACTGGGTTCAATCCTTAGCACCACATAAAAAATAAATAAATAAATAGTTATTGTGTCCATCTACAAATAAAAACATTTTTTTAAAAAATCAGCCTGGCACAGTGGTGCACACCTGTAATCTCAGCAGCTCAAGAGGTTGAGACAGGAGGACTGTGAGTTCAAAGCCAGCCTCAGCAATGGTGAGGCAGTAAGCAATTCACTGAAACCCTGTCTCTAAATAAAATATAAAATAGGGCTAGGATGTGGCTCAGTAGTCGAGTGCTGCTAAATTTTATCCCCAGTACCCTCCCCTCAAAATTAAATCACAAATAAATTAATTTATGGTCCACCTTAAGGCCTCAGAAAAAGAAGAACAAACTAAGCCCCAAAATAGTGGAAGAAAATAAATAAATAAGATCAGAGCCAAAATCATTGAATTGAGAATAAGAAAACAATACACAGGATTATATATCCAAAAAGAGCTGGTTCTTTGAAAAGATAAATAAGATTGACAAACCCTTAGCCAAACTAACCAAAAGAAAGAGTGAGAAGTCTCAAGTCAACATGATCAGAGATGAAAGAGTAGATATCACCACAGACCCTTTGGAAATCCATACGATTATCAAAACCTATGTTGAAAATTTGGACTCCAGGGGCTGGGGATGTGGCTCAAGTGGTAGTACGCTCGCCTGGGCATGCGTGCGGCCCGGGTTCGATCCTCAGCACCACATACAAACAAAGATGTTGTGTCCGCCGAAAACTAAAAAATAAATATTAAAAAAATTCTCTCTCTCTCTCTCTCTCTCTCTCTCTCTTTAAAAAGAAAAAGAAAAAGAAAATTTGGACTCCAAAAAACTGGAAGATCTGGAAAACATCGACACATTTCTAGACACATATGACCTGCTCAAATTGAATCAGGAAGATACAGAAAACCTAAACAGACTATTATCAAGTAATGAAATTGAAATAGCATTTAAAAGTCTTCCAAAAACAAAAAGCCCAAGACTTGATGGATTCTCAGTTGAATTCTACCAGACCTTTACAGAAGAACATCAGTCTTTCTCAAATTATTCCATGAAATTGAAAGACAGGAACACTCCCAAATACATGTTATGAAGCCAGTATAATAAGCCTGATATCAAAACCAGACAAAGACAAATCAAGGAAAGAAAACTACAGACCAACATTCCTAATGAACATAAATACAAAAATCCTTAATAAATATTAGAAAGCCTCATTCAAAACCACATCAAAAAGATAATACACCATGATCAAGTGGGGTTCATTCCAGGGATGCAAGGTTGGTTCAACATATACAAATCAATAAATGTAACTCACCACTTAAACAGAATTAAGGACAAAAATCACATGATCATCTCAATAGATGCAGAAAAAGCCTACGATAAAATCCAACACCTATTCATGTTAAAAATGCTGGAGAAGCAAGGGATCAAAGAAACTTACCCAACACTGTGAAGGCTATTTATGACAACCCCAAAGCCAACATTATACTAAATGGAGAAAAACTAAAATCATTTCCTCTAAAATCAGGAACAAGACAAGTCTGTCCACTCTCACCATTCCTATTCAATATAGTTTTCAAAACATTAGCCAGAGCAATCAGACAAGGACATCAATGGGATACAAATAGGAAAAGAAGTCAAACTGTTTGCTGATGATATGATCCTATATCTAGAAGACTCAAAAAAACTCCACCAGAAGCCTTCTAGAGCTTATAAATGAGTTTAGCAAAGCAGCAGGATACAAGATCAACCCTCATAACAATAGCTTTCCTACTTGAATAGTTATTCAGCAAAGGAAAAAATCAGGAAAACCATCCCATTCACAATAACCTAAAAAAAAAAAAAAAAAAAAAAACACTTGAGAATTAATCTAATCAAAGAGATAAAGAGGTATACAATGAAATTATAGAATACTGAAGAAAGAAATTAAAGGCCTTAGAACATGGAAGGGTATCCCCTGTTTTTAGATAGGCAGAATCAATATTGTCAAAATGGCCACACAACAAAAGCAATTCCCCTCAAAATACCAATGACATTCTTCACGGAATTAGAAGAAAATAATTATTTTATTCATTTGGAAAATAAGAGACCCAGAATAGCCAAGACAATCCTAAGCAAGAAACGTGAAGCAGGAAATATCACAATACCTGATCTGAAATTATACTACAGAGCTGTAGTAACAAAAACAGCATGGTGTTGGCATCAAGATAGATATGAAGATCAATGGAACAGAATAGAAAACACAGAAACAAATCCATATCCCCATAGCCATCTGATTTTATTTTATTTTATTTTTATTTTTATTTATTTATTTATTTATTTATTTTGCTACTGGGGATTGAACTCAGGGGGCACTCAACCCTTGAGCCACATCCCCAGCCCTATTTTGTGTTTTATTTAGAGACAGGGTCTCAGTGAATTTCTTAACACCTTGCTTTTTGTTGAGGTTGGATTTGAACTCACCATCCCTCCTGTTTAAGTCTCCCAAGCCACTGGGATTACAGGCATGTGCCACCGTGCCTGGCAGCCATATGTTATTTGACAAAGGAGCCAAAAAAATATATTTTGGAGAAGAGACAGTCTTTTCAACAAATGGTGCTGGGAAAACTAGACAGCTACATGTAGAAAAATGAAACTACACCCCAATCTCTCACCATGCACAAAACTCAAATTGAAATGAATCCAAGACTTAGGAATTACACCAGAAACTTTACAACTGTTAGAAATACTCCATCACATTGGTGCTGGCACTGACTTCCTTAATAAGACCCCAAAAGCAAAAGAAATAAAACCAAGAATAAATAAGTGGAATGCCATCAAGCTAAAAAGCCCCTGCACAGCAAAGGAAATGATTAAAAGCATGAAGATAGATCCTACAGAATGGGAAAAAATCTTGGCCAGCTACTCAACTGACAAGGGATTAATATCCAGAATATACAAAAAGCTCAAAAAACTTAGCACACACACAAAGAATATCCCAACAAATAAATGGATGAAAGAACTGAATAGAAACTTCTCAAAAGAAGAAACACAGCTGGGCATGGAGGCATACACCTGTAATCCTAGTGGCTTAGGAGACTGAGGCAGTATGATCACAGGTTCAAAGCCAACCTCAGCAACTTAGTGAGACTATAAACAACCTAGTGAGACCCTGTCTCAAAATTAAAAATAAAAATAAAGGGATGGGGATGTGTGTCAGTGGTTAAGCACTCTTGGGTTCAATCCCTGGTACTCAGATGCCCATCAATAGATGAATGGAGCCAGGCACAGTGGCACATACACAGGGGTGGTTCAGGAGGCTGAGGCAGGAGGATTGCAAGTTCAAAGCCAGCCTCAGCAAAGGCAAAGCACTAAGCAATTCAATGAGACCCTGACTCTAAACAAAATACAAACTAGGGCTGGAGATGTGGCTCAGGGATCAAGTGCCTCAGAGTACAATCAGCAGTACAAAAAAAAAAAAAAGATGAATGGATTAAGAAATTGTGATACACACACACACACCAAATAGAGTTCTACTCAGCCATAAAAAAAATGAAACTATGGCACTTGACAATAAATGGATGGAAATGGAGAATCTTATGCTAAATTTTAAAAACCACATTCAGAAACTCAAAGATCAAATGTTTTCTCTCATATGCAGAAGCTAGACTAAAATCAAAGAAACAGGAGGGAATGATAGGATAACATAAAGAACCAATCAAATACAAATTAATAGATAAGTGAAAGGAAGTCTAGTAGAAGCAGGAGAAAGGGAGAAGGGAGGAAAAACAGGAGGGAAAAGGGGGAACTGAACTGACTTCATGAACTGAAATCAATTTCCATGCATGTGTGAGTTTGTCAGGGTGAACCGCACTACTATGTTTAAAGCTCTAATTTAAAAAATACAGATATTGAGCTGGGGATGTGGCTCATGTGGTAGCACACTCACCTGGCATGCGCGGGGCACTGGGTTCGAACCTCAGCACCACAAAAAAATAAAATAAAAATGTTGTGTGCACCGAAAACTAAAAAAAATAAATAAAATAAATATTAAAAAATTCTCTCTCTCTCTCTCTCTCTCTCTCTCTCTCTCTCTCTCTCTCTCTCTTTAAAAAAAATAGAGATATGGAACTTAGTGAGACCTGTCTCAAAATAAAAAATTTAAAGAGGGCTGGAGATGTAGTTCAGTGATAGAGGACCCTTGGGTTCAATCCCCAGTACCAAAAAATAATAAATAAAAAATAAAATATAATAAAAACTAAAATGTTGTTTTTAGCTTAGAATTTGACACACAGCTAAACTACTAGTCACACATGAGGAAAAATAAAGCCATTTTTCAAACCTGAATAACCAACCCCCCAAAATGAAAGGAATCCCGAAAGTGGTTTTAGTTTGGTTTGATTTTGGTACTGGGAATTGAACCCAGGAGTGCTTAACCACTAAGCCACACCTCCAGCTTTATTTTTATATTTTATTCAGAGACAGGGTCTCCCTGAGTTACTAAGTGCCTCCCTAAGTTGCTGAGGCTGGCTTTGAACTTGAGATCCTCCTGCCTCAGCCTCCTGAGTTGCTGGGATTATAGGCAGGTGCCACCACATCTGGTGAGAAGTTTTTTTTTAATACAACAATCTAATAAGAGAGTGAAATTCTATGTTTTAAAAAGGCTCAATTATACTATGATAAGAAAACTTGAAAGCAAGAATGCAGAGTTAAGGAAAGAAATGGAGGATCAAGAAAGCATCATTAAATATCATATCATAGAAATAACATATTATAGAAAGGTTAAAATCTGGATGCAGTGGTGCATGCCCGTTAATCCCAGCAAATTAGAGGCTGAGGTAGGACTGAAAGTTCAAGGCCAGCCTCAGCAAAAGTAAGGCTCTAAGCAACTCAGTGAGACCCTGACTCCAAACAAAATACAAAATAGGGCTGGGGAGTAGCTGGTAAAGTGTCCTTGGATTCAATCCTCAACACCAAAATAAAAAACAAAAAGAAAGGAAAAAAGGAGGAGGTAGAGTTGAGGAGGAGGAGGAAGATGAAGAGGAAAGAGGAGGAGTAGGAAGGGGGAAGATGAAAAAAAGGTAAAAGATGATCATGGTAAAAAGCAGAGAAAAGTAAAGGAATTAGAAAAAAAGATAGTATCCATGAAGAACAAGGGCAGCAATTTAAAAAATAACTGAAGCAAAGAATCTAACAAATATAGCAGGAAAACTATTCAAAGGTGCAATTTTTGAAATTTTCTTTTTTCACCGATTTTTAAATATAGTTTTTAGTTGTAGATGGACCCAATACCTTTATTTTTGTTTATTTATTTTTATATATGTCCCACATTTTTCTTTCTTTTTTCTTTTTTTAATTTTTTTTTAGGTGTTAACAGACCTTTATTTTATTTATTTATATTCGGTGCTAAGAATCGAACCCAGTGCATCACACAAGCTAAGCAAGCAATCTACCACTAAGCTACAACTCCAGCCCCCTATTTTTGTTTATTTGTTTATGTGGTGCTGAGAATTGAACCCAGTGCCTCACACATGCTAGGCAAGCGCTCTACCACTGAGCCACAACCCCAGCCCTTTTTCACTGATTTTTTTTTCTTTTCTTTGCAGTACTAGGATTTGAACTTGTGGCCTTATGCATGCCAGGCAAGTGCTTGACCACTGAGCTACATCCCCAGCCCTGAAAATTTCACTTAAATAAATGAAGAAATAAGTTGCAGATGGAAAAAGCACACCATGTTCTAGGAAAAAACAAAAACACCATGGTGGTGCACATCTATAATCTCAGAAGCTGGGGAAGTTGAGGTAGGAAGATCAACCTCAGCAACTTAGCAAGACACTGTTTCAAAATGAAAATTAAGAAAGCCTGAGGATGTAACTCAGTGGTTAAGTGCCCCTGGGTTTGTTCAATCCCTAATACCAAAAAACAAACAAACAAAAACTGACATGCAATGTAGACATATTATTCAACATGAAAGTTAAAGAAAGAATTCCTTGAACAACTAGACAGGTCAATCAACTTGCTTGTGAGGGGTGAAGTGGCATTGGAATTGGCTTGTTTCAGACATCTCTAAAGGTTCAACACCAGAAGAAATATTCCTGCAAATTTCAGAAAGAAAATGTGGCTCAAGAACATTATATCTGGTCAAGAAGTTCAAGGAAATATAGGACAAAAAGCTCTTAGGGAAAAAAAACTTGATGAAATCTAATTTAGAGATGGATCAAAACAAGAGTTCAATAAAATAAAAGTACTCCTGGTGGTGAGCAGTGGTTCCCTATAAATATAGAATTAAAACTAAACAGAATATAATATTATTTGTTGAGTTTTAACTACCAAAACCAATGAATTAAGGAGAGAAGACAGGAAGTTTATCAGTGTTATTTTCAATTCATCTACCCATAGTAAGATGTTGAACAAGGGTATTGGGGTTTTGGCTCAGCAGTAGAAGGCTCACCTAGCACCACATAAAAATAAAAATAAAGGTATTGTGTCCAAATACAATGAAAAAATAAATATTTTTTAAAAAGGATGTTAAGCAAAAACTCTTTCATTCAGTTCATTTAGTATTGCATGAGAATCATTTTTATAATAGTATTATGGCAAACATAGTAAACTGTGTTTTGCATCCTGCTTTTTTCTTAATACATTTTGAATATACTTCATATAAATTTAGCTCATTTCTATTAACTACTTATATTCCACCAAATGATTATTCCATTCCATTTTTTTTTCTCTCGTTGTTACTGGGGATTAAACCCAGGGATGCTTTACCACTGACTGAGCCACATCCCCAGCTCTTTTTATTTTTGAAATAGGTTCTCACTGTTTTATAGGCCTTGCTAAGTTGCTGAGGCTGGCCTTGAACTTGAAATCCTCCTGCCTAAGACTCCAGAGTTATTGGAATTCAGGCATGCACCATCATGCCCAGCTCTTATTTCTTAATATTTAGGTTTTCCGTGTTGGTTTCTATGTCTCTTATCAACATCATATACTTGATTTTGGTGTTCATGTATTTGGGTTTAGTTTTTGTTGGTGCTGAGAATAAACCCAGGGCCTTGCACACACTGGATATGCACTGTACCAGTGAGATACACCCCTGTCCCCTAATCCAAGCAGTGACTTTAAAAAAAAATTAGTGTATTTAACAACTTTCTATTTACAAAATAGAAAATTTATAAAATATTTATAATTATAAAATATTATAATTTATAAAATATTCTTGACAATTTTGTTTTCTATGTATTTTCTCCTTTTAACCCCCAAATTTCCACTTTCCTGCCATCCACTGGATTAATATTAAATTTCTTTACTCATTTTTTTCTATTCAACTTTTAGCTTTCCAGTAGTTCCATTAAATTTTTCAAACATAACTGAAATTTTGTTTCTAATGGTACCTAGAATTAATCAATGTCTACATCATCCCCTTCAACAAGACAGTATCTCATGATCCTTAGCATACTTTTACTTTTTCTAAGTGCCTCCGTACCCCAACATAACAATCATGTTGATACGACTAGAATTTTAGTTCATAGATACTTTTAAATCCAATTAATATTTAGACAAAATTTTCTCGCTATTTCTTTTTATACCTCATTGTTTTCCCCTACTTTCTTTCTTTCTTCTTCTTCTTCTTTTTTTTTTTTTTTTTTTTTTTTGTAGACTACATCTTCTAGCTAAACAAACACTCATAAATGACATATATCCCCCTACTGTTTTATTCCTGGATAAAATTGAACCTGAGCTTCAGTCCTCAGACATTCTAATTAAAAAAACAACTAAACATGGGGCCTGGGGTTGTGGCTCACTGGTAGAGTGCTTTCTTAGCATGCCTAAGGCATTAGGTTCGATCCTCAGCACCACATAAATGTAAAATAAAGATGTGGTATCCACCTAAAACTTAAGAATAAATATTAAAAAAACACTAAACTTCATTATATCAGAGTGAGTCTTTGGGTGACAGATTTTCTACATTTCTCCAGTGCTTTTAATTATGAATATTTTGTCAACGAATTTGAGTGGTTGTGTGGCTGCAAAAGAATGCCCAGTTGTAACATTTTTTTGTCCTTTCAGCACTTTGAAGATATTGTTAATGAAATTGCAAAGTATAATTCTGCCTTTAAAAAGAGAAATATGGCCAGATGAGGTGGTGTACACCTGTAACCCCAGTAATTTGGGAGGCTGAGGCAAGAGGATCCCAAGTTCAAAGCCAGACTCAGCACCTTAGCAAGTCCCTAAGCAACCTAGCAAGACCCAGCTTCAAAATTTAAAATTAAAAAAAAAAAAAAAGGATTGGGGATGTGGTGGCTCAGTGGTAAAGCACCTTTGAGTTTGATCTCCAGAACAACAACAACAACAAAACATTGAGCAATAGCTCAGTGGCAGAGCGCTTGCCTAGCATGTATGAGGGTTTGATCCTTAGCACCACATGAAAATAAATAAAGGCATTCTGTCCATCTACAACTAATATATATATATATATATATCTTTTTGAAGGAAGCTTTTTTTTTTTTTTTTGTGGTGCTGGGGATTGAACCTAGCGCCTTGTGCATGTGAGACAAGCATTCTACCAACTGAGCTATATCTATATATCCCCAGCCCTGAAGGAAGCAATTTTCTTCACCTAAAAATATTTTGTTTATACAGGGGATCTAGTGCAACTTGTTAATCTCTATGCTAATGGGAAACGGAAAATACAAAACACCCACAACCCAATGAGCTAAATTCACAACCCAATGATCAAGCAGAGTGAAAGGTCTCAAGTTAAATTTGACATGTTTTATTTCCTATCTTAAGTTATCATCCTCCTTTTGTGCTCTTTGAAGATATCTTCTGGAGCATCAAATTATTTTGTTAAACCCCCTCTTTTTTTTGCCCAGTGCAGTGTGCATGCTTATAATCCCAGCAATTTGGGAGGCTGAGACAGGAGGGTCACCAAGTTCAAAGCCAGCCTCAGCAATTTAGTGAGGCCCTAAGCAATTTAGCAACACTCTGTTTCAAAATAAAAAAATAAAAAGTCCTGGGGATGTAGCTCAGTGGTAGAACACTCCTGGGTTCAATCCTTAGTACAAAAAAATAAACAAAAATCCTCTTTTTTATCACATGGAATAAAATTCCTTTACCCCTAGTGGGATGACACATGCCTGCAATCCCAACAATTTGGGAGGCTGAGGCAGGAGGATAGCAAGTTCAACCCAGCCTAAGCCATTTAGTGAGACCTGTCTCAAAATAGATAAATAAAAAAGGGCTGGAGGGGGGCTGGAGTTGTGGCTCAGTGGTAGAGCACTTGCCTAGCATGTGTGAGGCACTGGGTTCGATTCTCAGCACCATGTATAAACAAATAAAAAATAAAGGTCCATCAATAACTAATAATTTTTTTTAAAAAAGGGGCTGGGAATATAGCTCAATGGTAGAGTGCTCCTAGGTTCAATACCCAGTATCAAAAAAATAAAAAAATAAATAAAAACCCATCACCTCACTTCACCCCAATACTTGAGTTAATTCCAAATCTCAGAAAAATATATATATATTTTAATTATATATATATATATATTAGCTATTAATGTACTTTATTTATATATTTATATGTGGTGCTGAAAATCAAACCCAGTTCCTCATGCATGTGAGGCAAGCACTCTACCACTGAGCCACAGCCACAGTCCCTCAGAAAGCATATTTTAAAGAATTTCATAAAACTGAAACTATCAATGATAAGAAATATTGGTCCATAATATATTCCTATTGCTATTCACTTAGATTATAAATGGATTCAATTGCCAGACACAGCACAAGCCTGTAATCCCAGTGACTCAGTAGGCTGAGGCAAGAGAATCACAAGGTCAAGGCCAGCCTGGAAACCTTAGCAAGATCCTCAGTAATTTAGCAAGACCTTGTTTCAAAATAAGAAATAATAAGGGCTAGAGGGGCTGGGGATGTGGCTCAAGCGGTAGCGCGCTCGCCTGGCATGCGTGCGGCCCGGGTTGGATCCTCAGCACCACATACAAACAAAGATGTTGTGTCTGCCGAAAACTAAAAAAAAAAATTCTCTCTCTCTCTCTCTCTCTCTCTCTCTCTCTCTCTCTCCTCTCTGCCGAAAAATAAAATATTAAAAAAAAAAAAGTTCTATGCTCCATTGCCTTCTTGTATCTGATGTTGCTGATGAAATGTCAGATGTCAGTAAGATTCTTTTTTGTTGTTGTTCTCAGTAATCTGCTTTTTCTCCAGTTTTTTAAATAATATTATTATATTTTTATACCTTTATTTTATTTGTTTTTTTATGTGGTACTGAGGATCGAACCCAGTGCCTCACACACATGCTAGGCAAGTACTCTATCACTGAGCTACAATCACAGTCCAAGTTGTTGTTTAATGCTCTGAAAATGTCACTTTTACATGACTTGTATGGGCTTTTTTTTAATATTTATTTTTTTAGTTTCAGGTGGACACAATAACTTTATTTTTTTTTATTTTTAGGTGGTGCTGAGAATCGAACCCAGTGCCTCACTCATGCTAGGCGAGCGCACTACCACTTGAGCCACATCCCCAGCCCATGTATGGGCTTTTTTCTTATTCATTCTGTTCAGTACTTGTTTCCCAGTCTGTAAATTCCAATAAAATTCAAGTTTTTAAAAAATAATAACAACAAAAGGGGGGGTCAAATATTAAGACATATTACAAGGTCATAGACCAATGGAACAAAGTAGAGAATTCTCAGAAGGAATCACGGATATATGGGAACTTGATATAAAATAAATAAGCATTAGCTTAGCTATGGTTTGAATACCATTTGTTCCTTTCAAAACTCAAGTTGGAGTTTAATTCCTACTGTGAGGTACAGAAGGGTGGAAACTTAATCCAATGACATGTTTAGGGTGGAAGCCACATTGAATACTGTGGAGAGGCAGCAATCAGAGGACAGACATGTGATCCTCCTGGGACTCTGTGGGACTCTGCCAGTAATAAGGCCATCACCAGATGTGACCCCTCAACCTTGGACTTTCCAGAACCATGAGCCAAAATAAACTTCCATCAGTTAAAACTTTACCCAATCTGCTGTGTCTTTAGCAACATAAAATGGACTAATAGAGGAAGCATCACAGACCCCATGGACAAAGAAGAGAGCATTTATTAGGTGAAGTTGGAAAAACTGGTTCACTAAATGAAGAAAAATAAAACTGGATCTCTATCTATCATCATCTGTCCAGATGAACTTCAAATAAATTAAAGGACTATGAAATGAAACCTATAGAATTAACTGCATAAAAATGTCAGATGAACTTTGTAATTTGGAAACAGGAAAAAACTTCAAAAGCACATACAAAACACAAATTTGATTACATCAACATTATTTCTATGAAAAGCAAGACAAACAAAATTAATAGACATGTAACAATCAAACAAGGTTATCTACCACATCTAAAACATACTTTGGATTAATATTTAAAAATGTATAACGACCAAGGCCATCTGTCCTATTCTGACACTCTCAGCAGGGCTTTCATCTCCATTTGGGTGCAAGATGACCCTTGGAGCTCCAGATTGTTCACACAAGATTCAAACAAAGGAAAGCAATTTCTCCTTGTGCATCTCTTAGTATTATGAGGAAATACTTACTTTCATGTAAGTCTCCTAGCAGAATTCCTGTCAAATCCCATTGATCAGACCTGAGTCACACTTCCTCGACCCAGCTGGAAAAGCTGGAAAAGCAATGTGTGGACATTTTCGGCCTCTATAAGTGGGAGAAAGACTGGCCAGCAAGAAAGATGGATTAGAGTTGCAGCATAAAGTATTTTTGCCATATCTTCCCCTCCAATGGCTTGCTCTTACCCTCTCTCTCTTTTTTTAAAAAAATCCTGGAGATTGAATCCTGTTGGTGCTTTTACCACTGAGCTACATCTCTAAGTGCCTGGTTTGTTGTTGTTGTTGTTGTATTTGTTTGAGACAGGATCTTCCCAAGTTTCTCCAATTTCTCTTGACACTCCCATTTGACTGGAATTAGCACACGTACATCTACCATGTTGTCTAAATCCTCTTTCATATTTCCATCTATTTCCCTTTCTTATTGCATTCTGGGAAAATTTCTCTCTACAGTCATCCAGTTCATTAATTCATTCTTCAGTTTATCTACTCTGTAATTCATTCTGCCCATTCAGTGACTTATTTCAAAACTGTTTTTCATTTTCAAGATCTCCAATTCGGGTTTTTCTTTTCTTTTCTTTTTTCAGAACTGGGAATTAAACTCAGGAGCATTCTATCTCAGAGCTGCATCTCCAGCTTTTGTTTTATTTTGAGACAGGATCTTACAACATTGCCCAATCTGGCCTCAAATTTGTGATCCTCCTGCCTCAGTCTCCCCATAGCAGGGATTGTGTGCATGTGCCACCACATCTTACTGATTCCTTTCTATAATGCCTGTTTTGCTTCATGGATGCAATACCAGAGCACCTCCTGAACAATATTATCTATGCATTTTCTAGAGGTTTGTTCCAATTCTATTAGCTTTGTTTTTTAAGTGAAGTTCGTCTGTTTTGCTTTTTAGTTACTGTTGTTGTTTTAACTCTACTTCAAGGAGCTGCTCATGTGTATGAATATTCTTCACCATGAGTCTGTTTTTTCCACTGAGATTCCTATTAGATTGAAACTTTCTTGATGTGGGGAGATAATCTTGGAGTGTAGTTAAGGGAGGTGATGATTTATTTGGTTGTGGGAACTTACTTTCCATGTAGTTTTCAGTGACACTGAAAGGTGGATAAAGTATGATACAAGAAAAGATGCCTCCACAGCCAGTGTCCCACATTAACAGGTTTCACATTTCTCCCTTATGTTGCCAGCCACTTAAAGAATACTCTCTCTCTCTGAGACACTAGTCCTGTCTGGAGATAGTGGTTACAGTAACATGACTTACAGAAGGGAGGCCAGGATGGGGTTCAGGAAGAATTGGCCGGGGTGCTACTTCATTGTACTGTTCCAGCTTCCATATCAAGTCATCTTCTTGCTTCCAGCTTCCAACCTGCAATATGAGAATGGAGCTCCCACTCCTTTTTCTTCCTTCCTTTTTTTTTTTTTTTTTGTATGTGTGTGTGTGTGTGAAAGGGTTTAAACCCAATAAGCCACATCCCCAGCCCTTTTATTTTTATTTTGATAAAGGGCCTTGCTAAGTTCATGAGGCTGGTCTCAAACTTGCAATCCTCCTGCCTCAACTTCCCAAATCACTGGGATTACAGGAATATATACCACCATGCCCAGCTCCTACTTCTTGTGGCAGCAATATATGTTGGATTTGTTAGATTCGCAGATGTACACTAGACTGCATTACCCCTTCAATTCAGTCTCAGCTGATTTTAGTCAGAACTTTCTCACAATCTCTGAGAATTCATCTTGTTTTTTTAACACATTTATGAATATATTAAGTCCCTAGAGTTTGGAGAAAAGGAGGGAAACAACAGAATGCACCCAGTTCACCATTAGTAAAATATTACCTCTGTTAATCATCAGGTAAAGCCACACACAGTGGTGCACGCCTGTAGTCCCAGCAGACTGGAGACTGAGGCAGAAAGGCTGCTTAGCCCAGGAAATCTAGGCCAGCATGAGTAACATAAGGATAACATAAGGAGACCCTGTCTGAAAAAAAAAAAAATCACGTAGCATATAATTTCATTTATATGTATTTTTCTTTTTCAAATTTTTTTTAGTTGTAGATGGACACAATACCATTATTTTGTTTTTTTATTTTTATGTGGTGCCAGGGATCGAACCCAGTGCCTCACACATGCTAGGTAAGCACTCTACCACTGAGCCACAACCCCAGCTCTATATGTATTTTTCTATCTGTTCGTTTATCTGTCCTTCTCTCTGTATATATACGTAGAAGTCAAGTTGCCTGGAATATTTTTAACCTGATATTAAAATAGTTATTTCTGAGTGGCAAAGTTTATTTTACAATTTGTACTTTCTGCATTTTTCTGAACTTATGTATTATTTTTACAAATAAATTTGTTCTTAAAAACATGTTAATTGTCTTTGAGTGTTGAGATTACAGGTAATTTTTTAATTTTGCCTATGTGTATTTCCCAGTTTCATCAATGTACCTGTATTTATTATAAGAGAAAGTTCAAAAGTTAGTTAGAAATCAAGAGTCACAAGGATCATCAAAGAGTTCAATAGTATAACTGAATATGTTAAAAGAGTTGAGGAGTATTGCTATTTTTAAATAAAGGTGATTTGATTGATTCTTCATATTTTGGTTTAGGTAATACTATAGATCAGATAACATACACATAGGAAACACTTAAATCAGGACTTTTAGTTTAGTTGTAATGGCACTCAAGTGCTCTTCTAAAAGTCCCTTCTCTGTGAAGACCAAAAGCAAAAGAGAGAGTGCAGAACAAACTGCTCCAAATGACCATCAACTGATAAATTGATAAATAACTTGTGGTATAACCATTCAACAGAAAACTATTCAGCAATAAAAAAGAATAAGGTACATGTTACATCATGGATGAACCTTGAAAACACACTAAGTGAAAACAGCCAATCACAAAAGGCAATATATTGTATGATTTCATTTATATGATATATCTAGGGTAGACAAATATAGATATGCAGATACAGATATATATTTTCTGCAATACTGGGGATTGAACCCAGATCCTTGCATATGCTAGGCAAGCACTCTACCACTGAGCTACACCCCATAACTTTTAAAATTTTATTTTGAGCCAGATGTGGTAATGCACACCTATAATCCCAGCAGCTTAGTAGGGTGAGGCAGGAGAATTGCAAGTTCAAAGCCAGCCTCAGCAATTTAGTGAGGAGTTCAGCAACTTAGTGAGACCCTGTCTCAAAATAAAATATACAAAAAGCGGGGGGGGGGCACTGGGGATGTGGCTCAGTGGCTGAGTGCACCTTGATTTAATCCCCAGTACCTTATTTTGAGTCAGGATCTTGCTAAATTGCCTAGCTTGCCTGAACTTGAGATCCTCCAGCATTGGCCTCCCTAGTAGCTGGAATTACAAGCATATGCCACCTCACCCAATGGAGTAGGCAAATCTATAAATGACATAATGTAGATTGTTGCCTAGAGCTGGGGACATTGGAGGAAAATGGGGAGTGTCACTAGGTAACAGGTTTCTTTTGGGGATGATAAAAAATATATTCTAAAATTATGAAGATAGTTACACAAGTCTATGAATGTGCAAAAAACTCATAGAACTATATAATTTCATAGGTATATTATATGGCATATAAATTAATCATCAAACTTCAAAATAAAAAGAATAAATTGGTTGCTTAAACACCTGCCTTTTTGTAATAAGTATTCACATTTTTTCTTTAGTCTCTGACATTGTACTCTATACAGTGGAACTTGTTTAGAGTACTTGTATGGAACTTGTATGGAAATGCATTCTGTGCAAAACAAGAGGGATTTCCTACAAGTACTCTATACAATGGAACTTGTATAGAGTATTTGTAGGGAACTTGTATGGAAATGCATTCTGTGCAAAACAAGAGGGATTTATTTTCATAAGAGCCTGTGTGTTCATTGTGGCATATGCCTGTAATCCCAGTAGTTTAGGAGGCTGAGATAGGAAGATCGAGAGTTCAAAGCCAGCTTCAACAACTTACCAAGGCCCTAAGCAACTGAGTAAGACCATGTCTCTAAATAAAATCATAGAAAAGGACTGGGGGTGTAGCTCTGTAGTTAAGCATCCCTGGGTTCAATGCCCGGTACTACCACCACCAACAAAAAACACTTGCATGCATACTTGGGATTTAACATAGAACCTTGTCCCTGCTAAGCATGCATTTTGCCATTAAGCTATACCCTCAAAGCCATTTTTGGTTTTTTGGCACTGATGATTGAACCCAGAGGCACTTTGTCACTGAGCTCCATCTCTGCCCTTTTTATTATTTTTATAAAAATTTGAGACAGATTTTCACTAAGTTGCTTAGGGCCTAAATTGCTGAGGCTGGTCTCTCACTTGCAATCCTCCTGCCTCAGCCTCCCAAGTCTCTGGGATTACAGGCATGCACCACCACGACTTGTTCAATGCCTATATTCTTGGCAACTGTTTCCCTACACAAACATTTGGTAGGTTCATTTTCTCCTGGAGTCACCATGTCCTCTTGATTTATTTGTTTCTTCAAAACATTTTGCCTGACCTTTTGATGAGCTGGATTGATCACAAGAACATTTCACTGTCACTCTGGACAGAATTTCATCAGCCACATAATTTGCCTATCTTTACCTGATGTTCTTATGCGAACTGGTACACTCCAAGGACTTCTTCCCTGCCTTTACTTCTCAGGCCTGATGAACATTTCTTCAAGGTATGTCAATACAGAATCGCCAGCATATAATTAGGTCTATCAAGTCTGGTCAGGGTCTTGTTGGGAAGAGAACCAAAAGGAAACCCACATTTATTTATTTGTTTGTTTGTTTGTTTTGGGGTCCCTGGGACTGAACTCAGGAGCACTCAACCACTGAGCCACATCCCCGCCCTATTTTGTATTTTATTTAAAGATAAGTTCTCACTGAAATGCTTAGTGCCCTGCTTTTGTTGAGGCTGGCTTTGAATTCATGATCCTCCTGCCTCAGCCTCCCAAGCCCCTGGGATTACAGGTATGCACCACTGTGCTGGGCTGAAACCCACATTTATTTTGAGGAATTATGGGGATTCTGGTTTTGTTTTTATAGATAAAAGGTTACTGCTTCAGGTCAGTTTTAGCTATCTTTAATAATTCATGCTCTTGCCACCACTAATATACAGAGTTGTATAATTTCACTGTGTACAATGTTTCTAATACATTTGTGTTTTACCATTGTCTTTGTTACACAAGACCCAAATAACAGAGGCCTATTCTCAGATAGCATCAGGACTTGTGTCCAGTTCTTCTGATTTCTACCACAGGTTGACTTTGTATTAGTCCATACTGCATCTTGGGTAGATGATTTTGACATGGTTGGTAGAGCTGCGTGGTTACCAGATGAATAAGCAGTTTTCTTTGAGACAGATAAATGACAAGCTACAATTTTTCCTCTTCTTCCATGGCTAATTTGATAATACAGATATTATAAACAGGAATTTCTCAGAATTAATTTTTCCCATAGAAGTTCTTTCTGATGCAAAGAGTGGTAACATTTCCATTATATAATACATAATGTAAATGTTATTATAACCTGAGTGACTAATGATAGCTTTTCCTGATGAACCATAGTTTCTTTACATTCATCAGCTTAATTATATTAAAGAACAAGGATCTTGCATATGACTCCTTACATACATGGGTTTTGGATTCCATACAGTATCTTTAAAATTTCTCTTTCCAAACCATCCCCTTATAACACTTATCAGAGAGCACAGAACAGAAATTCTATACAATTCATTAGGTTTTGAACTGTAGATTAACAGGTAATAAAAGGTACATTGTGTATACTATCACATTTAATCCTCCCAATAAATCAAAATAGATATTATATGGCAAAAAGACACATTGTTAGAAAAGATCAGAACTAGTATTCAAAACCAGGTATTTTTAATCTAAGAATTCAAGTTCTTATTGCATTATGATTTAAATAGACAGACACATTTTTATAACAACCATAACATTACTTCTTCTAAGTACAAATAAAAAATTCTGCCCCAAACTCATAGTTCCTCTTGTCTAGTATAAAAAGAAAAGAGTTCCCTGCTGGGCACAGTGGGCAAGTGGTTCATGCTTGTAATCCCAGCAACTTGGGAGGCTGAGGCAGGAGGATTGCAAGCTGAAGGCAAGCCTCAACAACTTAGTGAGACCCTCAGCAATTTAGCAAGACCCTGCTTCAAAATAAAAAGGGTGGGGCTGGAGCTCAGCGGTAAAGCACCCTTGGGTTAAATCACCAGCCCAAAAAAAAAAAGGAAAGACAGGAAAAAAAAAGTGTTCTTACAAGCTAGTAGAAACATTAGAAAGACTTTGGGGGAAGTGGACACTAAAAGCCTTTCAGGATAAATAAAATGTCAACAGGTCCCATCCCATAAATTCCCCATGCAGACACACAGAAACGCTCTCTCATTTCCTTGAGCTACTGAAAATTCCCCAGTACTTTTGGAGCCCTGTGCATCTTCACAATTCTCTTCTTTTATTTGGTGGGGTTGTGAACTGGGGATTAAAACCAGGGGTGCTCTACCACTGAGCTACATTCCCATACTTTTCATTATTTTTTGAGACACAGTCTCACGAAATTGCTTAGGGCCTCATTAAATTGCTGAAGCTGTCCTTAAATTTGTGATCCTCAGGCCTCCCCCATCCCCCTGCAGTAGCTGGGACTACAGGCATGAGCCACCATGCCTGGTGAATTTTCTCCATCTTATAAGCAGTAACTTATGAGTTGTAATATAAAGGTAAACTTACCTTTATAACTTTTTAGGACATATAGGGTTATCCTTTTTTAAAAATAGACAATCAGTTCTGAAGCATAAGGTTTTTCAATAGCACTTTGTATTCTATTCATTCTATGTGTTCTGATTCATTTTTTTTTAATATTTATTTTTTAGTTTTCGGAGGACACAACATCTTTGTTTGTATGTGGTGCTGAGGATCGAACCCAGGCTGCATGCATGCCAGGCGAGCGCGCTACCGCTTGAGCCACATCCCCAGCCCTCTGATTCATTTTTAATTTTTTAAAAATATCTTAGAGTTTCACAAATCTTTTTTTTAATATTATTTTTTTTAGTTTTAGGTGGACACAAAATCTTTATTTTATTTTTATGTGGTGATGAGGATTGAACCCAGTGCCTCACATGTGCTATGCAAGCGCTCTGCCACTGGGCCACAACCCCAACCCCTGATTCACTTTTATCTACCTGATATTTCTTAATCTTAGTTTAGATTTCTTTCACAAACTTTATTCATATGGACTAGTCTCTATTCCTCCTCAATTTATAGCATGAAAACTAGAAGCAATAGAAACAATGATGCATTTATTTAATATAATAGCAACTGAATAAATAAATTGAACAAGCTGGAAGCAGTGCTCTGTGACCATAGCCCCAGCAACCTGGGAAGGTAACACAGGAGGATCACTGGAGCCCAGGAGTTGGAGGCCAGCCTGGGCAACAAGAGAGGCCCTGTCTCCTTAGAAATAAATAATAATAATAATAACAATAATAATAATATAAATCTAACCAGCCATGGTGGAGCATGCCTATAATTCCAGCAATTTGGAAGGCTGAGAAAGAAGGATCACAAGTTTAAGACCAGCCTGGGCAACTTAGTGAGACTTTGTCTTAAAATAAAAAGCACTGGGTATGTAGCTCAGTGGTAGAGTGTCCCTGGTCTCAATCCCTAGTACTTCAAAAAGAAAAAGCCAGGTGTGGTGGTGTACACCTGTAATCCCAGTGGCTTGGGAGGCTGAGGCAGGAGGATCACAAGTTCAAAGCCAGCCTCAGCAAAAGTGAGGCACTAAGCAACTCAGTGAGACCCTGTCTCTAATAAAATATAAAATAGGGCTGGGGATGTGGCTTAGTGGTCCAGTGTCCCTGAGTTTAATGCCCCATACCAAAAAAGAAAGAAAAAGGAGGAGGAGAAGGAGGAGGAGGAGGGGGAAGAGTAAGGGGAGAGAGAATGGGAAGAGAAGGAGGAGAAGGAGGAGGAGGAGACACTAACAATAAAACTAAAAAACAGGGGCTGGGGTTGTGGTTCAGTGGTAGAGCACTCGCCTAGCACACGTGAGGTACTGGGTTCAATCCCCAGCACCACATAAAAATAAATAAAATACAGGCATTGTGTCTATCTATAACTAAAAAATAAATAAATAAATAAAACCAGAATGCAATAATGTTTACATTTCCACTGGTGATCAAATGTTAACAACAATTCCAATAATTTATATAGCAATGTTTTTATCAAAATTACTCTATATAACAATGGGAAATTACTATTGGGAGGAAACTCATCTTTATTGAGTTTATGAACCTTTGAGCTGCAAATGAAATGTACTAAATATTACCCTATATCTTTGTATTATTGAAAATAGAATAATTTAATTTAATATATGCTAGACATCATGTTAAGGCTTAATTTAATTTTCATAAGACCCTATAAAGTAATATTGGTTCCTTTTTACTAGTGAAGACATTTAAATTCAGAGAGGTTCAGTTACACACTGAAAGGTACATTGCTTATCAGTGATAGGGCAAGGATTTCAACCAAAATCACTTTGATTACAAAAATTCCATTCTTTCAACTACAGAATGACACTTTCATCCCCAAAACCTGCATGCACGCACGCGCGCACACACACACACACACACACACACACACACACAAAAGGAGAGCAAATTATCCAACCAATTTGAAATTTTCCAAAAATTATCAAATATCTTACAGTGTTTCACATGCGGGATCGTGGTTAGTCACTGATAAAATCTACATCTTAATTCCATAAAAAAAAAAAAAACAGAGAGGATTACTAGGCCATTTTAATATATGCATCCATCTGTAATGTGTTGTTACAGTGCAAATATACAATCCAAAGACCAGTACTAATGAAAAATATTGATTTGGCAATGGTGAGGAGATGGCAGAGTCTCAGGATTCTCGTGGAGGCTAGCTTTCCCTGATAAGATAGTAACATTGCTTAAAAATCATTCCATTGGGCTAGAGGTGTAGCTCAGCAGCAGAGCACTTGCCTAGCACACATGTAAGTCTTGGGTTTAATTGCCAGCACCCCAAAAACAACAACAACAAAAACAAATTGAAATCATTTCATTATTATATTGGGTAGAGGTTTTCTGTTGGAATCAAGTATAAAAATAAAGGGATACCATTCCAAAAGAAAACTAACCCCTAAGAAAGCTTTTATTACAGTGTTTATAGGGTCAAATTCATATGAAATGAGGGATTCTACAAAATCCACAAAAGACTCTGCAGAAAATTTGGATTTCCTTTGCCATACATAATTTTATCAGTGTAATTAATACAAATGGACTATGTATTCAACATGAATGCTTACCTGACAAAAGCAAACTTTTTTGAGTATATAACAGATATTGAAAAGCAATGGTTTCTCTGTTTTTCAAATTTTAAAAGTACATTTTCATTTAATTCTATCATTGATATCCTGATCACTTCAACACCCAAGTGGACATAATAATGATAATAATCACAGATAATAAGAATAATCACTGACTTTTCTGTTCTTCATTTCAAGAGCTTCTGTTTTTGTTGACATGGGGATTTTTTTTTACATGTCGAACAGCACACTCCTCTAGATTTGTCATGTTTTATTTCTCTTCATCTTTTTCAGATTTAACAGCAAAAACCTAAAAAGCTATATTTCTAATAAACAAATCTGCATTATGGATGCAAAAAGGCCAAATGGTGGCACGGAAGTAATCCTTCTACAAACAGCATTAAGGAAGCTGACCTAAACTGAACACTCTAACATGTCATCCAGATTTTTCAGAGGGAAAAAACTATAACCATAGAAAATGTAATATAATTTTCAAAAGTACATCATATGGGCTATGTAAATTGTGAAGTATAATTTCAAAATGGTGGAAGACACACCAATTCTTCCTTGACCAAAAATATAACAAAGATTATGGATGCCATCACTATCTATCATTACACCTAATTTTAAGTCTCCCTCTCTAATCACTGTCTCACATTTTTATTCCTGGTTGTATATTCCCAATGTTATCTGTGTTACCTGAAGTCACAGTCATTGTCCTTTCTTTGGTTTCTCAAGATCTAGGACAAAAAAAAAAATCTATTTTATAAAGGATCACTGAATAAAAATGACCTTTACATAACTTTGAGGTACAAGTGAAAGGAAGTGGGCAAAAGTACTTATTGATAACTATAAGAGCTATACAAGTTGGGTGGATGGCGCATACCTGTTATCCCAATGGCTCAGGAGGCTGAGGCAGGAGGATGGAGAGTTCAAAGCCAGCCTCAGCAATGGTGAGGTGCTAAGTACTTAGCAAGACCCTGTCTCTAAACAAAATACAAAAAAGAACTGGGGATGTGGCTTTGTGGTTAAGTGCCCCTGAGTTCAATCCCCAGTATCTCCCTTCCATACCAAAAAAAAGAGCCATACAAGAACTGGTTATTACCAGAACAGCACATCAATATTGGCTGACACCTCTGTTACTGGAATATATAAATCAAGGTACAACCAGGTATGATGGCTCATTCCTATAATCCCAGCAATTCAGGAGACAAAGGTAGGAGGACTACAAGTTCAAAGCCAGCCTGGACAAATAAGTGAGATCCTGTCTCAAAATGAAAACTGGAAATGGCTTAGGACGTAGCTTAGTGGTAAGGTGCTCCTGGGTTTATCCTCAGTACCACACACACACACAAAAAAAAGGGTTCTCACTAAGGCCCATATCATGTATAGCCAAATTTGATTCTGGCAATATTTATTTTTCATTTATGCTGGCATTCCTAAATAATCACTTTCCCAAATAATGAAATGTTCCCAATTTAAGACAATGTTTCTTTTTTTCTTCTTCCTTTTTTTCTATTTTTTTTTTTTTTGTGTGTGTGTGTGTGGCACCAGGGATTGAACCCAAGAGTGCTTTACCTCTGAGCTACCCAGTCCTTTTTATTTTACTTTTTTGAGACTGAGTCTCACTAAATTGCTTAGGGCCTTGCTAAACTGCTGTGGCTGGCCTCAAACTTGCAATCCTCTTGCCTCAGTCTCTTGAGTTACTGGGATTATGGGCATGCACCATAGCATCCAGCTTTAGGGCACTATGTCAACTATAAATTCAAAATAATTAAATCTTTAGCAACATAAATGATATGCTGAAGAAATAAAAAGCTTTTCCATCAAATCAAAAGTGTTCCTATGTTTCAACTAAACAGATACCACACTTAGTACAGAGTAAATTCCTATTAAAGGCCAAGCGTGGTAGGACACACCTGTAATCTCCGAGGCTCAGGAGGCTGAGGCAGGAGGATCTCAGGTTTGAAGCCAGTCTCAGCAATTTAGGGAGGCTGTGAGCAACTTAGTGACCTAGTGATACCCTGTCTTAAAATAAAAAATAAAAAAGGCCAGGGATGTGACTCAGTGGTTAAGCATTTTTGGGTTCAATCTCTGATACCATATAAATAAATAAATAAATTCCTGTTAAACACTTGCTAAAAACAAGGAAACACTAATCCCATACTCAAAAAATTTCTTAAGGCTATAGTAGTATCAGTAGGAAAATGAAACAAATCAGTCAACTCTGTGTGCTGATCTTTGTCAGAACTCATCTTCCCTAATCTTTTTTTTTTAATATTTCATTCTTTTCTTTAGTTGTAGATGGACACAATATCTTTATTTTATTTTTATGAGGTGCTAAGAATCGAACCCAGGGTCTCGCATGTGCTAGGCAAGCGAGCGATCAACCCCAGCCACAACCCCAGCCCATCATCTTCCCTAATCTTTGCAGTTCTGAGTCACCACCATCCTCAGGTTCCACCCTACCCACTATCACAAAGTTGAGAGTTAATCCTCATCAGAGATGAGTAGTAACATCAAGTCAAGTTGGACCCAAGTTAACCTAGGCCGAGACAGGAGGATGGAAAATTCAAGAAGCCTCAGCAACTTAATGATACCCTGTCTCAAAAAAAATTTTTTTTAAGGGGTTGGGGATGTAGTTCAGTAGTAGAGTGCCCCTGGATTCAATTCTCAGTACCCCCCACAAAAAAATAAAAGAGTTGCCTTTTAACCATTCTGGGCTTTTTGTCTTTTCACATGAATTTTGGGTTAAACTTTCAAATTCTAGGCAAAATCATTAAGAATACCCATGTTGGGGCTGGGGATGTGGCTCAAGCGGTAGCGCGCTCGCCTGGCATGCGTGCGGCCCAGTTTCAATCCTCAGCACCACATACAAACTAGATGTTGTGTCCGCCGAAAACTAAAAAAATAAATAAATATTAAAATTCTCTCTCTCTCTCTCACTCTCTCTTTAAAAATAAAAAAAAAAGAATACCCATGGGTGTGCATGTGCTAGGTTTTGAACCTAGAATCTCAGGTATGATAAGTACATAGTCTACCACAGAGCAACACTCCAGTCCCAGGCATACAATTTAATTTATAGATTAATGTGAACAGAATAGACATTTTGTCATACGTTATTTCTTCTCATCTATAAATATATCTCCATTTAGTCAGGTCCTTTTTGTCCCTTGATAATATTCTGTAATTTTCTCCATGTAGAGCTAACATCTTTTAATTTCTAAATAGACATATGTTTAGGTTATTATAAATTAGATCACTTTTCCTATTACATGCATTATTGCCAGCTACTACCACAAGTGTGTAAGAAGATTGATCTTTAAGCAATAGCTTGCTGAACTTTCTAGTAGTTTTAATAGCTGGTAGACCCTCTTGAATATTCAATGTAGACTTCCTCAGCAAATATGATAGCTATGTTTTTACTTCCTTATTTTTATATCTCTTAGACTTTATGCTGAATAGGTAGACAGGAGGAACTTTCTGGCCTTGATTCTCACTTCATAGAATGTTCAAGTTCCACCATCAAGTATGACAGCTCTATGTGTCTGATCACTAGCAAGTCAAAACTCTCTTCTGTTATCTTCTGTTTTATTGTTTTCTAAGAGTTCTTATGAACAATATTGTCAAATTTTTCTGTATATGATTTGAAATTATCATAATTTTGCTTTTATTAATCTGTTGATGAGGCTTCTACTTTTGAACTAGCCATTCATTTATTTATTCAATAAATATTTGTTGAGTGCCTACAATGTGCTGAGCACTGTTCTAGACTTGGGAAAAACAGCAGGAAACAAAGAGAAAAAGATCCCCACCTGCCAGGTGCAGGTGCATTATATGCCTGTAATCCCAACAGGTTGAGAGACTGAGGCGAGAGGACTGAAAGTTCAAAGCCAGCCTCAGAAACTTAGCAAGTCCCTTAACAACTTGGTGAGACCCTGACTCAAAATAAATAAAAAGAGCTGGGGATGCGGCTTAGTGGTTAAGAGCCTCTGGGTTCAAAAACGAAACCCTCTGGTACCAAAAAAGAAAAAAGGGGGAAAAAACCCATCTTAATGAAGCTTAAATTCTAGCTGGAGGTTAGGGGTGGTGAAGCCCACAGGACTCAGGAGGCTAAGGCAGAAGATCACAAGTTTGAGGCCAGCCTCAGTACTGTCTCAAAATAAAAAGTAAAAACAGCTAGGGATGTAGCTTAGTGGTAGAGCATCCCTGAGTTCAATCCCTCCGCCCCCCCCCAAAAAACAAATCTCATTGGGGAGGCAGAAAATAAAATACATAATAGGTCATGGTAAGTTCTCTGAGGGGAAAAAAAAGTGGAGAAAGGAGATAGGGAGTGTTTCTAAATAATAAATGGTTCAATGAGAGGAGGTCTCATTTAGGTGTAAAAAGGTCTAAGAAAGCCTATGGGAGGCTGAAGGAATCAGAGGTACAAAGATCCTCAGGACAGAGCTTTGTATTTTGTCATTGGAAATTTTTGAGCAAATGAGTGGTGTGTTTTTAAAGAAATTTTTATTTCTCACCCTTCCAGAATAAATCCTTCTTGTCTGTTGCATATTATTTAGTGAACTGCTAAATTTGTCAGCATTTTATCTTTATACTCATGAGATTGGTTTCTAATTTCCTTTCCTGAATTTTCCTTGTCCATTTTTATATGAAAACTGTAACTTTGCAGCAAGTGTCATGTTGCTACTACAAATAATTTTCCCAGTAAGTGTACAATAATGTTATATATATATATATATATATTTTTTTTTTTTTTTTTAATACAGGGGATTGAACACAGGGACATTCTATCACTGAGCTATATCCCCCAGCCCTTTTTGTTTTTTAAACTGTGTCTCACAAATTTTCTGAGACTGGCCTCAAACTTGTAATTCCCCTGACTCAGACTCCCTGGCCAGGAATACAGGTGTGTACCATTATACCTGTCTGGTTTTTTTTTTTTTTTTTTCAGTCTGTTGTTATTAATTTCTGATAAAGGTTCTTCAAAATTTCCCACCACAACTCAAAAATATGTCAATTTCTCCTTGCAATCCTGTCAATGAATTTTATTATTACATCTTCTAACTAGATAACTTTTTTAGTTTTTCATGTGGTGCTGGGGATCGAACCCAGTGCTTCATACATGCTGGGAAAGCACTCTACCATTGAGCCACAACCCCAGCCCCTAATTAGATAACTTTTTTCACTGCCACATAATGCCTGTTATCACAACTGATTCTGGTGGCAGGGGTGATGGGGAGTAACCAGGGATTGAACTCAGGGGCACTTAACCATTGAGCTACATCCCAGCCCTATTTTGTATTTTATTTGGAGACAGGGTCTCTTTGAGTTGCTTAGCGCTTTACTTTTGCCGAGGCTGGCTTTGAACTCTCGATCCTACTGCTTCAGTCTCTAAAGCTGCTAGGATTACAGATGTGTGTGACCATGCCCAGCTTCACTACTGATTTCTGCCTTAAATATTATTTTGTCTCACAGTAATAATTCTGCACGAGCTTTCTTTTACTTGCCTTTCCCTTTTATTGCTTTCTCCTTTATTTTCAATATTTTTCAAAATTAGGGGTTTTAGTTATACAGCCTACAGATGGATTTTTAAAATTCTAATATGACAAATTAATCTTTTACAAAGGAGTCAAATCAGTACATATGTGTTTATTTTGTAGCACTAGAGATCAAACCTAGGGTCTTGCACATGCTGGCCAAGTGCTCTACCATTAAGTTACATCCCCAGCCTTAAGTTCACACTATTGTGACAAATGATATACTTGGACTTATTTCCCCAGATTATATAGTTTTTATATATTTCTATTACCCCCTTTCTCTGATTCTTTCTCTTTTCCTTCCTTCAACTGAATCCATAAGATTTCTATATTCTCTTTTTACATCCTGTTTGTTTGAAAACAAATTTAAACGTATTTTTCTGTTTCCTGGTATTCTTGATTTTTTTTGGGGGGGGCGGGGTACTGGGGGTTGAACTCAGGGGCACTAAATCACTGAGCCATATCCCTAGCCCTATTTTGTATTTTATTTAGAGACAGGGTCGCCATTGCCTCAGCCTCCAGAGCCACTGGGATTATAGGCGTGGGCTACCGCGCCCAGCTACTCTTGATTTTAAAGGATACACTTAACTTTATATTTACTTTAAATGTTCTACAGCTAAGTGATGTCCTCATCCTGAATGTGAAGAAGTTCTTAGCACACCACTAACCATGCCCTTTCTGATGCTATTACTATTTGGAGCAGCAGTTCTGGGCTGGGTGTACAGTTCGGTGATACAGTACTTCTCTACTGTGCAGTAAGGCCCTGGGTTTGATTCCCACCATAATTAAAAAGAAAATTGGGGGAAAAAAGTAGAAGAAAAAGGAGCTAGAACAACAGTTCTGAGAGTATGTTCTTCAAAAAAAAAAAAAAAAAGTCTGAAGGATTCAATCCATTTTCATAATAATAAGACTTTTTTGGACATTACTGACATTTACATTGATGACACAAAAACAAAGATGGGTGAAACAGCTGGTGTCTTATGATTCAAGACTGTGGTACCAAAGTGACCTAGTAGTCATTGTACCCTTTATTGTCATGCACTCACGGAAAAAAAAAAAAAGCCCTTGATAAAGTAGTAAATATTGTTTTTAAATCCTGACTCATGGATACACATCTTTTAAAAATTCTGAGTGATATGAGGGGCATATATAAAGCATTTTTGTACACAAAGTACAATGGTTGTCTTGTGGAAAAACACATGTGCAATTCTATGAACTGAGTTGAACCAGCCACTTCTTCATGAAACACCATTTTTATTTGAAAGAACAACTGATAGACCAATCGTTAGTCTACAGAAGTGGGTATTTGGCTGGACATATCCGCAAAAAGAAATGAGACTGCCACTTCAAGGAAAACAACTCAGTATTTCTCTCTCTCTCTCACACACAAACACACACACACACACACACACACACACAGTTAAGCTTTCAAGCAAAAAGGCTATTACAAGACTCCTTTTTTCCAACTACTTATCTTTGTAAGGCTAGATTTTCTTCACATACTGCAACCCAGAAAACATACTGTGACAGATTGAAGACAGAAGCATATGAGAGTCCAGTTGATTTCTCTTGTCAAACGTTATATTTGTAAAATTGCACAAATAATGACACTCATAAAATCTGTCTGGAAAAGGTTATTTTTCATCAAAACGTTATGTTAACCTGTACTGGGGTCATTATTTGTAAATGAATGGGGGGGATACTAGAGATTGAAACTAGGGACTTGCACATGCTATGCAAGTGCTCTACTCAGTTACACACACACACACACACACTTTATATTTAAATGCTCTACATTTAATATTGACACGTTTAGAGTCAATAATTTAAATTTACTGGCCTGTTAAATCAATTTCTATGTTCAGATACTCTTATTTAGTCATCACTCTTCTCAATATAGAAATTATCTTTGCTTATGAATCCCACACCTTCCCTCTGAATTACATTTTTTAAAAAAAAATTTTAGTTCTCAATGGATCTTTATTTTATTTATTTATATGTGGTGCTGAGAATCGCTCTTCCACTGAGCCACAACCCCAGCCCGAATTCACTTTTTTTATTGCAGAAGCTAAGCATCCTTTAATATTGAAGTGAGAGTTTGTATAAAACTTTGTCGTGTCTAAAAATATTTATAATTAGCATTCATTTTCAATGTTAAACTGTGTATAAAGTTCAAGGTTGACATACATTTGCTTAGCATGTAAGAGGCTTTATTTCCTTGTTTTCTGGCTGTTATTGCTGATGAGAAGTCTGCAATCATTTGTAGACAAGTGTTTTCTCTCAACTTTATCCTGATGTTCTGAAATTTCACAATGGTTAAGTCTGAAGATGGAATTATCTTATATCCTGTGTGGTTTTCCAGGTATATACCTATTCTGAAATTTTAGGCATTTTTTTTTATTTTAGAAAAATTTCAGTGATTCTCTTTTCAAATAAAGTAAGGTTAAAATTCTTTTTCCCTTACCTCTTTTTGGTACAAAGGATTGAACACAGGATGCTTACATTGAGCCACATCCCCAACCCTTTTTAATATTTTATATAGAGATAGGGTCTCACTAAGTGGCTGAGGCTGGCTTTGAACTTGCAATGCTCCTGCCTCAGCATCCCGAGCCAGTGGGATTACAAGCAGGTACCACCACGCCCAGCTGCCTGCTTACTTTTTAGGTCTTTCTCTTTTCCTTACCCGACTCTGGAAGGTTCACAGCTGCCTTCAACCATTTCTCCAGAGCCTCCAATACAAAACTAGGTTGTACACAGTGTTTTGAGCCTACTGTTTTTTGTTTTTGTGGTGCTGGGGATCAAATCCAGAGCCTTGTGCATGTGAGGCAAGCCTCTACCAGCCTCTATATCCCCAGCCCAAGTTCTGATACCTTAATGTCACAGATTCAGTCACAAAGGTAACAGGCTACTTGGCAATTTTTGATCAAAAAGCCAGGCTTTTCTTACCCTCATTAGGCCCAGTTTCATACAAAGCAAATTGCAAGCAGAGAGTCAACACATTTATCCCTCTGCTTGCACAAAGAAAAACCCAACCCAGGCCCTGACTTTGAGCAATATTCCCAGCTCCAGTCCTCCTCATTCATGGAGCTTTCATGAAGGTCTCTTTTGACAGCAAAGGTCACCATTGATTATAAACCCAGATTGTGATCTCCATGGTGTCACTCAACCCTAGAGGCTCTCTTTCATTTTCAATTACATAAATTTTCTTTCTCTTCAAACATTTAATATGTCATTGCCAGTGTTTGAAGCAGAGGAATTGTGTTGAAGAATGAACTCTAACGTTAATCTCATTCAGGAAATACATTATTTCTACATTTTGAAAGAATGAAAATGTATTTTGTAATAGGAAATAATTAAACTTTTAAACATATTTTTTAGTTGTAGCTGGACACAATACTTTTTTTTTAATGTGGTGCTGAGGATCGAACCCAGGGCCTTGCATGTGCTAGGTGAGCACTCTACCACTGAGCCACAATCCCAGCCCAAAAACCTTTTATTTTTAAAATTTATTTTCTTTACTATATATACCATGACAGAACAAAGAGTGGAGAATGAGCCCAATTCTCATAGAAGAACAGGGAAAAGGCTTCACACATCACTTCAAAAACACTTACTTGCCAGCATCCTAATATTTTCTATGGACTCATTGGAACCAGAAGGGAAGAAGTGAAAGGAAACGTTCAGTCACATCTAACGAGCTTGTGAGAAAAATTAGTGAGGCAATACTTGGTGAAAAGGCCTTATCACAGGGCTGGGGTTGTGGCTTAGTGGTGGAGTACTTGCTTAGCACGTGAGGCACTGGGTTTGATCCTCACACTGAGTCAGTTTAGCAGAATTGCTTTGAGAATTGGCAACATATAGTGAAGCATTAGTTGGCTTATGGGTTCATGGACAGCACTGATAAGAGCAAAGCAGTCCTAATAAACTAGATGAGGCAGGCCAAGAAAGAGGGTCAGATCTGAAAACTGGAGTATGACAGAAGGTGGAAAGAAGTCATGGGCTTGGACACATACATTAACGTCAAAATAGAGGGATGGGCATGGTTCAGTCTGAGAGTGAATGTGTAGCATACATGAGGCCCTCAGGTTCAGTCACTAGCACCACTGATTAGACAGGCAGAAGCTATACAAATAATTCCATACACTCAGAGTAAGAGACCCCCAGCATCAACATAAGTGAACAGCAGGAAATGAAACTTTAGATATTATAGCGGTACGTTGTAGTTCTTTGTTATTAGTAGACATTAATTTACAAATGGCAAACTATAGAAATCTGGATGATTCCTCAAAAAAGAACCAATTTGCAAACAGAATAAGGTATGAGCCAATAGTGATGGCCCCTCCAGTAAACTCAGCTACTTGAGAGGCTAAGGCAGGAAGATTGTAAATTTGAAGATAGCTGGAGCTACAGAGAAACTCCATCTCAAATTTTAAAAATTAAACAGACAAATCCACCATTTTTTCTACTTGTCATTAAACTTAAAAATATTATAACTTTAAAATAATGTACTCTAAAGTTGGGCATGGTGGCTCACACCTGTAATCCCAGTGATTTGGAGGCTGAGGTAGGAGGAGTACAAGTTAAAGGCCAGTCTCAGCAATTTAGCAAGGTCATAAGATCCTAAGGAGACCCCATCTCAATATAAAAATTAAAAAGAACTGGGAATGTGGCTCAGCGTTTAAGCACCCCAGGGTTCAATCCTTGGTACTTAAAAAAAGTTTCAGTGCTTCAAAAATGTCACATCAGGGACCAGAAATGGCCAGTTAGGATATGCATAATCCCAAGGTGGTGGGTTTTTAGTAATTAAGCAGTATGAACAAGGCATTAGCTAGTTAGGATAGCTGCCAGCAAGGTGAGTTTCAATTATTGCTTGGAAAGATTTCAGCAGTATTAAAAGAAGAAATTTCCTCAGAGCCTGGAATAAACCACTCATTATCTTAAAAGTATTTGGAGATTACATTACTGAAATATTAGCATTAATGTTAATTTGGCAATTAATATTTAGTGAGTGCTAATTCTGTAGCCAAACACTGTGTCAAGCACTAGATCTCGTTCTTAAGGAGCTTGCCATGAATTAATAATAATAGCATTAACAAAAACAAATCTAATTACATGTTGTGTGCCAGATCTCATGTGCTGTTTTACAATCAATGTTTCAAATAAAAAGGGCGGGGGACGTGGCTCAGTGGTTAAGTGCCCCTGAGTTCAATCCTCAGTACCAATAAATAAAAAGAAAACTCAGTTTTACAGGTTGATTAACTTGTCCAAGTACAAATAGGTAGGATATAATTAGAACTCCAGTTTGTTCAAGGGTGGAAAACCCTAACCACTATGTATACTGCTTTTAGTGAATTAAGTCATAAAAGTGCAATTATTGTTTAGGTAAAAAGTGAAAAAGCTAGATAACCAAGGACTGGAAACTATTTTGAGAAAAGAAATAAAAGCAGAAAAAGTAACAGCTGAAAAAGTGAAAGATGAGACCATATCATTATAAGCAAACTGATGACAAAATAAAAGTGGATGAACCCTAAATGTTGTAGTGAATACAGATTAATGTGAATCTTTATACATTGCTGGATTCATCTACTTTTGAAAATACTTCAATATTCTCTTAATAGTTTGTCATTTGCAAATCCTATTCCTAGAGAAACCCCTTCACTATGCACCAGGAGACACAGGCTGCATTGTTGCAGCAGTATTGTTTGTAAAAGCAAAAGATTGGAAACCCAAATACCTATAGGAGAATCGATGAATAAATTCTGGTACATTTGATGATGAAATACTATACAGCAACGGAAATGAATGCACAGTAGACACAGAAAGCATGACTGAATCTTAGTATGATTAGGCATGATTCCAATTTTATAAAGCTTAGAAACAAACAGAACAATACCACTGTGTAGACACAAATATATATAACTCTAAAAGTATAACAAACATGTTTCATGTATTTTTAATCAAATGCTATATTTAAAAATAAGAAAGTTGGGCTGGGGCTGGGGCTCAGTGGCAAGCACTTGCCTGGCATGTGTGAGGCATTGGGTTTGATCCTCAGCACCACATAAAAATAAAACAAAATAAAGATATTGTATCCCTCTACAACTAAAAAATATTTTTTAAAAATAAGAAAAAAATAGACTTCACTTTGAAGTTGATCATATCTACCAATGTGAATACTACACTACACATTTAGAATTTTTGTGCTGGATATAAGTGAATTTGTAGACAGGCACAATACTTTTATTTATTTTTATGTGGATCGAATCCAGTGCCTCACACATGCTAGGCAAGGGTGTTACCACTGAGCCACAACCCAAGCCCCAAGTGAAAAACATTAGTTGTAAACTTTTTGAAGATTACATTAGGCCTCTGATTTAAAAGCTAACCATATCTGATTCACAACTCTAGTTCCCTATCGGGTTTTTTTGGGGGGGGGTTTTGGTTTTATAGTACTAGAGACTGAACCCAGTGGCACTTAACCACTGAGCCACATCATCAGCCCTTTTTTTTTTTTAAATAAGAGATTGAGTCACAGGGCTGGGGTTGTGGCTCAACAGTAGAGCGCTAGCCTAGTGAGGTACTGGGTTCCATCCTCAGCACCGCATAAAAATAAATTATTTAATTAAAGATATTGTATCCAACTATACCTAAAAAATAAATATTTAAAAAAATAAACAGAGAGAGTGAGTCTCATTAAGTTGCTGAGGTTGGATTTGAACTCACAATCCTCCTGCCTCAGCCTCCTGGGTATAGGCATGTGCCACTCTACCTGGCTTATAGTGCCCCCATCTAGAATAGATCTGTAATAAATGTATGTACATATTTTTAAAATTCTCAACTGATACACAAAAACATAAAAGCTATACATATTAATAGGATACCATGTAATGTTGAAACATGTAGAATATATATTGACTTAAATTATAAATGACATATAGTTGAGGTTGGGATCTGACTCAGTAGTGAAACACTTGCCTAAATTGCCTGGGTTCTATCCCTAGCAAAACCACACACACACAACACACCCACATACACTCAAAATAAATAATACGCAATTGGAAGCACTATTGATAAAAAACACCTAACATTTGTTGAGCTAGAACTGTTTATTAAATATTTATTAAACACTTTATTACGAACTGTCTCATTTCATCGTTCCATGAGGTAGGCATTATTATCTTATCCCCCAATTCATGGAAGCATTCCAAAGTTCCATGAGAACACAGAGGAAATAAGCTCCTATTTCGGCACAAGAGTGTCAAGGATTATAACAATGCCCTGAATGTGAGTAAACTGGAAGAATAAAACTGATGACCACAATTTTCAACACAAATTTTCAAAGTAACACTAATCTTTCTTCTCCCCTCCTCCTTATTGGTGATTGAAGCCGGCAGTGTTCTTAACTCTGAGCTACATCCTCATCTCTTTTTATAACTTTTTTTTTTTTTTTAATTTTGAGAAAAGGTCTTGGTAAGTTGCCCAGGCCGGCCTTTAGCTTGCAATCTTCTTTTTTTTTTTTTTTAAATGTATTTTTTTTTTTTTTTTGAGAGAGAGGAGAGAGAGAGAATTTTTTAATATTTATTTCTTTTTTAGTTATTGGCGGACACAACATCTTTGTTTGTATGTGGTGCTGAGGATCGAACCCGGGCCGCACGCATGCCAGGCGAGCGCGCTATCGCTTGAGCCACATCCCCAGCCCCAGCTTGCAATCTTCTTGCCTCAGCCTCCTGGGTTGCTGGGATTACCGGGGTGCACCACCTTGTCCAGTTTCTTTCATATTTAGGTGTAGTCTGTCAGCAATAAAATTAAGGGGCAAATGTATTGTTTTGTTTTTCGCTGTTGTTTTTCTTGTTTTTGTTTTTTTGGCCTTACTGGGAACTAAACCCAGGGGTACACTACCACTGAGCTATATATTCTTTCTTTTGTTCGATCTATCCATCCGTCTACAGCACCTTGCCTAAAATTGGCCAGGCTGACCTTAAACTTTACATCTTCCTATCTCAGCCTCCCAAATTGCTGGGATTACAAATGTGTACCACCAAGCAGGTTGGCACAAATTTTTAAAATTATACCTGGTATTCTTTACAAATTTGTGTTAACGTCAAGAAAACATGCAAAAAGTACATTGAGCTAGAGAAGGGAAATTAAAAGACGTTTAGCAAAACCCAATAATTCATTAGAAAATAAATTACTGAATAAAGAGATTGAAGCAGGAGGATCACAAGTTAAAAGCCAGCCTCAGCAACTCAGTAAAGCCTTAAGCAATCTAGTGAGACCCCTGACTCAAAATAAAAAAATAAAAAGGGCACGGGTTATGTCTCAGTGGTTAAATGTCCTTGGGTTCAATCCCTAGTACAAAAACAAAAACAAAAACCAGTAAACTGACCAAAAGGGAGGAATATTCATCTATATTTGCAAGTGAAAGAGAACCAAAGTCATACTATTTAAAAAACAGTTGCCTAAGATGTCATTTACAAAAACTAAGTATTTAGTTCTAATAAAGTGCTTTCAAGAAGTTCATCTTGAACTAGAGAGAGAGGAGGGGAGGGGAGGGGAAAGGTGGGGAGGGGGGATGGTGGAGGATGGGAAAGGCAGCGGAGCACAACAGACACTAGTATGGCAATATGTAAATCAATGGATGTGTAACTGATGTGATTCTGCAATCTGTGTATGGGGTGAAGGTGGGAGTTCATAACCCACTTGAATCAAAGTGAGGAATATGATATGTCAAAAAACTTGTAATGTTTTGAACAACCAACAATAAAAAATTAAAAAAAAATAAAATAAAAAAAAAAGAAGTTCATCTCTGTGTCTTTGTAAAATAAGTTTAGACAGATCTTTAAGGTAACCTCTAGTTCCAATATCTTACAGTCCTACACAGAGAGTAACTTTCATTAGATTAAAAAAACTAGAAAAATAATTTTTAAAAAATAAAAAAGATAAAGTATCCAGTTTTCAAAACAGATGCAGTATGTCTGATTCCAAATGTAGGTTTAAACCAAAATATAAATTAAATGTGAAATCCCTCTCCTGATGGGGAGTTGGGAAGAACCACTTCAGGTGCCTTTGTTCCAGGACTTGCATTTTCCACCATTAGGCTAGTGAACAAAGATGTTCTAATCAGAGAAGAAACACATCAAGAGAGAAAAATAACAAGGTTAAGTCATAGAAGCAATTTAAAGAGGTCATGTGCAAAGAGAACCAGGGAGGACATAGTAACATGACTAAAGATTCATGTACATGTCCTTATAGATATCAAAAGGCTTATCCCTTTTAACTATTTCCTGCCTGCTTTTTCTAAGTTTTGCTGGGTGAGCACAAAATTTAGCAAATTTAGCTGTTAATTATGCAAAGGGGCTCATGACTATCTTTGAAATTCATTTTTTTAAAATATTTTCTTTAGTTGTCAATGGACCTTTATTTATTTTTATGTGTTGTTGAGGATTGAACTCAGTGCCTCACACGTGCTAGGCAAATGCTCTACCACTGAGCCACAACCCCAGCCCTGAAATTCTGTTTAAAATCTCTAAAATTCACCCTTCAAAAAAAAAAAAATAGTATACAAGAGGTTTTGAGGAAGCTGGTCAAGATATGGGTCTAGAATTTGTATCGACTGTTGTCTAAAGTATAAATCATTTTATGAAAAGTACATATATGCAATGATACACAGTAACTAGCACAAAGGAAGCACCTTTTGTATCATCAATTTGATGAGGCAGCTTATGTTACTAAAGTCCTATATAAATGATATCCTTTCAAACTGTGAAGAGCTTCTGGAAAGTTATATTCACTAAAAAGAAACATCTAAATTTCAAAAATAAATGTGACAACAAAGTTTTTTGCATAACATCAGTTCATGTTCTTATTTTTATTTTTTTTTAAGTTGTTGATGGACCTTTATTTTTTATTTGTTTTTATCTGGTGCTAAGAATCAAACCCAGTGCCTCGTGCATGCTAGGCAAGCGCTCTACCACTGAGCCACAACCCCAGCTCCTCATGTTCTTAATTTTTAAGATAAACTTTTTTTAAGCAACTCTGGGTACCAAGTCCAGAGAAACACTCTCTCATGCTGCCTATCTCAGCCTTTGCAACTTAGTGAAACCCTGTCTAGAAATAAAAAATAAAAAGGATAGGGGTGAAGTGCCCCCCCAGAAAAAGACAATAGGTCTTTGTTGATTTCTAATTTAAAAATCATTTACAAGTGTGCAGTGATGTGCACCTGTAATCCCAGCAGTTTAGGAGGCTGAGGCAGGATTATTACAAGTTCAAAGCCAACCTCAGAAATTTAGCGAGATCCTAAAAACTTAGCAAGATGGCGGGGGGCGGGGGAGCAAGTTATTATTTCCATCCACAACATAAAAAAAAAGGGGAGGCTGGGGATGTGACTCAGTGGTTAAGCACCCTGAGTTCAATTCCTGGTACAAAGAATAAAAGTCATTTGCTGCATAAACATGTAATTATTTATAGAAAAAAAAATTAAAGAGTCTTTACACTGCAAAAATATCTAACTATAGGAATTGAGGGGCTGGGGATGTGGCTCAAGTGGTAGTGCGCTCGCCTGGCATGTGTGTGGCCCGGGTTCAATCCTGAGCACCACATACAAAGATGTTGTGTCTGCTGAAAACTAAAAAAAAATATTAAAAATTCTCTCTTAAAAAAAAAAAAAGAAGGAATTGAACACAAAGTCCCACAATGCCATGCACATTACACTTCAGCCCAAATTTATGAGGTCTTTATGAGGTCTCAAGGATAACTGCCTTTAACTGATGAAAAAAGGAATAAACATACAAAAGTAACAGTGGAACAAAACGTAGAATATAATTACCTCAACATATAAGGTTTGGTAGATGGAAAAGTGACTAAATCCTTATTTATGATTATATATATATATATAAAATATGGATAGGGAGTATAACTTACTGGCAGAACACTTCCCTGGCATACATAAGGATTTAGGTTCCTGAAAAGAAAATGAATGTGAAAACCAACAGATGTTGATATTTATAATGAAAGGAAATTCAAATATATTGAGGTGAAGCCAAAAGTAGTTCTCTATGGGTACTGTGGCTAGGATTGGGGCTTGAAGCTATTGCCTTTTTGGGGGGGTGCTGGGGGGAACTGGGGATTCAATTTATAGCTGCTTTACCACTAAGTGTCTCATTATTTAGTCTAGCCTTGAACTTGTGATTCTCCTACCTTAGCCTCCCAAGTCACTGGGATTACAGGTGTGCACCAGTAAACAGCAAAACTATTGCTTTTTTACCCCGGACTGGTGGGCTCCCTGCAGGCGCTGCTGGCAGTGAAGTCAGTGCCAGTGGAGGACACGGAGGTCCCCACACACCTTGAGGACGGCAACCCTCAGCCAGGTAAGGTGAGTTGGAAGAAGAAACCAGAGAGGTGGGCAGCCTGTTGGGGTGAGGTGGTGGACCCAGCACGTGGAGCCTTCCCCCATGTCCATCCATCCCTCTGGTACAGTGCAGGACAGTGGCTTCGTAGTGGCGCTTGAGGTGAAGCTGGAGGACCAGCATAAAAAGTGATTCAATAATATTATAAGTGTGTGTGTGTGAGACAGAGAGAGAGAGAATAGGGGTAGGAAGTATAACTTACTGGCAGAATACTTCCCTGGCATACATAAGGCCCTGATTTTGATTCTCCAACACAGCAAAAAAGATATTTTAAGTAATACAGGTTAAACTTTAAGGACTGGGGATGTGGCTCAATGGTAGAGCATTTACTTAGCAGGGGGCCAAGTCCCTGGGTTCAATTCCCCACACCACCACTTTAAATAAAAAAAAATTTTTTTTTTAAACGTATAAGGATAGGACAGAATGAACCCTACATACAAAATTTTAGGACATAGGTAACATGATGTATTTTTGGTAATTATGAACTTCTAAAATTAAATAATTCAGATTTTGTCTCACCATTATTTGCTGATTGAGAAACTGAGGACTAAAGTATGTTTTACCAACACCCTAAATGATTTGATCATGAGGAAAACATCTAGAGATGAACCTCAATATAAAAAAATATTCTCAGTAGTTGTCAGACTTTATGAAAGAACTTTTATTAAGTCTGTTTTATAACTATTCTCAAGATATACCCTTCTGCACTCCAGATGTTATGATTACAATTCTTTTGTGGTTGTACACTGTCTTTTCAGGAACCCAAATCCTCATGCTTAACACGAAGTCCTGTATTTAATTCACACCTACAAACTACACTTGGATAACAGCAGCCAATGAGTTTAACTATACCAGTCTACTCAGTCATCTTTTCAAAAAACAGTACATCATGCTGACACATCATCTGCCTCTTGTCCATTATCAAATCATCTTCCCTGAAACTGTCTAGTTTTCCTCTTGTATATAAATTCCCAACTTACCCAGCCTGCCAAAAAAGAAGCTATACTGGTGATCTATATGCAGAACTAGCCTGCAAGTGTATTTGGCACAATGTTTTAGTTTCATTTTTTTTTTTTTTTTTTGGTGAGACTAGGGATTGAACCCTGAGCTACTTGCATCTGACTTCTTTAGGAAAGTGTAATCTGGTAACCCTGGCCATGCTTTAAACATGGCACAAGTCCTGTTTATAAAGGTCATAAATTCACCAGTCTCCAACTGGCTTGTTTCATTCATTTCTAGTAACTGTCTGGTTCTTGTACATATTTATTTGCAATTCCTTATTGAGCCTACCTCTATTTCAAACAAGAGCTAATTTGCACCGTGTAGGAAACAAGGACTTTTTACTCTGACATACACACCAGAGTCACTTTTCAAAAATCCTACTCTTTCCAGACTCAGTGGCACACACCTGTAATCCCAGCAGCTGGGGAAGCTGAGCAGGGGAACATGAGTTCAAAGCCAACCTAAACATTGGCAAGGCACTTGGCAACTCAGTGAGACCCCGTCTCTAAAAATACAAAATAGAGCTGGATATGTGGCTCAGTGGTTGTGTGTCCCTAAATTCAGTCCCCAGTACTCACCCCCCAATTAAAAAAAAAAGATCCATTTTATGAACAAACAAGGGAGAGGGGATAACGGGAACCTTGGGCCTTAATCTGGGAACAAGTTACTACAGAACTATGTATCCCTTAGTCCTCCCTTTTCAATATTTATTTTTTAGTTCTAGTGGTGCTGAGGATCAAATCCAGGGACTCACACGTGCTAGGTAAGCACTCTACTGCTGAGTCACAACTCCAGCCCATCCCACCACCAGCCCTTTTTTTTTTTTTTTTAAACCTGTCTGAGATTTTATTAACAGAACCATAGCAGCCAGTGGCAGGGAAAGGGAGGGGGAGGGGGAGGGGGAGGGGGGAGAGGGGGGAAGGGGCGGGAGCCCACCAGCCCTTTTTATTTTTAAATTTTGAGACAGGGTCACACCAAGTTGATTAGGGCCTCTGTAATTTGCTGATCCTCCTGCCTCATCCTCCCAAATGGCTAGGATTAATAGGCATGCAACATGCCCAGCCTCCATCTTAAATTTTTCCAAATAGAAAAATCTTTGAGATCTTTCCCTATATGAAAGGGTTATTATTTAGTTAACAGCTATTCTAACTGATTCTGCTCAAAGGAAATCATGACTACATCAGGTTTGTTTAAACTGCACAATGTTCAATAAAGGCACATCTCTCTGGACCTCCTATTTGTTTTGATGACATTAACGCACTGACAATTTAGTTCAATACAGCAATTAAGTGCCTCTCATGTCATGCTTCAGAATGATGTAAGTGGGCAACAGTGGCTAAGTACCTAGTGAAATCAAAGTCATCGTGGAAGATCAAGGATATATAAAAGTGGAAATTGTCTCTGAACTAAAATTTGGCAGGTTTTGGAAACATGTTCCAAAGCAGTAAGAGGAGACGGGTGTGCAAAGAGAATTGTGAACCTGAGTTGAACACCAAAAGGAAATGGCCAAAAATAAAGCTGTAACAATAAGCAGGGGTCAGATAATGGGTGCCTTTAGGCGCCAAAGGACAAAATTTTTTTTAGAATTAAAAGGTATATCATTCTTGACTCCCACCTACTATGCCATTTCCAATCACTCAAGTTTTACTCTACATGAAAGGAAGTTATTAAAAGAATGAGAGCCAGGTTTGGTGGTGCACGCCTGTAATCCATGCAACTTGGAGGCTGAGACAAGAGAATCACAAGTTCAAAGCTAGCCTCAGTAACTAAGTAAGACACTATCTCAAAATAAAAAAGGGCGATCTCCAGATCACCAGAGACTCAGTGGTAAAGCAACCGTGGTTTCAAAATTCACAGTTCAAAAAAAAAAAAAAAAATCCAATATGCAAGTTTCATGCCTCATCCCCAGCCACAGTACCCAAGAACAACTGTTTTAGCTTCACCTCAAAATATGTACACACATATACATATATGGAAAAAAAATTAATTTTTAAAAGGGCTAAAGATATAGCTCAGTGGTAGAACAATAACCAAGCAGACATGAAGTCCCAAGTTCAATCAATATCCACCCCTCCATAAAATAAAAAACAGGACTACTTGCCAAGCATGCAATAGACTTAATCACCAGTATCAGAAAACCAACCAACCAACCCAACTGGTTGCCCCAACTGCATACCCTGGTGTCTGCCTCAGCCTTGGGAGCCTGAAAAAAAGGGGAAGCAACAAGCAAACAACTCATTCCAGGGCTGCTGCAGTATCTGTTAGCAAAGGCCTACCTGCCATGAGGAATAAAATCAAGAAGAATGAATAACCAATTGGGGGAAAGTTCAAAAGGAAGATATAGTAGAAATGTGTGTGCTAAAAAGCTTACTGCTGAAAGACACTGAAATGCTTGTTGTGCCCTTCACTACTTCCACATAAGGACAGAAGAGACAACATGGCACATTAAACCATATTTTGGCAATTCATCTTGTTAATTATTTTGCAAGAATACAAACTGAGGTACTGAGTTGACCCTTACTTCCCTCCCCACCTTATTCACTTTTTTTTTCCCATCCATGTAGTAAATGACTCTCACAGGTCCATTAAACCATTATTACAACCATTAGAAAAAGAAATTTTCAGGGTGGGGTTGTGGCTCAGTGGCAGAATGCTGGGTTCAATTCTCAGCACCACATATAAATAAATAAATGTGCATTGACAACTAAAATAAAATTTAAAAAAAAATAAGAAACTTTCCAATCTACCCCTTTTTCTGTGCTTCTCACATCGAGGGTAAGCATCTCAACTTCTTCAATGATTATCCAGTCAATAATCCATCACATTGTTTTCATCCAGGTTTATTCTCACCTAACTGATCCCTGTAATTTCCCAGAAACTCACCCCATCGCAAATCTCCGATAACATGATTCACCACCATTCAACCTACAATAAGTGCTTAAACACAAACCATACATTACTCACCAGTTTCAAGTTCTTCAGACTTCCTTTAGAATAAAATTCAAACCATGCTCCTGTTGAGTGATTTGGCATTTCTCCAATATCCACATATCTCTTGCACACCCTTCACACCCACCACTCAAGACCTTGCTTTTCCTTCCTCCAAGAATACTATGCTTTCCCATCTCATGGTTCCTGCACTTTTTATTCCTACTGTCCAAAATACTGTTAACTGCTGGGGCACGGTGGCACACACCTGTAATCCCAGTGGCTTGGGAGGCTGAGGCAGGAGGATTGCGAATTCAAAGCCAGCCTCAGCAATAGTGAAGTACTAAGCAACTCTGTGAGACCCTGTCTCTAATACAAAATAGGGCTGGTGATGTGGCTCTGTGGTTGAGTGGCCCTGAGTTCAATCCCTGGTACCCACCCCCATCAAAAGTATTGTTAACTTCTTACAATAGCTGGCTTCTTAAATCCCCATTTACAAGGATCCTCTTGTGATGCACTCCCTTCCTACCTACACACAAGACAGCATCAAAGAATTTGTATGTATTTACTAAGCGGATTTTGTTTTTAGGTTTAAAAACTTTATCCCCAGTATTTCCACTGGCTTGAAAAGGTTTCTTTATATATCATGTCTGTTTCTCAAAACACATACACAGAAAACACTTGAGTCTGTACCAGTACCAGTTTTTTTTTTTTAAATATATACTAGCTTCACCAACTGAGGAAATTTACTATTATTTGAGATAGTAAATTGCTGAAGGTCATGTAACTAGTGAACGATGGGAAAGCAAGGATTTTGATTGCAACTTTTAGGCTTACTCTAAACCATAATATGGCTCAATTTACCTACCCAACTTAAATTAGCACTGTATTACATACCTCATATCCATACTACCTAAATGTGCTTTTCACTGCTTAACTTTCTTCCTATAAGCATGTATATGTAATAAAATAACTTTGCTTTATTATTCTCAGGGCACACCAAAGACTGTTTAGGACAATTATGTCCTATCAAAATCCATCCTCAATATAAATTTTTCTGGATTAAAATTAATGAAATGAGCTGAGACAAGTATCAAATAATAAATAAAAAATTTTATTCATCTTTGTGGATAACAGGCACTCAAAGATTTGGTAATAAAAGATGGGAGACAGTCCACCATCTCCTACTAATCATCAATTTTTAGATGAAAACAAACTAAAAATCACTAGGTAAGAAAATAAAGCACCACTTTCAAATGATAGTTTTGGCTTACTCAAAGCCTACTAAACATCTCCAGACCACCCCAAAATCAAACAAAAAACTTCAATGCCCTTTTTGAACTCTAATATACTGTACTGGAGATTGAACCCAGGGCCTTGTGCATGGTAGGCAAGTGCTCTAACACTGAGCTACATCCCCAGTCCACCAAGTTCTGGTACAATGAATTATTTTATGGCTACATATACTAAAGAACATCTCTCCCCAAATCCTATTAGTAGACAAAAATTAAGTACACACACACACTTCTTTTACAGAAGCTTTTAGGTATTAACCAGGTGATACATCAAGATATTATTACTTGTGCAGGAAATTTTTATTTTTAGCTCCACAAAATCTAGGAATTACAGTTTTAATGTTGGGAAAATTTAAAGACCAGCATTCAATAACCACCTTCACTGAGCTCATTAAGTTAAATTTTAAAATGCCATTAGCCAAGACTTTCGGCTAGCCAGACATTTAAACACATTTATGGACTAGCCATTTATTCTCCTTTATGTGGTTGTTCACATCCTCAATACAATATATTTACATATCACTCCAGAGACTTGCTTTTCATCTTCATTCCCTGCAGTACAACTGAAGCTTACAGTCTAAGAAACAGGCCTCTTTTTTCCTAAAACCCTTTGGGATTTTGTACCATTTTACAAAATGCTAATTTGGAAATAAAATGGACGTATTTCCCAGAAGTCAGGCATTTTTCCTGTTGAAGTAATCATCTTTTTATTACAAAAAAAAAAAATCAGCCGGTAGTGAGGATGTGTTTTCTCCATTAACTTAAAACACACTGCCTCATTAGCTGGGTATGGTGGCACATGCCTATAGTTTCAGTGACACTGGAGGCTGAAGCAGAAGGATTGTAAAGTTAAGGCCAGCCTCAGCAATTTAGCAAGGACCTAATAAGCAACTTAGTGAGAATTGTCTCAAAACTAAATACTAAAAATGACTAGGGATGTGGACCAGTGGTTAAGGGCCCCTGGGTTCAATCCCAAATACCAAAATAAATTAATTAAAATAAAACTATCTCTATGCAAATCACACATTGGCTTAATGCCATTTTGCTATTATGCACGGATTACTATGATATTCCAGAAAGAGAACAAACTTTTTTTTTTTCCATTTGTCAGTTTAAACTGGAGCTGAAAAACAGAAGACTTAAGTAAACTGAAAGTCATCATTGGTTTTTGTAAAAAGACATTTAAATAATTCTTCTTGAAGATATTTTCTTTAACAGCCACTTATTTCTACCCTGAAAAGAGCTGGAAATATAAAATTAGTATTTAAAACACCATACAAACTTAAAAAAAAAAAAAAAGACGGACAAAATGAGTAAGGTACATTTCATTTTTAATCATTGTGCAACACGAATTTTGTAAAAATGTTAAGACATTTACATTAAGTCACAAAGGAGATCAAAGACTTCTTGTTCACTTCTAACTATTATCACATACTATGGAAAACTGACGACTTACTCTCATCACTATTACATGCATTTAAAGTTACATACTTACCAATTTTTCACTGTCTGCTTATCCCTGCTAGGAAAGGACAGAGTTCCTTAGAAATTTACTTCATTTTTAATCTTAAAGACACAAATTGAGGGTCCATACTTTGTTGAGTACTTATCTAGAAAATACATTACCATATCACACACTCAGATTATTAACTTCAGATTTACTTTAGAAGACTATCACTGCTCATACTAAAAAACATTAGAGTTGATTATTAAGGTCAAAATGGGAATTACAATGTGAAAACACCCTTAGGATATAACAACATTATCTAGGTTGTGGCTAAAAAATAGGAAGAAATCTTTTGTGTTATAATTTGGTAACGATAAAACAGGGGCAAAAGTAATAATAAATATCCTCCCAGGCCTTTCACTGATATATAAGTCCCAGAAATCAGTATTTCTTACCAAGTTTTTCATGCAGAGAATGATTTAAGAATTACTATGCTTAACAATTTTGAGCCTCAAGGAGAACCTTGAAAAGTGGTCTGCATGACCAATTCTGATAAACCTTTCTTTTACTCTATCCTCCATCTTAATTACTCATGAATAACTGCAGTAACAGGTTTAACAAGAAGAGAAAGAAGTTCTGGTATTTTAATATTATACCTGTGCAATGTGAGAAATCAAAGCATCGAGAAAAAATTTTCACTATAAACTAAAAAGAAAACTTTACCCTTCAAAAGATTTTCTTAAGTGCTAGAGGGATTTGAGTAAAAAGACTATTTCAACTAACCAAAAGAAAATGATATATGTATTAAATGTTTTTGTACTTAACCTGTTTATTAACGGTTAGAAAAAAGTAAACCAAGAGTAACAGGGAAATGCCTAGCAATAAAATAATCATCTTAGTATTTCAGATTCAAGTAATACCCGAAGAAATCAAGAAATTTGAATTGCTCACCTCTTTGATTAATGTCCCGTTTCAGTTAAATTTAAAAGGTAAAATTGGTACATAATAGTATAAAAGTAGTACTCACCAGAAAGGCAGCTTTAAAGAGATGGTTTTAAGGAAAACCATTTCCATTGTATCTACACCATTTCTTATACAGATTAAAGTGCGAAAGGCAATGAAACTGTAGCCCTTGGGCAAGTTTACATTTAAAAAAAAAAGGTGGCTATCTTAAAACTTGTCACCAATTGATACACTAAGGATTTTTAAAAATTTTAATGTGAACACATGAATTCAAGATACAATAAAGGATGGTAATAAAGGGTGGTAATCACCACCCAGTTTTTTTTTTTTCTTAAGTATAAGATTAGCTAGTTTTATGGTTAGAACATCTCAAACTAAACATCATTACACTTGAAGAGGAGGAAACAAACCATGCACTCTCAAGTATCAATGTTACAGACAGGATGATTCAATCTGGTAGAAATTAAGTTGTATGCTTTATTCCTCCCTCCTCAGTGTTTTCAGTTTGTATCAAACACAAAAGCACAATACTTGAAGGTTAAAGACAATCGCTTTAAGAATGAGTCAATGAACTCTGGTAAAACGAAAACAAAAAAAATTAATAAAAATGTTATCTTTCAAACCTGCTATATCCCCATTGCCCCTCAAGGGGATTACATGAGAATCTGGCTAGGTTTCTTGCTAGGTAGTCAGCCTTCATTTCAACATTATCGTGAAAAATAAGGTTCAAAGTAAAACTGACCCACAGTGGTATACCTAGGTAAACAGATTATAACTTACCAAAAGAAAATGAACAAAAAAAATATATACACTTAATTAATTACAACTGCTACTAAAAACATTTAAAATTAAAAAAAGCAGTATAAAAAAACTTCAGGCTTATGATAATACACCATTTTTCACTGCTAGATGTGAGGGAACTTGCTTTTTTTTCTTAGGTTGATTCATACTCCAAAAAACTAAAAGCTGAATATGAGAACCACTATGGAGAAGCTTCTATGCAAAAGACCCTGGACCCGAAGCGCCCTGGAGATTCCATAGTATATACCAATAAAGGCAGAGAGAATTGAAACTTTCACTCTCCTCTCCTTTTATGTACAACTTATCTACTCAGGTTCAACCCAGACCATATAATAAAGGCATAATTTACTAAACCTTTATTACAACTGAGGTTAGCAAACCTAGAACTACTTTGGCCCAAGTATTGTGTGTGTGAAAAGTGTCCAATGGATTCTCTTATTAGTTATACTCACAGTAAGTAACTGCACAGCTTTCTTCTTTGTGTGGGTTATATGGATATGTTTGAAAAAAAAGGAACATCAGGTACTTACAGATTAAACTAACCTGTACTGGCAGGGCTGTGGGATTTTTCTTCTCTACCAGTAAGTAGCAAATGCTGAAATTCTGCTGCTAGTTAACAAAAACACAAATTGTATTAAACTGAGGAGTTCAATCCAGTTTAAAAAGTCAATGTGCATTTAAATTCCTCAGAGTCTGTTATACATTTAGAGTTCTTCCCTAAATTTAACCACTTACAATGACTTAAATTTAGCGTGACCTTATGAGAATGTGCTGTTAATACTAAATATCTCTTGAATACATCTCAATTTTAATATACTATGTATTCTAATAGGTGAATTGTGCTGGAAATTTTGGTTACCCTAAAAAGTGGATGAGTATATTTTAAGCATATATATTACTTCAAAATTAGAAATGGTTCCTCAGAGACAACTTATAAAAGCTTTTAATTTTCAAGAAAATTGATTCATATTGCTGAAAAGTAAATTCAATTACTCCTTAAAGTTCACTAACAAGCTAATAGGTAAAAAGAATATGGCAATAAATAGATGTCCTATTATGTTTCTGATTCAAACTCACAGGAACTATGACAATTTTTATCTCAGGCTATGTGGGTAATTAAGCAGCCTGGGAAATGATACTGCAAATCCTTATTCTGATTTCTAAGACTAAGATATTTATAAATAAAACATTAATAATAATTTACATCAATGGAGATAATATGGTAAAACCTCAAAAATAAACCAGTAGAAATGCTGTTACTTTTCATTACATTTAAGGTTCTCAAGTCTAAAAAAACTATATATAATGGTCTCCCTCCTCCCCCATAATCACTATTTGTTTGTGTCTAATAAACTGTGGAAACATTCTTCATTCTTCTTTTTCTGTTTTTGGTACTAGGGATGAATCCAGGGCTCATGCATGCTAAATAAAGCACAAGCTCTCCCACTGATCTATACTCCTGGTTCATTGTTCATTTTTATCAAAGTTGGGCATCAATGAATTTTATAACCAGTTCCTCAAATTTAGAAATGGCAAAGACACACAATTTCTTTTAACATGCTAATAGTTAAAAACAATACAAAAACAACCTAAAAACAAATCTAGTGGGCTTTAAAAATGCCAATAAGAATTTCATCTTTTACAAACACAGCATTACACCAACTCCTTATAAAACACAGAGTACATTACTGAAACTGGGCCCTAACACCTTACACATCATTGCAGCATTGAAAACAACTGGGGGAATGGTTCAAGTAGTCAAATAAGGTACTCACATGTGTCTCCTCTGTAGTTAAAGCATACACAAAAAAATATTCTCATCTGCTTCCTAAAGAACCTAATATTTAAAGTTTCCATTTAATGAGCTAGTCTTGATTTAATACAATGTTTAATTTGGTTCCAATAGCTGTTCAAATTAGTTTCCACAAAAATCTTTTTAAGGGTGTAAAATTTTGTTTATATTATTTCTAAATCCTGCTTAGCAAAAATATGAGATAAACTGAAAATTAAAGAGAAATAGATCAAAATACTTAAACTTTTTTTTTTTTTTTTTTTTTTGGTACTGGGGATTAAACCTAGAGGCACTTAACAAATGAGCCACATCCCTACCCTGTTTTGAATTTATTAGAGACGGGATCTCACTGTGCTGCCTCACTAAGTTGCTAAAGCTAGCTTTGAACTGGTGATCGTCCTTGCTTCAGCCTCCAGGGCTACTGGATTACAGACGGGCATCACTGCTCCTGGCTCCAACTAATTTAGTTTTCAATTACTGTCCCAGTTAGGAAGAAAAGGAAAGGCTCTTCCTTTAAAGCCCAAAACATTATGCAAGAATGTACACTCAGAGGAAGAAACAGTGCTTATTCGAAGTCTTACTGAAGACATTTTCTTAAAAATACTACTTTAATCTATATCCTAACAAAAATGCCATGCAAGAATGTTTAAAATGTTTGAAATTTAAAGGTTTAAACACTTAGGAAAACTGTACCCCATATATATTACATATCACTTTTAAAACATGTCAGAAAAAAATAAAAATTCAACTTTAAAAAAAAAAAAACTTGGAAAAGTTTTATGTATTCAATATTAGGGAGTTCAAACTGAAGACCTATTTTATCCACTTCTTACACATTCCCTACACATTCACTTGAATTAAATCCATAAGAGCTCAAAATTTTGTAGTTTTGAAAATTCAGCAATTAAAAATTATGAATATCCACTATATGCATGACCCCACATGTACAATATTGTTAAAAGTGCTTATTTTTGCTAACAAATAGGACACAGAAAAGTTGGATGGTTTCTTCACATAAAAAACAAAAGTAATAAAAATGATTTGAATGACAGAAAACAAAGTATATACTGAGAAATAAGGGTAAAAAAGAAACAAGCAAACTTCATTGTCATGAGATACCTAGAAAGGTAGTTAGCAGAATGTTTACTTACAAAAACCTGCCCTATAGGCCACAGTTTCCTTTTGGAGGACTTTTCATAAAAGTTATAGTAAGATAAAACAAAATTTCATTTTTGGAAGAACATACAAAGATTTTAATACTATGTAGGTAACACCACCTTTTAAAAAAGATATTTGATTTATAAAAATTAAGGGTACACATTTAATGTTTCTTTATCCCCTAAACAGTGCAAGTATTTTTGTAGTAGTTGTGGATACTTAACTCAGGGGCATTTTACCAGTGAGCTGCATCCCCAACCCTTTGCATTTATTTTGAAACAGGGTCTCACTAAGTTGCTATGGTTGGCCTCACACTTGTAAATCCTCCTGCCTCGGCCTCCCAAGTTGCTGGAATTACAGAAGTACCCAGCAACACAAGTGTCTTTTGTGTCTACTTTTATCAGCTGACTGAGTGAAGTGACTTCAACATTTTCTTTCATTTACCAATTTTTACTACTAGTCTTTACGGACACCTGAAAATTATGTAATTCTCAAAACTGTATCTGAGTCATGAAATTACAAATATATAAATGATATATTTTAAATTAGATATTATCAACTTATGCCACCATGAGTAAAGCCCCACCTAGTACTCAACCAAAGCCTATTCCAATTATATTTATTCCAATTATTACTATTAGAATTAGGCCAAGCAACTTCAAGAGATTCCACTATATTGGAGAATGGTGGATGCAATATAAAACAGATCTCCAATTAGTCTTAAAACGTATAATTATTGTTATAAAATATTCCAGTGGACTATTCTGTCACTGAAACAACAATATTCTTTGCTATTTTAAAATCCATTCCCATAATTCAGTTACAATGAAAATCATGTATTCTAATAAATGGGTCCAAATTTGGAATTCTTTTAATGATTTTTAAGTTTCCAAGAATAAAAACACAATACAGGTCTATGTCATACTATATGTTAATTTCAGAGGAAATGCTCTCTGGCTAGGATGGTGTCTTAACGCACAAGAAGGAACAAACATAACCCAGGTTTGTTTTGGCCCCTCTTCCAATTTTCTCTTTATCCCCTATAACAAACACACAGACATACAACTTTTCTCACCAAATAAAAGCAAATCTTGCTTGGAAACAAACGTGGATACTATTCATTTGTGCATACTGCATAAAATACTGCTCAGTAAGAGTATGAACTATGAAATAATCATTTCCAAAACCAGTTTAATATAGTTGTTAACTTTGCCACATGATCCAATTTTACTTTGGTTTCCTAAAAATTAGTAAACTATCCAGGTTGACAGGTCTGTAACACCCAAACCCTTTTATTCTATCACATGTGTACTCTACACCCATACATACCACACAAGCACACAAAGACATACAACCTTCCCACTCTTCACAGGGCTCTACATTAACATTTGCTCTAATGTGGTGAGGTCTGAAAATATTAAAAATCACAAACGTCTCCAGATGACCTTTCAACCTTGATGTCAATGTATAAGCTTAAGATTAATAACATATATCAGTACCCTGTGGCAGTTCCAATAACTTATCCTTGAGGTTAAATTTAATAGTTTGAGGAGAAAATAACCAGTAAGATTTTCCTAGAAATGAAAGTGAAAATTTTGAATGAAATATTTCATGCCTCCAAATTAAGAATGTCAAATTGTCAATTTACTAAGGTTCAATACAATAATATAAACTTTACTGAGGCTGTTAATCATGTAATATAAAGTACTTTGTATTTGTTAACACCACAGTCAAACGTGAATATTAATATAGAGCCTTCTCTGCCCAAAGAATATAAAAATCCTAAGTTTAATTAAATTTAGGGGCCTTCACCAAACTTGCTGCAAGTTTGGGGACATAAATATCCAACAGCCATAAAGCTGTGAAAGCCCCTATAAGGAATAAAATAAATCCCACTTGCCTCAGACTGAACAGGGCAACACTGAGACTCAGCCTCAGCCTGTCCTATGGCAGGGCTATAGGAAGAAGAAAATTTTAATTTTAGAAAAACATTACCCAATTAATTTAAAAGACATGCATTAAATTTAAAAAAAAAATCCCAATGATCAAGCAAGCAAAGGAGAAAAGAGCAGCTCTTTTATCTATTACAATTCCACTTTGAGCCCATATTTGTTTTTTTCCTGGGGAAGGAGGATTTCCCCCTATATAAGTTTAATTAAACTGAGTTCAACACATAACTTGATCAATGGAATAGGTATTCTCCCATATCTAATGGCAAACATTGTGAGAGATTTCTAAAACACAAATTCAAATGAAAAAATTCCAGCAGTCACTCAAAAATTGATCCTCATTTGCCGGTCTTGTTACTATCATCAGTAGTAAATCTTATAAAATAGAAACTAGTGCCAGACAAAATATTATTTTTGCTTTTCTACAAAGGGTGATAAGAGGAGTAGATGAAAGAGCCAAAACTGCCAGTTCTATTAATCTTATAACTTCCTCAATAATGGCAATCACAGTGCCGCCTGAATTCATCAAATCACCAAAGTAGGACAGTTAAAATTCAATTTGACTCAACTTCATCAACTACTTAAAGAAGCACAAGTCAAAAAGTTATTTCAACATAATTTGTCCCACTCAAGATTCAACCACACTAAGGACCCCAGAAGCAGTTAGGTAAAAGGTATTTTCTAGAAGCTTAATCATCTTTAGGTGCATGAAAATTACAGATTAAATACACTAATTGGGGATCACCTATGTATGAGCCACATAACTTACAAGGTACAGGAAAGATCATGTACTTAATTTTTTAAATGCCATGAATAACACCAGCAATTAATTGTTTAATTAGAATTGTATCACTCATTTAACTTTTTTTTAATCCCTGTGGACCCCAGAGAGCAGTAAACTTTGCTATAAAATACTGGTCTTCTCATAAAATGCAAATAAAGCTTTACACAATTTTTAAAACAGTCTACCAACTCTTATGAAGTTTGTGGATAAATCTATACATAAAACCCTTTATTGACACTGGGAGAAGATTTCCTATTTAATCATTCTAAATGATTAATCATTCTTAATCAGGCCACTTTACCTTAAATTACCTTAAATACTTTTCAACAAAGTTTTTTCTTTGGAAGTATAAAAAACAAGTGGTCAAATCTAAGAAGCTTATGCATATTACAAAACAATTTAGCTATGCAAACAGTGGAAAGGAGTGTGGGATTGGCAAAAGCTTTCTTGGTGATAAATGGATTCTGTCTTTTCAAAGTATGGAATTTTTTGCACCTCAATGGTATCAGAGCACAGAAGCCACATCAGAAGAGCACAGCACCATATTTTAAAAAATCATTCAGCTTTAAAATACTTGAAATGATTTTGAACGACTAAAACCTATCACTTAAATACAAACTCTTCTGTAATGAGTAAACATTTTAAAATATTTTCCTACAAAGTTAAAGCCTTTTTTGCCTTAAAACTTTATATTTGAACCTTTTTATTTTAAGAAATAATCATTTTTTAGAAGCCTTACAATTAGAGAAACTCCACTTGTATTCATTAATAATTACTTTGTGGATTATTTGAAACTTAAAGAGATCAGGAAAAACAAAAAGTCCAACAAGGGCTATATTATAAAAGATTTGCAACACAAAATACTGAACAATGGCAGTTATCTCTACGCAAAAGTTCTCTATTAGAACACAATAATATTCAAATTTGCCAAGGATAAAAACAGCAAAGCCAAGTAGGCTTAATAACAGAAGGTATCCATCTAATCAAATAAGTAATGTTACCTTCTAGGAACCTAATAAATTTAAAAATATTCAGTCCACCAATTACCATCAAAGTACCCTAAGAGGCACAGTACTACACTTAGAATAACATATAACAACCCATTAACAACATACGTAGCTATTACTGCATGCATCTAAGCTTCTAGAAGTTTGTACCTGAAAAGCTTCTGAGGTCCATGCAGTACTGAAATCTCAAAAATAATCAGCATGAAATTAATGAGTCTGGCACTAGGCTCTAAATAGCTCATGGAAGAACTATTAAGGCTTATACATTTTAAATATCTATGAGATCTGATGACACCCAAGGGTGTGGAAAGGTGACAATATGAAGATTTCAAACCTACAGCATAATGATTAATATGTATCTTTAACTAAAATATCAACATACAATTCTATATAACCGTTCAGTTTAAAACATGCAGCTAAGAAACAATCTACTACTTAAAGGACAGAATTCAATGATGTATCAAAACTGCATTGGTAACTGTGAATTTTATTATGTGGACATCTACTGTGGCATGCATCTGTACAAACCTTTCAGGCAGTGGTCCACAGCTGGGTTATGAATAAAAAGGCATAAATTTTTCTCTCATTTTATTACAATGAAGTTTAACAGTACAGAAAAGTCACATGACCTTCGTGGGTCAGATTTCTTAAACCCTGCAACATGAGGAACTCTAAATACATTAAATATTGTTACACATTCAGACTTCCAATGTACAGGTACTTGGAAACAGTTACAGCCCTCACCAAGCTAGGTTGGGGACATGAAGTCCAACAGCATCTGAAATGCTGTGAAGGCATAACTTTACAAATAGCAATGTAAGCTTACAGAACTTGCCTTTATTAAGGTGGTATGTTCATGTAATTCCAGCGCCTTCACAATTTAACGAACCAAATTTACTATACTTCACTTCTAAAAACCTAGATGAAACATGAAAAAGAAGCCATACAGTATAAATTGCAACCTCAGGAAAAGTTCCTGCTTTATTATTCCAAATAATTTTTCCCATGTAAAATAAATGTCCAATAGTTCCTGGTATGTGGGAAGATAATGTTTGTTAAAGTCACAATGAAGCCTTATTGACGGAAGCTCGGCTATATAAACAGCACAAGTTGAGAAAAGGTTTAATCTCCAAACCTATTAAACTGGATGAAGCAAGATCAGTAACGGCCACCTTGCGACATTACAGGAGGTCTCATTCCCATTGGAGGTCGAGGAGGCCCACCTTGGTAAGGGGGTACCATTGGCGGTCCCTGCCCATACGGTGGCATAGCACCAGGAAGGTAACCTGGCATGCCTTGATGATGACCACCATACTGACCTAAAAAAAACATTTAAAACACACACAAAAAAAGATTGATTTGGTCAGTGCATTGTACTTATAAATTCAACATACTTTGCAGATAACATTTTATGTGTATACTCAGAAAATCCACTAAAGCAATAAAAAGAGAAAAATACCATGAGGTGGCATTGGGGGTCTCATTCCTTGCTGCTGTGGGATGCCTGGCTGTGGTGGCATCATACCTCCAATTGGTCCAACTGGTGGATTACCGATTGGGGCCTGTCCTGGTCGAGGAAGATTACGCTGATATTTAGGTAACTGTGCCCTTCTCTCTTCCTAGGAATAAAATAAGAACAATGTTAAACACATGTATGCAGAGAGATCCATCAAGCATTAAGGCAAGCACGTAAAATATTTATAATTTACAGAATAAGAATTACCTGTTTTAAAATTTATACTTACTATCCACCAATTATTTTTGTCCCCACAAACCAGTTCAAATACCTGAAATGTCCATGCTTTATAAACCTCGTCTATTTTTATACTTGAAGCACGACTAACAACTTCACAGGAATGACAAATGTTTCAACAAGAAACTGTCTAGATTTTAAATACTGCTAGGAAAATTCTAAATATTAGCCGGGAGTTAGGCACCCAGCTGCTTAAGAGGCTGAGGAAGAAGGACTACAATTTTGAGGCACACGTTGAGCAACTTATGAAGACCCTGCCTCCATCTAAACAAAAATAAAACAGGCTTGAGACCTTGCTCAGAAGCAAAACATTTCTGGTTTAATCACAGTATCATCAACAAAAGAGGGGGACTATAAAACTTTCTATTGAAATAAATTCCTTTATGCGGGCTTCAAAGGATCTGCAGATTTTACCTCATACTTGTTTCTTTAGTTAATAAATGCAGATTTATATCTAACTAAAATGATTTTTAAGAAAGTTGAGAAACTGATTTACTACCTTCTTTTAGAAATAGGAGGGAGGAGGCAATCAAAACATGTAGAATCCATCCACTTTATAAGTATTTTGTGGTTTCTTAAATATCAAAACTAACAACCATTTGGAAGCACTAAATCAGACCCAATGAGTAAAAATTAAAAATCAAGTGCTGCTAGTAAAGACATAGAAAACAACTTACCAGTGATATATCCTCATCTGGATGGATCAACTTACTGGTTGCACTGGTGGTTGTAAGTGTAGCAGGCTTACTTGTTATTGAAGCTGCTGGTTTTGCTGCAGTACTATTTGTTGTACTAGTGGTTGAAGCTGTAGACTGCGTATAAGCAGGGAATGTAGGCTTTGGGGGTTCTGTAGTTGTTGCAGGGGTACTATTTAAGGGCTTGAAATCTGTACCAACAGGTCCTTGCACAGCTGCCTGAGCCTGTAAAACACAATTTTTCATTAATGAAACTTCAAAACCCAAAGTTGAGTATATCAATGATATTAACTTAAAATACCAAAATTTAAATTAAATCCAAACAAAAGTTAACATATAATAAATGCCTCACAAAATTCAAGACAGCCCATATCAAAAGACTGGATTAAAGTCATATCAGAGTATCAGAAAACAAGATGACTGTATATGTAACTTCTCAGATGCCTTCTACAGCTCCTAACTAGTAACTTTATTCTAAATTAAGCTTTATTTCAAATAGCTGAAATACAGTATCATGTAACAAAATCTATAAACAGACCTATTTTTACTAGTTTTTTAAAAGTACTCTTTCAAGCAGCTCAAAAAAAGAAAGTAAAGAATACAAAGGTTCAGATAAACTTTACTTACTAAGTATGGCACAAAAAGTATTGTCAATGGTGACACAATAAAGTTATGTCCTTACTAGCATTTTTTATACAATAATTCAAAACTCTCCAAATTGGAGAGATTCTCATGGACAAAAGGGTTATAATTTAGCAGGTTCTTCTAAATAAAGAATTTCACGAAACAAATATGTTACTCTCTAAAATGCCAAACATCTAAAACTTCAAACAGGTCAACTTTTTGAACTATATGCAGAGTACTACTTTCCTTACATTGTATGTGATGCATTAAACAGCATAAATCAAAACCATGCATCAGAATACATTGGCCACGATAATGCATTTACTGCTTACATGCTTTTAACCCTTTAGAACCATAGAAGTTGAGGGCACTTTTTTGGGATTGTTAGTATAAATTCAGATTTTCCAAAGCCATTTGATTTTATTAATGACATTAATCTTACTTAAAAAAAAAATCAAACATAAGATTTTAAGGATAATTTAATTTTCATGTAGGGTCCAAAGGGTTAAGTTATAAAGCCATTTTAACAATTTTAAACTGCAACTTCCTGCGTACTTGTGCTGTGCTAGGAAACAGAGCTTTAGAAGATGCAGACAGACTTTCTGAATTGGATGAAGCTGTACTTGAGCTTGTTACAGGTGTCCCCATCTGTAGCATAAAAGAAAGGAAACAATGAAACGTCTCCAAACAAATGGGTGAAATAAGCCATGTGGCAGACTTTTTAGTATAGATTGCATTTTTGTAAATGCAAAATTTAATGCAATCAAATGTCATTTAAGAGGCAGGCAGTTAATGCATTTACAATAAACATGGTGAAAGTAGGAGCCTTAAAAAAAAAAAAACTGACATGAATAAACCTAGTTAACCAGTTTTGTTTTTAACAAAACTGTTTTCCATTGAGATATTTCAAGAACTGATACCTTAAACTGAGAAAAAGTATTATTGTGGACACATCAATCCTCACCAATGCCTCTCTACAAAAAGATTCTTACAAAAGTTTCACATTCTCAATAAACAAAATCCCCACCCACCATAAAACATAATTAATATGCTTAAAGGTGACACTTTATTAATTTAGCACCCACAAACAGGAAAAAAAAAGTGATACAAGAAAACATCGAAAGGATAATTTAAAAAAAGAACCAATAATAAATATACATCCTGAACTTAAATACATGTGCTTAGTTCTGAATGAAATAGAAAAAAAGCAAAGATCCCAACCATTATATCTATACTGCATATAACACAAACATCTCTCACTTATGTTTTAGAGAAAGTTTTGAAGGAAGACAAGACCTCTAGGAAATATAAAGCCATTAAATGATGTCCTTCTAGCATGACTGCAGCATTGTAATTTACCACAGTTCTAATAAGAGTAGTCCAATAAATTATTTCCTAACCTCTTAAGGACTTTTCATCTTTGGCCTCATTCTACTTACTATTAAATAGGGAAAGGAGGGCCTCTTAACAGTATTTATTTAAGTCTCCAGAAATTCAACTTTAATTCTTTCTTTTTTGGTACTGGGTATTGAACCCAGGGCACTTAACCATTGAGCCACATCTTCAGCCCGCCCCACCCCCCTTTTAATATATTTTATTTAGAGACAGGGTCTCATTGAGTTGCTTAAGGTCTCACTAAATTGCTGAGGCTGGCTTTGAACTTGCAATCCTCCTGCCTCAGCTTCCGGAGCCACTGGGATTACAGGCCTGTATCACCAATCCCAACTCAATTTTAATTTCTAACTCAGTTAAGAAATATAAGGTGGGAGAAAAAAAACTATCTCTGATTTGATTCAGTAGGTTGAAAAGTCAAGAAGTGTAAACATGGAAAAGGATAGGCCACTTTTTAGTATATTTAATTATATTAAATTTTTATTTTAAAAAATTAACCTATGACAATTTCAAAGTTTTTTGTAAACAACTATGCTTTACCTTTAAATGTAAGAGCACTTTTTTGCAGTTATTTCACCTTACCTGTCCAGCACTGGGGAAAAGAGGCTTAGTAACTGGAGGCTGTGGAGCAGGTACTGTTGCTGTTGGTGCAGGTGGTCTATTAAGAATACCTGGTGCTGACACAGCCTGTGCTTGAGTCATTGGAGGAATTCCAGGACGGGGAACAGGGGGGGGCATACCTGAAGAAGAAATGGTAGTGGTAGTCAATGAAACAGTTCAGACAAAAATGTTTCTATACTAGAAAGTTACTAATTGACTGTTGAACAACTCTAAAGTCCAAGGCATGGTGGCGTATACCTGTAATTCCAACAATTTGGAAGTCTGGGGCAAGATCATCAATTACAGGCAAGCCTCAACAACTTGGCAAGACCCTGTCTCAAAATACTAAAAAAGAGTTCTACTGTGTGCACGTACAAACATGTAACAACAAATTCCACCATTATGTACAACTATAATGCACCAGGGAAAAAAGAAATAATAACAACTGTGGTTGTAGCTCAGTGGTAGAGAGCTTGCCTAGCATGTTAAAGGCACTGGGTATGATCCTCAGCACCACATAAAAATAAATAAGGATAAAATAAAAGTGAATATATATATTTTTTAAATTAAAAAACAAAGAACTGTAGTAGTTGAACAGTAAAGCGCCCCTTTGATCCCCAGTAAAACAAAAAGTAACAAAAGAAAATAATACTAGAACTGGCATATGATCAAAATGACAATTAAGCTTACTGATATAACTGAATAAGTAAATGTATTCAAATATATATAATTATTTCAGTCATCAGAATTATTTCAATTTACCAGACATTTTAAATGTTCCTTGAACTCTGAAACTTTAATGTGAATGACAATAAATTTCCATAAGCCATATAATATTAGGACCTATAAATTTTGTTATTCCTTTGGACACCCCCCCCAAGCTATTTTTACTAAAACCCATTATTAATGCATTCCTTGAATTTCTGTAGTATAACTTTTACCAACTTTGTTAGTAAACAAAAAATTATTTTTTAAACATTTTTAAAGTTGTAGATAGACACAATACCTTTACTTTTTTATTTTTATGTGGTGCTAAGAATTGAACCCAATGCCTCACACATGATAGGCAAGTGCTCTACCACTGGGGTACAACCCTACCCTGTGAACAATTATTATCTGTATTCATTTAAATTATTGCAAATACCTCAGCATAATGTGTGTTGAACTATTTCCTATTAAGTCTACTTCACAAGATACTTACAAATAAAGCATACTAGTCATATTAATATAGAAAACATGTCATACCTGGTGGCATACCAGGCATAAGAGGTGGTATTCCTGGTCCAGGTGGCATCATTCCACCCATTGGCATCATTCTGTTAGAAAGCAAATTTCAAAAAACAACTAAAGTTAATTAACAGTATAAACAATAATAAAATATTTTGGCCAAATCCAAAATATTTTGGCTAGACTATAAGAAAATATTTTGGCTAAAGATTTGAATTTGCCCTCTAATATTGAAATCAAAAAAGCTGAAAAAACAAACTATACACAACAGTCCTATCAAAATAAATCCTAAAAAAAAAAAAAAGCCAGCAAGCTCTTGGGTTTATCAGTAAAGGGGAGAAAATCAGTCTTTGTTGACAAAACATTCAAAGTTATAGAGAGAAAATATTTAATATGTACAGGAGGCCTCATCGTGTACTGGAAAGCAAAATCTCCTTTAATTCCATTTGAAAAATATCCTCACAGAACATCAAAAAGAAAATATTTAATGTATACTATAAAGTAAGAATTTTTGTTTTAGAAAGGCAAGGAAAACCTACCACCAAAATTAATTCTGTCAAAAGCAAACTCACTATTGTCTAATTTTTATTTACAAGTTATCTAACATTAAACCACGAGTTACAAACAAAACCTACATTATTTTCTTTCCTTTAAAAAGTTCACCTTCAAGTATCAGTGTGTAATTCATTTTTTAAAAAATTAGAAGTTTTTCAATTTGATTTAGTATTATTATTTTGGACGGGGTTTTTTGGTGCTGAGGACTGAATTCAGGGCCTCACATACGCTAAGCACCCACTGTACTGTGGAGCAACAACCCCAGCTCCACAACTAAAAGAGTCGCAGATAGACACAATACCACAACTCAGAACTTATATCAAAAGTTTTAACTTTATACATAAATTCTAACTAAAAGAAAATTCAATCATATTCAAACATTAATATACAAAAACTAGTCAGAATATATATTCTTCCTTAAACACAAACACTTTTACTATCAGGTCCCATTAATTTTAGCAGTATGGGGAAAACACACATTTAGAAAATGCTTTATTTAATGGGTCTATTTCCTCAGAGATGTTTTAATTCCCTCTTTTTAAGAGACCTGTGTCAAGCAGCTTGCAACTTTTAAGTTCCAGAGAAGGTTAGAAAATTTCTGAAGCCAACTGAATAGATATCATTAAACACACACAAAAAAATGACATTATGATTATACTTCCTGAATTACATTATGAATGAGATGCTTACATGTTTTCACCGCAAAATGACTGGGTGTATTTTCTCTGATGATGCAATCTGTGAAAATGTATGACAAAATCAAAATCTAACTGTGATTTTCAAAATACAGTGGGAAAGTGTATTGTTTACCTCACATCCAACAATATTTAAGTAAAAGTGATGGGCATGAGCACCTCATCTTCATCTTAACTTTTGATGCTTCAACACATACAATCATTTACAGAGTTTGCTTCTTGTCACAACTATAAAGTGTCACGGATAGTTCTGAATCTCAGAAACTCAAATATACAACCAACTACTTTAATTACAGCATATGCAATTGAAGCAGATGGCTGCCTACATACTAAAACCCAAAAATCTACTCTCTTTAGAGGCAAACTTATACCTTAAATTCATTGACTGACCCCTTATTAAACAAAGTTAAGACTTACAGAGCCCATACCTTCTAGAAACAAAAATGCAAAATAACATTTACTTAAAGTATACCTAAGTTGAAATATATTATTACTAGGCATAAGCCCACAAGCCAATTAAAAGTTTTCTTACCCAGGTGGCATGCCTGGCATAACTGGTGGCATTCCTGGCATCAGAGGAGGAACACCTGGCATTAGTGGAGGTATGCCTACAAATAAGAATTTCAACCAAAAAAAAAAAAAAAATCATCAATTAATATTAAAGAGTTAGGGGAACAAAAACAATACTTCTACACCATATCAATAAAATCACAAGAATGTTACATTTTATGAAACCCTATGTGGTACCTGGAGGCATTCCTGGTGCTCCTGGAACTGGTGGCAGTCCTGGCTGAGCCATTGGAGGGATATAACCTTGCTGAGGTTGAACAGGCTGTGGTTGAAATGAAGTTGAGGCTGCAGAGTCATCATCATCATACTCATCAGAATCATCCTGTTGCTTCTTTTTTTGACTCTCTGCTAAGAAAATTGAAATTAGTATTTCTGATAGTTAAAAAAGAGAGTGAATGAGTTTAGGACATTTAACTTCAAAGAATTCAATAATTATTCTCCACTATTCAAATCTGCCTTTACTCTATATTAAGGAGAATTAACATCCTATAAAAGATAAAAGTGATTATCCTAAGTCAGTTTTACTTAAGTTACTCAAAAAACAGTTAAGTCAGACATGATGGCAAATTCCTGTAATCCCAGTGACTTGAGAGGCTAAGGCAGGATCAACCCAAGTTTTTGAGAGTAGCCTCAATAATTTAGACCCTGACTCAAAATAAGAAGGACTGAAGATGTGGCTAAGTGGTTAAGGACCCCTGGGTTTAAGCCCCAGTACCCTCTCCCCCAAAAAAGCTTTCTAGCTAGGAGTCTGTAATACCAGAAACTCAGGAGACTAAGGCAAGAGAATTCCAAGTCCAAGGCCATCCTTGGCAACTTTGCAAAACCATCTCAAAATGGTGAAGCACCCCGAGTTCAATCCCCAAATTTTATTTCTATTCCAAATAAAAAGTAAACCATGAGCCAAGCATGGTGGCAGTGAGGCTAAGTCAAGAGGATCATGAGTTCAAAGCCAGCCTCAGCAACTCAGCAGGCCCTAAGCAACTCGGTGTGACCCTATCTCTAAATTAAAAGGGCTGGGGATGTGATTAAGATGTTCAACGCCCTGGGTTCAATTCCCAGTACCAAAAAAAAAAAAAAAAAAAAAAGGTCAACCATGACAAAGAAGTCTGACCTTTCCACAAGATAAAAAATTCTCTTCAAAATAAAAAACACAGGTGATTAAATAGATTAATAACAATTTCTACCATCTAGGTAGTGCATAGCTTCAAATTCCAAGTCTAACAAAACCACTAAACATAAAACGTAAGGGGAAAAACTAACTCAAAATTGGAGTTCTGAATAAATCTATCATCTATTAATTTACATCTATAAATTTACACTAAAAATAGTAATAGTCTCATTAAAGTGAAGATATATTATTAAAAAAATAATAATCTTATTTTTTACCCTGTGTTTTCTGTTCAAGAAGTCGTCGTCTTTCATCCATGTCTTTTTCTGGAATACCTTCCATACCGTATATTTCCAACTCTATGTCTGTTCTCCCAGGTATTGCATTTGGTACAGCATCTATTGTCTCTTTATGCACCTAACATTAAAAACAAAAATTTCAGTAAATACACAAAAGTGCCTCATAAAAATCTTTTTAGGAATAATGTTTCGTGTCTAAATTAAAACTATGAGATTGGGGGCTGGGGTTGTGGCTCAATGGTAGAGCATTTGCTTAGCACGTGTGAGAACTGGGTTCGATTCTCAGCACCACATATAAATAAAGATCCACTGACAACTAGAAAAATTTTTTAAAGATTATAAAAATGTACTTTCTTCTGTGTGTAATGTTGGAGACTGAACTCAGGGTTTCACACCAAGTGTTCTACCACTGAGCTATATCCCTAGCCGAACAGTCTTATACTAAGCATTAGAGGGGATGCTGGGTTTGTAGCTCAATGGTAGAGCACTTATTTACCATGTGTGAGGCACAGGGTTTGATCCTCAACATTACACAATAATAAAACAAATAAAAATAAAGGTATTGTGTCCACCTATAACTAAAAAGATTTTTTTTTTAATTAGAGGGATGCTGCTCAGAGGTGCAGTACTTGCCTAGCCACATAGGAAGCCCTGCATTCAACCCGCAGCACCACTTAAAAAGAAAAAAAAAAAAATTAGAATAAAATTTCCAAGAAAGAGTCTGGCTTACAGTTACAAACAAAATGTACATTATAATTAGCACCACCCATAACTAATAATTACTTGAGGAAGTTATAATAATTTCTTCCCTGTATGCTTTTGCAAGATCAAATGTTTCTAACCCTCAAACCTGAATAACTCACAATATATGGTTATATCCTTATACAGAGTTGTTTTTTTCAGCAAAAGTCATTCACTTGCCAGACACAGTGTGAGATGCCTATAATCCCAGCTACCAGGGAGGCTGAAGCAGGATAATCACAAGTTGAAGGTAGCCTGGGCAACTTAGACCCCCTTTCATCTTGAAATGAAAAATAAAAAGGGCTGGGGATGTTAACTCAGTGGTAGAATGCCCCTGGGTTCAATTCCTAAGCAGCCTGCCACTACACACAAAAAGCCTTTTGTTTATGCCAGTGAATATCAAAATATGTTGCCTAGACTATCACCATAATCAGAAGCCTACTACACAAATGCAAAATCTCAGGTTCTACCAAAGACCTGAATCTAAAATTCTTGGGTGTGACCAGTGACCTGAGTTTTAACACAGTTCTCCATGTGATCCTGATATATGCTCAAACTGATTTAGGCTAACGATTGGGATTGCCAAGAAATACTGCTTTTCGTTCCTCTCAAGACACTTAAATCTAAAAATAGAAATGTACCTTTAAAAAGTTAAAGCCCAGCACAGTAACCTGTAATCCCAGCAACTTAGGAGCCTAGGGCAGGAGGTTCACAAGTTCAAGGACCATCTCAGCAACACAGTGAGACCCTAAGCAACTTAGCAAGTCCCTTTTAGTTTTTTTTTGTAAAAAACTAAAACAAATAAGTGGATTCTCCTTAGAAATCTATCTCAATTAATAAAATGTAACATGCAAAAAAATTTAGAAATTATCTTAGTACCTGATTAATCTTTAACAGCTTTTCCTTGTGTTGTCACTAAAAGATCCATAAATAAACTACAAGAAATGATTTAATGACCTGTCTCCTAAGTTTTTTGGGGAATTTGTGCTATTCTTGTTAAGTGCAATGAAGCAACTCATGTTCTTAAAGAAATCCAACCACGCTGTGTGAATTGGCATACAACTGTAATCTCAGTGGCTCAGGAGACTAAAACAAAAAGATGGCAAGTTGAAGGCCAGCTTCAGAGATTCTTTCTCAAAAAAATAAAAAGGGCCATGAATCTAGCTCACTGGTAAAACACCCTTGGGTTCAATCCCCACATCAAAAAAAAAAAAGGAAAGAAATACAATTACATTCACATACATCAGTACATTTCTGGGTGATAGGATCAATGATAAATATATATATATATATATATATATATATATACTAGAAGAGGAGAAAAATAATGATTTGCTTAAAATCCTCCCACTATGGTATACCCAGAACTAGATTTCTTAGACTTTGCCAAAAAAGCATCATCTGTCCTTGGTTAAAAAAAAAAAATATATAGCAAGCATTGATGAGAACCTACTACAGACCATTTTAAAGCTAGGGTACATATGATTTTACTGCAATGTCTACTTCAGAGGTTGCTGCGCAAACACATAAATAAAAGCACTGAATAAAAAAAACGTAATCAACAAGTTGCAATGTAACTCAGGGGTAAAGTGTTGGTCTAGTCTGTGAGGCCCAGGGTTCAATTTCCACCACAGCATTGGGGGGGGGGGGGGTATGAAATTCTTCAGAAATCTGAGGAAAAGTATAAATTCTTAGAAATCTTTCTAGTTTTCATTCCATTTCTCTGCTCTTCTCCAAGGCATAACTCCTTAAAAAAAAAAAAATGGCATGGGTGCCTCTACTTCCTCTTCCATTTTCAAAATATTCTGATCAAGCTTTCATTCTCTTCATTCTAGGAAATCACTCCTGTCTTGACTAATGACCTCCATTTGGATCAATTCTCTCTTTTTTATTTCACCTCCACCAGTATTTGACCTCTTAAATATCTCACTCCTTGAAACACTTTCATTGGTTTCCAGGGCATTATTCTCTTGATTTTCCTTCATTTCAATCTATCTCCCTAGATTTTTATTTAAAATTTTCTGACCTCTAAATGGGGGGAGCTTATACTCCCTAGGAAAAGTACACCTATTATCAAGCCTTAAACTAGCCATCCTGCATGCCCTCAAATTCCTATCTCCAATTCAACTTCTCTAAACTACATACTTATACATCCAACTGCTTATGTAACATCTCCAACTGGATGTTCAGTAGATCTCAAAATTATGACAAAACTACCATGTTAAAAAACAAAAGGGGCTAGGGTTGTAGCTCAGCAGTAGAGCGCTGGCCTCGCACGTGCAAGACCTTGGGTTCTATCCTCAGCACCACATAAAAAAATAAATAAGTGAAATAAAGGTGTTGTGTCCAACTACAACTAAAAAAATAAAATAAAAAAAGAAGCTTGTTTGCATTTCACTATGGATTATACTGTTATGCTATAAAATTCCATCTTTAAAAAAACAAAACAAAAAAACACCATGTTATCCTCGTTTCTAGCTTCTTTTGGGGTGGGTGGGGGGGTGGACACAAGTGTTTTACCACTAAGCTATGGCCTCAGCACCCCTAATCCTTATTCTTCCTGCAGTTTTCTCACTCCATGGGAAGTCATTTTTCATACTGCTGAGAACACCTCAAGGTCATCTTTAATTTCTCATTTTTTTCTTATACAACATATCTAATCTATCATCAAATTTTGGTCTATCACCATTTAATTCATGTGGAATATTTCAGGTCCCCTTACTGGTCCTTTATTTTAATATTTATATTTTAGTTGTAGTTGGACACAATGCCTTAATTTTTTGTTATTTTTATGTGGTACTGAGGATGGAACCCAGGGCCTCACACTTGCTAAGTGAATGCTCTATCGTTGAGCCACAACCCCAGCTCCCCTAACTGATCTTAGTGCACTCTGCAATCTATTTCCAACCCTCCAGCCAGAATGATCATTTTAAAAAGTGTATCAGCCAGGTGCAGCCGTGTACCCTTGTAATCCCAGCAATTTGAGAGGCTGAGGCAGGAAGATCACCAGCCTTAGCAACTTAGCAAGGCCCTAAACAACTCAAACCTTGTGCCAAAATAAGTAAAAAAGGTTGGTAGGTAGCTAGGGTTGCAGCTCAGTGGTAGAGTGCTTGCCTTCCATGTGTGAGGTCATGGGTTTAATCCTCACCACCACATAAAAAATAAATAGTTATTGTGTCCGTTTCCAACTAAAAAAAAAAGAAGCGGCGGGGTTGGGATGTGGCTCAGTGGTAAAGTGCCTCTGGGTTCAATCCCTAGTACCTAAACAAATAGTAGTATATCAGCATGTTCCATTGCTATTCAAATCCATTTCACTCAGAATGAAAAAAAAAAAAGTAACACAGTGCTGCCCTTTCTGTTTCCTTCAGTATAGGAGAATTCTGATGTATTTAAGGGCTTTCATTTCCTGTTCCCTGGAAACTTGCTTACTTCCTTTCAGATCTTGTCAGATGTTAGCTTCTAATTTAGGCCTTTCCTTCCTACCTTATGGCCCTCACTATGCTAGTTTTCTCTATCACTTATCAACTTAAGACAATCTAGAGGTTATACGCCTTCACAACATAAATCTAATCTCCATAATGGCAGACTTTTCACTGCTCTATACCTACAATGTCTAGCAGTGTTGTTCCATAAGAACTTTCTGCGATTAAATGTTCTATATCTACCATATCAACAGTTATCCACAGCCACATGTGACTATTAACCACTGAAAATATAACTATGTGACTTGAAAACATAATTTTTACTTAATTCTAAATAAATTGTTAATTTAGAATTAAGCTGCATGAAACTACTAGTTGCTGCAGTGAACAGCTATGAGTCTATTATGTAGTAGGTTCTCAATTTTAAATAGATACTGAATTGCTATTACAATAAAGCACTTAAGTGAAAAGTTATTTATTTGGTACTAGAAATTGAACCCAGGGGCACTTTACCACGGAGCTTCATCACTAGCTATTTATAAATTTTGAGAAAAGGTCCTACTAAGCTACTAAGGGTACTGGTAAATTGCTAACACTGGCCCCAAACTTGCAACCCTGTTTCAGTTTCCAGAGTCACAGGAATTACAGGTAGGCACCACCTCGCCTTGCCAAACAGAAATGATTATTATAGTGCTGGGGACATAACACAGTGCCTTGTACTGGCTATGTAAGCATTCTACCACTAAGTTACATCCCCAACCCTTTTGTAAATTTATTCTTAAACTGGGGGAAGCAATGTCTCCCTGCCTTGCCAACAGTAAGTAGTTCTTAAGGCATAGGGGATTTACTCATTTCACATTTCTCTTATTTAGCAAAAAATTCAGGCAGCTCTGAAAAAAAGTAGAAGGCAGCTTTGGCAAAAGTAGAAGAAATAATGTTAAATGAGACAAACAGCATATCATAAAAACATAAGTTTTAAAGTTCTTGCTATCTCATAGTGAGAAGACTCAAAAACCCTAGAAATTCAATACTGCCACTCTAATAGGAATAGGTCCTAGAACAGCCTGTGGAGTAAGCCTAGCCCCAAGCAACCTATTATAACAAATAAATCATTCAATGGCAGTCAGTGAAGAAGCTAATGACATATTAATTCATACAGCCAGAATGCCCACAAAATTTAAAACACCAATCCTTACTCTCTACTCCAGGTATTTCCAGGCTATTCTGATCTCAATGTAACTGTTGCTAACCTAACCTAGAACGAAAAGTCCCACTAATAATTAAAGATTAATATAAATATCAACTTTCTTTACACACAAAGTCAATTTATTCTTTTGATGGTTATAGAACAGACTGGGGGAGGCTGGGGATGTAGTTTAGTGATAGAACATATGTGTAATTTGTATGAGGCCTTAAAATCCATTCCTAACACCAAAGAAAAAGTAGAAAAAGAACAGATTTGAGTTGTTTTAAGCAAATTGGTTATCTTATTGCAATGAACAAAATAACTGTAGTTCTCAATGACAAATTCAACATTAGGGGACAAAAATTAAATGTAGAAAAGAAAATCCTTACCTGCATGCAATGAATAGCTAAGCCAGGTCCTGTATACAATTTCTTATGACATATATGGCATTTAAAATGCTTTGCCTTTTGGTGCTGTATAAGGATCTTCTCATCATCAAAATCTCTATTACAATACCTGATCGATACTGTTAAGGTACAAAGTACAATAATGACAGTGTACAACCAAAACAATCTTGAGTGGTGCCAACATGGAGGCTGATACAGGAGGATCACTTGAGCCCAGTAGTTTATAGAGTCAGGCTGGGCAACAAAGTGGAACTCCTCCACCTCTTTAATTAAAAAATGAAAGATAGGGATGGCATCAAAACATGGAAACAATTAAAACCAAATGGCATTTTACAGTAAATTTAATTTTCACATTTATAATACCATATGGATTACGTATCATGTAGTCTCCTATTTCCAATTTCCTAGAAACCCAACTCTTCACCAACCCCAAATAAATACATCTCATCTTAGTATTTGGCAAAATTTTGCAAAATACTTGTTTAATAGAAAAGACACGTTGACTTTTGTTCAATATTTTAACATTTATGAGTGCACATAAAAGGTTCCCATATTAATAAGTCCCCAAATGCATGTTAAAAAATTAAAAATCACTTCAATACAAAATCACTAGCTATAAAGGAAATAAAAACAATTGAAATGTTACCAATTCACCAATATTTCGAGTGTAACACCTAATTGTATGGTGAAGAATAATTACGCATTTCGAGTGAACAAGCCATAAAATTGCTAGTAACTTCGTACTAATTTATGGTGTCAGAGAATGTATTAACTCTGATGAGTTAAGGCTACAATGCTTAGAATTCTTACCACTCAAGATTTTCCCATAAGCAACATTTTTTAAAAACGCATAATCGATTTTAAGCTATTATTGAACTAGAATGAATAAATTTTATTTCTGTAACACACCTATTTAAGTACGAGACTAAATTAACTTTAACATAAAGGAAATTAACATTTGCGGTGAAAGTATTAAAAAGACGCCACTTTTTAACAACTTTTCCTTTCTAAAGAGAAACCTTTTTTTTTTTTTTTTTTTTTTTGGCCCTACAAAGTTGGGCAACAGTTACAATAAACTCCGCCCCATAAGAGAATGCTACTTCCCTCGGATTCAAGGCGCCTCTGGGTGAGATACGGAAGCCAGTTGTGGGCTACACCCGGGGTGGGGAGAGGGTGGGGACGGGACGGAGAGGTGTGCAAAACCAGGGCGGACTAACTTGAACCTTGATTAAACGACCGGCTAAAATAAATTAAGTAGGAGACAAACTCCGGAAGCTCTTCCCAATCCTCCATGGAGCCAATTAGCATGTTACACTGGAAGAAAGTCCCTTTGTTGAAGCGTCACCAAAACAACCGGCCTAAGAGTTCTTCGGGGGCACTGCCCTTGGTGGAGGGTCCAGGCCGCCTCCCCGTGGGCCAACGCTCGCACCAAACGAGATCCTCCTGAGTCACCGAGTCCAGTCCTACACCCGCCAGAGCCTCTGGACCTCTGGTTCCCATTTTCTGAGAAACCTTCCTAAATTAATCCAAGCCACCAAGCCACCCACACTGAGGCCTAGGACCCTGGCGCTCCCCGCCACACGACAAATCCGGGCCTCCAGATCCCAGTCCTCATCAACCGGCACCCCCGCTCGGCCTCGACTTCCAACTGACAAAGGATATCAGCACCACGGTTTCAGCTGCTTCTTCTTCTTGCGACCCATAGCTGCGTCCTCTCGGAAAATTAAAGGGAGGAGAAAAAAGCAGGAAAACGAGGAAATAAACCGCTCACTTTTCCTACCCAACGGCCACCACCGCCTCCCACAGGAAACAGACACAAAATGGCCGACGCCCTCGTTCGCTCTCCGCCTCCCGTCAGGCACTGCGGCGGAAGGCGGGGCCACAAAGGGGAGGATCACATGACGCAAACCTCCGCCCTGAGTGGGTGGAGACGCACAGCTGCAGAGAGGCAGACGCCATCTTGAGCGGTTAAGTGGATTCTGCTTTCAAAGGCTGGGAGAGTCGTCTGCCGTGGGTTTCTTTTGTAAAGGAGCCAGCAACGTAGGTACTCCCCGACGCACGCCAATCGGGAAGAAACAAACGAACAAACCAAAAAACAAACAAAAACGATTACCAGTGTATTTAAGGGCAGGTTACAAATAAAGGAAAATTGCTGGGTGCGATTATGCACGGATGTAATCGGGAGGCTGAGACAGGAGGATCGCGAGGCCAGCCTGGGAAACTTAAGACCCTGTCTGAAAGTCGAATTTAAAAAGGGGCTGGGAGGGGCGGGGGTTGTGGCTCAGTGGTGGAGTGCTTGCCTGGCATGTGTGAGGCACTGGGTTTGATTCTCAGGACCACATGCAAAGGTTCATCAATAACTAATAAAAAATTTTTAAAGGGGGGAGGATCGCTGGGGATGTGACTCCGAGGTAGAACGCCCCTAATTTCAACCTCCAGTACCGCAGAACAACAATAATAATGATGGTAATAATTGAGATAGCACCCAATTTTTGAATTCTATTTCAATTATCTGATGAAGCTTTTCTACAGTGTTGGTTATGTGCACACTACATGAAAAGTGAAAGAAGTCACAGTCTCAAAAGGAGCGACAGGCAAGTAAATGACGCCGTGTAGTCAGCAGCGATGGCTATGGGGGAAGTGCGAGGTGCTGCAAGACCTCAGAAGAAGGCAAACCTAACACGGCTTTGGAGGCATGAGAGGTTGAGAGATTTCCTGAAGGACCCGCGGGAGCTAGCGGACTGGACAGGGTATCGCAATAACAGGGCAAAAAATGCTCCTGAGCCTGGCGCGATGGCTTATGCCTGTAATCCCCAGGACTCCAGAGGCTGAAGCAGGAGGATCACGAGTTCGAGGCCAGCCTTAGAAATTTAGTGAAGCCCTAAGCAACTTATCAAGACCCTGTCTCAAAATTTAAAAAAAAAAAAATTATATTTTAAAAAAGAAAACGAGCTGGGGATGGGGCTCAGCAGTTAAGCACCCCTGGGTTCACTCTCTAGTACCAAGAAGAAAAGCGCCAGGAAAAAAGGCATCTGAAATAACCTACTGTGGGACTGGCACTCATAGTGAAGGTGCTGATGGCAAGACAGAGTCCTAGGGAGGTTGGCTGGGGCGAGTTTTGTAGCATTCCCTAAAAGCATTCTGAGGAGTTGGATTTCCTACTGAAGTATGGGTGGCCGCGAAGGAGTTTTAGAGGGCGATTAGAGAATGATGCAAGTAAGAGGTGGCTTAGGAACCCAGCTTTTGTGTTCATATTCCACCAGTACCACTGCCCAGCTGCATGACTGGAAAATTATTTAACTTGATCCAACTGCACTTAAGAGTTTGGTATGTAGTAATAACTAGTAATGTGAGTTATGTGTTGGTAGTAAATGCAAAAAAAAATACTAGCAGACATCCGTGGAGACCTTACCATGTGCCAGAAATTTTATATTGTTTGTCTTAACAACCGTTTTGGTGTAGGTGCCATTATTATTGACCTATTACTATAGTATTAGATAAAAGAGGTTATCACAATCTAGCCAGTGAAGAAAAGTTCCCAGTTCTGAAGTGGTGGAATTAGGGCAATAAGGAAACAGAGGGTGTTTGACAGAATCCTTATCACCAGAATTAGGAAAAGCAATTTTGACAGTAATTTGTACATATATATTTTTTTATTATTAGTTGTTCAAAACATTACAAAGCTCTTGACATATCATATTTCATACATTTGTGTACATATATTTTTAAATCCCAAGGACTGGAAACGGTGGCAACACGAGTACCACCATAGGATATTTTACATTCCTGGGACACTTGTAAGCACCCAGTTTTCTGATGAATAGACAAATAGGAGTCTCAGCACTATATCCAGAATAAGTAATTAAAGTCATGAGAGGGAATAATATGAAAATCAGATTAACCACTGCCCATGGCAGAATAATTTGTAAACACTGGGATAGATTCTCCAGCCCAAGTAGCAGGATTAATAATGGGAGGATCTGGAAAATATGTCCAATAAGTTTCTCCTGTTACCATACATACCTGAAAATCTATAATGGCCAGCATTGCCATAAATATGGTAACTAGTGTCATAGGGGCCCCTTCACTCTCAACCATATTCTGAGCTTTGATCGTCAACTTCTTGATCTGACCCCAAGTTGGGGGAGTTGCACTTAGTGTGCTTTTCGCTTGTTGCTTGTTTCTCTCAGCTTTTCTTCTGAGATTTGGGAGACAGCTGTTGGGTTGCTAAGGCACCACTGTTTTTGGAGCAATCCTTAATCTTTTGAAACCACTGTTTTTGTAGCAATTCTTAATCTTTTGAAACCACTGTTTTTGGAGCAATCCTTAATCTTTTGAATTGAGGTTCAAGACTGGCTGTTGGATCCATGTTGATGACGCACTGTTCTCTCAGGTACCCAACTCCAATTCTCAGCACCTTCTGGAAAAATACAGGTATAACCTTTTCCCCATTACAGGATCTGGCCTGTTCCATTTTCCTGATTGTAAATCTTTCCACCATACCATTCTTGCTTTACAAACTGAACCAGAAACTTGCTATCTCTCAGCTGCATATGGCCCACCTTATCAATGTTTAAAAAATTTAAAGTAAAAAGAACATGATACAATTGATTCTGTGGAGATGGAATACCTATTTTCCTTTTTGTTTTTGAAGTTGAATTTTTAACATTTTATTGGCATATTTTACTATTGTTTGTCCTTGAGCAATGTATGGGATTCCTGTCTTATGAATAATTTGATAAGAAGCACAAATGTGTTGAAAAGAACTGACATAGGCTGAACCATTATCGGTTTTGAATTTCAGAGGTTTGTCCATAACTGTAAAAGCAGCCAGACAATGACTCATGACATGTTTAACATTTTCTCCTGTTTTGTGTTGTCTTAAAAATAAAATGAGAATAGATGTCAATAGACACATGTACCCATCTGCCAAATATGATTTTGTTTTAGGCCCCCGAGGATTTCCCCCAAATTGATAAGACCAGGAGGTGAATAGCACATTGAGGGCATTGTTTTTTGGGGGGAGGGTACCAGGGATTGAACTCAAGGGCACTCAACCACTGAGCCACATCCCCAACCCTATTTTGTATTTTTATTAGAGACAGGGTCTCACTAGGTTGCTTAGTGCCTCGCTAAATTGCTGAGGCTGGCTTTGAACTCATGACCCTCCTGCCTCAGCCTCCCGAGCCAATGGGATTACAGGCATTTGCCACCACACCTGGCCAAGGGCATTTTTTAACTATGGTCAAAGTCTCTACCCTAGGAGATGAAATTTTTTTGTGCAAACTGGAAGCATTTTGGTGAAATAGGGCATGTAATGCTTGAACTAAGGAATAAGGTGCTATACATTTTATTGATGTAGTAAGATGATCAATAATATTGTTACCTTTTACTAAAGGTACTAGAAAACCTGAATGAGCTCGATTATGAGCAGTAAAACATAGATAATGTTGTATAGTATTTTGTAAAGATCTAAAAGCTGAAATAATTCCTCAGAGTTAATACGCCCAATAGTAGCTGTTTTAATTACTTGAGTTGCTCCTACTGCATAAGCACTGTCACTGTAAATATTTATAGATTCTGATGAAAAATATTGCAGGGCAAAAATTATAGCTTGTATTTCAGCACAATGTGCAGAGGAGAAATTTGTCTGATGACCATTGGACTCTTTTTTTTTGCTATAAAATCTGGCCCTCCCTGAGGTGGACCCATCAGTAAAAACCATAAAAGCCTGAGAAATTGGTTTAGTGTGAACAATTTTAGGGAAAACAAAAGTAATCATAGAAGCAAACTGTAAAATTTCATTAGCAGGATAATGACTATTTATTTGACCAGAAAAATTAGCAAGTGCAACCTGCCAACTTGTGGAATTTTGCCAAAGCCAATATTGTTGCTCAGTAGTAAAAGGAACTACAATAGGGAAGGCTGTAGCTCTAAAAGCTGCAACACTCAGTATCAAGCTTTTTTCAATTAATTCAGCAACGAAATCATGAAATGGTGTTAAAGACTTAGAAAGAATGTGGCAGGTGAAGCCATTTTATAATTCTTGCTTCTGGCTACAGAACACCCATAGGGGTATGAGTACTAGGCAAATTAGTACTTGAATGGATCTATTTAGATCAACCCTAATAAGTTGGGCTGCTTGAAGGGCAGATTCTACACAATTCAGCGCAGCTTTAGCTTCTGGAGTAAGTTGCCAAAAACATGGAGCTAGATCCCCTTTGAGGATATTGAACAAAGGCCTCAACTCTGATGTAGTTAATTTTAAAGAAGGACGTGGACTGGGGATGTGGCTCAAGCGGTAGTGTGCTCGCCTGGCATGCATGCGGCCAGCGTTCAATCCTCAGCACCACGTACAAAAAAAGTCAAAGACAAACAAAGATGTTGTGTCCGCCAAAAACTAAAAAATAAAACATTAAAAAATTTTTTAAAAAAGGACATAACCAATTAATATCACCCAGAAGTTTTTGGAAGTCCTTGAGAGTATGTAAGGTGTCTATTCTAATTTGAAGCCAATGGGGACGAACAGTGTGCACTTCAATCAGAATTCCAAGGTTTTGAAATGGGTAAGTCTTCTGAACCTTTTCTGGAGCTATACATAACCCATGTATGGTAAGAGAAATATGTAAGTCTGGAAAGACTTCCTGGAGCACAAGCAATTTTGCATGAGCAATTAAGATATCATCCATGGGGCTGGGGCTGTAGCTCAGTGGTAGAGCACTTGCCTAGCATGAGTGAGGCAATTTCAATCCTCAGCACCACATAAAAATAAACAAATAAAATTAAGGTATTCTGTTCATTTACAACTATCAAAACAACTAATCATCCATGTAAGCCTGGTATGTGGCACATGCTTGTAATCCCAGCAGCTTGGGAAGCTGAGGCAGGAGGATCTCAAGTTCAAAGCCAGCCTCAGCAATTTAGCAAGGCCCTAAGGAATTCAGTGAGACCCCGTTTCCAAATAAAATTTTAAAAAGGACTGGGGATGTTGCTCAGTGGTTAAGCACCCCTGGGTTCAGTCCATGGCACCAGAAAAAATTTAAATGTAATGGATAATCATGCATTAGGATATTTTATACAAAAGGGGGAAACAGCTTGATCTACAAAATGTTGGAACAAGGTATGGTTGTTAGCCATTCCCTGTGGTGATACTTTCCAGCAATAATATTTGCCAGGCTCTTTAAAATTTATTGTAGGAACACTAAAAGCAAAACACTTACGATCCTCAGGGTGCAAAGGTATTGTGAAGAAAAAAAAAAAAACCAATATTTTAGTTCCAGTATAAATAAATTATAAGATAAGGAATAGCAGTAGGTGATGGTAGTCCAGACTGTAGAGGACCCATAACTTCCATGGTTTTGTTAACTGCTCTAAGGTCCTATAGTAGTCTCCATTTTCCAGATTTTTTTCTTAATCACAAAAATAGGAGTATTCCAAGGACTAAAAGTAAGTTCAATATGATCATCCTGAAGCTGTTCTTGTACTAATATTTGAGCTGCCTGGAACTTCTTTCCCATTAGGGGACACTGATTGACCCAAAAGGGTCACCAGAAAGCCAGGTGATTTTAGCTGCTGTTTTTTGGTGGGAGAGGTGATTAAGGCCCCTAAAGGTGTGGAGTGATTATAGCCTAGCCCTACTCACCCCTGTTGGGGGGAGGCAGAAGGTAGAAACAGTGTGCCTTGTTGCATACTTAATCCTTTAGTGGGATCAAAACCTTGATTTACGGGCTGGGGATGTGGCTCAAGCAGTAGCGCGCTCACCTGGCATGCGTGCGGCCCGGGTTCAATCCTCAGCACCACATACAAAGATGTTGTGTCCGCCGAAAACTAAAAAATAAACACTAAAAATTTCTCCCTCTCTCTCTCTCTCTCTCTCTCTCTCTCTCTCTCTCACTCTTTCTTTAAAAAAAAAAAAAAAAAACCTTGATTTAACATTTGGGAGGTAACTACTGAGTTGGGACTGAATAATAGGACACCCATCTCAGCTAATATATCTCTACCCCAAAGATTAACAGGAAGATGATTAAGAGCATAAGGCTTAACCAATCTGGTATTTCCAGGCCGACTCTTCCTCCCATTTAAGATGTTGAGTACTGAGCTGGGGCTGGGGCTGAGTGGTAGAGCGTTCACCTAACATGCGTGAGGCACTGGGTTCGATTCCTGGCACCACATACAATAAACAACTAAATAAAAGATGTACTTTGTTGAAGCAGGGAAACTTGACCAAAACCTTGTAAGTATGCATAGGCCATATATAGAGGCCAAGCCCTTGGCCATTGCTGTAGGGCAATGACAGAGACATCAGCTCCAGTATCTTGAAAAGATTTTCCATTTAATTTTAAGTTGTAGACACCCCTGTTTAATTGCGCCAGTACACCTGATTGGAGGAGCCACACCTCTTTCTTTTTAGGTTCTGGGGAAAGAATTTTACCAGTTAGCTTGTAGGGTAAAAGAACAATTTGCACTATCCTAGTCTCTGGAAGAATTTGAACAATAGTATTAATCATTTGAGCCATGACGTTTCCCCTTGATTGTCAGGACCTGTGACTCCTGGTAACACTTGAAAACCTTTCATGGTTAAACTACTTCCCAAAATAGGTTCCATAACACCTTCTGCCAGGGGACCATAAACCCTTGTAGGGATAACCTGAGGATCCATCTCTGGGGTCAGTACAAATCTGGAAGTGGGACGGAGGTCCAATCCTGTGCTTCTGGAGGGTGGACGGTAGAGATCTCTCACTGTGGGTTTGCTGGTTGCCACAGCTGATACAGCTGTGGTGGTGTGTCAGTGTCTCCACTATTTGTTGGGATGGCGGGCTGGCCCCCTCGACAGTTTCCCTGCCAAGAAACTAAAGGATGTCCATATTTAATCTATATTCTTTTGCCCAATGATAACCTCGCTGATATCAAGAGCATCTCTCTGATGGCCTTGGAGAGCCCTCCTTCCACTAACCATTACAGGAACAGAGAACTGTTTGCAATTATTAGTGTAATTCCCAGACTTGCCACAATTAAAACAAAGTCCCTTGAACATATCTGTTTGCTTTTTCCAGATAAAAAGCCTCTTGATGCAGTGGCAAAAGCTGCCCCTTGAATATATGTTGGCCCGATATCTGTACCTAAATGAATAAAATCATTCACAGTACCCTTTTTTCAATAAAGGCACAATGTCTTGGCAAGTCTTAGTTGTTTTATGCCAATTGTTTTACGAGAATGTTTCCAGCATCAGGATCTGTAATAATTTTACTTGTAGTCTGATATAAGCAAGCCATAAAATCAACATAAAGTTCATCTGGTCCTTGTCTAATTTTACTGATGTCTGTTGTTTTTCTCCTTTAGTTGGTAAACTCCTCCATGTTTTTGTTATACATATATTTATTTGCTGATAAACTTGTGTATAATTTAGCTGATTTTGTACATTTTTGAAAGCTCCAGTTCCTGTTAACATTTCCACAGTAGTGCTTATACCATGTGACTGATTTCAAGTTCCTTGGTCACACTGGCTTCCATCCAGTCTGTCCTCCACATTAAATAATCTCCCGGACTCAAACATGCCTAGCTAGAGCTTGCCAATCATTTGGAGTTACAGCTTCATTAGAGATATTTTCAAGCAAACTAATAACAAACGGAGAAGTTGGCCCATAGCAGCTAGAAGCTGTTCCAAAGTCCTTTACAGTTTTAAAAGGAATAGGCTCAAATATGGGTAATATTTGTCCAGAATTATTAGGATCATAACTTTAAATTACAGGGAAAATGTGAAAGCATAAAATATCTTCCCCAGCTTTCTCTCCTCTCGTGGGCTCAATTAAAATGGAGACAAAGGAAAAAAACAGGAAAACAGTTGACATTTTTGGCAGGTGGGTACCAGAGATTGAACTCAGGGGCACTCGACCACGGAGCCACATCCCCAGCCCTATTTTGTATATTATTTAGAGACAGGGTCTCACTGAGTTGCTTAGTGCCTTGCTTTTGTTGAGGCTGGTTTTGAACCTGCGATCCTCCTGTCTCAGCCTCGTGAGCTGCTGGGATTACAGGCGTGCACCATCATGTCTGGCAACAGTTGACATTTCTGATTGGCACCCAAAGTAGAGGGCACAGAATATACATTAAGAATTACAGTAGCAGGCTGGGGCTGGGGCTCAGTGGTGAGCGCTCGCCTCGTGCGTGTGAGACCCTGGGTTCGATCCTCAGCACCACATAAAAATAAATAAGTGAAATAAAGGTGTTGTGTCCAACTACAACTAGAAAAATGAATATTAAAAAAAAAAGAATTACAGTAGCAAAGTGTTTAGTAATGTCCTTATTTTTAACAGAAACATCTTTCTCTGCATGCTGGCATTGATCTTGATTCACCTCAGATTTTAATTCTTGTTTATATTGTAAGGGCAATGATTTATCACCTGTAGCTGAGCTTAACGCTGCAACCTTTGAAGGTACAAAGGGCAGATAAGACTTTAGTTTCTGACACCCATCTAAAGTTTGTTTTGAATCCGTTGCCTTGGTAGAGGAAGGTAATCTTGATTTTTCTTGGATAGGATTTAAACAGTCCTTAATTAATGTCTATATAGTAAAAATTGACACGGGAATGTTATCTGAACCTTTATTAATACAGCAAGCACACAGCTGCTCTCCTACTTTCCCCCAGGTATCTAAATTAAGAGTATCCTCCTCTGGAAACCAAGGACAATTTTTATCAACAAATTTAAAAAAATGTAACAAGCTGTTTACTTTTTAAAGTGCATCCTCGATCATTAAGAATTGCATTAAGTGTACATAAAGGATTTAATTCTGAGAACCCGATTTTCCCATGTTTTACATCCAGCGACTGATAACCTGCTACAAATATGCGCTCCTTACCTTGAAGTTTGATGGTGATTACTGCTAATGTCTCACTGCTAAAGATCTCAAAAAATGTGTGCACGTTCCAAAAGCCTTTCCTCCTCTGATTCTGTTTGAATTCCCCTGTACTCTTGAGTCCCTCACTGGGCGCCAACGGCTTCAACCCGCGCGCAGCATCAACAAAGGATTTTCGAGTAGGGGTGACAGCAGATGACAGAAAAACACAGAGACAAAAAAGTACACAGAGGGCTGGGGATGTGGCTCAAGCGGTAGCGCGCTCGCCTGGCATGCATGCGGCCCAGGTTGGATCCTCAGCACCACATACAAACAAAGATGTTGTGTCCGCCAATAACTAAAAAAGATAAATAAATATTAAAAAAAAAAAAGTACACAGAGATACTTTCATGAGAAGGTGGGAAACTGCACTCTGATGGAGGAACAGTGACCCAGACCTAGCTTCACAAGTTTATTATATAATCCGAAAGTTAAACTAAGGGGCATTGTAAATTGTTCAAGGCTTGTAAGTTGTCCGAGGCTTTTTTGTGCACTAAAAAGTTACAGAACTAGAAATATTTGCAGCAGTTATCCTGCTATACTGTTGCAGTGCTAAGAGCATTCTGTACTTATCCTGCTGCACCCAGGACACCCATTGTCCTGAGACCTCCGATAACTGTTAGCATCAGAGCCCAGAATCAAGGCTGATAACTCCTTGCCTTTAGCAAGGAATGTTTCCTGGGTTTGGCTCTGCCCAAGCACAGGATCAGCTAATGACCAGGGGCTCATCCACTCTCCACATTTTTTTATTTTGAGACAGGGTCTCACAAAATTGCTGAGGCTGGTTTTAAACTCAGGATCCCCCTGCCTCAGCCTCCCGAGGGATTACAGACATGTACCATAACACCTGGATAGATTTGAGTTTTAGAAAGATTCATCTTTGCTGCCATTTGGATAGTGGTTTGTCAGAAGTTAGATAAAAGGCTGGGGATGTGGCTCAAGCGGTAGCGCCCTCGCCTGGCATGTGTGCGGCCCAGGTTCGATCCTCAGCACCACATACAAAGATGTTGTGTCCGCCGAAAACTAAAAAAAAAAAAATTAAAATATTCTCTCAAAAAAAAAAGAAGTTAGATAAAGGCAAGTCTTAGAGAATGTGACAGCAACCCTGGTGAGAGAAGAAAAGAGTCTGAAGTAGAGAAATGGGAGTAGGAAGTCACATATTCAATCTTCAAAAAATAAAAAGCAGCCTGGTGCGGTGGTGCATACCTGTAATCCCAGCAACTCTGGAGACTGGGGCAGGAGGATGGCAAGTTCAACCCCCAGTACCTCAGAATGTAACTTTATTTGGAAATAGATTTTTTTCAGAGATAATCAAGCTAAGGTGAGATCGTGAGATCCTTATGGTGATCCTAATCCAATATGTCTGGTGTCCTTCTAGAAAGGGATTTGGCACAGAGATACACATAGAGGGAAGACCAGATGAAGAGACACAGAAAGACAGCTTTTTACAAGCTAAGGAGAAAGGCCTGAACAGATCCTTCCCCAACAACATTCAGAAGGAACGAACCCTACTAATGCCTTGATTTTGTGCTGTTTTCTAGAACTATGAGGCAATATTGTTGTTTAAGCCACTCGGTCTCTGGTATTTTGTTATGGCAGTCCTAGCAAATGAATATACTTATATACAGAAAATCCTAAGGAATTAAGGATAAAAACTCTTGAGAACTAGTAAGAGTTTGACAGTGTTCACAATACAATAGAAATACACAAATTTTATTTCTATGTATCAGCAATGAATAACTAAACTGAAACTAAGAAAACAATTCCATTAAATAAGATTTAGGGTTATTTTTATTTTATTTTTTTGGTACTGGGGATTAAACTCAGAGGTGCTTAACCACTGAGACACATTTTCGATTTTGAGCAGGGTCTTACCAAGTTGCTTAGGACCTTGCTAAATTGCTGAGGCTGGGCTGGGATTGTGGCTCAGAGGTAAAGCATTCGCCTAGCATGTGCGAGGCCCTGGGTTCGATCTTTAGCACCACATAAAGAAATAAATAAATAAAATAAAGATATATGTCTACTTATAAGTAAAAAAATTTAAAAAAAGAAAACTGTTAAAAAAATTAAAAATAAATAAATTGCTGAGGCTGGTTTCCAACTGACAGCTCTCCTGCCTCAGCCTCATTTTGCTTTTTTTCTGATACAGGGTCTTTTTAAAATTTTTTTTTAGTTCTTGATAGACCTTTATTTTATTTATATGCAGTGCTGAGAATTGAACCTAGTGCCTCACACATGCCAGGCAAATGTGCTACCACTGAGCCCCAGCCCTAGCCCTGATACAGGGTCCTGCTAGATTGCCCAGGTTGGCCTTGAACCCATGGGCTCAAATGGGCTCCTCCTCAGCCTCTTGAGTGGCTGGGACTACAGGTGTGCACCACCACACCTGGCCTTAGGAATAAATTTAACAAAAGATGTTCAAACTTAATTGCTAAACATCTCCCAAAATTCTTACATTGAAACTTAATTGCCGATGTAGTAGATTAAGAGGTAGAAACTTTAGGAGGTGATTTAGTAATGAGGGCAGAATAATATTCATGAATAAGATTAGCAGTTTTTAATTTTCTTTTTCTTGTGGTACTGGGTATCAAACCCAGGGCCTCATGTGTGCCAAGCAAGTGCTCTTCTACTGAGCTACTTTCCCAGCCACAAAACTAGCAATCTTATCAAATGGAACTAAGCACTGTCCCGTGCCCTGCAGAGGTTTTATTTTATTTTATTTATTTTTATTATTATTTTTAGTCAAGCACTACTTTCTACCTTCCACTATATGAAGATGCAGTAAGAACTCTCTTACTGGACACTAAATGCATATCCTTGACCTTGGGCTTTCTAGCCTTCAGACTGTAAGAAATAAATTTCTTTCTTTCTTTCTTTTTCTTTTTTTTTTTAAGAGAGAGTGAGAGAGAGAGAGAGAGAGAGAGAGAGAGAATTTTTTTTTTTTTTTTTTGGTGCTGGGGATTGAACCCAGGGCCTTGGGCTTGAGAGACAAGCACTCTTCCAACTGAGCTATACCCCCAGCACGGAGAGAATTTTTTAATATTTATTTTTTAGTTCTCGGCGGACACAACATCTTTGTTTGTGTGTGGTGCTGAGGATCGAACCCGGGCCGCACGCATGGCAGATGAGCGCGCTACTGCTTGAGCCATATCCCCAGCCCAAGAAATAAATTTCTATTCTTTATAAATTATCCAGTTTGTGGCATTTTGTTATAGCAGCATGAATGATATAAGACACTTTCACTCTGAAAAACTAAAATATTGTTAGAAAATTTAAAAAAATATATAAATAAAATATCCCATGTTCATGGCCAGAATATAATTTTGTTAAAATTCAATTCCTCCCAACAACCTGGAGGCTGAGGCAGGAGGCTCACAAGTTGGAGGGCCAGCCTTGGAATTTAGAGAGACCCTGTTTCAAAATTAAAATTAAAGCTGGGTATGGTGGTACACTCCTGAAATCCCAGCAATTTGAGAGGCTGAGGCAGGATTGCAAGTTCAAGGTCAAACTAAGCAACTTATCAAGACTTTGGTCTTTGATGAAGATGCCAAGTTCACTCAAAAAATAAAAAGGGCTGGTGATATAGCTCGGGGTTCAGTCTCAAGCACTGGGAAAAAAAGATTTCATTTTCCCCAGATTTGTCTAAAAATATAATGCAATCCCTATCAGAATACCATGTGGTTTCTTTTTTTTTTTTTTAAAGAGAGAGAGAGAGAGAGAGAGAGAGAGAGAATTTTTTTTTTTAATTTTTAATATTTTTTTTTTAGTTATCGGCGGGCACAACATCTTTGTTTGTATGTGGTGCTGAGGATCGAACCCGGGCCGCATGCATGCCAGGCGAGCGCGCTACCGCTTGAGCCACATCCCCAGCCCGAGAGAGAATTTTTTAATATTTATTTTTTAGTTCTCTGCGGACACAACATCTTTGTGTGTGGTGCTCAGGATCGAACCGGGGCCACACGCATGCCAGGCGAGCGTGCTACTGCTTGAGCCACATCCCCAGCCCCACCATGTGGTTTCTTTGTAAAAAATTAAAGCCAGGGCTGGGGTTGTAGCTCAGTGGTTAGAGTGCTTACCTAGCATATGTGAGGCTGGGTTCAATCCTCAGCACCACATAAAAATAAGTAAATAAGTAAGTAAATAAATAAAGGTATTGTGTCCATCTACAACTAAAAATATTTTTTTAAATTGATAAGCCAATCCTAAAGTTCATTCAGAATTGTAAGGGACTCAGAACAGCCATAACAATCTTCAAAAAGAAAAACAAAATAGGAGGACTCAGACTTCCTGAACTTACTATAAGACAATAGTAATCAACAGTGTGGTACTGGCATATGGATAAATAAAGAAAATTGAATAGAATTTAGAGTCTATAAAATTAAATGGGATTGATAATACATCTACTGTCACTGATTTTTTTTTTTAATTAAAAATATTTTTTTGGTATCAGGGATTGAACCCAGATGCACTTAACCACCGGACCACATCCCCAGCCCTCTTTTATTTTTTTTTTACTTTGATACAGGGTCTCACTGAATTGCTGAGGGCCTTGCTTAATTACTGAGGCTGGCTTTGAACTCACAGTGCTCTGGCCTCAGTCTCCCCAGTTGCTGGGACATAGATGTATGTCATGGCTCCCATCTTGTCAACTGATTTTGATGGAGATGCCAAGGTTATTCAATGAAGGGAAAATAGTCTTTTCTACAAGTATTTCTAGGCCAAAAGAGTATCCACATACACAGGAATGAGGTTAAGCTGGGAATAGCGGTACTTGTCTGTAAATCCCTATTACCTGGGAGGCTGAGGCAGGATGATCAAAAGTTTGATGCCAGCCTTGGCAATTTAGCCAGACCCCATCTTGAAACAAAAAACAAAAAGGGCCAGGCATGGTGAATAGCAAATTCAAGCCAACCTCAATAAGTTAATGAAGCCCTAAGCAATTTAGGGAGATTCTGTCTCAAAATAAAAATTAAGAAGGGCTAGGGATGTAGCTCATGGTAAAGTGCCTTCAGTTCAATCCCCAGTACAGAAAAAAAAAAAAAAAAAAGATGTACAAATGGCCAATAAACACATGAAAAGTTGCTCAATATGATTTAGGCATCAGAAAAATGAAAATCAAAAGCACAAATGAGGGACTGGGGATGTGGCTCAGTGGTAGCGCGCTCGCCTAGCATGCGTGAGGCACTGGGTTCAATTCTCAGCACCACATAAAAACAAAATAAAGATATTGTGTCCACCTAAAACAAAACACACACACATACACACACACAAAAAAAAGCACAAATGAAATACCACTTCACACCCATTTGGATGGCCAAATTAAAAAGTCAGATATAGCCAGGTACAATAACACATGCCTATAAACCCAACTATTCAGGGGACTAAGGCAGGATGGATCACAAGTTTGAGGCCAAGTTGGGCAACATAGCTCAGTGGTAGAGAGCATACAGAAAGTTCTGGGTTCAATCTGTGTGCCTAAATACATATGTATATACACAAAATGAGATATGACAAGTGTCAACCAGGATGTGGAGGAAATGGAACTCTCATATGTACTCCTGAGACCATAAAAGTGTGTTCACTTTGAAAAACAGTCTAGTAGTTCCTCAAATTATTAAAACAATTACTGTATGACTCCACAGTTCCATCTCTAGCTATGTATTCAGGAAAAAAGAAAACATTGGGGCTGGGGATGTGGCTCAAGCGGTAACGTGCTCGCCTGGCATGTGCGGGGCGCTGGGTTCAATCCTCAGCACCACATAAAAATAAAATAAAGATGTTGTGGGGCTGAGGATGTGGCTCAAGCGGTAGCGCGCTCGCCTGGCATGCGTGGGGCCCGGGTTCGATCCTTAGCACCACATACAAACAAAGATGTTGTGATGGCGAAAACTGAAAAAAAAAAATTAAAATTCTCTCTTTCTCCTCTTTCTCTCTCTCTTAAAAAAAATAAAAATAAAAAAATATATCCAATCAAAAAATTAAAAAAAGATGTTGTGTCCACCGAAAACTAAAAAATAAATATTAAAAAATTCTCTCTCTCTCTTCTTTTAAAAAAAAAAGTGTCTACATAAAAATGTGTATGTATTCACAGTAGCATTATTAATAATACCTGAAAAGTGGAAACAACAAATATAAATTAACTGAAGAATGGATAAACAAAGGATTCTCATATAATGGAACATTCTCTGGCTATAAAAAGGAATGAAGTACTGAAACAAACCACATGGAAAAACCTTGAAAACATGCTAAGTGGAAAGAAGTCACTCACTAAAGTCCATATATAATTCCAATTGTATGAAATATTCAGAATAGGCACATCTGTACAGGGAGAAAGTAGATTAGTGACTGTTTAGGATTGGGAGTTTGGGGCAGGTAAAAATGGAGAATATAGAGCTGATAGCTAAAGCATACAGGATTCCTTTTTGAAGTAATGAGACTATCTCGAGTGTGATGGTTGCACATAACTATGAATATTCTAAAAACCACTGATGCATGATTGTGCAGTATGTAAATTATAAGTCAATAAAGTTGCTATTAAAGAAAAAAAAAAAAAAAAAAGAGCGGAGAGCCATGTGCCTGCCTGCAATCCCAGCAGGAGGAGCACAAGTTCAACTAAACAACTAAGCAAGAACCCTGTCTCAAAATAAAAACTAAAATGAGGTAGTGTCTGGGATTAGGTTGTTGGCAATTGAATCAAAGACCTTGTGCATGCTAAGTAAGCGCTCTACCACTGAGCTACATTCCCAGCCCAAGGATTGTACTCTATTTGACAAAGTTATTTCCCATGGGTTATGGGTTAAAAATTCTTACACTGCCATACATGTATACTGGTGAAGCCAGATTTAAAATTAGGTAGTCAGTGTAGTTAGGTAAATCGGGTCTAACATTCGAGTAAGATTTAAAATGGAGGCCATGCAGGCCATGCTGAGAATGAATTCTGGGAAACTCTTGAAATGTTAAGGAAGTCCCAAGAAAAGCCCTAGGCCCAAAGTCCATCCCAAAGAAATGTTAATAAACAGCACCAGCAGATTTAAAGATAGCCCATCCCAAAGAAGTGTTAATGAAGTCCTTCCCGCCCAGATTACTACTTTGGCCCACCTGTGTCCCAACCCTTCCCGCCTTCCCACCTACATTCCATCACCAAAAACTATAAAATGGAGAGACAACCGCACTTCCACTGATTCCATCTCTTGGGTCCCCTTCTTCCTCCGGGAGAAGTCTTTCTGCTGTCCTTTAATAAACTTCTAATTTCTACTCTGACCTTGCCTCAGCGTGCTTCTCTGGTGCTATTCTTCAACATTGGGGAAGCAAGGACTCATCGCCAGTCAACAGCGGTAACACTGGGATTAAGTAAATGGATGGTGAACTGTTAGAGCCAGGTATCTCATTATTCTAAAGGGAATTAGTAGACAAGCAAGGAGGTTTCAGTGTTCCAAGAGGCAATGGATTTGAGTTGAAAACATCACTATGAATTCATATTTATTTTTAAATAGTTACATATGGAAGTATTTATAAATGTGCATATATACCAAGGTTATCATACACACACATATTTCATTACTCTGAGATGACCTGGAAATCATGAGGTCCCAGAGGACACTTAGCACCTATATCTTGTTTTATAATACCATCATCTAATAAAAGCAATCTGGGCTCCTTAGAGTAATGGCTGATTCTAGGACTGAAGCAGGAAATATACAAAATGAGTTTGGAGAATGAAGTAGTGTCGAAAGTAAGAAAGTGCTCCAGAGCTGGAGTTGTGTAGCTCAATGGTAAAGCATTTGCCTATCACGTGTGAGGCACCTGGTTCGATCCCCAGCACCACATAAAACAACAAATAAATAAAATAAAGATATTGTGTCCATCTAAAACTAAAAATAAAAAAAGGGAAAGTACTCCAAACAACAACAATTAATAGCACCTACAGAGATGGGGTTATGTCAAAGAGACAAAGGAGCCTATTGAAAGAGCTCTCAATGGCCATAGCTGGGAATAGTTTGAACAAGAAAATTAATACATATTGCATTATAACCCAATATAACCATTAGACCCGAGAAACATGTTTGAGCAAATACATGTATTTTGTCAATTAAAAAATTTTAAGAACAGTCTTTAGGGGAAGACATTTAGAATATTTGGGGAAGAACAGATAAATGCACCTTACAGAAAAACTACAAATAATTTATATAGATACTCTGCCCTCAAGAAGGAGAACATGAATCCCCATTCCTTCCTTAACTGTGGTTGTTCACACACTTACATAGAATGCAAATTCCTTCCAGAGAGTACTGGGGATGGGAGGCAGTAACTTTACAGTAAAGCAGTCTGACAAACACTACCTCTGCTAGGTGAGCAAGGTCAATATTTTCAGTAATAAATCTTGTTGAGAATATGTACCCTTGATATGAAATGATACATAATAATTTACATCTGTGATTTTCCTCCCCAAAACCCGTAACACCAATCCACTCATAAGAAAAACTCAGCAAAACCCAATAGAGGGCCAGGCATGGTGGAGACTTAGGTGGTTGAGGTAGCAGGATCACAAGTTTGAGGTCAGCCTCAGTGATTTGGTATGGCCCTGAGCAACTAAGCAAGATCCTATCTCTACCCCGCCTTTCCTGTCCTTATTTTGTACTGGAGATTTATCCCCCAGGGGCACTTTACCACTGAGTTGAATCTCCAGCCCTTTTTCTTTTCTTTCTTTCTTTTTTTTTTTTAATTTTGAGACAGGTTTTTCACTGGGTTGCCTAGAGTCTCACTAAGTTCCTGAGGCTGGCCTCCAACTTGCCATCCCCCTGCCTCAGTCTCCCAAGGCACTGGGATTATAGGCATGCGCTACTGCCTGTGGCATGAGAACCTGTTTCATAACAAAAAATAAAAAGAGCTGGGGATATAGCTTAATGATAAGGCACCCTGAATTCCATTGCTAGTACCCAAAACAACAATAAAAAGAAACAAAAACCACCACCACCATCGCCACCACAACAAAAATGATAGAAAGTATAAGTTAAAAAAAAAAAAGCATTGTAACAAAAGTAAAGCCTTCAAAATATATTGAATTCTTTTCAACCTAGAATTCAATATCCAATCATATAAAACCTAAAATCTGATTTCTGAGGAATATCTAATCAAGCATGATGATATAACAAAGACATGTGAGAATATATTTTTAGACATGCAAGGGCTGAAAAAAGTTGCCTCATATTTACCCTTTCATAGGATGCTGTTGGAGAATTAACCATAATCCAGGAAAATAGAACCCAACAGAGACAAATGTGAAAAAGAGATCCAGACCAGAGTTGGATAAAGGACCATACGAGGGAATTCTCTGTATTAGTTTTCTCTGACTGCCATAACAAAGTAGCACAAACTAGGTAGCTTAAAACAACAGCGATTTATTCCCTCAGTCCTAGAAGCTAGAAGTTGAAATCAAAGTGTGCATGGGGTGCACACCTGTAATTTCATTTGAGGCAGCTGAAGCAGGAGGGTCTCAAGTTTGAGGCCAGCCTCAGCAACTTAGAAAGACTCTGTCTCAAAATAAAAAGGGCTAGGGATGTAACTTAGTGGTAAAGCACCCTAGGTTCAATCCCCAGTATTAAAAAATTAAAGATTAAAAAAAAAAAAAAATCAGGTGTAATTGACTCATGTAAACTGCACATGTTCAGAGCACACAATTTATGTGTGTATATGGTATTGGGGATTGAACTCAAGGCCTCATGCAAGAGCATACAATTAAGTTTGGACATATGTATGTACTCATGAAACCCTCATTACAATCAAGATAATGAACATACCCATCATGTGCAAGTTTCCTAGTATCCCTCCATAATCGCTCCCAACTGCTCCTCCTTGCCCCTTCCCAGCAACCTCTAATCCAATATAGTAATATTTTTCCCATTTCACACATGAGAAAACTGAAATGCATGGTGGCTTACTAAACTGCCCAAAGTCATACAGCTTAGTCAGTGGTAGCACTTGGGGTTTTAGTTCAAGTTGAAATATTGGACCTAAAATCCCATCTTGAAAAAGTCTCTTGTCTTCAAAATGCACCATCAGCATATCCATCCCCTGGGCATACAGTATTTTCTTAAAGGCCTATGAAAATGTTTGAGACCTATAGAAAAAGTTTCCAAAATATGGAAACCTACCAACCAACCAAACAAGCTGCTGAAATTAAAAAGCATTCATTTGAATGATTACAAAACTTAATGTTATGCCAACAAGTCACCTTTAACTCATTTCTTTGGTATTCAGAGTTCTAGATTCAGGGGCTGGGGCTGTAGCTCTTAAGCTCAAAGTGTATTTAGCACATACCAACCCTGGGTTCCACCCACAGCACCAAAAGAAAAAAATAACTAAGTTCTAAAGCCAGAGTGTTTAGGTTAGAATGCCATTTTGCCACTTATTATCTATTGACTGGGGACAAGTAACTTCAGCCCCAGGGTTACTCCTCTGTAAAGCAGGACAGTAATATTCACCTCATGGGGTTGGGAGAATTGAACACGTTAATATTTGTGAAGCATTTAAAATAATTCTCACACAGAATAAGTGTTCAATAAATATTAACTATAAAAGCCAGGCTTGGTGAGACGCACTTGAATCCCAGATTCTCCAGAGGCTGAGGCAGGAGGAGTCCAAGTTTGAGGTCAGCAATACAGCTCAGTGGTAGAGCACTTGCTTAGCATGCCAGAGGTGCTGGGTTTGGTGCCCAGCACCACAATCAATAATCAATCAACTCATAAAAATAAAGCAAAATAAAAACTGATTGGCAGCGCACGCCTGTAATCCTAGCAGCTGAGGAGGCTGAGGCAGGAGGATCCTGAGTTCCAGGCCAGTCTCAGCAATTTAGGGAGGGCCTCAGCAACTTAGGGAGACATGGTCCCAAAATAAAAATGACTGGGGCTGTGGCTCAGTGGTTAAGCGCCCCTGGGTTCAATCCCCATTACAAAAATAAAAAATAAAAAATAAAAAAGGGAGAGAGAGAAGAAGAAGAAGAAAGTAAAAGCTTTTCGGTGAGGGGGAACTCAGGAAGCTTGCTGGGTCCTTCCCGGAAAAAACGCCTTCTTTTTCGGGCCAGCTTCCTGGCTGCGGGGCCAGGGAAACCAGCGGAACGCAGGTGTGCGAGGGCGGGGAGCCGGTCGAGCCTGGCCATCGAGGACTGTACGGCCGCGGGGGATCGGTTTGGCGGCGACACTGAACTGCTCGGAGGCCGCCGCAATGCTCCCGTCTTTGCAGGAATCGCTGGATGGGGATGAAAAGGAACTAGAGAGCAGCGAGGAGGGCGGCCCTGCGGAGGAGCGGAAACTCGAGCCGCCGCCCAGCAGCCACTACTGTCTCTACAGCTACCGCGGAAGCAGGTGCCGGCGCCTGGCCTGGCCTGCCCGGCCGCCCCTGCGGTCCCCCTAATCCCCGGGCCCAATGCCCGGCTTTACACCCCTTCCCCGGCCTGGCGGCCTGGCAGCTCCCAAACGCCATCTTCTCCTCTCCCAGCCACGGTCTCTGTCCCGAAGGGCCCTCCAGCTCTCACTCCGTTCTTCTTGGCTACTAGCCTGGACTTCTCTGCCAGGCCTTCCCTAGCCCCTGCTCTCCTACTGACCCTAGGTCATCTCAGCCCGGCTTCTCGCCCCGGCCGTTTATTTAGGACAGTTCCTGCATGCTCAGTAATTTCAATCCCCATCCCTGTCCTCTGGTCACCATTTCCCCACTTTCCCCCGTTTTTGTCACACCCCCCCACCCCGTTTTCTTTGTCCTTGCTGCATCTTTTCTGTCCTCCTGGCTGATGTTCCAGGGGCTCTCTTGGCCCTGCTAATTCTGGTGGTGGTTGTTTTAAAGAGTCGCTTCTTTAATCTATTAGGCCTCTCCTCCACCCCTTAGGTAGCCTGGCGAGAGAAAGGCGCTTGTCAGCTCTGTGTTATGGGTTTTCCCTGTCTTGCAGCAACGCAATAGAGGACCCATGCACTTTAATCTTGCAGTTTTTTACGTGACTCCTTGCACTACCCTTCTTGCAAGGACTCCATCTGATTTGGAGCCCATAATTGATAGCAAAATTGTTGCTTTTTTGGCTTGCAGATTGGCACAGCAACGTGGGGACAGTGATGATGGAAGCCCAAGTGGCACAAATTTGGAAACTCCCTCTGGTGATGATTTCAGGTAAAACCAACTTACCCACACCGTAATGTGTTTCATCTTCTGTGTATCTCTGGCCTGTAGATGTCAGTAGGTACACTATTTCCACTGAATCTCCTCTGAGTCAAACCATCAATTCTTCCTATTCTTTAGGAACCTCTCTCTCATTGGGGCATTCACTGGAGGCTGGGGCAAATCCAAATACTAATACTCTGTGATTAACCAAAAAGAATTATTCTGTTCTTTGGTTAGAACTCCAGTAAAATTTTAAATATCAGGTTGAGATCAAGATTTGAATTTAAGGAGCTGTAGTTGTAGCTCAGTAGTAGAGCACTTGCCTAGCATGTGTGAGGCACTGGGTTCCATCCTCGGCATCACATAAAAATAAATAAATAAAATAAAGGTATTAAAAAATACAATAACATTATGACAGAAAATTTTTTAAAGATTTGAATTTAAACCCTCTCCTCCTCCCTTTGAATATTCTTTTTTTTTTTTTTTTTACTATTTTTTTACTTGTCAGTGTACCTTTATTTTATTTATTTATGTGTGGTGCTGTGAATTGAACCCAGTGCCTCACACACACCTCACAAGCACTCTACCACTGAGCCACAACCCCATCCCTGGATATTCTTTAGTAGCTCCTTTACCATACACTAGAATGGAAATTCCAGGACATTAGGGATTATCTCATTTTTGTCTCCCTGTCTTGTCCCTTGAGTAGTGCCTGGCACAGGATAGATGTTTAATACATTGTTATTAAGTGCATGAATGAATGCACCTTTTTTAATAAAGCACATGTAAAATTAAAGATTTATTAATAAATTTTATATCTGTAAATGTATGAGAAACTATGATGTAATAGTCATAATCATATTTAACCATTTTCCTTTTTTAAAAATATATTTATTTATTTTACAGTAGAATTTTTTTGTTTGTTTGTTTTTTGGTTCTGGGGATTGAACTCGGGGGTACTCAAAACTTAAAAAAACTGCTTAAAACTTAAAACTGCTGAGCCACCTCCCCAGCTTAATTTTGTATTTTATTTAGACACAGGGCATCACTGAGTTGTTTAATGCCTCACTTTTGCTGAGGCTGGCTTTGAACTCGTGATTCACCTGTCTCAGCCTCACAAGCTGCTGGGATTACAGGTGTGTACCACTGCACCCAGTAGTAGAATATATTTTGACATGTTGTACGTGAATGAATTCACATTGCAGTACAAAAATATTGAAAAATGGATGATTTAAGGAATTTTTCAGGTGTCATAATAGTATATACGTAGATATTTTTAAAGTCCAGGGGCTGGGCATGTACTCGGTGGTAGAGCACTTGCCTAGCACTCATGAGGCCCTGGGTTTGCTCCCCTACACCACAAGCAAAACAATCTTCATCTTTTAGGGCTGGGGTTGTGGCTCAGTGGTAGAGTGCTTGCTTCGCATTGAGGCACTGAGTTCAATCCTCAGCACCACATAAATGTAAAACAAAGATATTGTGTCCACTTAAAACTAAAAAATAAATGTTTAAAAAAATCTTCATCTTTTAGAAATACATAGTGAGAAATTAATGCATGAAATCATTTCTGGGACATTGCTGCAAAATTTTCTGGGATGGGGGGAATAATATGTGTGTAAAGATGAAATAAGATGACCATGAGCTGATAACTGTTGAAACTGGATCATGGGAACATGAGAACTTACTGTTCTCTCTACTTTTTTTTATTTAAGTTTTTTAAAAAATATTTATTTATTTTTTAGAAGTAGTTGGACACAATACCTTTATTTTGTTTATTTATTTTTATGTGGTGCTGAGGATCGAACCCAGGGCCTCGCATATGCCAGACCATCGCTCATTGAAGGAGAATGTGCACAGTACTCAATTTTTAAAATACTTCTTTAGTTGTAGATGGACACAATACCTTGATTTCATTTATTTATTTTTATGTGGTGCTGAGGATTGAACCCAGTGCCTCACAGGTGCTAGGCAAGCGTTCTACCATTGAGCTACAAACCCAACCTAGTACTCAATTTTTATATATCAATTATACCTCAATAACGTTGAAAGGAAGAAAAAGAAGAATGTGTGCAGGGATGTGATTATAATGACTGACCAGCAAACTTAAGCTGAGTAAGGAGAAAGTAAGTGAGGAGAGGAGAAACTTGAGGGACTGTCAAAAGAGAATCAGTGGTATGAGATAGAGCGCTTGCCTTATACATGTGAGGCTCTAAGTTCGATCCTCAGCACCACATAAAAATAAAGATTAAAAAAAAATGAAAATGTGTAAATCCTTCAAAAAATAAAAAGAGAATCAGTGGGCTCAAGATTCCAGTGGAAGCCAGGTCCAGTGGTACACGCCTGTAATCCCAGCGGCTCAGGAGGCTGAGGCAGGAAGATCACAAATTCAAAGCCAGCCTCAGCAACAGCGAGGCCCTGAGCCAACTCAATGAGACCCTGTCTCTAAATAAAATACAAAATAGGGCTGGGGATGTAGCTCAGTGTTTGAGTGCCCCTGAGATCTATCTGGTGACCCCTCCCCTCAAAAAAACAGATTCCAGTGGAGTGTCAGGAGTGGTGGAGCATACCTGTAATTCCAGTTACTCAGGAGGCTGAGACAGGAGGATCACAAGTTCCAGGCCAGCCTCAGCAACTTAGTGAGACCCTTTCTCAAAGTAAAAAAAAATTAAAAAGGGCTGGGGATGTATAGTCCAGTGGCAAGTGCCCCTAGTTAACTCCCTAGTACCGAAAAAAAAAAAAAAAAAAAAAAAAGATTCCAGCAGAGTGCCAGTACTGCAGAATTGAATGAGCTGGAGAGAGTAATATTTTAAACTGTTTGATAATAAGTCACACTTGGTGACATACATTCCTAGAGGTCTCATTGTTGTTGTTCAGCTTTCAATCACTGACAAAATAGCTAAAATAATCAACTAAAGGACAAAAGGTTCATTTTGGCTCATGATCTCAGAGGTTTCAGCCCATTGTCTTTGAGTTTCTGGCACTACATCATGGCAGGAGCACATGGTAGAGAGGCCTGTTCACCTAGTGGCTGCTAGGAAGCAAGAGGCGAGAGGGGAGGAGGCCAGGATCTTAATATCCCCATCATGGGCATGCCCCCAGGGAATGCCCCCAATAACCTAATTTTCTCCAACAAGCCCCACCTCTTAAAGGTTCCACTATCTTCCAGTAGCACCAAACTGTTAGCATATGGGCCTTTGGGGCACATTCTAAATCCAGACTATAGCAGTAGCCAGTGGATTAGGTAGGTAACCTTCTTAGGTCCTTAAGGGAGACCCTGGCTTTGGTATCATACTTTCTGACTCACAAGTGTGAATGCCCTAGTCCCCTGGTAAGGAATGTGTGTCTTTCATTTGTTAAGCCTCTCCTTGGTGGATACTAATTTACCATCTGAAGTGGAGCCAGAGCTGCGTAGTTTCATTGCTAAGCGTCTTTCGAAAGGAGCCATCTTTGAAGGGCTGGGTAATGTTGCATCTGTAGAGCTGAGGTAAGTATAAAATGTGCTGTGTCCTGAGTTTTTGTTTCCGAGCTAAATATGAGAAGTAATGAGAAACTCTAAAATTTCTCCTACTAGAACTGCCCGGTGTATTGTTGTTTTCCGAGAGCCCACGTGCTGGGATTCACATGTAAACATTTATGGAATGGGGTTAATTGAACGGGGAGACACTGGCACCTACATGTGCTTTTTGTACTTTGAAGAGTTAATTACTAAAACCAAAATTGTATATTTTACAGTTATAAAGTGTTTTCCCAAACTTTGGAACAATTCTCCTTACAAAGAGGAGATATAGCACTACTTTTGTTTGCATTTTCAAATGAGAAAATAAACTCAGAAAAGTTAAATGGGATGCCTGAGGTTACAGAACTGTTACCTTGATGGAGTTCACATTTAAACATAGGCATTCTCAGTCCAATTCCAGTTGTCTTTCCATTATACTTCTTGATTATGGTTTGCTTTAGATCATGAAGTTGACACACAAGAGTTTGAAGCCATGGCCCAAGCATGAGGCTATGGGGTAAACCTGGAACATGTGCCTGGAGCTTAGTGATTTGTGAAGGTTTGAGGAAGAAGAGGAATATGCTTATTTTTTTTTTGCTTTTTTTTTTTTTAATTTATTCTTTTTAGACGTACATGACTGTAAAGTGTATTTTGACATATTATACATACTTGGAGTATTACTTCCCATTCTTGTGGTTGTACATGATGTGGAATTACACTGGTGTTCATATATGAACACAGGAAAGTTATGTCCAATTCATTTTACTGTCTTTCTTATTCCTGTCCCCCTCCCTTCCCTTCATTCCCCTTGGTCTAATCCAAAGTACTTCTATTCTTCCCTTGCCCTCTTGCCCCCATTGTGTGTTAGAATCCACATATCAGAGAGTACATTCAGCCTTTCGCTTTTTGAGATTGGCTTATTTCACTTAGCACAATAGTCTCCAGTTCCATCCATTTACCAGCAAATGCCATAATTTCAAGGAATATGTTTATATTCATGTAAATATGTGTATACCTTGAACAAGAGTGAAATTTGCACACAACCCAGGAGAATTCAAAGAAAAGTTTGTGTTAGGGACTGCTTTCACCAAAGCCCATCTGGGGTGTACAATCATGTTCCCTCTGCTGTTAAGAGTAAACTGACAAGTCTGGGAAGCTCTGAAGAAGTGGGCAGTCTAAAGGTGTTGCTAGATCAAGCTGCAGAGCAGGGCTGGGGTTGTGGCTCAGCGGTAGAGCACTTGCCTAGCACATGCGAGGCCCTGGGTTCGATCCTCAGCACCACATAAAAATAAATAAAGATATTGTGTTCAATTACAACTAAAAAAAACTATTAAAAAATAAATAAATAAAGATGCAGCCCAGTCCACAGAATAAGATGCCTGAGTTATCAAAATATTATATTTTACTCTTTTCTTTTTCAGAATTCCAGGTTATCGAGTTGGTTGTTATTATTGTCTTTTCCAACAAGGAAAACTGCTTCCTGAAACAGCAACAGTGGGCTCTGAATATAACCCTACAGAGTATGTGGTCTGTTTTTTAGGAGGTTCTGAAAAAGGCCTTGAGCTATATCCTTTCTTTGGTCTAAGGGAATCAGGAAGGAGAATGTGGGAAGGCAAGTGGAGGAGTTATCTACTACCCTCCCCAAGCTTCTCTGCCTTTATGTATGTGCTTGAATTTCATACTTCCTGTGGCCATTTGCCTTGGCTTGTTCTAATTTACAGTCTACATTATTTGAGCAATCTCACATTTCCTGTGTGAGATAAGACATTGTCTTGATTATTCATTCTTTATTACTTCCTTAAGAACATACTTTCAGGCTTGAACTGGACAAGTACATTCAAGGGCTAAAAAATAACATGAACTGTGAGGTAAGATGATAGATTTAAAATTTTGTAAGACTGAAATGATTAACCAACCACGACTTTTGTACTTGTCAAGTCATATAGGAAGATAGAAAGACACCTGAATTCTAAAAACTTGACCTTGTAGGCTAGTAGACTGGTGATTTTTAAGGAAAGGAGGGAACATAGTCCTATAATTGTTGAAAGTTTCACAAGACTGCTTGCGATGAATTACTCCTATGAAGACTTCTACCTGTTAAATTCAATAGCATGTCTGGAGAGGAAGAGGATACACCTTTACTGATTTCTAAGCACATAAGATTTATATTCTGGTCAGAACTAATTGTCTGTGCAGCCTTTGGCACCAGAGACATGCTGTGCAATAGTATAGCTGTCTTTGGACTTAACATCAAAGATTTTTAGAAATACTGCATTTTTATTCATCAATCCTTTATGAATTAGATATCTCCAAATTGACTAATTTATCCAAACTTTTTTAAAAGCTATGCTTTCAACTTGGAGCAGTTGTTGAAGTTATGACTCAAAAATTTATCACCCATTATCCATAGCAATAGTTCCTTTTACTTGTCATGTACTTCTATGATACTGCAAGAGGAAAGGAAGGATCCGTTTAGGGGTGAGCCAGGGATTCAAGTCTGGGGATGTTGCTTTCCCAGACTGAAGCTTCTTCCTATGTGACACTAGTCTTCAGAAAGCAGCACAGCCGAAAGCCAGATGTGTTCATGGTGGCATGTCTGACAACAAGTGGGCTTTGAGTGTTTTGATGGGTTGTTGTTTCTTCTTAACTTTTTCCTTTTTTTTTTTTTGATACTAAGGATTGAAACCAGGGCTGAACTTTTTGAGTACAAACGAATTATCTATTTACATTCCTTTAGTCAGTAGTCAATAAGTCTTGCTATGCATGTTCTAGACACTATGCCAGGTGCTGAGGCAGTGAGGATTATTAAGAGAGAACTTCCAATGTAGTAGGGAGGGATAGCCATGTGAATGCCCAACTCTTCCCAGTGAGGAATAGCATAGAACTCTACTAATTCAAATTCCCAGGAAAGCTATATCACAATTCCTTTTTTTTAACTGGTGGTGTTAGCTTTTAAAAAAAAACGAGGTGTCTGTTCCAGTTTTCACTGTCAAGAGTACAGTGAAGAAAATGTTTTGAGTCCACTAATAGGAAGGCTTATGCGGTATTAAAGCAAATAATTTCTCTCTTGATCTAGGAAGGGGGCCTGGAAAACCATACCAAGGCTTATCTGAACAGCTGGTTTGAGGATGTTGTTTGCCCAATCCAAAGGGTTGTTCTTCTTTTTCAGGAGAAACTTACTTTTCTGCTACATGCGGTATGTATTGCCCAAACAAGAGCATTTCCTTAATCAAGAATCACTTTGGCAGAGTTTTTATGATATGGGGAGTGAATCCAGGGCCTTGTGCTTGCCAGGCAAGTGCTGCACCACTGAGCTACATCCCCAACCCTTTTTTTGTTTTTGTTTTTAAGATAGGGTCTCTAAGTCCAGGCCAGCCTTGAAGTTGCAATTCTCTTGCCTCAGACTCCCAAGTATCTGATATTACAAGTGTGCACCATCCTGGCTAGAGTTTGGGTTATCTGGAGACAAATCACTTTCTGTGAATATTTCTTTTTCCCCTGAATATTCATTTAAACTATGCTTGCTGTCAGGGTAGAGCACACTTAATTTATTCAGATCTAGAAGATTATATTACAAAGGTAAAACTGAATTGCAAATGCCTACTGAGTCTTCCTAATAGGATAAAACATTTTTAAATAATTACTTTTTGAACTGATCTAAGAGAGGTAATTTCCAAAACATTTTGAAAAGGAAAACAAAATTATAAAGTGATTTTAACTATACAAAAATATTAGCAAGGAGCTGCTAAACCAGCTGCTAAACCATCTCTCTCTGGAGAGCTTGTGGGCTATGCCCATCAGTCATTGTCTAGTAAAGTGGTTACTGGGAATGGTAACATTTAGTCATGAGTGGCTGCTCAATAAGGGAAACTGGAAGACATATCAATCAGGCTTTATTTTTCTCTCATAGGCTTTGAGTTATACTCCTGTTGAGGTTAAAGAATCAGATGAAAAAACAAAGAGAGACATTAACAGGTAAAGAACATAGTTTTTGCAGAGAGAATCTTTTCCACAGCAAGCCTGACTTATACGTTTTTAAACCCTCCCCCTTCCAGTGCAGAATGATTTAGTTTTCTCCCTCCCATAGTCCAATACTGTTTGTGAAAAAAGTCTGTGTGTTTGGCAGGTTTCTGAGTGTGGCCAGTCTTCAGGGACTAATTCATGAAGGCACCATGACATCTTTGTGCATGGCCATGACAGAAGAGCAGCATAAGTCTGTAGTCATCGATTGCAGTGGCTCCCAGCCTCAGTTCTCCAATGCAGGTGAGCCATAAACTCTGGACCTCTTTTGAGGTCCTCTTTTTGCATTGAGAATAAAGGATACAAACATCCTTCTTGCCTTGTACAATTTTTCATGGCTATCCCAAGCTTGCTAAAAACAATAGTAATTCTAGAAACATGGAAATTAAGTCATGCCTAGAAATTCCATTCTTAGATATACAGAGAAACTCATATATGTGCACAAGAAGATGAATACAAAAATATTCATGAAAACATTATTTAAAATTATAAAAAATTGGAAATCAATGTGTACAGCAAGAATTTGATACACTGGTATTGCATGCTATGGGACATTATAGAGCAGTTGAAAATGAATGTACCAGAGATGACATATGTTAGTATAGCTCTCAAACATATTATTCAGTGAAAAACCACTAAAAAAATACATAAAGGACTGGGCATGGTGGCGCATGCCTGTAATCCCAGCAACTCATGAGGCTGAGGTAGGAGGATCATAAGTTCAAGACCGGCCTTAGCAAATTAGAGAGGGCTTAAGCAACTTAGCGAGACCGTGTTTCAAAAAATAAAAAGGGCTGGGGATGTGACTCAGTGGTCAAATGCCCATGGGTTCAGGTTCAATCCCTGGTACCAAAAAAAAAAACATAAAGGTTTTTACATACGCAAAATAATAACTTAGAGATACAAAGGGATATAGCAAAAGTTTTAGAGAAATATATGGGAATCATAATCCTTTCTGATGGGAAAGAAGGGGCTATGATTTAAACACACTTGAAGGTGGGGGTGCTTCAGCCCTCTTCATATTTCTTAGCCATATGGGGAGCACACTAGTTTTTAGATCACTATAAAAGTCATTACAAATAAATATGATAAAAAATTTAATATTTGAAAAGTTCAGTATAAATGTTGTTATAAAGAAATAACTGTCTTGGGGCTATGGTTGTGGCTCAGTGGTAGAGCTCACCTAGCACGTGCAAGGCCCTGGGTTCGATCCTCAGCACCACATAAAAATAAAATAAAGATATTGTGTCCAACTACAACTAAAAGAAATTTAAAAAGGGGAAAAAAAAGAAATAACTGTCTTGTAGGATAGCATTTTTATTTATTTAATTTCTCTAAATATTTTGTAGGAAGCAACCGGTTTTGCGAGGATTGGATGCAGGCTTTCTTAAATGGTGCTGAAGGGGGTAACCCTTTTCTTTTCCGACAAGTACTGGAGAACTTTAAATTAAAGGTAATTAATTGACTGTGTGCCAAGGGCCACATACAGTTTTTTGTCTGCATTTTAATTAGTACCCGTGATAGAATAATAAATCTGTTTTGCAGTTGTGATGTCTATTAAACAAGATGTTCTTAAAACGAATCATCAGAAGGCTTTTAATTTTTCAGTAGCTTCTGCATACATATAATTTCATCACTTCCAATAAATTGGGTTGAAAGCTTGCTTTTATTTAAGGAAGCTTACTGATGTATTTTAGTTGCAAAGCACACACACAAAAAAAAGTGGTTCAAAATTCTGACGGGAGTGTTTTCACCTTATTTAGGAGATTTTTAAGTATTTTTACTTACATATGAGATTTTGCTCTGCCAAGGGTAAAGCATTTTAACAATAAAGATGATAGAAATGTTTAAGATGAAAAGCAAACAATCTAGAACATATATTGAGTTCTCAGCTGGATAGGAGATATTTTTCAAGCTTCATTATTATCCCACTACACACATATTTAACTAGGTAATCTTTTTCTAGGCCATACAAGACACAAACAATTTGAAGAGATTTATCCGACAGGCAGAAATGAATCATTATGCTTTGTTTAAATGTTACATGTTCCTAAAGAACTGTGGTAGTGGAGATATCCTTTTGAAGATTGTTAAAGTGGAACACGAAGAAATGCCTGAAGCCAAAAATGTGGTAGCTGTCCTTGAAGAATTCATGAAAGAAGCTCTTGCCCAAGGTTTTTGATCATGTTTGAGACAACTACTTCGTGAAGTTGTATATTCAAGCCTTGGCGTTTGAAATTGCAGTTGTTAATAATTGTTCATAGGATTACTGTTTAGGATTATTTGAATTATACCAGATTGTTTTTTCTTTTTGTATTTAAAAATTTTAACTTAATTAAACATAAAAATCTGAGGAATATCTTCATTGAGTCCTACATCGATATGTGTGTTAGAATTGTGGAATTTTGGTCTATTGTTGCTCCCATAAATTCTAAACTTCAAAAATGTGTTGCCTAAGTGGACATGGTGATGATGCACACCTGTAATCCCAGTGGCTGGGGAGTTTAAGGTAGAAGGATCACTAAGTTCAAAGCCAGCCTCAGTCACTTAGTGAGGGCCCTAAGCAACATAGCAAGACTGTCTCTAAATTAAATATAAAAATGGCTGGGGATATGGCACAATGGTTAAGCATCCCTGGGTTCAATCCCTGTTACCAAAAATAAATAAATAATAAAAAAGAAATGTGTTGCCTCAGAAACTTCAGAGATGATTTTGCGGCTTCTCTCAAAAGTTTGCTGCAGTATTTACAATTTTTCTTCTCAGAAAAAAATTCATAGCACTTTTTTTCTCAATAGATTATAGCTTCTTTTTTAAATACGTAATTCCAGTCACAGAAAGATTAGTACCACTACACCATTTCATAGATTTGTGCATCTTGCATCCTGCAGGTACCTGATATAGTTTTTTTTTTGGTCTGATTAATAGTTGGCTTGGATGATGAAGCCAGCTTTTAAGTCAATATGCAAACAAATCATAAGTATATAAGAAATTACATAAGCTTCAAAAATAGATGCACTAGCTGCAAGATAAAACGTTAGCTCTGATGGAAAGCGGCTGCAGAACTGGCGCCCACCCGTCACCACTTTTCTTCATTAATTTGTCCACAGATAGTTGCCAGTATTTTTTTTCTTTTAGATGAAAATGCCAGAGTTTTTAAATAGTGTGAAGAAATAAAGTACATAAGTTTTACAAACAAACTGTAAGATAAGGAATGCAAACAGAGATTCTTCGTATCAGAGTTATTCATTGATTTTAGTTTTTGTATATTTATTACAAACCTCAGATTGTTTTACTCTGAATCAATTCACAGTGCCCTCAGCTAGCCATTTATAATTCCCATGGAAGCCAACGGTAGCTACACACATATTTGTTCTGCATAGCTCTTTAATAAATTCATTTGATAATGATTTTTGTTTAGAAGATCAGAAGTCTTATGTTCTCACTGCCTTCAGGACGTTCAGAGGAACACAAGCCTGTAAAACTGAGCAACTCATAAATGGCTGTAAATTCATGTTAAGTGCTGAGTTTTAACTTTCAAAATGACCGACAATGGCCTTCTGCTTTCTCCTCTACAGAAGTAAGTCTAGGAACATGACTCACCAAGCCCTTACTTTTTGTTTAACGAGAAATACAATTCAGGATCTTCATAAATGCTTTCATATGGTTTTAAAGTTTAATAACAGATTATAGGCAGTATGGAAAAAAAATCTGAGCAGCATTTTTTAAAAAATATTTATTTTTTAGGTGTAGATGGACACAACACAATGCCTTTATTTTTATGTGGTGCTGAGGATCGAACCCCGGTCCCGCCCGTGCTAGGCGAATGCTCTACCACTGAGCCACAATCCCAGCCCCTAAGTAGCATTTTTTATAAAAGTATTCAGGATGACTATGGAAGATCTGCAATTTTATGACACTATCTTGGAATCTCTAGAATCTTTTTTTGTTTTGTTTTGTTTTCTATCTTTTTCTAATGCACTTGGTTGTCCATTTGGAAGTTAGGTTTTTAAATAAACAACATGTTGAGTCTGGAAAATATAGTTTTAATTTTCAAATTTATATGCCATTCAAGAGTCCATGTTGTAAATGGCTGTTAAAAGCAAATGCTTGGCACAGTGGTGCATGTTTTAATCCCAGCGACTTGGGGAGACTGAGGCAGGAGGATCACAAGTTCAAGGCCAGCCTGAGCAACTTAGCAAAACCATAGGGTCTCAAAGGGCTGAGGATTATATCCCAGTAGAAAAGTATCCCTGGATTCAATCCCTAGTACTACAATAGTAAAATAATGATAAAGCAAATGTATTACATGTTTCAACTTACTTACAGATATAGGCAAGGTATAACCATATCATCTGTTTGTATATATATACTCACTATATATTACAGTTGTAGACAGTAGTCATTTTTAAAAGTCTGACATTCTGTGTCACTATTATAGACAGAATGATGTTATGAAATTGGATACTGTGTTGATCATGAGAAGAAACTCAGAGCTCATGACAAGAAATGAGTATTTCTATCCAAATTTAAATAAGCTAATGTATTAATGTTTAAAGTTGTACAAAGTGCCAGGTGTGGTGGCACAAACCTGTAGTCCTGGCTACTGAGGCTGAAGGAGGGCAATTGCAATTTTGAGACTAGCCTGGGAAATTAGTGAGACCCTGTTTCAAAATTAAAAAATAAAAAGGGCTGGGATGTAGCTCAGTAGTAAAGTACTCCTGAGTTCAATCCACAGTACCCCCCCCCCAAAAAAAGTAATAAAGTTGTAAAAAGTATTTGTTCAGACAGGAATAAATTTATGTATTATTTATGTGGTATACACACAGATAAAATGTATGTTTATCATGTACCCAAAATAGTCTGTTTATCTGTAATTATATTTGTAATAAAACTTAGCTTCTAATCAAGATAGCCATTTTTACTTCATGAGCTCAATTCTCAGGCCTTACCCTTGAATTAATTCCCAGAAAGTTTGTGGGGAACTTGTTATGCTAAGAATGTGTTGGAGAAAATCAAATCACCTGCTGAGATACACCTTTCTGCATCCTGCCCCAGGAAGTGTAAGAGCAATTTTTATCACAATATTTTATTCACTGTCCAGTAAAGTTATATCTGTAGAATACAATAGCCCAAGTCATGTCCTCTCACTCTTATTATTTTTAAAATATATTTTTAGTTGTAGTTGGGACACGATACCTTTATTTATTTTTATACGTTGCCGAGGATCAAACCCAGGGTCTTGAATGTGCTAGGCGAGCGTTCTACCGCCTAGCCACAATCGCAGCCCTCACTCTTACTATTAACTGTGACAATGCCTGTCCTTTACCAGAGGATCACTTATAGCAGATGCTAGGCGAGACTGCAGACTTCTCAGAAATGAGATTCAGTCTCTGGGACCAAGTTGTCCTAACCATGTGCCTTCTCATGGCTTCAATGCATTCTTCTACTTGGTGGTCTCAGAGGGCAGCTGCGTTCTCTAACTGGTGAAGTTCCTAACTGCCTCAGAGACTTTGAATCATGTGGACAGATTGCTGAGGTGGCATAAATGCCAAGATTCTGGAAATCAGGGTTAACGGAGAGCAGTAATGGATCGACAGCTGTGGGGTTTCTTGCGAGCTACTTCTGGGAGGGCTAACAAAGTGGAGGGCCTATTGAGTGAACTCCAAGCAAATGATCCAAGGTTCCTTATTGTTACTGAATGGCCATGGCCCTAATGCAATGAGGTTTGCCCTTTAAATAAATACCCTGACACGTCTACATGGTTAGTGTCTTTAAAGTCCCATAAAATATCTGAGGGCTGAGAGCATGGAACCAGACATCTTGGGTTACCTTCCCCTTGTGTACAACCACGGGGATGTTTTTATCCTCTTCACATAAAGTGGCTGTGATCTACTCCAGTGGCTAGCTCGTAGTAGGTGTTCAGTAAAATTGTTTTTGTTTTCTTCCTTTCAGTTCTGGGAATTGAACCCAGGGGCACTCAAACACTGAGTTACATCTCCCTTATTTTTTATTTTTGAGACAGGTTGCTTAGGGTCTTGCTAAGTTGCTGAGGCTGGCCTCAAATTTGCAGTCCTCCTGCTTCAGCCTCCCAAGCCACTGGAATTTCAGGCATGTGTCACCACACCTGGCAAAAATATTTTTTTATTGTTTTTATTTTTGTAGTGCTGGGGATTGAACCCTGGACTTTGCACATGCCAGGCAAGCATTTTACCACTGAGTCATATCTCTAGCACTGTTTTCATTTCTTAATTATCTCATTATTATTATACCTTGTTAAGTTATTGGAAAAGGGCTGGGGATGTGGCTCAGGCGGTAGCGTGCTTGCCTGGCATGCGTGCGGCCCGGGTTCCATCCTCAGCACCACATACAGACAAAGATGTTGTGTCCGCCAAATACTAAAAAATAAATATTAAAAAAATTCTCTCTCTCTCTCCCTCTCTCTTTCTTTAAAAAAAAAAAAAAAAGTTATTGGAAAAATGAGAATCTGATAGAAGGAAGGAACCAGAATAGTAAAAAGTGAAATGGAAGAAGGCCTAACCTCTTCAAGGAGCTTGCCTTGAAATGCCTCAAATACTGGAGCCTGGCATTGACCCAATGGAACACCTGTGCTCTGATAGGGTCTGATTTTCCTTCTAGGGAAGTCAGTTATCCACACTCCAGATAGAAGTGATTCCTTTGACTGTTAAGCCTGAACCACACTCTTTGTTCTGGGGTGGCTTCTGCAGCATTTAGAAATATTTTAAAATAATACACAGGAAACTGACCTGAAAGAATACTTGGGAGAGACAACCCTCTTGATGAATTTAACAGGACAGTTTAATCCTCAAACCAGAAGTTAACAGAATGACAACAGGACATACACTGGCCCCGATTTAGAGAAGTTAGTGGAAACTCCACTTTCTCAGGCCTCATCCACTCAAAGCCAGCTTGACAGTTTCTCTTCCTGACCTGGACTCCACCCCTAACTGTCAAGCTCCTTCCTTTTCTGTCTGTGAACTCAGCTTACCCTCCTAACCCTGAGAACATCCCATTCCTCAAGGCTAGGATGCTGATGGCCCCAAGAAGGACCTGAAGACTAGTCTTCAAGATGAAGAAGGAATCCCGAGGACATTTCAAAGATTTCATGATGATGATTACAGTATGAATCTGTCCTAGGGATACATGAGTGGAAGGGAAGGCCGGGGGCACCCACCAGGACACTGGCTTAGAGGTTCCTGACCTGAAGCCAGGAGTGACTTTCCTCATCCACTGCCACCCACCTCAAAAATCATCCACAAAATCGTCTTTGTATATGCATTTGATGGGAAGAGCAATCAGGGCTTTCACCAACCACTGAAATGAGCTCAGCAATTCAGTAAAGTTGAAGAAAGAAACACTGGCACCAACCCCCCATGCTCCCTCCATGTTTATGAACTGCCAATCCCCCACCACTGTCCCTCACCGTCTCCCACCCACCCTGACCCAGGCCCAGACAAAAACAGGTTCCCGTACCAGCCCTCAGGACACATCCTGAATAACCAATGACTTAAAAAAAAAAATCTTTAATGGAATCTGTGCTCAAATAATATGTTACAACAAAAATATACAGAATGTACACAATACAAAAATATTTAGAAACCAACATTGCAGTTTGTTTTTTTTCTTTTTTCCTCCCACTTACTCAAGTCCTGGGGCGGTGGGGGTGGGGGGGCAGTTCACTGTTGGGCACTGTTTTTAAGGCAGAGGAGAATCGGCCAGTGCTTTGCAGCCAGCTTGGGAGCAACACCCATGATGCGGGAGAGGGATTCCCCGCATCGCATCTGCACTCTGGAGGAAAGTCCTGGTGTGGTGAGCAGTGGTTCCCCTAATGCTCTGGGCAATAATGGTTCTCATGGAAATTGAGAGTCCCATTAGCTGCCAAAAGAGCCTCATTAGGGAGTTTTTCCTAATTAAAAAAAACGAATGATGAATGGTGTCATTAAAGTGAAATCTCTCCTTTGAAGGCCTGTTTTCCCTTCCCCAGTTTGAGATTCCTCTCCAGTTTAAGGAGCCAGGCGCCTGTGGCCGCTGTCTGGGGATTCCCCAGCTCTCAATTTCCGTGCTCCAGGACAGACAGGCGGACCTCCCTCCAGTAGCCTGAAGATGTACCCGTCGTCTACTGCCCAGCGTCCTGGCTGGTAGCCATACAGGAGAGGAAGGTGGGACAAAGGGAAGAGGCCCGAGGCCAGTTGGGCAAGCGCTGCTGAGGGTTGGAGAGGGCACAGGAGCACGGGCCCCTCCTGAGGAGAAGGCCAGAGCCCCAGAAATAAACCTGTCTGGATCTTGTGAAGTGACTCCACTGTCCGTGATCTGTGGCCCTGCTTGGGAGTGGTGGTTGGGAGAAGACGGTGGCAGGGAACAGCTGGTGCTGGTGGCCTGAGCTCTGGATGAGACTCCCTTCCAGAGCTCCAGGCCCTGAGGGTGGACTTAACAGGGTGAGAGGAGGGAGGGAGGAGACTGCCCTTTCCAGAAACAAGCTCTTATCTGAAGCCCTGAAGGAGCTGGGAGCTTCTGAGGGCTCACGAGAGTCTAGTTCCCTGCCTCTGAGCCACACCTGACAAGATGGAGCTCTGCTGGCTCCCCACTCATCCCAGCAGCCCCAAGTGCCAGGACAGCAGGGCCCAGCTGCCTCTTCCCTCCAGAAAGGGACAGAAGCATTCAAGCTTAGCTGCTGCTGTAGCCCAGGGACAGAGGCATGGGTCCTGGCCCCTCTTGATCCTTACTCAAGTCTTGGCCCAGGCTCCACGGCCTTGGCACCCTCTCCTAAGCAGCAGACCCTTCCACCCACATCGTCCCAGGGCAGCGAATGGCAGGCAGGACACAGAATAGATGTTCCAGGCTGATGTGACTCAGCCCACGTGGCCTCAGGCTGACTGGCAGTCCTTGGCAGAATTGGCACTAGTGTGACCTTGAGGCCATACGTGGGGGACCAGGACAATGTAGTTAGTGCTGAGCAAAGATGGGGAAGGGCCTGGCATAGACTATGAGTGAGTGTGTCCTGGGGTAGAAAGACCTTCCCGTTTCCATACAGTCATTAGCTCAGGAAGCGACAGTGGCCAGGGACCCCCAGACACCTGCCTGGTTGACCCTGGACCTCACTGCACACAGGCTCTGCTGGGCACAAGGCTGATGGAAGGCAGCCCCACACTCCTGCCCTTGACCCTGCAGCCCCTCTGCCTCCAGGCCTGGGGTTCTTTGTCCTTTCAGGAGAGTTAGACTTCCAAAAGCAGTATAAAGGGAAGGACAGATTTTGTGAAAGGTCACCCACCGAACACCCTTGGCTCAGGGCTGCAGTGGCTCCTCCAGCGCAGGCCTGAATGCTGCCCTCCCTTCCAGGAGGGGAGAGGCAGCTGGCGCCCTGCTGGGAGGCGGGGCTTCTGCTCTCACCTGTCCTGGCATCTGGGGCTGCCAGGTGGTGGGGGTGGGGTGAAGTCATTCCCCCAGCCTCATTGCCTATTTGTGAAGCAAGGGTGAGGGGTCTCCATAGTCCTCGGTTCCCCCCCAGCTCTCAGCAGCTGCACCCCCAGGCTGCTCTTGCCCTGGACACTCATCCAAGCCCCGAACAAGGCTCCTCTGGAGCGATGTTCCACCTAAACTAGAATGTCCTTCACTGCAGCCACCTGTCCCCCTAACTCAAATGGACACATAGCCTCAATAGTCCTGCCCGAGCCTTTCTTGCACCCCAAAAGATTCTCTTCTCAGGGAGACAGAACAAGACAGGACATTTTCGGATCGGAAAGCTATGCCAGAGGTAGAAAGGAGCAGAACTTGGATGCATTTCTTCTTAGCAATCCAAGGGCTGAGAGGGCCCAAGATCGCCCTAGAGCAGAGATAATTTTCCTGCAGGTCAATGATGCTCAGGGAATGTCTGGAAGGGACAGAAGATGGGAAACAAGGGAGGCAGGCTTTTCTAAAAACAAGGACACCCGGTAACCACACCACAGCACACCAGGGCTCCCTGTACCTCCTCTTAGACTCCCCACACACCCACTGCCTCACGTGACTTCCTCTCCAGGCTCCAGCTTGCCCCACATCATCTTTCCCTACACACACGGTCACTCACTCACACCTGGACACTGTCTCCATACCAAAAGGACAGGCACAAAGTTGGGTCAGGGCAGTAGAAGGGAAAGAATAGACCCTAAAGTCAAGGCAGGTGCAGCTGCTGGGCAGCTGGTGTGTGAAGTCAGCATCCAGGATGAAAGGGAGGGAGAGGCTGAAAGTTGGTCCTGGGGCTTCCCCAGAAGGAACTTGGGCTGAGGTTTATTCCCCCAGCTTGGGGCTCTCTCACTATCCCCCAGGGCTAGAGCGGGATCTGGAGCTTACAGATCTCCCTGCCTTGTCCAGTACAGGCCCTAGAGGTCATGCCCCAGTAACCACTGGCTGGCCCAGGAGGGTACCCCCCCCAGTATCTCTCAGGTTAAAGCCAACACATCCACCACTGGGCCCTCTTTCCACCCCAGAACTCCAGACCTGGACTCCAGAGGGAACACTGTGCTGGGTGTGGTGGCGCACACCTGTAATCTCAGCAAACTGGGAGGCTGGGGCAGGAGGATTGTAAATCCAAGGCCAACCTCAACAACTTATGAGCAAGACCCTGCCTCAAAATAAAAAAATAAAAAGGGCTGGGGAAGTGGCTCAGTGGTAAAGTGCCTCTGGGTTCAATCCCCAGTACCAAAAAAAAAAAAAAAAAAAGTAAACAGAGGAAACACTACCTGGCCACAGAGACCCTCCGACCTTCCCTATGTCTCTCAGGGTCTCTCGGGGTGGAGGATGAGGGACAAAGCTGTTGCCCCTCCTGTGGCCAGGAAAGGACAGCACATGGAACCAGCCAGCCCACAGGGCAGCTTCTCACCCTACCCCAGGCCTTTACCCAGGCCTGATGTCACCAGAACAGGCTAGAAAAATGACAGCAGCCATATCCAACTCCTCCTCCAGTGCCTTTCAAAAAGAGGCCCCACCGTGTGCCCGTATCAAAACACAAACATCGCAGCAGCAGCGGAGTCCTTGCCTTTCCTCTCTGGCTTCACTGAGCTGGTGATGAGAAAAAGATCCAGGTGCTCCCTCTGGATGCTGCTTCTCCCTCCCCTCCCCACCTCCTCCGTCCTCAGCCCCTTATGGGGGCGGTGGCAGCTTCAAGTCCAGCAGAGAATAGGCAAAGATGTTCCAGAAGATGGCGAATAGCACGAAGACGGTGTACATGGCCACAAAAATCCACCACAGCGACTGGTCCTGCAGCCTCTGCTCATAGTTCCTCAGGACTACCACGCCCAGGGTGATGCCCACGGCCACACCACCCAGGTGTGCCACGAAGCTCGGGTGAGGGCAGGGCGGGTAGGCCGACGGGTGGAAGCGGAGCCACACGGCCCGCCCGAACTCCAGACTCACTGCAGGAGGAGGAAGCACAGAGAAGTCACAGGAGGGCCCCGGGCGGGGGCTGCAGGGACAGAGGCCTCGCACCCCAGACCACCACCCTCTGATTAATGCGTTTATGGCTGTGAGGCCGAGTACCATCTAAGGCACTGGGGACACGAGAATCAAGGAGACGGACAAAACCGTTCTCCCAGAGCTCATGGGGCCTGGTGATAAGCCAGCCAACAATTACACACGTAAGACAATTTCATTAAGAGATTCATCTATGGGGAAAAAATAGGTGACGTAAAGTCAATGCCGGGCATAAGGAGGGGACTCTTCAGGGAGTCTGGTAGGTCCTCCGGAGGCAATCTTTAATCTGTGATCTGAGTATTCAGAGGGGTCTTGCCCTGAGAGCCCGAGGAGGGTGTTCCCGGGAGAGGGCAGGGGCTGACTGCAAGCCCAAAGGCCCTGGCAAAGCTGAGGTTGCACCAAGTCCTGGGGCCCGGATCCCAGGTTGTCCAACTGTAGGAAGTCTCAGCCTCGGTGCGCCAGGCTGCACTGGTGGAGCCTGTTAGCAACTTCAATATGTGCCCAGCACATGCTGTGTTTTCATGCATTATCTCAAAACCCTCAGAAAACTCTCAGAACCACTGCTTTTGTGGTTAGGAGGAAGGGATGGAGAGGGACAAGGACAAAGAGGGAAGGAATGGAAGTAAGCGATCCTCACTCCACCCTCATCCCAGAGAATTTCTGGACTTTCTCCCTAAGACAATTCTAAGATACCACCATCTGCTCTCCGATCCTTCCTTTTTTTGTGAATTTTTTGGGTGGGCCAAATAGGGATGTCTTGAAGGGACAAGTATGAGGCAACCTCATTTCCCAACACCAAAGGAGCACAGAGAGCTCACTTTCCCACTTAACAGGTGAGGAAACCAAGGCAAACCTACAGACCGAAAGAAAGCCCTTTGAGGGGAAGGTTTGCAGTTGTTCCATTACCATTTAGTTAACCAGTGGGCCTCTCTACCCTAACCATTTTGGAGTGCCAGAACTGCCAGGGACCTGCATTCCCCTGGGGACTGCCCCACCTTCTGCACTGGCCCTGCAACTCCCAAGGTGGCCAATAGGTGGTGGAAAAAGAGCAGCTGGGGACTGAGGCTCAGCTCCCCCCACTCCACCCAGCCTCCAGGGAAGCCTTTCTGCCTCTGCTGAACAGGTCCTGGGTTCAATACAGGAGCATTAAAACCAATGGTTCCCAACTCCAAAACAGCATTTTAGTTTTTATGACGCTTCTCCTTCCTTCTTTGAAAGCAAGTGAAGGGCAGAGTCTGGACAGACACAGCGGCAGAGTTCACCCATGCTCCCGCCCCTGGTCCCCTGCTCAGAGTCAAGGGTTTTAAGTCTGAAAAGTTCTCTCTGGGATTAGAAATCCTCTAGTCTCATCCAGGAAACAGATCCAGAGGGCCCCTCTGTGGGTCAGGGACAGACGTGATTTCCTGAGAGCCATGGGGCCAGAGGCAAGGAATGTGGACGTACATTAGAGGGGAGCCCTCACAGGCCTGGCCCTGCAGCAGGGAGCTGCCCCAGGCTGAGAAAGCCAGGCGCTCACCGCTCAGCTTGGCTAAAGCATGGGCATTCGAAACGGCACAGATTGGCTCTGAATTCTGGATTTATCACCTCTTTGCTGGGCAACCCTGAGCCAGAAGCTTAACTCTCTGAGCTTTAAGTTCCTACTTGTGACTTGACTTAATGATAGGCTCTCTGAAGGCATCTTCTGAGGATGAAAGGAGAGAGCGTGTGTCTCCCTTCTCTCTTCCTGGACCTCCATTGCTTCTGTTCAGGCTCAGGACATGCTCCTTACCTCTGGTCTCATCCCTCTCACACTACCCACCCTCCACATGGCATCCTGACTGGTTTTCTAAACCTCAAATCTATTTCTCCCTCTTATGGAGTCCTCCAGTGACCTCCCAGTACACTGGGGAGGAAGCACATTTTTTTTTTTCCTCTTGCCTTTAAAAACATTCCAATCTGACTTCCAGGATCTCACTAGCTTTATCTCCGGTCACAGCCACACACAGTCCCAAGCCTCCTTAGTGAGTTTTGACAGTCAGTGTGCCAGCCAATGACCTTCACACCCACCTGTGCTTCAGTTCACAGTGCACCTTTGCCCAACATGCCTCTGGCACCTCATCTCCCTGCTATATACCTGCTTGCCTTTAACACTCACAAGACCTCTGTAGGTAGAACTGACCTCTCCTGACTATAGCCTCCAGCACATCCTGCTCATAGGGGCTCACAGAGTAGTTATAGCTTGTGAAACTGATAAAAATGCAAGTTTTAATGTGCATGTGTGTGTATGCACATATATGCACATGTATTCTGAGGAAGGGGTCTCTGACTTCCAATGGTGGATCTCAAACAACTCCATGATGCAAAAGGTCAAGAAGCTATTTCTCTTGATCTGGGTTCTGGTCACTGAGAACTTTTCTGTTTGCATATTTTATGTCCATAAAAAAGATGAGAAAAGGTGACGAAGCAGTGCAGAGGGACAGACCACCTCACTCCTCCCCCGCCCCCACCTTGTTGGTCAGTACTAATGTGTCTCACTTTTTTTTCTTGATCACAAGCCTTTGCCCCTGAAAGGCAAGGACTGTGACATCTCTGTATCCCTAGGACCCAATGCCTGGTGTTCTCCCCAGCCCGCCCCCCATCAGTACTTACTACAGACCAAGGCCACAGCCATACGCAGCAGCTTGAACTGGCACTTCATGCCTGACCAGTTCTAGAGAAAAAAGAGAGAGATTTATTACTTGAAGATCAGGCTGCTCCTCTGCAGGTAGGGATGAAAAGCGGACATTTAAAGAAATCACCTCCATGAACTCCTGAGAGAGCTGGGCCTTCGTAGTAGAATACACCAGCAGGACTTTTGAGATTTTAGACGAAGGTAAGTTTATCCCTGTCATAAAAACTCTTTTTTTAAAAAACACCTTTTTTTAGTTGTTGATAGATCTTTTATTTTTTTATATGCGGTGCTGAGAATCAAACCGAGTGCCTCACACATGCCAGGCAAGTGCAGTACTGCTGAGCCCCAGCCCCTGTCATAAAAACTCTTGAGGTCCACTAACAGAAGTAGAGAATCTACGTCTCAGGAGACCAGAGCCCGTGTCCTCCTCCTCAGACATCACTGTGAAATAGCACCTGAGATAGCACTGTGTCTGCAGTTGACAAGGGATATGATGGAACATGATGTGGAATAGCACATCAAGCAAATCAAAGCAGAACCATCATCATCAAGATGATAAAAGAACTCAAAATCCTGCCTGTGAAGAACAAATGAGAAAACCAGGATCTTTCAGCTCAAAGACTCAGGGGTCAAGTTCACTGTTTTCAAGCATCAAGTGAGTCAACATGAGGAAAGGATGTATCCAGCACAAACTGCAAATAGGAGACTCCATAGATAAAAACTTCCCAGAGGCCAGGGTGGCACCCTTAATCCCAGCAGCTTGGGAGGCTGAGGCAGCAGGATCATGAGTTCAAAGTCAGCCTCAGCAATTCAGTGAGGCCCTAAGCAACTCAGCAAGATCCTGTCTCTAGTAAAATATTTTTAAAAAGGGCTGGGGATGTGGCTCAGTGGTTAAGCACCCTGCGTTCAATCCTCAGTACCAAAAAAAAAAACCCCAAACCAAAACAAACCAAACCAAAAAACCAACTTCCCTTAGATGCATCTTCTAGTGTAAGGTCAGTTTCACATCTGATAAGCAGAACTGTCCAAAGATGGAATGATCCAGCGCGGGGTGGGGGTAGTGAGTTTCCCATCACTGAAGGTTCCAAACAGGGACTTCATCACTCAGACAGAGCTGCTCCAGAGGAGAATCAGGCATTGAGAAGGGGGCGGGCCAGATGGCCTCCAAACAAGTCTCTCTTTCCCCTGAGAATCTCGGAAAACTCTGAACCACCAAGGCAGATCAACAGTATAATTATTCACCTTACAAAAGGATTTTTCACTTTACAAAAGACTTCACCACAGGGTTCCTTTAAGGGGCACTCCTGCAGCGCAAAGCCTTATTCCATTTCTACAGATGTGAGCACACAGCCCAGAACCAGCCTGCGAGCTTCCTGGAACACAGCGGCCCAGGGAAGGAGGCAACTGGGCACGGCCAGGGGGACTTCTGTTCTCCCCCACCCACCCCATCTGCCCTGGCTGGCTGCCCCAGGGTCCCCTCCAGGGCACATCTCACACTCCTTGGAGGTTACAAGAACATCCCTTAGTTCAAATTCACGGAGACCCTGAACCCTGGCATGGACAATGCCGTCTATGACAGCGCCAGCAGAGCCAGCAGGACGTGGGGGAAGCTGCCAAGAACAGGGAGAAATCCTTGTCCCCTCCTCCCTGTTCCTCATTGTTCTTCACTGACCCACAAGCCCTGCCTTCACAAAAGATGGGCTGGGCCACATGTGGCCCCTCTTTAGGTGGAAAGTCTCAATTTGCTTGCAGACATGTTCTATGCTAAGAAGCAGATGGCAGGATAACACTGTCCCCTGCTGGTCTCTGCCCACAGAGGGACCTTGCCAAGAGACGGAACAAAATAGGAGTCGGGTGCCCCTGCTGCAGGGAGCAGCAAGCTGGGCCAGCTCAACTGGCTGGAGGTGGGGGGCCACCAGCTCCCCTCCAGGCTGAAGCCTTCAGAGGGAAGGAACTCGGCATCACGAGCCAGCCAGCCTTCTCTTCCCAAAGGGGACACCTGCGGTCAAGTAGCCAACAAGAAGGCTCTCAGCCCTGTGAAGGGAAGCTGGCTACTTCCCGAGGCAGCCCTGGAAAGGGCTCTTATCACTGAAAAGTTCCTCCTCCTGTTGTTCTCTAGGCTCTGCCTCCCTGCTAGGCCACCTATGCATCTGTTTTTGTTGTTGTTGTTTTGTTTTTTAGAAAGGGCCTCACTCTGTTGCTTGGGCTGGCCTCAAGTGATTCACCTGCCTTTGACTCTTTTGTAGCTGGAACTACAGGATGTGCACCACTGTGCCCAGTTATCCATGGGTTTTTATTCTTCATTAAAAGTGAGACCCAGCCAGGCGCAGTGGTGCACACCTGTAATCCCAGCAGCTCGGGAGGCTGAGGTAGGAGGATCATGAATTCAATGCCAGCCTCAATAACTTAGTGAGGCCCTAAGCAACTTAGGAAGACCCTGTCTCAAGATACAAAATAAAAAGGGCTGGGGATGTGGCTTAGTGGTTAAGTGGCCCTGGGTTCAATCTCTGGTACCAAAAAAAAAAAAAAAAAATCAATAAGACCCATGTTCATAGCAGCAGTATTCACAACAGCCAAAAGGTGGAAGCCACCCAAGTGTCTAGAGATGGGTGATTGGATAAACAAAATATGTAGACACACATACAAACGTGGCATATTACTCAATCGTAAAAAAGGAATTCTGACACATGCTACAATGTGGATGGACCCTGATGCTATGATGAGTGAAATAAGCCAGTCACAAAAAACAACAACAACAACAACAACAAAAACACTGAACACTGCAGTGATTTCACTTGTGTGAAGTGCCTAGAGTGGTCAAATTCGTGGAGACAGGATGTAGAATGGTGGTTGTCGTGGGCTGGAGGAAGAGGATATGAGGAGGGAAGTGTCTAATGGGTACAGAGTTTCAGCTTGGGAAGATGAGGAAGCCCTGGAGACAGGATGGTGGCGGCGGCTGCATGACAATGTGAATGTCTTCGATGCCAGTGAGCAACATTCTGAAGTGTGGAGCTGGTAATAGGTGTATTCGCCACAGTACAAACAGAAGCCATAGGGAACACTTCTGAGGTCCCTGTTCCTCATCAAAGTCTCTGAGTATCTTCTCTGAACACAGTGTGGCCTCTCTGGGCCGGATGTCGGATTAGTCTTAAAAAAACCATCCAAAACCCAGCCTCAGCAACAGCGAGGCACTAAGCAACTCAGGGAGACCCTGTCTCTACATAAAATACGAAATAGGGCTGGGGATGTGGCTCAGTGGTTGAGTGCCCCTGAGTTCAATCTCTCATATGAAAAAAAAAAAAAAAAGCACCATCCATATTCCTAGTCTTGTATAGTCACTGGTGGGGTTGCTCAGAATTTCTTATTCTCTAGTGCCCTCATTTGTGAATTTCAGATAACAACAGCGCTCATGTCAATTACCTAGCTCATCAGGTGATTATAAGGATGAAATAAATGAATATGTGCAAAGCACTAATATCTGGCCATATAGTGGGTGACCTATAAATGTCTGATATTAGTATTTAGATCTGGTGCAAAGACAATGAGTTTTCCTGTAGAGTGACAGTAAAGATTCACAATCCAAATGACCTTGGACAGAGGGAGGGCGGAGGCTCCTGTTTGACCAGAGCATTCCCAAGCTAGCTTCCTGAGTTGACTATACCTGCCTGGCACCCAGCCAGAGGTACTGGAGTCTGCCAAGCTGATTCAGTCCAACCCTCCACCCAGCACTTTAGAGAAGAAGAACCTGAGGACCCAGGAGGGCTAGTTCAAGGTCATACTGAGTTTGCGGTGAGCTGCTAGGGTTCTGGGTGCAGGACTGCATCCACCACATGTCAGAGACAGGGTCACAGTCCATCTGCCTGTTCTGTCTGAGCCAGCTGCCCCCAGAGCTGAGTGAATGACAGTAAATGACCCGTCTCCTAGCAGCTGAGGGGTTAAATTAGAAAGTCAACCCTTCCCACCGGCTGCCTTATTTTCCCAACCCATTATTCCCTCCAATAAAACGAGTGCAGTGAAACACCAGGAGAGAAGAAAAAAATCTCTCCCACAGCCTGCACTGCTGCTGCTATAAATGTGGAAAAGCCCGTGGCCCCTGGGGAACACAAACCCTTTGCAGGCCCTTTAATTTCTTTCTTCCCCGAGCCTCACAGGGTGAGATAGGAACTCAGCCACAGCAAACAAGTCAGTAAACCAGTTGCCTTGACATCCCACTCAGCCAGCCAGTTGAGAGCTCAGAGGCAGGGGCTGCCTGAGCAGCTCTGGGGTCCAGCCTTGCCAACGGGTGTGAGGCCCTGGGTTCCATCCCCAGCACCACAAATTAAAAAAAAAAAAAAAAAAAAAAAAAATATATATATATATATATATATATATATATATATATATATATATTTTTTTTTTTTTTTTAAATATAAGAGCACAGAAATGGAAATCCAGTCAGGGAGCTTCCATTCAAATCAGCTTTATGTATCCTTGGTAGAAAGTTTCTTATCAAATGACTTAAAGAAATCCCCTGGGGCTGGGGTTGTGGCTCAGAGGTAAGGCCTTGTTGACCTAGCAGGTGTGAGGCACTGAGTTGGGTTCTCAGCACTGTATAAAAATAAATAAAATAAAGGGTTAGGGTTGTGACCATCTACAACTAAAAAAAAGAAGAAGAAATTCCAACACAGGAAACATATAAACATGTTACAGATAAAACTGGGAGTGATCATCAGCTCTACAAAAGGGTTTTTACTTTTAAACATAAACCTTAGAGCCAAAATCTTCTGTGTCTTCCAGATAAATATTTTTCCTTGTGCTTCCACCACATGGAACAATGTGCATAAATCCAGATCTCAACTGTGTTAGGAAAGCATCTAACATATAGAGCAAAGGGCAAGTAAATATCTTGTATATTTAAAAATGTATCTCTGGCCTATGGGCCCCAGCAGGAGGCAATTAATAAATTATTCAGTTAGGCAGATCTTTATATTTCTAATGTTTAGCAGTCTTAATAGCGGGTGATTTTGCAACCCAGATCTTTTGTTGAAATATTTTCTGAATTTAATTATTTGATGTAAACTGCAAGGTTTTTGAAACTCAATGTGTTTTTAGGAAAAATAAAATGTAATTTAATTTAAGGCAGATTCTCTTATTTAAATGGTCCTGAGAACAGAAGTGCCAGACACTTTTCTAAGATGTATCTGAAGCCAAAAGAATAATTTTCTGATTGTTCTTTATATAAATAGCTGGCAGAATTAATAGAGAAATCACACACACACACACACACACACACACAGGATCTCATAGCCGCTGGGGATCTAGGGATTGAACCCAAGACTTTGTGCTTGCTAGACAAGTGCTCTACCATTGAGCTTCATCCCCAGTCCTTTTTAATTTTAAGACAGAGTCTCTCTAAATTGCTGAGGCTAGCCTCAAACTTGTGATCCTTCTCCCTCAGCCTTCCGAGTAGATGGGATTACAGGTGGGTGGCACTGCACCCAGCTCTTTTCTTTCTTTCTTTTTTTTTTTTTTTTTTGTAGCATTAGGAATCAAACCCAGGGCCTTGCACATGCTAGGCAAGCACTCTATCACGGAGCTACATGTCCAGCCCCTAAACCAGATTTTCTGTCAAATCCATATCTTTTTGTCTTCTGTTGTGATGAGGGACTTTATTGTGCACAGGCACAGATATTCCAAATTTTCATTTCAGAATTAAAAGCAAGAGTATATTTATTAAGTTGAACCATATGAAATTGCCAATGTTCAAAAGCTCCGGGGCCACAGAAATGGCAATTTCAAATGGGTTGACCCAATGCACCTCTGAACTGCTCAGTACTGAGCTAATTTGGGCAAAGAATGTCCCTTGACCAAGGGGAAAGTGACCTTTCTAGTGAGTAAATTAGTTTTTTCACCATGGACAAGCATCACATGACTTTCTAGAGAAGGCTCCCCACATGCCAGACTCAAGGGCCTACAAAGCTCCCAGGTGGCTGGGAAAGCTGCTTCCTTCTGGGAAGACACTGGGTTCTCAGATGGGACTGCTCATCTCCACAGCCACCAGCTTTGGGCTACTTGCCAGAAAGAAGCATAAACTGGAACAAAACTACTTTCACACCTCCCTGGACCCCTCGGCCTTGTCCTGTGGTCCAGGGGTGGGCAGTGCTCACCATGGGAACTGCTGAGGCACCAGGGCTGTTTCCCATGAGGCTTTCCAACTCCTCTTTGCTCCTTCTTTCCCATGTTCTCCAGTCCTGCCTGTTCAGCCCCCATGCGCAGCTACAGCCACATCTTGGGGGGAGTGGGAGGGAGGAGGTCAGTCCTCCCCCACGGAGAGGAATTGGGGCAGGGGGCGGGGGAGTGGAGGAGGCCGAATTCAGAGGAAGAGCTGTGTCTGGGGAAAGATGTGGCACTGATACAGAATGACCCATTTAAAAGGGCCATGTGAGGCAGCCCTGTGCTCTGGGGCTTTCTGCAGACTGAGCTGTGTGTGAACACACGTGCACCGACACACACTCTCCAGGCTCTCCCGTTCACGCATGCTTCCCACACCCAGGGCCTCTCTCTGAGCACTCAGAGCACTCACGGGAAGTGGAAGTTGCCAGAATCCAGGCCAAGAGCAAGAGCAGTCCGGCTCCCTCCCTCTCCCTCTGCCTCCCCCCACCCTCTCCACTTACAAAGGAGACAGTGGTGGGAAAAGAAGGGGTGGTGTTGCGAGTAGGGAAGGTAAGAACAGGACAAATCAAGAAGAAAACGTGAATTTAAGAATGTCCCAAACTGCTATAACTGAGCAGTCACACGATTGTCATATGGTGATGAAGGACAAGGCGGGTGCCCGAGGGCCCCAGAGGGAGGCTAAGCCTTTTCTGGATATTATTCCTTCCTTCACCAAAAATTTAGCAGGTGCCGTCTAAAGCATGAACCCAGCCCTGGGCCAGGTACAGGGGGCGGAAATAGATGCATAAGGCCTGCAGGTATTGGGGCAGCAGGGCGTGGGGCAGGGCAGCCAAGCCCGGCCAGGGAGTCTCCCTTCCACCTCCAAACTCAGATGTCCTCCACACAGGGGCTTGGACAACCTCTATCAGGCTCTTCCCAATTTCTTGCCCTGCAGGTTGAGTCTAGTCTGAACCTCTTCCAGGAGGAATGGAGACATTAGGTTAACATTTATTTTCAGTGATTATTCTTTTTGTGTGTGTGTGTGTGTGTGGTGCTGGGGATTGAACCCAGGGTCTTGTGCATGCAAGGCAAGCACTCTACCCAACTGAGCTGTATCCCCAGCCTGCTTATTCTTACTTTACCTCATTTATTATGTATCATTTCATTCCATGGACATAGAAATCGAGGCCCAAAGAGATTAAATAAGTTGCCCAAGGTCACCCTCTAGGAAGTGGGTAGCTGGGAGTCAGATCCAGGCTGTCTGACTCCAGAGCCCCTCCTCTTACCCATCACACAGCACTGCCCTTCAGGAAGAGGCAGAAGAGAGTGGGAACCGGAAGGGTGCTTCACCACATGAAGGGCTGGCACAGGGGAGCAACACTTGATTGGCTGTCAGGAGATGTGGCTTCAAGTCTTGGTTTTTGCAACCAATTTGGTTATGACTTTGGACAAATCACTTAACCTCTCAGAACCTCTTTTCCTATTTGATACTTTTGGAGAAATAATCTCTAAGGCCCTTTGACTTTTTAACGAACTTTTGACAAACAAGGCATTCCAAAGATTGTACACAGTAGTGGCCAAATTTTAACACTTTTTCTAAGTCACTGAATGGGAAAGAGTTGGGTACATTCATAGGCCAAGGCAAAGCTATGGAGAAAATATAAATGGGTATGGGAGGGACTCCACTGAGATGGGCCTGTGGAGGGGGAAGGGTGTTTGTGAACCCTGCTCCCGTCCAGCTGGCACTTGACAGGTCTGGGCTGGGCCAGCTCCAGTGGATTAATGGCCAGGTCCAGTGGCAGCAGAGGAGAGGAAGGGAGACATGTGGGAGCAGAAGGGTCTCACCATGACGATGTTTGCCAGATGGGCAGAGACGAGGGCATACACCCCTCCGGAAGAGCCCACTACCGGTGCGGTCATGTCAGCCACAGACACAGCCAAGGACCCTGGTTCAGAAAAAGAGAAGGAGTTCGTAAGAATGCTGGACTCGGTTGCCCACCCCGGCCCTGGCCCTCCGAGTCGGCTGCCTGGGCAGGAAGACCCTATAGCAAGAGGCTCCATGTCCTCTTCCTGATACTAGGTTGCCTTGGAGCCTCCTATGGATTTCCCAGAGGATTGGTTTATGGCCGAAAAGACCACTTGGTTCAGCCTATTCATTTTACAGATAGAAAACCAAGACTCCAAGAAGGGAGGTGACCTGCCCAAGATGGAACTTGGGTTACAACCCGTATCACCTGCCTCTCATCCTAGCCTCTGCCTAACACTGAGGTGGCATTGGGGTTGGGAACAGCAGTGAAACCAATAACAGCAGTTATCATGGAAACAGCTGCCCTGCAGTGAACACTGGGTCAGACCCTGAAGACCACCCTTTGATGCAGGTGCTAATGACCTTGCTTTAGAGATGAGGAAAGGCTCTGAGCCCAGAGACCCCTGGTGGGAAGTGCTGGACCCAGGATTTGAGCCAGGTCTGCCTGATACAAAACCCAAAACCCGTATTCCTCTTTCTTTCTTTCTTTCCTTCTTTTTGCAGTGTTGGGGATCCAACCCAGGGCTTCATGTCTACTAATCAAGCACTCCACCATCGACCTACAGTCCTAGCCCCAAACCTGTGGTCTTGACCAAAGCCAGTGCTCTTGGCAGCCACCCTCCAACCTGGTACAAGAGGCTGTCCCTGCCTTCCCCATGGCTACTTCTAATGAGCTGCATCTAGAAACCTGCAGAGCTTCACCACCCACCTCTCTCCAGCTGAGCTAAATCACAAAAGGCCAACAGAATCTCCCAAGTAGGGCTTCTCTGGAGGAAAAAATGTCCTTGAAAAGTCCCCCAGGAAGAAAAAGAGATGATGTCACACTCTCTGGGGGAAAGGGAGGTCTACAGTTCTCTTGGTTTAGGGGATGACAAACTTTTGTCCTGGAGGAGGGAAGCTGGGCAGAGAGGAGATGGGAAATTTATTGTTCTGGTCTCATTTAAGTGTGATCAATGCTTTGGCTTCCAGGGAAGGACACAAGAGACTAAAAATAACTAGGAGGTAGAGTCCACGGCATAGAGGATGAGCTGTGGCTGGCCTGGGTGAGTGTGCAGAAATCACCACTGGAAAATGCCCGCAGGCTCATGAGCCAATTAGCCACCGGAGAGAGGGGGGCACTGGCAGAAAGCGGAATTCTGCAGGCTCTATAGGGTGGAGGATCCCTCTGGAAGAAAACTGGGCCTAGCCCAGGAACAAGGGCACCCAACCATCTGGACCTGGACACAGAGAGCTAGCTGCCTGACCTTGACATGGTCAGGTCACCTGCCTCTGTCCAGCCCTCTCAAGTCTTCTGCATTCACTGAGATCCTTCAGGGAAGGAAGGAATCCCCACTACCAATTCCTTGGTCTCAAGGGAGATGTCATCACTGGGGGGGTGGGGGGTGGGAGGGGGACCAAACTGTCCTGAACTGAGGACTCCCAAGTCCTTCTCCCCTCCCAGGGCAACTATAAATCTTTCTTCCTGCCTTTCATGCCTTCCCTCCGGCTTTAATTAGGTATTGATCTATTGTCAGATAACTTTCTTTTCTTTTTCTTCTTCCTTGTCTTCTTTTTTTAATGGCCTTGCTATGGGGTCAGCCATATATAACAAGAAGGAAGAAAGAAAAATCCCGGGGTGGCAAACAAACAGGCAGCAGGATCTGCATGACAAAGGATTCCCACGCTCTCTTCTGGAGCACCGTCTGAGAAGGCTGCATTGCAGGGCTGCACAGGGCTGGCTGCCCAAGCCGCTCCTCATTAATTACCATTTGGACAGAGGAAGCCCCAGCCTCCCTGGGCTGGCTCCTTTCCTCCCGCAGGTCCTAGCAAACCTGCTCTCTCCTCCCGCCCAGCCTGGTCTACCAGGGGCCCAGAGGCAGGAGTCAGGGCAACTCCAGGCATGGGAGGGCGCTTGCCAGGGTCAAGCCTGCACAATGCTGACCTTTCCCTCACCCAACCCATGGTTTAGAGTGCTGACCCCAGAGCCAGGGGTCAATTTGGGATGGTGGCAGGAATATGGGATAGTGGTGCAGCTGGCTAGCTGTATGACCCTGGATTCTCTGGGCTTTAGTTTTCACATTTACAAAATGTGAGGTCTAAGGCTTTCCAAATTGTAAGCAGTAAAATCCCCTTTTCCAAAGAAACCTTTCCAGGGGTCCCCTAACATATGGAGGGAACTGCTTAGACTGAATGGGGTGGGGACTGGATAGAAAAGCTTGCCACCCACTGGAGGGTCCTGGAGCATTCCTTCCAGAGAGGAAATTCAATGATCCCAGGTCTGTCCCAAGATCCAGGACCAAGGCTGAGATCATGGTTCTGGAACCTTGAAGGTAACTACCTAGCCCCACCTGCCCAGACCTTCCTAAGGCTCCTACAGATCAGCCAGGGATAGAGAGACTGGCATCAAACACAAACACAGGGATGTGTGCATATAAATAAAGTAATAAAGGCTACCAGGGGCAGGACATGAGGGCCAAGCAGGGTTCCTTCATAAGCACTGTGAACCTCATGGATGACATGCTCATAAGGCCAGTACAAATTCCAAGGAGGTTGTGGGGACAGAGGACTGGGAAAGAACTGCAAACTAGAGTGACATCCATTCTCTACACTGCAGCAGATTAAGGGGCAGGTTTTACTCAGGGTTACGTGTTTTCCAAAAAAACATTCTGGGTCCATGGTGACCTCACCATAAGGCACAGGTGCAGTAATTTAGGCTGGAAAGTTTTAAGGCAGGTGTTCTCCAGCATCTCCCTTGGCCATTAAAACAATCCAAGCAACAACTGGTAGAACATCTACCTTTAAGCAATGTAACTTTTTTTTTAACATATTTTTTTAATTGCCAATGGAGCTTTATTTTGTTTATTTATATGTGGCGCTAAGAATGGAACCCAGTGCCTCACACATGCTAGGCAAGCACTCTACCACTGAGCTACGACCCCAGCCCCTAAGCCATGTAACTGTATTCATGTATTCTTCATTTACTTTACAAATATTTATTGCCTAACAGGTGCCAGGCTCTGGGGATGCACATGTGGCTTAAAATCCATATAATCTATAATAAAAGGTTGGTGATGTATCGAAAGTACTGGTTTTCAAAGTACTTAGACTGTCAGCTCCATAATTCTTAGCCATAAACAAGTGACATATTCACGTCAGATGTTGGCTAGAAGCACAGGGCTCCACCCCAGCTCTACTACTTCTAAGCTTGGCAAATAGAATAAGCCATTTAACCTCACTGACCTGCCGGTAGCGTAGGGGTGACAACACAGGACTGTTGTGAATACAGGTGATGGCATACATAAACAACAGTCTGTATCACATGGCTGGAGCACCATCTGTACACCCCAGAAGTCAGCCTCCATGTTACAAAACAAGAGGGCCTTGGGTTTGGAATGCTTTCATTCAGCAGGAATTAGAGACATTAGGGAGGAGGGCTAGATTCCTATTTAAGGCCTCTTTTGATTTCTTTTTTTTTTTTTTTTTTTTTGTATCTGGGATTGAACTCAGAGGCACTCAATTACTGAGCCCCATCCTCAGCCCTATTTTGTATTTTATTTAGAGGCAGGGTCTCACTGAGTTGCTTAGTGCCTCAGCTTCCTAAACTGCTGGAATTACAGGCCTGAGCTACCGTGCGGGCTTGCCCTTGATTTCTGATAATAAATTACCTGCACAAAGGACAAGGCCTACCTTCTAGTTCTCTTCATACTGTGGTAGTGTTTAAAGGGTGTAAGCCCAGCTCTACCATGTGCAGTCTGTGTCTTCTTGGGGGTCACTTATCTATGCTTCTTCATTTTTTTTTCTGGTGTTGGGGACTGAATCAAGGGCCTTCCACATATTATTTTAAAACATTTTTTTTCCCCGTTCTTTTTTGCAATACTGGGGAATCAAACTCAGGGCCTTGTGCATGCTAGGCAAGTGTTCTACCACTGAGCTATATCCTCAGCCTCTAGGGACTGCCCACACATCAAACACTTTAACCACTGAGCTGCACCCCTAGGAGTCTAAAATGAGGTTTCTGTATGCACCAGGTGGAGAGTCCTGGTACCTGCCCTGTGTGGGTGGGTTGTGAGGATTAATTATAGCCTCACATGGGAGGCACTGATAACTACCGGCTATCCAGTTGAAGTCCAGCTATCTGCAAAAAGGTTCCCTCTTAGAGGAGGGGAATGGAGGCGGAAGAGGGGGACCAGCCCAGGCAGATCAATCAACTCAATCCTGGAGATCAATGACAAGCTATACGTGGCAACCAGAATGCCCTTTGGTCTGGATCAATGACTCCGACAGAACACGGTGTGCCCTTGGCTGGTAGCTACAGCCCCACACCCTCACATTTACTTGATGAGCCCTGTGCTTCAGTCTGTGTAGCTTCCCACTCTGCAGTGACATCACTGGGAAGTGATTTCCGCACTGTCTCCTACCGTGTGTCATCTGTTTTGGGTGAGGTCTGAGTCATTTTGAATCTTATTTCTGTCTTCCAGGTTATTGGCATTCCCATGTAATTGACTGCGAACTGCAAGTGTTACGAATGTCTTCCCTGTTCCTCTCCATTTAACATCTGGGACTCTGGGTATGGAAAAAGTGGTTATAAATTCCCAGATGTCAGGATGGGGGTTGTGGGTGGCTGAACAAGTCTAGAACATAGAGGTACTCATCGGCTCTTTTTTTTTGGGGGGGGGGTACTGGGATTGCACCCAGAGACTCCCTACCACTGAGCCACATCCCCCAGCCCTTTCTATTTTATATTTTGAGACAGGGTCTTGCTAAGTTGCCAAGGCTGTCCTTGAATTGCACCATGGCCTTTGTGAGAGATTTGGTAGCTGCTGGATTCTGGGAAGGGCAGTAGGTGCTGTCCAAGGTCGAAGGTTCTGGCCACCCATAGGAGAGATGGAGATGGTGCAGGGAGAATCTCCTAGGACCAGCCCCATGTGTGGGGGTTAGGACCCTTCCCTCTTCAATTTCTAAGACCACATCAGTCACCACCAAGGGTCCCTGCCTGCCGGTGGTTTACAAGGCTGAAGCTGCCCTACTCTCCTGATGGCGACTTTAATGCCACTCAGAAAGGATTAAGATCTTACTTAAACATACACACAAAGCTCCCCTGGGCACAGCTGTCAAGCTGAAGAGCTGAGGCGGCAAAACTTGTTTAAAAAAGAAAAGAAAAGAAAGCCAGCAATAAAGTTGGAAACTTCACAAGGGAGATCCCTGTGTTCAGAAACCAGATGGGTGAAACCGTTCCTAAAAAAAATCAGCTCTGGTCTCCCCAGTCTTTTGCCCCGTCCCTGCTCCCACAGGCAGAATAGGAAGAAGGCAGAGGCCTGACTCCTCCAGAGGGCCACTGCCTCAAAGGCCAGACTCTTCTGTCTGCAGTGGGTCAGTCAAGGGGTCTGTGGCTGGTACAGGAAGAGGTAAGACCTCCCTTTGGGTTCAAGTGCTACCTTGGCCAGGCAGGTGCCGCCTCTACCCACACCTCCGATGCCCTCTCAGTGACCTGGCTGCACCCTTGCAGATTATGCAGCACCCTTATTCCATTTGTTGCCTCACTCCAGCCCCTCAGGGACCCTACAGGCAGATCTCATTAGTTCCCTCTCCAAACTTAATAGGACCAAGAGAGGTTCAGGGATTTCCCAGAGCTCCCGTGGCTCCCACATGGCAGGGCAGAAACTGAAAGCCAGTCAGCCAGTTCCAAATCCTGCCCTCTCCCCTTTACCCTGACACACCTCCCGCTCCAGGTGGCTGTCCCCTTCCAGCCTTCCAGAAGGGTCTGCCTCTGAGACAGGAGCTTTGGTGATAAGGAGCCTGTGTGCGCTCCGGAAGCCTGGGGCTGATCACACCCATCAGACCACGGCCCACCCTCCCTCAGCCCACCTGGTGAGGCTTACCCCTTGGACGCGGGGCCCACAGGCCTACCTGCCACGACACCGGCCACGTACACAAGCCCAATGCGGGTCGCTCCGTGCACCATCTCCAGAGGCACCCCCACCAGCAGCTGCAGCACCACGTTGAGTGCCAGGTGTTCTACCCTGTGACAGACCACATCCATTCATTCATTCATTCAACACAGTGTGCCCAGATGCTGGGGATCCAGGAGGGAAGAACACTGTCTCTACCTTTGAGGAGCTCATGATCTGGGAGGAGGAATGACAATGCAGACAGACCATCTTGGAAAGAGTAGCCCTTCCAGTGGACAGAAGCACATGGACAAGGTGGTGACTGGCAGTATCTGTACCTGCCACCATGAGAGGGACTAACCACATCTAGCAGCTCCATGGGTCCATGCATAAGCCACAGCTCAGAGAAGGCAGTAAATGCCTTAGACGGCTAGTTAGTGGCTAGGTCTCCAACCTACCTGACTGCTCCCCTTCATTCACCAGGCCCTGTGGTCACTCTGACTTTCTCTCGTATTTGTGTGTGTAGTACTGAGATTGAACACAGGGCCCCTCACATGCTTACTAAGCGCTCTGCCACTGAGCCACATCCTCAGTCCTTCTCTATTATATTTTTAAAATTTTATTTATTTATTTGTTCTAACTTGTTATACACAAGAACTACTGATATTGAAAGAGAAAGATGGTCTCAAAATAAGTGCAAGTATTAAAGAGATCTCCTGTAATTTAGTAATTTAAATCTTTCCTTTGAAGTCTCATAGGGGAGCTGGGATTGGTGTCACCCACCTGTAATCTCAGCTACTTGGGAAGCTAAGGCAGGAAGATCTCAAGTTCAAGGCCAGCCTAGGCAACACAGCAAGACCCTGTCTCAAAAGTTAAAAAATCGAGGGCTGGGAATGTGGCTCAAGCGGTAGCGCGCTCACCTGGCATGCATGCAGCCCAGGTTCGATCCTCAGCACCACATACAAACAAAGATGTTGTGTCCGCTGAAAGCTAAAAAATAAATATTAAAAAATTCTCTCTGTCTCTCTCACTCTCTCTTAAAAAAAAAAAAAGTTACTTAAAAAAATATTTAAAAATCGAGTTGGGTGTGGTATTATACACCTGTAATTCCATCAACCCGGGAAACTGAGGCAGGAGGATCATGAGTTAGTTCAAAGGCAGTCTTAGCAACTTAGCAAGGCACCAAGCAACTCAGTGAGACCCTGACTTTAAAAGGACTGGGGATGTGTGGTTCAGTGTTTGAGTGCCCCCAAGTTCAATCCCTGGTACCCTCCCCCCAAAAAATAAAATTAAATTAAATATTGAGCCAGGCACGGTGACATATGCCCATAATCCCAGCAACTTGTAAGACTGAGGCAGAGCTGTGAGTTCGAAGCCAGTCTCACCAACATAGAGAGGCCCTGAGCAACTTAGGGAGACCCTGTCTCAAAATTTAAAAAAAGGGCTCAGGATGTGGCTCAGTGGTTAAGCGTCCCAGGTACAGTTCTGGTACCTAAATGAATAAATAAATAGTGCTGGGAATGAAGCTTAGTGGCAGAACACCCCAGGGTTCAATCTCCACTATAGGCAAAAACAAACAAACCCCAGAGAAGAAAATGACCTGTGGAGGAGGTTTCTTCCTCGTGTAAAAAGGGACCTTCCACTCTGACATTCTCCAGGGAGTTTTATCTTTTGAGGGGAGAGAGACCCCAAGCTTCCTTACTCTGTGAATACCTTTCATTGCACACTCCTACTCATCTGGGGCCAGATCATGTCGCCAAAAGCATAGGGTGTCTAGCCAAGTCCATGTATTACCAGAAAAGATCGTAACATTACTATTATTAAATCAATGCGCAGCTTTCAAGTTTACAAAGCATTTTAACATCCATTATCTCATTTAAACTGAGCCTACAGCACATGGACAGCTCCCCAGGGAAGGTTCCAGTTATGGTGTAACAGTCCGTAACAAGGAGGCTGGGCCCTGGCCCTGGTCACAGCCCTGCTCCTGGTCTGCAGAGCCCTGCCTGGGCTACATGGAGGACACACATGGGCACCTGGTTATTCAGGAGGGCACTACGGGACTGGGCTAGCAAAGATTTTGTGGAGATGAGAAATACCAGGAAAACTCACTGGAAAGAGGCTGGTGACAGGGTCACAGTCACTAAGCTGAGAGATTTTCTGGGGCCCTCATTTCACAGTCTAAGAACTTGAGACTAGAAGAGGCCAGGTAAGGAAAACCCGGGGCTCCTACTCTTTCTTCTCCACATGATGACTTTTGGATTCCTAGGCTCACAGGGTCTCTCAATAATAGGTCACCTTGCTCGGACCTCCCTAAGTACTGACCAGCTGTTCCTATCTCTTGTCTACTATACCCACACCAAGAGCCCTTTCCTCAAAACCCACAGACTTGGAGAATCCCCTCACAGGCTCTCCCTTGGCAGGCAAGGCCTCCTGAGAAGCAACTGTTGGCAAAAGGCCCAAGGCCACCCTGGGCGCCCCAGTGGAGGACATCTGTGCCCTGTCTGCCGTAGGACACTGCTCTTAGCATCAGGAGGCAAAGAAAAGGGGAGAGGTGGCTTTGGAGGCATTGGCTTTTTTTCTCCCTCATTCTGTGGGGCCAGGAAAGGTCAGAGGGCAGCCCTGAAAATAAAGCTTGTCGTCAGTCCCACCCCATGTGCAGCCACAGGCTTGGGGAGCCCAAGCAGGAAAACCCCAGTTTCTGTGGTCTCTGGAGCTTGATTCATGAGAAGCTGAAGCATGATACTCCCTCCCTCTGCTCCTCAGCCCCGTGCAGGGCAGGACTGGCAGGGGAACAGCCTCAACCAATGGTCCTTCTTGGCTGAGAATGGTGACATGCCTCAGCAATTACACTGAGGTATTCCTCACCCTAGAGCAACCTCTCCAGCCGGGGCAGCAGATAGGGGTGGGCTCTTGTTCCTGCTATGGAGGGATGTAGGGCTTGGGGGATCTTTCCATTTCCCCCCTAACTCAGGCATCCCTAGGCATTTTCCCGGCTAGGAGTGAGCTCCTTCACTACATGGGAGGGGCTGCAGGAGACCCCACCAAGGCTGGTGCCCGGGGTCTCTGTTTTCCCAACTTGGGGCTTCTACCCTAAGAACATTCTCTGGCCAAGATTGCTGCCGTTCTGGCATTTGGACCTGGGTGGTCACCTGAACTGCTCGTGAGTCCTTATCCTATGGTAAGAAGTGCCAGTGAGAGGGGCTGGGGCTGGGGCTCAGTGCCACCACGCTTACCTAGCATTGGGTGGTGCTGGGTTCCATCCTCAGCACCACATAAAAAATGAATAAATAGCCGGGCGCGGTGGCACACACCAGTAATCCCAGCGGCTCTGGAGGCCGAGGCAGAAGGATCACAAGTTCAAAGCCAGCCTCAGAAATGGCAAGGTGCTAAGCAACTCAGTGAGATCCTGTCTCTAAATAAAATACAAAATAGGGCTGGGGGTGTGGCTCAGTGGTTCAGTGCCCCTGAGTTCAATCCCCAGTACCTAAAAAGAAAAAAAAAATAGAATGAATAAATAAAATAAAGGTATTTTAAAAAATGCCAATGAAGGCTGGGGTTGTAGCTCAGTGATAGAGTGCTTGCCTAGCACGTGTGAGGCACTGGGTTTGATCCTCAGCACCACATAAAAATAAATAAAATAAAGGTATTGTGTCCAACTACAACTAAAAAATACATATTTTTTTAAAAAGTGCCAATGAGAGGGGTTGGGGATGTGGCTCAAGCGGTAGCGCGCTCGCCTGGCATGCCTAAGGCCCGGGTTCGATCCTCAGCACCACATACAAACAAAGATGTTGTGTCTGCCGAAAACTAAAATAAATAAATAAATTTTTTAAAAAAAGTGCCAATGAGAAATGATTGCACTATAGCTCCAAAAGAGGCCTTGGGGCTCTGTTAACAGAAATTATGAATATTTCCAAAGTTCCTCACCACACCTGGAGACCACTTTGGGAAGAAGGTGATTCTAATAAATTATTCCTTTATTTCACTAATGGGGACACTAACACATACATGAGCCTGGCAGCTGATCCCATGTCCCTCCTTGCTTTGGCTACCAGGAGCCCAGGACAAACTTTCAACCTACCTCTAGCAAACACACAGACTTGTGTGCTATGCGAGTCTGTGCTAATCTCTCCTCTGGCTTTTTAGCGTTCCCCTGTTTTCCCTTTCCCACACTCTCTCAATAACTGACCTGTGCATTTTGGTATTAGATAAGCTTCAAGCAGCCATCTCAAATCCTGTATCCAAGTGGATAAAAATAAACTAAAAAATCAATTTCAGGGCCTCAGGGGATGTAGCTCAGTGGTAGAGCACTTGCCTAGCCTGTTCAAAGTCCTGGGTTCGATCCCCAGTACTGCCAAATTGTGTGTGTGTGTGTGTACAATTTTCAACCCCAGTGTTTGGACCACTATTTCCCTTTAGGGAAAATAGGAAGACAGGAGCTCACCCTGCATGCATGAAGATGTATGTCAGGTAGCGCCAAGCCTGTGCTCGGAGCCGGGGGTGGTAGACCAGGGAGTTCTTCAGGTAACGAGGATGGGTCACCTGCAGCACAAATTGATTCAGTGATACTCCATTGTAGATGAAGAAGGCAACCTGGATGAAGCACAGAATAGAAAGGACCTGTCACTAGGAATGGGACTGCCCAGGACCCATCCGTGTGCTGATGGACACTGGGAACCACACCAGGGGTTCCTTCCTCAGAGAAGGAAAGACACCTCACAGCCAGCACCCCGCTCAATGGCCAGCCAGGCCTCAACCTACTTCTGGTTGATCTTTTTGTGTTCAATGCTCCTAACATAGTCACGTGGTGTCTTTGTCCACAATTCCTACACAGGCAGATTTGGAGGATTTTAACTGTAATTCTAGTAATCATTCACTCACCCATTCCATGTAGTATTGTAGGGACTGGGGATGCAGCTCAGTGGTAGAGTGCTTGCCCAGTACCACCAAAAAAAAAAAAAAATTGTGGTGAAATCCACATATAATCTACCATCTATTTACCATCTTAACCAGTTTTTCAGTGCTCAGTTTGGTAGCATTAAGTACATTCACATGTGCTACTGTCACCACCACCCATCCACAGAACTCCTTTCATCTTGCAAACCTGAAACTCTACAACCACTAAACACCAATTCCCCATTCCCCTCACTCCAGCCTTGGACAACCACCATTCCACTTTCTGTCTCCATGAGCGTGACTACCCTAACTGTCTCATATATATAGAATAGAATCACAAGTCCTTCTCCTTCTGGGATGGGCTTATTTGACTGAGCATGATGTTTTCAAGTTCACCCATGTTGTGACACGTGTCAGAATGTCCTTCCTCTTAAAGGCTAAATAATACTCCATTGTATGGATCTACCACATTCTGTTTATCCATTCATCTATCCATGGATGTCTGGGAGGCCTCCACATTTGAGCTGTTGTGCATACTGTTCTATGGCCATGGGCATACAAATACCTCTTCTTGTCCCTGCTTTTGATTCATTTGGTATACACTCAGAAGTGGAATTGCTGCATCGTGTTTAATTTTTCAAATAAATACCAGAGTATTTTCCACAGCGGCTGCACTATTTTATACTGCTACCATCAGTGCACAAGGGTTCTAGATTCTCCACATCTTCACCAACTGTCTTTGTAAGTTGATTCTGCACATGACAAAAATGTACTTATTTAAGCCCTAAAAGGGTATTTATTTTGACTTATTATTTTTTTCCTGAAACTCTTTTTAAAATGTACCATTTGTGTCCCTGTGTTCTTAGACCATATGAATACCATTTTAAGGATGTTTCAGGTTCTGATCTGGGCTGAGACAGTGACCTCTTCCCCAGCCATCAAAGGAGACGGTGTTTTCACTCCTATACTAAATGGTCCCAAATTCTTTAAGACTTGGGTCTGCTTTTTATTTTTTAAATATTTATTTATTTTATTTTATTTATTGTAGGGGGAGGTACTGGGGTTTGAACTCAGGGGCACTCAACCACTGAGCCACATCCCCAGCCCTATTTTGTATTTTATTTAGAGACAGGGTCTCACTGAGTTGCCTAACAGCTTGGTTTTGCTGAGGCTGGCTTTGAACTTGTGATCCTCCTGCCTCAGCCTCCTGAGACACTAGGATTATGGGTTTGCGCCACCGCACCTGGCTTTATTTATTTATTTATCTATTTGGTACTGAGGATTGAACCCAGTGGGGATTAACCACTGAACCACATCCCTAGCCCTTTTTTTTAATTTTGAGACAGCGTCTGAGTTGCCTAAGTCCTCACTGAGTTGCCTAAGTCCTCACTAAGTTGCTGAGGCTCACTTTGAACTCAAAATCCTCCTGCCTCAGCCTCCTGAGGCACTGGGATTACAGGCATGCACACCACACTGGCTCAGGTCTAGTTTTCAATTTCCTTCTCTTCTGTTGTTTCTCTCACTGCCAGATTGCCAGCTGTTAACTTCTTACTGCTTGCTAGCATTGGGCCCCTATGTAGTAGCACACCACCCCCCTCTGTGTTCTATTTTCTACCTATTATGGAATTAGAGAATCAGGTTACTAGAACTGTATGTAAAACAAAAGGCTTCGGCTTTCCCATGAAGGGCTCTGAGACAGTTTATTTCAGCTGTTTGAGCATTTTCCGGTTTCTTCTGAATTAGCAGTTCAAGTTCATGTAGCTGAGGTGTCTGGAAATCTGAGCCAATTTTGGATACATCTGACACCTCTGGACCAACTTGGGCAAATTATCTGAATTCTCTAGTCTTGGTTTCCTTATCTGGATATGGGTACCTAGATTTCCAGCATGGTCATGAAGTTTAAAAGTGATAAAGTACTGGTAATCCCAGTGATTGAGGAGGCTGAGGCAGGAGGATCACCAGGTTTGAGGTCAGCCTCAGCAATTTAATAAAGCCCTATGTAACTGAGCAAGACCCTGTCTTAAACTAAATAATAAAAAGGTCTGGGGACATAGCTCAGTGGTAAAGCACCCCTGGGTTCAATCCCCAGTACCCAAAATAAAAGTAATAAAGCACACAAGGAACCAGCCTCGTGCCTGGCACACACTCAGAGAAGGAAGCTATAATTAGTGTCAGGTTAAGACCTGCTGGGCTCAGCCTGGGCATGGCTTAGGCGCTGGCAGCTGTGTTCCTCGGGGCTCTCTGAGAAGCTGTTCCGTCCACCTCACACCATGCGGGTGGCCTGGCAGCAAATACAGCTTCCAAGGCATCTCATTATTATTGGTCCTCAAATAGCAGTTAATAAATAGACCAATACAGTCAGCGCTGGAAGAACGAGTCCAAGAATATCTCAGGGAAAAAAAAAAAAACCCTGCAACTTCAATATGTACTTGGAGGAAGCCGTAACAACAAACAGGAGCTCTGAACCACAGAGCAGACTGATTGACCAAAAAGATGAAGAAGAAATATGCCACGGAGCTGAGCCATCCTGCCATCTGATGAGGCAGGAACTCTGCAAGGACAGACGCAGAGGCGATGACCGGGCCCAAGGCTTCGGGAAAGGAACAGCGCGGCGAGATCATGCAATATCAAAGGGAAGTCAAGCACTCATCAGGAACTGGAGGTGGGCAGGGGGGCTTAGTAGTGCCAGGGTTGAACAGCCATGAGAGCTGAGCTCCATGGTGCAAAAAGTATCTCCCAACTCTGTTGCCTAAGCAGATTTTTTTTTTGCATAACAATAGGTATGGCTGATTCTCTTAGGGGAGAATGTTCTTTAAAAATATGTTTAGCCCACGTTTACTTGTTCACAAATACTCCTTCCCAGAGGTATTTGTGTGATGCTTTTGTGTTCAGAAAACACCCCAGTCCTTCTTTCACTTGAAAGAGGGATCCTTCCTACAGGCCGGCGGGCGGGTGTGGTTACTCCCGCTTTACAGGTGGGACATGGAGTCCCAGGGGAGCCAATGACTGGTCCACCTTGCCCATCGGGGAGGAACTAAAATAAATGGACTCGACTGAGTTTGCCTGGCTGACTCAGGGGCCTCAGGGGAAACCCCCACACTGGTGTCCCTGCAACCATGTACCAAATCAATGAACTAATCGCACGGTTTCTGTTGCCCGTTGTTTTGGCAGGGGTGGCCATCTGGGGACTTGGCTACAGCAAAAATTACTTGAAGGGCTGCGGATGTGGCTCAGTGGTAGAGCGTTTGCCTGCCATGTGGGAAGCACAGGGTTCAATTCTCAGCACCGCATATAAATAAATAAATTAAATAAAGGTTCAACGACAATTAAACATTTTTTTTTAAATGGCTTGAAGTGATAACCTTTGGAACATCTTTGTAGTCCACCTTCATCCTTCGCTGGAGGGGTGTGCCTCCTCCCCTTCATGATCTCTGAATCCTCTTGGCTCCTCTCCTCTCATCCCCACCTCCCCTGCTCTCCCAAGGCTGGGCAGCCCCTTCCCCACCCTTGTCCTTGCCTCCAGCAGGGTGACTGTGATCATGAACCAGGGTGGGGGGCAGCAGGTGTAGCTGTCGTAGTACCACTTGCGGTCAATCTCCCGGGGTAGGGTCTCATAGGCCACGTGGCGGATCAGCCGCTGTGAGAGGCTCAGCCCCTTCTCGTCCAGCAGGGCCTTGCTGCTGAGCCTGCGGTTGCCCTGCAAAATGGCCTGGCGGAAGCTGTTGGAACGCTTGTTGCCCATCTGTGCAGGAAACAGGGTGGGGAGAGGGTCAGAGCTGGGACCTCCGGGAACCCCCCCGCCCAACGGTATCCCTGTAACCATGTACCTTAAACCAGGCCCAACTCCACATTTCATTTTCTTTTTATAAGAGTCGATTAGAGCCAGGCACATGTCTGTAATCCATGCAACTCAGGAGGCTGAGGCAGGAGATCACAAGTTCAAAGCCAGCCTCAGCAACTTAGCAAGGCCCTAAGCAACTTAGCGAAATTTGTCTTAAAAGAAAATAAAAAAAGAGCTGGGGATGTGGCTCAGTGGTTAAGCAGCGCCCCTGGGTTCAATTCCTGGTACCAAAAAAAAAAAAAAAGAGTTGATTAGGGGGCTGTGGTTGTGGCTCAGTGGTAGAGCGCTTGCCTAGCATGTGTGAGGTACTGGGTTCAATTCTCAGCACCACATATGAAGCAACACTCACTGGCCTCTGATTATGTTTGGGGGGCTATTCTAAGCACTTTACATGTTTTGGCCCATTTGATACAACTGTGAGATGAGGACTAGGAACACTCCTGCTCTACCAGATAGAAAACTAAGGCACAGAGTGTTTCAGGAACCCACCAAGTTCAAATCCAGAGCCTGTACCTGATTTCACTTTTACCTTCTTTCCATTCACTCCTTCATCATCCATCTATCACAATTTGCTGAGCAATTACTAAGTGCCAGGCACATTGCCAGACCCAGGGGCAAAGGGTGGGTACAATGGTGCTCAGGACAAAGAAGTCACCAGCAAGACAGCTGCCATGAGAGCACACAAGAGGGAGCCCAACTTGTCCTGAGGTGGTCAGCCTGGGCTTCCCTGCAAAGGTGACATCCGCTGAGAAAGAAAGAATAAGTAGGAAGCAGAGTCCTCAGACACAGCAGAAAGGGAAGGGACAAGCAGCCCTATCTGCTATCTGCAGTGCCCATGGAGCCCAGGGTGGGGGTGGAGCCCAGACAGAGGCCAGGCCCTATCCTCAGCAGCCCAGACACATCCCCCATAGAGTTCTGGCTGCCTCGCGCAGAGGTCATCCTGACTCACAGAGACCAGAGGTGGCCTTGCCGACTTCCAGCCTCCAGAAGCCTCTGCAGCCTCTCCCCTACACTCCAGGGACACACTCTAGACCCTTCCCATGGGGAGAAACCCTACGGACACAGCTCTTCCATCCCCAGAACCCAACTAGTGAGGGGATTAGCAATGTATTCCTGGGGCCACCGGCCAGCAGCAGACATCGGGCTGGGCCTAAAGGAAGGAGCTGGGCAGAGCTGCCAAGGAGAACCAGGTCGGAGCAAGGCACAGGGATCGGCGCCTTTGTCGGAGGAGGACAGCTGGGAGGATCTGGGTTCAGACCAGGCCAGGTGGTGGGAGTCTCCTCTGCAGAGCCCCCTTCTCACTCCTGAGCCCTCTGTCTCTCGCCTCCAGTGTCTGGCTTCCAGCCTCCGCTCTGCAGCAGGCCATGACAGCTGAACCCCTCCAGCTAGTCCAATTCCTGTCCCCTCCAAGCCTACCAAGCTGGGATGGGCTGCTTCTCGGAGGCTCGGAGGCTCGGGAGTTCCAGGTATGCAGGCATGCACAGCATGTGTGTACACACACACACTGGCAGCCAATGGCCAAGGGATGGTCCGGAGGAGGGAGAAGCTCAGGACAAGCCCAGGAGAAGCAGGATCCGTAGGCACTTACCACGCAGCTGTGTCCGCCTCACGTCTAAAGCTGTGCTGGGCACAGTCATTACCAGAGTCTCAGGCCTCCCGGAGTTTACGAGGGAGGGAAGGGTGAATGGCAGCAGAAGACGGGGTGCTCTTAGTTACTGGGTGCATGTTAGCATGGCCACATCATGAAAATGGGGACTGAAGCTTAGGGTGAGAAATTGAACTGATCCATAGTACATCAGAGTCAGGATTCAAATCCAGACCTGCCTGACTCCAGGGGCAGAGTATCCTACATGGAGCTTTTATGCCAATTAAAGAAGCCTCTTCCTCCAGGCCTTAGTGAGGAAAGTTCAGGCCAAGATTTCAGTCCCCCATTCATTCCTCAGGCAGGCATCCTGTGTAGTCCACAACCTGCACACCCCTACACGACACTCCAGTCTGCTCAGCTGCATGCAATGTGTTCCGTGTCATGAGAGGGGCCTGGGAAACTCGCTATTGAAGCTCTGGATAAGGCTGATTCATTCTGCTTAGGTTGGGACTGGTGGAGGCTCACAAAAGATACAAAGCAGACTACGTGGAGGAAGAGTATTAAGATACGACAAAAACTTCCAAATGTAGTCCTTTATCATACTTGATCCTTGCAATAACCCTGAATCTTTGGGTTTATTGTACAAATGGGAAAACGGAGGCCAGGGAATCTTTCCCAGTGAGTGGCAAAGGTGGAGTGAGAACCAGGGCCCACATCGGCCTCCCTCCAGGATGCGAGTTCTTTGCCCTCCCCAGAGGGTCCCCCTGGTGAGACCCTGGAGACAGGGCAGCACCACCCACATGACTCCAGGCTATGGTTGGCTGCTCCAGCTCAGAACTTCAACACAGAAATCTTTTTTTTTTTTTTTTTAATATTTATTTTTTCAGTTCTTGGCTGACACAACATCTTTGTTTGTATGTGGTGCTGAGGATCGAACCCGGGCCGCACGCATGCCAGGCGAGCGCACTACCGCTTGAGCCACATCCCCAGCCCCAACACAGAAATCTTAACAGTAACAAGTTACTTGCTGTGAGCTCACACAGAGGCCTCTGGGATGGAGAAGCTTCTCTCTGGCTCAGCAAGCCCTCACTCTGCCCTGAAACTGGGCAGTTGTCTTTTTTTTTGTTACTGGGGATTGATCCCAGGGGCACTTTACCACTCTTGTAGCAGTTGTCACATCCCCAGCCCTTTTTTATTTATTATTATTATTTTGAGACAGGGCCTTACTAAGTTGCTGAGCTGGACTTGATCATGGAGATCCTCCTGCCTCAGCCTCCACAAAAGGGAGGTACTCCTGTGGGACTGGGCAGGTATCTTGTGGCAGCACACATGCTGGCACTGGGGCTGTGCAGGCTCAATCCCATGGCACAGTCTTTGGTGACAATGCTGGGCTCCAAGTCACAGGACTCACCTCTGTTGTCCACCCCATAAGTCCTGAGTATCCCCACATTCCCAGCTCCGGCTCAGTTCTACCCCAGGCTTTCCAGGAGCTCTGCTCCCTGGGTTTCTCTGAACAGCAGGAGAGTCCTCTCTGCCTACAAGGCCTCTGTGCAGCTCCCTGTGGCAGCTGTTAAACGCACTGGCCCCAGGGACATGGCCAGCCGCTCGGCCAGGAGGCTGTGAGAGCAACCACTGGGTACCCACATCACAGAGGTCTCCGTGGCGTGATGGCTGGCGTGATGGCAGGTGTGATGGCAGGTGTGATGGCAGGTGTGGGGTACGGGTGCCCCACATGATACCTTGGAGCTCCAGGGGCCTGGGGAACTTCATGGGAGTCACCCCACCCCTGCCCCCTCCACAGCTGGGAAACCAAAGACTAGTCTTGTACTCATCTCACGAGTTCGCGCGGCTTCTCCTGATGTCCCGTTCACCCAGTGGTGGGCAAAAAGCTGCCTGCTTAACCCCACTGACCCCCATTCCAACCCACCACAGTAACCCCCAAGTAGCACAGCATTTACTCTCAGTAAGGAGGAAGTCTCTGCTCCAAGATGCCCGACCATAGGGCTGGACGTATGAGACGTCCATCTCTTTCCCCTTGGCATCTGCCGGCCGGGCCAAGTTGCTCAGCTGCTATCTTCCAGGGAGGACTGGTCTGACCTCCTAAGCATCTACTCCTTAGCTTCTTCTCCTGCCAGCAATAACCACCCAACTCCTAGACTTCATTTTGGCGGAAGTGATCCCACTCCTAGCTCTAGGGACAGACACTGATTGGTTTGAGTCAATCGATAAATCTACTGACACAATCTAGGTCAGTGGAAGGGAGGAAACCCAGGACTTGTGCATGAGCTACCACAAGAAGAGACTGTAAGGTATGGCCTGGGGGTTATGTATGTAAGGGCTGGAACAGCTGCAGCTACTTCGCTGTCACAATGGGAGGTTCTAGAACGGACAGGAGCTGCTTTGAGGAGGAGCTGCTATTTGCAGAAACCAGAACCAAAAGCCAGAGACCTATCTACCTGGTCCCTAATGGTACCCTTTTGTTTGCTGAAGCCTGGGCTTTTTAAAAATACTGTGAGTCAACAGATCCCCTTGTCTGAATCTCTTTCATGTATCTAAGTCACAATCCCCAAACAGGCCCTGCCCAGTGGTGAGGGCCCCAGAGCACTCACCAGGTTGACAAAATCCTGGTAGCAGATCTGCCCGTCCGCATGGCTGTCGGCAAGGGCCAGGAGTACCTCCCTTTTGTGCGGGTCCAGCTTGGAGCTGTGGCTCTCTAGAAGGCTCCGGAACTTGCCTGTGCTGATGTAGCCTGTGTTCCCGGGGTCAAACTAGGGGAGAAGCATACAGCAGAGGGCTCAGCAGGACACCACCCCCTCCTGGGACTCACGTGGGGACTCAGATTCCCACAACCACTCACAGGCTCCTGTCACCAGCCCTCTGCCAGTGGAGGCCCAGGTGGTGTCCAGGATGTCCCTATGGCCCCCTTCAGGATCACCCAATCCAACCCTCTCAGAGGACAAGGAAACTGGGCTCCCCTCAGCCCAGCAGATGTTGGTGGAAGGCAGGAATGAAACGGCATTGAGTAGAGAAGAGAAGGAGCCGCTGGGCCTAGGGCAGGGAGGAGGGTGGGAGGAGGTGTCCCAGGGAAGACCTTCCTGGGGACAGGTGCAGGGTGGGGGGGCACAGGAAGCACAGCCTGGCAAGCCCTTCCCCACCTTGCTGCCAGCCCCTCCCAGGACCCACTCACACACCCACACCCGCAGGACTGGCACCCCCCCTCCAGAGGTGCTGGGCTCTGTAGTTTTTGCCTACAAACTACAGTGTGTTTAACATCAATCTCTTTTATCCTCTGCTGCTTTGCACACCTGGGTCCCTCCATCTAGGATTCCTGCCCTCCCTCATCTCCCTGGGAGGCTCAGACTCTCTTCCCAACTATTCCCATATCCTCTTCTCTGGAAGGCTCTCCTGGGGCACAGCCCGTCCTGGCTGCTCCCCTACACTCTGGACAGGCTCTGGGCCTCCCTCCGGCTCACACTGCTCTCTGACCACCTTCACCTCCTAGCCGGCCTGAGAATTCCCTAAAGGCTGGCATCACGACTTGTCCCAGGTACTTAGCACACAGAGCCTGTGCTTCGGGCACTCAATCAAGATTTGCCGGATGAACAGGCGGGGGATGTTCAAATGAACAGACAGGCGCTAATTTTCCAGGAAACACCTCTCGTGGATTCATTTAGAAAAAGCAGGATCATATTCATCTGTCCCAGAGACGCTCTTAACCTGTCTGCCCTTCCTTGCCCACACAGCCCACTGGATGCCAATCTCCACATGCTCCCTGCTAGGAAATGACACTCCACACTACTCCGTGTCTGTCATCTCTCCTGGGTGCTGAGGGTATTCCTGTTTGCAGAGGGCTTCTCCATAGGTCTCTGGGGGCATCCCTGAAGATGCTGCTGTGGGTTGCTTAGGCTTTAAAAGGCAATGGAGGGGGTGCTGGGGCTATAGCTCAGTTGGTAGAGTGCTTGCCTCACATGCACAAGGCCCTGGGTTCCATCCCCAGCACCACACACACACACAGAAAAGGCAATAGAGGGACTGAGCTGTAGCTCAGTGGTGGGGAGCTTGCCTACCATTCACAAGACCCTGGTAGGCAAGCCCCAATACTACAAAAAAAAATTAAAAATAAAAATAATAAAAGGCAACAGACATTGGGGATATATGTGCGTACAGGACAAGGGAACCTAAGAAGGCCAGAGCCACATTTCCCACGTCTCTGGATGAGGTGAAGGAAAGTGACTTTGGGGAAGCAGATTCTTTGTGCTGTATTTCTAGACAATCCAGAGCAACGGTCAGGAGTCATGGTCAGGAACTTCATAAAAGGCGGGGGCTCCAGAATTCTCACACTCCTACCTTAAACAGAGATATTTAAAGCAGAAAAGAGCCCCCAGACAGCAACAGTTCTGGCCTCCTTATCACTCAGAGGCAGAAAGTGAGCCTAGAGAAGGAACATGGCAATGGGTGCCAGCAACCCCTTCCATCCCTGGAAGCCACCTGTGCTAACTCCAATTATCATGGGAAAGCACTCGCCTGCCTCACCTGGTCCCATATGGGCCTCAATGCGGGAGGGCAGATGGGTGGCAGGGGTGGGGTACAGGTCCTGGGAGACCCCCAGTGGACACTGTAGGGCACAGTGGTCTGCCACACGGTGTGAAGCCTCTCTGGCCCGCAGCCGGGGAGGAAGCCCAATGGTTTTGCATCTTCTGGGAGCAGGGACACCAATCCCCTCCCAGGGGCCTCCTGGAAGGCCTGGGAGGGCTCTGGGGTAGGGGGCTGGGATCAGCACCAGACAAAGAGCCACCTGCTCTCCTCCTCAGCCTCCCCCTCCAGGGCTCCCTGCTGTTGTCCTAGTGACAGGGGCTGCCCTGTAGCTCCTCCACCCCCAGCCCCCACCCCGGCCTGCCCACCCTGCCCCAAGCACATTACAGGCTCCACACTGCGGAGAATGAGCTGGAATCGGGCCGAGCCTCCATTCTCTGCCAAAACTCCACCTTTCATGCCAGGGCCAGACAGGCCAGACAATGGGGGGTCACTGCTACCCTGATACTGAAGCCTCAGGGATTCCAGACACTGACTGAGGGGGAGGGAGAGGCAGGGATGGGGCCAGCTCCTGAGCTCCCTGAATGCACACAGGATATCTTTCAACCACATCCAACACCTGGGCAGATGAGGGCAAGGGCAGAGACGGGCAGGGGACATGGGGTCAGAGACAGAGCGAAGATGACAAAGAGAGAAAGAGAGTGAACCAGGGGGAGAGTGCATGCCCAGAAGGCAGGAGAGAGGTAGGTCCAGCACCCCAGAAGGAAGCAGGGAGCTTCTAAAGGAGCCTGCGCCCCTGCTGGGGGGCAGCAAGGGACATGGCAAAATCCTATTTTTGTCTTGGCCACTAGTGAGGGTTGGTATAACTCAGGGTAAACAGCTGGCGCCTCGGCTGCCCCATCTGTGACTGAGCTGAAGCAAATAGGGCTCAGCTTGCCAGGGTCCGGGGGCTGTGACACCAGCTTCACCTGCCTCATTCAAACAAGGGGACACCTCTCTGCCAGGAGGTGTGGCAGACCCTCTCTGGGCACGTCGCACCCGCTGGCCTCCTTCAGGCCTCTAAAGTGGGGGAGATCATACTAGCAGCATGGTTCTGAGCTTTCGGGAAACTAGTCCTGTAAACGTTAATAATGTGCCGAGGCTCCTGAGATGCCCCCCTCCCTCGAGTACTCTGTGCCCCGGATTTACCCGCATTGGCAGTGGGGCGCTCTGGGGATGAGGCTGGGGCTGGGTGGGTTCAAGGCAGCCTGGTGGTGTGGTCTGGGCAGCTGGAGGAACATGGGCTGTGAATGGCACGGGGGCCTCCTGAATAGGGCCTGAGATGGGTGAGGGGGCAAGTCCACATTCAACCGGAATGGAGGATGGGAGAGGCAAAGGGAGGAGAAAGGAAGGAGGCAAGAAGCTGGCCCTCCCACACCCCCCACCCACCTGCCTCGGCCTTGAAAAGACCTTCCCTTCCACAGGATTTTTAATCCCACCAGTGCCAAGCCCTCAGGCCCCTAATCCCCTAGGTCACTAGCTCTCCCCAGACTGAGGCCAGCCACACACACACACACACACACACACACACACACACACAACTCTCAGTCATCTCCCTTCTCCTACCCTGAGCCCCTTCCCGGGGCACTTAGCCCACCTAGGCTGGACAAATGGTCTACCCAGTTTTCTCTGTATTGCTGCCATCTGGGTTTACTTCCCCTCTTTGGGACCAGGGCTGGGAGGAGAGTCCCCGGAAGAAGACCCCACCCCAGCTGCTGTGCCGTTTTGGGCAGTTCATTCTGCCACACTGCCTCAGTGTCTCCATCAATCAAGTGGCAGGAGCTCTCCCTTCTCCAGGAAATGTAAAGGGTCCACATCTATCCCCGTGCATGTGAGATGCACACCATCAGTGATGGAAGACAGGGAAAGAGTCACAGCCCATACTGCACAGGGGGGCAGTGGATCCATTTTGAATCCTAGCGCAGTCAAGGGGCCAAGGGCAGGTTTGGGACCAGGATGAGGTGGCTCTACATGGCGGGTGGGATCATTTAGGGTCCTAGTGATACTGGAGAGAGGGACAACAGGTTAGGGACTCATAAATCATGGTTCAAAGACCTGGAAGGAACCTTGGTGATTTTCAAACTGCACTGCAAAGTTCTTAGAGGCTGTGGGGCTTCTGATGCACACAAGCAGCACGGAGGGGGACTGCTGAGCAGCCACCAGCTTCCTCAGGCCAAGCAGCTCTGCCTTGAGCCTGTGTATATACTGGCCTTCTACCTACTACCCACCCCAAGGACAACACAGTAAGAACTAAAATATTTGGAATGTTTGCTCCGCATCAGGTACCTGAGCTACCTCACTGAAATCTTAGGCCACTATCCATCTCGATTTACCTGGGACTGACATGGTTTATACCTATTCTCTCAGCATGATTATTAACAGTGTCTGGGGCTGGGGATGTTGCTCAGTTGGTAGAGTGCTTGCCTTGCATGCACAAGGCCCTGGGTTTAATCCCCAGCATTACAAAAAAAAAAAAAAAACAGCGTCCCCTTCATTTTCAAAGTGCCCCAACTAGGCTGATAAATTGTTTGGGGTGGGAGGGAGGATGAAGGCACCAAGCACTGAGTTGCTGAAGTTTGCACAGATGGTAACTGGTTCAGATAAACTCATATCAGACAGAAGGGCTCAAAGCCTGCTCTCTCTTCCATTAGTAGGATTTAGTGACTAAAAAGAGTTTGAAAGACTCTAGTTCCATCCTCTCATGTGTTCATCTAACACCTATTTACTAAGGATCAACTGTGGGCCAGGTACCCTTCATTCTATGGGAGGACTGGGAAAGAGTTACAGGGAAACAGGTGCTGCCGGGAGCCAAGGGAGTGAAAGAAACTACTCAAAGAGAGTTTCATCAGCAGTCAAGATGGACATGATCTGAGGTTCCTCCATTGGGTTTGCTGCCCCCCATCCCCACCCCCTGCTTTCCCTTGGTTTTCTGCATCGTGTTCAGCTTTATGAAATAGAGTCCCTGATGCAGGATTTTCCCAGTGTGTGTTTTGTGGAACTCCAGTCCAAGACAGTACACGAGACAAGGATTCTGTGGTCCTATAGTTTGGGAAACCCTCTTAGAAGGAAATGATGGGCAGAAGGCTGCATAGTGAAGAGGGCTCTACAAGGAAAAGTGGAGAAATCTGTCTGATTCTGTTCAGCTGGCATTTCCCAACCGACTTTGACCTTAGATCACAGTGTTTTTTCATAGTGACACTGTGTGAAATTCTCTCTAGGAAAAACGCATGCGTCCACAGTAGAATCATATTTCCCTTTCGGGTAACGCAGCCCCCTTGCTGGTGGTAAAAACCAACCCTTCCCCTCCACCTCATGAATGGCACAGCCTCTCAAGGCAGCTGACACTTTGCTGGAGTCCTCCAGCAAAGCTAGAAATCTGTGGGATGCAGGCCCAGCCAAAGGGTTGACTGGGGACACCAGGTCTCAGGAGAGCCTGAGAAATCAGTGACTGGCCTAATGGGGCCGCTGAGCTAAGCGCTCAGGGAACCAACTCCGCTGGAGCTGGGATTGCCTGCTCAGCACCCAGGACAGCAGCTCCGCTTCCCCCTCCCGGCTGCAGGCTAGCAAGCCTGGCCAAGGCTTCCGGCATTTCCTCAGCACCAACAGAGCGTAAGACAAAGAAGAGGGGAACCCATCTATTTCGTATCTATTATGTATGTGTGACTTGCACAAAATGCATTTCTAGGACAAGTACGTTTATGGTTCCTGTTGCCAGCACTTGAAGTCTCTCTCCTAGGAAGACCCTCCCTCTCCCACTTCTGTAGGGGCCCAGGACCTCACTGAGAGCTGTGAGCACTCACGAAGACCCCAAAGGCAGCCCCTGGGACCCACAAACCAGCTGCTACCCCATGAAGACCTCAGGGATCTGGAAGGTAGAACCTGGGATCTGAGACAGGTTCCCATCCCCATCTCCATCGTCTCCTTGCTGTCCACCAAGGCAGAGTGCATCTTGGGAAATGACCACAGCACAGGCGCACTGGAACTGGGGTAAGCGCAGGCAGCTGCCCTCCCCATGGTCTGGGGGGACCCCAGCTCACCTGCTGGCTCCTTGCATCATTACAAAGCTTCTGAGCAGAGCAGAATTAACGAGGCTGCTCAAGGGTTTATGGCTCAACAGAGCTGTCCCCACCCAACAGCCAGAGCCCACCAGGGAACTCTGATGCATTCATGGATATTTACAACCCCATAAATTAGGTCTTGGCTGCAGCTGCCGAGGTCAGGAGGTGAGGTGATGGAAGAAGGCGCTTTCTCTTTCAGTTTTCCTTCCTTGCAAATGTGGATGCTAATTTGCCCCATAGAGAAAACCACTGTGTGCCCTTCCCTTGACCTCTTTCCCCTGACTCTTCAAAATACTCCCTTTCACAATTCTTCTGTTGTTGCTATTCTCCCACCAACCCCAGATTAAGTGTAACTAGTCCCATTTAACGGATAAGGAAACCGAGATCTTGGAGACATGGAGATAACCAACCTGAACGATCACAGCATTCCAAATGAGGACAGTGGGCACCTCCAGCTAGCTCCAAGACGGTGAGGCAGGGATTTCCAGAGACCTTGAGCCTCCATGGGAGGGGAAGGGAACTGCTCCTAAAACCAGGTTCTGACCCTCATGTCTTCCAGCCTCCCCAGATGGAGGCAGTAGGGGCCTGGTGCTCCCTGTTCCCCTGGGGTTTGGCCAGACCATTCCCTCGCCAGCTGGAGAAGCTGCAGTGATTCCAGGATTCCCAGTTGTATTATTTCTGTTCTTTTAGCTGTCGTCACTCTGGGGACAGCTCAGGACTCACAAGAGACTTCTCCTGAAAGCCCCAGGCCAGGCTCCTGAGCATCTGTAGGTCACAGAGCTGAATCCTAGGGACTGGGGCTGGCAGGGTCATTAAGGTGCCAGACACTATTCCCTCAGCAGAGAAGGGGGCATCCTGGTCTGAATGGAGGCTGAGTGTCTGGACAGTCAGCTTGTCTAGAAAACCACCTAGCTCTCCTGACACCTGCGCAGCGAGCAGAAGAGGAGACCCCAGATCTTCCCTGGAATGCAAGAAGATGGGGTGGATAGTGGGGGGTGGAGGTGAGACTTTCTACCAGATCCCAGCCCCCCCCCCCCCCCCCCCAGAATATACCTCAGAAGCCCCTGCTCCTCCCTGCTCAGCACCACCCCCAGGGCCTCTCAGGCAGACAGCCCTGGATCCCCTGCCTTTGCTATGTCACAGGCTCTGAGGGGGCGTTGGGGGCTGTGACTCAGAGGCAGGCCCCTTGGGTACCAGGAGCAGGCATAGTGCCCAGGCTGACTCATCTGGCCCAGTCTGTCGGGGTCACCTGGGGACTGAAACTACATCAAGACCATAAAGCCAGGAGTCTGGAAGGAGCAGCAGACAGGGAGCAGCAGGAGTGGGTGGGAGCAGAGGGGGTCTGTCATCTGCCCCATGTCTCCCCTTTAGCCCAAGTTCTTATCCCTTGCTGATTCTCCTGGAAGCCACCAAAGTGTCTCAGAACAGAGATTGAGAGATCCGGCAGAAGGAGGAGAGCAGGAAGCAGACCAGGAGAAGATGGGAAGGATAAAGGGGCACCAAACTGCCCTTTCACTTCCTACAGCCCTTCTACCACATTTCAGAAGCCTCTCAGAGGACTTGGGGACAAACACACACACCTGCTACAGAGGCTTCTCATTTGTTCTGTGCCTTTGGGTAGGACCCATCCCTACAGGCCTTAGTTTCTTTCTCTGTAAAGACAGGACAATACTTCTCTTGGGGCTGCTAAGTAAAAATGAGATGACAGACATGTGCAGACAGTAGACACTAGGTGTTTGCTCTCTCAGAAGAAACTTTACCCAGAGAGACCTGTACTTTGTTTAAAAACAAACAAGCAAAAAAACCCACCCAGGGAAAGAGGCTGAGGGCTAACTCTAGCTGTTCATAGCTCAAGACACACTGGATTCATTTCCCTTTAACAGGACAGCGCCCTGGGCCCAATGTCACCACCAGTCACCAACGAAAGTCCAGCCAGAATTGCCAGACGGAAATGCCAGGCAGAGAGGAGGCTGGTCTAGCCCACTAGGTGGCCAGACATCTGCCTCTTCATCTCTACCAGGCAGGCAGTCAAGCCAGGTGACCAGAGAGGAGCACTTGGGCATCAGCACTTCCCAGGTACCCTTTGTCCAAAACCTTCTCATCTTTCTTTCTGGAAAGTTCAGTGAAGAGTGTGGTTTCCCAGTTTCTACCCTAAAAAAGGCAACTTGATGGGGAGAAAGGAACCCAGACTGGCTATCCAGACACTGATTCAAGACCAAAGTCAGGGGCTGGGGTTGTGGCTCAGTGGGAGAACACTTGCCTAGCATGTGTAAGGCACTGGGTTCAATTCCCAGCACCGCATATAAATAAACTAATTAAATAACAGACCACTGACAACTAAAAGAATGTTAAAACAAACAAACAAACAAAAAGACCAAAGTCAGAGCTTATTTTGAAAACAGTGTTCATTTCTTTAAATTCCAGTAATATACAACAGTATTTATCGGGTGCTCACTGCCCACTGTGCCAGGTACCACACACACCACCCTGTCCTCACAATGCTGAGAGGCAAGTATTATTCTAGGAAGTTTATGGATGAGAAATCTGAGGCTTGGAGAGGTTGCCTGGCTTGCCCATTGTCACACAGCTAATGAGAGAATGAGGATTTGGCCTAGACATGTGTCCCCTACCTGCCTTAGTCACCACTCAGGGCATGCAAGCAAATGGGAGTCTGCAGGGCCTGGTGGCAAGAACACAGACGCTATGGCATTATTATAGAAAGTGACCTCACAGGGTCACTGACCTCTCTTTCCTCATTTGCAAAACAAGCAGACTGGACAAGATGCTTCCACTGACCTTCTAAGAACCTGTAGTCCTTGAGGAGGTAGCGGCAGCCACATGGTGGCAGGGGTGGTGGGGAGAGGCATGCTGGGGCACATGGATGTGGTAGGCCCATGGTTAGGGCTTGCTCCTGGACTAGATATTCTGACCCAAGAGAGCACATGCAGGGCTGTAATTTGACCTGCCATTTGTGCAAACTTACATGTGCATGGGTGACAGGCAGGCAGGCAGGCAGTGTGTGATCTGGGATCCCTTGTCTCTGCTGCTCAGCTGCCATCAAATGCATTTTTTTGTGAGTGGTCAGGGATAAAAAGGTTAACTCCAGCTGATTGATGGGGTCACTGAAGCAGGGGCAGGGCAGGGAATCTGGCTTTGTGGTGGAGGTGAGTCCACAGCCACAAGAGTCCCAGAGGCCACTTGGTAAGGGGTTGGGGGTACAGAGTGCAAAGGGAGGCTCCAGTTAAATCCAAGGCTTTGTCCCCCTCTGGGAACTGTTCTGATGGTTAATCGTGTGTTCCGGGAACCATGGCCAATGCTGCTGTCTCTGGGGCAGTGTTTTCTCTGTGCTCCTCACTAATCCACTCAGCAGTCTCATCTGAACCTCTTCTCAGTTCCCAGAACCCCTTAAGCCAGCTTGCAGGAGGACTACAAATGAGATGGGCATTGGGTCAGGCGAGGGGAAGACCCCCAGGCTAGGAGGAATGGGGCTGGGCAGAGGAGACTCTGGAAGAAAGAAAGGAGAAAAATCCTCTGGGCTTAGAAGTGGCTCTCTCAAGGAACCCAGATCTCAAAAGTGATCCTTGTGTTTCCTCCCAGCAAATTTTGATTCCTAGTCAAGACCCATCTGTCAAATGTCCACTAGGAATCAGATAATGCAAAAGGCGATTCCACTTTCACTTAATTCTCACAGTCATCCTGGAGTTAAGGATCATTGTCCCCATTTCATATAGAAGAAAATAGAGGCACAGAGAGTTAATATAATTGTCCTCAGTGACAAGCCAGTAAGACTTAAACTCAGGTCTGGCCACCTCCAAATATGAGGTTCAGCCCCATGAAGCCCATCTAAGCTGCCCCATGCTCTGTTTGTAGCATTTGTTTAGAAGTTTGGTGAGATAGTCATACTTGTCTACTTCCCATCTGAGAGACTGACAAAATTGGGGTTTCTTTATATTTATGGGGGGTCTGGGAAATGCATGTTCCCAGAGAAAGAGGAGACAAAATCAAGTGATGACCAATTCTTTCTACTCCCTTTTGCTCTTCTGAACTCAAATTGTGCCATTGTGCCTTGTTGACTTAACAGAACTCTGCTCCAAACCCCTTTTCTCATAAAACATTCAAAGATCTTGGAGGCATTTTTTTTTTAAGGATGAACCTGCAAATGGCTCTTTCAACCCAGGAAACCTTGTATGGGTTAACTGGGCTCCAGTCCCACATTTGCTACTGACCTACTCTTTGACCTTGGATCAAATATTTGACCTTAGATCAAACCTCTCTAGGATTCAGGAAGGGACTGAGAACATAATCTGAAAAAAAAGGAGCTTTTCAGGAACAAATATAAAGCAGTAACTAAAGGGCATATTATCTGTGCAAAATTATAAATATCAGTGGCATAGATCAGAAATCAGAAAGGAACCCAACCACATATAAAATTTGCCAAACGAAACTACATTTCAAACAATAGATAAAGAAAGGGTTTCTTTTTTCTTTTTTTTAAATATTTATTTTTTAGTTGTAGTTGGACACAATACCTTTATTTTATTTATTTATTTTTATGTGGTGCTGAGGATCAAACCAAGGGCCTCGCATGTACTTAAGCAAACCCTCTACCACTAAGCCACAGCTCCAGCCCCCAAGAAAGGGTTTCTTAATAAGCAATACTGGTGAAACTGGATAGGAGTAATATCCAGGTGGAGTAAAGGGATATATGATTTTTTTTTTTAATCATAAAAAGTAGTAGGAAACAAAAGGGCATCCTTATGAGATCCAGAGAGGGATGCAAACTGTCTTGGGTCTAAAGCAATGGAAGGAAGAGTGGAAGAGAAGCCCCACTGATTCAACAGTAAAAAAATAAGATTTTTTTTACAACGATATTGTACTATCACAACCAACAGATTCATATTTATGGTAACGTTAAAAATCTATTTAAATATTTAGAAAACCATCAAGATCCCAAAGAAAAGAAAAGATATTTCCCTCAAGGAAAAATCTGAGTAGAAAACGAAAACATGGAACATCTGGGAGTTGAACTGTAACCCTCAGATTTCCTGCCTGGGGTGACTTCTGCAGCCCAAGGGGAAGCAGAAGGGGGCTGTCAAGGGATGGCATGGATTGGCTATGCTACATCCCCACCTGAGCAGACCAGATAAACGCCAGAACAACAGGGACCCAAGGACAGGGGTCACCTACTTTTTTCACCTCCAATACCCACAAAAGGCATCCTGAACATTTGGTTGAAGGGAGACCCCCATGGGACCAACAAGGCCAACATCATGGGGTCCTGTTAGCTTCATGCTGTGTCAAGGAGTTTCCACATGCTGAAGAACCACACAGCTTGGAGGAATTGGTTCAATTCCATTTCTGACACAGAGCCCAACAGACCCCAGTTTGAAACTGGGTGACCACTGGTATCCCATTGATCCAAGAAGGGGAGGAAGGATGTGCCTGACTAGACTGACCTCCCCTGCCACTGACCTCTAGAAAGTGAATTCTGGAGGCAGGGACTCATGATAGGTGGCATGTCCCATTCACCACAATTTGACCTACCAAGACTGTCCACTTGGTAGGAAATGATGGGGAGGCTGCCTCAACCCCCACCCTCTTCCCCAAGTGTGCCAGGTGCACCAGTGTCCCAGAGGAAGAGGCAGGAAGGAGAAACTCTAACAGCTTTCTGAACAACCTGAGACCAAATATCCACTGGAAAGGCTTCATCCCTGCTCCTTGTTGAGCCCTGTCAGGGGAACAGTCAAAAGATAGCTAATAGCACGGGGGCAATGAATGCACATGGACTGGACATCTGCCAGAGGTCAAAGTCATGCTTAGGAGCAGCTCTCCTTAAACACAAAGCACCAACAGGAAGGAAGAAACCGGCTTCTGATGCCTCAGGAGGGATGGAGAGTAGGCATCATGTGGAAATTATTATGAGATAAAACTGTCCAAAGTTTTGGTAGTTTCTTTCCTAGAATTAACTTTGTCCAGAAATGATTTCTAGGTGGGCTTCTCCAGAAGCAGGGGGATGTTCTTGGTGATATTCAGGACCTCCCTCCTGAAAATGAAATATTGGGTACACATTCTCTCTGCTCCCTGGAGTCCCAAATGCTTCCCACTAAAAATTCTCCTCCATTCATCCAAATGGTTTGTTTTTAAATGTACACACACACCCATAGGAACTGGCAAAGGAAATTAATCAAAAAATGTGAAAGACACAGAGAAAAAAAAAACAACATGATACACTTTGTTCTAGGTTCTGATTCTAAATCTGGCAGGAGGTGTGAAGGGCTGGCAGCTTGGTGGTAGCCATAGCAGTGGCAGCAGTGGGCTCCCTCCTGCCTTGGGCTTGGGGTGCCAGGCCAGCAGCTGCTATACCCTTAGGAACCAGAGGGAGAGTGGGTAGCACTCAGGAGCCCAGGGAGAGATGCTCTATCCTGTAAGGACAGCAGCTGGTGGATGCACTGCAGCAGAGCCTTATGGGTAATGTAAACGATAACCCCAAATCCTCAGTCCAGGCTCACCAAGTCCTTCACCTGGAAATTCCATGGCTTCAGTCCCACTTGGGCATCTGTGTTTAGCTGGCTCTTCAAATTATACCAAAGTTGTCATTTTTGCCAACCCTCCTCCCCCATCCCCCCTTTTCCCTTTCCTCCTAGCTTCTGAATCTCAGGTAATGTGGACCCTCCTCAGCTCTGCAGGTCTATTAAGATCTTTCTGTTCTCCTATCACATGTCCCTCTCTCTGTCCATGCTCATTGTTATCTTCCAAGTTGTATTATTACTTGGATAAATGTCTCCCAAAAGTCCATATATTAAGGGCTTGGTCCCCAGCTTGGAGCTATTAGGAGGTCAGGCCTAGTGGGAGGTCTTTAGGTCATTGGGGGTGTGTCCTCAAAGGACCCCCCTCCCTTTGCTCTTTGGCCATGAAGTGAGTGGCTTTTGCTTCACCAGAATGTGCTGCTCTAGGCCCAAAAGCAGTGGGGTCAACCAATCATCAACAGGAACCTCCAAAACTATAGGCAAATTAAGCCTTTCCTCTTTGTAAGTTGACGATCTCAGGTATTTATTGCAGCATTGGAAAGCTGACTAACACAAGTGAGTCTGTTCTTGGCAGCAGGTCCCTGACCAGCTTCTCATTCCTGCAATACACCTCACCTATCTCACTACTACACAGGATCTTTCCAAACACAGCCTGGATCCTGAAACAACCCTGCTTAAAAACTTTGAAACACTTCCCTTCCCCACAATAAAGGTCTGGTTCAAGCTGTTGTTTCAGCCTTATCTCCCTCTCTAACCCAGCATATCTCCTCTGGCCCAAACAGACTCATCTCTTCAAGTTGTGTAACTTAACATCTATGACACTGTCATCTCATCCTCAGACCGCAGCGCTCACTACCCCCCATCACTAGGACATCTCTCTCCTACAGACCACGAGGGGAAAGCAAATGCACAACAGCACCTGAGTACCAAGCAAAGAAAAGAACCACTTCCTTGTTGAAGGTCAAATGTCCATTTCCCGGCTCCAAAGCCAATACTAGGCACTCCCCACTCCATTCCTGGCATCTAGACTCTAGGCATTGCAAATGATAACAAACTAATTTCCATTTGTAACCTCCAGTACTCCCTCATCATTATTGCAGAATTAAAGAAATAAAATTCGCCTTCAAAAGAGCTCATATGGTGAGGCACTCCCCAAGGATGGCAGAGATTTGACTTCATGGTGTCCATGGACCTTTGATGACGGAAGTAGAAAGAAAGCCTGATGGTTAACTCTAGCCCTTCCCCCACCTCCCCAGCCTCCTACTGCAAGTCCCTTGATTACAGAAAACTTCCCAGGCATTCAACACATGTTGTATTGTAGAAACAATCCGGTTTCTACATGGTATGAATCCAGCTCTGGTGCAGTGGGAATTGGGAGGAAGAGAGGGAGGGATTCTCTTAAGAGAGCCGGTGGTTTCCTCCTGATACCTGGAGAGCAGTGTTGCCCAGCCCCAAATGCACTAGGCCACACCTCCACCCGACGTCACCACCTCAGAAGCACAGAGCTAGGGAAGCCCACGCAAAGCAGGGAGAGGGAGACTGATTTCAGAGAGGGCTGGAAGGAAGGGGGGGGGTATTTAACTGCTCACATACCTGATCAAACAGGACTTTCCAGTGCTGGCAGAGAGGGAGGCCATGCAGGAGAGGAGGAAGAGAAAGAAAGAAAGACACACTTATCACCAAGGTCTCTGTAGCCTCCTGATGTTTCTGACCTAGCCTCCCAGCTACTGCCCAGGAGTCATAATTAGGCTCAGGGACTGGCCACAAGAATCCGGGGAAAACCTGCTTAACTGTTCCCAAGTGAACAAATAGAGGGAAGTCACAGTAGCGGGTGGGGATGGGGGCAGCAAGGTGGGTGTCTCAGGTATGGGACAGTCACGTGGAGATATGAGTAGAACAAGGATGATTCTCAAAAATTACCAAATAAAGGCATACATTTCTGATCAAGGGCCTCTGATAACTTCTGCCTAAAGTTTATGTCCATATCTACTCCCACGCCTCTGAATGCATGCCCAGGTGCAATTCCCTCAGTCCCTGCTGGGGCCAAGAGCCCTGCTAAGGAGAAAGGACTCCTGCATAAACATTAACATTTTGCCTGCAGGATTTTGGGTTGGGGGGAGGGCGGTTTCCCAATGTGCTGAAACTCACCCATTCTCTTCCAAGGTTCAGTCTTAAACTGTGGGTACACGAGATTCTACCACGGGTTTGGCGCCCAAAGGAAGTGATAGATTTAACCATAGAAGCCTGAGACATGTTAAACTCCCCGCCCCATTCAGATTTTCTGGTTTTGGTTTTGTAGGTTGGGGGCCTGGTTTCACTTCCATCTTTCCTCCCTGAGGGAGGGATGGGGCCGAGCAGGGTGTCTGCCCAATTTTTCATTCCTATTTGTAGGTTAACCCCGGGAGGCAGAAGCTTAAGCAACTCCAGTTCCCAGGGCTTCCCAGCGCTGGATCTGCGGTCGGCGTGATGGAGACCCGAACAGCAGATGGCAGGGAAGATCTTTGGGGTAGCCCCTCCCTGGTCTCGCCCAGGGGACTGTCCCTAGCTCCGACGTGATCTCAGACTCTTGAGCTCCCTTCTAGGAGCAAAACCGCTTTCAGCACTCCTTCTTTCCCTGCTCTGGCGGGGTTTATGGACAGGGGGCAGTTTGAATTTCAAACAGTGTTGCGACAAGGCAGGTGTCCGGGAGGGAGCTAATCAGGAAGAAGAGGCTCGCCAGACCTGTGTGCGTTGCGGGAGACAGGGGATTCTGCGGCGCCCGTTCTTCCCAGGGCTCAGAGTCCGCAGGTCGCGAAAGAGAGGGGAGGGGGAGTCACTGCTGTGACGCGGCCGCCTCTGCAGGAAAACGCCGTGTCCCGGGCACTGCACCAGCCGCGGGGAGGGGGCTCCCGCGGCCGGCAGGTCCCTGGCGCAGCGGCCAGGGCTGTGTCCCGCAAGGAAGCCGCGGGAGCCCGAGCAGGGGCTGGGGTGGCGCGCGTGTGCACCTAGGGGAGACCGTTCCCTCCGCCCCCTCAGGTTCTTGGGGACCCGGCCAATCGGGGCGCTCCGGCATCACCTTGAGACCTTCAAGTTGCCCCGCGGGGGTGAGACGGAGACTGTACTCTCCCTGGCGCCCCCCAGAAAGTTTGCCCGGGCGGAGGAGGGGGTACTTACATCCTCCGGCGCCGCGGGCAGCCTCTCATTGGCTTCAGGTTCCAGCTCCTCGATGCGCTCCGCCTCGGCGCAGGCGGCCACTGCGGGGCCGGGGCTAGGATGCTCGCCCATGGCCGAGGTGGGGTCCAGGGGCGGCCGGCTGTTGCAGCGCTCGTCCCGGGGCGCCGGGCTAACTTTGCGCCGCGCCCGCCGCGCTGCTCCCGGGGCTCAGAGCGCGCCGCGCCGCCTCCGCGCCAGCCCCGCAGCCCGCGCCCGCCCCCATGGCCCTGGCCCCAAGCCGCCGCCGCCGCCGCCGCCGCTTACCGGCGACCCTGGGATGCCCGGCCCCCAGCCACCAAACTTCTCCGCGCTCGCCACCCCGCCGACCTCCGCCTCCGCCACGGCCCTGCGCCCGGCTCCGAGGCGAGGGCGCCCTTGGGCCAGCCCCGGCCCCGCCGCTCCCCGCACTCCCTTCCCGCTCTGCGCGGCCCCCGCTCTGCGCCGGAGTCTCCTCCTCTCCGCGGACTCCTCGGGGGCGGCGCGCGGGCGGGGGCGGGGCGGCGCGGCGCTCGGGGCTCGCGGCCCCCGCCCCCCAGCCGAGCCCGGACGCCACCGCCCGCGCCGTGGCGGTCAGAGCTGCGCGGCCCCGGGAGGAGGGAGAGCTGCAACGGTGTTGGCGGGGAAGTGGCTGCATCGTCCAGGGTGGGGATGGGGACTGCGCTCTCCCCTGCCCCGTGAACAGCAGCCTTCTCTTGGAGCCGGGGTTCATCTCCCTCACCCGGTTAATGATAATTTGGAGGCAACAGATATGTGACGGAGGTAGAAGAGAGATTTACACTAAGGTGGCAACGTCAGGGTTAACAAGGAATGAATTGGGGGAGGGATGCCCCCTCAACTACCTCTGTTCATGAGGGTCCCAGATGCTGGGAGGTCCCTCCCGGGACGCCTATGGATGGGAGTTGTCAGATAAGAGAGGCCCCGAGACTTCAAACCCTAAACCTTGAACTCCCTACCTCAGAACTACATGACTGCCCAGACTTCGTTTAACCACATTGAGCCCAGGGAAGGAAGAAAAGAAACTAAAAAGCAGGAATGAAGTTAGCAAGAGTAAAAGATCTTTTAAGTGGGGAGGACCTGGGGCTGTTTCCCTATGGGAAAGAGCCCCCAAGAAGATCGTATCCCCTAAGCAGAGGCTCTGTCTGTAACTGGTGGCAGTGGCCAGCTGGAACAGGTGCCCAGCTCTCCCTGGAAGACTCAAGGGCTCTTTCCTGATGATATCTCCCAGTAGAAGCGAGACTGCACCAAGTCTGTGCCCTTCCAAGCCTCTTCCAACTACCCACTCACTCACTGGCCTTTGCCCCTCTGCCTTCATCTCGGAAACTGAGGCTCTGCAAGTTGCAATTAATGCTCTCATCTTCATAAGGCAAACCCATAACCCCAGTCCCAGGATCCCACCTGTGACCAGCTCATCCAGCAATGACTGCTCCCCTTAAAACGCAAAGAAGGAAATGAACTCCTTTCTAATTAGGTGAGTTTGCTACAGACACCAATTTTCATCTCAGTTTCAGAAAGTGTGATCATTTCAACTATTTTTGTTTCTCACCACCCTCCCCCAATCTCTACTCTACTAACAAGTCAAGATCCTGCCAAGATTTCCTTGTAAATAAAACTGTCTGCATGGAGTGTGATTTTGAAAACAGCCTTCAGGGGACAGAAGAGGAGCTGGCTTCTTTGTGGAAAGAAGCCCAGAAGGATAAGCATCTACTAGGGACCCTGAGGTCAGTGTCCCTGCCTCTCTCACTCCATGCTGTCATTTGCATGACTTGGGTGCTGACTCTGTTACACTCAGATCTTTGGGGCCTGGAGAAGTGAGCCAGGAAGCCTGGTTCCAGGGGAACTTGCAGGAGAGGACACACAGAGGAGTTGGCTACTCCGCTAAGATAACCCAGAAACCCTGAAGTATTGACTCCAGCTGCTCCTTGAATTCTGTCTCTTCTCCAGCCCAGGGACATCTCTCATTAACATATCCAACCCTGCCATTCCCTCAGGTGCAAGGAACCTTAGCAGTCTCAGTTAAACTCCTGAACATTTATTGAGTTTCTACTAAGTACTAGTGATAGAGCTTTAGGAGTAAGAGATAAATAAGACCCAGACCCTGTCCACCAGAAATGGTTTAATTCAGGACAACAGTCATGCTCAATACCAGGATAAGTCCTGGATTCCAGGGGAATCCAGAGGATACAGAAGCCAAAGGGGAAGGTTCATGTGGATCCAGGAAATCTTCTCAAAGGATATGCCCCCCAGATCTAGGCAATGTGTGGGAAGGTGAAGAGGAGGCATCCAGGCAGAAGCAACAGCATGAGCAAAGGGTTGGAATGAGAGATGGCATGCCATAGGAGGGGAACTGCAAGCCATTTGTCCTGGTTTAAAATAAGACCAAGATGTTCAATGTAAAGAGTCAGCCTGGAGGGAGAGGGTTGTGAAGGGCTGTGAGTTTCCTGAGAAAAGCCCTTCACCCTAAGGGCAACCGGGAGTCACTGAAGGATTATGAATATGAGAGTAACATTTTAAAATGTCCCTCCTGGTGGAGTGCAGGTGGTGCTCAGCTGTACTCCCAGCTACTTGGGAGGCTGAGGCAGGAGCATGGTTTTGAGCCCAGTAGTTAGAGGCCAGCCTGAGCAAAAGAGCAAGACCCTGTTTCAAAAAATAAAAGACCCCCCTCTAGCTGTAGTTCAATAAGAAGTTTGATCTAAGCATGGGGACAGGAGTAGTACCATCCACTGCAGGGTCATAAGATCAGCAGCGGTTAGATGAAAGGGCAAAGTAAGGATCTGAGAGGTATTCAGAGGGGTATCTTGTTCCTCCTTCTCTCCCCTGAAGCAGTTGTCTCCTACTGGCAGTATTCCCAAAAGTCTCCTAAGAAAGAATTTCAGCCTTTCACCAGATTTCTCCCTTCAGCAGATCTCTTTCTTCTCCCTGACTCCGGCTTGAAGGAGAATAACCATCTGGACTTGGAGATTATTGGGATGAATTGCGATGCCCAACAATCTCTCACCTGATGTCCTTAACATTGCTTCAGCCACACCAGCTTCATCTCAGTCCCAGGGGACTCTGCAATCAGGTACAGCCAGCTCCCCAGCAGACAATGGGACATGGGGTCTGGGACCCAAGACCTAGTAACCTCCAAGGGATGGGAGTGGCCATGGAGTATCTTAGACTGCTAGCTTTTATCCTATTCTAGCCTAACACAGCTGAAGGACTGGGACCTTCTGCTCAAGGGGAAGGAATGGTCATGGTGTCTCACTTTCACTCAAGACCTGCCATGGGCTAGGCATTAATAGATGCCAGGGGATGTGCTACACACACCTGCCCTGGCAGGACTCTTGGGGTGTAGGGAGAGATGACAGCAAACAAGGCATATACCCTGCTCTTCATTTTGTCAGCAGTCCACACCCAGGAACTCTTTTAAAAGTTCCCAGCTCACGGTTTGGAGGTTTCAGTCCATGATCCATGCTGTGGTGAGGCAGCACAACATGGCAGGAGGATGTAGCCGATCAAAACTGGTTTACCTTGTGACCGGGAAGAAAAAGAAAGGAAGAGGAAAAGAGTGCAGTTCCACAATCCCCTTCTAGGGCAAATCCCCAGAGACCTAAAGATCTCCCACTAGGCCTCAGCCCTTAAAGATCCCACACTTCCCAAGAGCACCATCCTGGGAATCAAGGCTGTAATCCATAGGCCTCTTCAACATCCGGACTCTTACATTGGGAAAGAGGGGTTCAGAAGAGCTGTTGAGATGAACCTCGAAAGACAGGGGCAGCTTTGGGGTGGGGAATGTGGAAGGGTTTCTGGGTAGAGGGAACCACTGTAGCAGAGATCGGAAAGCTGTTGATCATGTGGGGAACCATGAAGTGGCTGGGCACAAAGTAAGCGTGGCCAGGCAGATGGGGAAGACGTGGCGGACGTCCTTGTGGGCCAGTCTGAGGAGGCTGGGGAAGCAGGGATGGCTTCTAAATAGAGTAGCATTTTAGGAAGATGAAGCTGGCAGCAGCCCACAGTGCCATGCAATGACATACTGTGAGTGTCCATGGTTGGCCAGGGTCTGGCAAAGGTGCTGGGAACCCAAGCCCTGGCCTCCTGGGAGAAAGTTAGATAACCCTCTAATTACAGCCCAGTGGGATAACGGGGGAAGGCAGTGGAGAGGGAATGCACCCTCCGATGATGTTCAGGGAGCAGCTGATGTTCTGAACCTGGGAGCTAACAATGCAGCTGCCCTTGAGAAGCCAGGAGGATGTGTTAGGCGCGGGAAGAGGAGGGGTGAGGGGAGCCAGCAGTTTGTTTGTGGATACCTTAAGCTAATGAGAAGCCAGGGAAGGAACATTAAAAGCTGTAATTATCGCTCAAAGTAAATGGAGGTGCCTAGAAAGGCGGGGTGGTGGATCAACAGGGGTGACTTTTCATCAGAACCTCCTCTGCTGGGTCTCTTCTTCAATGGTTTCCCACTCTCCCATTTCCCCTAGCCAGGCCCACACCCTCTGCAGCTCCTTCTCTCTCTAAAGTAAACCTAAGCTGACCCTCTCCCCACCTGTAGCTCCCATCTTCTGAGAAACTGGCAAACCAGCCCTGAGCTGCCGCTGTTTGCCTGCCGGAGATGAAGACATAAGTTATTTTTGACTGAGATCCAAGCCTCGGCCCCGAATTCTTTTGTCTTCCAGGAATCCCCCAGTCATGTTTGAAGTCTGCAAGTCCAAACAGCAGACAGAGCTCAGGGAGGAGACCGCCACGTGGAATCTACCCACCCTCCATCCCCATCTCCAGCCTTCTTCCGTGGTTGCCCGCTGTCTGCCAGATCAAACAGAACAAGGTGGCTAAGCGGATTTTTTTCCCCTTTCCTTTCGTCTCTTTCTTTCACTCCAATTTTCTGAGTTACTTAAATCATTACTGAAAGATGTCCAGGTTCACAGACACCATACCCTTTCAAAGAGAGGTGTGGGCACTTAAAAGCTGAGCTCAGAAAAGCACAGAGGAAACTTTCCCAGTCCTAAGATGTAGCCAATCACACCTTCAGGAAACTCTGATGCTTTACTTCTTCAGGTCTTACCTTCCTTCCCAGCCACCTCAGTGGGGCTTGACTGGTCCCCAGGGATCCATTCCTGGATCCTCCTTGGATCTGCAGTATTGCTGTATAACTTTTGATTATGCAATAGAAGATCCTTGTCTGTTCAGTGAACATCCCGTCCCATCTTGTGCATCTCTCTGGTGAATGCTTTCTCTCCCATCAAGCCTTTCCTCAACTCTCCAACCCAGATGGACCCCTCCTTCCTCTGAATCACTTTTTTTCTTTTGACCTTGCATTACATTATCCAAATTTTATCTTCTTGATACCGGAATGTGCATTCTTTGAAGGGGAGGATGATGGCTCATTCAATTTTGCATCCATCACAGTGCACAACACTGCTTGCTGTGGAAGCCAAACAAATGTCTATTTAATGAAAAACAGAGCATGCCTCTCTTGATATGACATGAAGTCTAATTACATAGTTATTACTCTCAAGCCCCCAACAAAAGGCAAGTTTTATGTTATGGAGAAAAGATGGTTCTGCATAATAATAACGGTACACTTGCATGCTGTTGCATTTATTTCAAATACTTCCATGTTTGTCATTTCATTTCATCCTCAAAAAGGCCCTCAGAATGGATACACTGCTTCCATTATATATCGGGGTTGGAGGGAGACTAAAATTCCTGGGTCCAGAGGAAGTTTGATCTCCATTCTTCTCACCAAATTCTTATTTTAAGGGTGAACCCCCACTCCACTAGAGAGGTACTCTGCCATTGGCCCTGACCACTTCCTGCAAAGACTTCCCCCAAGGCAAGGGGATGGGGCTAAATCAAAGATCCCAAACAGGGCTGGTCCTGCTTTAGGCTTGCATGTATCAGAAATGCTGGGAGCTGCCCCTGGCTTTGGGGCAAAAACTAAGACCCATCTATTTATCTACTTTGTTTCTGTTTTTTTTTTTTTTTTTTTTAAATCAGAGACAGAATCTTATTATATTGCCCAGATGGGCCTCAAGCTCACAATCCTCCTGCCTCAGCTTCTCAGATAGCTGGGATTACACATGTGTGCCCCTGTACCCAGCTGCTTTATTTTTCTTAGGTGTTGTGGGTAGTGTTCCTAGAAGAGGGGTTGGCTTGCTTTCATTTGCTGCTGCACAAAGCCAGGCATCAATATGTCCAATAGACTTTGTAGAGGGAAAGACCCAGCAAGAATCTGAGAGGACCAAGTGTAGTTAGGTCAACCTTTACATTAGAATGTACGGTTCATAAGAGGAAGGGCTTGGCTTGCTTGTTCACAGGAGTGTCTTTGATTCCTAGAGTGATTCCTGTCACCTAGAAAGTCCCCCAAAGGTTCAATGAATGAGCCTATCCTGCTAATACTTCTCCAGGCCCAAGGAAGGCCTTCCAGAGGTCATCATCCCTGAGAAGTCTCCTCAGTGTATCCAACCCAGCTCCTGCTCTGGGGAAGGCAGCTGGGAGAATGGCCTGGGGTTCCTGAGTCAGGCTTTCTGGCCGTGAGGAAACAGCAGAGGCCACAGTAGCAAGACATCCTGGAGCTTCACATTCAGTGTGGCAAAATGTGACTAACACCAGGGAAATGGCCCTGAACAGAAATGCAGCAGCAGCCAGAACAGTAGCAGCAGCTGCCTGGTCCTGTCAGGCAGAGGAGTGAGACAGTGGGCACTCAAATGGGCTTCCTCCATCTCTCAGCCACACAGCCCCAGTGAGGCTGTGGGAGAACTTCTCAGAGCACATTGTAAATACCATCTGTCACACGGCCTGCCCAGACGCCGTCCTTCCTCCCTGGAAGGGAAGCGTTCATTATTATTTATGCAGAATGCACCCTACTTAAGTGTTGTGCCACCACGAGGGAAAGAAAAGCCTAGAGGATCCAAAGGCTCCAGGGATCTGCCCCTCGTATAGCAGCTGGTTGTGGGGGTGGGGGCTCAACCACCCTAGAAATTAGGAGGCCTGTGTCCTCAGCTTAGTTCCATCGCCAGCTTGCTGTGCAACCTTGGGCAATCCCTTCACCCCCACCCCCACCCTGCCATACTGCGGACTTCCATTGTCTCATCTGTAAATGCAGAGGTTGGACTAGATAATCTGTGACATGCCTCCCAGCTCTGAAATTCACTTGTAGTCCCTCTAAACCTTATCACTCCTGTGTTGGCCCAGAAGCCTGTTCAATACCCATCAGCTCTTGCTCCCAGGCAGGACATGGGAAACAGAGCTCAGGAAGTGATTCCTTGGTACCTGACAGCAGGACAAGGGGTCAGCAGACCTGGGCTCCTGTCTGAGCTCTGCTACTATTTAGCCTTGTGATTCTGGGATAGGCACAGTTTCCTATCTTAGGGTTTTTTTTTTAATATTTATTTTTTAGTTGTAGTTGGACACAATACCTTTATTTTGTTTATTTATTTTTATGTGGTGCTGAGGATCAAATCCAGGGCCTTGCATGAGCTAGACTAGTGCTGTACCACTGAGCCACGATCCCAGCCCCATCTTAGTTTTGTCTTTTGCAAAAGTGAGAGGAACTCTAAGATTCTGCAGGAGAATCCATCTCTAATCTAGGATCTGTGGTTTTCTCTTCCCAGATACTGCTAATAAACATCTTTACAGACTGAGCCTTCAGAGAGAGCTATGAGACATACCTCTGCCCTCAGTCAGCTACAAGTCAGGTTGGAAAGACATGCTGTGAAAAAAACAAAACAAACAAACAACAACAACAACAAAATAAAAAAAAACCCTGCAGGTACTTGTGATAGGTACTGAGTAGGCAACATCATGTGGCAGCAAAAAAGTGTCCAAGTAGGTGATGCTGGAACTGAATCTTAAAAGACCACGTAGGAGTTTGCCAAGTGGATGAGGCTTGATGTATTCAAGACAGAAGGAACTGCATGTACTAAGGCAGGAAGGTGTGAATCTGCATAGGAACTGCCCGTCGTTAGGGTGATAGTGACATTCTGGGAGTCTTTGCATTAACTGCTTCCTACCCCCCTACCCCTAAGTAAGCCAGTACTCTCTGGGTTGTGGCTGAGGGGGGTTAGGATTGTTGTTTCAATGTGGCCTCCCTGTCCATGAAGCACATCACCAAGGAGATGATGACTTGAATAAGAAGTCTCCTTTTCCATCTCTTGCCTTTATCTCTTCTCTGAATTAGAAATAGGGAAGCAGACTGGAATTAGGAGGCTGGCTGAAATGGCCCCAAGGTGACCCACAATTCTCCAGCCTTGCACATCATCAAGCCAGATCAGAGGGAGAAGGGGGCTCTGTACAAAATGGGGTCCAGAGACTGCCTTGGGCAGTTTCGATTTGCTGGGCATCCTCCCCTGTGCTGCCAGAGCACATGATCTCCCTACAGCTGTGGCAGCCTGTTGTGGCTCCTTGGGGAGCTGTCCAAGTCCTCTGCAGAGCAATGGAGTTAACCTGTCCCTTCTCCGTGAAGGACGTCCTGCAACGGAAATGCGTTTTCCCCTGCTTCTTGATCTGGTGGCTGCAGCTCTGGTCTGCAGCTCATCATATGCCTGGCTCTGCACACTCCAAAGACACAAGAACAGCAGAGAGGGGAGATGCACGCATCCAAGACATCCTTAGCTGTGAGCAGCCCCACAGGCAGCGAGCCACAGGGTTAACCTAGCTCAGGGAAAGCCTAGGAAGCGTCCGTAAGCATTCTGCTGGCTTGGCTTGCTGTGACAATTTATATCTAAGAAAAAAGGGGCCACAAGTCAGGGAAATACCAGAAACACAGAAGAAACAGCCACGTTTGCCAGATGGTTTCTGGGGCACAATTGTATTTGCAGAGTGACAGTCTGCAGGGGGAGGTCCTTTCATCAGAGAGCAAAGGCGCTGGTGGATGGCTCATTCATTATCCGAGGCTCATTTGAAGGAGATTGGTGGCTTGGAGCACACCCACGCTTATCCTCCCTTCCCAGAACCTTACCACTGTGATTGCCCGAAGCAGAAGGGGCATTTGGGTTGGGCCTCTCCAAAATGCTTGCAGCTTGGCTGCTTTAGGCACCTGCCACCTGTATCTTTCCCAACTTAAACCATTCAATTCGTTTTCTCCACTGCCAGCTGACATTCTCTTTTCTTCATGTTAACTGATGAGATTTTATAAATAACACAGCTTGAGCTCTGATGATATGGCTTCAGTTGTGCTGCCAGGGCTGACCTAGGGGGCAGTAGGGATGAGGCTGTGAGAGGGTGAGTGGGTCTGAAAATATGAAAAACCAGGAAGGCATTTAAAATTATGCCCAACATTAGCACAGATTTTTCAAGAACTTATTGCCTTTGTCCTCATTCAGTTACAGATTTTGAGCAGCAGAGATTATGTCTATTTTGGCTTTGCTGCCTACTGCAGGTGGGAGAGTGATCATAGCTTCAATCACAGTGATGCTCCCCAAAGCCGTGGTCATCAGGGAGATGGGGTGAAGGTCAGAGGGCTGTCCACATGAAGATATCATTACAAGCAGAGCCTCTGGGATGCCCTTTTACTAGTGGATGGTGGCTTCCCTGTGCTGGAGGCCAGAATCACAGCAAGCAGCCAGAGAGGCCACATAGAGGCGTATTGCAAGGGTGGTCACTTATTAATGAGTCATCTGGTAATCATTCATCTGTTGATTGTCACTTCGTGTTATATCATGACCTTCTTAAGGACAGGGTGGCTTTGTAACACCTCTCTTTCTCTGTCTCATGTCTGTCAGTGTGGTATCAAAGGGTTGAGTGGGATATGTACACCTTTATTCATTCAGACTTTCACTGATATATGTCAGGACAGCCTTCAGCAAGGTGGTTAACCTCAGGGGGCCTCTGTTTCCTTGGATTTATTTGTTCATTTAAAAAAAAAAAGTTTGTATTGCTGGGGATCAAACCCAAGGCTGTGTACAAGCTAGGCAAGTGCTTTACCACTATGCTACACCCCAATCCCTTGTTTCCTTGGATTTAAATGAGCCTCATAGTACCCATTTTACTAGGATGTAGGTAAGAAGGGTGGAATAGTGCCTGATCCAGAGTGGCTCTCAGGAGGCATCATCTCCCTTCCTTTCCCCTCTGGATACACCATCCATGGTGTGAATAAATGAATAAATCATTTCAGAGATGAACACACTTTGGCATATTTCTTAGATATATTCACATTCCAAAAAGACCATATATGGCAGTTGAAAAAGAAAAAAAAAAAAACCAAACCAGGTAACCAAATTTGCAGTTTATAGCAGGAGGCAGCCACCCTGTGGGGACTAAAATAGTTTCCAGCAGATGACACTCCTCTATGTGGGTTTTATTTATTTATCTGATTTTTTTTTTTTTTTTTCAGTGCTAGGAATCAAACACAGGCCCTCAAGCATGCTAGGCAAGTGTGGTACCACTGAGCTATACCCAGGTTTTTTGTTTTTTTTTTTTAAAGGGCCACACAAATAAATTACCTTTGGGAAACAATGCCACCGGGCCTTGTATTTGACCTCTTTTATCTCCTTCCTTGATATAAGAAGCACATAGTTGATGCTTCATAAATGTACACCAAAGACTGCCTCCTAAGGTGCTAGGAGCAAGACTGGCCAGGAGCCACGGGAAGTCCTGTAGCTATAGTGTCCTCTAGTGGGGAAGAACAGCTACAGCACCTAACCAGAGCACACAGTGCCCCAGGCTGGGTGGGGTTCCCAAAGGTGCCCCCTACTGTAAGCCACCAGAGCAGACTTACTTCTGGAAAATAACAAACAATACACTTTCCAAGAAGTACTTTTCTGCATATATACTCGAAGACAACCATTGAAGTCACATTCATTTCTTAAAATTCATTAGGTACTGCCAGGCGTTGTGACACATGCCTCTAATACCAGCAGCTCAGGAGGCTGAGGCAGGAAGATCACAAGTTCAAAGCCAGCCTCAGCAACTGAGTGAGGCCCTGTCTCTACATAAAACAACTTTTTTTTTTTAAAGGGCTGGGGATGTGGCTCAAGGTAAAGTGCCCCTGGGTTCAATCCCTGGTACAAAGGGGAAAAAAAAATCATTAAGTATCAGTCAAATAATAGGTCTAGGCAATGATCCAGGCTATTAACACCACAAAAAGAAACCAGGTATTTGCTGCCTCTGATGGAAGTACAAGGCCACCTAGGAAGGATTCTTGCTGGAGAACTGAACCTGAATTTGATCAAGTCTCTAGATGTAACTAGCAATTTATAGGAAATAAATTTAAATACAGAAAGTATAATTTAAAATAGGTAATTTAAATGTAGGAAATAAATTCCTATATTTTCTATAAATTGGTAGTTAAGAAATATAGCAGACCGAGGGTGTGACTCAGTGGTAGAGCACTTGCGTAGGATGTGTAAAACCCTGGGTTCTATCCTCACCACCACAAAAAAGAATTTTTAAAAAATCAAATTTCAGAAGAATATATCAAATGACATCACTGGAATACTCAGAAAAATCCAGACCATGGAACCCTCTACAGGACAAATGACCTGGTTTCTTCAACAATAAATTGCAAGGGATTGGAGGGAAAGGGATGAACCTTTTTTGGATTCTGATTTAAGCAAATCAAGTGAAAAAAAAAAAAAAAAAAGAAATTTTGCTTAGATTTAGATAGTTGGTGAAATCTGAATACCATATATATTTGATCTTCAGCAAATAGTTCATTTTTCAAGTGTAAATTTTTTTTTGTTGACATTTCCTATGTTCTAGAGGTACACACTGGAATATTTTCAGAAGAAATAATGTGCTGTTTAGGATTTATCCAAATTAATTCCAGAGTGGCTGGGAGAACAGATGAAATCAGAGTGGCTGAGTTGATCATTGTTGAAGCTGGGTGATGGGAACATGAGGGGTCATTACAGCTTTTACTCCAGTTTTGTTTTTCACTTGAACATTTTTATAACTAAACCTAAAAACAATTCTGACTTTAAAAGGTCTACATGAATTCTCCTTGAGAGTACCCTCAGATAACTCTTTTAAAAACCTTATTCTGCTGCTTCCAGGACGAAGCAGGCACTGGATATTTGACAGCTTCTGTGGGATGGGGTGTTACAGATTACTTTTATCTGGCACACCTGAGAAGAGTGGTCAGCATCAGGTGAACTGCTCTGCTTTACAGCTGTACCATTTGAAAGAGTTTCTGTTCTTTTATTTACTCCTGGATAATAAATTGGAAGAGACCAGAATTAGTGGACAGATCTTTCAAAGGAATGCTTTGACAAATGCCCTGACTTGGGGACGGGGGTGGGGGCCAGTCACCCCCATGCTCTCTGCAGTCTCCAAGTTATCGCACAAGCCTCTCTCCTCACCAACGACTCCTGACCCACAGCTTCCCAACAAGCACTGGACTAGTGTGGAGGTGGGTTAAGCTCCTCTTGCTTCTTTGTAACCCTCTGCCACCAGCTTACATAAACACAGCTGTATCAGCAGACAGCCAGCTGCCAACTCTTCCAGAAGATATTCGGCACTTCTCCTATCCTGGCTAAAAATAAGTCCCAGGCTCTCCTGGGCATCTGCAGGTGGTGTGCTCTCTCTGCCATGCTGGGATTTTCTTGGGATGCTGTAATTCAGAAATGGAAAATTGCTTATACCAAGTCCATGCAGAAGTGCTGCTCATTCTCTAGGGAAATGGTCATATGCAAAATCAAAGCTGAAAGGAGCCCTTCTGCCAAGGCCTTTGCTAACAAGTACTGACCTCCAACATGGCATTTGTAGACAAGGGTTCAAGTTCCATTCCTGCTGCTTCACTGGGTTTATGACTGGTTTCTCAAACTCCTCTAGCCTCAGTACTGCCATATTTATAGTGGGGAAGATGGTAGTATCTGTCTATCTGTCTGTCTCTCTTTCTTTTTCTTTTTGTACTGGGGATTGAAACCAGAGGTGCATTATCACTGAGCCACATCCCCAGCCCTTTTTCACTTTTTATTTTGAGACAGGGTCTAAGTTGCTTAGGGCCTAACTAAATTGCTGAGGCTGGTCTTGAACTTGCAATCCTCCAGCCTCAGCCTCCTGTATCGCTGGGATTACCATGCCCGGCTATGTCTCTTGTTTATAAGAACTAAATGGTATATGAAAAGGACTTTATAAATAGATTTATAAAATGGACTAATTCTTTTCCTTTTTATTACACTTCCCTCTGTGCTAGGTACCATTCCAGGAGCAAGGAGTAAAGCAGTAAACAAAATAGAAAAAAATCATGCCCTCATGGATCTTACAGTGTCAGGAGACTAACAACCAACACAATTATATAAGAGTATAGTATGGCTGAGCACAGTGGTGCTTTCCTGTAATCCCAGCTACTCAGGAGGCTCCGGCAGGAGGATCTCAAATTCAAGGACAGCCTCAGTAATTTAGGGAGACCCTGTCTCAAAATAAAAATGGGCTGGAGGTGTAGCTCAGTGGTAGAGCAATCCTGGCTTAAATACCACCCCCCCGCCCCCCGCCCCAGAGCCTATTACAACAATCCCTGCTAGATAAACATAATCTAATCATGAAGGTGGTAAGAAGTGGTTATGCTCTAGTTATTTTGAAGGTAGGCCCAAAAGGATTTACTAATGGAGTGACTGTCAGGATTGAGAGACACCAATAAGCTTGACACTGATAGTTTTAGCCTAAGCAATTAAAAGGAAAAGCTGTGTTTAATAATGATGGGGGAATAGTCACAGCTACTTGGGAGGCTAAAGCAGGGGAATCTCTAGAGCCCAGGAGTTTGAGACCAGTCTGGGCAGCACAGTGAGACCCCATCTCAAAAAAAAAAAAAAAAAAAAATGGGGAAGATTAGGGGTGCAGCAGGTTTTTGAGGGCTAGATCAAAAGTTATTTTGGACGTGTTAAGTTTGAAATGTACAGTCAATATTGAAGTTAAAATGTCCAGTTGGGGTTGGGGTTGAGGCTCAGTGGTATAACACTTGCCTAGTGTGTGTGAGGCACTAGGTTCCAGTCTCAGCAACACATATAAATAAATGAGTAAAATAAAGGTCCATCAACAACTAAAAAAATATTTTTAAAAGAATGTCCAGGGGGCACTGGACATATAAGTCCAAAGATAAAGAGAGAGATCATCCTTGGACTCTAAACTTGGGAATCTTCAGCATGCAGTTGAGTTTAAATCTAGGAGAGCAATAAAATCACCAAAGTCAGAAAATATAAAAATTATTTCAAAGACTCAGTCCTGAGGCCCTTCATTATTAAGAGGGCTGAGAGGGGAAGACAATCCAAGAAAGGAGACTTGCAAAGCATGGCCAATGATGGAGAGAATACCCAGAAAATTGTGGAAACCAAAAGAAAAGATTATTCCAAGAAGCAAGGAAATAAGTCAAATGCTGCTGATGAGCTGGGTGTAGTGGCACCTGCTTATAATCCCAGCTACTGGGAAGGCTGAGACAGGAGAACCATGTTCCAGGCCAGCCTTGGCAACTTAGTGAAACCATGTCTCAAATAAAAATTTAAAAAGGTTCAGAAATGACTGTGTGATAGAGTGCTTGCTGCCAGCACAAAGTCCTAGTACTGGGTGGGGGGAGCTGCTAATGAGCTTAAACCGATGGCTGAGAATTGACCACTGCATTGGGCAACATGGAGGACACTGGGAGACCTTGACAAGAACAATTTCAGCACAGTAATAGAGGCAAAAAACCTGATTGAAGTGGGTTAAAGACATAATAAATAACATCAATCTTTCACAAACTCTTCCAAAAAAATGGGAGTAGGAACACTTCCCAACTCATTCTGAGGTCAGCATTACTCTGAGAGCAAAATCAGAGACAGCACAAGAAAACCACAGAACACCCATTCTGCTATAAATGCAAACTCTCAACTAAATACTAGCAAAGCAAATCCAACAATAAGTAAAAAGGATTACACACCATGACCAAGTGGGATTTTCCCAAAAATGCAAGGTGGATTCAACATATAAAACTCAATGAAATGCACTATATTCATGGAATAAAGGACAAAAACTATAAAACTATTTCAGTAGACTTAGAAAAAGCACTTGACAAAATCCAACATGCTTTCATGATGAAACAGTCAAAAACTGGGAACAGGAGGAGATTTCCTTAATCTGATAAGGGACATCTATAAAAAACCCTTGGCTAACATCATATTTAATGTTGAAAAGACTGGATGTTTTCTCCCTAAAATCAGGAACAAACCAAACATCTGCTTTTGTCATTCTAGTCAACATTGTACTGGGGCTTTGGGTGGGCAATTAAGGAAGATAACATTAATTAAAAGGCACCCAGTTTGGATAGGAGGAAGTAAAACTATCTTGTGTACAAAAGTCCTAAATGTGCTACAGGTGGCACATGCCGGTAATCCCAGCAGCTTGGGAGGCTGAGGCAGGAGGATGGTGAGTTTAAAGCCAGTGTCAACCAAAGTGATGCGCTAAGCAACTCAATGAGACCCCGATTATTTTTTTTTCTTTTTATAATAGTATATATTATGTATTATTTTTAAAATTTTAAAAATTCTAGTTTGTTATATATGACAGCAGATTGCATTACAATTCATATTACACATATATAGCACAATTTTTCATATCTCTTATTGTACAAAGTATATTCACGCCATTTGTGTCTTCATACATGTACTTAGAGTAATAATGTCCATCTCATTCCACCATCTTTTCTACCCCCATGCTCCCTTTCTCCTCCCACCTTTTTTCCCTATCTAGAGTTTGTCTAATTCTCCCATGATCCCCCTCCCAACCGCACTATGAATCAGCCTCCTTATATCAGAGAAAACATTTGGCATTTGTTTTTTTTGGGATTGGCTAACTTCACTTAACATAATATTCTTCAACTTCATCCACTTACCTAAAAATGCCATGATTTTATTCTCCTTTATTGCTGAGTAATATTCCATTGTGTGTGTGTGTGTGTGTGTATATATATATATATATAAAACCACATTTTCTTTATCCATTCATCTACTAAAGGGCATCTAGGTTGGTTCCACAGTTTAGGTATTGTGAACTGTGTTGCTATAAACATTGATGTGGCTGTGTCCCCATAGTATGTTGTTTTTAAGTCCTATGTGTATAGACTGAGGAATGGGATAGCTGGGTCAAAAGGTGGTTTCATTCCCAGTTTTCCAAGGAATCTCCATACTGCATTCCATATTGGCTGCACCAATTTTCAGTCCCACCAGCAATGTATGAGTGTGTCTTTTCCCCCCACATCCTCGCCAACACTTATTGTTTTTATTCTTTAAAAAAAAATTTTTTTTAGTTGTAGTTGGACACAATACCTTTATTTTATTTATTTATTTTTATGTTGTACTGAGGATCGAATCCAGGACCTCGCACATGTTACCACTGAGCCACAACCCCAGCCCTGTTTGTATTCTTTTTTTTAAATATATATATTTAGTTTTTAGTTTTAGGTGGACACAATATCTTTATTTTATTTTTATGTGGTGCTGTGAATCGAACCCAGTGCCTCACGCATGCTAGGCAAGCTCGCTACCACTTGAGCCACATCCCCAGCCCCCCTGTTTGTATTCTTAATAGCTGCCATTCTGACTGGAGTAAGATGAAATCTTTTTGATTTGCATTTCTCTAATGGCTAGAGATGTTGAACATTTTTTCATATATTTGTTGATTGTATATCCTCTTCCGAGAAGTGTCTGTTTAGTTCCTTGGCCCATTTATTGATTGGATTATATGTTGTTTTGGTGTTTAGCTTTTTGAATTCTTTATATACCCTAGAGATTAGTGCTCTGATGTGCAAGTGGTAAAAATTTGCTCTCAAGATGCTCCTCACTGATCGTTTCTTTTGCTAAGAAGTAGCTTTTTATTTTGAATCAATTCCATTTATTCTTTTTTTTTAATATTTATTTTTTAGCTGTAGTTGGACACAATATCTTTATTTTCTTTATTTATTTATATGTGGTGCTGAGGATCGAACCCAGGGCCTTGCATGTGCTAGGCAAGCGGTCTACCACTGAGCCACAACCCCAGCCCTGTTTCTTTCTTTTAATTCTTGCACTATAGCAGTCTTATTAAGGAAGTAGGGGCCTAATCTGACATGATGGAGACTTGGGCCTACTTTTTCTTCTATTAGACTCAGGGTCTCTGGTTTAATTCTTAGGTCCTTGATCTACTTTGAGTTGAGTTTTGTGCATGGTGAGAGATAGGGGTTTAATTTCATTTTGTTGCATATGGATTTCCCATTTTCCCAGCACCATTTGTTGAAGAGGCTATCTTTTCTCCAATGTATGTTTTTGGCACCTTTGTCTAATATTAGATAACTGTACTTATGTGGGTTAGTCTCTGTGTCCTCTATTCTGTACCATTGGAGTGAGAACCTGTTTCTAAATAAAATACAAACTAGGGTTGGGGATGTAGCTCAGTGATTTGAGTGTCCCTGAGTTCAATCACTGGTACCAAAAAAAAGTCCTAAGGAATCTACAAATTATTAGAGATAACAGTGGCAGGATAAAGATTAACATACAAAAGATCAACTATATTTCTACATATTAGTAAAGAATTATTTGAAAATAAAATTAAGAAAATAATTTTATTTGCAATATCATTGAATAGAATAAAAAGTTATGAATAAATTTAAGCATGGAAGCAAACAACTTGTATACTAAAAACCATAAAACATAATTAAAGAAATCACAGAAGACCAAAATAAATGGAAAGCCAGTTCACATTCATGGATTAGAAATGTTAAGATGGCGATAGTCCACAAATTGATCTGCAGATTCGATGTAATCCTTATCAAAATCCATTTGGCTTTTATTTTGAGAAACTGACAAGCTGATCTTAATCATATGGAAATGGGGTAGGCAGGGTGGCACATGCTTGTAATTCTAGTTTCTCAGGAGGCTGAGTTAAGCGAATCATAAGTTTGAGGCCAGCCTAGTCAATTTAGCAAGACTCTGTCTCAAAATAAAAAATGAAAAGGGCTGGGGATATGAGTGGAGAAGTGCGTCTGGGTTAAAAAACAAACAAACAAACAAACATGTAAATGTAAGGGAGCTAGGATAGTCGTTAAACAATCCTGAAAAAAATAAAAAGAGAAGACTCATACTTCCATATTTCAAAACTTGCTAAAAAGCTATAGTAATAAACACTGTAGTATTGGGATAAGAATAGATACATAGATCAACAGAATAAAATCGAGAAATATGCCCTTACGTTATGGCCAATTGATTTTTTTTTTCTTGTGGTGCTGGGGATTAAACCCAGGGCCTTGTGCATGCAAGGAAAGCACTCTACCAACTGAGCTATATCCCCAGCCTGCCAATTGATTTTTGATAAATGTGCATGACTCTTCAAGAGGAAAAGAATAGTCTTTTCAATGAATGGTATTATGACAACTGAACATCCACATGCAAAAGAATGCAATTGGTTCCCTAGCTCACATAACGCCAACACCTAAATGGAAGCAAAAACTCTAAGAAGAAAACAAGTGTAAATCTTGGTGACTTTAGATAAGGAAATGGTTTCTCGGATGTGAATCCGAAAGCACAAACCAAAAAAAAAAAAAAAAGAAAGAAAGAAAAATTTAAATATGTATATAATTTGGGTGTCACCAAAATAAAAAAATTTATGGGGCCAGGAGTCTTTTGCTCAGTGGTAGAGTGCATTCTCATCATGCATGAGGCCCTGGGTTCAACCCCTATCACCAAAAAACAACAACAAAAACCAAAACACTTAATATATAAGAAAATGAGGGCTGGGGATGTAGCTCAGTGGTAGAGTCCCTGAGTTCAATCCCTAATATCATTAAATAAAAAAAAGACAACTCACACATGGAAGAAAATATTTGCAAACCATGTGTCTGGGGCCTCTTGCCAATAGCCATGTGAAGGAGCCGTCTTGGAAAGGGATCTTTCAGCCCAGTGAAGCCTTCAGTTGACTGTTTCTGACTCCAATATGCAACCTAATTAGAGACCCTGAACCAGAACCACCAGAACCACTCACAAATTCCTGACCCACAGAAACTGTAAGATAACAAATATTTGCTATTTTTTTTAACAAAAATTTTTAACAAATATTTGCTATTTATTTTTTAGTTGTAGTTGGACACAATATCTTTATTTTATTTATTTTTATGTGGTGTTGAGGTTTGAAGCCAGGGCCTAGCACATGCTAGGTGAGCACTCTACTACTGAACTACAACCCCAACCCCAAATGTTTGCTGTTTTAAGCTACCAAGTTTTGATCTAGTTTAGATAACAAACTACACATGCAACAGATACCAATACATATTAAAGAAAAATGTTTCCTATCTCCTGTCAACCCATTTCAATTCAGAAGTCTCTTGCCAGTCATAAAATAGGTCATGAATATAAAGTACCATGCTTTCTTGTCCCATTTTCTGTCCCCACTTCCCTGATGTTGATCAACACACATCTCTGATGAATTTGTTTAAGTTTGTTCTCTGCAGTAAGATAGGGTGGCCTGTGGCTCTTTGAACCAAGTCTATCTATCCTGGCCTATCTCAGATGTTCTCACTTAATCTTCCCCAGAGAAGTTGGTATTTTCACTAGTGTTTCCACTAGTAATTCTCTGGGTCAGTGTCAGAGCCATCTAACATTAAGTTTTTGAAATATTTCCACTTTGTTCTGGAAGTGCAGTCAGCTAAGAAAGAAATCTACCTCCCTGGGCCCTTCCTGTGTTCCTGATCAGGGCTGGCTTCCCTGCGGTGTGCAGAGGACCTGTCAACTGTACTCTAAGGATGAAGATTTGAAAAAAACAAAGCTCATCTTTTCCCTGGAGTGGGAGGGTGGCTAAGAGCATTCAGATATTTTGAGATGAAACTGTTACCATGGGAATGTTTCCATCTCTCCCTTAATAATGATGGGTAGAAACAATGAACAGTACAGCTCTCAAACTCTAGAAAAAAAAGGGAACAGGAGAAGAAAAATGAGAGCTAGAAGAAGAGGTCCCAAAGATAGAATTGCTTAGTTCAGTCAGAACTCCGCCTTGGCTGCATTCTAGGAGAATGTGAGGCATTCACGGGTCAGCAGTTTCCCTGAGGTAGGTGGGTGAAGATTCTGCAGTATTGTTTAAAGAGGGCTAAGTTGTTCTTCCCTTCCTGGGCTTTGGGGGCAGTGGCAGTGGCAGGATGGAGACTGGGAAAGGAAAACTGGAGACCTGATAAATCCAGATGCTTCTAAATACATTTCCATCTTTGTCTAGGAAGAGGTCAAGCTGAGAGTCTCCCAATCCCCAGAGACTCAGGCTGTCTCCTGAAAGTAGAAATAATGCTGGTGCACATTCTCATCCTGCAACCCCAGAATTTCCTGTCTCTTGACAAAGGCCCATAACCAGAAAGCAAACATCCCTTCCACCAATTACTTGAAGCACTGTAGGAGTCCTCCAAGGGCACTGCCAGCTGAACTACTGTTTCTCCAGGACTTTGAGAAGTCAGAGGACAGATGACTCATTTTTGATGGAAAGAATCTGACTTCTGTGACAGACATTTTGCCCTTGCCTGCCATAACCCCATACCCTCTCTCGGATGGATTTTGTTGTTGTTGTTGTTTCTATTTTTTAAGAAGGGGTACCCTAATAGGGCCTGTGCTGCAAAATGAATGGGAATCCAATCTGCTAGCTGGGAATTTAAGAACTCATATTGATGAGTGGGGTTGATATGTAGTCTGTGTGCCTCATTATTGTAAGTAACCCTTAAACATCATACAAAGATGAGGAGATGTATACCACTCTACTGAGAACTTTCACATACAATGAACTGATCCAAGACAAAGATTGCTCACTTACCTAAATCTTTACCTGTTCATTCCCCAGTACCAGGATTGCTTGAAGTATCAGGATTCAGAATCTAAATTTCTTTCTTTCTTTCTTTTTTGGAATCAAGAACGTAAGCAGCACTTGAACACTTCCTTGGAGGTAGCAATTAAAAGATCATCCTTATAGGAATGCAGTTTAAGGACCAGAGGCAAACTGGACTGGGTGAACAGTCAGAGGACTAAGGATCAGTCTTCCTTCTCTGAACAAGCACTAATGAAGCAAACCATACAGTTGATCCTGTCGCTCACACACTCTAGAACCTCATATTTTCTGTGCTAAAATTTATGATACCCCAAAAGGAAATCAGTTTAAAAATATGAATAAATATAAGATCAGTAAAGGAAATGCAACTGGGAGCTCTAAAGATAGGTGGTTCCATTGACCCAGAGAAATCAGCTGGGAGACACCCAAGGCAAGTTTCCTTGGTGGATTTCTCAGTCACTTGGCTTTGGGATTTCCATGATCCTGGTCACATAGGAAAACTTTGCCGATGATAAGGCATCTCTTAATTCTGACTGTGGGCCAGAGCTTCTTCACTTGGGTGTAGAAAGTCATTTTTGGCACACAGTAACTGTGAATCCTAAAATGTGGCAGAATCCTGGTGGTGAAATAAGATGATGCTATATCTATACCTGGCTGGCAACAGTTACATTCTGGTACATGTTTCAGCAGCCACTGAAACATAACAGCTTAGCACAGCTTTCACGCTGCTTGAGATGAGCACTATTCTGTTTCAAGAACATTATTACACAGTATATTTTTCAAATTCAGCTGCTACTTTGACAGACTTTACTGAAGTGTCTCAATTTTTACAATACTAAGCTGGAGGAAATACCTCTAATGAGGTGATTATTGATCTCCAGTCCCAGAAGTATGAGGAACACAGGCACTTGAACTCTTGCAGCATAAATGAAACTACTCTTTATGTATGAACTGTTTAGGGTGCAAAGGGAATGTGACCTCATCCATAAAGTTCCTGGCAACTTCTCAGCTGGAGGAAAATCTCTCGTTTTCTTAAATTCCCATTGTGCTTGATCTTACCTATTACAGTTCTTATCATTTCTCTACCTGTGGTAGATATTTATTTACATATTACCTCTCCCTACAGTACTGGAAGAGCTTTTTGAATCAGGTACCCCTCTTGTAAACTAATTCATTTTTATTTCTAACACCCCATCCAGACTATTATACAAAGGCAGTTTCAAATACAAGTTCTTAAAAGAATGAATGGCTAAGTGGCATGAAGTCCTTCCTGATAAACAGTGTAAGTAGTAGGAAGAGAGAGATCATTGAGTTCAGGCCAAGGAGCTTTGGTGACTAGGTGACTTCAAGAAAGCTTGTCTTCAGGTGGGCATCATGGAGCATGCCTATAATCCCAGCAGCTTGGGAGGCTGAGGCAGGAGGATGGCAAGTTTGAGGCCAGCCTCAACAATTTAGTGAGCCCTAAGCAATTTAGCAAGACCCTGTCTCAAAATTTAAAAAAAAAAAAAAAGGGGTGGGGGGCTGGGGATGTGGCTCAGAGATAACATGCCATTAGACTGGCCTAGAACTTGTGATCCTCCTGCCTTAGCCTCCTGAGTTGCTGGGATTATAAGCATGCACCACCACACCCAGCCCTGAGCTTTATTTAAGTGTGATGGAATGATCATGAAAGAACTCAAGTATAAGGGTGGCAAGATGACTGGTGTAAGAATGGATTTTATAAGGAAAAGAACAAAATCAGTAAACTGTTGCATCACCTGTTCTCCCATGGGAGTAATGGCGTGATGGCATCATTTGTGAACCAGAAAACAGGCTCTCACTGGACATCAAATTTGCCAGTGCACTGATCTTTGACTTCCCAAACTCCAGAACTAGGAGAAATAAATTTCTGTATCTTCATAAGCTTTATATGGCTATAGCAGTCCAAATAAACTAAGACAGCTCCAATACTCGAGAGAATCAAAACATTCTCAGCCCCTGTGGGCTACAGAATCTCCTATTCTCCTGGAGAAGGTGGTTAAATAACACTCATAAAGGGGGAAAAAAAATCCCAATACTTATTTATAGAGAGGGAAAGAGAATGACAAAGGTGAATTTATTTACAGAAAGAAATGGCGAATCTGGAATTCAAACCTGGGTCTTAGCTTCTATTCTCCCAGTCACAATCTCCTGCATTCCCAGTATTACTAAGAGATCATGTAGTCCCCAGGGCCACTAGTCAGTATTCCCACAAGGGCTGTGTGACAGAGGAGCTGCTTCTCAAGTAAGGGTTGCATAAATCAAGAAAACTAAGTTAAAGTCAAGCATGTTGATATACAGCCCTCCACCCCTAGTACTTTAAGGTATATGGCAGGCAGATGCAAAGATCCAGTACTCAGTTCAGTGTCAGTAAGATATGGTTGGGCAGGATGAAGACTGGGAAAGCTTCCCCACATTCAGTTCCTGAGGGACAGAGGAAAGGTAATTTACTAAGACCTGGTTAATATATCAATTTCCACCTTATAACTCTTAGAATGGGTAAGAGAATCTCTGGACAAAACACAGGTGAGTGCAAGAGTGCCATACTGGGAGGGAGAGGTGGACAGAAGTGTATCAAATGCCAAGAAATAGCTTCTGGACATTGTCAGGCAGGCCTTGACCTCCCAAGACCTAAGGGATAAAGATATGGGAGGAGATGGTTCCAGTTAGAGGGAGCATTGCTAAAGGCCCAACAGAGAATGGGCAAAGTGCCCATTTATGGTGACTATAGTTGAATGGGAAGAGTACATACAGATTTGGTTGCAAAGGTCTGGGACCAGGTTTACAGAGCCTTGTAACAGAGCTTAAGATTTAAATTTTATCCTGAGGGGAAGACGTTGAAAGTTTCTTTTATTTTTTTTTAATCAAAATTTTTACTAGCAAATTTATAACTTAGCAAATAGATTGCAACTTCTTCGAAGGCAAAGTCTGTATTTTGGGGTTTTCAATGTCTAGTGCAGAAGTTCTCAAACCTTTTACATGCATCCAGACTCATGGGTTGAGGAACAGGGATAGAGGGACAGGGACAGTGATGGTTGTTAACAGTGATTTTGGTGGCAAGTCTTTTGATTCGGTTGGTCTAGCGGGGTGGGGGGGTGGCTTGTGAAAACTGCATTCCTCACAAGTTTCCAGGTGATATGACCACACTTTGAGAATCTGGAGAAAAGGAAAAAGATTCAGGTGGAAAATCAGTAAAAAGGGTCATGGATGTTTGGACACATTCAGCTACTCCTGCTCCAAACTGTATATAGAAGTGGCTGGGATGGAAGAGGCTAGAATTATAGAACCTCAGAGGCTGACTGCAGAAAGATAAAAATAGTTAAGTTAGTGACAAAGCTTTATTCTATTTGCCCCCTCCCCAATAACAGGCTCCCTTTCCAAGGTATTTTTTTCATTTATAATAGGATATAGATAAAAAATAAAACAGTATTTTTTTCAAATTAGCAATTTAAGAACAATTAAATGAAGTCATAAAGGGTGTTTGTCAACAGTTCTATCCCTACTTCACTCCCTCAGTTATCTATACCTAAAAGAAATCTAAGCACTGTGCCTATACCCCTCCCTCTCAACAGATGCCAGTGATTACCTAGTGACATCTACCACAGATGAGGGAAAATCCCTTGGAAGAACTGAGAGGCTTCCAGAAACTCTGCCTTGCCAATTTTAACTCTTTTTAGTAATGTCAAAACTCTTCAGTGGGGTTTATCCTTCATTTTTTCCTTCAGTTTGGCTATTATTATTATCATCATCATCATCATCACTGGGGATTTAACTCAGGGGTGCTTCACCACTGAGCTATACTACTAGCCTTTTTTATTTTTTGAGACAGGGTCTAAGTTTGCTTAGGACCTCAATAAATGGCTAAGGCTGGCCTCAAACTTGTGATCCTCTTGCCTCAGCCTTCTGAGTCACTGGGATTACAGGAATGTGCCACCACACCAGGCTCAGCCTGGCTTTTTAAACAAATAAACCACAAATTTATTAAAATGCAGATAATAAAGCCCACTGGGTAAAGGTCAGCTCCTATAGTGAAATAAGTACTATATGGGGAACCAGGATGCTGGGTTTCAGTCCTGAGCTGAGTTTCAGCTCAGGCACAGACTAATAGCATGGCTGTGAATCAGTCATTTTCACTTTCTGTGCTCAGTGTATGCTATAAATGTGGAGTTTGACCAATGCACGTTGTCTATTTTGACTTTAAAATCTAAGGAAATAAGAAACATCACATGGTTATATACACAGGGGTGTATTTTCCCCAGGTAACTGGAGTTCACAATGAACATTCTCATGAGATTCTTTTATCATGTATGTCATTTACACAATTGGACACACTGAAAACAAACATCGATAAAGGACCAACAGAATAGCTCCAAGCAAGTGCTCAGAAGTGGAATTGATCTCCCTTTACCTTCTGAATGTCAAATTGCCCTTTGAGGTTATTAACCCCAGCTTGGTCAGAGCACCATGTTGCTGCGAGCAATATAATCAGGAAAAGTGGAAAAAAAAAAAAAAAAAGTCTCCTATATGCCCAATCTTAGTTTCCATACAAACAAAACACGACTGCAGTATTTTTACATCTTTCCTAGCACTATAATTTTTCAAATTCTAAGACAACCAGATAATTTGATGCCTAATAAATGCTGCCATGCATCTTTCCATCAGTTCCACTAGGGGTTGATCAAATCCAGAGCACTAAAAATTTTTGTATAGAATATAAGCAAAGAATGGCTCCTACATTGTAAGTGGTAAAGAAAAATAAAATATTCTGTGGCAGGTAAAAATTGCATGAAATTCAAATTTCAGTGTGCACAGTCTTATTAGAATGCAGTTTTGTTTTTATATATTGTCTATAACTGTTGTCATGCTAACACAGAATTTAGTAGTTGTCAAAGTCTCATATACTGTCAAATCTTTATGGAAAAAAATACAGCATATCTACTTGTATCACTGGGTTATTTGATTATAAATTGCAAATGTAAACTATGAATAAAAATGCTAAAGAAGAAAAACAGTGTTTTTGTGAGTTTTTTTTCCTTTCAATTCTGGGGATTGAACCCAGAATGATCTACACCATTGAACTATATCCCCAGCCCATTTTTTTTTTTTGGTACTAGACATTAAACCCAGGGGTGCTATACCACTGAGCTACATCCCAGCCTTTTTTTTTTTTTTTTTTTTTGGTACTGGGGATTGAACTCAGGGGCACTTGGCCACTGAGCCACATCCCCAGCCCTTTTTTGTATTTTATTTAGAGGCAGGGTCTCACTGAGTCGCTTAGTGCCTTGCTTTTTGCTGAGGCTGGCTTTGAACTCGTGATCCTCCTGCCTCAGCCTCCCCAGCTGCTGGGATTACAGATGCATACCACTGTGCCTGGCTACAACCCAGCCTTTTAAATAAATTTCCCTTTTAAGACAGGGACTTGGGGCTGGGGTTGAGGCTCAGTGGTAGAGTGCTCACCTAGCATGCATGAGGCACTGGGTTCAACCTCAGCACCACACAAATGTAAAATATTATGTCCACACACACACACACACACACACAAAAAAAAAAAAAAAAAAAAAAGACGGTCTTATTAAGTTGCCTAGAGCCTCACTAAATTGCTGCGGCTAGCCTTGAAGTTGCAATCTTCCTGCCTCAGCCTTCAGAGTCACTAGGATTACATGCCTGGCTGGATTTTTGTTTTTGAGTGGGGTCAATCCTTCATGGATACAGATGAACAACTGGATAGTTTGAAGACAACATTATACTGACTTATGCAGTTCATACAAAAGGGACATCAAACTAACCACAGTTGTATTCTAGGGGCCAGAGAAGATTCATGCTCTACTACGGAGCTTGTGCACTCACCTCTGTTTCCTCCCTGACATTCGTTATTCAGCTGCCTTCCCTCAGGTCAAGAGAATTCTCATTTCATTCAAGACTGACTCATCAGGTTATATCTTCTTTGGTGCATTCCCTAACAGGTGATATGAGGTGACATGTAGATATGCACAAACAGATAGTCCAGATATCCATGGTCCTATTTTTTTTAAGATAGGTTCTCATTAAATTTGCCAAGGCTGGCTTTGAACTCGTGATTCTCCTACCTCAGCCCCCTGAATAAATGGTATTTATAGGCGTGCATCATTGGGCCTGGCCTACTTCTTTTACAAGCCATTTCAAAATGGTGATATGCTCTCCAAATGCCTTACATCTGAGCTCACTCCTATTCTGGCATTTATCAGCACCAACAGTATAAAAAATTACTCATTTTTTGGTCAAATGTGAAAAAGAAAAGACATGAATGGCAAAAAGCAACAGACCCTTGAAGTTACTTTAGCCATAGGACTACAAACCTTCAAAGTGATATTTCTTCACAAAACTGCTGTATTACTTATTAAAACATCATAGCAAACAGCCTCAAAACTGTCCATTTTACAAGATAATGCAACTGGTGTAAAATCAAAGATTTCCTTTTAATTCTAAGTCTTATTTTCTTCATTTTTCCTTAGCACTCTTATAGCTTGCATCTTCTGAGCAATTATGAAAGTCAAGAAAGCCTATTATTGTATTTCCCCACGTTAATTTGTCCTTAAAGTACATGTGGAATAAAGGAAAATGTCCACATGAGCCTACAGGCTGAGGAGGAGGAAGCAGTGAGGATGCCCTCTGCTTGCTACCCAGCCTGAGTGAGGGGGTCCTGCCAAGAATAGGAGATATAGATGAAGGCAGCTACCACTCTGCCTTCTTGTGAATCAAAGACACTTAGCTTCAAATGAAAAGATTGAGAGAGAAAATCTAAACATACAGAGTCACCATTTTTGCCTCTTGGCAAACTACCTTCTTTCCTCTCTTTCTCAGAAATGTAATTTTCTATAAAGCACATTCATTTTAAACAATATTGCAGTTGAAATGGAAAAAAAAACTTGGGAGAATTAATTGTCATTAAAATGTGGTGTATACTACTTTACAAGCTTATAGTTAGTGAGTTATACTGTCACTAGTTGTTTGGGAAGTCTAATCTTATGAGAAAATGTTCCTCAAAACAGCAAAGAAGAAAAATTATGTTAGTGGAGAAAATGAACATGGAAACCACAACAGAAGCCCTATTATTATGGTATACATGGGGAAAAACTATTGACCTTTTCTAAGAATAGATTTCCTTATAACTTTTAAATAGATATCCTCTTAAACTTATAAATCATACTTCACTATTTTCCAAATTTTTTTGTATAAAAATATTTTTCAAACTAATAAAGATAGAAACCAGAGGACTGGACTCACATCTGTGCAGAAATATTTACTTTGTAAGACAAAAAACTCAAGATCACAGTACACAGCATTTATTTATTTAAATACTTGAAAAGGTCAATGATGGAAAAAAATAGGTTTATCATGAGAGTTTATATTCATTAGATTTATTTTACCATTTAAAAAAGTGCTGCTTCTAGGTTATCCTAGCAGATATAGAACACTTTATGACACATGCAGCTACTGTAATATACTATAATAGACACAGCCATTATAGAATGATTTATACTTTGGGAGGAAATTCCAACAGTAGTAAGGGTAACTTGTTTATTTAAACTAAAAACAGTGATAATATACAAATTATTTTTCTCATTTGATTGAAAGGGCTATAAAATTTCACATACTGACAAAGGAAGCAACATAATCACATAGAGAACTCCTCAGCTCATTGCTTTTACCTTACTGCATCCTTAAAGGAGAGTATACACTCAGCTATACAATTTTCTAGACTGCACAACGGCTTCAAGGCTGGCCTATCATAAGTGACTGAAAGTAAATTGTGTTGGTAAGCAGACATTGACTTGTGTGTTTTTAAAAATAGAGAGAAAATGGCAAATTGTGTCTCATGTACCCAAAGGATCATTTTGAGTAAATGTGAAATAAATAAGTGATCCATGAGTAAATATAATCTCTGGAATGACTTAAACCTAGGAGAGTGAGCCAAGTGACCATTAACAATACCATGTAGAAATGTCTAGAAACATCATTTCTAGAACTCAGTTTGGGAGACCATATTTTACCTGAATATATACATTATTTACAAAATATTCCCTTTTGGCCTCTGAAATGTAGCCATTTTAGTTTGGCTATGAAGCTGTTTTCTTTCCATATGCTAGCCAATACTGTAGTTATTACTATCATTAAAATATTCTTATGCATGAATTACAAATATTAATAAAGTAATTCTGCATGTATAAATATCTCAATATTTCTAGCAGAATTTAAAGCATTCAGAATGTACATAAAAGTATCTGTTTTTGGTAGGGCCAGTATTTTTTTTTAATCATCGCTGTTTCAATAATGCTTTGTACATAGCAAACCCCAAAACTGCAAAAACAGTAGCACCAAAACTTGCTCGGAGCCAAAACGTGGAGCTCTTGAGGTCAGCTTGTGTCACATGCCTGTAGTCAGAAAATATAATTAATATTTAAAACATGGTTAGTAGGAAAATCTCACACCAGTCATATAACAGTCTACTTTTAGGGAAGTATTAGCACACTTGTCAGACTAATTGCATACAGTAATGCTTACCAAAACCTTTATCAGTACAGCCATGTATACACATTGCTTAGATAACCACTATCTTAAGAAAATAATATAATGCAGACAAATTAGTAAAAGCAAATGTCTTTGATACTACTTGGGTATTGGCATCTAAAATTTTGAAATTTCTTCACATGGTAAATGAAATTAGAGAAATCAATCCACCACTTTTTAATACCACCATGGCCCTGTGAAATGAGAATTAAGGCTGGGTTCTCATAATTTTGAGGGTCATATTCATGGAATGTAACTAAGGTACAATCTTCTATCCCAGGAACCAAAAGCTATCTTGTAAGCAGTTAAGCGACAAGTGACAATACTTTTTTAAGAGCAAAGATTAAAGTCAACTTTGGAAACAGTGGGTTCCATTAAAGTTTACCCCCCAAAAATCCCAAAGGGAATGGGTAAGATTTGCCAGTTTACATTCATTTGGTTACTACTAATTAAACAGAAAACAAAACCAAAACCAAAAACAAAACCCTGATGTTAGTCAGACAGGCAGTGATAATGATACCAAATAAAGGACATAATGTAACATGATGGGTTGAAAGGTAATGACATAAAAGAAATCATCTGATGCATGACAAGAATGGGGACAGCCTGTACCACAAACTGAGTTTGTGAGCATGCTCAGTTAATAACACTGCTAAGCACCCTCAAGAGTCTCAAGTATGACAGCTTACCATGAAGAGGATAAAGCTTTAAAGTAAAGGTTGGAACATTTTATTCAAGTGTCACTGAAGTCTTAGTTTAGTGAACACAACTGAGGTGATGTAAAAAACTTCCAGAATTAAAAGCTTGGAAAGCCTATCTAGTTTAGGTTATTTTACAACTAAGTTTAACAGATTGAAGCAAAAGTGAGACATCATTAAAAGACCAAGACACTGATATATGCAAGAGTATGAATTCAAATTGCAAAAAAACTACTGTGCCTCAGTAACAGTCACAGAATGATTAGATTAGTTATCACAAAATGCAGTCTGTACATCCCTAGAAACAAAATTCCACGATTCAGTGCTCCATGCTCATCTCCATGACCAAGTAACACATGCCATTCCCATTTCTCACTCTCACCAGTTTAAGGAAGAAAAAAAAAATCATTCCTCATATAATTATTTTTCACAAAGCATAGTGATAACACACGTTCATTTTACCTTCCAAGTTAGTTCTTTCAACAGGCAATGTTTTATTTTTTTTTTTAAAGTTAGAGAATATTTAGGTTTCAGTTTTTCTAGCTGGAAAACCTCTAACAAGGTCAACCCATTGTTGTGGGAAATGTTACCTGGCTTCAAGAAAAAGTGGACCAGGAGATGACTCCATGAAGATGGAATCTTCTACAGAGCTGACGGCGTGCACCTGGTGAGTAATACTGCCTTCGTCGTCTGCTAACAGCATGGCACCCCACTCAGCTACCCGGGCTCTTAACCTTTTATACACATGCACACAGTTTGCAGTTCACAGCAGAACTCATGAAAGAAGGGACTCAAAATAACATCTCTCAATTAAACGTCCCACGCGTATACTAAGTTGCCACCCTATATGATGCATCTCATGCCTTCTATAATTAAAATAAATGTATTCCCTAGCAAATTGCCAAACCTAAAAAAAAAAAAAAAAAATTCTGTATGTACTCTTAAACATTCATACACCAACAAGGAAACCTAAAGCTGTCACATACATTCTATATATCACTCTGAGGCTAGTCTTGATATATCTGAAACACTAACAGAAGTCCTTGAAAACAATACCCAAAACAGTACCTGACAACATATGATAATCACAGTATTCATTCAAAATGAGGTTAGCAATTATTAGTCATGAAGTTTATTGATGCTTCTATAATTCAAAACTATCAAAAACTACAAATATACATCTGTGAAAAATTGACTCCAACATCCCAAACTCATAGACCACCAATGACTTGTGATGAGAAAATAAGGTTTACATCTCTAATAGTGATGTGCAGAATTTCAAGTGAAAGCACAGGGAAAATGTCTATTAGAGCTTTTGCTTCAGCTTTGGTTTCCCAGTACTTATCTTCACTGATAAGCTGATTTTGTTTTCCAATTTTTACATTTGTTCTTTAATCTGGGGGAAGAAAGGCATTAGGATTATAGCTAGTCATACTCATAATGAAGATAAGTCAAAATGACTTCTTTTTTTAATATTTTTTAGTTGTCAATGGACATTTATTTTATTTATTTACATGCAGTGCTAAGAATCGAACCCAGGGCTTCTCACATGCTAGGCAAGTGCTCCACCACTGAGGCACCACTCCAATACCTCAAAATGACTTCTTGGTAAATAGTCTTTACATAGGGGTATCTGTTTCACATAGCTCCCTTGGTTGTGTTTTAGGACAGCATTATCGTTCATGAAATAAAAGTCTTCTGACTGACAACATTGCTTAGTTTTTTTCTGCATTTCAAGATGTAACTGTATTTTCCCCAAGCTATGATATAGCCTTCAGAGGTAAAATAGAGGTATGTATTTATTTATCAAACAGTATAGATACATACTTAGACAAGCCAGTTTAAAACTTAAGGCAACTATTAACTCAAAATATATTTCAATGGCTCCATCAATGTTATACAAATTGTTTAAGATACTTTTAGACATGAAAAGCTACTTAAAGTACTATTTTATGTCTTTACTGAACATTTAAAAGCTGCATTACCAGGCTGTATTTATAAGAGAAAGTATTTATAATAGATGGCATACTTGTCATTGCTTAGATAATTGATATTTTCTGAATACAGAATAGTGTGTTCTTAAATGTGTCCCATAAGTATAAAAAAATGACTTATGTTTCTCATTTCAGGTCTCAAACAGAAGCAAAGTAACAGTTTTATAAAACTATATCTAGTTCATCTCTAAACTCAAGCAGAAATAATTCTTCCACATTCAAAAACAATTCTTTCAAAATGACTCACATATATCATCAGAATAAATTATAATATCTTATAGTATAACTTTTCTTCTTTTTTAAAGTTTACTTTCTTTTCAACTATAAAAAAGTAATATACACTCATTGGAAAATAAAGCAAAGAAGGAAGAAACTAAGATATCTAAATTTTGAGTACTTCCTTTTAGTTTTTTTCTATGCATTTTCAGATAGCTTCAAACACAAGGTGTAATTTACATATATATTAGTACATATTATATGTATTTATATGTAATCTTACTATAAGAATTTTTCTATAGATTATAGAAATATCATTTTAAACAGCTGCATTGTATTCCATCCTCCTACTCTGGCTATCTCCATTTTCTGATTACTAAAAATAATGAGCATCTTTCTCCTATAAAATTTTTCTGTTTAGGATACTTTTACTTAGACCTCACAGAAATGAATATTACATGGTCAAAAATGTGTATGTGTGTGTATGTGTGTATATAGAAAGGTTCTTTTTTGTACCCAGTGATACAGCAGAATCCCCAATTTTTCCTACTGTATGTGGAATATAATCATTTAGTTCAGCAGTATCTCTTTTTACTCTCTTCCACACTGGTGTGAGAAGCAACATGTTCTGATTTAGGTATCATTATGGTTTCTTCTTAATAATACAGATGGAAGAAAATGTTTCACAATTCAGGCAATTAAATGAATTGTTTCTATGAACAGTCCCTCATGGCATATGTAGGATGACAACGATCCTGTGGACTTTGCAATGACTACCTTAAAAGAAGGCAGACAAAAACACATTTGATTAACTCAACAATTTATGGTGACTATAAAGACATGAACTAAAATGCTTTATTGGCTCAATATATTTAAACAATAATAAAAAAGGGAAATTATCACTGTAATTATTTAGAAACATAAAATACCAAATTCTAAAGGGTCCAAAGGAATTAAATCTATTCTAGTTATTTCCAAATAGGGTATTTTTAATATTCTAGTTGAGATTTTTTATCATCTGTCATAGGACTTTATATGGACAATGTAGAAACTATATTGCAGAGACCTAAAAGACTGAACATATAGAATTTAGGAAAGGGTGAGAACTCTGAAAGATCCAGATAACAATCAATGATTTTTGTCAATGGGCCTTTATTTATTTATATGTGGTGCTGAGAATTGAACCCAGTGCCTCACACATACCAGGTAAGTGCTTCTATCCCTGAGCTACAACCGCAGTTCAACCAATCTTATCTTACACTATTGGCTATTATACTAAGGAAAAGAAAAATTTAGTAGAACATACTCAAAAGCAGCAAAGGTAAGACACCCACAGAGTCATTTTTATCAGTTTTCCTACACTTCTCAAAAATGAATTTGAATTTTTCATTCCTCTTGTCTTGCCATTTTATCCTTTCCAAATAGAACTCAGAGGTAAACAGATACACTAGTATGAATGGTCTTCTAATTTTATAACTCTATTTATTTATGTATCTTGAATACAAATTTTTAAAAAATAATTTGAAAGGGCCTATATAATTGTAATGCATGTGTACTTAAAGTTACTAGGGCACAGAGTTATCATATATCACCTTTTATCATTTGTAATTATGTATCTCAATTGAACACTATACTGAGTTCACAAAAATAATAAAAGTTTTGTTTTTAAATAGTCTTCTATTTCAAAAAAAAAATAGAAAAAAATAATTCTGGACCTCCTTTCTTTTATTCCTTCAAATTTTTCTACCTATCATTTTCTATATTTATTTCCAATAATGTCATTACTGCTAATAATATGAATATACATACATAATACATACTCTCTCTCTCTATATATATATATAGAGAGAGAGTATGTATATATGTATTTTTTCCTTTTTCTTTCTTCCTTCCCCCGCCCCCCGCCCCAATTCAATGTTGGGGATAGAACTCGGCCTTGTGCATGACAGGCAACTGCTCTACAGGGAGCTATATCCCCAGCCCTGCTAATAATAATTCTCCTAATTGAACTGGAAGACATGAAATATTTTAATAAAATATTTCTCAAAATAGGTTAAGAAGTTGATGTATAGTATATAGTAAAGATGAACTGCAACTCCAATCATAAGCAAGCTGTTAACTGAGCATGCCCAAATAGTGTTGTACTTTGGGAAAGGACACAGATAAATGCCAGTATCAAGAAATGCTTCATTCAGCAGAAGAAAAATCCAAATTTATAAATGATCATAAATGCAGAGGAAATGCTCCACTATCTAATTGTTAAGTAGAGATACTTGAAGATAAAATTATGCAAACTCTACCTTCCTAAGCCCTTTAATACACTAACCAAATGGCAAATTTTTAAAAAATTATGAGCAGTAGCAGCTTACTTATTTACTTAGAATGTATAACACAAACTCTGGTATAATTTTAAATTTCACTGTGTGTATAAAGAACAACCTTGTAAGAACTTCCATACAAGGAATGTAAAAGTTTCATAAGAAACTAAACAGCACTTCCTTGAATGTGTTATTTTACTATAACAGATATTCCAAGAACATCTAACACTAAGATTCTAAGAATCCCAACATCTAACACTAAGATTCTAAGAATCCATCCTCTTCAGAAGGCAATCCTACAAAAAAGCAGTTCATTTTAGTCTGATGATAGTAAAATTCTTTCTTTTAAAAAAGGGCTTCCATATGAAATAACATGAGTTTAAACTACATAAAGGAGGAAGTTGGGTGATTATTAAAGGAATATGAGTAAATGAAGTAAATCATTAATGAGTGGCTTAAAATAAATGTATGTATAGTCAATTTAAAAATACATTAAAAATAGTGTAAAAATACAATGGTAGGATGGCTATCCATCATATCTTTGTCTCTTTAAATTATGTTCTTAGTTGCCAAAGTAAAATGCTACTATTGAACTTAAGAAATAACATGAACAAATAATTTATATGGCTAATGCAAATAATAAAATGGAATGAAAAAAATATCCTAAAAATCAAAATATGCTTCAAAGGAAATAACATCAAAATAATAAATTATAAAATAAAAAATTTGATTATAGTTTAGGAGAAGTAGGAGAATTATACATAGAAACCTAGCTAGAAAAAAGACTGAAAGTGTTAACAACAACAAAAAAAAAACTAAGCGACTAAGTACCACAGACAAACAAGAAAATGAATGCCTAAGGAAAATTCATAGCACACTACAATACAGTAACATTCTCATGCAAAATAGAAGTGTTCTCAAGTCAGAATAATAAATACTTAATAAATAGATATCCTGGGTAGTTCAAACCAACAATCAAGCTCATTCCTACACAACCAGTTTAATACTTTCATATTTTAAAAGTATTTAAAAATTAAAATTCAAAAGATGTTTTTCCCCAGTAATATTCCCAAAGATTAAAATCATCTGACCACGTTAATGATCCTCCAAATGTATTTAAATTCAAAACAATTCTAGTTATTCATAAATTATTCCAAAGAAAAACATAAACCCATACAGATTTTAAGGGTGAGACCATAGTTACCAAAGAACAAAGTTATGTGAGATTGATCCATGTGTGATTTAACACTACTCTAATATGTTGAATACACAATCAATTAAATCAGAAAGAAAAACATTTTTATTAGTAGTTTCTATTAAAATATGTAGTGTCAGTAAAAAAGCTCAAGAACAAAGACTTTTCTTTTTCTTTTTTCTGGTAAAAGAAGAAAAATCTAAGTTTTCAGAAATTTACTCACTGAAACTGCCTAAACTATGAGCAGACGATAGCAGTTAGTTTCAATATGATGGACTAAAGTCACTAAAAATGTAACTAAAATTCAAAAGAAATATCTTAAATGATACAATATTTAGAAAGATAAAGGCAGGTAACCTATCTTCATTTTCAAATTTTGCCCCACTTCATAGCAGGTTACTATCCAGAGCAGGAACTGGAAATATTCCAAATGAATAAATCAAGGAATTGGGGGTCGGGGAAGAGGTGGAGTACGAGAAGATAGGAGAATGTGACCTCAAACATGTATTGTATCTGGTAGTGATTTCTATTTCAGTGATGAACATTTAAATAAAATGTACTAAAACTATGTACTAATTTGAGACCAGAATGTACCTACTGATATTTGTCTATTAATTTAATTCTTTACCTATTTTTTTTCTTTTTTAAAAATTTTGTTAATACTGGGATTGGACCCAAGAGTGTTTTTCCAATGAGCGACATCTCTAGCTCTTTAATTTCTGAGACAGGGTCTTGCTAAATTGCTGAGGCTAGCCTCAAACTTGCAATCCTCCTGCCTCAACCTCCTGAGTGGCCTGGATTACAGGTGTGCCCAGCTGTGCCTAGCTCTTTTCATACATTTAAAGAAGTTTTTGGCTTAAATAAAAATAAAAAACTTTTATAATCTTTTACAGTAAATTCTAAATCAAATACTAAGCATGGAAGTTCTGATTTCCAGAAACAAAGATACAAGACTTAGTGTTAAGTAGGAACAAAGTAAAATATATCTTAAATGACTTTTAAATTAATTAATTAATTAAATATTTCCTCTGCTTTTTCAGAATTAAGATATATCTAGCATGGCAAACCAATAGTGACCAACCACCAAAGGCTGCCAATATCTGACAAGTAATAGGGAAAGGAGGTTTTTTTCTCACCCCATTATTCAAGAACTTTTGTGTGGGAAAGGAATAAACTACGGGATAGAGGTGAACAGGCAGATTCTCATTTATTTGCTGTCCCTTTTTCCCTTTTTTTGCTCATTTTCTTGATTCCAGGCCTTAATACTAAGATTACAAACTAGTAGCCTATAAACATGTTTTGTTCTGATTAGTACTTTTTTAAATTGCTATTCTTTAAATATTATTAAATTTCATATAAAAATCTTGATTTCTTATCTTTTGTAGATAAAAAAAAACCTAGCAACACTGGGCCTGTACAACTAAGGGCCACCAGTGAACAGTGCTGCCTTTTAGACAGGGCCTCAGACCCCACCTTTCCTTGTTTCTTCCACTTTGGCTACCTTCATTCCTTTCCATTATCCATTTGGATCCTCCAGGAACTGAGTTTTTGACCCCCACCCACCTACCTTAATTACCTATCTTTTTCCAAACACTGGAAGTAACTTCAACATAGACCCCCTAAAATTCCACTGTACTTGCATCAAATAAATGACTGATATACCAACAGGGATAAGGAAGGAGTTCTTTGAAAAGTACACTGGTTTCCCTATTCATCCTTCTCATTCTTGATTACCAGAGATATCAGTATGTGTGCTGACATGACTATTAAATTATTTCCAGTATATAAATAGATATGACAAAATATACTGATTTCTCTTTGAGGATTTACTATGAGTAATTTATGAGTAAGTACATCAATTTAACACACATCTTAACTCATTTCATTTGGAAGCTGATTAAACCATCCTAGAAAAAAAAATATCACCAAAAATGGAGACAGTGAATCAATCTAGTATCATGGACAATCTAGAATTAATAATAAGATATGTAGTTTGTAATGGGCAATTACTGGGAGCTAAGATAGGTGCACAAAAAATAAGAGATCAAATACTTAGTATATAGATACAATTACTACATTGGTGGGTCAGAAGTATGAGGCAAAAATTACATTGATTTTAGAAAAATCCTTTCCGAAATCTCTGATAAGACAAGATAAAATATGTGCTGGATAATAACATATTTTTAATTGAAAATTCCTTCCCCAAGAATCTGAACCTGTCATTGGCAAGAGTTGCCTATTGGAGTATGATAGGGCTTGGCTGCTTTACTTCTCTCTCTCTCCAACCTCTGGGTAATTGACATTATTTTTTATTAATAACTTGAAAGATATGACATATCTACCAAATTTGCAAATAACAAAATATATATAATGGGACAAATGATAGAAATAATGTTTGAAATGACTGAGCTAGAACAAATGGATCAAAAAGAATATGACATTTAATAGAGATACATATGTATCTGCATTTAAGTTCAAAGATCAAATACACAGTTAGAAAGGAAGGGACATCTGCTTTAACAGCACATCATACAAATTTTTTTTTTAATTTCGATTAACCCCCAGATAATACTATGTCGACAGTAGGCAACTAAAAAGTTAATTCATGCACTGGACAGGTGTTGTCTTAAGTGTGGAACATGACTGCCCACTGTTCTGGACTAGTCAGACCACATCTGGAGCACTGTTATCTTTCCATCCTTGGTGGCACCACTTAAGAAGTACTCTGAGAACTTAAGGGGCTTTCAGATGAGACCAACCAAGAATGATGAAGTCACTACATCATCTAATTTTTAGAAAGGCTGAAAGAAATGGGGATGTTCTACCTGGAGAAGAGAAAATTAGGGGAGACATGATGATCGTCTTCAATATCTGAAGGATTGCTATGTTGATGAGGGAGTAGAATAGTCGTATGTTGTTCTAAAGGGCAGAACTAAAACTAAAGGAGAGAAAGTTATAGGGAAAATATTTTAGTTTTAAAAAATAAAAGCAAAAGCAAAAACCCTCACCAAAGAAAAAAGCCATAAGCAAACAAACAGTACTCTCTCAGGAAGGCTTGCTACCAGGAGGTTAGGCCAGATGAATTCCAGAATCTCTTCCAACACTAGGATTCCCAACAGTGGAGCTCCTGAATGTTGTTTGGTTTGAACTAGCCTTGCATTTTCTCAGCTAGTCATCATGAGGGACTCTATCTGGGTTACTCCTTTACAGGTGTCACTCAAAGAACAGAGGCAGAACTTTACAAATCAATGTGGTAATCCCTTCAAAGCAGTCCCTGAGATGGCTGCATTCTTATTCCAGAGCTGGTAGTGCTCAAAAAACCACTGAAATGCTTTTAAAATGCCTTCAAAACCAGTTTCTGACTCACATAAGAAATAGGTAACCATCTCATAGACACCACTATTATATTGCTGGTGGACATAAACCATGATCATTTGGTCTAGCTGGAGTCTATTATTTAGCAAGTGTTCAATAATGGAAAAAAATGACCCATTTCTAATCAAAATCTGTATTTAGCTTGATCATCCACCGTAATCAAGCCCAGCTCTCAATGACATATATAAGTAACTTCAAAACCCTAATCCTGTCACATATAAATTTGACAACCAGATACATATATACTATATAGGTTCTTAAATGCTCAGAAAAAATAAAACTGATTTGAACAAAGGCAGCATGATCAGAATAAGAATATAACCTTTCAAGTTCATTGCTTTAAGGGAATGTATACATCCTTTTTTTTCTCTTTTTCTTTTCAAAAGCATATTATTTTATAGGAACATTTCATGTTTTGGCTCAATAATAAGATATGAAAAATAATACTTCACATCTCTTTTTTTCCCTTTTCCATACTTTTGAGTCCTTAAAGCTGGTTCTTATCCTCACTGCCAGAAATCATGTTCTTTTCAAATAAGCATTCCAAGTACTTTTTTAAAAATAAGTAAAGGTAGATTATAATTATAAATGGTTTCAAGACTAGAGAATTTTTTCAAACCGAAATATTGTTCACATTGGTATAGTTTTGCTAAGATACATTATCTGAATATTAGCTGAGCACAGCAAAATAATCTTTTACTTGGGATGAATGTCTCTTTTCATTACTACAAAAGTCCTAATCTATTTCTAGGATTTACAGCAAAAAGATTTTAATCTCCCTACACATATTATCTTCTAATATGAAAGGTATTTTAACTTTCCTAAGGAATTAACAAAAAATATTCTTGAAATATACCTATTAACTTAAAAACATTATTATGGTTGTTTCAAAAACTGAACATTGTGGTCACAGTGAGAATTTTAGTGGAAGTTAGTTGGGTGTCAGTTGGTTTGTTGCGTATGTAGTGAATATCTGTATAATAAATAGTTATCCACTTTTTTTTTTTTTGTATTTTAACAGAATGCCTGGTACCCAGTAAATAAAGTTAAGAACCTGTTAAGAACTGCAGTGAAGATTTTGTTCTTTACAGATTGCAGCAAGTCTGAGTTGAGGAAGTTCTGACAGATGCAAAATGTGCACCTGTTGCAGGTGCACATACAGCGTAACCGGGCATGGCTGCGAAAACACACAGAAGGACAGGGTTGAGTTCTTACTTACAAATATGGCACAAGTCAGGGTGTGCCAACTAAAAAGAAAAAAAAAAAGATTTAGGCATAAGCAACACTCTTTGAAGAAAGAAAAAGGACAGTGTGGGCCATACTAAAGTTGTGCAGAATTCCACATGTACCAAAAACAGAATAACCAGTAATAGCTTCCTCCTCCCTCCCTATAGAAAGTCTAGGGAACATTTTCTAAACACTTTAGCTTTTTTGGAGGGGGGTGGAATTATTATATGAGTTTTAGTGGAATAAGTATGCACAGCAATAGATGGCACCTTCATCTAAATTAATAAAAATAAAAATTGAATAAGCCATAGCACCCACCAAAAGGACAAAGTTTGCTAGCATTTAAATAACCATTCCCTCCTCCTCCCTCAGCATACACACATGCCTGAAAACCAGGAAGGAGAAGAGTGACAAATACATAAAAGAGTCAAAAGATGAGTATATTCAACCCTGAGAAGATATGAACAATATCGTCTTTAATTCATCAAGCACCCTGGCTCCCAAAGGAAATCAAAGTGCTTCATAAATTTCCAACAAAATATAGGGTTGATTTCATCTGCTACCAAAACACAGCAGCTAAGTATGATAATATGAAACTCTGAGTAAGGATGTAAAAATCAACAATGGATCCAATTGAAATTAGATATGAAATTTAGGGAGGCTTTCTGACTCCTTTCTGGTTGAGTGGAGTTGCACTAGTTGGTGCAGGCACATGGGGCAACCCATATCACCTAGGCCCTATCTACCAAAGTAGGGGGTCTCCAATGACTGTTCAGTGATCGGAGCCACTCAGACATACAAAACCATCACACCACCCGTGAAGAGGCACTGGCGCAGAACCCATTCAGAAGAGCGCCTGATGATTCAATGCCATCACTTCCTGTAACACCTGATCATTTTTAGAGGCTTCTCAGTCAAAGGACTGGCCCAATCTGACTTGGCTTAGCTTGTAAGATCTGATGAGACCACAGCACACGGTAGCATGGTTGTGGAGATTAGCAGCATCCCAATAATGCCTAATTCTCAACATGGAGAAAAACAAGAATTAATTTTGAAAATTAATGCTCAAGACATTCCTTTTTAAAACCTGACTTGTGATGATGAACATAGCACTGCTACTAAGTCACTGCCAGCTGTCATACTGGAATCCATCTGTTATTTTATAAATTGAATCTGATTCTTCAACATATACAAGGCTCCACCCACCAAAAAGGAGAGATGCAAAGTATGCTTAGCAACAGGGAGATGCTTCATGAGAAGTAGTTTGGGATTAACCATATAAACAAGTGTCCATGTATGTACATTTATCATATATACACACACACAAGAATTAAAGTAAACTGTTTTAAAGATGCAGATCTAAAAACACAGTTGCAGTTATTTACAGGATTTTTAAAAGTACATTTACATAGTAAAGACGACACCATAATAAACAGGTTAAACCTGACCAAGCAGTGCGTTTCTAGATAATTACTAAATGTTAATTATAGCAAGAAAGGAGATTTGGTCACCCTATAAGAAAATGTAAACAAAATTCTACAGAAGTCATAAAGAAAAAGTAACTTACAAAGCAGTTTTTAGAAAGACCCAGATTTTTCTCAAATTCTCTATTCTATCAGTGTTGCCCATGTCTCGGCAGAGTCTGTCTCTGTAATGATCCTCTCTGTAGATAACATACATGAGAGTTTTAAAGCAACGGTAAAACATAAATAAAGTTTTGCTTATCTTATATTAATAGGAACAAGTTGTCTTCTAATAAAATAGAAATGTAAAGGTTTGTTGCATTTTTTAAAGTGTGAGTTACTGGAATACCAGGAAAATTAACTGATTTTAAAAATCTTTACAAATTAACACCTTTCTGGAAAACCTCAGTTTGTAGCAGTGTTTGATTATTACTCTATTTTACACTGTAGTTTTCATAAGAAGGCAAATAATTAGAAATTAATATAATAAAATATAGCATAAGCTATAGACTAGAGAAACGCACTGCCTGAAAAACTATTTTGTTACAAAACAGAATTTATACAAACACACTATTTGAGGAGAATGCCATTAAGAATCATGCAATTTTAAGGCAGTTAGTAAATTATGAATATAACCAGTTACGCGCTTGCACATATATGTATGTATAGATATATAATAAATGTACATGAAATTTGTGGCTCATAATACTTAATGCAAAACATTTACATATTGGAAATTCCAATTATAAATACTTTTTTTAATAGCACTTAAAGAAGACACAATATTTTGAAATCACATGTTCAACATAAATTGACAAAAGATTTTAGAATCCTTCACATACTCAAGGTCAATTAATCAACAGACAAATATAAAAATGAACTTTGTGTATGGAAATGCATAAAGCAACATGATGTTAACCCCATTTTATTGCACTAAGACTATTTTTTAATGCTGGGTGGGAGGCTGTGCTTTATTGAATTATCCTGTTAAGAGAGCTATAGCCTACTCAAAAATATACAAACATTGTAAGAAGCACTGTTTGTATTATTTTACTATGGTACCCAAACCAAACTTGGATTTGCTCAAATTTGTACCTTCTCATTATAAAGTCTCTTTCTGTTGCTGAACAACTTCTATATGACAAAGATTCCCCCCTCATGGCTAATAATGGCATGCAATGTTATTATGAACCATGCAACATGAAAATGAAGACAGAGCAGGTACTTACGGGTACATGGCCATTGTTGTCAGTTTAACAAAGATATCCTTACTAGGTGCATCAGCAGTATTGCAAGTGAAGGCTTGAGGTGGAGGCATTTTGTGTTTCCTGCAGAAATCAGTAGGTGAGATACTATATTCTTGTTTAACTTCATGCAGGTCTGATTTTGCAGCTATGATTAAACAGGGTATTCTGCTGTCCATAAAGTGTTGCTATGAAATAAAAAAATGAAATCAAAATCTGATGAAGAATTCAAAAGTTACTATTCAATTCAATGTGAACTAAAAAATTTCTCTAATAGGCAAAGAAACAATAGTTTCAAAGAGGAAAAATGACCCAAGAGGTAAAGTTTGGTAGTGGCCTAGGACAGTCTGATATAATAAATATGATTAGCCCAACTTTTCCAATGTAGGTAACAAAAGAAACCAATTCTAACTCTTTAGATTCACTATAATTTTAAAATACATTTCTTAAATTAAAAAAAAAAATAGGGGTTAGGGTTGTGGCTCAGTGGTAGAGCACTTGCCTAGCACATGCAAGGTGCTGGGTTCGATCCTATGTACCACATAAAAATAAATGAATAAAAAAGGTATTGTGTCCACTACAACTAAATTTTTTTTAAAAAAAAACCACAATAAACATTTTGAAATAAGAGAAATCCGCCTAACCTCTAAACTAAAAATGACTATTTTCATTTTTTTATATTACCTCTAATCCTTGAGTACTTGCATTTATATATGTTTATATAGTTGCAGTCATGTTAGGTATAACTCTTTAAAAATGTAACACTGTATCTCCCCTATTTTTCAGAATTCAGAACTATCACTTTTCATGGTTGCTTAATCTCCTAGATTATTTTATCATAATATAAAAAACTATCTTTTTTTTCTTTTCTTTTGGTACCAGGGATTGAACTTAGGGGCACTCAGCCACTGAGCCACATGCCCAGCCCTATTTTGTATTTTGTTTAGAGACAAGGTCTCACTGATTTGCTTAGCGCCTTGATAAATTGCTGAGGCTGGCTTTGAACTCGCAAACTCCTGTCTTCGCCTCCTGAGCTGCTGGGATTACAGGCATGCACCACCTCACCCGGCTAGAAAACCATCTTTTAATAGTGTTAGACATCTGGAATATTTTATTTTCAGGCTATTAAAAATAATACTAGAATAAATACCTTTCTATTTGTAGCTTTTTCCTCCTACTGAATCTTGCTGATAATCTCAAAGTGACTGATACACTTTCCAAGCCTCTGGTTTATCCCCTTGCTCTGGCTGTTATTCTTGGGTAAATGGCAATACATACTCCACATGCATTCCTAACAGCTAAGAAAACCCCCCATTAAAGCAAAAGTTCTTAACCAGGAACGCAAATCAGAATCACGTGTGGAAGAAAATTTTTAAAGTACATATGCTGGGACTCTACCATTGCAGAATAAAACCAGAACCTTCAGGAATAGGGCAAAGATGTATATATTTTTTAAAAGCTCCACCAATGATCTTGTTGCATTTTTCTGGTTAGGAAACATCATGAAATTCATTAAAACCCCATATAAAATTATATTTAATCATAGTCTATAAGAACTACAAACCTTAAAAATCCTGGCGCAGTATTCAAAGGATGTGGGGTTAGTGACATCATATACCAGGCATACAACATCACAAATGATCTCAGCCTCAGTTAGAAACTCCGATTCTGAGATATCATGCAACTGGTAAAAAGAAAAAGATAATGAGAAACACAAGTATCACAATTTTGATAAAGTCATGATGTATTATAATTGTTTGGTTGGACATCCTAATAAAAAAACTCCTGGTTAATCATAACTTTTCAGACCATTTTTAGAAGTAGAAAGTATAAACAAACAAGTATTTTTTTGCTGATTTTGTGCATTAAAAATGGTGGTGATTAAGAATCTACAGAAGCTAGCATTCAGTGACTGACTGATGTGCTGCTGGCAAGCCTTTTCTGTATATTGTCTACACTCTATAGATAGGGAAACAGGTTAGAATAAGTCAAATACAAAAGACAACATACCTAAGAAGTCATCAGACCAAAACATGAACTCAGATATAATTGCCAAGTGTATTATTTTTCCTACCACACTAACATTTCTCCTAACAAAATCACTAAGCAAAAACTTTTTAATTAAAGTCATTTGATTGTACTGCATTGCCTTATCTTTTCAATGTTTATTATATTTCCTGAAGAAATATCCTGGGCTGGGGATGTAGCTCATTGGTACAGCATGTGCTTAGGTCCTGAGTTCAATCCTTAATACTGGGGGGAAAAAAGAAGCTGTGACTGAATATATTCAAATAAAACACTATTATAGCATGCATAGTCAAAGACATGAAAGATACAATTTGCAAAAATAGTGTAATAATAATAAAACAGGGGGCTGGGGATGTGGCTCAAGTGGTAGCGCACTCGCCTAGCATGCGTGAGGCACTGGGTTCGATTCTCAGCACCACATAAATGTAAAATATATTGTGTCCACCTTAAAAAAAAAAAAACAACTAAGAAATAAATATTTTAAAAAATTAAAAAAAAATAAATAAAACAGGAAAATTAACAGTCAACAATATTAACTAAGTACCCAATATCTAAAACTATACTTATAGGAGACTAGGAGACAAAGGGATATAATAAGAAGCTGACAAACATCAGAAAGAATAAAATATATGTAATATTCAATGTGATAATTTGGTAAAATAAATATTTCCAAAAAGAAATAGACAAATGAATTTTCTAGTATGTCTATTATTTGTTAGAAACTTTTCATTGAGGAGCTAACTTATTAAGAAATAAGCTCAGAGAGAATAAGCCACTTGCCCAAGGTCACAGAACTTATCAATGGTGGACCAAGGTTATATTGAACCTCTTTTTACTGTATTTTGTGGTATCTTTTCAGTCAGATCCTTTCATACATTTTTATGCTATACTCCTTCCTGCTAAGTAGATAAACTTGATTCAGATTATAGGTAAACAACCAAGCATCAGCACTGTTTTCATATTAATTTTTAGTGAATAGCAGTAGAATTTTTAAAAAGTCAAAATGGGAGACTAAAAAGTAAGTTCATTTTCTTCTGTTTTACTTTCTACAGGTGATTTTTTTTACTTATATGTATATTCATGTAATAATCACATAGATCAAAGGAATTAATATTCTAAAAAACAAACCAGGAGGGGGAGAAATCATACACAGATTCTACATTCAGACATTAAATTAAAGTCATTTTGTTTCTGTCATTTTAAAATGTACCAATTAAAATTTTTATATTGAGAATTTCTTACCAACAAGTATTTCTCTTGTCCATATACATAAACAGTATTAATTGCATAGTAGGATTTATGATCGTCACGGATTTTCTTCTGTCTCTGAAAACAGAACCAAACATGTCAATATTTATAGGAAGGAATTACTAGTTTTCATCAATACACACATGTGTAGGTGGGTTATAAATAAAAGGACATTCTTCTCTATACTAAATACTATTTATCAGTATAAAAGAGATGTTAATTTTATGTTTTTTAGTTTTTAGGGTCTAAGACAAAATATGCATTTGTTTTGCACAAAGTAAAAGCAGTAGGTTAAGAGGAAGTAAACTGTATTTTTGAAAGTAGATTCTAGAGCCATTGCTGACAATTCACATTACACTATAGTTTGGTCTGATATTGGCCTCATCTGGAAATATGTCAGTTTTACTCAAAGTAAACAGACTAGGTATTAGTATTCAATTTGAAAGATTTACCATGCATTTATTTCCTACCAAGGACTATTTGAGGTGCTTTCGTATGTGTAGTCATTTAATCATCATCTAAATATAACTGGTTTTTTTTAAAAAATGAGGGGTGTGCTCAGGAGAGGAGACCTGATGAATGGCTTTTCTGTTTACAACACACCCAACAGAAATCTGGGTTTACTCATCGCAGGAAGCAGAATATATTGGCCTTCCTGTGACAGCATGCCCTATATATGTTAAAACAAAAAAAAAAAAAAAAAAGAAGAAGAAGAAGAAAAAGAAAAAAGGCAAATGAGAGCAGGGCACAGTGGCACATGCACATTAATCCCAGCTACTTGGGATGCTAAGGCAGGAGGACTGTAAGGCCAGCCTCAGCAATCAAGCAATACCCTGTCTCAAAATAAAAAACAAAAAATAGAAGGGTTGAGGATGCAGCTCAAAGGTAGAGCATGCTTTCTGGGTTCAATCTCCAGTACTACCAAATAAATAAATAAATAAAATAAACACACACACACACACACACATACACACACACACACACACACATGGCTAACACCAATGAAACACTTTACTAATATATATAGGGCAATGAGCTCTAGTAATCATCTAAAAAGGTTAATAATGGCTATAAAAATTACATAAACTACAGAAATTTGTTGGATATAATTCTATATTTTGAGAACTCTCACCATTAAGTTTCTTCCAAGAAGAGCCTGAAGAATTCCACTTTTCCCACAGCTTTTCATTCCAATTACATTACATCTGAACACATTTCTTTGAGTCTGTTTTTTCTGAAGGTCTATCTTTTTATCTCTTGTTACTAAAAAAAAAAAAAAAAAAAAAAAAAAAACACTAAATATGTACCAGATTCTTGGAGCCTTCATTCCACCTTCTCAAAATAAGGTATTGCTATTTATCACTTTTATGCAGTATCTAATCTACAAAAACACATAAAATAGGCAAGCTTATGTAAAATAAAGTACTACATATAATGCAGAAGGGTATAGCCTAGTGGAAAAGATGCATTTCTGAAAGTTGACTATAAATTTTCAGTAAAAAATGATAGTTTGCATAAAATAAGCAGTATATTTTCACTAGGAAAATATCCATAAAATGAATAAAAATTACAATGAATATATCTAACATTATATCCTATCTAATTTGATGTCATTGTCACACAGAATGTGAGTGTAGCTCAATAGTAGAGAGCTTTCCTAGCATGTGTAATGCTATGGGTTCAATTCCCAGTACTACCAAAAAATATATATATATTGGCATAACAAATTATCAACTATGAATGCTATTTGAAACCTTCAACCTCTTGGAGCTGGAAATAGATTTTTACTCTTGGGTTAGCTGGGCTCTTAGGCATCAATCTGTCAAAAAAAGCATGACAGAAACAATATTGTATCATTCGGAAAATGGGACATCTCTTCTTGAGGTAAAGAGAGCTCCTTAAGCTACACCCAAAGGTACAACAACAGTAGAGCCCATCACAGGCACTACTGATTATAGCAAAGTCAAAATGATAGAAATACACAATAATTATGTAATAGTTAAGTACATTATAGAACATTATACAATGGCACAATATTTCACATTAAAGATATATAGAAGTATACTTATTGATATGCAAAGATGTTCACAACATGTTCTTGAGTGAAAGAACCCCACAGCTGGCTAGAAATTAACTGCTTACTCTTTGGTGCCGAATTAAATACTAATTAGTTAAGAACTTGAAAGGGTACTTGTTCTGTCAGTTTAAGTAGGCTACCTTCTGGGGCTGAGGTTGTAGTTCAGTGATAGAGCACTTGCCCAGCATGCATGAGGCTCTGGGTTTGATCCTTGGCACCACATAAATATAAACAAATAAAATAAAGGTATAAAAAAATACAATAACATTATTAAAAAAAAAAAAAAAGGCTAGCTTCTTGTAAGAGCTTTCTGTAACACATGGCAGAGTTTCCATCAATTGGTATATAAGAAAATCCTATAATGACCAATTGCTAAATTTCTTATTTTCATACCTATGAATTTCCTTTAAATGAAGTACACTGCTTTGGCAAGAATGTGTGGTTTACAATTCAAGATCTGTGAAAGATTTATTAATAAGGAAAAAGATTACAAAGTTGATAAATGTATAATTAGTTCCAGACTGAAATCAAGATCAAGTGTTTAAGTTTTTTTTAAAGTGGCCTAACATATGCTAGGCAAGTGCTCTACCACTGAGTCACAACCCTAGGCCTCCAAATTTATTTATTTTTTTAATTTTCATATATATTTTTAGTTGTTTATGGACCTTTATTTTTATTGTTCTTTCTTTCTTTTTAAGTGGCATTTTGTTGACAGTAATTCCCACTGCTTTTTTAAAAAAAGATTTACTTTTTAGTTGTAATTGATTTTTATTTGGTCCTAAGGATCGAACGCAGGGCCTCGCACATGCTAGGCAAGCGCTCTACCACTGAGCCACAACCCCAGCCTGGCATTGTTTTTAATATTCAAAGAAAATTAAAATGCAAGACAGAATGGTAAACCCTTTAATGTCCATAGTTCTTCCCCATCTTCATCAGTGGAGTATCCCAAGGCAGTATATTAGAAACAAAAGCTCTACTCTTTCTTTTTTGACAAACAATAAAATCAGGCATCACAACTCAAAAGAAAGTACTAAATCTTGAGGAAAACTAATACAGTGTAGACATGGAAAACTAAGGAAGATGAGTTTACTTTTATTCTTTGTAACATTTGAAACTAGAGTCTAAAAATGTTCCTAATCATAAACTGAATAGTAGCCAACGCTTACCTGTAATGGCTGAAGCTTGAGACTCTTGTTCAGTCAATATGGAATAGCCTAGATAGCCCAAATATTCTAGGCACCGCTGTACATCTAAATAGGTTGTGAGCCTAAGAAAGGGAAGGTTTACACGGTGAAAAGTTCCTAAGTGAACACTCATGAGAGGAAAACATTTCCAACAGCTCAAAAAATGTTTCCTACTAGACCCAGTGTTTGTCACACTACTTCAATTTCCTGTGTACCCAACCATGGGGCTGCCATTCTTTTTTCTTTATTTGGCAAGGTACTGGGGATTGAACCCAATGGCACTCAACTGCTGAGCTACACCCTCAATCCTTTTTTTTTTTTTTTAAGAGAGAGAGAGAGAATTTTTTAATATTTATTTTTTAGTTTTCGGCAGACACAACATCTTTGTTTGCATGTGGTGCTGAGATTCAAACCCGGGCCGCACGCATGCCAGGCGAGCACGCTACCGCTTGAGCCACATCCCCAGCCACCAATCCTTTTTATTTTATTTTTTGAGACAAGGTTTTGTTAGGTTGCTGAGGCTGGTCTTAAACTTGTGATTCTCCTGTCTCAACCTGCAGAGTTGCTAGAATTATAAGGCATACACCACCACCACTGCTGACTGCTATACTGCCATTCATTTTTTATTTTTTTTAAATTTATTTCTTAGTTTTAGTTGGACACAATGCATTTATTTATTTATTTATTTATTTATTTATTTATGGTGCTGAGGATCAAACCCAGGGCCTCCTCACATGTGCTAGGCGAGCACTTTACCACTGAGCCACAACCCAACCCCCCCTCCCCCCACTATACTGCCATTCTTTTTTTTTTTTTCTTTTTTATCTCTGTATTTTTTCTTTCCCATCAGAATATATGAAATTTGCTTCTCCTCTTTCTCAACCTGGCAAAAAAAAGGCTTTCTAACACAAGAGAACCCTGCCTGAGAACCTTCCCTTGCATGCCTAGGTGTTGTTAAAGGCTGACTCCTCTGTACCTCTGTGTTTTCTTGTGCATAATTCTACCTGAGCATTTAGCCACATATCTCTATTTATTCACTGAACATTGCCTATTGCTCTCAGCATTTTTTGAAGGCCAGGTACCCTGGTGCCAAGTCTAGCCAGCATTATAATTCCTTTATTTTTTTATTTTTATTTTTATTTTTTTTATTGGTTGTTCAAAACATTACAAAGCTCATGATATATCATCTTTCATACATTTGACTCAATTGGGTTATGAACTCCCATTTTTACCCCAAATACAAATTGCAGAATCACATCAGTTACACACTCACATTTTTACATAATGGCACATTAGTGACTGTTGTATTCTGCTACCTTTCCTTTCCCCTACTATCCCCCCTCCCCTCCCCTCCCATCATCCCTCTCTACCTCATCTGCTGTTGTTCAATTCTCTCCCTTGTTCCCCCCACCCTTTCCCCTCATATCCTCTTCTATGTAATTTTGTGAAACATTGAGGGTCTCCTACCATTTCCATATGCTTTCCCTTCTCTCTCCCTTTCTCTCCCCCCACTCGTCTTTGTTTAATGTTAATCTTTTCCTCATGCTCTTCCTCCCTGTTCTGTTCTTAGTTGCTCTCTTTATATCAAAGAAGATATTTGGCATTTGTTTTTTAAGGATTGGCTAGCTTCGCTTAGCATAATCTGCTCTAATGCCATCCATTTCCCTGCAAATTCTATGATTTTGTCATTTTTTATTGCTGCGTAGTACTCCATTGTGTATAGATGCCACATTTTTTTTTATCCATTCATCTATTGAAGGGCATCTAGGTTGGTTCCACAGTCTAGCTATTGTGAATTGTGCCGCTATGATCATTGATGTGGCAGTATCCCTATAGTACGCTCTTTTAAGATCCTCAGGGAATAGTCCGAGGAGAGCGATAGCTGGGTCAAATGGTGGATCCATTCCCAGCTTTCCCAGGTATCTCCATACTGCTTTCCAGATTGGCCTTACCAATTTGCAGTCCCACCAGCAGTGTACAAGTGTACCCTTTTCCCCACATCCTCGTCAACACTTATTGTTGTTTGATTTCATAATGGCTGCCAATCTTACTGGAGTGAGATGGTATCTTAGGGTGGTTTTGATTTGCATTTCTCTGACTGCTAGAGATGGTGAGCATTTTTTCATGTACTTGTTGACTGATTGTATGTCCTCCTCTGTGAAGTGTCTGTTCAGGTCCTTGGCCCATTTGTTGATTGGGTTATTTGTTATCTTATTGTTTAATTTTTTGAGTTCTTTGTATATTCTGGATATTAGGGCTCTATCTGAAGTGTGAGGGGTAAAAATTTGTTCCCAGGATGTAGGCTCTCTGTTTACCTCTCTTATTGTTTCTCTTGCTGAGAAAAAACTTTTTAGTTTAAGTAAGTCCCATTTATTTATTCTTGTTATTAACTCTTGGGCTATGGGCGTCCTATTAAGGAATTTGGAGCCTGACCCCACAGTACGTAGATCGTAGCCAACTTTTTCTTCTATCAGACGCAGTGTCTCTGATTTGATATCTAGCTCCTTGATCCATTTTGAGTTAACTTTTGTGCATGGCGAGAGAAAGGGATTCAGTTTCATTTTATTGCATATGGATTTCCAATTTTCCCAGCACCATTTGTTGAAGATGCTTTCCTTCCTCCATTGCATGCTTTTAGCCCCTTTATCAAATATAAGAAAGTTGTAATTTTGTGGATTGGTTTCTGTGTCCTCTATTCTGTACCATTGGTCCACCTGCCTGTTTTGGTACCAGTACCACGCTGTTTTTGTTACTATTGCTTTGTAGTACAGTTTGAACTCTGGTATTGCTATACCTCCAGATTCACACTTCCTTAGAATTGCTTTTGCTATTCTGGGTCTTTTGTTTTTCCATATGAATTTCATGATTGCTTTATCTATTTCTACAAGAAATGCCGTTGGGATTTTAATTGGCATCGCATTGAACATGTAAAGAACTTGGGTAATATCGCCATTTTGATGATGTTAGTTCTGCCTATCCATGAACAGGGTACATTTTTCCATCTTCTAAGATCTTCTTCTATCTCTCTCTTTAGGATTCTGTAGTTTTCATTGTATAAATCTTTCACCTCTTTTGTTAGGTTGATTCACAAGTATTTTATTTTTTTTGAGGATATTGTGAATGGAGTGGTTTTCCTCATTTCCATTTCAGAAGTTTTGTTGCTGATATACAGGAATGCCTTTGATTTATGCGTGTTGATTTTATATCCTGCCACTTTGCTGAATTCATTTATTAACTCTAGCAGTTTCTTTGTAGACCCTTTTGGGTCTGTTAAATATATTATCATGTCATCCGCAAATAGCGATAATTTAAGTTCTTCTTTTCCTATTTTTATGCCTTTAATTTCTTTTGTCTGTCTAATTGCTCTGGCTATTATTTCAAGAACTAAATTGAATAGAAGTGGTAATAGAGGGCATCCCTGTCTTGTTCCAGATTTTAGAGGGAATGCCTTCAGTTTTTCTCCATTTAGGATGATGCTAGCCTGAGGTTTAGCATATATAGCTTTTACAATGTTGAGGTAAGTTCCTGTTATCCCTAGTTTTTCTAGTGTTTTGAACATAAAGGGATGCTGTACTTTGTCAAATGCTTTTTCTGCATCTATCGAGATGATCATATGGTTCTTGTCTTTAAGTCTATTGATGTGGTGAATACTATTTATTGATTTCCGTATATTGAACCAGCCTTGCATCCCGGGGATGAATCCTACTTGATCATGGTGCACAATTTTTTTGATATGCTTTTGTATTCGATTCGCCAGGATTTTATTGAGAATTTTTGCATCCAGGTTCATTAGAGATATTGGTCTGTAGTTTTCTTTCTTTGAAGTGTCTTTGTCTGGTTTCGGGATCAGGGTGATGTTGGCCTCATAGAATGAATTTGGAAGAGCTCCTTCTTTTTCTATTTCTTGAAATAGCTTGAAAAGTATTGGTATTAATTCTTCTTTGAAGGTTTTGTAAAACTCCGCTGTATACCCATCCGGTCCAGGGCTTTTTTTGGTTGGCAGTCTTTTGATGGCTTCTTCAATTTCTTCCTTTGTTATTGGTCTGTTTAAATTGTGTGTGTCTTCCTGACTCAATCTGGGCAGATCGTATGACTTAAGAAATTTATTGATATCTTCATTATCTTCTATTTTATTGGAATATAGGGTTTCAAAATACTTTCTAATTATCTTCTGTATTTCTGTAGTGTCTGTTGTAATATTGCCTTTTTCATCCCGTATGTTAGTAATTTGAGTTCTCTCTCTTCTTCTCTTCGTTAGCATGGCTAAGGGCCTGTCGATCTTATTTATTTTTTCAAAGAACCAACTTTTAGTTTTATCAATTTTTTCAATGGTTTTTTTTGTTTCAATTTCGTTGATTTCTGCTCTAATTTTAATAATTTCTTGTCTTCTACTACATTTGCTGTTATTTTGCTCTTCCTTTTCTAGGTTTTTGAGGTGTAGTGTGAGTTCATTTATTTGTTGGTTTTTTCTTTTTATGAGGAAAGAACTCCAAGAAATGAATTTCCCTCTTAAAACTGCTTTCATTGTGTCCCATAGATTCCGGTATGTTTTGTCTGTATTGTCATTTGTCTCTATGAATTTTTTTTATCTCCTCCTTTATGTCTTCTGTAACCCATTGATCATTCAGTAACATATTGTTCATTTTCCATGTGATGTAGGATTTTTCCTTCCTTCTTTTATCATTGATTTCCAGTTTCATTCCATTATGATCAGATATGGTGCATGGTATTATCTTCACGCCTTTATATTTACTAAGAGTTGCCCTATGGCATAGTATATGGTCTATCTTTGAGTAGGATCCATGTGCTGCTGAGAAGAACGTGTATCCACTTGATGACGGTTGATATATTCTATATATGTTGGTTAAGTCTAGGTTATTGATTGTGCTATTGAGTTCAATAGTTTCTTTATTCAGCTTTTGTCTAGAGGATCTGTCTAATGGTGAGAGCGGTGTGTTGAAGTCACCCATAATTATTGTGTTGTAGTCTATTTGACTCTTGAACTTGAGGAGAGTTTGTTTTATGAACGTTGCAGCTCCATTGTTTGGTGCATACAAATTGATAATTGTTATGTCTTGTTGGTGGATGGTTCCTTCTTCATTCCTTTTGATTAAATTAGGTTTGAAGTTGATTTTATTCTATATGAGTATGGCCACTCCTGCTTGCTTCTGAGGGCCATGTGAGTGATATGATTTTCCCAACCTTTTACCTTCAGCCTGTGTATGTCTTTTCCTATCATATGAGTCTCCTGAAGGCAGCATATTGTTGGATTTGTTTTTGATCCAGGTTACTAGCCTATGTCTCTTGATTGGTGAGTTTAGGCCATTAACATTTAAGGTTACAATTGAAATATGATTTGTACTTCCAGTCATGTTTATTTATTTATTTATTTTAGTTTGGCTAGTTTTTACTTTTTGGTTATTTTCCTCCCCCTTTACTGAGATACCTCCTGCTGTTAGTTTTGGGCACTATTTTTCAATTCCTCTTCTTGTAGTATTTTGCTCAAAATGCTTTGCAGTGCTGGTTTTCTGGCTGCGAATTCTTTTAGCTTTTGTTTAATCGTGCATTCATTCATTCATTCATTCATTTATTTATGGTGCTGAGGATCAAACCCAGGGCCTCCTCATATGTGCTAGGCGAGCACTTTACCACTGAGCCACAACCCAACCCCCCTCCCCCCACTATACTGCCATTCTTAAAGCAGAAAGAAAGGGAAGACAATGCAAGATGGGGCAGATTCCCCTATCTATTCCACTGCCAGAGAAAGCAATGCCACACAGGTAAACAGATAGTGCCTTGAAAAACCACAGTAGGAATATTTTAATTATCTGCTTCCCAAGTGGGTTGGGAATATTGGGTTGGAAACATGGTGGGTTCTGCAAATACTGACCAGCTGAAGACTTAATGATAATTTTAAAAAATCGGAAAAGGATTGACAAAAGAACAAAAATAACTAAAAGACTTCTGAAATCAGCTATCCTTTCTTATTTATTTGAAAAAAAGATCGTAATGTTGAAAAAGTTAGTCTCACCAAGGTTAAAATAATTATGTCATCACACAAGACCAGGGAATTCCCTGAAGACACTAAATACAATGTCAACCAGAACATAACAAAGCTGTAGACAAATCTGCTCTAAACTTTACTAAATTTTTATTAACAACAACAAATAATGCAGTAAGACCTCAGTGTCCAATAAAATATGCTACTCCTCATATGCTGAAGGAGTAATTGTGCAACAGCAATATCATTTCCAATTCTTTCTTTTTTAAAAAAATATTTTTATTAGTTGTTGATGGACCTTTATTTTAATTATTTATTTACATGCAGTGCTAAGGATCAAACCCACATGTGCCTCACACATGCTAGGCAAGTGCTCTACCACTGAGCCACAACCCCAGCCCTCCAAACTTCTTTTTTTAAAAAAAAATCTTATATATATTTTTAGTTTTGATGAATCTTTATTTTTATTCATTTATTTATATGCGGTGCTGAGAATCGAAACCAGTGCCTCACATATGCCAGGTAGGTGCTCTATCACTGAGCCACAACCCCAGCCCCAATTTTCTTAATCGAACAAAAAAGTATTAAAATAAAGTTCATTTTTGATGTAAGACTTAGATTACTGTTTCCTAGTACATCATCCAAAAGAAAATAATCGCTTCCTGATAAATCTATAAAGTGTTTATAATCCCAGCAGCACTACAAATCCTGCTTAAGAAACAGTTATGATTGAAGAATTTCATAGGCTCTGACAAGCTTACAAAATAATGAATATAATATACCACAATTTTAAACTAGTGGTGGTTCTAGAGGAAAGAAGTGAGCTCTATACTCACGTCCACTGGGAAAGGAATCCCTGATAGGTTATCCAGCCTTTTTCATTTGTACAAACTGTGTTATTCACATCTGGTCCCCAAGGTATATAAGGGAAAACTTTGAATAAATCCTTAAGTTCATCAGGTGACAAAGCACAGTCTCTATCCTGACAAAACACAAGGAAGTATACATAATGTTTAGATATCCAAGAGAATAATTCTCAAACACAAAAACCCCATAGTCCATGAAAGACTTGCCTCTAAAAATGTGAACTAACAATAAGAAATTTTACATTTCATCAAAACTATAAAAATATAATAATGAATCTATCAGAAACTGCACTTTTTCATCCCCAAGAAAACAATGAAAGTAAAAGTAGAAAATATTTTTGCTAGTTCCACTTGGAGAGATTGAACAGTTTGGGCTACATACATAAGTATCACATTGCTAAGGAAACAGAGAAAAATCTCCCACAGAAGAATATTTTACCATATATCATGGAAAATGTCAGTTAAATGCTCACCAGATCATGTTTGTCAAAGGTGCTTTGGAGAAACAAATATGCATGATGGTTTAATTCAGTAGTGCAATCAGGAGGTATTTTTAGCCTGTTAATGAAAAAATTAAAAATAAATCATTAATCAAATATTAAAATTTAATTTAAGAAATGAATACAAAATTGCAACAAGTGTTTTTGTGGGATGCCACTATTTACAAAATTTTCTTCCCCTGGAGCCATTTAGACTTTCCCAGGGTAAGTCTCTGGAGTATAACACTCCTCAGAAGAGTCATAATAATGCTTTTTCCAAATGCTTTTTCCAAAATAACATAGATCCTGGGCTGGGGATGTGGCTCAAGCGGTAGCACGCTCGCCTGGCATGCATGCGGCCCGGGTTCGATCCTCAGCACCACATACAAACAAAGATGTTGTGTCTGCTGAAAACTAAAAAATAAATATTAAAAAAAAATTCTAAAAAAAAAATAATAACATAGATCTTTTCCCAAATATCAGAAGGGCACATTGAAATAAAAATTTTACAAATAGTAATGATTAAACTATAATAGATTTGTTTTTCCTATAAACAAATCATCACAATTATGGCCTTAATATCAATGCCAATATGTAACAACTTGAAAATGATATGAATAGATGTTATTTCACCTTTTGAACCATCTTAAATTTAGTTCAATAAATATTAATTAAATTCACTGAACTAAGTATTAGGGAGACCAAAAACAAGACAGGCTCTCTACTTTTTTTTTTTTAACTGACATATAATATTTATACTTATTTGAGAGAGAGAGAGAGAGAGAGAGAGAGAGAGGGAGGGAGGGAGGGAGGGAGGGGGGGAATTTTTTAATATTTATTTTTTAGTTTTTGGTGGACACAACATCTTTATTTTATTTTTATGTGGTGCTGAGGATCGAAACCAGAGCCCCATGCATGCCAGGCTTGAGCCACATCCCCAGCCCACTTATTTTTTAAATATTTTTTTTACTTATAGGTGGAAATAATGCCTTTATTTTTATTTATTTATTTTTATGTGGTGCTGAGGATGGAACCCAGTGCCTCACCTGTCTACACGAGCATTCTATCACTGAGCCACAACCCCAGCCCTATTTATACTTATTTGTGGGATATATACTATTAAAGTTTGATACATGTATACAATGTATAATGATCAAATCAGTATAATTAGCATTTCTGTCTTTTCAAATATTATCATTTCTATATGCTGGAAACATTCAAACTCTTAATTTTTTTTTTTTTTTTTGTACCAGGAATTGAACTCAGGGAACTTGACCCGAGCCACATCCCCAACCCTATTTTGTATTTTATTTAGAGACAGGGTCTCACTGAATTGCTTAGTGCCTCACTTTTGCTGAGGCTGGCTTTGAACTCATAATCCTCCTGCTTCAGCCTCCCATACCACTGAGATCACAAATGTGGGCCACCACATCTATCTTTCTCTAATTTTGAAATATTCAATTAATTGTTATAGACTGGGGCTGGGGTTGTGGCTCAGTGGTAGAGCACTTGACTAGCACATGTGAGGCACTGGATTAGATCTTCAGTACTACATAAAAATAAATAAATAAAACAATAAATAAATAAATAAAACAGAACTACTCCCCCTGCCACTGTATTTTGATACCCATTATTAACAATCTACCCTGCATCACTCCCCTTATTTACCTCTAGTGACCTCCATTCTACTCTCTACTTCTTTATGATTAACCTTTTTAGCTTCCACAAATGAGTAAGAAAATGTGGTATTAGTCTTTCTGTGCCTGGCTTATTTCACTTAACATAATGTCGTCCAGTTCTACCCACGACAGGATTTCATCCTTTTTATGACTGAATAATATTCAATCATATATATGCGCTATTTTAAAAATTCATTCATCCATAGATGGACATTTCTGTTGATTCCTTATCCTGGCTATTGTGACCAGTGCTGAAGTAAACACAGGAATGTAGGTATCTCTCTGATCTAATGATTCCATAACTAGTAGCAAGGGTATGGGATCAGATGGTAACTCTATTTTCAGGGTTTTTTGTTTGTTTTGTTTTTATTACAGAGATTGAATACAGACAGGGACATCTACTACTGAGCTATAATCCAAGCCCTTTTTATTTATTATTTTGAGACAGGGATTTGCTAAGTTGCTGAGGCTGGCCTTATACTGTGATTCTCCTGCCTCAGCCTCCCAAGTCGCTGGGACTATGGTCACGTGCCACCATGCCTAGCTATTTTCAGTTGTTCTGAGGAATTTCCATAGTATTTTCCATAATGGCTGAACTGATTTGCATTTCCACCTACAGTGTTTGAGAGTTTCCTTTTCTTCTCATCTTTACCATTTTTTTTGTGTGTGTGTCATTTTGATAATGATAGGCTCCCTATTTCTAAGGAACCACATTCAAGTGGGAGGTAGACCACAAACAGATGTCAACAGAATGAGGTAAGTGCTAAGTACGTAAGTTAAGGATGCTAGAAGAGCTTCCATGGAGGGGAACATCTCTGGCCTGGGAGTGGGAAGGTGTCAATATTGCTAAGAGTCACTGTCACCTAAACTGAAACTTGAAGTATGAGGCATTAATAAGATTGGGGAAAAGGAGATAGAATGATAAAAAGCATAGATGAAAGCCGGGAGTAGGAAACAACATATGTTTTGTGGACTAAAAATAGTTTGGTATTTACTTCTAGAATGAAGGCAGGGGAGAACATGAGCAGAGGGGGTTATGAATGACCTCAGATACCACATTAAGAAGCTTGACTTTGGGGGTTGGGGTTGTGGCTTAGTGGTAGAGCACTTGCCTAGCATGCATGAGGCACTGGGTTCGATCCTCAGCACCACATAAATATAAAATAAGGATATTGTGTCCACCTAAAACTAAAAAAAAAAAAATAAATATTTTTTAAAAAAAGAAGCTTGACTTTATGCTGTGCCTTGAAGAGAAGTGACATGGCCAAATTTCTGTGTATATGTATGTAAATGTACACATACACTAATCTAGTAGCAAGGTGAAGAACAGAGCAGAAAGTTAATAAGAAATAAAAATGCAAATGGCGGCTCTAGGGGATTATTTTACAGAAAGTTAAATGCAGAAAGTATAAAGAAACTCAAAGAGATGATTAGTATAAGCCACAAAGCAATAAGAGATGGCACTTCCTAACTGTCTTAAAAAAGCAATAAGCAACCACCTATAGAATATATTTGCCCACATAAACAGCACAAGAAAGAAAACTTTTGAGGGGTCCTAGGACTAATTCATTCATTATGTATTGATCAAAAAATATGGGAAATTAACTTTTTTAAAATATTTTTTTTCAGTTGTAGATGGACACAATATCTTTATTTACTTATTTTTATGTGGTGCTGAGGATCGAACCCAGGACCTCACATGTGCTAGGCAAGCTCTATACCACTCAGCTTCAACTCCAGCCCCTGGGAAATTAACTTGAGCCAAGATTTAGTACCTTAGACAAGGAAAGCTTGAACTTAAAACTGATGAAAGAACCAGGAATTTAATCTGAAAGACTTCTGATTCCAATGGGGAAGGGAACAACTACGTCTTTCTGAACCATTACATAGTTGGCTGGAGATGCGATTCTAAAATTTAAAAAAGACATTATGAAATAACACCATGAAAAAGAGGAAGAAAGATCAAAGGCTCCAAAGCCAGATCTTGGGAAGTCATGAACTTTGAGAAGCCCATGTCCCCAGGGTAAAGAAGAGGCATCCTATGGCACATCACTCTTCTATATGAGGTGGCACTGGGTCCACTTTTAAATAAACAGTATTTAAACAGCATTATCAAAGGAAAATAAAACAAACTGACCAGGTATTTAGGGAAAATACTTTATCCTGAGCTAATAACGGGCTATAAAATTGAAGAACTAAAGAAAAATGCATATTTTTGACCTCTTGACTCAAAACCAAGTTTATATGGCTTCTTTTTCTCCTTCTCCAGTAAAAATGAATTAAAAAAACATAACTTGTATTCTCTGTGAGAAGAAGAGCAAGAATTTGAGCCCTGCTATAAGTCTGTAGCTCTCAAGGATGGATGTTTTAAGTTTCTAAGGAGATACCTGGCAATTTCTGGAGATATTTTTGGTTGTCACAGCTAAGGAAAGAAAGAGGTGTTACTGCCATCTAAGTATGCCCAACATCTCAAATGCACAGGACAGGCTGTATAGGAATTATCTGGTCCAAAATGTTGATAGTGCCAAAACTGAGAAACCCTGCTACAAACGTTTGCCTATAAATCTAAATTACTCCTGAGGAACTTGAAGCCTGCCAATCTGTATGCTAAATAAAATTTAAAAATACTTGGCAAGTGGGCTGGGGTTATAGCTCAGTGGTAGTGCTTGCCTGGAATGTATGAGGCACTGCACTCGATTCTTAGCATCACATATAAAAAAATAAAATAAAAAAGTACACCAACAACTAAAAAACAATTTGAAAAAAAATTAGAAAACCAAAGGTACATACAAGGGGAATAAATATTCAGGTGTTAAATCCAAATCATCATCATAACCAAATCGTCGAAGTACAGTCCAAGTAGTTTCATGTCTCCCTCTCTGGATAAACAGCGTGTGTAAAAAGAGAAAACCTGAAATAAAGTAAATACAATAGATGTAAAGGAAGGTACAGAGTCACACAACAGAAAAGCATATAATTGCAAGAGCTAGATTTGTAAATATTCATATACCAGTTTCACGGTGAAGATCAAAACAAATTTCACAACTGCCTTAATGAAACAGAGTTCATTTCAGAGTTGAGTTACATATACACCCAGCTCAGCAAGACACCACTGGATGAAAGGGCCAAAATTACGTTCCAAGGAATACATGTATCACAGTTATATGATGAAGCAAATGAAAATGTTTTTTAGATTTTGAGTTTATTTCTATAATGGAAAATTCTGGAATTCAATTTTATTTCTTATTTTACTTGTGGCTCTATAATATATTCAACAGGGAATATTCTATACTTGATAAGTATAACTTGTAGACAAAATTCTCTGAAAATAATTTCTATTTAAAGACTATTTATGAGTAGAAAAGACTTTAAGATAAATTTATTTGTTCCAGATATCTCTTTCCTTTAGATGGTCCTGAGCATCCCTGAGATGGAACCAATTAAAAAAAAAAAATTGTGCATATATATATATATATATACACACACATATATATATTTTTGTTGTTGTTGTAGATGGACACAATACCTTTATTTCATTTATTTATTTTTATGTGGCGCTGAGAATCAAACTCAGTGCCTCACACATGCTCTACCACTGAGCTACAACCCCAGCCCCCAACCAAGTTTTCTACCTCTAATTTATAGTGATAGTAAAGATAATATGGACTATCTTCCAACTCTTAAATATCCAAATCAGATTTTAGGCATTTTTCTTAAGGCATAAATAATGCTATAAACACCTTCACTTTCTGTGAAATTTCAAAAATATTAAATTTAAAAGTGTTGAAAAAATACCATTAACCCACCTTTCAATGTCAATCCACTGTCAGCCACACCATCACTTATGTGTTTTCTTACTACATTCTTGACATCTTCCAGAGCTTGAGGAGCTAATGGAGTATTGAAACAAATTCTCTAGCAAAAATAAACAAATAAATAAAATAAAAATAAGTTTAAAAATAAACCAGCATTAAAACCACAAATATAAAACAATAATCTACTAAGAATAGAAAATAAGGGGCTGGGGTTGTGGCTCAGTGGTAGATCGCTCGCCTAGCACCTGCGAAGCCCTGGGTTCAATCCTCAGTACCACATAAAAATAAATAAACAAAATAAAGGTATTGTGCCCAACTACAACTAAAAAATAAGTATTAAAAAAAAAAAAAAGAGAGAGAATTGAATTACAGCAGATTGGGTAGGGAGAGAAGATGGGAGGGGAGGGGAAGGGGGATAGTAGAGGATAGGAAAGTAGCAGAATACAACAGTCACTAGTATGGCATTATGTAAAAACGTGGATGTGTAACTGATGTGATTCTGCAATGTGTATATGAGGTAAAAATGGGAGTTCATAACCCACTTGAATCAAATGTATGAAATATGATATGTCAAGAGCTTTGTAATGTTTTGAACAACCAATTAAAAAAAAATCAAGTAGTTGCAACCAAAATAAATTCTAAATTAAAATAGTCCCCACTTTGAATAATTTACTTAGAAGAAAAGAAACTTCCCAACTCCCCTCATCCTGTTTCTAAAACACAAGGGTCTTTGTATAGCTACGTTACACAAAACTAAGAAAGCAAAATGATTCATAGTTCAAACTTCAAGTTCTTAATATACCCATTCTATACCATGAAATGAAACTATCAAAGAATCCCCTCAATTCCTACATATAAGAGTTTTTTATACCATAAGAGTTTAAGTAGCTTCATGTGATAGTTTTACAAGAAAGAGACTAAGGCAAGCAACAAATTATTGTTTAAGCTTAAAAAATTTTTATAGTTTTTATCAACAAAGACAAAGACATGATAATGCCTAAAACTAAAATCACTTACCTGAAAGAAGTTGAGTTCAGCATCGTTGAGAGTACCATCATTATCTTGATCAGATATTTTAAATATACGAGTAAGGGCTTTTATACAGGCTGGTTTCATCTGTAAAAAATTAAAGTAGGATTTTAAATATGATTTTCATAAGTAAAGGTAAGAACAACTGTCACTGTTTTCACATAACTGCAAATATAATCAACATGAAAAATGATCTAAAGCAAAACCATTTACTTTTACATTGGAGCCTTAGGTAAATGAGGCAATATTTACTTGCACTAATATTTAGAAAGGCTACATTCTTCTCTCATGGCCATAATTCCTCTGAGAACAGGCCAAAAAAAATCATAATAAAGAAGTTCATCATTGGGTGAGGATTCAGGGAGATTCATTATATATTTATGTCCTCCCTCATTCCATAATGAATTTGAACTGACATAAATATATTAAAGGCTCTCCTTCCCAACTTCTGGTAGTAGAATAGGACATGATATTTTGATCTACCCCTTATATGTTTTAGAGCTAGGATGTAAAATGAACTTATTCACAAACAGATGGCAAAATATCATTGGTTAATACATGTAAAAAACTTTTACTAATTTTGTATTATGAGATAAGAATCTATCTTTATTTTTTTTTTGAACCCAGGGGTGGGTGTTTTACACTGAGCCACACCCCCAACCCATTTTATTTTTTATTTTGAGACAAAGTCCCACTAAGTTGCCTGTGCTAGCCTCAAACTTGCAATCCCAAATTGCTGGGATTATAGGCATGCAAAACTACACCTGCTTAAGAATTATCTACATTTAGAAAACAATCTTGCCTTTTGAGACTTTGTAAATTTTTATTTTTTAAAAATATTTATTTTTTAGTTTTATTTATTTATTGTAGACACAATATCTTTATTTTACATTTATGTGGTGCTGAGGATGGAACCCAGTGCCTCATGCATGCTAGGCGAAAACTCTACCACTGAGCCACAACCCCAGTCCCTGTAAAATTTTTATAAGTAATGCTGTTGGAAATATGTTTTGATAGCTTCCTCAATTATCTTACGATATAAAAAGAATAGAATATCTGAATATTTAAAAATAAGGTTCTGGGGCTGGGGTTGTGGCTCAGCAGTAGAGTGCTCGCCTAGCATGTGCAAGCCCTGGGTTCGATCCTCAGCACCACATAAAAATAAATAAAATAAAGGTATATATATATATAAACTCTCATCCTAAAAACTAAGTAAATAAAAATAAGGTCCACATTTTCTAGTTTGCATAATTAGCATAGGGTCACCAGTGCCAACAATTTTGAGAATGAAAAAAAAAAAATCTTTCAGTAGCTAAGGATGTGTTTCAGTGACACAGTGCTTGCTTAGTAAGTGTGAAACACTGGGTTTGATCCTTTTTTTTTTTTTTTTAATTTCTTAATATTTATTTATTTTTTTTTAGTTCTCGGCGGACAAAACATCTTTATTGTATGTGGTGCTGAGGATCGAACCCAGGCCGCACGCCAGGCGAGCGCGCTACCGCTTGAGCCACATCCCCAGCCCTGGGTTTGATCCTTAACCCTGCAAAAAAACAAAAAAATTTTCAGGAAGATCTTTGAAGTTTGTTTAGACTTAGAGGTAGATCTCTTATGGACCCATCTATTATGGAGAAATGAGATGGCACGGTGAGAAAAATGTATACTTTTTAGTTTATAACTTCAGCCATATGGCTATCCCAAGCAAAATGGTAATGACAAGTTTTTTTTTTTTTCAGTTGTAGATGGACACAATATCTTTATTGTTTTTTAATATTTATATTTTTAGTTGTAGTTGGACACATACCTTTATTTTATTTATTTTTATTTTTATGTGGTGCTGAGAATCGAACCCAGGGCCTCGTATGTGCTAGGCAAGTGCTCTACTGCTGAGCCACAACCCCAGCCCAATAATATCTTTATTTTTATTTGTTTATTTTTATGTAATGCTGAGGATCAAACCCAGGGCCTTACACATGTTAGGCAAGCGCTCTATCACTGAGCTACAACTCCAGCCCCAAACAATTTTTTTTTAAAATTTTACTATTTTATTCATTTTAGTTGTTGACAAACCTTTATTTTTTGTTTATATATGGTGCTGAGAATCGAACCCAGTGCCTCACACATTCAAGGCAAGTGCTCTACCAGTGAGCCACAACCCCCAGCCACCCCACTTTTTTTTTAAGATAGATTTTTTTCTTAAAATAGTTTTTTAGTTGTTGATAGACCTTTATTTTATTTATGTATATGTGGTGCTGAGAATCAAACCCAGTGCCTCACACATGCCAGGCAAGTACGCTACAGCTGAGTCACAGCCCAAGCCCATGATGACAGCTTTGATTATGTTCAAAACTAAATGCAGAAAAAATATTCTTTAAAAGATAGGAAATAGTTTTCTTCAATAAATCTTAGTTAAATGAGGTCTCTTAGCAATTTGACATAGTGAGAAAAAATAAAATGAAAGCTACAAAGATATTAGAAAGAAACAAGAAGAGTTAAATATTTAAAGAGTATTGGCTATGGCTTTCTTTTTACAAGAGTACTAAGTGGACCATAATTTATATAACATCTACAATTATGGGTGACAATATATATATATATATATATATATAGTGTTCATCTATATATATATGTATATTTAGTTGTAGATGAACACAATATCTTTATTTATTTATTTTTATGTGGTGCTGAGGATCAAACCCAAGTGCCCCACACGTGTGAGGCAGGCACTCTACCACTAAGCTACAGCCCCAGCCCTCATGGGTGACTTCTGTTTAAATAAATAAATGGCAATATATTGCTTCTATAAATATGATCCTAACATTAACATTCAAGATTAATAAAGATTATTATATTTTATTTATTCTCTTTGAAAAAATTGTTATACAATAATCTAAATGTTTACAAAAGAAGCAGTAGCTAGAATGATGCACAAAACAGAACCTAAAAATAACTTCTCATTTTGTTCAAGTGGTTTTTCCTCACATAATAAAAGACATTAAAAAATAATACTGTGAGCAAAATATAAACAGTAATGCATTTTTCATCAAAATTTGAAATGCTGGGCTGGGGCTGGGGCTGAGCAGTAGCACACTTGCCTGGCATGTGTGAAGCACTGGGTTCGATTCTCAGTACCACATATAAATTAAAAAATAAAGGTCTATCAACAACTAAAAAAAATATTAAAAAACAAACAAACTTGGAATGCATCAGAAGTTAAAATGCTGTAAAGTGTTGGTTCAATGAAATTTTTAAAGTGCTAACTACCTAAAATATAACACTAAAAAGTGACTACTAGTAGAAAGTATTAAAAATTATACCTCAGTAAAACTGTAAAAAAATTTTACAGTAATAAAAACTATATTTTTTTGGTACAAGGGATTGAACCCAGGGGTGCTTTACCACTGAGCCATATCCCAGCCCTTTTTACTTTTTATTCTGTAACAGGGCCTTGCTAGGTTGCTGAGTCTGGTTTATTTAGTTTTTTGTTGTTGTTGTTATTGTTTTAAATGTGGTGCTGGGGATCAAACCCAGTGTCTCATGCATGCTAGGCAAATGCTCTGCTACTGAGCCACAACCCCAGCCCTGAGTCTGGTTTTAAACTTGCAATCCTCCTGCCTTAGCCTCCCAAACTACTGGGATTACAGTGTGTGCCACCATGCCCAGCAATAAAAACATTTTCTATATGAGAGATCTACTCACACAATAAATATTATTATTACATAGTAGTCACATCTTTTTCATTAGTAGGTAAAATGTGGACAACATAGGTCACACAGAGTTAATCATCATTTAACATTTTAGCTCAGCTTTTAATTTTGAAATTGATGATTCAAATCTGTATTAAAAGCTTATTACTGGGGCTGGGCATGTGGCTCAAGCGGTAGCGTGCTCGCCAGGCATGCGCGGGGCACTGGATTCGATCCTCAGCACCACATAAAAATAAAATAAAGATGTTGTGTCCACCGAAAACTAAAAAATAAATATATATAAAAAAAAAAAAAGCTTATTACTATTGGCCAGGCCTGGTGACACACGCCTGTAATCCCAGTGATATGAGAGGCTGAAGAAGCAGAATTCAAATTTAGTAAGGCACTAAGCAAATTAGTGAGACTCTGTCTCAAAATTAAAAATAAAGGGGGGGGGGGGGCGGGGGGCTGGAGTTGTGGCTTAGCGGTAGAGCACTCATCTCGGACGTGCAAGGCCCTGAGTTCAATCCTCAGCACCACATATAAGTAAATAAATAAAATAAAGGTATTGAGTCCATTACAACTAAAAAAAAAAAAAAACTATAAAAAAAAATAAAAAGGGCTAGGGATGTGGCTCAGTTGTTAAGTGCTCCTAAAATCAATCCCCAGTAACAAAAACAAAAACAAAAACTAAACCAAAAAACACTTATTGTTGTTGAAATAAAAGATTCTGGTATAAGCTTAGACTTAAAGCTTGTACATATATACGAATAAGATACGGCCTAAAGTTGAAAATTTTATCTATTAGGCAGGTGTACTTAAGAAATGAGCAACAGATGGTGGTAGGTGTTTTACCCTTGCAGGACTAGGGGAAGAGCCAGGGGATTAGCAGATTATCAGAACTAATAATAGTCTTGAGAACAAAGTAGCAAGTAAAGAACTGAGAACTAATGGGGGAGTTTAATGTACCTCCAGACTAAGGCCTCAGAGGTAAATATAGTATAAAAGCACTTTCCAATTTCCTTTATTATAAAATACAGCACCTGACTAATAAGAATGGCATGTGTTTGTAATAAATATATCTATACCTACTAATTATTATGATGAGGCAAGTTTGGGAAATACTGGCTTAGAGTGAATCAGAAATAAGCATCCCAATTAAGAAATTGTAAATCAGGAATAAGGAAGAGTAAATCATGATCAGATTACGGATAACACAAATTAGTTTTACAAGGTGTCAGCACTTTTTCTGTAAAGGGAAACAGCAAATATTTTAGGCTTTGGAGCCAAAAGGCAAAATCAAGGATACCATATAGGTACTTACATAGCAAAAGATAAATCAAATTTTCATCAAGTTTTTACTGATAAATTCAAAATATATTAATGAGTATAACTTTTCTGTATAGGTCTACTAATGAGAACAGATTTTATTGGAGGGATAATATTGTGCCTATTTGGAAATCAAAATTAGTGTTCACTACTGTGAAAATCAATTGCAAATGTTCATGTTAAGGCTGATCTGTAATGAGATTTTCGTCTTTTTTATTTATTTATGTTTTTTAGTTGTAAATGAACACAATACCTTTAATTTATTTATTTTTATGTAATACTGAGGATTGAACTCTAAGCTTCACACATGCTAGGCAATAGTAATGATGAGAAGTTTTTTTTTAGTTGTAGATGGACACAATATCTTTATTGTTTTTTAATATTTATATTTTTAGTTGTAGTTGGACACATACCTTCATTTTATTTATTTTTATTTTTATGTGGTGCTGAGAATCGAACCCAGGGCCTCAAATGTGCTAGGCAAGTGCTCTACTGCTGAGCCACAACCCCAGCCCAATAATATCTTTATTTTTATTTGTTTATTTTTATGTGATGCTGAGGATCAAAAGGGCCTTACACATGCTAGGCAAGCGCTCTATCACTGAGCTACAACCCCAGCCCCAAACAATTTTTTTTTTAAATTTTATTATTTTATTCATTTTAGTTGTTGACAAACCTTTATTTTTTGTTTATATATGGTGCTGAGAATCGAACCCAGTGCCTCACACATTCAAGGCAAGAGCTCTCCCAGTGAGCCACAACCCCAGCCACCCCACTTTTTTTTTAAGATAGATTTTTTTCTTAAAATAGTTTTTTAGTTGTTGATAGACCTTTATTTTATTTATGTATATGTGGTGCTGAGAATCAAACCCAGTGCCTCACACATGCCAGGCAAGTACGCTACAGCTGAGTCACAGCCCAAGCCCATGATGACAGCTTTGATTATGTTCAAAACTAAATGCAGAAAAAATAAATTAACTGTTGTAAGGAGCTTGGAAAAAGAGGGTTTACAGAGTGACTGCTAATGAGAACAGGATTTCTTTTGGGAGTAATGAAAGGTTCTAGAATTAGATAATATTTGCATAATGTATTTAATATACTACAAATAATTGAATTATCTTAAAATGTGAATTTTATGGCATGTAAATATTTTAAAAATATAATCAGTTTTTCTTAAGTTTATGGCAACATATTATTAAATTTTAGATATTTAAATAAGGAATAACTGTATTTCTAGCTATAAAACAAAAAGGAGCATTAAAGTTATATATTGTACTCATTTCTAAAAACTACACAAAGGCTTGGGTGTAGCTCAGTGGTAAAGCTACCAAGAGCACTAAACATACATAATCCCCAGTACTACGATTGTTAGAAAAGCACAAGTTTTTTGTTTCTGTGTTAAGTTCAGATTTTATAATAGCAAAGTTGTATAAATAATTAGATAAATACTAAGAAAATGTTGCTATTTAATAAAGTAATAAATTTTGAATTTTGAAAGTTTAACTTTTGCAAAAAACACATAAGAGTTACTAAAAAGTACTATCATACTAGAGTTTCTCCTACATTCCAGTAAACAAGTCTGGTGGTTACCTCCTTCTCCTCTGGGCAGTACAGAGGCCCTGTAGGATGAAGAACAGCTTTCTGTGCATAATAAAAGAGCTCTGATATGTTCTTCAGGTTTTTTGCTGAACACTGAAAAGAAAAGGTTAAAAATTTTATACTGTAAAATCAATTATGAGAACAAAAAATGTATTTTAAAACTATCAAAATAAGGTGGCAGATTTTGTGAAGAAACTGAAAACTGCATTTTCCTTTGTGGACATCACAATATCATGTCTACACACAACCTAGTTCTGTTGTACTTGGGTTTACATGAGTGCACAAAGAGCAGAAAATTTATTCCATCACACATCACCCCCATTCCTATTCAGAATCTCAGGTTAGTGAGAATTCACCAATAATAAATTTTCATGAGGCATACCTCCACACAGGTTTCTATTTCTGTATACTGGTTCATGATGGGAAGGATGGTCTCCATGCTACTGTATTCCACCAGATCAGACTTGTTCCCAACCAATATCAAAGGCAGCCTGAAATGAATAGGAATTGTAATAAGAAAGGGAAAAGACCTTATATCTACATTTAATTCACATCATAACTCAGAATTTCTAAGTAAAAATCTTATTAAAACTCATGAACTCTTACTATAGTCAGTTTCATCTAACCATTGAACACATATTTAATGGGTACCTATAATAAACCACAAACATATTAAAGACACAAGACAAGGAAGATCTCTTCCAATTCTAACACTGAAAACAGAAAATGAACAATAAGTAAATAAACAATTTTTCAATTCAGTAAGTGTTATGAAGGAACTGAAAAGGGGCATATAGGATGGATAGAGCACATGGAAGAAGTTAATTACAAATAGTAATCAGAGAAAAACTCTCCAACAAAGTAGTATTTGAACAAAGGAATGAAAGACCAGATTAGAATTCGTTATATGAAGAGCAAGGAAAAGCTACCTGGGAAGAAGGGTCACCACATTCAAAGGCCTCAAATTGAAAAAAAAAAAAAAAGATCCTGGTGGGGCAAAGATGCTGGAATGAAGAGATGCTGAGCAAAAGAGGTTATGAAAATTATGAAATGGGGCTGGACACGATCAAAGGCCAGACATATAGAACTTAAAAGCTGCAGTAAGGAGAGTGGAAGACACTGAAGGGTTAAAAGCAGGAGCATGACACGATCTGATCCACATTTTTAAATGCAATGATTTGTTACTTTTAAAACATACATACTGAAAGATACATAGTGTGATATAGTATGTTAGTTTGCTTCAAAATGACTCGAATGGGAGGAGTAATAGATGAAATGAAACTGGCAATGAGTTAATTGTTGAAGCTGGATGACAGATACATGGGAATTATTACACTATTCTCTCTATTTTTGTATATGTTTGATTTTTTCATTAAGAAAAAGCTTTTTTGCTGGGCACAGTTGTGTGTGCCTATAATCCCAGTGGCTCAGGAGGATCATGAGTTCAAAGCCAGACTCAGCAAAGTGAGGGACTGAGCAACTCAGTGAGATTTTGTCTCTAAATAAAATACCAAAAAGAAAAAAGGGCTGGGGATGTGGCTCAGGGGCCAAAGTGCCCCTGAGTTCAATACCCAGTACCCCTCCTCCCATCAAAACAAAAAGAAAAAGCTTTTTTTCCCCTTTTATTTTCAGTATTGGGGACTGAACCCAGGAGTGCTTTACCACTGAGCTACATCCCTAGCACTTAGTTTATTTTTTGAGATAGGGTCTCGCTAAATTACTGCAGGTATCACTAAGTTGCTGAGGCTACCCATGAACTTACAATCTTCCTGTCTCGGCCTCCTGAGCCACATGTCACTGTGCCCACTTAGAAAAGGCTTTTTAAAAATCTGATAGCTTGGAATAGAGCATTCACAGTGAAGTTGAAGAAGAAATATTCAGATTTAAGACATTTTAGGAGTACAACTAACACAGATATTAGTATCTGATAAACACAGAAGCTGAAGGAAAGGGGAAAATATACAGGATTTTGGCTAGAGAAAATGAAGAGATTCCATAAGACATAGAAGATGGAGGGAGTTTTGTTTCTTGGTGGGAGAGTGGGTGGGCAGAGAATTAAAGATTTTGTTTTAGACAAGTGAAATCTGGAGAAGACTGTGGGAAATCGAAATAGGTTATCAAAGAGGATCAGTCTAATGAAGAACTGTTATTTAGGAATCCTACAAGACAGCTTGCAGAAAGCAAATTATCTTGCTGGAACTCGAAACTGCAATAGAAATCCTTGAAGCATTTAGTTTACCTCCCTGCTATGACCATCATGCTTAAAGAAACTGACCCACTCTATTACCCAAATATTGATTCCCAACCAATCCAGAAGGTTTTCCAAAAACATAGTGGTTTATAATAACAGATGTATACAGAAATGCCTTCTCTGAAGAGTCCCTCCCAGAAATAGCTTAATGAAGAAGAACAAATATCAGGAGCATACAGGTATTGGATCCTCCAAAGGAGCCCTGTCCAATATAACATTCTATGATGGTGGGACTATTCTTTACCTGCCCCGTTCATTACTGTTAACAACTAGCCAGATGTGGCTATAAAGCTCCTAAAATGTGATTAAACATATTGAAGAAACTATAATTTTAGTTTTATTTAATTTTAATTTATTTAAAGTTAAAATGCCACAACTGACTAGAGACTAGTGCAGTGGGAACCACATCTTTGAAGGGTCCACTCTCCCCTTTCCATCTTGTCAATAAGTCACCATAAAGTTTAAAACCATGATAAGAAGGCACCATTAGGCATAGCACTTACAATGCCATCTCAGTCCAAAGTTGCTCTTCCATAACTAAGTAAAACAGATGAATGATCACATTAATCTGTTCAGAACCAGACTTTCAGCTGGGCATAGTGGTATACAACTTTAATCCTAGCAACTCGGGAGACTAAGACTAAGACAAGGGAATCAATTTAGCAAGGCCTTAAGCAACTTAGAGAGAACTTGTCTCAAAATAAAAAATAAAAAGGGTTGGGGATTTGACTGGGTGCAGTGGCACACTCCTGTAATGCCAGCAAATCGAGAGGCTAAGGCAGGAGGATGGCAAAGTTCAAAGCCAGCCTCAGCAATGGCAAGGTGTTAAGCAACTCAATGAGACCCTGTCTCCACATAAATTACAAAATAGGATTGGAGATGTGGCTAAGTGGTTGAGTGCCCCTGACTTCAAACCCCAGTACTCCTCCCTCCAAAAAACAGGGGTTTGGAGATGTGACTTAGTGGTCAAGCACCCCCTGGGTTCAATCTCCAGTACAAAAAAACCCCCAAAAAACGAAAAAAAAAAAAAAAAAGAACTAGGCTTTCAAAGTTTCAAAAGACAAAAATGCTCAACTGAAAATAAATTTTAAAAAAATTGAGTACAGGACCAAATGTGCTCAATTAATAAATATGAGTTTGAATTTCTTAACATTTAAGACTCAAATGCGCTTCATAAATGTTATTCCAATTAAATAATATTGCAAGAAAATATTTTGTTTCCATTTAAATTTAAAATGTTTATGCTCAGAACTACTATTCTGGTTCAGAAAAATACAGAATGCACACTCTCTTACTTTTTCCCTGTCATACTTATATCTTCCAAAGAATTACAAAGAAATCTTTCTTTATGAATTCCTAAAGAGTTCCTTAAAGAATTTATAAAGTACTTACATATGCATTATTTCATTTGATTCTCAATATAACCACATGTAGCTAAGACAGATATTACCCTTATCCTCACTTATACATGAGGAAACTAACAAGTCAAAGTCTACAAGCTCATAAGGGTCAAACCAGATTTCAAGGGTTATTCGTTTTTTTTCAAAGTTCCTGCTCTAACATACACTACACTGTATACAATCAACTATAATTGCCCACACCGTGAGTAAACGATGATGCCATATTTCATCAAAGGAGTACAAAATAGGAGAGAGGGTTACTGGGGGTCTAGCACCGTGGTAGAGTACTTGCCTTGCATGTATAAGGTCCTAGATTTCAATCTGCACCACCATAAAAATAGAGGGTGTGTGTGCACACAAAATACAGGTGAGGATACACTCTAAAACTGAGACTTTCAAGCAGCAGTTTGAGAAACAAAAATGTAAGATTATCAAAATATTTAATCTGTCTGTATTTATGAATTATTAGCATAGTGCCGTTTCTTTGCTCTCAAATATACTTACTGCTTCAAGTGATTCCTCCCAAAACAGAAGTGTGGGGATGTATGGAGGTATGTAAGCAGACAGATGAACTGACAAAGCATATGTGGCAAATGTTAACAACTGATGGATCTGTGAAGGGTTTTCAGATGTTCATTACTATTTCTCACATCTTTTTGGTAAAATTCCTATTTGAAATTTTTCAGTATAAAGTTTGAGAGAAAAAATACCTGCTGTCTTTGTCTGTTCTTTCATTTATGAGAGGAATCCATCGACTTGTTACCTAAAACAAAAATGAACAAGAGCAAAGTCATGATGTAGATCATCATTAAAAATTTTGTCCTCTAATCATTAAAATTCTAAATTGAGGATCAACTTTGAAAGTGCTCCATTGAAATTTAACTAAATATAATGGGAAAAAGTCATATATTTATACCTTATCAATAGAATGTTTGTTGTTAACAGCATAAACTATGCAGATGACATTAGCCTAGAAGAAAAATTAACAAATTAATGTCATTTTAAAATAAAAATACAAACATTAGCATTTAATTACCAACTAGTTAATATATTTGGCTCAAAGGCAGAAAAATTTTGAAGGGGAAAAAAAAGCTTACCACTAAAGAGTAAAATATTCCTAAGGATCCACAATAAAAACATGTTCAAAATTAGCATCAACAACAAAGAATTGAAAATTCTTGCTAAGTGAGAAAATGAAAAAAGCACACTCTTAGGGTCATCACTGTTTTTCCACAAAAACATACAACTATTTTTTTAAACTTACCTGTGATATTTCTTGATGAAGTTGTTCATCACTCTGTTCTGCTTCTACAAGTGACAAAAAGTCAATGTTCACATTTTAAACACTTTCATTATAACCAATAGTCAACCTATAATACATGTGACACCCAATTACTATCCTTCAAAATGCCATGGTATAGCTCTACCATGGTATACATGATAGAGCTAGGATGAGGAAGCAAAGAAATCAAGACTGGGTAGCAAAGACCAGGGTAACCCAGGAGCAGAGAAAGTTGAACTAAGATAAGGAAGCTGGCTAATGATAAAAGACACATCCATAAGAAGGTAGCCGGAGCATAGAAGAGCAGAGACATTGTGTGATAAATCTAGGCCAGCATCTGATCCAGGGTTACAAAGGGTCAGGCAAAAGAGATCAGCAACTCAAGATAGAAAACTGAGTGCTTTAAAGTCGGAAGCTCAGAGTGAGTCTATATAATAGGGTCCAAAAGGCCAGGTGAGAATCTGGTCAATACAAGCTTACAATCTAGATAGCAGGTAGAAGTAATAATAACCAGGACCCAGAAACAAAACTATAGCATGACAATGAAGAATCAAGCACATATTTCTAGCCAGAACTGCTCTCAAAGGGTATACATGATAGAGCTAGGACGAGGAAGCAAAGAAATCAAGAGCAATTAATTTAGATCATTTTAGGTTACATGTCTCCCCCCAAATGCCTGTTATTTCTCACAAAGAAACTAGTAATGGTATGTTATACTATGCTAAAAAAAAAAAAAGGCTATATATTTAATATTTTTCCATATGTTGAGTAGTCAACAAGGCTTCAATTCTAATAATTAAATTAATCAAATTATAAGGCTGTGTGTATCAAAAAAGAATAATTCTATAAATAAAGCTAGTTATGAGGCTTCAATTTCTAGTATACTGCTGTTCAACATACATACAATGCAAGCCACATATGTAATTGTTAATTTTCTAGTAGTTATCTTTAAAAAGGTAAAAAGAGTCCATGCATGGTGGCGCATGCCTGTAATCCCAGTAGCTTGGGAGGCTGAGACAGGAAGATCAAGTTCAAAGTCAGCCTTAGCAAAAAGCAAGGTGCTAAGCAACTCAGTGAGACCCTGTCTCTAAATAAAACACAAAATAGGGCTGGGATGTGGCTCAGTGGTCAAGCACCCCTGAGTTCAATCCCCAATACCAAAAAAAAAAAAAACAAAAAAAAAAAAGATAAAAGGGGTAAAATTAATTTTTATTTAACCCAAAATATAAAAAATTAAATTAAAACTCCCACTCAATAGAAAAATTAATGAGACACTTTTACATTTTTTATGCTAACACTTAAAAATATACTTGCATTTTAATTTTTTTTTTTTTGAGAGAGAGAGAGAATTTTTTTTTAATATTTATTTTTTAGTTCTCGGAGGACACAACATCTTTGTTTGTATGTGGTGCTGAGGATCAAACCCGGGCCGCACGCATGCCAGGCGAGCGCGCTACCGCTTGAGCCACATCCCCAGCCCCGCATTTTAAATTTATAGCACTTTATTTTTTGTTTGTTTTTTGGTACTGAGAATTGAAACCAGGGCTGGAGTTGTAGTTCAGTGTTAAGGCATTTGTCTAGCATGTGTGAGGCACTGGGTTTAATCGTTAACACCACATAAAAATAAATAAATAAAATAAAGTTGTTGTGTCCACCTACAAATAAAAATTAAAAATTAAAAAATAAATTTGAACCCAGGGGTACTCTACCCCTGAGTTATATCCCCAGCTCTTTTTGTTATTTTTTAAATTTGAGAGATGAGGGCTAGAGCTGTGGCTCAGTGATAGAACACTCACCCACCATACATAAGGTACTGGGTTGGATCCTCAGCACCACATATAAATGAATGAATGAATGAATGAATGTTAAAAAAAATTGTTTAAAAAAATTTGAAAGAGAGTCTCCCTAAGTTGCTTGCGGCCTCACTAAGCTGCCAAAGGTGGTCTCAAACTTGTGATTCTCCGGTCTCAGCCTCCTGAGTTGCTGGGATTACCGTCATGGGCCACCATATCCAGCTATAGAACATTAAAAATTTAGAATGGCCATAGGTACTGGACAGTACAGTTATAGTGTTTTATTTTGAAAATATATGGAATATCAATTTATCCAAAGTATTATCATTATATTTATATCCATGTTCTAAAAAGTTCTAGATCAGAAATAATTAAATGAATAAAATGTAAGTAGTATTATGTAAAAAGTTTTTAAGTTATTGAAAGCACTATAGATGTGTTTCTGATATATAAGCAAGTTGACAAATGTTTTACTTGTGACAAAGGTTGATGATATGATTTAGATCCTAAATGTCCCCCAAAGCTCATGTGTTGAAGTCTTGATCCTCAATGCAGCAGTGTTCAGAGGTGAGACCTTCTGAAGGTGACTGGATCACGAGTGCTCTGACATAATAAATGGATAATCCAATTATAGATTCATAGCTCAATGGACTATTGGAAGGTGATGGACACTTTAGAAAATACAGCCTAATTGGAGAAATTAGGTCACTGGGGATGTGCCCTTGAAGGGTGCATTTTGTCTCAGACCCCTTCTCTAAGCTTCTTGGCCACCACGAGGTAAACATTTTTGTATCATGTGCTTTTATCATCATGGCTTGCCTCATGACAGGTCCAAAAGCAACCTTGCCAAGCATCCATAGATTGAAACCATGAGCCAAAGTATACATTTACTCCTCTTAAGTTGTTATCTCAGGTATTTTGTCAGTAACAGAAAACCGACTAGTAAAGTTGACAAAAAATAAATTCAGAATTCAATATATTCTTAAATTCAGAATTCTAAATCATCAAAACATATCTGAATGGATAACAACAAAATTGATCCAGAACTTCTTTCTGTAAACGTGCCAATTTCAGCAGGGTAATGACTTATATATCATTTGCCATTTACTTTTTCTCCTTATTTTTTTTATTATTATGGAACCCAATTTGGTATTTTGGGGACACAGAACTACCAAATGGAGGCTTTAGGTAGGGAGTAGAATGGGGGATGCAGATTGAAAGAGACATTAGGGGAATATCATATACTACAACAGAGAAAGGACCATCTCTCTCTGATTTTTTTTCTTTTTTTTGGTACCAGAAATTGAACCCAGGAGCACATAACCACTGAGCACATCCCCAGCCCTTTTTATTTTTTTTATTTTGAGACAAAGTCTCACCAAGTTGTTTAGGGCCTCACCAATTTGCTGAGGCTGGCTTTGAACTTATGATCCTCTTACCTCAGTCTCCCAAGATGCTAAGATTACAGACATGTACTGTGCTCAGCCTCTGAGAATTTTTAAAAGCTCAATAACACTGTCTTCAGGACTATTAAACTAACTCTAGAACTTCACCTACAAAAGGACATCCATTACCTGAGTAATCTACAATGTGTGTTGGAACTCTCTCGGGGGTGACGTCAGCTGGAATGGTGATTTCTTCTGCCCGAGGAGGAACCTTTTTTGCAAACAAACGCAGAAAAGGAAAAAATTAGGGGATATTATCAAATTCGTTAACAGATTATATAAATTTATTTATATTAGTCCCTTGTAAATTCTTATTTTAACTTTTTAAATTCTTATTTTTTTTACTCATCACAGATGCAAATATATATGAAAAACATATGATAAAAACATTTTTAATAGCATAATGAAAACTAAAAAAGGTTTTTCTTTTGAAAAACAATGCACATTTCTACTTATGTAGGTAGAAGACATATTAAGGACACTTTTTATCCGATATAGACAAAAACAATTCTTAAATTAATTTGGTGTTTCAAACATTAGTTTTTAAAATATATTATTCTCATTCTATTTTATTGAAGGCCTAAGATACTCTACAGACGAGGAACTATGGTAATCCAACACAATTTTCAGGAGCTGGAGGTGTAGCTAAGTGGTAGAACACTTGCCTAGAATGTACAAGGCCATGGGTTCCATCTCAAGAACTGAAAAAAAAAAAACCCACAAAAAAACAACAAAGCAATATTTAAATTAATCAGTAAATTATCAAATTAACTTCTAGAAGTTAACTAGTTGGCTGCCTAATGTGCCATATGCTTAATAATCTCATTTTTCAGCTAGCATGTTGGAACACATATGTAGTTACAGACTCAGGAGGCTGAGGCAGGAAAACTGCAAGTTTGAGGCTAGCCCCAGAGACTTAGCAAGATGCTGTCTCTAAAATGAAAATTTAATAAAAAGGGGCTGGAAAGAAAGAACCACTTAGCTCAGTGGTAGAGTGCACCTAAATTCTACCAACTGAGCTATGTCCCCAGCCCCAAGACTATATATAAAAAAAAAAAAAAAAAAGAAAGAAAGAAATTAGCAAACAATTCTTTTTTTAAAATATTTTTTATTTTTTAGTAGTAGATGGACACAATATCTTTATTTACTTATTTATTTATTTATTTTTATGTGATGCTGAGGATCAAATCTAGTGCCTCATATTTGCAAGGCAAGCGCTCTACCACTGAGCTACAACCGCAGCCCAAGACTATATAATTTTTAAATTAATTAAAAATCTCTTATCCATACTCAGGAGGGCAATGCTAAAATAGTTCTAAACTAAGTCAAATTTTTGCAGAAAACCTTTAGGTATTATACCTCTTTCCCAACTGACTATAAATTAATGTTAACAATTCCACAAATGAAAATATACTTCACTTCTCAAACTAAGTAATTACTTATTTGACTATCTTATTTAAGGGGGCAGGAAGCGAAAGAAACAATGAATGGTCATATGGTTGTTGTGGATGTTGAAAACACTATCATATGGAAATGTAATTCAGTGGGAAAGTACATATTTAGCATGCACAAGGCCCTGGATTCAATTCCCAGCACCAAAAAAACCTAACACAGGATACATCAAATTTCTACCTGAACAATGAAATTACACTGTTATTTCTACCTAAAAAAGAGCAAAGAAGGGGTAAATGCAAACTGTGTTATTAATAATAATATTATGTAAAGAAAAAAAAACAGAAATCATTTTCATTCTATTCCACTTATCCCATTCCCCATAGCAATAGCCTAACTTTTAGCTAGCAGCCCCTCACACTAGAACTTTGAAAGTGGAAATAAATATATACTGTCAATCATAATAAAACCACCTGATTTTTGGTGGCACTTCACTATTACTAAGCTCATCTCATTTGTGATCCAAACAATTCTTTTAGGTGAGCAAAGGAAGAATGAATTAGTTTCTTCATTTGTAAAATGAGGTAGGTAGATAAATGTTCCCAAATATGTGTGTTAGAATTCTAGTGGTTCTGCAAAAACACTCAAAAGAGTGGGCAGTGGAAAACAAGCAGAGATCCAGATTTTTCACCCTAATTTCAACTCACAGAATACTCATCATCTCTTTTATATTTGGGGCTTATAAGTAACATTTTATTTTTAAGAATGAGTTATACAATCTCATTATCTCTTTCAACTTCCATTTTACAGATGAGACAACTAAGGCACCAAGATGACAAATGTCCTAGACAAGGTCAAAAGCAGGAAACACAAAGGACTTGGTAAACTTAGATCTAGTTGATTCTTTCTCAGATATGCCTCTATACACTAATATAAACCTTTAAAAAGTTTCATCTGGGGCTGGGGTTGTGGCTCAGAGATAGAGTGCTTGCCTAGCATGTGTGAGGCACTGGGTTTGATTCTCAGCACCACATATAAATAAATGAATAAAAAGTCCATCAACAACTAAAAAAAAGTTTCAACTGTTGAAAAGGAAACATTTTTTTTAAAGTAAGAGTTATTTCACTTTAACTTACTTTTGATAATTTTTAAAAATATTTTTTAGTTGTAGATGGATACCTTTATTTATTTATGTTTATGTGGTGATAAGGATTAATCCCAGTGCCTCATACATGTGAGGCAAGCTCTCTGCCACTGAGCCACTATCCCAGCTCTTACTTTTTTTAAAAAAGAAAGATGGACACAATAACTTTATTTTATTTATTTTTGTGTGGTGCTAAGGATCAAACCCAGTGCCTCACATGCATGAGGCAAGCGCACTATCATTGAGCTATAACCCCAGCTCTCCAGCCCTTACTTTTGATAATTTTTTTAAAAATTCTAAATATGGAAAAGAAATCAAAATGTTTACCTCTTCTGGAAATTCTTCACTGACCAGAGACATAATGAGTGATGTCTTCCCAACTCTAGCTGTGAAAAGAAAAATCATCACTTTAATGAAAGTGTTTGGTTCTATATAAGCTCAAATCCAGCAGCCAGAGAGGAAATATATTACTTATTAGCTAAAATCAAAGGCATCCAAATTTAATAAAATATTTAAAAGCATACATATACATGTACATACATATATATATATGTATATATATATATATATATATATATACATATATATATATATATAATTTTTTAAAAATAGTAATAATAAATCTGTTTCATATCAATATTAAAAAACCTCCGACGTTATTTTTGGGAGTTCTATATAAGAATCCATTGTATAAAGTTTTATAATTTATTAATGTGATTTCCCAACAGTGAACATTTGGATTGTTCTGGAAATTGTTCACTAACTAAGACATAATGAATGATGCCTTCCCAACTCTAGCTGTGAAAATAAAAATCGTCACTTTAATGAAAGTATTTGGAAACAATCCAAATGTTCACTTTTACAAACAATGCAGTAATTAGTATTTTTACAAAATAATTTCCTTGTAGTGGAATTTAAGAATTTTAGTTATGATGCATGATTTGTTTTTAATAGATAAATTATTTCTAAAATAAACCAATTTATATCTTCATCAACAGAATACCAGTGCTTTATTTCTTTACATTCCTACACTCTTTCTTTTTAAATATATTTAAAACAAAAAAAAATCCTGTTACATTTTCCATTTTAAATATATTATCTTTAAAATCTTGATTTTTATTCTGAAATTTGACTTGTATTTACATAATTTTTATTATCATGTAATTACTTTTATTAGACATTCAACTGTTTATCATCTAAACTCTTTTGTGATTCCAGAGGAAACAACTTGCTTATTAGCCTCTGCCATAGTAGCAAATTATAATTTTTAAAAGTAAAGTCTAAATATGAAAGAATAGATATTTTTAGAGTTAAGAACAATCACAATCTCTTCCTAGATGACTAAAGGAAAGGGCTATAATCAATGGTTACACCACAGGAAGGAGAATGAGTACTGGTCAAAATAGCAGAGGATTTGCTGTGAACAACTGAGTACTAGTGGACGGACAGATTAGATGTTTTAATAGATGTTTTCCAGCTCTGATTTCTACAAACCTTCTCTTGTGTGAGAAGGGCTGGGCCTTTTTCAAGTGGCTGACCATAAAGTGTGACTGAGTTCCTACTACATCAGTGAGTCCAAAGCCATGATCACAGAATTGCTAGAACCTAGCAGCAATGCTAAATTATATAGCTCTTCATAAAATTTTCAGATAAGGAACCTGGGACCTACAGACAAAAATTTTCTCAAGATGTTACAAAAATATTAGTTGCAGATCTATCTGCAGATTGCAAAGTCAATGCTTTCTCTTATGCTATATTTTCCAAAAAATTGCTAATAAAACTTAATAATATAGACAGGAAATGGTGACTATATCAGCATGTATCACATACATAAACAAATATCACATAGTATAATTAAAATATTCACTAATTTAGCAGGGCAGAGTGATGTACCCCTACAATCCTAGCTACCCAAGAGACTGAGGCAGGAGGAGCACAGGTTCAAGGTCAGCTTCAGCAATTTAGGAAGACTTTGTCTCAAAATAAAAAAAAAATGAAAGGGGTTGGGGATGTATATCAGTGGTAAAGTGTCCTGGGTTTGATCCCTCATATAGCAAAATAAATAAACAACAATTATGCAAGTCACCATTTCATTGGCAACCAGATCTTGTTCAATTTTACTTTATTAAACTTATTTTGAAAAATTTCAGATTTACAGAGAAACTGCAGAATACAAAGTATTCATGTCTTTTACTCAGATTCCTCACATACTAACATCATTTTACCATATTTATATTATCATTTTCCCCCTCTCCCATCTATCTATATATCTTTATTTGTATCTATTACAAATAGGTTTACATAAGACCCTTTGAAAATAAGTACATCTTTGCACATATTTCCTGAAAGCAAACTCCAATGTATATTGTTAACAGTAGGAAATTAACCACAAACACAATACTATTATTTCATGTGTCTGACCATTATCCTTTACAGAAAAGGATTTATTTTTTATGGTCTAAGAGCAAATGTTGCTTTTGTTGTCAATCTGAAAGAATTTCTTAAAAAAAAAAAAAATATATATATATATATATATATATATATATTTTTTTTTTTTTTTTTTTTTTTTAAATTGTAGATGGACACAATACCTTTACTTTGTTTGTTTAGTTTGTTTATGTGGTGCCAGGGATTGAACTCAGGGCCTCATGCATGCTAGGCAAGCACTCTGCCACTGAGCTACAGCCTCAGCCCTGAAAGAATTTCTTAAATCTTCTTTTCTTTTCCTTCCTTCCTTCCTTCCTCCCTCCCTCCCTCCCTTCCTTCCTTTCTTGTCTTTCCTAACATTAACATTTAAAATTCTTTTAAACCTTTGGGCAGGAATATTCCAGTATGTTTTTCTCAGTGCATCATAGCAGACAGCAGATGATGCCCCATGACTGGGGATGTTAGCTAGATCACTTGGATATGGTGATGTCTGAGGTTTCTCCATAGGAGAGTTATTATTTTTCTTTTGGTAATTAATAAGTATCTTGGAAGGAGATCCTTTGAAACCATGTAAACATCCTGTGAGCTTCTTTCCTATGGAGTTAGGGTGTGCCACCACCTTGGTTCATTGACATGTTCACCAACCAGGAAGCTCTCCTGGGCTTTGATGCTCAGAGGTTTTATAGGGGGTCTTGTTATGTAGATGTGGCTGATTAAATCATTGGTTAATATGGTTGAATTCAAACATTAGTCCCTCATTCATCCTTGGGGGACTTGGTTTTTCTGGTGACTAACCCCCTTCATGAATGAGTTACCTCAATAGGATGAACTCAACTATGGTTGAAGGGGCTCATTATTCATAACAAAAACACTCCTATCATTAGGAAATTCAAAGCGATTTTGAAGCTCTGTGCCAGAAATTGGGGACAAAGACCAGATGTATTATGTTGTATATCACACTCTCTAATGTTATTTGATTTCAAAAACAATTTTTACTAAAAACAAATTGAGCAAAATAATTTTGGAATTTTTTAATTGCCTCAGCTCTTACCTACCATTTACAGTTCTCCAGTAGCTCTTTTTTTTTTTTTTGTATCAGAGATTGAACCAAGGGTTTGCTCAACTACTGAGCCACATCCCCATCCCTTTTTAAAATTTTGAGGGTCTTGCTAAGCTGCTTAGGGCCTCGCTAAATTGCTGAGGCTGACTTTGAACTTGTGATCCTACTGCTTCAGCCTCCCAAGGCTGGGATTATAGTCATATGCCATTGCACCTGGCCAAAGAATGCACATAACCTGACATTCTTTAGATAAATTTCAGTTACCATCTGTAAGTTTAGAACATGCCAATTTTTACTATCAAAAATTATTTTTAAAATAGTATTTATTGACCTTTTCTAGTAGTAAAACTTTTATTTTAGAAAATATGAAAAGACAAATAATTACAGTTACTTTTACTTCCGAGATAACCATTCTTGGTGTTTATATTCTTTTTTTTTTTAATATTTATTTTTTAGTTGTAGTTGGACACAATACCTTTATTTTATTTATTTTTATGTGGAGGATCGAACCCAGGGCCTCGCACATGCTAGGCAAGAGCTCTACTGCTGAGCCACAACCTCAGCCTGGTGTTTATATTCTTGCAGGATTTTTCCTATCCACATTCATGATTATAAAATGTGATCATAGGGGCTGGGGTTATAGCTCAGTGGTAGAATGCTTTCCTAGCATGTGTGAAGCACTGGGTTCAATCCACAGTACCACAAAAAAATTAAATAAATAAACAAACAAACAAACAAATAAAGGTATTGCGTCTATCTTCAACTAAAAAAAAATTTCAAAAACGTAGTCATATTACATGTGTTGATTTATACCTGCATAAATATGATTTTGAAAAGTACAATGGGGCTGGGCATGATAGTGCAGGCCTGTAATTCCAGCAGCTCGGGAGGCTCAGGCAGGAGTATCAAAGCCAGCCTCAGCAAAAGAGAGGTGCTAAGCAATTTGGTGAACTGTCTCTAAATAAAATTTAAAAATTGGGCTGGGAATGTGGCTCAGTGGTTGAGTGTCTCTAAGTTCAACCCTCAGTACCAAAAAAAGTAAAATGGAGCAATTTAAACCTCCAAAATAATTATGATTGTGGATTATAATTCATAAAATAGAAATCCATGAGTCCATAAATATATATGAATCAGAAGGGAAAGTTTTCCATGTAGTAGAATTCTCATTAGCATAGAAGTACAGATAGAAATAGAAAATTAGTACTATCCAGGCATGGTGGTGCACCTGTAATCCTATTGATTTGAGAGGCTGAGGCATGAGGATTGCAAATTCAAGGCCAGCCTTAGCAATTTAGCAAGGAACTAAGCGGCTCAGGAGGCTGAGACAGGAGGATCACGAGTTCAAAGCCAGCCTCAGCAATAGTGAGGCACTAAGCAACTCAGTGAGACCCTGTCTTTAAATAAAATTCAAAATAGGGCTGGGGTTGTAGTTCAGTGGTCGAGTGCCCCTGAATTCAATCCCCTGTTGGCCCCCCCCAAAAATTGAACTGAATTGTAGTACACCCAGTAGATATCAGAGAATTAGTGTCAGAACACAAAGAGAAAAGAAAATTTTGTATTTATTAAAGTAATCTATGGGGGCTGGGGTTATAGCTCAGTGGTAAAGCACTTGCCCGGCACATGTGAGGCACTGGGTTCAATCTCAGCATCACATAAAAATAAATAAATAAAAATAAAGGTATTGTGTCCATCTACAACTAAAAATAAAAACAAAATAATAATAAAGTAATTATAGCTCAAAAAACTGCAAAACATTGTAGCACATCTTTTATCCAAAAAGAGTAGTTTTATATATATACACACACACACTCATCCCCTGGACCTAACAAGGAAAAACACTAAAAGAACATACAAAGAATATTAACTTATATGTCTACATGATCCAAGAAGATAAGGAATAATTATTTAACTATCACCCATAGGAAACTCCTCAAGGACACAGAATATGTCTTTCTTGTTCACTCCCTCACTTCCAGCAAATCACAAGGCACTTGGCCCTTAGTAAAATGCAGCTGCATAGCTTACTGGTTAACAGCACAGATTTGAAAAGGGAAAGAAGATAACAAAATCAAAAGAGAGTTTCAACTGATTGGTAACTTTTTTTTTTTTTTTTTAATTTTGAGACTGGGTTTTGCTGAATTGCCCAGGCTGGCCTCAGCCTTGTGATTCTTCTGGTCTCATCCTCCTGAGCTTCTGAGACTACAGGCATGTGCCACTGTTCCTGGGGACAGGTAACACTTTTAATTTCTTAAGTTAAGTGATGGGTATTTGTTTTTGTTGTTTTGGTGACACATTCATAAAGAAAGAAAGAAAAGAAAAAGAACACAGGCTTTAGAACAAGACAGAACTGGACCAAAAATCTTAGTTCTGCCATTTTTAGCTGTGTTTTCTGGGGCAACTCATCAAGACTCAATTTTTTCAACTATAAAATTTAGTACTGACAACCCTCATAGAATTGTTAAGAGAATTAATTAAGATGACAGCTATATAATGCTTAGTACAATAACTAGCATGCGTTAAGTATATAAATGAACCTGGAGGCAGGAGGACTGTGAGTTCAAAGCTAGCCTCAGCAACTTAGTGAGACCCTAAGCAATTCAGCAAGACCCTGTCTCTAAAAAAAAATATATATATATATATAAAAGGGCTGGGGATATGGTATTAAAGCATCCCTGTATTTAATCCCTGGTACCAAAAAAAAAGAAGTGTATGATACTTCTTAACAATTCTTCTTGGAATGATGACAAATTTGAATTAAAGGAGTTAAGTGAGGGCCTTTCTGGGCCAGAAAATATGGATTCCAGAATCAGCTTTTCACTATTATCAGTATGACCCTGAACGGTTACTGACTCTCTTTAGGCCTCAATTTTCTCATTAGTTAAGTCAGTTTAAAAAAAAAAAAAATGGACTACATGCCATCTAACTGCTTATATTATATGCTTTATCAGCACACCTAGAAAACAGGTGTGTAAAACAAGAAAAAATGCATATTATATTAGGTAAGATATAGTATTCTAGAAATGACAGACACATCCACAAATTGTCTGTTTTATTGTGTATGGGAAAGTTATGTGGCAAGACCATTCATCTATCTACAAGAACAAAGTAGGACTCAACAAGCCAATGCAGAGCTCAGGAATTTCTAGAACTTGCCGACTTATATACAACATTTCAAAGTCCTTTTTTCTTATATAACTCCCTTCATAATGCCCTTGCTTAAAGTCCCAGCAACCCTAAACCTTCAGATAGTTCAAGGTAGTATTTCTCTCAACTTCCATAATATCTATCCTAATTCCACATGATTATGCATAACAAAAGATAAACATCTCTATGACCTTATCTCTGACCTACTATGTTAAGAATGGGAAAAAAATGGGCTGGGGTTGTGGCTCAGTGGTGGAGCGCTTTCCTAGTATGTGCAGGGCCCTAGGTTCAGTCCTCAGAACCACATAAAATAAATAAATAAAACAAAGGTATTGTGTCCAACTACAACTAAAAAATAAGATATATTAAAAAAAAAAAAGAATGGGAAAAATGAAGCACACATTCAAAAATGGTTACCAATGATGCTCCTTGGTAACCAAGAGGAAAACAAGTCCTATTCTTGATCCTTGAGAAATTTGCCTACCTTAACACCCATAATTTCTTGATTCTTCACCTAATAGCCTTTGAAGAAATTTTGCTTATGTCCCACCACTCCAAGGTCCTCACCAGTTTCAGAAGAAACTACTACACAGTGCTCAAAATTAAGTGAATCACCTACAATAAAAGGCTACTAGTTTCCTAGAAAGTGATGGATTTACTGCTCCTTAATCCAAATTGCTTAGGATCCCCTAGCAAAATTCAGGCTTGCAACAGGTATTCCATGTTATCTTCAAAGTCCCTTCCCCCTCTATGACCCTTAAAACTCAACCATTCTGGGGCTGGAGCTGGAGCTCAGGGGTACAGTGGTAGAGCACTGGCCTAGCATGTGTAAGGCACAGAGTTCAATCCTAAGCACCACATAAAAATAAATAAAATAAAAGTATTGTGTCCATATACAACTCAAAAAATCGAAGAAGAAGAAAGAAAAAAAAAAATCAACCATTCTTCCTCACCTCTCTCCTTTTTTTTTTTTTTAAGAAGAAATCAGTGGGGATTTTTTTTTTGAGAGAGAGAGAGAATTTTTTAATATTTATTTTTTAGTTTTCGGCGGACACAACATCTTTGTTTGTTTGTATGTGGTGCTGAGGATCGAACCCAGGCCGCACGCATGCCAGGTGAGCGCGCTATCGCTTGAGCCACATCCCCAGCCCACCTCTCTCCTTAACACATTATTAGAACAACTTTTTCCTGATCATAGTCTCCTACTTTTCACAGAGACCACCTATGTCTTCAGCAATATTTTCAGAACAGAAAGACCAAAATTTATTTGGAAATTCAGATTTCTTCACAGCTCAATTCATTAGTCTGAAGGGCAGTTCTGGCTGCCTGAATAGCAACAAGCTCCTGCCAAGGTACAAAGCTGCCATCAGGTCTATTCCAACAGGGCAAGCCTCAGAGACATTGTGAAGACCAAAATAATAAGCTTTACTTATGTTTGAAGAAATGAACATGCACATGGACAATGGTATCAAGACTGGGGATAATTCAGTGTAAGTTACTTCTATTGTTTACGACTTTTTTTTTTTTAACTACATTTAAAAAAAAAAAAGCATGACATTTTTCTTTATTTATGTTTTGCTTCATCTGGAAAAGAATTTGAGGCAATTAACACCACTATAACACTTAAATCCCACCTAATTTGTGAAGTCATTGGATAATAAAAGACTTTAAAAATCAGAGAACAGGGCTGGGGTTGTGGCTCTGTGGTAGAGCACTTGCCTAACATGTGTGAGGCACTGGGTTTAATTCTCAGCACCACATATCAATAAATTTTAAAAAAAAGGTCCATCAACAACGAACCAAAATATTTTTTTAAAATCAGAGAATATAGCTTCATGCAATGGCACAAACCTAAATCTCAGCTATTCAGGAAGCTGATACAGGAGGATCTAAGTTGCCTCAGCAACCTAGCCAGATACTATCTCAAAATTTAAAAAATAATAATAAAAATGAATCAGGCACAGTGGTGCCTACCCGTAATCCCAGTGACTCAGGAGGCTGAGGGAGGAGGATTATAAGCCTCAGCAACTTAGTAAGGTAGTAAGCAACTTAGCAAAACCCTGTCTAAAAATTAAAAATGGCTGGGAATGTAGCTCAATACTAGAGCACCCATGTGTTCAATTCACAGTGCTAAAAATAAAAAAATTAAAGAACATGACTCTTCCACATAAAGAGTGATTTCCTTTTTTAAAAAAGTTCAAAATTAGAACAAGAGAGATGGATTACAATGAATTTAGGAATATATGAGCACATTTCATCAATAATTTTACTTTTATAGGGCATTGAAATGATAGTTACTTTAATGAAGGATTACAAAGATATAATTTATTTAAGAAATGCTCAATGAATCTAAACTAGGGCTTTTTATTTCCCTTATGGCCTACCTATAACCCTGTAAGACTACAAAAGAAATAATGTAGCAGTATGTTTAGAATTAAAATAGGCTTCTTAAAGCTAATTTTAATTGAGAAGTACCCTAACAGTAATAAAAACATTTTAGACTATCAAATTTTAAAATCCATGTAAGTCAGTCTACAATCTAAAAGAGGTCCCTTGGGGCTGGAGTTGTGGCTCAGTGGTAGAGCACTTGCCTGGCATGTGTGAGGCACTGGGTTTGATCCTCAGAACTGCATAATAATAAATAAATTGTGTCTATCTACAACTTTTTTGGAGGGGCACTGAAATGACAGTTACTATAATCTATAATTTAAAAAAAAAAGAGGTCCTTAACAATGGCAGTTATGAGTATATTTTCTGCATATTTTTAACTACTCCAGAAAAAAAATCATTTTCATAAGGACATAAAATTCCAAGCTCTTCTTAAATTATTATACTAAATAAATGTTATATTTAACATAAAGATTGTAGTGCAAATATTATATATAAACATTTTAATAATAAAATCTATAATTTATTACAAATAAAATTTTATAATGAAATAAAGTACAATATAAATTCATTTGAAGTAAATACTTGATGTAAGTATTAATATTAATGTAGAAAAGAAAAAAATTATTCTTTCTCAGCCAGTTATTTAATGTTCTCTATTTCTTCTATTTTGCCTGAGAAATATTGAAGTGATCTACTAAAAGCAAAGCCACAATTACAACCAAAGACAGAGGCCTGTGATTCATCAGTTCAACACCACATGCTACAGTTCTGAGACTCCCAGCTTCTAAGTAGGTCATCCATGAAAAACATAATTCATTACTATAGAACAAATTATCTAGATTTATCCAGTCTACAAATTCCTTTGTCTTTTCATCACATCTTGTAAACTTCTAGTTCCAAATGACAGTAAAGTCCTGATAATCATGAAGCAAAAATAACATTCTGAGGTTCCAGTTACCACCCTTTTAGCCATATTGCCTACTTTCTTTTTTTTTTTTTTTTTTTGGTAACAGATACCCCTTGCTGCACCAAGTGACAAAAGAACTAACGCCTCCTTTTTATTTGTTTCTTTATTAAGAAGAATTGTTGGCCCTTCCTAAGTTACTGTAATTAGAATACATGGAGGAGGCAAGGGTGACCGTGGAATTATATTTGTAACTAATAATCTTTAGTATTTGTAGAAGGAAGATTTCACTGATCATATGCAGATGATACAGGACAAAGGCTGTTCCACTGCTACAACCCATCCCTCTCCTTCAAACCAGATCAACACTCGTGCCAAGCTGGTGCCAAAGGAGCAAAAAGACAGTAGAAAGCAGGTTTCAATTTATGTGTGAGCATGATATAGAAGACTCTATGTACAGAACAGACTATGCAGAATGAACTCTATGTATTCAAACATCCTGAGCCACAGAATATCATCTAGATACATTATATGTAAACACAGTGTAATTGAAACTGGAGCAGTTTAATCTTTAAATAGTATTCCAACAAAGGTCAGAATGGAAAGCAATAAGGCTTTAAAATTACCTTAAAAGGCTTTTTCCCCCTAAAATAAATGCCAGCTTATACCTGAAGTCTCTTAAACTCAAACCTACTCTACAGCTAAAGAATCATTCCTCAACAACTTCCATACTCTAGAAAAGCCTCTGATGTTTCAAGGAAAAGCTGATTTCTTGACAAGGACTAGAATTCCTGGCAGCCAAAACATGAACTAGACATGGCATTGTCATCCTAACTCACTGGTCTACTTTTACTGCCAGAACACAGAAATCTCCCAGTGCCTCACACATGACAGGCAAGTGCTCTACCACTGAGCCACAACTCCAGCCCCAAGCTCTAAGGAGCTGGGATGTAGCACAGTGGTAGAGCACTTGCCTAGCATGCTCAAAGCCCTGAGTTCAACCCCCAGCATCACATGGGATGGGGACACACACACATGAGCTAAGGACACAAAAGGAGAGAATTGGAAGAATGCTACTCCTTCATATCATAACAATGACTACATGAGCCTGGATTTAAGAAAGGAGAATGATGCAGAAGCTAAAGGGAAATTAGAAATTTTCAAAAGGGGATCTCATGAAAATAGAATGGAGACCAGTAGAGGAAGGGTGGGAAAGGGGAGAGACTGTGAAATGAAATCAACCAAATTATTTATTCTATGTGCATGTATAAATGTACCACAATGAATCCCATTCTATGAATAATTATAATGCACCAATTAAAATAAATTAATAAATAAATAGAAGGAAAACCAGTAGAATTGAGGAAGGAGACGAGAAGGAGGGAAAGGGGAAGTATGCGGGAATGAAATAGAGCAAATTATGGTACATGCACGTATGAATATGTCACAAAGAACCCCACAATTATGTACAACTATAATGCACTAATAAAAGTATAAAATTTTTTTTAAAAAGAGAGAGAGAGAAAAGGGGAATGATCACATTTTTATGAATGAGAGGAGTCATTTGGAAAAAGGAACTCATTCATTCAACAGACACTTGAATGCAATTTTACTTGTGCCGAGTCTGTTCTAGCTGCTGGAGAGAGAGGAACAAATAAGACAAATCCCATGCCTTCAAGAAGCTTTCTTTCGAGAAACAGGAAAGCAAATGAGTAAATACATTCGGTGGGGCTGGGGATGTGGCTCAAGCAGTAGCGCGCTCGCCTGGCATGCGTGCGGCCCGGGTTCGATCCTCAGCACCACATACAAACAAAGATGTTGTGTCCACCAAAAAATAAATATTAAAAAAAATCCTCTCTCTCTCTTTAAAAAAATACATTCGGTAATGAGGATATTTCCCAAATCAGGGCCTACTTGTAGAGAAATCAATGAAGGAGAGTAGCATGAGAGTGAAGCAAAGGCAAGATTGTTAAGAGTCTCGGAGACCTGTATTTAAAAAGTCTGGGCTTTAAGTGAAAGTAGAATTTTTAAAATGGGTAACAAGATCTGAGATATTTTTTGAAGGTGATTCTGCCTGCTTCACGGAGAATGGACAAAAGTAGGAGGGAGACCAGTTAAGGAGATATTGCAAAAGTCTAGGCCACAACAACTGAAGCTTGAACTAGTTTGGGAAGTTGGGGAGATAAATTAGGTAAGACAAACCAGGTTAGAGGTACCAGATTCTTTGGAAAACAAAATAACAGTTCCATTTTCTTAATGACTTTTACCAGTAGAAGACAAATATATCTCAAGCCTTCATTAATCTACTAATGTAGCAACATGATTTAGATAAAAGGGTAATACAGTGCTTGCTAATTCTACTGTAACAAGGATACCTGTTAAGTATACTAAAGCAAATCTAGTTAAGTATAAATTCTAGCCAACAAATTGACCATGAAAAATTATGCCCTGAAGAACTGAGTTCTGTGTGAGTGTATTTTTAAAGATTTTTAAATTTTTATTTTGGCTTAAAAATAGTAATTGACTTCTGGTCTGGTCTGAATAGCATTTGCTATGTTCAATAATTAAGCTAAGATACATATTACATTTAAGACACTTTCACTTTCTCTGTAACAAATACCTAAAATGTATAGAGAGACAAACTTCTTTGATCTAAGCTAAATAAACATTAAGCAATTAGCATTAAAGCCTGGATAAATCAGAAGTGGGCCAAAAAAAGATCCATTGCACCTCAACAGTACAGTAGAATGGTTTAGCTAATAGAATGTTGAAAGTACTCAAAACTATTTCAGAACTTCAGTGAATGAAGCGGCTACTGCATGGTTCAGGGACAGAAACTGACAGCAATAAAATGTAACAAAGTGATACAGAATGAAAGAACAAGCTTTAAAACAATAATACCAGAGAGGATGCTCTATTTTCTTTACTTTTCTGTTCGCCTTGGCATCTGAAAACTATGCTCACTTAAGTAAGCAAGTGATAATTCAAATTGCTACCACTGTTTTCTAATATTAGTGGTATAGATAAATCCATGTATCAGATCCATATTAAAATAGCTTTGGTCACACTTAAAGAGCTAACAACTGACAGATACTTACTTTAAATCTCCAAAAATAAAGTCTCAAATATTTCCCCCCAAACATCAGCTTTTTGAATGACTAAATAAAATAATATACTTTAATTAAATGTACTCTATTTCTAATATTTCAAAAATGAATATTTACATTTATTTATTTATTTATAGTAGATGACCTAAAGCTTTTGGTTTCAACCTCTTTAAGTATCACCTTCAAAACATAAGACTTCGTCTTGTGTCAAGTTTCCCCCTGTAATCAGAAAACTCTAATATATAGGTTTATCAACTCTTTTACTTGCTTTCATTTCTACAGAATACAGCTTGTGATTTTTGTAACAAATATTTGAATTACTTTACATATTTCCTTTTTTAAATATTTTGTCGTTGTTGATGGACCTTTATTTTATTTATATATTTATATGTGGTGCTGAGAACCGAACCCAGTGCCTCACATACAGGAGGTAAGCACTCTACCACTGAGCTACCACCCCAGTCCCTATTTTACATATTTCTAAATAAACAACACCTTTAATGTTTTAACCAAAATGTCTGAAGGCTGATGATGTATCTTACATATTGACAACTTTTTTTGTAATATTTATTTTTTTTTTAGTTGTAGATGGACATAATACCTTTATTTTATTTATTTATTCATTTTTATGTGGTGCTGAGGATCAAACCCAGGGCCTACCACTGCTAGGCCAGCAACTACCACTGAGCCACAACCCCCGCCCCTATTGACAACATTTCTATTTAGATCTTTTATATACCAACAATGTGGAATTGCTTCCTATATTCAAAACTAAACCTAGGATCTTTTTTCCCCCAGAGCTGGGGACTGAACCCAAGGCCTTGTAGATGATAGCATGCAAGGCAAGCACTCTTCCATTGAGCTACATCCCCAACCAGAGTTTTCTTTTTCTAAAAATTAGCATAAAAATTACTGTACTATAAACCCATTTCAAGATACAGTTAAGGATCGGCTTTCTAAGCAAGTCACCCACTTTCTCTAATCTTGCTCCAAATGCATCTTCATGAATCATGTTAAATAACACCTTTCTGAAATTTATCAAGAAAATCCATGAAAAATACAATTAAATACAGTTATAACTTAAAATTCATTAACTGCAAACTAAACATAAACTATGGCTAAGCTTGCTTCCAAATTCTGATTCTAAAGGAAGATATCTCCAAACAGCAGATGAACAGAAATTTCAACAAACAATTCAGAGAGTAAAAATATGTTAACTTTCCAGAGTACATAGCAGAGACCTCAAATATGTAACGTAGTTTAGGAAAAAAAAAAATGCTTAAAATCAGCAATGGCAGCCAGATGCAATGGCGCACACCTGTAATCCCAGAGGCTCAGCAGGAGATCATGAGTTCAAAACCAGCCTCAGCAATTTAGCGAGGCCCTAGCAACTTGGTGAAACCCTGTCTCAAAATAAAAAATAAAAAGTGCTGGGGGTGTAGCTCAGTGGCTAAGCACCCCTGAGTTCAATCCCTGTTAAAAAAAAAAAAAAAAAAAAAAAACCAGCAATGGAGCATTAATTAATGATTCAAAACCAAACAACTCCAGCCCTCCCTAGCCTACTTTCTTTTTATTTTAATCCTGGCAATTGAGTGATGTAACTGACACAATGGTATTAAGAAGTCCCTGCTGCTGGACATCGTGGCACATGCCTGTAATCCCAGCAGCTCCCGAGGCTGAGACAGGAGGATCGTGAGTTCTCAAAGCCAGCCTCAGCAATTTAGCCAGGCCCTATGTAACTCGGCGAGACCCTGTCTCTAAAAGGGCTGGGGATGTGGTTCAGTGGTTGAGTGCCCCTGGGTTTACCCTAATACAAAAAAAAAAAGTAAAAATAAGAAAAGTCCCTGCTGTTCTATCTATATGTCACCGAGCAGAAGCATCTCTCCTTTATTATATCGGCAAAAAGTGAAATCTTAGAATCTCGCGGGGTTGGGGTAAGGAGCGGGTCTTGTGTATATATACCTGCTGGAGTCTTGTATGCCTGCTGATATTTATAAATTAACTACCAAGTAGTCGCGGAATAAACAATGGTTAAAAAAGTAGGAAGAATTAGGTTTTAGGGTAACTATCATTGACTCAACTAACGGACTCTCCCCAGATAATTATTACTAATTGAGTACTTGGATAACGTGAAGTTGAAAGTAAATGTCCAGTACCAGGAGTTACTCCCATACAAAGCACAAGGATCGCTACGAAACGCCTCCTCCGCCGCCACCACCCGGCCTTAGGGATCGAACACCCGGACCTGGCGCAGGTTAGGCAAGTGCTCTACCACCAAGCTAGACTACAGCCCAACGCTCTGAGTCAACGCACCGAGAAAGCGAGGACCGCCAGCGAGCGCAAAAAGGAGAGAAAGAGAGAGAGACCTGACCTTGCCCCCAAGTGGCATAGTTCTGCACCCCTCCCCCTAGCTTCCCCGGGAGTCGGCTCCCGCAATCCCAATTGGTTAGGCTGCTGTTCCAGCATCTGCCAGGCAGTGACTGACAAGGAAATCTCCACAGAAGAAGAGAGGGTGAAAAGAGGCGGCCTGGGAAGCGCTGAGGCCCAGGAGGAAAGGACGCGAGGAGGAGCAGGATGAGAGGACCTTCAGAGGGATGAGGTCGGGCGTTAGGGGATAAAGGAGACGAGGCTTGCGAGGAGCATTGGGGACAGGAAAGGGAGATCTGGGGAGGGCCCGGGTGCGGTGAGAGGATAAGGGCCGCCGGCGCGTAGCCGAAAGGGAAGAGCGAAGGAGCTGGGAGGCCTGGTGGCACGGAGAGGCAGCCGAGGTGCGAGGGGCGAGGAGGGTCAAGGCTGAGGCAAGAGAAGGACAAGGGCGGCCGCGGCCAGCCCGGGCGCGCGGACTCACGTTCTCCCACCAGCAGGATCCGCACGTCTTTCTTCATGTCGGAGGCTCGCAGGGGCCGTGCTTGGCCCGCACGCATGGAGTGAACTCCTCCAGCCAAGAGCGCCCAGCCCACGGCGCCACTCTCCCCACGCTGCCAGCACCACCTGCCAGCCTCTCCAGTCGCTCCGCCCGAACCTCGGCCGCTGGGACCCGCCGCACCTCCTCCTGGGCAGCCTACCCGCTCGGGAGCCCGGACAGAGCCAGCTCCGCCCCTCCCGCTCCGCGGGCGGTGGCGGCCGCGCGGACGACGGCATGCGGCGAGGGACACGCGCTTTCGGAACGCAAACGCTCTGCATGCCTGCACAGCGCCCCCGCCGTCAGGCTTGCGGTAGCGCAGGGGCAGGGAGCCTAACCCACCCCTATATGAATACAGCAGCCAGCGATACTCTTTGGTCACCGGATTTGAGTACCAGATTCCCTGGGTTAACCCCATATATTTTACAGAATTGGGAGCGGAGAATTTTCTTATCCAAGGTCACATAGCTAGAGCTTGTCAATGACTCAGAGCAGGGTTCTCGCCAGACGATAGGCCCCAGGAGGGCAGCGACCTGCCTACCTGGTTTTTAAGTGTATCCCCATCTTATTAGACATATCCTTCAGAAGATACTTGATTAAATGGGATGACTGGCTCCCAAGGTCTGGCCCTGTACACCACCCAGAGCTCATCACTGTACCTGCTTTTTGCCTTTATGTCTATAAGATACGATTATAAAATGTTAGTTTTTATGCTGTACAAACAGACCAATTGGCCAGGCGCGGTGGCTCATACCAGTAATCCCAGCCTCTCAAGAAGCTGAGGCAGGAGAATCACAAGTTCAAAGCCAGTCTGGGCAATTTAAGGAGGTCCTAAACAATTTAGCAAAACCCTGTCTCAAAATTTAAAAAATGAGAAACAGGCTGGGGTTCAATCTTCAGTACAAAAAAACAAAAAACAAAAAAAGAGACCAATTTTTTTAAATTAATTAATTTATTTATTTATTTTGGTAACAAAACTAAGTGACTTTCCTCTATGCGGCTTATTTTATTTGGTACCGGGAATGATTGAATCCAAGGGCGCTAACCACCGACAACATCCCCTGAGCCCCCACCTTTTTGCTTAAGTTTTCTTACAAAAAACTTAAGCTTTTTGCTTAAGTTGCTGAGGCTGGCTTTGAACCTGTGATCCTCCAGTCCTAGTCTGCCGAACGGCTGGGATTACAGGTGCAGCCACCACATTAGGCTATGTGGTTTATTTTATGGCAGGGTCTTCTAATACTTCTCTTGACTAGGATAATGCTAGACACATAAGTGGAAATGGATAATAAACTGTAACTGTTTTTTCTAACATTGCCTTAAACTTTCTCCTGACCCTCTTCATCTGGGGTAATTTGTTACTACATCCTAATGCTTGGCACACACTGGGAGATAGATATATAGTAATTTCCCACATAAAAACATTTTGGTCAATGATGGACTGCATATAGCACAGTGGCTTTACCTATAGCTCAGGTATATAGTAGGTGATGCTTTTTTTTTTTTTTTTTTTTTCTTTTGGTGGTGGTGGGAGGTGGTGCTGGGGATTGAACCCAGGGCCTGGTGCATGCTGGACAAGCACTCTACCACTGAGCTACATTCCCTAGTAGGCTATACTATCTAGGTTTGTGATAACACACTCTATAATGTTTGCACAATTATAAAATAACCTAACACATTTCTTAAAACATACCCGTGTCATTAAGTGGCACAAAACTATTATATATATTTATATATATATATATATATATATATATATATATATATATGTGTATATAAATATATATATATATATGTGTATATATATATATATATATATATATGTGTGTGTGTGTGTGTGTGTGTATGCAAAACATACATCTATATATTGCACTAATGAAACATTGTGCATAATGTACCTTTTTCTATCTAAAATATTACATAATAAAATTTTAAAGGTAATAAAATGTGCATAATACTGATCACACTTCTCTTAGAAGAAGTCATGTGGTCTTCTGCAGCAGTTCAAAATTTCTGACCAATTTCCTGGGTTTGAATCCAGATTCCATCACCTAATAGCTATGTGATCCTGAGTAAGTTCTGTTACTTCTCTAGCCTTTTCCTTCATCTGTAATATATCAATGATAATACCTACCTCTTACTGTGGTTGTGAAGAGTAAATAAAATAATGCATGCTTGGGGCTGGGATGTGGCTCAAGCGGTAGCGCGCTTGCCTGGCATGCGTGCGGCCCAGGTTCGATCCTCAGCACCACATACAAAGATGTTGTGTCCACCGATAACTAAAAAATAAATATTAAAATTATTTCTCTCTCTCTCTCCCTCTCTCACTCTCTCTTTTAAAAAAAAAAATGCATGCTTCTGGGCACGGTATTGCATTCCTGTAACCCCAGCGACTTGTGAGACTGAGACAGGAGAATTGCAATTTTGAGGCTAGTCTCAGCAATTTAGTGAGGCCATAAGCAATTTAGCAAGAATCTGTTTCAAAATAAAAAGGACTGGGGATGTAGCTCAGTGGTAAAACATTCAATTCTCAGTTTAAAAAAAAAAAAGATAATGCATGTCAAGCATTTAGGTCAGTGCTAGCCTCAGTGTGTGCTCTATTGATCTCAGCAATCACTATGATCATAAAAGTTCACTGAAAAGTTGCAATCCACAGGTTTTGAGGCACATATGTTATATCACTACAGTATTTCATCATCTTAGCCGTTTGATGTCCCAAACGAATACAGGGGAGGAAACCCTTTGAAAAACTCACTGAGTCTGTAATATGATAAGGAGGGAGATGGGAAAGACATAATCATTGTTAACTGGGAGATAAAGAAGTTATATTCTGGGCTGGGGTTGTGGCTCAGGCAGTAGAGCACTTGCCTAGCACGTGCAAGGCAACACCACATATAAATAAATAAATTAAATAAAGAAAAAAAAAAAGAAGTTATAAACCATTTGGTTGCAGTGGCACACATCTATAATCCCAGTAACTCTGGAGGCTGAGGCAGGAACTTTGCAAGTTTGAGGACAACCTGGGCAATTTAGTGAAATTTCAAAATAAAAAAAAGCAGAAATGTAACTCAGTGGTAGAGCACTCCTGGGTTCTATCCTAAGTACTGCAAAAAAAAAAAAGTCATATTCCCGGGTGAATGCAAATAAGGTACAATAAGTCTTTAGAACTCATGTTACCTTTGTGCCTCCCTTTTCTATCAAATGAAGACTGATGTCTTCTTTGCAGTTGTTTGGGAAATTCCATGAAATTAGGTTCAGTTTCTCCTCAATTTATAATGGAGTTACATCCATGTAAACTCATCATAAATTGAAAATACTGTAAGCTGAACATGCATTCAATACATCTGTAGCTTAGCAATGCAGTACACTGATTGATGTGTGCTGGTTAAAGCCTTTGCATTTTTTATTAAGGAAAATGCCTGGTAGGCAGTTGACGAGGGGGAAGAGTTTATTTGGAGGAAACTGTAGAGATAATGTTGGCAAAAACTCCTTTATAAATACTTACTTAAAAATATGGTCTCAAAAAAAAAATCTAGACTCATGGGCGGCAGAAAGGAGGCAATGACAAGCACTTTCAGTGGGCAGAGAATATGGTTTAGCACAAACCAAGGCTGGCACTTGCTTAAGTGGGAGAGAAGGAATCTCACATGCCAGAATTTCCCTCCCCTGCTGTGTTAGTCAGCTTTTGCTTTGCTGTGACCAAAATTACCCAACACGAACAACAGAGGAGGGGAAGTTTATTTTGGTTCGTGGTTCCAGAGGTTCAGTGCATGGTGGAGCTGAATCCATGGTTCTGGGCCCAAGGTAAAGCTGATATAATGGCAGAAGAGCGTGGCAGAGGAGTGCTGCTCAGTTCAAGGCAGCCAGGAAGCAAAGAGGGAAGGGGGAAGGGGATGCAGGAAAGAGGAAACCTTCTAGGGCCTAGCCCTAGTGACCCTCCTCCTCCAGCCATGCCCCACCTGCCTACAGTTACAACCCAGTCCATTCAAACAGACTGATTAGGTTCAGCCCTCCCAATCAAAATATTTCACCTCTGAACATTCCTGCATTAACACAGGAGTTTTTGGCAGACATCTCATATCCAAGCCATATTGCAATCTAAGTTTCCTTTTACAGTCACTCTCCACATCTTATCAGCCCTTGGCTTGCCTTGAGCCTTACTTATGTCCTTCTCAAAATGCTAACAAATATCCACCAGGGGTCATTCAGATACCATAGAGACAGCAGAGGTCAGTGGTAAAAAGCAAGGACTCTAGAATCCCCCTACTAGGTCTAAATTTCAATTCTGCCAATTATTAGCTGTGCACCACCAAGCAAATTATTGAACCTCTCTGCCAAATGGAAATAACAATACCTCATGGCAATCATTGGGAAGATTAAAGGAATTTTTAAAATGAGTTAATATAATAGGAAATCACTAAGAATAGTGCCTGGTACCTGGTCAGTGATGTGTAAATACTGGTCAAATAAAACAAATTCTGAAGGACGTGACATCTGTCCCCCTCTCTGAGCCTAAGGAGAGCCCCACGATGACATACACTGCAGCACCACGTAAGCCAGAGAATGGAGTTGTTGGCAGTGAAATTTACTGTCAGGATATTTCAGATTTATTACAGCATATTAAGGAGATTGGATTATGCCAAGAAGACACATTGGTATCTAGAAGGCACCAATGGAATTTTCCTCTAGAATGCTAGGAAGGGACTCTACCTTCACAAACAGGCTTTGTGCAGCTTCTATGCAGGGAACACTGGGAAGTCAAAGCAAAGTGCTTTTGCCAGGAGATAAAGGGATCCATCTTTTCTGCCTATTAGAGGGAGTACTTGTAACAGCCTCTTTCTGAGGCCCAGGACAACAGAACATCCCAGGCGAGTGTGTAGAAGAGATAGTGTGTGGGAAATGACCCACGATGGGCGGAACAAGGGCTCTGTCTCTGATTGGTGAGTTAGACACAGACCTGGGCAGGAGGCCAAATAAGACTTAGGTTGGCATCAATCCCACTCTTCAGGCCCATCTCTCTTTGGTCTCTCAAGTTAAATCCAAAGCTGCACCCATCATCTGCACTTTCTCCATATTTGTCTCCCACTCCTTCCAGGAAGCCTCTCCTTTTCCTCCCAGAACTGCTCTTCTAGTGGAGCCGAAAAGTCCAGTGCCTTGAGACCAGGTAAATATTTTATCTTGCCTTTTTTTTTTTTTGTACCAGGGATTGAACCCAGGGCACTTAACCACTGAGCCACAACCCTGGCCTTATTTGGTGTTTTATTAGAGACAGGGTCTCACTGAGTTGCTTAGGGCCTCGCCATTGCTGAGGCTGGCTTTGAACTTGCGGTCCTCCTGTGTCAGCCTCCCAAGATGCTGGGATAACAAGTGTGTACCACTATGCCCGGTTTATCTTGCCTTTTAATGTGCTTGTTCTTGGTTCACTGTTCAAACAGCCATATCCTCTGCATTGTCCTAAAGGGCTCTGGGCTCTGATTTCATCAGTCCACAAAGGAGCTTCAGAGCCAATCCTGGTGAAGGCCATGTGCATGCAGGGACTTTCGCCTCAGCTCCTATTCTGAAGTTGTCTTTCTCCTTTGCCTATGCTGTCCACTGCGTGTGCACACTGGACTTGGGTCAGACCGATAGCTTAATATTTGAAATCTGGTTTTTGATATCCCTGTGAAATGACTGGACCCTGAGTCTATAAGATACACATTTCCAGCATTGCCACCTCTAGAGAGAGGGTATAGATTCTGTTAGCTTGATTTGGCTTGAGGGTATATCACTCAGCACAATTTACTTATTTTTTTTAAATCTTTATTTATTTTAGTTGTTAATGGACCTTTATGTTTTATTTATAGGTGGTGCTGAGAATCAAACCCAGTGCCTCACACATTCTAGGCAAGTGCTCCATCACTGAGCCACAACCCCAGTCCCCACAATTTACTTATTAAAAGGCATTTGTTTATCACTGCGTTGAAAGAAAATTTCCAGACAAGAGTCTCGTCTGTTGATGAGTTTGCATTCAGTTTTCTTTTTAATTTCTCAAACTTCTTTCAGATACACTGGAAAACAAATTCCTCAATTAAAAGATAATTGATATTGAGAGCCCTTTCTGATCATCCTCCCCACAAATAGACTGAATTCCCTTATGGATAGACTCTGAAGTCTCTGCATGTCTTCACTGCTTTGCTAGTCATGCAATGTGGGGCAAGTGACATAATGTCTCTGAAAAAATAAGACTTTACCGGGTGCAGAGGCACACGCCTGTAATCCCAGCAGCTTGGGAGGCTAAGGAAGGAGGATGAGTTCCAAGCCACCCTCAGCAACTTGGTAAGACCCTATCTCTAAATAAAATACAAAATAGGGCTAGGAATGTTGCTCAGTGATCAAGTGCCCCTGAATTCAATCCCCGGTACTCTATAAAAATAAGAATAAAATAAACTTCATCTGTGAAATGGAACTATCCCTTAAGACTCTATTGAGAATGAAATAAAGTAATGCTGGTAAAGTGTTCATCACATTGCTTAAAAGGTAGTGTGAGCTCACGTGTCACCCCTAACAGCTGCATTTTAAATTTGGAATGCATTTGTTGACTTGCATTATCTTCTTAAGGGCAAATTGATTAGCCTGCTCACCAAACTGAAAACTCTGAAAGACAAAATGCATTTAATGAAAATTTTAATTACCCTACATATATTAGAACAAATTTTGCTGACTTATACATACCAGACAGTGATTGTCAAAATTTTTTAGGCCCCAAGCCATTTCTATAAGACCAAAAATTCCATAGAATAATAAATTTTTCATTTCTGTTTATCTCTGCAAAGAAATCACCAGAATTAAATATATTCATAGACAATATTTCAAAAGAAGAAATACGTATAAACACACTAAGCATATATGTGTGTATATATAAACACACACACACACACACACACACACACAGTTGTCCCTTAGTATAGGTGGGGAATTGATTCTAGGAAGACCCCCATATCAAAATCTGAGGATACTCAATTTCCTTATATAAAAATGGCATAGTATTTGCTTATAACCTTTGCAGAGCCTCCTGTATTTTTAAATGGAGATGACTTATAATACCTAATACAATTTAACCACTATGTAGATAGTTTTTATATTGTATTGTTTAGGGAATAAAGAGAATAAAAAAGTCCATACATGTTCAATACAATATACATATATATATTTGGTACCAGGGATTAAACTCAAGGGCACTTAACCACTGAGTCACATGCCCAGCCCATTTTTGTATTTTATTTAGAGACAGGGTCTCAATGAGTTGCTTAGGGCCTCACTTTGAACTTGAGATCTTCTTGCATCAGTACACCCCAACACCCTCATCCCCAGACACTTGGGATTACAGGCATGCACCACCACACCCAGCTAAATTATTTTATTACAATCTTCATTATTAATATCTATAACACTCAAGTGACACATCACACTTTACACAAGGAAACATATAGGTTAGACAGGGGTTCCAGAGGCTGAACTGTGAACAAAGGCAGAGAGCAGATAGGAATGCTATAGAGTCACTGTAGGTGTACAGATAAGATTATGAACCAGCCAGAACTTGTTCAAGACACAGAATTGTCAAAGTGCAGGAACTTATTGGAGGCCAAAGGGGACAGATAGCAGTTTCCAAGTGTCAGTTTGGACTGGGCTAAGTATGGTTGTCACCGCCAGGGGAAATCACGCTCTGCAACAGAGATTCAGAAATTCATCACCATGGTAATTATCCTGGGCAAAGCTCATGAAGAGTGACCAGATGACAGAGTCATTGTGCTGCCATTTCCAGTCTCGGGGATGCTCCTCCTTTAATGGGCCTCAGATGAAGGGGTTACTTCATTTGTTGGTCTGGTGTGTTCAAGAAGATCATGGGGGGGGGCTGGGGTTGTGGCTCAGTGGAGAGCGCTCAGCTAGCTCATGCAAGGCTCTGGGTTCGATCCTCAGCACCACAAAAAAATAAATAAATAAAATAAAGGTATTGTGTCCAACTACAACTAAATAATAAATATTTTTTAAAAAAGAGAAACTCATAGGCCTAGGTTTTCTAATATGAGTTTGATATACCCATGCATCCATGTGCTTCTGATAAATTGGATAAGTTCACAGGTGATTATTTTTATTAGCATGATGAATTTATTTTTTATTTTGTGCCTTCGTTGTGCTAGGCAGATGGTGGTTGTTTACTTTCATAGAGAAGGTGTATAGTCATTCTATCTCAGTACTGAAGTTATTTCATAATGGAGTAACTCATGGCAAACTTCTGCTTTATAAAATGAAATAACTCAGGATTAGGCTCCGTCGGAGAACTACTGTTCTACATATCACGGAGAAACTCAGAGCAGGGTGCAGTCTGCTCTCTACAGTCAGCATGGATTACACCCTGGGGCCTGCACCTGGCATCTATTGTGGGGCACCCTTATGGCATTGAACCCTCAACCTGTGGGATCTGACTCTATCTCCAGGTAGACAGCATCAAATCTGAGATAAATTATAAAATACCCCAGCTGGAATCCACAGAGAACTGTTGGCTTGGTGTGAGGGGACACAACCCCACATACCTACGGTCACAGAAGTATTCTGTGATGAAAGTAGAAAATAGGACAGAGAGCACTTTGGGACTTTTTTCTCCTCCTCCTCAGAAAAATCTAAGAGAGAAATGATAAGAGTCTGAACCTGGTGTGTGGATAGAAGGAAGAGGAAAGGCAGGCTGAGGAGGTAGAATCAAGCGTCAGAACTTGGTACCTACCCTATATGGAAGATGGCAAGATAAAAGAAGCTGTGGGACAAAATTACAATTATCTTATATTAGACAAAGGCGCCAAAAACATACACTGGAGAAAAGAGCCTTTTCAATAAATGGTGCTAGGAAAACTGGAAATCCATATGCAACAAAATGAAATTAAACCCCTCTCTCTCACCATGCACAAAACTCAACTCAAAGTGGATCAAGGACCTAGGAATTAAACCAGAGACTCTGCGTATATTAGAAGAAAAAGTAGGCCCTAATCTCCATCATGTGGGATTAGGCCCCAACTTCCTTAATAAGACTCCTATAGCTCAAGAATTAAAACCAAGAATCATTAATAAATGGGATGAACTCAAATTGAAAAGTTCCTTCTCAGCAAAAGAAACAATCTGTGAGGTGAACAGAGAGCCTACATCTTGGGAGCAAATTTTTAGCCCTCACATATCAGATACAGCACTAAACTCTAGGATATGTAAAGAACTCAAAAAGCTAAGCACCAAAAAAATAAATAAATAAATAAATAACCCAATCAATAAATGGGCCAAAGAACTGAACAGACATCTTCTCAGATGTCTGCACCAACCAACAAATATATGAAAAAATGTTCATCATCTCTAGCAATCAGAGAAATGTAAATCAAAACTACTCTAAGATTTAATCTCACTCCAGTCAGAATGGCAGCTATTATGAAGACAAACAACAATAAGTGTTGGCGAGGATGTGGGGAAAAAGGTACACTCATACATCGCTGGTGGGACTGCAAATTGGTGCAGCCAATATGGAAAGCAGTATGGAGATTCCTTGGAAAACTGGGAATGGAACCACCATTTGACCCAGCTATTCCTCTTCTCAGTCTATACCCAAAGAACTTAAAAACAGCATACTACAGGGACACAGCCACATCAATGTTTATTGCAGCACAATTCACAGTAACTGAACTGAGGAAGCAACCTAGATGCCCTTCAGCAGATGAATGGATTTTTAAAATGTGGAATATATACACACTGGAATGAATATTACTCAGCAATAAAAGAGAATAAAATCATGGCATTTGCAGGTAAATAGGTGGAGTTGGAGAAGATAATGATAAGTGAAGTTAGCCAATCCCAAAAAAACAAATGCCGAATGTTTTCTCTGATATAAGGAGTCTGACGTATAGTGGGGTAGGGAGGGGGAACATGCAAGGAATAGATGAATAGAGGAACTCTAGATAGGGCAGAGGGGTGGGAGGGGGAAGAGAGGGGGCATGGGGTTAGCAAGGATGGTGGAATGTGATGGACATCATTATTCAAAGTACATGTATGAAGACACGAATTGGTGTGAACATACTTTATATACAGCGATATGAAACATTGTGCTGTATATGTGTAATAAGAATTGTGATGTGTTCCACTGTCATGTAGTTAAAAAATAAAATCAATTTAAAAAAAAAAAAAAAGAAGAAGAACTGAAGCTGTGGGAATCCCAAGCATTCTGTCCTGGAGGTTGTCACTTCCCAAAGCCATGAAGCTCTCTCCCCCAGGGCAAATTTATTCTGAAAGGGGCTGGGGATGTGGCTCAAGCGGTAGTGCGCTTGCCTGGCATGTGTGCGGCCCGGATTCGATCCTCAACACCACATACAAAGATGTTGTGTCCACCGAAAACTAAAATAAATAAATAAATATTTAAGAAAAAATGTATTCTGAAAAATAGAGATAAAACCACTTCACTGTGCAGGGAAGGAAGATACAGCCCCTCAGTGAGTCAAGCATCTCTGGAGAGAAGAGGACAGAGGAATCTTATTGCACCAGACATCTTTTACATTCAAATTTCCCAAAGGAGCTGAACAAGAGATAATTGGAGATGGTTCAAGGACATTGAAAACAGTATCTCATAGCCAGAAAATTTTCTATTTATCTTTCAATCCTGATTAAGACAAGGTGAAAGCCTATAAATTTTGAACATCTGATAATCTCCTTTGGGATCGGGGAAGGTCCCTAGCAAGCCTCAGTTTCAGAGTCTGAGAGGACAATAACAAGGTGGTTGCATTGCTTCGTTTTGCTTGAAACATGTCTAGAGTTACCTTTCTATCTAAAAACATGCTTCTGTTTTCCATCTACATAATTCAAAGAGTCTCCTTTTGGCAGGCGGTGGTGCATGCCTGTAATTCCAGTGGCCCAGGAGGCTGAGGCAGGAGGATGCAAGTTCAAATCCAGCCTCAGCAACTTAGCAAGGCCCTAGGCAACTGAGACCCTGTCTCATAATTTAAAAAATAATAATAAAAGGGCTGGGATGTGGCTCAGTGGTTAAGCACCCATAGGTTCAATCCCAGCACACACCACACACACACACACACACACACACACAAAGGCTTTTGAAATAAATGTAAGAGAGGGGAAAGTGAGTTGATTTAGGAAAAAATGGTAAGTAAAATATAGCATAGGAGATATGCAGATGTGACAAGAATCCTGCAGGTTGTTCATGCTTCTTGGAACCCCGTGGCTGATTTGGAAGTCAAATCCCAAATCAAAACAATCTTCAGCATTACATAAATAGAATTGCAGAGAAAGTCAGGGTCTTTGGAAGGACAATTCATGCAGCGATTAGGATTTTGAGAAATTATGCATGAGGATGAATTTAGAGTTTGGGGATAAAGGCTCAGGCAGGAGTGAGGGATGATGGAGCTGGGGATATGCCAAAAAAAGGGGGGGTCTCCTAAAGTCCCAAATCCCCCTGGAAAAGGGAGTTTTCCCTTGACCAGAGCAAGAGACTTCAGAAATTTACCCAGAAAAACAACACTGTTTGATTCAGAGGTATGTTTCTGAAGTCACCTATAAAATAAAGTCCTCAATTTTAGCTTTTCCAAAAACAAACAAACAAAAACCCAAACAAACAAGAAACAAACAAACAAAAATCCTGCAAGAGAAGAGAAGCAAGGAATAGATAGATATAACTGTATTCCAGGTTGCCTCAATACTAACAAGATGGTGGCTTCCTACTTAGCAGAAGCAAAGCTCTAGACCTCAATAAGGAGAACAATAATGGACTGGGGATGTGGCTCAGTTCCATGCATCAATGAGGCTCTGGGTTCAATCCCCAGCACTGCAAAAGAAAAAAGAAAAAGAGTATAACAGTGCTGTTCAATAGCTGCCTCACCAGGGGCTAAGTGCATACCTGAGATGCAGGAAAAATGAAGTGGAGACTGATATAGGCAGGCCCCATCACTGACCAGGATATTCCATTATCCCTAGCCCCATAGGAAGAAAACAATTAAGAGAGACAAGACTTGACAAAAAAAAAAAAATGATGTTTTTGAGAGAAACATCCCAGGAGTCCCTGATGCTCTTTCCGTGAGCATTTATGTCCCTGCTCAAGTTAAATATTTGTTTCCCTTAAAATTTACATACTGGTTTTCTAACCCAGGATGTGGTGATGGGATTAGAGGTGGGACTTTTTAGGAAGAGATTAGGTCATGAGGATAGTGCCCTCATAATGGGGACAGAATCCTTATAAAAATGAAATCCCAGAGAGCTCCCTTAAATCTTGACCTTGAACTTCCCAGCCCCCAGACTGTGAGAAATAAATCCCTGTAGTGTAAGCCACCCAGTCTATGGTATTATGATACAGTCGCCCCCATAGATTAGGAAAGTCCTGGCTGTAAATTTTCCAGCTTGGGCTTTGGGCGGATAATTTCCTGATTCACACAAAACCAGACTCAAGTGCAAAGTCTTTTATCCATTGGCATTTTGGCTTCAGTTTTTGTTTTGTTTTTCTTTTGGAAGATTTTATGTTTTGATTGAGGGAAGGATGTCATTTCCCACTGTGTACCAGAAGGGATGTGCAGGCAGTAAAAGTGAGACAAAAGCAAGGCAACCAAAAGCGACTGTCTCCACTCCGCCCCCCCCCCCCCCTTGTGATTCTTACACTTTGGCTCCAGTTTGAGGAAATCATAGGACCAACAGATAAACCCCACCCTCACAAAGATCCTGTTATCCAAACATTGATTAAAAGCATGCTATTCAACAAAAGGCATCACAGCAAGAGATTAGAACCCTGGCTTCTAAATGCTAAATTTTGCCCAAAAGGTAAACATCAAGATGACTGTGAGTAAAACAATAAAAGCTCCATAATGCAAAAAGGGAGGGCAGAGAAGCCAGATGGACTGGTGTACACCTGTGATCCCAGCAACTTAGGAGGTTGAGACTAGAGGACTGCAAGTTTAAGACCAGCCTCAGCAACTTAGCAAGGCCCTAAGTAATTTAGTGAAACTCTCTGTCTCAAAATAAAAAATAAAAAGGGGGGCTGGGGATGTGGCTCAAGCGGTGACGTGCTCGCCTGGCATTCGCAGGGCGCTGGGTTCGATCCTCAGCACCACATAAAAATAAAATAAAGATGTTGTGTCCACCGAAAAATTGAAAAATAAATATTAAAAAATTCTCTCTCTTTTTTCTCTCTCTCTCTTAAAAATAAATAAATAAATAAATGGGGTTGGGGAGGTGGCTCCATGGTAGAGTACCCCTGGGTTCAATCTCTAGTACAATAAATAAAGAGATAACAAAATAGTCAACGAGTAGATTGATAATTAACTGGGAAAAAAAAGAGTGAGGGCAGAGAGCCTTTTAAAAATCATTTTTAGCTGTAGATGGATACAATACCTTTATTTTATTTCTATTTGGGGCTGAGGATCAAACCCAGTGCCTCCCACATTCTAGGCAAGTGCTGTACCACTGAGCCAGCCCCAGCCCCAGAGAGCCTTTTCATGGTCCTCTAGCACAAAGAAAAGTCTTCTGATCTCCTCATCTATTACTTTATTTAATTTTCTCAGCAGTCCTATGAGGAAGGTAAGGGTAGGTAAGGTAACTGCCTCCATCTTACAGACAAACAGAGGCAAAGAGAGGTTAAGTGTACCACCCCAGGCTTCCTGGCTAGTTGTGTGCCAATGCTTTCTGCCCAATCTGACCCAACAGAGTTGAATTTCCAAATCTTCAAAATAGGTGCAAATCTAGCTGGGGGTCCTTCGGCAGATGAATCGCTAGGAAAAGAAAAGGAGACAGAGATATAGGGGAGATATGTAGAGTATGAGACTTAGGACCAATCACTTGGTAAAAGGTATAAGAGTTCTTTCTGGGGTGATTAAAATGTTCTAAAATTAGATTATGCTGATGATTTCACAACTCTGTAAATACACTAAAGAGCACTGGTTTATACTGTTTAAATAGGTGAATTTTACAGTATGTAAGTTGGGTCTTGTTTTAAAACAAAGCTGTTTTTAAAAAGCATACCAATTATTTATAATTTTTTTAGTTGTTGATGGACCTTTATTCATTTATTTATAAGCAGTGCTGATTATTGAACCCAATGCCTCACATGCTAAGCAAGTGCTCTACCACTGAACCACAAGCCCAGCCCAAAAGCATACCAGTTTTTTGAAAATGGGGGCGAGACTAAGTTTTGTGGCTACAGACATATTTGGGTGATAAAACTCTACAGAAAAATACAGAAATGATTAGTGGGAAAGTCAGGACTGCTCTCAGGTGTTGCGGGGTTGTGATTGAAGTGGGGCACATGACAAAGCAGCTTCTTCTCTTTTTTGGGGTGGGGGGTATCAGGGACTGAACCCAGGGGTATTTAACCACTAAGCCACATCACCAGCCCCCCCCCACTTTTTTTTTAAAGACAGGGTCTTGCCAAGTTGCTTAGGGCCTTGCTAAATTGCTGAGGTTGTCTTTGAACTTGTGATCCTCCTGCCTCAGCCTCCTGAGTTGCTGGGATTACAGGCATGTGCCACCACACCCAGCTACATACAGAGCTTCTGTGGTGGGCAACAGGTTTCATTTCTTGACCTGAATAGTAGTTTCCAGGATGTTTAAGACCCACATGTGTTTTGGGTAGTTTTCTGTATCTGTATTGTTATGTAATAAAATGATTTTTAAAAATAGGGGAATTTTCCAGGTACGGTAGTGTATGTCTATAATCTCAGAGTCTCAGGAGGATGAGGCAGGCAGATCACGTGAGGCCAGCCTGAGCAATTTAGTGAGGCCCTATCTCAAATTTTTTAAAAATGGCTGGGGGGCTGGGGATGTGGCTCAAGCGGTAGCGTGCTCGACTGGCATACGTGCGGCACTGGGTTCGATCCTTAGCACCACATACAAAAAAAGATGTTGTGTCCGCCGAAAACTAAAAATAAATAAGTAAGTAAGTAAATAAATAAATATTAAAATTTAAAAAAAAATGGCTGGGAATGTAGCTCAGCAATAGAGTATCCCTGGGTTCAGTCTCTAGCACTGCAAAATATAAATAAATACATACATAAATACACAAATAAATAAAGTAGGAAAAATCAAGTAAGAAATGACACATATGCCAGACAGACTATAAGGTGCCTCCCATGCACCCCACATTCTGGAGTTCTTACCCTTGTTTCATGCCCTCCCTTTAAGTGTGGGTGTGATCTATGACTTGCTTCTATCCAACAGAATAAGGCAAAGGTAATAGGATATGTGCCATTATATGTTTATGTAATTATTGTGTAAGATTTCACATCCATCTTTTTTTATATATAAATTAATACTGTGCATAGGAAGCCTTATTTTTAAAAAAATATAATTTTATTTATTTATTTATTTATATGTGGTCCTGAGGATCAAACCCAGTGTGTCACACGCACTAGGCAGTGCTCTACCACTGAGCCACAACCCCAGCCCTTCATGTCCATCTTGCCAAGAGACTTTCTCTTCTTTATTGACTGGGAGGAGGCAAGCAACTCTGTTGCAAAAACTCAGGGGGTAAGGAACTGAGGGTGGTCTCCAGTCAACGGTCACCAAGAAATAGCAGCTGTCAATTCAACAACAAGAAACTGAATGCTGCCCACCACATGAGTTCCAGAGCAGATCCTTTCCTGGTTGAGCCTCCTGTGACACTGTGGCCCCAGCTGACATGTCAACTGCAACTTGAGAGACTCAGAAGCAGAAGCCTCAGCTAAGCTGGACGCTGACTCCTGACCCACAGAAACAGTGAGATAATAAATGTAAATTGTTTTAAACCACTAAATCCATAGTAATATCATTACACAGCAACTGATAAGTAATGTATGTCCCTTATGTTCTGGGGTCCCTGTGGCCACCCTTGCATTCAGTGAATCATTACCAGTTACAATTTACTGTAGTGAAAGGCCACAGAATAAAATCAGCAATAGAAAAAGGCACACAGAGCAAGAGAATTCCCAATCATCCATCCCCTCCCAGTGGGGTCCTGAGGACATTGCTTAATTTTCCCAGCAATGATGTGTGGCAATGTGGTTGGAGTACTGCCAATCAGGGAAGGTTCCCCAAGCCGCAGTATTCAATGCTTTTATTGGGGATCTGTCACATAGGCATGCCTCACTGCCCACATGGCTGACTTAATCTCTAGCCCGTGCAGAGGTCAAGGTGATACTGCATGGCCCAAAGCCCCCACTTAAACCAAGCCACTCATGCCAGGCAAGATATGTGAAGGGCTTATAGGTCCCCTCTCTTGAGTCTGTCAGAGGCCAGTCCTTTCTTTGAAATGTGCAGGGTTCAAGAACTTCAAGCCTGCTTTGTTAATCCTGTACCACACAAAAGGATGAACTTCAAAAGTGGGATTCTTAAGTTGAGTTGCCACCTGCTTGAAGGCAGAGAGAGAGGCCAGGAGACCACTGTGTTTTAACCCCTGAGGAAGCTTTATACTCGTACTTGATTTATGATCAGGGAGTTTCCAGGAGTTAGGCCATAGAGCCAGAAGGCAGGGTGCAGAGGAGAGGAGGCCGCCATCTCACACTCATACAGAAGCTTCTCCTGACTGGCCACTGAATAGAAGGCAAGCTTCCTCTCCTCCAGGTCCAGCCAGATGCCCACCACCCCAGGTCTGTCTGAGCCAAGGACAGTTTCTTTGACCATGGTCCATGCAGACAGCTGGCCAGTTCCCTTCCACTCTATGCACCAAGAGTCTGCAGTCCTTCCCAGCATCCGGTCTCGGCTCATGCCCCAAGAGGCCACTCCAACTGCCCAGTTATTGCAGCACTTCGTGTCCACTTCCCAGTAATGCCGCCCAGAAGACAGGGCCTGGGAACATAAGACCTGGCTGGTTGAAAACCTCTCTTGACTCCAAGGATAGGGCTGCCGGAATTGAGACACAGTCACTGTCCGGCAATCCTCTGATACCTTCAGGATACAGGAAAGGCTTCCCAAGTCAAAGGTTGGATTGATGATCCCTGAGGAGAAAAGTATACCACCACAAGATCAGCTGGCTTTGGATCATCCAGGCTAACATGTCATCCAATAGAAAAAGCAGCATTGTATTTGTGTGTGTGTGTGTGTGTGTGTGGTGCTGAGAATTGAACCCAGGGCCTTGTGCATGTAAGGCAAGCACTCTACCAACTGAGCTTCATCCCCAGCTCAGTGTTGTGTTCTGAGGGGTGAAAATATTTTACTCATACATGCATTAAAATTGGTACACCAAGGGGATGTGGTTGGTTATAGCTCAATGGCAGAGCACTTGCCTAACATGTGTAAGGCACTGGGTTCGATCCTCAGCACCACATAAAAATAAATAAAATTAAGTCCATATACAACTAAAAATATATTTTTTAATTTATTTATTTAGATAGATAGATATATTCTAGATGTTGTTATATGAACAATACCCCATTCCTGCCTTACTTTTCTTTTTTTTGTACCGGGGATTAAACTCAGGGGCACTCGACCACTGAACCACATCCCCAGTCCTATTTTGTATTTTATTTAGAGACAGGGTCTTATTGAGTTGCTTAGGGCCTCGACATTGCTGAGGCTGGCTTTAAACTCATGATCCCCCTGCCTCAGCCTTCCGCACCATTAGGATTACAGGTGTGTCCATATCCAGGTGCCTTACTTTTCACCTACCCATTAGTTATCTTTCAGGAAGCCCTCTCTTCCCGCTGGCTGAATTCCATCCAGCACAAAATCATCTCTTATTTTTCTCAATATTCCTATGCTTTACAAGTATGACTATTGCTATTGGATCTCTCTAGTTAAACTTTGGTTTTCTAATTAAGGTATGTATCTTATTCATCTTGTGTGTGTGTGTGTGTGTGTGTGTATATATATATATATATATATATATTTAGCTGTAGATGGACACAATACTTTATTTTATTTATTTATTTATTTATTTTTATGTGGTGCCAGGGATTGAAGCCAATGCCTCACGCATGCTAGACAAGCACTCTACCACTGAGCCACAACCCTGGCCCTCATCTTGTATATTTCATATTATTTCTCCCCCCCCCCCTTTTTTTCAGTGTTAGTGATCAAATCCAGGGCCTCAGACATGCTAGACAAGTGCTCTATCACTGAGCAATACCCCAACCCTTGTTGTTTCCTACTGAGTGAACAACTGCTAACTCTTGTGTGCCATGACCACTCAATGCATTATTTCACATACATGCACTTGTGCATCCTCATAGAAAGCCCACAAGAGAAATGCTATTGTTGTCACCATTTTACAAATGAGGAAACTGAGTCTCTAAGGGACGAAGTGATTCATCCAAGCTCACACAGCTAGTGATGCTGGGAGTCACACCCCCAGCTCCATGATCCATGCTCTTAAGGACTCCCCAGACTCGGACAGCAGTAGCACCTATGCAGGTGGGGGAACAGGCAGTTGGCTGTAATTGGTGACCCCCGCCTGGATATTCAAAGGTTGCCTGGGCTCTAAGTGCTCATGGGTCTAGCTGAGTCTGAAATTTGGGAGTCTCAACGCCTCTTTGCCTTTGTACTCAGCTCCCCGTGTGAAGGGACCTATTCTGGACAACAAACACAACTACAGTCAGCCAGGGAGTGGGCCTTGCAGCGGGAAGATAGACAGCATGTTCTTCCTTTTCTCTCTACCTTTTCCTTCTTTTAAATATTTATTTTTTTTTAGTTGTAGCTGGACACAATACCTTTATCTCACTTATTTATTTTTATGTGGTGCTGAGGATTGAACCCAGGGTCTCGTACATGTGAGGATAGCACTCTACTGCTGAGCCACAACCCCAGCACCCCCCAGTTGTTTTTCTTCAATATTTTTTTTTTTAGTTGTTATGGACCTTTATTTTACTTATTTATTTATATGCGGTGCTGCTGAAAATTGAATCCAGTGTCTCACACATGCAAAGCTAGTGCTCTACCACTGAGCCACAGCCCCAGCCCCCAAACCTGAGTTTTAAATGGACCACATACTTACACTGAGCAAAACGAGAGGTCCTCCTAGGTTGAGGGCAGCTCTGGTCAGGCAATGAGGAGGAAGACAGAGCTTTCGGGAATTCCACTAAAGAATCAAAAAAAAAAAAAAAAAAAAAAGGAAAGAGAAAGGCCCATCAGTAAAGGCATACTGAAGGTATTCAAGTATCACATCCAGGCACGTGGCTTACTTTATACTGTGGCACACTTCTGATCAGGCAATATATTCAGCCCAGGTACAGCTAGCTCCTGAGGACACTGTGGAATTTTTTTTTTTAAATAGTTGGGCACAATACCTTTATTTTGTTTATTTGGTTTTTTATGTGATGCTGAGGATGGAACCCAGGGTCTCACATGTACTAGGCTAGTGCTCTACCACTGAGCCACAACCTCAGCTCTGGAATATTTTTTAATATATATATATATTTTTAGTTGTTGATGGACCTTTACTTTATTCATTTATATACGTGGTGCTGAGAATCTAACTCAGGGCCTCACACATGCGAGACAAGCGCTTTACCACTGAGCCACACCCCCAGCCCCTCACCGTGAACTCTTACTGTTTGTTTCCCCAGTAAGCCCTAAGGTCCCGGCTTCTTGTTCATCTGTGTATTCTAAGCATGAAGCCCCATATGAGCCCTACATATAGAAAGTATCTGTTGCATTTTTAAAAAATATTTTTTAGTTTTCAGTGAACCTTTATTCTATTTATTTATATGCAGTGCTGAGACTCGAACCCAGTGCCTCACACATGCTAGGCAAGTGCTCTACCACTGAGCCATAACCCCAGCCCCTTGATGCATGTTTATCAAAGAAATTAACTAATACAGTTCCAGGGGTGTGCATCCTCCTGATACCCACCATACTCATGATCCCTGTGTCAATGCCTTAAACTACTGCTATATAAACTGGTAAGATTTGTCTAAACTGCTGCTACCTCCTAACTTCTCTCAAAGTACAAAAGTTGAATTGTTAACTCAAAGCAACTATATGTGCTAGACTGCAATGACCATAACAGAGTAAGAGAAAGTAAAGAAAGCTGGGTGACACATGCCTATAATCCCATGGACTCAGGAGGCCGAGGCAGGAGGATGGCAAATTGAAAACCAGCCTCAAAAATATAGTGAGGCCCTAAGCAACTTAGTGAGATATGGTCTCAAAATTTAAAAATTAAATACAATCAATCAACAAGTACATTAAAAAATGCTCACCATCTCTAGCAGTCAGAGAAATGCAAATCAAAACCACCCTAAGATACCATCTCACTCCAGTAAGATTAGCAGCCATTATGAAGTCAAACAACAAGTGCTGGCGAGGATGTGGGGAAAAGGGTACACTTGTACATTGCTGGTGGGACTGCAAATTGGTGCAGCCAATTTGGAAAGCAGTACGGAGATTCCTTGGAAACTGGGAATGGAACCACCATTTGACCCAGCTATTCCCCTTCTTGGACTATTCCCTAAAGACCTTAAAAGAGCGTACTATAGGGATACTGCTACAACGATGTTCATAGCAGCACAATTCACAATAGCTAGACTGTGGAACCAACCTAGATGCCCTTCAATAGATGAATGGATAAAAAAAAAATGTGGCATTTATACACAATGGAGTACTACTCAGCACTAAAAAATGACAAAATCATGGCATTTGCAGAGAAATGGATGGCACTAGAGCAGATTATGCTAAGTGAAGCTAGTCAATCCCTAAAAAATAAATGCCAAATGTCATCTTTGATACAAGGAGAGCAACTAAGAACAGAGCAGGAAGGAACAGCATGAGAAGAAGATCACCATTAAACAGGGACGAGAGGGGGGAGGGAAAGGGAGAGAGAAGGGAAATTGCATGGTAAAGGAAGGAGACCCTCATTGTTATACAAAATTACATATAAGAGGAAGTGAGGGGAAAAGAAAAAAAAAACAAGGGAGAGAAATGAATTACAGTAGATGGGGTAGAGAGAGAAGATGGGAGGGGAAGGGAGGGGAGGGGGGATAGTAGAGGATAGGAAAGGCAGCAGAATACAACATACACTAGTATGGCAGTATGTAAAAAAGTGGATGTGTAACCGATGTGAATCTGCAATATGTATACTGGGTAAAAATGGGAGTTCATAATCTGCGTGAGTCAAATGTATGAAATATGATATGTCAAGAGCTTTGTAATGTTTTGAACAACTAATAATTAAAAAAAATTTTAAAAATTAAAAAATTTTAAAAAATAATAAAAATAAAAAAGGCTGGGGATGCAGCTCAATGGTAAAGTGCCTCTGGGTTTAATCCCCAGTACCAAAAAAAAAAAAAGAAAAGGAAGGACAACTTAAAATGTGGACGCTGAAGATGAGCTCTTCCCCTGTGTACCTTGAAGTGACAGGGGCATATAATCTAAGACTCATTTTATGAGATGAAAGACCTTGTCTAGGGGTGTGGGCTGTGGCAATTTAGGGCATGAGAACAGGAGAGTTGTTCATGAGAAGCCATTCTCAAAATTCCAGTGGGCCCTGAAGCAACCCAAGTGATAACACACTTGTGTATCCACTGATAAATGGATACACAAAGTGTGGCTGATAATGGAGTTATCAGTGGAATACTATTCAGCCTTTATTAGAAGGAATTCTGACATACCACAACATGGATAAACCTGAAGGATATTATTCTAAGTGAAATAAGCCAGTCACAAAACAGACACATACTGCAGGCTGGGGGTGTAACTCCATGATAGAGCATGTGGTCAGTATGCATGAGGCTCTGGGTTTGGTCCCCAGAACTGACAAAATAATTTTTTTTTAATTCATATAGGCAACACTATTCTCCTATTTAGCTGATAAGATTGTTGCTTATTATTAGTTTTTTAAAATAGGTTGTATGACCTGCTAAAATAAATTACTTTTTTTTTTTTGCACAGCTAAGGATTGAATACAGGGTCTCAAACATGCTAGGTAAGCACTCTACCACTGAGCAACATCTCCAGCCCCTTTATTTTATTTTATTTCTTTTATTAAATCTAACATTTCTCATCCCTATTGAGGTGGGAAATAATCTACACTTGAGTGTTTCCAACTTTAAAGATACTCAGAAAAAATTTACACACAATGTACATTCAAAATATACTATTAAAGTAGTATTGAATATGGGGCTGGAGTTGTGGCTCAGTGGTAGAGCGCTTGCCTGGCATGTGTGAGACCCTGGGTTCAATCCTCAGCACCGCATATGAATAAATAAATAAATATATAGATAAATAAATAAGTTAAAGGATCTATTGAGAACTAAAAACTATTTTTTAAAAAATACTATTGAATAGCTATTAAAACACTGGAAATTATTATGAAATAAAGTTTTATGATGAATTAACCCTCTGGGTATAAAGCAGGTTGCCTATTCACTGGTTACAAAATGAATGTTAGGTTTTGTAAGAGGGAAAATAAGATGTTTACATTAAGCACGTGACTGTACAGAAATATTTGTTATGTAAAACTTAATTATTGAGAAGTTTCTTTTTTTCTTTTTGTTTTTTGGTATCAGGGATTGAACCCAGGGGTGCTTAACCACCAAGCCACATCCCCAGCCCCTTTTTATATTTTACTAACGTCAGAGTCTCACGGAGTTGGTTAGGGCTTCTCTAAGTTGCTGAGGCTGGATTTGAATTCATGATCCTCCTGCCTTAGCCTCCTGAGTCACTGGGATTACAGGCATGCACCACCATGCCTGGCTTCGAGAAGTTTCTTTATAATAGAGTTAAAACAATCTCATTTCTCTACTACAACAAGGGAATAAGTCATAAGATTTTTCTTTTAAAAAATTAGAAAGAAACCTTTGGGCATTTAAAATAATTTAATAATTTCAGGACCGAATCTCTATACTACTATTCTATTTAAGTGCTGCATAAGATTTACAAAATTTCCTGATGAGTTTGTCAAAAGTGTAGATTCCTGAGACTGACTTCTAGAGATGCTGATTCAGTAGTCTGGAACATGAAGAACAACTAGTCTAAGTCTTAAAAATATTGTATGTGGTCCTGGCAATGTATCAGTATATGATCCCTAGCACCACAGAAAAAAACAAAACAAGAAAATATCCAATATATTCTCTTTCAGTGTTTTGTTTTGTTTTTTAATCTTTTAGATAGGCTTTCATTAAAATTTCCCAGGTTGGCCTCAAATTTGCAATCCTCCTATCAGCCTCCTGAGTCTCTGGGATTACAGGCGTACAACACCACACACAGCTCCCCAACATTAATTTTAAAAGACCACACAAGATACAAATAGACAATTTGTGGAGAAATTAAAATTAAAAGTATGGTACACTGCTAATCACTCTTTTACACAACAAATTGACAAAAAACTAGTTTGACAACACACAGTTGGAAGATTGCACTGATATATACTTCTATAGGAGTGTAAATTGGTATAATCCAACTACAAAGAAATTTGTCAACATATAACAAAATGCCAAATGAATTTACCCTATGACCCAGCAACTTTTACTGGCAAACTTACAATTACATCTGTACCCATGTGAAATGATATATGTACATAGCATTCAGCATTTATTGTAATTATAAACAATTAGAAACAATCATGTATCCATCAGTAAAGAATTGGGTAAATAAAAGTCTGTATGCATAGATTGGAATACTAAGCAGCTATGAAAAACAAAACGCTCTCCTGTGTACACTGATTCATAAAGATACCAAGATGTAGAACAAAAGCAACATACAGAACAATGAATATAAATGTATTACCTTTTGTGTAAAAAAGTAAAACTGTGGGAAATAAAATGCAAATTTATATTAGCTTATATTTTCATAATCAAATTCTGAAGGCTGGGATTGCGGCTCAGTGGCAGAGTGCTTGCTTAGCATATGCGAGGCACGAGGTTCGATTCTCAGCACCACATACAATAAATAAATAAAATTAAAAATTAAAAAAAAAATTCTGAATGGATCTAATAAAAAGTGGTGAACTGAGATAAAGGAAAAGGGAGAATTGGGCAGGGTGGGAGAGAAACTTTTGTTGTATGCCTACACGTAGTTTTTTTTAAATAAAACATTTTAAACTTAACCTCAAAATTCAAAAATTGATCTGAAATTTGTATTAATAAATAAAATCACTATGTTTAGGATTACATGAGACCAAGACAACATTTATTTCTCAGATAATTTCTGGAACAACTAATAAACTGCCCTCTAATCATTTTCCTTAAGAAACTTTCTCCAAAGAATCATGCTTCTCACTTGAACAAGGAATGACTTTTTAAGCATAGCAAGATTATTTAAATATTAGAAAGCTATGAGAGATAGATCCCTACAGTACAAAAAGTTAGCAGTGGCCAGACCAGGAGGTAGGGTTTTGGAGGACCAGAGCTAATCTCTAATGTCTAACTGGCTGCTATAACTTTTCACATAACTCTGGGGGAACAGAGAACACACAAAGTCAAGAAGAAAGCCCTTTCTACATTGTTACTGTTTGACATTAACATGTACCCCAGAGATTATATTTGAAAAGAATGCATAAAAAATTATCTATACAGTTGCATGCTTTGTTAATAAAGACATTTACTAGTTAACAAATAAAAAGCAACAAGGCAGTATGGCCATTTTTTTTTTTTTAAGAGAGAGAGAGAGAGAGAGAGAGAGAGAGAGAGAGAGAATTTTTTAATATTTATTTTTTAGTTTTTAGTGGACACAACATCTTTACTTTTATTTTTTTATGTGGTGCTGAGGATTGAACCCAGCACCCCGTGCATGCCAGGCGAGCGCGCTACTGCTTGAGCCACATTCCCTGCCCCAGTATGGTCATTTTGACAATATTAATTCTTCCTATCCAGGAGCCTGGAGGGTCTTTCCATCTTCTGTGGTTTTCTTCCTTTCTTTCTTTGGTGTTCTGTAGTTGTCACTGTAGAGGTCTTTCACCTCTTTTGTTAGATTGACTCGCAAGTATTTTACTTTTTTTGAAGCTATTGTGAATGGGATAATTTTCCTAATTTCTCTTCCAATAGATTCATCACTGATGTATAGGAATGCGTTTGATTTATGGGTGTTGATTTTATAACCTGCTACATTGCTGAATTCTTTTGTGAGTTTTGGAAGTTTTCTGGTGGAATTTTTTGGCCTCTTCTAAATATGGAATCATGTCATCGGCAAATAGTGATACTACCAAAAGCGTTATACAGATTTAATGCAATTCCGATTAAAATCTCAATGACATCCTTCATAGAACTAGAAAAAGCAATCATGAAATTCATTTGGAAAAATAAAGGATCCAGAATAGCCAAAGCAATCCTTAGCAAGAAGAGTGAAACAGGAGACATCACAATACCAGATCTTAAACAATACTACAGAGCCATATTAACAAAAATGGCATGATACTGAAACCAAAACAGACATGTAGAACAATGGTTCAGAATAGAAGACACAGAGACAAACCCACATAAATATAGTTATCTCATACTAGACAAAGGCACCAAAAACATCCATTGGAGAAAAGATAGCTTGTTCAATAAATGGTGCAACAAAATGAAATTGAACCCCCTCTCACCCTGCATGAAACTCAAGTCAAAGTAGATCAAACACTTAGGCACCCAGCATCTCAGGAAGCTGAGGCAGGAGGATCACGAGTTCAAAGCTAGCCTCAGCAATAGTGAGGTGCTAACTCAGTGAGATCCTGTCTCTAAATAAAATACAAAATAGAGCTGGAGATGTGGCTCCATGGTTGAGTGTCCCTGAGTTCAATCCCAGGTACCAAAAAAAAAAAAAAAAAAAAAACAAACAAGACTTAGGCACTAGACCAGAGAGACCCTGTGCCTAATAGAAGAAAAAGTAGGCCCAAATCTTTACCATGTCAACTTAGGATCTGACTTCTTTAACAAGATACCTAAAGCATAAGAAGTAAAATAAAGAATCAATAAATGGGATGGTTTCAAACTCAAAAGCTTCTTCTCAGCAAAGGAAACAATCAATAATGTGAAGAGAGAGCTTATAGAATGGGAGAAAATCTTTACTACATGCACCTCAGATAGAGCATTAAATCTCCAGGATATATAAAGAACTCAGAAACTTAACACAAACAAACAAACAAATAACCCAATCAATAAATGGGCTAAGGACTGAACAGACACTTCACAGAAAAAATACAATCGATTAATAAATATATGAAAAATGTTCAACCTCTTTAGCAATTAGAGAAATGCAAATCAAAACTACTCTAAGATTTCATCTCACCCAGTCAAAATGGCAATTATTAAGAATAAAAACAACAATAAATGTTGATGAGGATGTGGGGGAAAAGGTACACTCAGACATTGCTGGTGGAAATGCAAATTGGTGCAACTATAATGGAAAGTAGTATGGATATTACTCAGAAAACTTGGAATGGAATCACCATTTGACCCAACTATCCCACTTCTCGGTGCATAAATGTATGCTACTATCATGTATAACTAATTAGAACAAATAAAAAAAAATTAAAAAGCAACCAGGGCTGGTGGTGCACACATGTAGTCCCAACTATTCAGGGGGCTGAGGCAAGGAGGACCCTGTGAGCTCGGGAACTGGAGACCAGCCTGGGCAACATAGCAAGACCCATCTCAAAAACAAACATCAAAAGCAGCCTATTTCCAAATCTCCTTGGGAGGATAACATGACAAGCAGTAAGCTGGGATCTCCGTTTATGGGCTTTATTTTTTATTTTTTAAAGAGAGAGTGAGAGAGAGAGAATTTTTTAATATTTATTTTTTAGTTTTCGGCAGACACAACATCTTTGTTTGTATGTGGTGCTGAGGATCGAACCCGGGCCGCACGCATGCCAGGCGAGCGCGCTACCGCTTGGGCCACATCCCCAGCCCCATTTATGGATTTTAGAAAACGAGTTTCAGTCTATTCAGGGCCTGAGATACAGCACACCTCCAGTCAGGTCCCCAAACTTACCTAGTCACAAACACGCCTCAGCCGACTCCCACTTGATTTACAACCCCACAGAGAAGAAGCAGCCACACTCTGGGATCCTGTCCCCAAAGAACAAAGCCCCGCAGCACTTGGCCATTTCCACCCAGCTCCTGCGTTTAATCCTCCTCCACAAAATAAAATCACCTCACCCTGGGTCTGCTCTTCGGGAGCCGCTTTCCATGTGAAGTTTTCTTGTAAGTTTTTCTGAATTTCTTCTAGATCATGGAGAATCTCTCCCATCCTCCCTTCTGATGTGTTGGAAGTTTCTAGGTTTAAAGAAGTCAAGCCACGGTCCTCCCCGGAAGACAAGGCCTATTCATCATAAAACAGCAAATCAATTGAAAGTGCCCATTGGAACCCATCAAATATGACATCCAATGGCCTCAGCCTCCTGAGTCTCTGGGATTACAGGGGTATACCACTATACTTAGCTTCCCATCATTGATTTTAAAAGACAACACAAGATATGAATAGATAATTCATGCAGAAATACAAATTTAAAAATACAGTACTCGAATATGTTTTCATTTACCTCCTAGCAGGTTTTTTTAAGATAAGGCTTTCAAAATATGTACCTTTAAAATAATATGGAATAGTATTAGTATAGCAAAATATTAAAGAGTATTTGTTATTTATTTATTTTGAGATGAGGTCTCACTATTTTATTCAGGCTGGTCTTTTTTAAGTGTATATATTTTTAGTTGTAGATGGACACAATATTTTGTTTTTTTTTTAATGTGGTGCTGGGGATCAAACCCAGTTCCTCACACATGCTAGGCAAGTTCTTTACCTCTGAGCCACAATCCCAGCCCTTTAGGCTGGTCTTATACTCCTGAGCTCAAATGATCCTCCTGCCTCATCCTCCCAATTGCTGTAATTACCAACTTGCATCACAATGCCAGGCTCAAAAGTGCTTATTTCTGAGTGATGGTGTTATGGAGGAATTTAATTTGTCTTTTGTTTGTTTGCTTTTTGTGATGTTAGAATTGAACTGAGAGCTTCATGCATACTAAGCATATGCCTTACCACTGAGCTACACTTCCAGCTTAATGTGTTTTCTTTAAATGCTACATACTTTCTGACTTTTTTTTTCAATAAACAAGACTTTCTTAGGTAATACACAAATTAAAAAGTTTACGCCCATCTTATGGACCTTACAAAATAAATTATACAACTTCACTGAGATAAGCCATAAAGGTCAGATAATCTCCCAACTCTATCAAAAGCCAATGTAAGGGTGCTGGGGTTGTGGCTCAGCGGTATAGCGCTTGCCTAGGATGGGGGAGGCCCTGGGTTCAATCCTCAGCACCACATTAAGATGAAGGTATTGTGTCCAACTACAACTAAAAAAATAATGATTAAAAAAAAAAAAAAAAAAAAAGCCAATGTAAGCATGTGGCCACATCTAGCTCTGCTCTCTGGGACCTGTAACACATGCTTCCTGATTTTTCTTTAACCTCAGGTCCTGCTATTTATTCCCCAAGACAGCCCCTCATCTTTTACTCAGTTTTCTTTGATAACTGAAAAATCTATCCTCCAATCTTTTCACCAATCATAACGTATTATACTTATTGAGTACTTTCCACATGCTAGGTATTGAGACGAGATCTCACTATGTTACTCAGGCTGGCCCAGCCTAAGTATGGAATTTGTATAACAACCTCACAAGGCAGGTTTATTTTCCCGATTTTACAAAAGAAGTTGAAGTTCATGGAGATTAACTAAATTGCCATGGTGAATATCATCCTACATGTTCACATTGTTCAAGCACTTTTTTTCTTTTGTACTAGGAATTGAACCTAGGGGCACTTTACTCCTGAGTTACATCCCCAGTCCTATTTATTTTTTATTTGAGACAGGGTTTCACTCAGTTGCTGAGGTTGGCCTCAAACTTGCAATCCTCCTGCAACTTGTGATCCTCCTGTAACTTGGGAGACTAAGGAAAGAGGATCACAAGTTCAAGGCCAGCCTTAGCAACTTAGCAAGACCCTTAACAATTTAGTAAGAGTCTATCTCAAAATAAAAAAAAAATAGGACTGGGGATGTAGCTCAGTGGTAAAACATGTCTGGGCTCAACCCTTAGTACCAAACAAAAAACCATGGGTGTTGGGGGGATCACTTTTTTGGGGGGGAAGAGGGTGGTTAGAAAGGGATCTACAATTCAGCCTTGAAGAATTCTAGCATTTAATTGCTCAGAGATAGAGAGAGAGAGAGAGAGAGAGAGAGAGAGAGAGCCTACAAATCACACTGAAAGGAACCCACCAGAATGTGATGGAGGAAAAAACCAGAAAATTTGTGTCCCAAAAGCTAAGAAGTTAAAGCAAGAGAAAAATAAAATGAAAAAGTGTTAAGAGTGTCAAGGCAGATGATGTCATCAACTATATCAAGGCTGCTGAAAGGTCAAATGAAGATAAGAACCAGAATGTCTATAGACCTGACCTAGAGGCCACTGTGATTTTAGAGAGAGTTGGTGGAGTGGTAAAGACAAATCCTAGCCCACTTGGAGCTTCTGTAACTCATATCCAGCATGCCAAACTTCGAGTCATTCATGTTTGGTTGAGATTAAGGGTGTGGCTCAGTGGTAGAGCATTTGCCTAGCATGTGTCAGGCCCTGGGTTCCATTCCCAGTACCCTTCCCCCCCTTCCCCATACAGTTGAGACTTATTGGATCTTGAGTCCTCAAACATATTCATATTGCTCTCTTGGAAGCCATCCCTAGCCCTACCCTGTTTCTCAACTTTTTCTCACCCAGCTGAGCCTACTGTGCTCACAATGTTTACTTCGTTGTCTTGTCCAGATTCTGAGAGAGGTGTCTGCCTCTGGAGTCTCTTGACAATGTCCACCAGCTGTCCCACCAGGTCCGTCAGCTTCTGGACGACTTCTGTGATGTTTTCCGGTACTGTCGCCTTTAAAAGAGCAAAGCTGGGCTTGGGAGGTCCTATAAAACGGGACCTGGGAACCAGCACTAAATAAAGTGAACCGTAAACTCTGTGTCTTTATATAGACCAATGGAATAGAATGGAGAGCCAAGAAATAAGTGCTCATATATACGGTCAAATTAGTATTATTTTATTTATTTACTTATTTATTTGCCGTACTGGGGGGTTGAACCCAGGGCCTCATAAATGTTAAGGAAGGGCTATACCTCAAATGATTTTTTTTAAATTTTTTTTTTAGTTATAGAGGAACACAATACCTTTATTTATTTACTTTTATGTGGTGTTGAGGATTGAACCCAGTGCCTCATACCTGGGAGGCAAGTGGTCTACCCCTGAGACACAACCCCAGCCCCTCAGATGATTTTTGACAAAGAGTGTCAAGACTATTCAATGGGGAAAAGGAGTCTTCAACAAACGGTACTGGGGAAACCAGATATCCATATGCAAAAATCAACTCAAAAAGCTGAGGGTGTTGCTCAGTGTGCTCAGTGGTAAAGTGCATGCTTAGCATGTGTGAGGCTCTGGATTCTATACTCCAACACACATACACACACACCCCTCAAAATCTGTCGAAGACCTAAATATAAGGCCTAAAACAATACAATTTTAAAAAGAAAACAGGACAAAGGCTTCATAACATTGGATTTGGCAATCATTTCTTGAATATAACACCAAAGGTATAGGCAACAAAAGAAAAAATATAGGTTCGACATAAGAAATTATTTTAAAAATATACCTTGGGTTGAGGTTGCGGCTCAGCGGTAGAGCGCTTGCCTAGCATGTGTGAGGCCCTGCGAGCGATACTCAGCACCACATAAAAATGAATAAGTAAAATAAAGGTATTGTGTCCAACTACAACTAAAAAATAAACATTTTTTTAAAATGTACCTCAAAAGACACGAATAGAAGGAAACCCAGAGAATGGGAGAAAATAATTGCAAATCATGAGTCTGATAAGGGATTCATACTCGGAATATATAGAGAATTCCTAAAACTCAAAAACAACAACAACCAAAAGGACACTCAATTTAAATACGGCGAAGGATGTAACTCCAAAGAAGATCCGCAAAGGGCCAATACGCACGGGAAGATGCTCAGCCTCATCGGTGCTGGGGGGAAATGCAAATCAAAACCGCGAAATACCACTTGACACCTCTATAGAGCTGTAAGGCTGTACTTAAAAAAAAAAAAAAATCCAGAAAATAGCAAGTGTTGACAGGGATGTAGAAAAATTGGAACATTCATTGTTGGTGGGAACAGAACAGGGCGCATCCACCCTGGAAAACAGTTTGGCTGTTCCTCAGTCGGTTAAATACGGAATTACCATGCGATCCAACAATTCTGTTCCTGCGTATACACCAAAAGACCTGAAGACAGGGGTCAGAGGGGCAGCTGAGTGGCAGGAGGAGAGGGTAGGGGGAGAGGGCGGGCGGCGCGGGCAGCCTGCAGGAGACAGGGGGCGAGCGGGCGAGGCTCCCTACCCGCGGCTGTGCCGGGCGGTGCTCGGGCCCTTGGACCGGGCTCGGGACCCGCTCCGGGCCGACCTCCAGCTCGTTCTGCGCCCGGCTGAACTTGTCCGCCAGGTACTGCAGTAGCGTGTTCTTTCGCAGCTTCGGCGGCAGCGCCGCGCCCTCGAGGCAGGTGGGGCAGGCCCAGGGGTGGCTGGCGACCCCGGTGCCCCGCGCGCCCCACGCTCTCCTCAAGCACTCGCAGCAGAAGCTGTGGCCGCACTGCAGCGTGGCGGGCGAGGTCAGCAGCCCTTGGCAGATGATGCAGTTCAGGTCCTCCTCCGTCAGCCACACGGGGATCGCCGAACTGGAGCCGGGGCCAGCCATGGTGACCCAGGCGTCTGTACTCGGAAGCGAGCGCCCACGTCCCCACTGGCTCCTCCTCCTCCCCACAGCCTCTTCCCCTCCCCGCCGCGGTCCCTCGATGCTTGCTTTCTTCCGCTCAGAGGACAGAGGACCGACCCGCTGCCGTCCAGCACGCGGCGCCCTGTGGGCAGAGCTGGCCTTCGGTGGCGGCCACTTGCCTGGGAAATCAATTTGCCCCAAGCCGCTAGGAAAGTGCCGATGTTCCAGAGAGTCCCTTTAGCTTGCTCCCGGTCTCCCTCATTAAGATGCAACCCCACATCGTTTGGGAGAATGAGAAAGAGGGTTCGATTCAGGAACTCATTAATGGGGATGCGCCCACTAGGTGTTATCCAGCCCGCTATAAAGTGGTAAGGAGCCGAGTGCAGTGGCGCACATCCTAATCCCAGCGGCTCTGGAGGCTGAGGCAGGAGGATCGCCAGTTCAAAGCCAGCCTCTCAGCAATAGCGAGGTGTTAAGCAACTTAGACCCTGTCGCTAAATAAAATACAAAATAGGGGTGGGGTGGGGGTGTGGTCGAGTGCCTCTGAGTGCAATCCCTGGTTTTTAAAAAAAAAAAAAGTGGGAAGGGATTAAAGAACACCGTTGCACATCTACTGGGACACTTTTTAAAATACCGATGTTGGGGCATCTCTCCCAGACAGTGTGATTTCACTTGTCTGGAGTGGGGTCCCGGCTTGGATGTTTTATAAAACCTCCCTCAAGTGATTCTACCACGCAGTCAAGATCGAGTAACTGATCTCCAAACTTTTAAAATCTCTACAATAATGTAGAATTGTTCCAGTCTCCTTGATGCCCTTTGCGGGCTGAAAGCCCGTTACCCAACAAGCACCCCAAATCTTATAGGGATCCATCATAGAAAAAAAAAATCCTGATTTTATTTGTTCGGTTTTTTCTTGGGTTGGTTTTGCTGTTTTTGTTTTCTTGCCCCATTGGGGAGCAAATCCAGAAGTTTTTAAAATAATTTCTCAGCTGGAAACTTGATTCGATTTTTTTTCTCTTTATTTTTGTCGAAAACAGACATTTGAAATCATCTGTGTTATCCAAGTCATTGGAAGTATATTCACTTTCTTATTTTCTGGGATGTAGGCCAAAAAGACTCTGCTTAGGTTTGTCAAGTGACTGGCAATTACAATCAATTACACTTTGACTTAGAAACACCCTGATGTATTCAGAAAGGGCTAGAAAAATTAGAATACTTTTCAATGTGTCTTTGTTGATCTAATAACCTTTTTTTCTTTCTTTCTTCCTTTTTTCTTTTTTCTTTTTCTTTCTTTTTTTTGGGGGGGGGGTACTTTTATCTTATATACCTGAAATATTCTTCAAAAGATTGGACCTGTAGAATGAACTCAATGGATTTATGTAGAATATATGCCACATAATCCAACTGGCAAAGCTAGTCCTTACTGTAAAACCAGTCAGTTAAATCAGACTCATTTGCTGTCAGTTCAAACAAATTTGTCAACACACATTTCTTTTTTTTTTTAAAGAGAGAGAGAGAGAGAGAATTTTAATATTTATTTTTTAGTTTTCGGCAGACACAACATCTTTGTTTGTATGTGGTGCTGAGGATCGAACCCGGGCCCACGCATGCCAGGCGAGCGCGCTACGGCTTGAGCCACATCCCCAGCTCAACACACATTTCTATGACACTGTTTGTTGTTGTTGTTGGTGGTGGTGGTGGTTTTTTCAAGACAATTGAATTGTATACTTTATTTTTAAAAATATTTTTATTAGTTGTTGGTGGACCTTTATTTGATTTATTTATATGCTGTGCTTAGAATCAAATCCAGTGCCTCACATGTTTTGTCCCACGACTAAACCAGTCAGGGTCACTCCAAGTGAATTTGGGAAATAAATGAATACACAGACACAGAAAGTACATTTTTGGGGGTTCGTTGATGGTTCTTCAGCAGCAGCACCCATGGGGGGGCAAGGCAAGCAAGAAAGAGAGCAAGGAGCATGAGTGCTGAACCCTTTTATTGGGGAGAAGCCATTCAAATGAGGCAAGGTTTCAGGGGGTTGAGTCTAGCTTTGTGAAGTTTTGCTGTCAGCAGGTTGACTGACATCTAGGAAGCCCACGCCCATCTTGCCCTGTGTGGGGATCATAGAGAGAAGGAAAAGATGCTAATATTGCCCGCCCAAACAGAGGAGCAACATCCGTTCAGTCCCCGCTGTGTGCTTAGCGCTCATAGTTCACACACACAGCCCATGGCTGACTTGCCACAACTCCACACTCTCATCACTCAAAGCTAGGGGGCGCTCGATTCCCACATGGCAGCTCCTGACACACACATGCCAGGCAAGCGCTCTACCACTGAGCCACAACCTAAGCCCCTGTATACTCTATTTTTGAGAGAAGTTCTCAGTATGTTGCCCAGGCTGGTCTCTAACTCCTGAACTCAAACAGTCCTCCAGCCTCAGCCTCCTGAGAGTTTGAGCCACCATGCCAGGCAATACTTTGTTCCAATGCCAAGTGAGTAAGAAGTAACAAGGTCCTTGAGTTTGTGTGCTGGGTAAAAAAAGGTATAACTGTCACCAATGTGGTCTACCAGAGTTTGCTTTGGTAGATGTTTTTGGAGACAAAGTTTTTGTTTGTGTGTTTGTTTTTGTTTTGTGGTCAAGGGAAGGGAGAGTTTATTAAGCATGTTATACATTGTCATAGTCCTTATTCCCACTCCACTTATAATAAATGAATACAAACATCCAAACACAAGCCAAAATACCCTTTTGAACTCAGGAGCACTTAGCCACTGAACCACATCCCCAACCCTTTTTGTATTTTATTTACAGACAGGGTCTCACTGAGTTGCTTGGCCTCCCTAAATTCCTGAGGCTGGCTTTGAACTCATGATCCTCCTGCCTCAGCCTCCCGGGACTACCGGTTTGCACCATGCACCCAACAAATACCCTATTTTTAATGCTGTACAAAGATCTTCATAAAACAAAGAAAGTAATGAACTGTGACCTCAGTGTCTTGATGAAAGAAGATTCCATTAACCCAGTCAAGGAACTGAAAAATTTGGGCTGAGAGCAAATTTGCCTAGTATACACAAAGCTCTGGGTTTGATCCCAGTAGCAAAAAAAAAAAGAGAGAGAGAGAGAGAGCGAGACAGGAAGTGAAAAACCACAGACTGGGGGAAAATATTTGCCAATTTGTCTATCAAAGGACTGGTATTCAGAGTATATGAAGAATTTAACAATAAGAAAACAAACCACACAATTTTAAAAGGGGTAGGGATGAGAATGGAAAGGGTGTGGGAACATACACCTGTAATCCCAGGTACTCAGGAGCCTGAGGCAGAAAGATCTCAAGTCTGAGGTCAGCCTCAGCAATTTAGGGAGATTGTCTCAAAATAAAAAACAAAAAGGGCTGAGGCAGGGTGCTGACCTAGCATGCAAGAGGTCCTAGGTTCAATCCCCAGGACCTGATTAGGTAGGAGAATTGTCTGAGTCGGGGACCTGGAGACCAGCCTGGAGTGGGTGGGTGGAGAGATGTATATTATAATTCTTTTCTTTTTTTAAAGATTTTTTTATTACTTATTGATGGGCCTTTATTCATTTATTTGTTTATATGTGGTGCTGAGAATCGAACCCAGTGCCTCATACATGCCAGGCAAGCACGCTACCACTGAGCCACAACCCCAACCCTATAATTCTTTTCTTTTGAAAAAGAAAGAAAAAAATTATAATATACATCATTGACTTTTCACAGTCAATTTAGAGTTGATTTTGTATGCCACTTATTGTAAAATTTACTATACAAATGTGTGCTAATCAGTTTCATCACCATAACAAAATACCTGAGATAATCAGCTTACAAAGAGAAAAATGTTTATATTTTTTTTATCAGAGTTTTTATCACAGTTTTGCAGATTCCAGTCCATGATCAGTTGGCCCAGTCTTTAAGCTCCAGTTGTTATATATGTTATCTCTATAGATGCTACAAAGCAAAACATTTGTAATTTTTGCTTTAAATAGGCAATCTTTTATATTTCTTTTAAAACTATTTTTTACATTTTTTTGGGGTTTGTTTTTAATACTGGGGATTGAACCCAGGGGTGCTCTCCCACTGAGCCACATCCTCAACCCTTTATTTTTTATTTTGAGACAGGGTCCCTCTAAATTGCAACAAGTGAGGCTTGAAATTTTGTAATCCTCCTGCCTTGGCCTCCCAAGCCTCTGGGATTATAGGCGTGTGTCACCTGCACCCAACTAAGAAGTGCTCATTTTAATCGGTAGACTGAGTAAAGAAGATTGCCCTACCAACATGTGTAGGCATCCTCCAATCTGTTGAGGACCTAAATAAACAATAAGGTGAACAAAAGGTAAATTCTACTCTCTGCTTGTGCTGGGCCATCCTTCTCCTGTCCTCAGACACTTTTGGACTAGAACTTCACTACTGATTTTCCTGGGCCTCTGTTTGCAGATAGAGATCACGGAACTTTTCAGCCTCCATAATCCATAATCAAGCCTCTCATAATAAATCTCTTTCTATATATCTATGTATTTCCTACTGTTTCTGTTTCTCTGGAGAATACAAATATCATTCACATTTTCTGGTTTCATATTCATACATTCATTTCAGTACGTATGTCTATAATTTGCATGTTGAAAGTCCCCCCAAGGCCCATGTTTTAAAGGCTTGGTTTCCAGAGTGGCACTCATGGGAGGTGGTGGGGCTTTTGCAAGGTGAGGACTTGTGGGAAGTCCTTAGGTCACTGGGTACATGCCTCCAAAGAGGACTATGGGACCCCAGCCCCTTCTCATCACTGGCCCAAAGCAACAGGGCCAACTGATCATAGACTGGAGTCTCCAAAACTGTGATAAAAACTCTGATAAAATAAACCATTTCTCTTTGTAAGCTGTTTAACTCAGGTATTTTGTTATGGTAACAAAACTGATTAGCACACAGTTATCTAGTAATTTAGCATTATATCCTGATATTGAGAAAGATACTTTATAGACCTTTTGGATTCTGCTACATTTCTCCAGAGATCGGGCAGTTTATATGGAAAACTCAGGGCTCCTCCTCTGTGGCTCTCTTCTCCCAGATTTTCTCCTTTCACTTTCCAATTGCTGTGTTTACTTCACTGTTCTCTGTTTTTCAGGAAGGAAGACTGTATGTTTCCATCAGAGTTTGGGTAACTCCCTGAGGCACTAACCTGGGCCTGTCCTCTGATGAAAACTGAAAAAGATGAGACATTTATCCGTGCCATTCCCTGCTTTTTAGTGCCAACTCCTTTCTGGTTCCTGCCTGCTTTGGGTCATTTCCCAGTGCTTTCAGGCATTTGTTTTGATATAGTCTGTCCAGCGCCTATAATTGATATCTGTCGGATGATTGTTGTGATATGAGTTGCTCCAACATTATTGAAAGCAAACCCTCCTACAATTTCATCTTTTCTTACTCCTCCTCACCCCAACAATCTGGTTCTGTAGACATACTTAATTATTTGAAATTTCCAGAACAGGCCTCTCTTGTCTTGGGGCCTTTTTGTACATGCATCTTTCTCTGTTTCCCCCACCCTAACCCAAGGATCTTCTACTCATTCTTTAGGATTCAGCATAGATATCACCTCTTTGGGAGAATTTTCAGTTGGGATTGATTCAAACAATTGAAACTTCCTTGCACTAACAAGTCAAGATGGAAAAAGGGGGATTTAAGGCAAGAGTACAAAGGTATCGTCAGGGAACCCAAAGATAGAGACCCAACTAGGTCACTGGGGTTTGACCTCTTGTGCCTGTCCTTGGGCCCCTCTCCCACACTCAGAAGCCTGGCTTCCCTCCCAGAATAGTGGAGCAGGGTTGTTGCTGTCTGCTGACTTTTCTTCCTTCCCCTCTGGTTTCCCTTGAGGGCAAGATTGCACCTTTCATTGATGTCCTCATCTCCAGATCTTAGTAGGGTGCCCAACACAGTTCATAGGTGGTGGTAAAGGGAGACAAGTGAACTGGCCCCTACCACACAGCCCAGCAGGAGTTGAAACAGACATTTCCAAGGTGTGACAGGTGATGCAGAGAGGACCCACCTCCCTATCCAGGTAGTCACAAAGCTTCAGGAAAGAGACACCCCAATGTGTTGCTTGTCCTCCGGGGATCCAAAGAAAAGTCCCATTAACTGTAGAGAATCTCTTAAAGACCCTCTCAACCCTCTGGGTCTCCTTTGAAGAAAAAATACCTCGTGTATTTCTGCACATCCATTGAAAAGAGAGGAAAGGATTTAAAAGAAAAAAAAAAATCACAGAACTGGAAACTTGTCCATCTGTTTCTCTAACATTTCAGCCATTTGAGATTCCTGTCAGTTTCTCTTTCACATCTTGGGGACCTTTGACCATTTTCTTCCCTCAGCTTAAAGTGTTTTCCTCACCCTCTTCCCCCTGACTAATCTTTACACAGCCGGGAAGTTTCAACTTCAGTGTCACTTTCTGGAAAGGGAGGCGGCTGCCCTCTCCTCCTCAGTTAGGACAAGCCTGGTTGCCCTACCCTGCCACCGCAGGCTGCTCTCCTTCCCCTTTCTGAACACCCTACTCCCTGCCATTCCCTGGTTAGTGGCTGCCGCCCCCTGAAGGCTGTCATCTGCCACAGCAGGGAGCACATCGTTTTATTCCTGCCTATTCATGGGGTGAGGCAGAGAGCCTGGCATCCGTGAGGTGGGCAAAAATACATGTGACTTACACTGGATTTCAATAACGAGTGCAACTTCCTCATTTCAGAGAGAAAAACCAAGGCATAGAGTTGGGGAAGTGAATTTGCTAGTGGTCTCAAGTTAGTGGCAGGACCTGACAACCCTGGATAGCTCTCCATTTTGTGGTCCAGGGGAGCGGTGTCTCCTCTGTTTGTTTTTTTTTTTTTTTTTCCCTTCCAGAGCACTATGACAATCAATGCAGGCATTGTTTTGATATTATCTGAGCTTCTGTTTCTTTCAAATGTGCACAAAGATGGAACTCTACCAGGAACATTGATTCCCCGCCCCCTTCTTATTTATCTATTTTTTTTTTATAATTGTAGATGGGCAGTATGCTTTTATTTTAATGTGGTGCTAAGGATCAAACCCAGTACCTCACACATGCGAGGCTAGTCCTCTGCTACTGAGCTCCAGCCCCAGCCTGATCTCTTGGGGCGGGGGGTTCACTATGTTCCCCAGGCTGGCCTCAAACTCTCCGACTCAGGCATTCTCCTACCTCAGTCTTGAAAGTACTTAGAACTACAGGTGGGTAACATTGCTCTGGCTACTTTTATTTTTGTTAGTTGGCCTACTGGGGATTGAAACCAGGGTGTCACACATGCTGGGCTAAAGTTCTATCCCTGAGCTATACCCCCAGCTCTCTTTATTTTTTATTTTGAGACAGGGTCTTGTTAACTGTCCAAGGCTGGCCTCAAACTTGCCATCCTGCTGCCTCAGCCTCATGAGTAGTTGGGACTACAGGCATGTGACATTGTGCCAAATGGCTCCAGAAACATTTGGATTCATAGAGAAAAACATGCTTTTGAAGAGTGAAAAGTAGTCGGGTTTTTTTTCCTCCAATGTTTTAATATAAAAACTTTCAAACCTATATATTTGTATTAATAGGAAAATAACCCCATCTACACTTTATCTAGATTCATCAGTTGATAACATTTATACAGTACTGTTCTCTTTATATATATATGTATATCTGTATTTCTCTTTCTCTCTCTCTCTATATATATATGTATATATGTGTATATATATATATATATATATATATACATACACACACTGTATTCATATACTTATACATACACTTGTTTTTGCTGAATCTTTTAGGAATTAGTCATAGACATCATTACATTTCACTTCAGCACGTAACTCCTAAGGACAGGAATATTTTCCTATACCATTACAGCATGAATACCATAATCTTACAATCCTATTAGCTAGTATAAATCCATATTCAAATTTCTTCAATTATCTTAATTATGTGCTTTACAGCTATTTTTTTAAAATCCAGGACCTACTCAAGAATCATACATTGCATCTGGTTTCTGGTTGCCAGACCTACAACAGTTCCCAAACTATTTTACCTTTCATCACATGGACCTTTTTGAAGAGTCCCAGCTGGCTGTTCAGCAGAGCATACCTAATGTGAATCTGCCTGATTATTTCCTCATGATTACATTCAGATTAATTTTTTTTTTTTTTTCCAAAACACCACTTGCAGGATGCTGTGGGTGCTTTTTCATTACAATGCCTCCATTTCAGATGAGCAGGTTCTGGGCCTTCAGGACATTTCAAGTCTTGGTTTGTAAGACAGGGTGACATATGTGTTCACTGTGTACCACGTCCTCTGATCTGGAGGCTGGGCAGTAGGGAAGGGCCAAGGAGCAGGAAGATCCATCACAGCTTCAGTGTCAGCAGTGAGTTCTGCCAAGCTGGCTGCTGGCTGTGCGGCACTCGTGCTGGGCAACTGGATCAGAGATAAGAACTCCTCCTTTATGCCAGGAGCTCCAGTAGGTGGCTGGTGGCCAGCCAGCTCCCCAGCCGATGGGTCACCTGCTGCTACAGCCACTCTCTGTTACTGCAGCTGCAAGGGAAACAGGAGTGTGAGGGAGGTGGTCATGCTACCAGAGGGAGCCAGAATAAAAAACAGAATGAAAAAGATAGGAAGGAAGAAAAGCAAAAAAGAACATTTTTTTTTAAAAGAAGACAAACCAAAAGAGTGGGAGACACAGAGGACCTACACACTAGAGAGGGAGCGATAAGCACAGAGATGGAGATGGAGAGAGAAACCGAAAGACTCCAACACACATGCACCTAGAGAAAAGGAAGCTCCAACTGACCCACCCAACGCCTCCCACATCTGCTTCTGAGGCTCTTTGGCTTTGGGAACTGGGACAACGAAGAAGAGAGAGTTTGTGTTTGCACTGGTCAGGCTCAGAGGGCACAGGAGTTTCCCCAAGGGTCTGTGTGAGGTCACCTGCTCAGTCTGTACTTTTCCAAACACAGAACTTCTCCCTTGTGCCCCAGAAGTCAAGCCCTGGGTCAGAAGTTTCCTGCTCCAGCTCAGCACATCTCTCCCTTTCTGCAGGGCTGTCAGCAGACAGGGCAGCCGTGCAGGGACACATCTGGGGTGAAGAGGAGGAGCCTTAGAAAGACAGACAGAGGGAAGGACCCAGGGGAAAGAAGGACACTAAAAATAGCCTTCCCTCTGGAATGGGGCAGAATCCAAAGTCCCAGGAGCTGCCCAGCAGGGTGACCTCAGCTAATAATAGGAGGACACAGTTTTCTCATGAGAAAAGGGATCAGGGACCAGGAACAAGGAGAGGTTGTCCAGCACCTAGATGATGAGCTGGGCAGAGATAGCCTCAAGGGTTCTGCTGGCACCAAACTACCATTTTGTTGTTGTTGTTCCAGGGATTGAACTCAGGGCACTCGACTACTGAACCACATCCCCAGTCTTTTTTTTTTTTAGACAGGGTCTCACTGAGTTGCTTAGTGCCCTGCTTTTTGCTGAAGCTGGCTTTGAACTTGAGATCCTCCTGCTTCAGCCTCCTGAGTCACTGGGATTACAGGCGGGCAATACCGCCCCGGCTCCAAACTCCTTTTGAAGCTCATGGAGAAGGACTCTGTTAGAGGAACTTGGGGCACAGAGGGGATTTCCTGGCGACAATTGTGTGTTTTCTTTGGCAGGAAGAGAAGGCCACAGAAAGCGCAGAGTCAGGGCTCTTCTGGCAACACAGTCGAGTCCCAGTGAAGAAACCCCTTCCTACCCTCTGTCAAAAAAACAACCCCCAGTCCCTGCTTCTCACTGGGTACGTGGAGGGGTGTCAAGGGGCGGCACAGGACATCCCGCAAACTCTCCAGCCATTCCCGTTGCTCCTTCTCAGTGGCACAGGTGAGGATGAATCTGCGCTCCGGGGTAACGATGGTGATGCCGGCTTTCCAGCGATTCCCTCGGATGCCCTTGGGCAGGTCTTCAGAGACCTCGTACCCCTGCTCCTTGCTCCCGATAAAAACCTGGCCCTGCTCAAAGGCATCCTGAAAATCAAAGGCACCTGGTCATCAGAGGTCATGCTGGGGCAGAGGGACCCCTGAAGCACTGACAGCCCTCAAGATCTATTTTGGTAAAGGGGAGTAAGTGAGTGTCCTTGCCAGGATTTATGCTGCAGGGGAACTTGATTTTTTGGGGGGTGGATGGGTGGATACTGGGAATTGAACTCCGGGGCACTTAACCACTGAGCCACCTCCCCAGCCCTATTTTGTGTTTTACTTAGGGTCTCACTGAGTTGCTTGGTGCCTCGCTTTTGCTGAGGCTGGCTTTGAACTCAGGATCCTCCTGCCTCAGCCTCGGGAGCCGCTGGGATTACAGGGGTATGCCACCGCGTGGGTGGGGGAACGACTTGAATTTGAAAGGTTAAAACCCTGAAGCAAATCACATAATCATCTGTTGAGAAGACACTTAACATGTATGGAGAGATCACTGGGCACCAGGAATACAAGCGCTTTACATGTAGGAAGTCATGATCATCATGGGACCCGCTGAGCAAGGCATACATATTAAGTCTATTTTTCATAGAAGGAAACTGAGGCACAGAGAGATAAGTGTGTACACTACCCAGGGCATGCCACCACAATGGCATGGCTGAGACCGGAGTCCAGACAACCAGGTTCGAGAGACCCCACTCCTAACCACTCCTCATCTCAGCCTCCTGGTTAGAAACGAGGCCCCAGAGACTGCAGGGGGAATATGCCTTATCTAATCACAACTGGCAGCATCTGGGAAGCTCTCAATGGGCTTCTGGAACAGGAACTAACTTAGAAGGGGAGGGGGCACAGGCTTTCCTGATCAGGGCTCCCCAACCCTGGGGGCTCCAGGAGATGAGTTTATTTGTGTAGGCTGGACAAGTGCTGACCCACCTCTCCTTGGGACTGTCCTGGGGAGGGACCAGGAGTGACTCTTACCAGCGGATTTTTGTAATACAGCAGCCTCCGCTCCTGGGGATCCAGGGCAAACCACCTTTTCTTGAAAGGTTCTCTCTGCTGCAAAAGAGGGAACCTCTTACCAGGGATGACAAAGCAGGGGACAGAGGTCAGGGCCAGCCAAGAACAAGCCCAGTACTTCTCTCTGGGGCTCTGCAAGTTCCCAACCCCATTCCCAGCCCTCATCTCCCACCCCACCCCCTTCCAGCTTCACCCCTGCTGCCTCCAGGTGCTGCCAGAGCTGGGAAGGCCCGCTTCCCTCTTTCTCAAGCTGTGGACAAAGAAATCTCAGAAAAAGGAAGCTGGGGAAATCAGAAGTGGCTACTGTTCAGCCAAGCTGAAAGTGCTGGCCTTGACCAAATCCTAACCTAGGTCAGAGGAGAGAAAACCCTGGGGTAAAAACCATAGGGATGGGCGGTGCCCAGCTAGAGAAGGAAGAAACCTAAAGCAAACCTTTGGCCCCTTTTCCAACCCACCTGAGACTTTTCTCACTCTACCCCTGACACCTTGCACTGTTTTTTAACATCCATCCTATTCTGGGAGCTACCTTTGCCTTGCTTCTCCCTTGACTTCCCCCTCAACCCTCATCCAACCACCTGGACCCCCTGCACTCAGACTTTGTTTATGTGTGGTGCTGGGGATTGAACCCAGGGCCTTGGGCATGGGAGGCAGGCACTCTACCACTTGAGCTATCTACCCAGCCCAGCCAAGCTTCCTTAAGCTTCATCAATATCCAGGTTCCTCCCCACAGTAGCAGCCCTTCCTTTCCTTCATAGATAAGTGGGAATAAGCAGCTGCTGGGGGTGGGGGCTGGTTTAGCAAAGGAGTCAGGCTGAGTGTGAGGGAGTGAGTGCACATGCAGCCTCACCCTGGCATGAATGTGTTTCCTTGGGCCCGTCTGCCTCTCCTTGGAGGGTCCCCGTGGGTTCCCAGCAGAGGATTCTGGGAAGCCCAAAAGTTGTCTCCCCAGGGATCCCCTTCTTGGCTCTGCTTTCCCACAGATGGAGGGAGTTTGGAGGAAAGAAGCTGATGGTGATGATGATGGGGGTTGGGATACCCCCATGAGAGAGAGAAGGCCCTGGAGCAACACATGTCAGCTGGATCACACATCAGCTGACATGGAGCCTTCACCCATTCCTTCAGCCCAGGAGCTCACAAATACGGCTTTACTTTCTTTCCCTCCCTCTCCAACCCTCTTTCCCCATTTCCCCACCTCCCCAATTCTGGCCTATTGGTAGTTGGGACAGATCCATGTAAGTCCCCCAAGGAATGGTTGAATGTACCTTTGGACCAGTCTTTTCCATGAAGCCTTGTTTGAGGTAGTTCCTGGTGAGGAAGGGCACGAGCTGGGGGAAGAGAGACAGAGGCTGACCCCCTCCTCACACCCCAAGAGTTCAAGGTTCCCCACTGAACTTGGCTCCCAGAGAAAGGGGAAGTTTGGAATAGGGAAGGATGTGAACTCATGGTTTACGGGGTTATATTTGGAATGTGCAATGGATGTAATATCAATATTTCAACAAAGCCAGTCGACAGCACCCCAGATTTTTGCTGAGCTCACCAGCATGGCTGAGTCTTAGTTTAGGGACTTGGTTTAAGGACAACTTCAGTCACAAGAATGGACTCAAGTGAGGCCATGAGAAGACCCTCTTGGTGTCTTTTGGGAACATTTTCCTAGGGTCTACTGTGTGTCAGGATCTGGGTGCAATCCTCAGCCGCCCTGTGAGGTGGATCTTATTGGCCTCATTGTGCATCTGAAGGAACCCAGCTGAAATGAAGTGGTGGTGGGTCTTCTCCAAGTTATGTAGCTGGTAGCATGCTCAGGACTGGGAGGCACAAGGCCATACACCTGCCACCTCACTGTGGTGCCAAGGTGCATACGTGCCAGAGCCCCCTTGACTGAGACTGGCCATTGGCAGGGAAACTGATATAGGGTCACAAGGAGGTGACTGCAGAGTGGGCAAACAAGGAAAACTCTGGGTAGGAGTGGAGGGATATGCATTCTCGCTTCACCTCTGGTCTCAACCAGCTGTGCTACCTTAATGAGACCTTCTGTCTCTCTGGGCCAGTTTCCTCCTGTGCAATGGACAAGACTTGATCATGTGAGCTCCAGCCTGCCTTCCTGTGCTCAGAGAAGCTGCCAGGGACTGACACTGGCCTCCTGTGCTGTGGGAGGACGGGGTGGGGAGGGGGTGTCAACTGGGCAAGTCAAAAGTTTCAAGCAGCAGACTTGTTTCAAGAACAGAGCACGTTCTCCCAGGCTCCAGGGCAGGGGCAAAGGGGAGGGGAGATCTGGGGAAGAAGAATGGGAAATATGAAAGGGGAGAAATTGGGGGCCCAAAATGAAAACCTCAACTATGTTACTCCCTTTTCCCTAAAATACATCCTATAAGCTTTAATTTCTCCATTTGGAGAAAATAGGGTCACCAGTTTCTCCCTATTCTGAACTTGAGCCAACCCAGGGCTAGTCTAGGCTCAGGGAAACAATGGCAAGAAGGGAATTCCTTACTGTACCTTGTATAACTTGACTCAAATGATTCTTAAAATAGTCCTGGAAGGTAAGCATTGTCCCTGTGGTGACAGATGAGTACACTGAGGCTCAGAGAGGCGAGGTGGCTTGCCCTAAATAACACATCAGAATGTGTGTACCTTTCTTTCTTTTTTTCTTTTTGTGGTGCTGGGGATGGAATTAAGTATGCTAGGAAAGTGCTCTACCACTGAGCTACATCCCCAGCCCTGTACGCATTTTTGTTTTTGTGATTTCTTTTTGCAGTACTGGGGATTGAACCCAGAGTTTCATGCTAGGCAAGCACTGTATTTTTTTTTTTTAAAGAGAGAGAGAGAGAGAATTTAAATATTTATTTTTTAGTTTTCAGCGGACACAACATCTTTGTTTGTATGTGGTGCTGAGGATTGAACCCGGGCCACACGCATGCCAGGCGAGCGCGCTACTGCTTGAGCCACATCCCCAGCCCGAGCACTGTATTCTTGAACCCATCCCTGTTTGTTTAATTTCTGAAATAGGGTCTTGCTCAATTGTCCCACTGGCTTTGAACTTGTGATCCTCCTGCTTCAGTTTCCTAAGTAGCTGGGATTATAAGCATTGTACCCAGATCCTGTATCTATTTCTGATAAAAAGATCACAACTCCACAGGGCCTCCCTGGGTTTCCAGCATTTGGATCCTTAATCCTGAGCTAAGTCTGGATGATTGCCCAGAATTTGACACCATACATAGACATAGGGTGGGAAGAAAGACAGAGGAGAGAGGTGGGTTGGGAGGACACTGGGGATGGATAAGGGGTAATGATCATGAACAAGAGAGAAAAGGGAACGTGGAGGACACTGGCTGAAGACCAATTTCCTCCACATGGGTCAGCAAGGATGGGAAGCCAGCCCCAATGAAAGAAGGCTGAGCACTTTCACTTTGTCCTCTCCTCCTCTTGGGCAAAACAGTCAGCACTCCCAACTCCCGCCCAAGGGAGCAAGCATGAGCCAGCTCCACGTGCTGACTCAGCACACCAACCTCCAAGGGCTTCTCAGAACCAGGTCAGGCCTTACTGGAACTGTACCCAGGGAGCTGCTGTCTCAATGCATCATTGGGCCACCGGAGTGGACCCTAACCTAGACATCTAGCTCCCTGCAAGCTTGGGAACTGAGGAGCAAAGAGGGTCAAAGAGTTGGGAGGAAGGAAAGTCCAGGATTAACAGGATCTCTCTACCTCTATCACTTTAAAATGCCTCTTAGAGGAAAGCTTAAAACAGGGACCAGACCACAGCACCTCAGGGCTGGAAGAGACCATGAAGAGGGTCTGCAACAACCACCCAATATGAAAACAGATGCTCAGAGAGGTGCCATGACTTGCAAGAGTCACATAGCAAATCAGGAACAGAGCATCCATGAGGGTGCAGGCCTCCTGGCTCAAGGCAGCATCCTCTGCCTTGTGCCACATGGGCTACCCCACCCAAGCCTGAGGACAGTCCAAATGAAGTTCTCGGGCTCACCATTACCTTGGCCACTGTAGGCAGACCTCTCCTGTTACAAGTGCAGTGGGGAAGATCCTAAGGCCTCCCTGAGTCCAGAGCACCATAGGGAAAAGGGCAGATGTTAGTGTGAGAAGAGCACCTTCCGTTACTCACTTGACCTTCCTGGGACTCCATTTCTCATCTGTAAAATGGGAATACTCATCCTGCCTAAAAGGGTTATGAGATAAAATGGGCTCAACAGTATGTAGGGACCATTTGTTCATTTTAGTGGGAGAAGGGGTCAGAAAGAGTTGTCCAAAGGCTGAGCCTCTTGACACTATAGTGGCCATGTGTCCTGAAGGGAAGAAACTGACCTGATTTTTAGAGTCTATTATCCTCCGGCCTCCCCAGAAAAATAAAAGCCTTCAGCTTCCCTCTGTGATGCCCAACCCTCTCCTTTCAAGGTCTTGCCTGCAATAAACCTCGTCTGGCCTCAGGGATCAGTAGTTGAGGAGAGGAGGTGGCAGGGGGAGACTTAGAAGTTGGGGTCTACATGTAGCTCACCTCAGACTCTGGAAGCTCGGGGTAGGCCATTTTTAAGTATTGCAGACGGGCTGCGCGGAGGGCGTTGAACCAGTCCACTATCTCCTGTGACAAAATACAAAGGACACAGACAGCTAGTCAGACCGGTGAGGACGGGAGGCTGAGTCTGGTGGCAGGGTTAGGGTTCTCAGGTTTGGGGCCTATGCATTCAGCACACATATATGTCACACAGTTCCAGCTAGGGTCAAACTGGGAGGACTAGGCCACAGCCCCCGGGGGGAAGCCACTGACAGGAGGGACTCTAGAGCTATGGGAAAGGACTCAGGTGAGCTGCATGGGAGTTACACACAATGGCTCAGGACATTGCTTTCCACTTTCTAATGCCTGCTGCAATCATCTGGAATCTTGTTCAAATGTAGACTCAGATTCAGGAGCTCAGATTCAGACAGTGACTGTCTGGTTAATTCATCCAGGTTGGCTGGAGGCCTCCACTACCCTAAGTTCTTTAGCATGACACACTCTGCCCTCTGAGCTCTTTCCACTCAACATTTTCAATACCCCCAACTCATGCTATCCCCTACTCCTGGCGCACTTGGCCTCACCCACCTCCCTCCCACACACATCTTTTAACTAGAACATTCTACCATCCTGCAGGTCAGTTTAGATGTTGTAATAAATTTTCGGCTGGTTGCTTAGCCAACCTGTTTCTCTGAGAACTGCCCCTCACCCCATTTCCATTCCCAATCCTGTCCTTCCTGGGCCATAGCACCTGGACCAGGACTGGACCGATACAGAGGCTGGACTGGATTTACCAGATTCTTTCTCCCAGGAACTGGGAGGCTGAAAGACTTGTCCAAATAGCTGCAGCACTGGACTTTGATGTAATACGGTGACCAAAAAAGTCATTTAAATATGGTTTCAAAGGAATGAAACAATTTCCACTTGTCTCCCCTAGGTCAAGGATAGGGGGATAGTATTCTGAAGTTCCAAGCCCTCTTGCCCCTGGGTTTGTTAAGAACTTTCTAGGGTCTCAGGCACTAAGGGAATGGGGCCAGACCAGAAAAACTCGCTCAGGCTACCACTTTATAAGGTCTCTCCAGTAATGGACTGGTGGCCCTGGGACAAGAGAGATGACTGATTACATTCCTTGCTAATCTTGGAAATGAGGCTCTTGAATTTAGGGAAACAAAACAAGTGTGGTACCATTTGATCCCTGATGATGTAAGGACAACTTGTGCCTGTTAAAGAGTGTACTTTGTCCCTCCCTTTCTCTCTCTCTCCTCCTCTCATTTTCTCTTCCTTTCTGCCTCTCTGGAGGGAGGGAGGGGGAGAGAGAGAGAGAGGAGAGAGGAGAGATGAGTGTTAGTTCCTGATTTTAATCTCTCAGGAGGCCCAGCAGTACTTCTGGCCCTTAAAACAAATACTTCTGTCCCCTTCCTGTTCATGCTTCTTTAAACCAGATTGTGCTCCTTTTTCTGTGTGTGTGTGATGCTGGGGATTGAATCCAAGGGTGCTTAACCACTGAGCCCCATCCACAGCCCTTTTTATATTTTATTTAGATACTGAGTTGCTTAGGGCCTCACTAAGTTGCCTAGGCTGGCTTTGAATTCATGATCCTCCTGCCCCAGCCTCCTGAGCTACTGGGATTACAGGCATGGCCGCCATGCTCTTTATACCATGCCCTTTACACCATGGTAGAATGCTCCTTTTTAGCAGAATCCCCCAAATTCTTAAATAGAAACTTTCCTCTGGAAAGCCTTCTTGACCCTCCTGCACACATACTAAAAACACACGTCTTCTGTGTGTCCCCAGCATGGCCACCCATCACAGGGCATGGTCAGTGCCTATTTCCCTGTCCTCCTCCCTCCCTAGACTGTGAGATCCTTGAGGCCCATGACTCTGCACCATTCATGATGACACTCCCTAGACCCTTCACACACTGCAGGGGCTCAAGAAGAATTTGTTAAAAGAGTGAGTTCGTAAATGAATAAATGACTACAAGACTTTGCCCTTGACATCTGCTACAGTCATGAGCAAATATCAACCGTAACAAGTAATGTTTGTAATGCACGTAATGGTGATGAAATCTTTCACATCCCTGGTTCATGGTCATTCAGCTCTTAAAGTCCCTCTGAGAGATGGGTGCCAGAATCCAAAAACAAGCACAGGGAAGCGACCTGCCCCAGCAACATAGCCGAGAGCAGCAGAGCAGGGCTCTAACTTTGACTCCAAATCCCTGCCACCAGGCACCCAGGTAGACTGTGGAGTAGACGAAGGAGTCTGCGAAGGCTGCTGACAGGGTGACCCACAGAGGCACGTGGAGTGGTAAAATGGATGCAAAGGGCCCAAGAATCATTGGCTGTATGATACTAATTTTCATGCCTCGGGAGCAAGGGGACAAGACATTTCCATGGTTGTTGTTGTTGTTTTTTAAACATTTTATTTTTTTATTTTGTAGATGGAGACAATACCTTTATTTTATTTATTTATTTTTATGTCGTGCTGAGGATTGAACCCAGGTCCTTGCACATGCTAGCCCAGTGCTCTACCGCTGAGCCACAACCCTAGCCCTCCATGGTTGTTTACAGGATTAAGAAATGCAGGGGCTGGGGCTGTGTAGCTCAGTGGCAGAGCACTTGCCTAGCATGTGTGAGGCACTGGGTTCGATTCTCAGCACCACATAAAAAAAAAATAAAAATAAAGGTCCATTGACAACTATATGTATGTGTGTGTGTGTGTGTGTGTGTGTGTGTAGATATATAAATGCTGAGCTTGGATTGTGGCTCAGCGGTAGAGTACTTGCCTAGCATGTGCGAGGCCCTGGGTTCAATCCTCAGCACCACATAAAAAATAAAAAATAAGGGGCTGGGGATGTGGCTCAAGCAGTAGCGTGCTCGCCTGGCATGCGTGAGGCCTGGGTTCGATCCTCAGCACCACATACAAACAAAGATGTTGTGTCCGCCAAAAACTAAAATAAATAAATAAATAAAAATTCTCTCTCTCTCTCTCTCTCTAAAAAAATAAATGAATAAAAGGCACTTATTAAAAAAATAAATAAATTTTAAAAATTTAAAAAAATAAAAGTATTGACAACTACAAATAAAAAATAAATATTATAAAAAATACTGTATAGAACAGCAGAGTTAATAGATGCCCACAAAATGTAAACCCCGACTTCCCTCTACCCACTACTTAGCACCTCTGTTCCCTGCCCCCATCATGTGGTCAGGATCTGACCCTGTGTACTCTCTCAAACCTGGACTATTGGCCTTCTCTTCTCTGGGCTGATCTGCAGACCATTAAGTAACACTTCTCAAACTTTCACATGCTTTGGGATCACCTAAGGATCCTGTTGAAGGGAAGTTTCTAATTCAGTAGGTCTGGGATGGACTTGGGACTCTGGTTCTAACAAGTTCCCAAGTGATGCCAATGCTGTTGGTCCAGGACAGTGGCTGAGCAGAAAGGCCCTAGCCTGAGTTAGCCATTCCTCCTTCTGTATTCAGAAACTCAGGCCCTATCTGGATGTACCATTCTTAGGCATAGTCCCTTCTGCTAACTGGACTCCCACTGGTGATTGTGCACTGTTCGTATAGGACCATGGCATCTGCCAGGTTCCTCTCCCACATGTCACTCTGCCTTCTTCAGACCTCTGTGTCACACTGGAAACTGAAAACAGATTAAGGCAAGAGGCAGCAATAAGTCTTCAGAGGCAGCTGAACACATTGTTCAATGAGCAAGGATGGTGGTGAGCTGGACCCGCAGCTGGGGTGGGACTCCAGCCATCTCACCTTCCCACTCTCGTGGTACACAAACAGGTTCCTGATGTGGCGCTCTCTCCTGTAGGTGATCTGCAGCCCGTGCGGGTGCCCTATCTTCTCTGTCTGGAAAGTGGCATTCAAGTCCTTGATGTTGATGACAGCTTTAGGGCCTTTACTCTGAAAGAGAGAAAGAAGATACTCCAGATGCTGACAGTCAACAGGTGACTTCTCATCACCTTCACCAAGGCCCTTAATGCAAACGAAAAAACAACATGTAAGTCTGGACTTTAATGTTCTTTGCCCTGACTTAGATGCAAAAATCCTTAATAGAATCTAAGAAAATTGTATTTGACAACATAGTAAAAAGACCAAGGAGGGCAAGGATGGTTTAACATATACAATCAATAAATGTAATTCATCACATAAAAATATAATCAAAGTCAAAAATCACTTAATTATCTCAAAGATTCAGAGAAAGCCTTCAACAAAATTCAACACCCATTCATGTAAAAACATTGAAGAAACTAGGGATAGAAGGAAACTACCTGAACACCATCGAGGCTATCTATGAAAAACCCAAAGCCAACATCATAATGAATGGGGAAAAATGGAAAACATTTTCTTTAAAATCTGAAACAAAAAAAGGATGTCCAATTTTACCACTTCTATTTAATATAATACTGGAAGTTCTATCCAGAGCAATTAGTTAAGAGAATAAAATAAAAGGAATAAAAATAAGAAAGGAAGAAGTTAAATTACCACTGTTTGCAGATGATACGATTCTATACTTAGAAGATCCAAAAAGCCCCACCAAAGAACTGCTAGAGCTAAAAAAACAAATTCAGCAAAATAGCAGGTTACAAAATCAACATACAGAAATGAATAGCTTTCTGATATACCAAGAATAAATGGCTTCAAAAAAATCAATGTGTTACAAAAATTACACATTAGCTTAAAAAGAATACCTGGGAATAAATCTAATCAAGGAGATGAAATAATTTTACAATGAAAACTTACAGAATATTGAAGAAAGAAATTGAACAAAATGAAAGAAGTGAATGGGCAGAATTAATATTGTCAAAATGGCCATACTACCAAAAGTAATATACAGATTTAATGTAATGCCCATCAAAATATCAAGAATACTAGGAAAAGCAGTCCTAAAATTCATTTGGAAGAATAAAACACCCAGGATAGCCAAAGTAATTCTAAGCCAAAAAAGCAATGCTGGAGGCATCACAAAACCTAACTTTAAATTATACTACAGAGCTATAGTAACAAAAAGTGCAAGGTACTGGCAATAAAAACAGATGCACCAACCTACAGTATAGAATAGAAGACACAGAAATGAACCCACACAGGGGCTGGGTTATAGCTCAATGGTAGAGCACTTGCCTAGTATGTGTGAGGCCCTGGGTTCAATCCTCAGTACCACATAAAAATAAAGTTAGTGTGTCCATCTACAACTAATTATATATATATATATATATATATATATATATATATATATATATATATATATATATATATATAGAGAGAGAGAAGAAACAAACCCACACAGATACAGTCATCTGATCCTTGACAAAGGTGCCAAAAACATAAATTGGAGAAAAGACAATTTTTTTTAAAGAGAGAGGAGAGAGAGAGAGAGAATTTTTAATATTTATTTTTTAGTTATTGGCGGACATAACATCTTTGTATGTGGTGCTGAGGATCAAACCCGGGCAACACGCATGTCAGGCGAGCGCACTACCGCTTGAGCCACATCCCCAGCCCCAGAATTTTTTTTTTTTTATATTTAGTTGTCAATGGACCTTTATTTTATTTATTTTTATGTGGTGCTGAGAATTGAACCCAGGGCCTCACACATGCTAGGCAAAAACTCTACCACTGAGCCACAACCCCAGCTCAAGACAGACTTTTTAACAAATTGTTCTGGGACAACTGGTAAGAGATAAGGGTCTATAATAAAACTAGACCTTTATCTCTCACCCTGAATAAAAGTTAACTCAAAATGGATCAAGGACCTAGAAACTATACAACTCGTAGATGAAAACGTAAGAGTCAGGCACAGTGGCACATATCTATAGTCCCAGAGGATTGGGAGGCTGAGTGAGGCAGGAGGAGGCAAGTTCAAAGCCTGCCTCAGCAACTTAGTGAGTCCCTAAGCAATTTAATGAGATCCTGTCTCTAAATAAAATATTTTTTAAAAGGCTCAGGGTATGGCTCAGTGGTTAAGTGCCCCTGGGTTCAATCCCCAGTGCAAAAAAAAAAACAAGAAACGTAAGATCAACAACACTAAAACATATAGGTATGAGCAATGACTTTGTCAATATGACCTCTAAAGCTCAAGAAAAAATGGTAAGAATTAATAAAGCGATTGGCATCAAATTAGAAAGCTTCTGTGCAGAAAAAAAAAATTAAGAATGTTACGAGAGAACCTATAGAATGGGATAAAATCTTTGCTGATTACTTTTCTGAAAGAGGGTTAATATCAGCTCAAATGATTCATGAGTTCCTGGTGGCCCAGAAAAAAATAAGCTGTGCCAGTGTCCCCTCCCAAGCAAGAGATCAAGAACCCACCAGCCCAGTCCCAGGACATTTCCTAAGAATATTCCTGGCACTGTTTGAAAACCCCATTTAATTAATGGTGAAGAATTGGATTCCTGATCCATGAGTATATGACTTCATTCAGTTGGGGCCACTGAAATAAAAAAAATCTACCTGAACTGTGGGGCAGTGTCCAGATAGAGCAGGAATAAGATTGGCAGTGGGAAAGTTGTTCCTGTGTGCCCTCTGCACTGGGCTGCCACTTGACCTGCTTGTGCAAGGGTATGACACCCAGTACATACTATAGAGCATGAACAATAGAGCCACTGGGGTTGTCTGAAACAATTCTAAACTTGAACATGGAGACTGCACATGGATTTTAGGGTTTGTGCTCTGGGATAAACATAAGCTAAAATGAAATAACACAACCAGTCCAAAGGTAATTCAGAGAATAAGGACAGTAAATGTTAGTGGGGAATAGTTTTTTTTTTTTTAAATAAATAAAGTCATTGCTGTTTTTTTTAATATTTATATTTTAGGTGTAGATGGACACAACACAATGCCTTTGCCCGTGCTAGGTGAGCGCTCTACCTGAGCCACAATCCCAGCCCGGGAATAGGTATTTTGACAGTGCTTATATGATATCATTTTTCAGAGTTACAAACTAGAATGTACAAGCCCTTAGTATCACATAGCCTTCAAGTTGGTTGTGACCTTCTTGTCAGTGATTCTTCTAGCCAGTTTCCTCCCCTTGTCAGAGGTGACAAAAAGTGGAAGCCTAGAGTGAAGTAGGATGCTAAGACATCAGGCATAAGGAAAATATTTGCAGGTTCCCTGTTCAGGGCTTTTTCCTATCTTCCCAGGGCTGGTGAACCTTAGATGAATTTGTTCTTTTCTTGTGTTTGTGATTTTTAGAAAAGTGGATGACCAGTAAATGGTGTTAAATTTTGTAATAAAATAATTTGATACTCTTAAAAAAAAAGAGACCATGAATAGAACTTCTAAGAAACATGGGATAACATGAAAATACCAAATATAAGATTTATCAGACTAGATGAAGGCGCAGAGATACAAAAGGAAGGCACAATTTTTTCAAAGAAATAATATCAAAAGATTTCCAAAACCTTAAGAATGAAATGTAAAATCAAATACAGGAGGCTAACAGGATTCCAGATATACAAAATTACAACAGACCCATACCAAGGCACATTATTATGAAAATGCCTAGCATACAGAAGAAGGGTAGAATTTTAAAGACTGCCAGAGGAAAATGATAGTTCACATTTAGAGGGAAACCAATCTGGATTTCAGCTGATTTCTTAACCCAGACCCTCAAAGCTAGGAGGTTTTGGAATAATATATACCAACCTCTGAAAGAAAATGGATTCCAACCACAAAAACTCTACCCAGCAAAATTAAGCTTCCGAATTGACAATGAAATAAAGACCTTCCTTTCATGATAAACAAAAGTTAAAAGAATTCACAATAGAAAGCCTGCACTCCAGAACATATTCAATAAAATATTTCATGACGAAGCAATAAAAAATAAAATTGAAAACCAGCAAAGTGAGGAACTACACAGAATAATAGTCAATCAAAGAAGAAACTAATTCAAATTAAGACCAGCAATAAATCAAAATGATAGGAAATAAAATCATTTCTCAATAATAACCTTGAATATAAATAGCCTAAACTCATCAATCAAAAAGAATAGACTTGGGCTGGGGATGTGGCTCAAGCGGTAGCGCGCTCGCCTGGCATGCTTGCAGCCTGGGTTCAATCCTCAGCACCACATACAAACAAAGATGTTGTGTCTGCTGAAAACTAACTAAATAAATAAATATTTTTTTAAAAAAAGAATAGACTGGCAGACTATATTAAAAAACAGATCCAACAATATGGGTGTCTCCAAGAGACTCACCTCATAGGCAAAGACATCCACAGACTGAAGGTAAAAAGGATGGGAAAAAGCATATTTTTCACGGGCATCTCATACACAAGCAGGGGTTTCTAGCCTCATATCACAAAGTGGACCTCAAGCCAAAATTAATCAGAGGGGACAAAGAAGAACATTTCATACTGCTTAATGGAATTATACATCAAGAAGACATAACAATCATAAAAATTTATGCCTCAAACAATGGAGCATTTACAAAGATCAAATAAATCCTTCTTAATTTCAAGAATCAAATAGGCCACAATACAATAATACTGGGTTACTTAAACACACCTCTCTCACTACTGGATAGATCTTCCAAACAAAAACTAAAGGAGCTGTAGAACTAAAAACTATAATTAATAATTTAGACGTACCAGACATTTATAGAATATTTCATCCATCAATGACTGAATATACTTCTTCTCAGCAGCACACAGAATCTTCTCTAACATAAACCATATCTTAGGTCACAAAGCAATTCTTAGCAAATAAAAAATAGACATAACACCTTGCATTCTATCAGATCATAATGTAATGAAATTAGATATCAATGATAAAATAAAAAATAGAAGCTACTTAACTCCTGGAGACTAAAATATACACTTTTTAATGACCAATGTATAGCAGAAAAAATCAGGGATGAAATGAAAAAAATGCTTAGAGATAAATGAGAATAGCGATACAACATATCAAAATCTCTGGGACACTATTAAGGCAGTTTTAAGAAAAAAGTTCATTGCATTGAGTTCATTCATTAAAAGAATAGAAAGTGGGCTGGGGATGTGGCTCAAGCAGTAGCGCGCTCGCCTGGCATGCGTGCGGCCCGGGTTCGATCCTCAGCACCACATACAAACAAAGATGTTGTGTCTGCCGAAAACTGAAAAATAAATATTGAAATTCTCTCTCTCTCTCTCTCTCTTTCTTTCTTTAAAAAAAAAAAAAAGAATAGAAAGTCACCAATGAAATAACCTAACATTACATCTCAAAGCCCTAGAAAAAGAAGAACAAATCAACACTAGAAGTAGTAGAAGATGGGAAATAATTAAATTCAGAGCTGAAATCAACAAAATTGAAACAAACAAACAAAAAAAAACAATTAAAAAAATCAACAAAAGTTGGTTCCTTGAAAAAATAAATAAAATTGAAAAACCCTTAGCCAAGCTAACCAAGATAAGGGGGAAAACCCACAAATTACTAAAATTCATGATGAAAAAAGAAATATTACCACAGGCACTACTGGAATACAGATGATAATTAGAAACTTAGAAAATCTTGAAGACATGGACAAATTTCTAGAGACATATGACCTACCCATCAGGAGGACATAGAAAATTTAAACAGATCAATTTTAAGCAATTGAAATTGAGGATGCCATCAAAAGCCTACCAACAAAGAAAAGCCCAGGACCAGACAGATTCTCAGCCTAGTTCTATCAGAACTTCAAAGACCTAACACCAATCCTCCTTGAGTTATTCCAAGAAACAGGAAAGGAGGAAACCTTTTCAAACTCATTCTATGAAACTGGTATCATCCTAATACCAAAACCAGACAAGACACATCAGGAAACAAAACTTTTTGTGTCCACCGAAAACTAAAAAATAAATATTAAAAAATTCTCTCACTCTCACTCTCTCTTAAAAAAAAAAAAAAAGGTATTGTGTCCATCTACGACTAAAGATATTTTTTAAAATATTACTATATTACAGAAACAGCATAGTATTAGCACCAAAACAGATATTAAGACAATGGAACAGAATAGAAGACACAGAGACAAACCCAAATAAATACAGTTATCTCATACAAGACAAAGGTGCCAAAAGCCTACATTGGAGGAAAGATAACCTCTTCAACAAATGGTTCTGGGAAAACTGGAAATCCGTAAGTAGGAGATTGAAACTGAACCCTTATCTCTCACCCTGCACAAAACTCAACTCAAAGTGGATCAAGAACAATTCTATTCCTAAGTACACCCAAGAAAAATGGAAACCTATTCACCTGAAAACTTGTACGTCGCTAGCAGCATTATTCATAATATCCCCAAAGTGGAAACAATTCAAATTCCCATCAACTGATGAGTGAGTAAATAAAATGTCATACTGCTGGGAGAGATGGTGCACACCTGAAATCCCAGCATCTTGGGAGGCTGAGGCAAGAAGATCTCAAGTTTGAGGCCAGCCTCAGCACTTTAGAGAGGCCCTGTCTCAAAGTAAAAAATAAAAAGGGTTGGGAATGTCGCTCAATGATAGGGCACCCCGGGGTTAAATCCCTAGTACCAAATAAATAAGTAAAATTAAATGTCACACATACCGTAAAATATTATTCAGCAAGAAAAAATAAACAAAGAAACGAAGTACTGAAACATGCTAAAACATGGATGAACTTTAAAAACATCAGGCTAAGTGAGAGAAGTATGCACATAATGCAGGATTCTGTTAATATAAAATGTCAGAATAGGCAAATCTACAGACAAAAAGTAGCCTAGAGATTGCCCTTGGGAATAGAGGTAGGGGTGGAGTGAGAAGTGATGGTAAGGGTGTAGGGCTTCTTTTTGAAACTATGAAAAAGTTCCCAAACTGGTTGTAATAATAGTTGTACAACTTTTGAATATACTAAAAGTCATTGCTTGTATACTTTAAATGGTTGAATTGTATGGTCTATAAATTATATTTCGGCAAAGCTGATCTTTAAAAATCTCTGGGTTTATGCAGGAGAACCTGGGTTCAATTCCCAGCACCATAAAAAAAAAAAAAAATCTGCGGGTTTGATTCCCAGCCGTGTCTGTCTGTGCACATGGACACACGTCTTACTGTGGCCTACAAAGTCTCCATTAAGTGACTTCGTCTCCCTCCATTCTTTTGCTTGCTTACTCAGTCACTTGGTCACCTAATACCCAACACAGGGCCAGGGCAGTGGCCTAGGGCTGGGTTTCTGCATGGCATAAAATGTGGGGTGAAAGCTGCAGTCCAGGTTTCTGCTTACTGGGACCAGGGTTTTGGGTCACACCCTCTAATGGGGCCATTTTTTTTTTCTAATTGGCACAAAGGTGTATATGCTCACCATGATGTGCTCAAGGCTTCTGTACATAGTGCTCCCTTGTCCCTCCTCTTCCTCACGTCCCCACATAACTTATTCCTCATGTTTATTCAGATCTCTGCTCACCCATCACCAGAGAGGCCTTTCCTGACCATTCTCTAGTCAATCACCCATATGCCACTTAATACACATGGATACAATGTGTTGGTTGCTGTCTTTTTCCACTAGAATAAAAGTCCCATGAGAGTTATGGAATTGTTTAGTTCATTGCTATATCCCCAGTCCCTACCACAGAATAGGTGCTCAATAAATATTTAAATGAATGGATAAATGAAATAAAATCAAGCGATCATCAGAGGCTTAAACATGGACCAGTTGCATGACATGGTTGCACACACCTGCAGTCTTAACTACCTGAGAGGCTGAGGCAGGAGGACTTCTTAAACCCAGGAGTTCAAGACAAGCCTGGGATCAGGCGTGGTGGTATACGCCTGTAATCCCAGCAGCTCAGGAGGCTGAGGCAGTGAGGACTGCAAGTTCAAAGCCAGCCTCAGCAATTAAGTGAGGGCGCCCCTGAGTTCAATTCCTGATACCAAAAAAAAAAAAAAAAAAAGAAAAGAAAAGAAAAAGAAAAACCAGTCTGGGCAACATAGTGAGACCCTGTTTCAAAAACCAACCCAAACCAAAATTGAACTAGTTTAAGCTGATTCTATATGAACAAAGAGTGTGTTTTCAGTGGATTGGATTAATTGCCTAACCAAGGAAAAGGAGGAGAATGTGGTGTCTTGCAGGATCTGAAATTATCCACAAGACCAAGCCCATCCATTAACAAGAAGGCTGGTTAGTGAGGAGGGAGGAAGCCCCTGGCCCGTCTGGCCTCCTACCTCCTCCTTGGTGTAGTACTTCAGGAGTCCTTCTCTTGCCAGCAGGACAAATCTCCTTCTCAGAAACTGTGCATTGTCCTTTCCCCGCTTCCACAGGATTCCTTCTCGGTTACCTTGACCACCAGGGAGAGAAGAAGTGAATGCCCATGACCTTAGGATGCACAAATGGCTCAGGAACCTCTTAGAGTTTCAGGGGCAGAAAGAACCCTCCACCTGTGGCCTAGATACCCCCAATCTAACTGGCTATGTCAGCTGCAGGGAGCAAGGGTCTTGCCTGGGGCCAGCTTTGCTATGGCTTATCATCTCAGTCAGACCCCTCCACTCCCACCCCGTGCAAAACCTGGCTTTCTTGGCTCTCCATGGTATCAGGCTGTCTCACTTGGAGACACAATAAACCTTAAGTAGTCTATGTCTTGACAAACTGGAAGGATTTTGGAAGAAGCCTAAATATATGTGGTTCGGCCCAACTTCACATGGCCATCAGCCTTATGAAACTTTGGAAATAATGAATGGCCTCAAGGTGCTTGCTGGTATAAAGACTAATTGGTGCTCCTGGTAGCTAAAGTTAGCTGCCTCTGTTTCTCCAAGAGTTGCCACTCTTTGCTCTCTGGGTCACTGTCAGCTTGGACTCAGGGCAGTAGGCTAAAAACTGCCATAGATTCATGGCCACCAATGAGGCTGTGCCCTTACAATGGCAGAAAGGGAAGCTGAAAGGCAGCCCATGCTCCTCACTAAGCTGTGAGCTGCACCAGGAATGGCATTAGCCAGGAGCGCCATGCCTTGTTTAATGGGCCTGCCCGGTGTGGAAATCATCCTACAATTCTTGCTAAGATTCTGCATACATCTGTGGCCCTGCAAGGATCTGAGACCTAGATGCTTCTCTGCTGTTCAGACTGCAAGACCCCACTTGCTGATTTTCTAGCTGTTTCAAGGTGCAGATATCCACCCCTTGGATACTGTGGGCAAAGCCAGGGCAACAGACATCTCATGGATGGATTTTGCTCCTAATAGTCGGCATTTTGTTGGTAGGGCTCATCAGAACACTGATTCCACAAGATACAAAAATTACCTTACCTGGGGGAGGGACCGCTTTCCCATCAGCCATAAACTCCTGTCTCTCATACTTAGCTCGAATCCACTGTTCCTTTAACACCCTAAAAACAGAGAACCTTTGGTCAGATGAATCCAGAAGCACTCTACCACTGACTTACTCCCTAGTCCTTTTTATTTTATTTTGAGACAGAGTCTCATTTAAATTATTGAAGTTGGCCTTGATCTTGTGATTCTCCTGCCTCAGCCTCCCAAGTAGCTGGGATTACAGGCATGTGCCACCACACCTGACAGCTGTTATTTCTTTTATGGTTATTTATTTATTTATGGTACTGAGGATTAAATCCAAGGGCACTTAACCCCTGAGTCACATCCCCATCCCTTTTTATATTTTTATTTTGAGACAAGGTCTCGCTATGTTGCCGTGGCTGGTTTAGAACTCACTATCCTTCTGCCTCAGCCTCCCAAACTGCTGGAATTACAGGCATGCGCCACTATGCCCAGCACTTTTATAGTTATTATTTAAGGATCTGCAGCTTAAGCAAGTTTTTGTAGTCAACCTGAGCTGAGGTGGGATAGTCCTAGACAGAACACTCAACAGGAAGTAGCTGAAACACATTTTTCTATTAAAATACCCACATCTCTCCTCTACCACCTGTAGGCTCTCAGAACATAGGAGGCAGAGTGATAGACAGTTCAGAAAATTCCCCATCTCACAGCAATGGAAACTGAGGCCCAAAGAGGGAAATGACATACCAAACAACAGAGGTAGAAAGAGGCTTAAGCCTTAAGGTTTTTTTTTTTTTTTTTTTTTCAGTACTGAGGATTAAATTCAGGTGTACTATCACTGAGCTACATTCTCAGCCCTTTTTATTATTTTTTTTTTGAGACAGGATCTCACTAAGCTGGCCAAACTTTCAATTGCCTCAAACTTGCAATCCTCCTGCCTTGGCCTCCTGAGTAGCTGAGGTATAGGCAGGTGCCATCATGCCTAGTTTAAATCAGGATTCATTTGTGATGGTATCAGATGCACTCCTGGATCTACCTGCTGACCTGGTCCACAGGAGAGATTGCCACAGACAAAGGCATCTGAGATGGGGTAGAGGTTTGGGGGATGGGACCCAGGAAACCTCTCAGCCAGCCCCTAAAGAATTGCCCACTTACAGGCAGTCATTGGCTTGGGGGACGTAGTAGAAAGCTGGGACTCTGGCTTCGAACTTGGCCTTCATGCGGAGGTTCCCATTGTGAGTCATAAACTGCAAGACAACAGCAATTTAAGATAATCTTAGAACTTGGAAAAATGTGAAATGAAACCCTGGTCTACCCAGAAGGCTATAGGTCTCGCTGGCTTCTAGGCTGGGTCAGAAGGAACTGCCCCCAAGAAGGACATGTCCCACCAGGCCTGCTAATTGCACTGCCAGGAAGTCCCAGGCTGACCAATGAGGGGCAATAATATCCATGCTTCAAACGGAAACAATACTTCACAATTCTTACACAGTGGCTCATTGGATACCCTTAGCCATTTTAATATGGCCATCTTCATTTTAGAGATGAGGCAACTTGGGCTCAGAGAGGCTTAATGATTTGTCCTTGGCAACATAGCTAGAAGTGGAAAACTGGAATTTGAACCTAGACCTGTCTGACTCCAAAGCTCACATTCTTTCACCTACTCCTTCCGCAGATGGCAGGACCCCCAGCAGCTCTAAATGTCTTCAAAAGACAGAGGCAGCTGGAGGATGGAAGTGGGTGCTGGCCCCATAGAATACATATGTCAGGGTGATCAGTGGACCAGAGTGGACGGTGGAGGTAGCATATCTAGGCGAGAGCAGCAGTGGGAAGAAACGCCAGGTTTTGAAGGGACACCCTTGGTTAGAGTGAACCGTACTCTTCACCTTCCTGGGAGCTGTTGGGCTATGTCACAGGATATGTACCAGGTTTGGATCCCAACAGGGTTGAGATTCTGCCATTTATTCTAGGACTGACCCTGAGATCTCACATATAAAAATGAAGAAAAGGCACAAATAAAACGCTTCAGGTTTATGTGCAGATTGACTTCTGAACTAGAATCTAAGTCCCAGGTAAGCAAGGACCTTGTCTTGTCCACTGTTCTCTCCCAGCACCTAACACATAGTAGGCTTAGAGTAACTATGTTTTAGCTGAATAAGTAAAACATCCATCCTAGTGGTTTTCTGGGACGGTTCCTGGCACAGAGTGGGTGCTAAGTCATTTGATCTGCTTCCCCAATTGTTCTTGAACCCCTCAGGCAACAAGTACAGTATAAAACTACCCCCCCACACCCGTTAACGGAGTCCTCAGTGCCCACAGGGCAGTAAAGCAAAGTGGTCCTCTTCCCACCTCCCGGAGGGCAGGAGGACCATAGCATGTTTCTCTTCTCCCAGTCTAGGACTTCCATTGATAATAAGAGCAACTGTTAATTGACTGCCTACTTTATTCCTCAAATGAGCCTGCATTTAATGCTTCTAGCATCCCTATGAGAAGGTAGGTATGCCTATAATACAGATGTGGAAACTAAGAGTTCACAGCTAGGATTAAGTAAGTAGCTCAGGGCCTCAGGGCTTCTAAGTGAGCAAGTGATGAGTCAGATTATGTCCTTAGGGCCTCTGTCTAAAATGCCGTCTACTGTGTTTCCTCTGTTAGTCTCTGACACTCGCTGGGCTTCAGTTTCTTCTTCTCTGGACTGGGAACACCCACTCCCTGTCTCCACCCCAACTTTGCAATTCCACCTGCACACCCTTCTACCTCCACAATACTGTCGTCCCAGAAGTCGAGTCTCACGGATTTAACTTTGCTGATGTCCGGGAAGTTGCGGTGGACGCCAGAGCAGTGGAGACAGATGAAGATTCCCAGCTTGTAAGAGGCCCAGTCGGGATCTGCGGGGGCAGGAGGGTAGCTGAGCAGAGCTGAGCGAAGAAACCAAAGCTGGACTGGGGCTCTGGGACAGATAGGACCTGACAGGATTCCGGAGGCTGTGGCCAGCTCTGCCTGTGCGGGGCTCCCCACCTTGGAACAGCTAAGTTACTAGCATGAAATGTGGTCGGCCCACCCGCCACCGCGGCGGCCACCAGGGTGACGATCTTGGAGAGATTCCAAGGGATGGGGGCGAGGCCGAGGCGGGCGCGACGTGGAAGTGACAGAACTGAGGGGGAACTGAGAGGAGCACCGGGGAAGGACCGGCAGCCAAGCGACGGGCTGGGAGCTGCAAGTGGGCAGGTCGGAATCACGGTTCCTCAGGTCTGATCGCGGTGGAGAGGGAAAGGGAAAGATCTCGGAGGCGTCCAGGGGAGGGACAGGGGACACATGACCATCAGGAGGCCTGGGGCTGAGGTCTAGGGCTCCTCGGTGAGTGAGATGTTTGTATCCAGAGAGCGGGAAGTGCCTAGGTCTCGAGGGATGGCACAGGGAGCTGGGTCCTGAGCCGTAGGGTGTCTGTGGTGGGGGCGGTGGACAGGAAGGTCAGGGTGCCCAGCTCCGGGATCTAATATCGGGAGGGTCCCAGGACGTGGAAAGATCTGCGTCCGGTCTGGAGTCGGTAGTCAGGATCCTGCGTCCGGGTGGGAGGCTCACCGTCTGGATGGACGGGAGTCCGGGTCCCAAAGCTCAATAGGGGACATTTCTGGGTCCTACGAAGATAGAACCGGACCCGGTGTGCTCGTAGGGGAGAGTCTGGCTGGCCAAGTCCCGAGCTGCACTTGCCCCGCGCGCCCCGCGCGCCCCGCGCCGCTGCGCCCTTACCCGCCGCCCCGCAGTCGGCGCAGTGCGCGTTGCCGGTGCCCGCAGCCTGCAGCAGCTCCAGAAGCCGCTTCTTGTTGCGCTCGCGGTCGCCCATGGCGGGCGGGGCGGGCTCAGCAGGGCTCAGCCCGGCCGCCTCCGGGCCCGCGGCCGCCCATGACCAGTGCGCTAGTCCCCACCGTCGAAAAGGACCCAGCCCGCCGCCTCTCCAGCTCCGCCCCTCCAGGGCCTCTGCCCCGCCCTCGGCCGGGCCAGTCCCGCCCCTCCCCTCCACAGGTGGGGAGGGGCAGGAACACCAGACTTTGAGTCGTTGCCCTGGAGCAAGATCAACTTTTGGCCCGCCACTTCCTAGCTGCAAGACTGTGGACAATAATGTTCAGCCTCTTTGGGCCTCAGGTTCCACCGCTATAGTGGAAGAATAAGGGCATATGTCCACATCTTGGGGCTCCTTGGAAAACTTAAACAGAACCTAACTTTTGTTAGGATCTTACATCTATTTCGGCACATAGGTATATTGCAAACATCACCTTCTCAAGAAAACCTTCTTACTACCCAGTATCAAAGAGTCTCTCCAGCTTCTGGTCCTTCTAGAACTCTATGATAGGATTTGTTCATCCCCTTTGGCCCTGGGCACTTTCTGTCCACCTTGCACCATAGTGATACATACTTGGGTTAATTCCACGAGTCTTCACTAGTGAGCTGGATATCAGCAGTGTTATTCCTGTATCTCTTTTATCTCTTAGAAATGGCACCCGCACGTTTTTTGGAAATCGAAAAATAATTGCATGACTGTGTTCACCAGGAACTGAACCACCTGGACATAGCAGGGTCCTGTCAAGTTCCATCACCATAAGGTGTGGGCAGGGCTTAGATGGTCTTGAACATGAACATTTCATTACCCCCACACACACCTTTTTAATTTTAACCCAGGGATATTCAACCTCTGAGCCATATCCCCAGCCCCTTTTTTATATTTTATTTAGAGATAGGGTCTCAATAAGTTGCTTAGGGCCTCACTAAATTGCTGAGGTTGGCTTTGAACTTGCAATCCTCCTGCCTCAGCCTCCTGTGCCTCTGGATTACAGGCATGTGCCACGGAGCTTGGCCTTCTCTTCTTGATACCATCCTCAGACACTCATCTGCCTCCTGGTAAAATACATACTGTGTGTACTTGACATCTCCTTTGTTGGTAACATCCATCTATGGCATGCATATGGCTTAATGCACATGATGCTTGATTTCCATCCTGATGAATGGACTGAAGCTGATATTGTAGCTGACCTGCCCACACCCACATTCAAAATATACACATACACGTACATACACACACCATAATATAATGGAACCAATCAAAGAATACACAAATTCAGGTTTGAATATTGGCTCTATCACCTGCTGTTTGTCCTTGGACAAGCTTTTTCACTTCTCTGAGCCTTGGACTCCTCATCGGTAAAAGGAGAATTTTGAGATCTGCCTGCCTATTCGGGTCTTTGAAATGACACACAGTGTTCTCAAAACACAGTGGTTCCCTTGCTTCCCTTGCCCTCCTGGCCAGCTTGTGTTATTGTCATCTGGAATGCTATGTGTCATTTCCCATCATCCCCAGCGCAGAGGAGGTCAAGCCACCAGGCCCAGAGGACAAACATTCTGAAGAACAACCAGCCATGAGGGTATTGACTGGAGCAGCCACAGGGTGCTGGGAGAGCCGGCTGGGGTCAGGAGTAAGAGGCTGTTTACTAAACAAGCCGAGAGATGATTCATTTCCTCTGCTTTAGATGAAAAAAGAGACAGAAATACATCTCCCAGGAGAAGGATGGGAAAGGCAACCTATGGTAGGAAGGCAGAGGGAGGGGGAACAGGAAAGAAAAAGGGCTCAAGCCAAGGACATTTGTGTTCTGTCCAATGCCAGAGCAAAATTATGATGCTGAGATGTTCTCCTCTGGCACCTTGACTCTCACTGTCTCCTCCCTGGAAGCCCCCCAGAACCAACCCAAAGAAAATATGGTATCTCATTCCCAGTAAGGAGCCAGAGATTGAGAGGTCTCCTTCCTTTCCCCTCTTCCTTGCCTTATTTTTGGATGTTTCCATGTAACACGAATAAAAGCCTTAAGGCGGAATTTCAGTCATCCATAGAGGAAAAGAAAAAAAAAAAGAGTACTCTGGTATTGTATTTGTGATAGGTTTCTTTCCTTCCTTCTTCCTTTTTGTTTGGGGCCTGTGGGAGATAACCCTAATTGATACTTCTTGGGTATTTTGCAGAAGAGTTCCACAGCATCTGATCTATTAGTGCTCCCTGATCACCCACCGAGGGCAGCATGGATTTATGCCATTTTGCAGAAGAGAAAGCTGAGGCTTACAGGAGTTAAGTTTTTCAAGGTCCTGAAGTCAAATAAGAAGCAGAACAGAAACCTAAATCCAGGTCTCCTATCATGGTGTTGTTTAGTCCAGGTTATTTCTTGAAACCTCTCTTTTAGTCTTCTCATTATGGATTTTTTGGGTTTAATTTTGTATGTATTTAATGTACGCAATATGTTTATGTATTCAATATACATATACACTGTGTAATGATTATCACAAAGAACATACCCATCACCACCAAGGTTGTACATTCATCCCCAGAAATTGCTCATCTTTTTTTATATTATTTTTTCTTTTAGTTGTAGTTGGACACAATACCTTTTTTTTTTTTTTAATTTATTTTTATGTGGTGCTGAGGATTGAACCCAGGGTCTTACACGTGTGAGGCGAGCACTCTACTACTGAGCTACAGTCCCAGCTCCAGAAATTGCTCATCTTATAACTGAAAGTTTGTACCCCATTTTTTATTAATTTTTTAATATATGACAGCGGAATGCATTACAATTCATATTACACATATAGAGCACATTTTTTCATATCTCTGGTTGTATATAAAGTACATTCACACCAATTCTTGTCTTCATACATGTATTTTGGATAATAATGTTCATCACATTCCACCATCATTTCTAACCCCCTGCCCCCTCCCTTCCCCTTCCACCCCTTTGCCCTATCTGGAGTTCGTCTATTCCTCCCATGCTCCCCCTCCCTACCCCACTATGTGTACCCTTTTTAAAAATATATATATATTTTTTTTGTTGTAGAAAGACTCAGTATCTTTATTTTATTTATTTATTTTTTATAAAAATAAGTCCAGAGGTGCTGAGGATCAAACTCAGTGCTTCACACATGCTAGGCAAGCGATCTACCGCTGAACCACAACTCCAGCCTCTGTATACATTTTACTATCATTTATTTCCAAAACATTTTCTTCACCCCACACAGAAATGCTATAGCCCATTTCTGGGTACTGGGCATGATAAAGTTGAGCTCAGCTTCTGTGTTCAGAAACCAAAAGCTGCTCCTGAGGAAAGAGGATTGTGCCACAGGCTGTCAGGACTCAGGCAAGGTTTCAGGGCCAGGGTGGGTCTCTCTGGGTGCTTAGTCCAGTCTGCAGCTGCTGGGTGAAAGAGCAGCTTAGGCCTGGGAGAGAATGTCCTCTCTAAATAATGCTCCCAGGGTCCTTCAGAGCACAAATATGCAGCCCTGTTCTCAGATCACTGTCTTTCTCTGGCTGAGTGGGTCACAACAGGGCTGGAAGAAAGCCTTCAACCGCATTCCCAGGAACAGGCTCCAGATCCCCAGGGAACAGAGCATGACCTTTTGTAAATTCAAATAATTGTGTTTATTAGCTTTAGAATTTTAAAGAAAATTATAACTATAGGAAGTTTGAAAACCAAAGAAGAAAGGAAATGCTACTTACTATCATGGCCACTGTTTGCCTGGGGACTAGAGTGTTCCAGGATGCTTACGTTCCTTGTTCCATTTCATCTTGGCCACCATCCCGAGAGGTACACTAGGTGGCCTAGAAAGGTTAAGTAAATTTGTCCAAGCTGGGCGTGGTGGCGCACTCCTGGAATCTTGGCAGCTCAGGAGGCTGAGGCAGGAGGGTCACAAGTTCAAAGTCAGCCTCAGCAATTTAGTGAGGCCCTAAGCAACTGAGTGAGACCCTATCTCACCCTATCTTAAAACAAACAAACAAAAAAAGGGGTGGGGGTGGCTTGGAATGTGGTTCAGTGGTTAAGCGCTTCTGGGTTCAATCCGTGGAACCAAAAAAAAAAAAATTGTCTAAGGTTACACAAGTGAGGTGCTGCACACACTGGATGATGCAAGGTACTGGAGCAAGATTTGAATCCAAGTGTGCCTTGGGCCCTTTTCTCCAGCAACTCAGGTTGAGCCAGAAGAACATGACTTACAAAAGCGGCAGTTCAGCCTGATTCTGTGCCTTGAATAGTCCTGCTCTCAACCATCATTAGCATTTTTTTGTGAGTTTCTTTCTGGGCTTTATGTATATTTTAATATGATTGAATATGTTTTCATACAACTTTATATTCTTTTATATCCTTTGTCTACTTTTTGGGGTGGGGGAGGCACTCTACCACTGAGAGACATCCCCAGCCCTTTTTAATTTTTTTGAGATAGGGTCTTGCTAAGTAGCCACGGCTAGCCTTGAACTTGAAATCCTCCTTCCTCCTTGCTTCTCCTGAATTGCTGGGATTACAGGCATGTGCCACCACTGCTAGTTTTTTACTTTTTTACATAATAAGTGTCATATCAGGGGCTGGGGCTAGGGCTCAGCGGTATAGCGCTTGTCTCACATGTGTGAGGCCTGAGTTTGATCCTCAGCACCACATAAAGATAAATAAAATAAAGGCATTGTGTCCAACTACAACTAAAAAATAAGTCTCATATCATTATCATGGATGCTCTCTGAGATCATTTTAATGGCAGCATGATAGCCCATGGAATATGTATCTCTCTTTACTGTTAGATATAGATTGTGACCAATTTTTTGCTGGTATACATAATGCTGTAATGATTGTCTTTGCGCTTCATGCTTTTTCCATTTTTAAAACCATTTCTTCAAGCATCTCTCCCTGATGTAATCACTTGCTGATTGACTGGCTTTCTTCATTCTTTAAAGCTTTATGAGAACAGGGGTCAGGCCAGTTTTGTTCTCGTTGTATCCCCAGCACCTGTCTGCACATTCAATAAATCTTTGCTCCATAAGCCAAAAAAATAAGTAGCAGTAAAAATAATAAACAGGGCTGGGGTTGGGGCTCAACAGTAGAGCACTCGCTTAGCACATGCAAGGCCCTGGGTTCAATCCACACATAAAAATAAGTAAATAAAATAAATGTATTGTGTCCAACTACAACTAAAAAATAAATATTAAAAAAATAATAAATAATGAGAGCAGAAGACTTTCTTTCTTTTCTTCTTTCTTTCTTTTTTTTTTTTTTTTTGTACCAGGGATTGAACTCAGGGGCACTCAACCCCTGAGCCACACCCCCAGCCCTATTTTGTATTATTTAGAGACAGGGTCTCACTAAGTTGCTTAGTGCCTCACCTTTGCTGAGGCTGGCTTTGAATCTTCGATCCTCCTGTCTCAGCCTCCCAAGCCACTGGGATTACAGGCGTGTGCCACCACACCCAGCCTACTTATGTATTTCTGTGTTCAATATCACCTTGTCTTCAACACTAGGAACCAGCTCAGAACCCAGAGGGATTCCTCAGGACAATACTGCCAAAGTGTTTGTTCAACCATTCATGAACTATTCACAGGACACCTTACTTTGTGCCTGGTATTGATTGTTATGGGTGCTGGGGACGTAGCTGCCTTTATAGAGCTTTCCTTCAGGTTGAGAAGACAGAAAATGAACAGAGGAAACCAATACACATTTTACACAGAATATGGTGTAAGAGTGACAAATGCTATAAAGAAATATAAACAGAATAAAGGGTTAGAGAAGGATAAAAGATGCCATTGGGATAGGGAGGTCAAGAAAATGCTCTCTGAAGAGGGGACATGTCAGCAAAGATCTGAAGAAAGAATCAAGGCAATTCTGTACCTAGCTGAGACAAGACTGTACCAGGAAAAGCAAACAGGGAATGCAGGGGTCCTGGGGTGAGCACAGAGCTGTCCAACTCTATACCATGGCGCCTTGCTCATGCTGCCCCCTTTCCTACTACTGCTGTCTCTCTCTGTTCACTAGCTGCCATGGGTCTAGTGAACTTCTGCTTCCATGCCCCAATTCAAACCTTATTTCTTGCAGCCTGCCCTTACATCGCTATGTTCTCACAGTTTTTGTATTTCTGTCACAACAATCATTACTCTGTTCTACACTTGTTTTTTAACCTATTTTGTCTCAATCAGCAGTGTTTAAGCGCAGATTGTCCTATGCATTCTTGTACCCTTGGTGCCTAGCCAGTGTTGGGCCCAAAATAATGTTGATTGTTCCATTTCTATAAAATGTTCAAGATGGGCTGATTCACAGAGACAGAAGGCAAATTAGTGTTTGCAGGGTGGGGTATGTGTATGCGTCAGGGACTAGAGAATTACTGCTAAATGGGAATGAGGTCTCCTGTTAAGGTGCTGAAATGTTCTCAAACTAGACAGTGGCGACGGCTGCATAACACTGTGAATGTACTAAATGCAGCTTAATTGCACACTAAAATGGTTAAAATGGTGGATTTTCTTATGTGAATCTTGCCACAACTTCAAAAGATAGTGGTTGACTTGAGTGGAGTTTAGACCATCAAGAGACAGGCAGTCCTGCTTATGAATGAGACAGGGCGGCCAACAGAGAGTCAGAGAAATGAGAAATCTAGTCATGGGACCTGAGGAACCAGAAAAATAAATCCTGAGCAGACACAAGATGATTGTTTACGATTCACACCTTTTTCTGGAACACTGAATGAGAAGTGAGTCAACCAGGTTTTTGTCATGGCTATAGGTGAAGGGATTGGAGTGACATCTGTTAAAACTTTGAACATTGACAGGGAGCGGGGCGGGTCTCCAATGGAATCAGACTTTAAAAAATGGGCTCAAGAATCCCCAACTTCTCACGCCGCGGTGGCACACGCCTGTAATCCCAGCTGCTTGGAAGGCTGAGACAGGAAGATCGAGAGTTCAAAGCCAACCTCAGTGACTTAACGAGGTGCTAAGCAACTCAGTGAGACTCTGTCTCTAAATAAAATACAAAATAGGGCTGGGGATGTGGTTCAGTGGCTGAGTGCCCCTGAGTTCAATCCCCAGTACCTCTCTTTGAAAAAAAATCCCCAACTTCTCTTTCCTTATGTTATTATACCTAAATTAACTGCATTAGAGACTGTCATAGAAAGTATCTGAGTATTTTTCTCTTGGGGCCTTTTCTTTGACAACCACACTCATCTTAATCTAGATACTCAGTTGTTTTATTAATAACATCTCTCCTTGAATAACACAGTTTACCAGTGATTCCTATAATTTAATTTCCACAACAATCTTCTAAGAGTGATACTTTGAGCCTTAAATTGCAAAAGAGAAAACTTTTCTTATAGCAATAAACTGAGATACATACATAATATGTAGCAGTGTTGGAGCATGAGCCCAAGTATTCTGATTCTGGAATGTTGTGTGAATGTTGGTTTAAAACAATTTTTTTTCCTGGTACTGGGGATTGAACCCAGGGTCTCTTAACAGCTGAGTCACACTCACAGCTCTTTTTACTCTTTGTTTTGAATTTTTTTTTTTTTTGTGGTAGTGCTGGGGATTGAACCCAGGGCCTTGTACATGGGAGGCAAGCACTCTACCAACTGAGCTATATCCCCAGCCCTACTTCTTGTTTTGAGACAGAGTCTCACTAAATCACTTAGGGCCTCACTAAATTGCTGAGGGTTTTTAAAATTTTTGATCATTTGATTAACAATATTAATTCTGTACAATATTGAAAAAAATAAAATATAACATAAAAGCAGAAAAAAAAAACCCAAACTTCTACTACACTAGAATTTGTAGAATCAATTATTTTTCTTCTATATCATAACACAGAGGTGGGGATGGGGCAAAGAGATACATGATGTGTTCCAGTCCCTGAATGATCCATCTAAGAACCAACAGCTCTTTCTTGGGAGTCTAGCTGCATTTGAAGACACAAATGACTCTGGGGGCTAAATAGAGTAGATTGTGTCACTACATCGACATTCAGACCTTATATGATACATACCTAATTCAAAGTAATTTGGAGAATTAACCTTTCAAGTAATCTTTTATTAAAGTATAACAAATACAACTGTAATTGTGACTAAGCCTGGATGACACATATCATAAGCTTCAACTTGATGGATTTTACATTTAAATAGTACCCAGAGCTTAAAAATACACAGAATATAAGACTCCCCCCTCCATTCCCTCTTCAGGGACCAGTCCCAGAGGTAAACTGATTTTTATCAGATTAGTTTTGCCTGGTCCTATACTTTATATATAAGTGTGTGGATTCTTTAACCAGACATTATATTTATGAGATTCATCATGTTGCTGGATGTAGTTGAAATTTCTCAATATACCAACAATCATTTGACATTAACGTAGTCCATGTTTTGGCTAATACAAGACAGTATGAACACTCTTATAATTGCGTGAACGCTCATTTAATCATGTTAAATTGCTATTTTTTGTGTGTGTGTGTGGGGGGGTAACCAAGGATTGAATTTGGAGGCACTCAACCACTGAGCCATATCCCCAGCACTATTTTTTAAGTTTTATTTAGAGTAGGGTCTCACTGAGTTGCTTAATGCCATTGCCTCAGCCTCCTGAAGTGTGCCACCGTGCCTGGCTGTGAAATTGCTATTTGACAGCTGTTAAATGTTGGCAATTTCATATGTGTAGTTCAACCTGTTACACATTTTAAAGTGAACGTGTTTGCATTGCATTACATTGGACATACATCCAGGGATCAGATTGCCAGGCCACAGGTTATATATGTATCTTTGGCTTTTATTGGAAACTAGATATTGCCAGTATTCCAAAGGGTTGTACCAACCCACACTTTCATCAGCATGTATGAGATCTCCAGATGTTCCACATCCTTGCCAACACTCCAATCTCTTGATGCATTAATACTGTATTTTTCATTTTACCTATACTCGTGGGTATGTAATAGTATCACAATGTGTTTTTAATTCACATTTCTCTAACAATGAGTAAAATTAAAATCTATTCATTTGCTTATTGGCCATTTGAATATCCTCCTTAGGTGATGTATTTATTTAAGTCTTTGCTTCCCCACCATTTTTTTTTTCTTTTGATACCAGGTATTGAACCAAGGGGCACTTAACCACTGAGACACATTCCCAGCCCCTTTTTAATATTTTATTTAGAGACAAGATCTCACTAGGTTGCTTACAGTCTCACTAAATTGCTGAAGCTGGCTTTGAACTTGTAATCCTCCTGCCTCAGCCTCCCCAGCTGCTGAGATTACAGATATGCACCATCATGCCCAGCCTTTGCCCACTTTTTAATTGGGCTACTCACCTTTCTTATATGAATTTGTAAGAATTTTGACAATATATTCTGGATACAAGTTGTCAGTTATAGCATTGTAAATATCTTCTCTCACCCTGTAACTTGCCTTTTCATTGTCTCAATGTGTCTTTTAATGAACAGACATTATAACTTTAATTAAATCCAATTTATCCATTTTTCTTTTAAGTTTAATGCTTTTTATATCTTTTTTTAAAAAAATATTTATTTATTAGTTCTTGGTGGACACAACATCTTTGTTTGTATGTGGTGCTGAGGATCGAACCCGGGCCGCACGCATGCCAGGCGAGCGTGCTACCACTTGAGCCACATCCCCAGCCCCGCTTTTTATATCTTGATAAGAAATGTTTGTCTACTTCAAGGACATGATATTATAGAACATTAACCTTTATTGTTTTCCCATACAGAATTAACCTGTGTTAATTAAACTAAGCCAGTGATTTCTTAAATAGAATCAGGGAAGTGAGAAAGAGCTACTTTCTGAAGGAAGATATGATTTTTCATTTTGAATGCACTGATTCTGGTTTACAGTGAATCATGAGCACTACTTCCAGTCTGGTCAAAGTATAATTCTGAATGAATGCTCCGAGGAAAAAGGGCCTTTCTCCTCAAGGTCATTAGTTCTGAAGAAGAAGTGATGCTTCATGGAGAAATTAACATTTCTTGAAACTTTTATTACATATTGGATTCTCTATATCCTGTTTCTTGTGAATACTTCAAACAGTCTGTCTTTTGAGTTAGGTATCATTATCTCCATTTTACAAATGAGGAAGCTGAGGTTCAGAGGATAAAAAACTGCCTAAGTTTGTGAAGTGCGTGTTAAGTTGTGTCTTGCCAGACAACTACTCCATCTCTGAAAGCATAACCAGGATTCCTTATTAATTAGGATAAAAAACTGCCTAAGTTTGTGAAGTGCGTGTTAAGTTGTGTCTTGCCAGACAACTACTCCATCTCTGAAAGCATAACCAGGATTCCTTATTAATTAGTTTCATCCAGATGTTGTAACAAGTCACCATGAATTGGGAGGCTTAAAACAAGAGAAATTTATTCTCTCACAGTCCAGAAGGCTAGAAGTCTGAAATCAAGATGTCAGCAGGGTTGCTTCCTTCTGAGGGTTCTGAGGAGAATCTGTTCCATGCCTTTCTCCCAGCTTCCAGTGAATGCCTTCCTTGGCATGTAGTTCTATCATTCCAACCATCTTCCCCATGACATTGACATGGCCATCTTTTTATAAGGACAAGAGTCATACTGGATAAATCACTGCCCTAGGCCAGCATCATCTCATGTTTTTCTGTTTGTGTTTGAGACTGGGGTATTACTATGTTGTCCAGGTTGGCCTCAAACTCTTGGACTCAAATGATCCTCCTATAGCCTCTGGAGCAGCTGGCACCATAGGCAGTGACTGTGCCTGGCATTTTCACCTTTTTGTTCGCGTGGTGTGATCAGGTACTGGGGACTGAAATTTGTGACTGGTACATGCTAGGCAAGCATAAGACCACTGAGCTACTCACCCAGACCCTACCTTATTTTAACTACTTACATCTACAATGCCTTATTTTCAAACAAAGTCACATTCTGAGATATTAGGGGTTAGGACTTCATCTTTTTTTTGGCACCAGGTATTGAACCCAAATATGCTCAACCACAGAGCCTCATCCCCAGCACCCTTACCTTTAAAAAATTTTTTTTTAAAGTGGGTGTAGTTGTAGATGGACATTATGCCTCTATTTTATTTATTTTTGTATGTGGTGCTAATTTCCAACCCAGTGCCTCACATATGCTAGGCAAGTGCTCTACTACTGAGCCCCAGCTCCAGCCCCACACCCAAGTTTTTTGGGAAACAGGGCCTCGGCTAAGTTGCTGAGGCTGGCTTTGAACTTGAGGTCCTTCTGCCTTAGCTTCCTGAGCTACTGGAATTACAGGTGTGTGCCACAGAACTCAGCTCAACTTTTATCTTTTTTGAAGAATGCAATTACAATATTTCATTCAGTTGCATAAGCTCTGGAGTGAAATGGGAATCATTTTCTCCTGATTTGGAGGATTTTGCACAAAAACTTAACTTTATTTCTTGTTAGATTCCTAACTTCCCCCGGAAACTGTCAGGATTCTTAGAATTCCTATTCTTAGAATTCTCATTAATATTTATTATTCCCCACATCCTCATTGCCTTCTGGACAATATCCACAGGGACAATCAATCTATTGCTGCCCCACAAAAAACACAAACTCACTACCTTTTTCTTCCTCCTGACTTCCCGTTTTTCACAAAATTGGCTAAAGCCTCCCCATTTTCCAGAAAGAATCCTTTTCTTTCCAGGCTCCTCACATTTCCCAGATTCAATTCCTTACTGTTCCCTGTCCCTTGGGAAGATAGTCTAGCTTCCCGACTGTTCTTCATGTTCCCAGGTTCTTCAACTTCAAGCCGGTCTCACATTGGCTATATACACAGCCTTTTTTTTTTTTTCCTAGAAAAGTTCCAACCTAACTTTGCAAAATCAAAGAGCAGCGACTGAGGTAGCTCTTCAACTGCTCCACCCTGCCTTGGATGACCAACAAAACAGAGCGCCACTCAACTTTCTCCAGCCAATCCAAATGGAATACTTTACCCAGGGGCAAAGCCATCTCCTCCTTCCTCGTCCTCCCTGGTATCTTGCCTGCCCTCTTTTCCTCGCTGAGCTTCTGAAACAATTCGGACTTCCCTCAGTTATCCCGCTCAACCTGAAGCCATGGTTATTGGTGCACCTTTCTACTTCTTGTCTTTCCCATCCCCACCTGGCACTAAGCTCCAAGCTGGGTGCCAACTGGAGCTCCTCCATCTATGCGACTCTACTCAACCCAGGAAATTTTCCCCGAAGAGGGCCGCCGTAACGAACTACAGATGAACCTAACCTAGGTGTTTCCTTCCCGGAGATTCGGTCCTGCAGCTACTATGGGCAGGTCAGGGCAAGAACATTTCCCGGAAGCAACGTAAGTCTGCGGACCACCCGAGGCCTTGAGAGGAGCGCACACAGGTGTGGCCACCGGCCAACCCACTGCAAAGCCAGGTGTGTCTCGGAACGACACTTCGGCTGGAATCTTTCCACGGAGCCCAGGCCGGACGCTTTGTGGCGAAGCAAACAGGAACCGGAAGTCAGTGGAGGAAGCCTCTAGCGGTGGGACTGGAGGATGAGCGTGTCTTGTCTGCTCAAAGCAGGAGGTAGGGTACCTAGAATACAGGGTTGTTTTCCCATGTGCCATTAGCCCCTGAACTTGGAGTGTTTGTCTTCTCCTGTTCCGTATCCAGGTCGTCCGCTTGGAGCTGTAGCCGAGCTGTCGGGACGGTTCTGGTCTCCGAACCTTGGAGCTTGTGTGCTTCCCTGGCCCATGGCTCCAAGAGGAGGATTGATGCCGCCCCACCCCCTCCACCCGCCCATGCTGGGGATCAAATCCAAGTGGATTCAGATTCCAGTAGCAACTTGCTTACTTCTGGCTGCTTTATTCCCTGTGGCTGCGATGTCAGAGTGACTTTCCCTGGTTTTACAAAGTCATTTATTGTGTTTCTTTTGCTTGCAAAAACATAGTCATAGTAGAAATCTTGAAGAGTTTATAGAAGAAAATTAAAACTGCTCTTTAATATGGCGCCTTTAAACTTGGCTAAAACTTTTCTTATAAACATAAAATTTAATTTTCTTAATTCCACCAGGTGAGAATCCAGTGAAAATGGAAGTGAAGATAAATCTTTTTTTTTGTGTGTGAAGATAAATCTTAAAGAGAGATCAATTACAAAAAAGATCCCTCACATGGAAAAAAAAAAAAAAAAAAAAATATATATATATATATATATATATATATATATAAAGTTAATCAGTTGAAATGATTATTTTAGGTAAAAACCAAGCGCTGCTGGAGATCAACCCAGGATCTCAAGAGTGCTAGGCCAGCGATCTACCAATGATTTATGACCCCAGCCCTTAACTACAACTTTTTGACGGGCATAAAATACAAATTCTAGGTAGTGAAATTTAGGACTGATCCATAAAAATCAGAAGACAATTCTTGTGACTTAAAAAAAAACGAAAGCCCTAAAGGAAACAAAACTACAGGCCCACAGTGGCTCAGGCCCGTAACCCCAGTCATTCAAGAGGCTGAGATAGGAGGATAAGTTTGAGGCCAGCATCAGAATCTTAGCAAGACTCTGTCTCAAAACAAAAAGTGAAAAGGACTGAGGATGGAGTTCAGTGGTAAAGTGTTCCTGTGATTAATCCATAATGCCAACCCTCCCCAAAACAAAACAAAAAATGTATATTTCCTATTTTAAAGTTGATTCTCTGTAATAATTTAATATGGCCCATTATTTCTTTTTACTTATTAGTGTATTGTTATTATTGTTTTTGTACTTGGGTTGAACCCAGGGGTGTTTTATCACGGAACTACATCCCCACCCATTTTTGAGACAAGGTCTTCCTAAGTTACTGAGGATTTTGCTAAACTGCTGAGGCTGCCCTTGAAATTTCTGACCTCTTGCCTCAGCCTCCAAAGTTTCTGGGATTCCAGGTATGTCACTGCACTTGGCAAATATAGTCAAGTATTTCTTAAATTATTGGAGAGTCTATGTGACTTTGCAAAGGATCTGGTCAAGCTTGTAACTAACATTATATAGAAGTAGGACATCTGGTTTATATTATTTAATTTTCCTTTTAGGGAGATGGAGATCCTTTCCAGTTCCAGTGGAGTTATCCTTGTTCCAGACCCTACGTAATTTCTGCTATCGGAAAAAATCTACTGCACCTGAGAAAACTATCAGCAGTGTTTCTTTTTATGATGAAAATGCAAAGGAGTCTGGAAATGCACTTGACAAGCTCTTCTCTTCAGAACAGCAGGCTTCCATCCTGCATGTGTTGAATACAGCATCTAATAAAGAACTTGAAGCTTTCAAATTGCTTCATGGAAAAAAGTCCATCAGTATTATAGAACACAGAGAAAAGTTTGGGCCATTTCAGGATTTGGAGAGTTTGATGAATGTGCCCTCGTTCCAGTTTAAAACTATTGTTCAAGTTTGTAACTCCATTCTTTATCCAGAGGGTGAAAAGAAAAAAAGAAAGTTCCAGGAAAACCGACTGTTGGGAAAGCTCATCAAACCAGACATAGAAAGAGAGAGACTTAAGGTATGTCATTTTCTTATACTGCTTAATGTTTGAGAACTTTGTAAAGCACTGTTCTGGGCATTGTATTGGTAGGTTACTAAGACAAGTTTCTTCATGCTTAGTTGGTGGATCTAGACATATAAATAGATGACCTATTACACAAAGTATCTCATTTGAGCACCATACATGAGATGTACAGACAGTAAATTGACAAGTGAGAGAAGGGAGGGGAAAGTTTACTGGAAGAACTCAATTTGGATTTTGAAAATTAAGCTGGCTGAAAGAGGAGGGCGTTATAGATAGAACAGTCGTCAAGAAGTAGGTCTGTGCAAGGTTTATTTAAGAGGACTGTCGGGCTGGGGATGTGGCTCAAGCGGTAGTGCGCTCGCCTATCATGCGTGCGGCCCGGGTTCGATCCTCAGCACCACATACAAACAAAGATGTTGTGTCCGCCGAAAACTAAAAAGTAAATATTAAAATTGAGGACTGTGGTAAACCGGGCGCAGTGGTGCCAGCCTGTAATCCCAGTGGCTCAGTGAGAATTTTAGACAGGAGCATTAAAAATACAAAGCCACCCTCAGCAATTTAGGGAGGCCCTAAACAACTTAGCAAGACCCTGTCTCAAAACAAAAAATAAAAGGTCTGGGAGTATGGCTCAGTGTTTAAGCATGTCTGGAATTGGGTCCCCTGTACAAAAAAAGAAAAAGGAAGACCCGGCCCACGTGGAGAGCCTGCAGGAGAAGGCACAAGTGGCCCTCACGGAGTACGTGCGGGCCCAGTACCTGTCCCAGCCCCAGCGCTTTGGCCGCCTGCTGCTGCGGCTCCCTGCCTTGCTAGCGGTGCCCACGTCCCTCATCTCCCAGCTGTTCTTCATGCGCCTGGTGGGCAAGACGCCCATTGAGACGTTGATCCGGGATATGCTGCTGTCAGGAAGTACCTTCAACTGGCCCTACTTGGGACAGTGACTGTGGGAGGGCTGGGTGCACACTGGCCGATCTGCAGACCTCAAGGGACATGGATGCTGGGCCTCGAGGGACCAGGGTGAGGGCCCTGGGTTCTCTCCTGAGACACCTATTTTTTAAAGACTGTGGAATGTTTGTCTTTCCTGTTTTTTAAATGATCATAAAACCAAAAAAGAGACTGATCTTCCAGGCCCAGCTGGCCCCTCCTGGAACCCCGCCCGAGGAGGGCCCAGGGATGGAGGGCCCAGTGCTGGGCCTGCCTTGTCCCTCCCTCCATGTCTTGCGGGAGTGTGGGGTTGGCCTCCTGGTGATGTGGGCGAAGGCCTGGCCTCTGGCCTGGAGGGGCAGCTGCATGTGCAGGCAGCTCCTCCGGACATGGGGTCCACGTTGGACACTAGGTGACACACATGAGGCCAATAATAAAGCCGTTTCCTACTTGTGTTAAAAAAAAAAAAAAGGAGAAAAAAAAAAAGAGGACTGTTGTAAGATAGATACCCAGCTCTGTTTGAGAGTCATGTTGGAAATAATGAGAAGATATAAATATGAATTATGACTGAGGAGTGATTCTAGAAGAGTATACCAGTCTTTCCAGCAAAATTTAAAATTATTTTCTGCCCCCATCACCACTTTGTTTTTTGGTTTTTGGTACTGGAGATTGAACCCATGGTTGCTAAACCACTGAGCAACATCACCAGACTTCTTCTTTCTTTTTTTCTTTAAAGAGAAAGAGAGAGAATTTTAATATTTATTTTTTAGTTTTCGGCGGACACAACATCTTTGTTTGTATGTGGTGCTAAGGATCGAACCCGGGCCTCATGCATGCCAGGCGAGCGCTCTACCGCTTGAGCCACATCCCCAGCCCTTTTTTATTTTTTTCAAGACAGGGTCTTGCTAAGTTGCTTATGGCCTCACAACTGCTGAGACTGCCCTTGAATTTGTGATTCTCCTGCTGCAGCCTCCTGAGTTTCTGGGTTTACAGGTGTATGCCACTATGCCCAACCCACTGCCACCTTTAACAACTGTTCTAAAAGCCAATCTTTCAATGTTATGTTAAAAGATAAATATTCAGGGGCTGGTGTTATAGCTCAGTTAGTACAGTACTTGACTCACTTGTACAAGGCCCTGGGTTCAATCCCCAGCACTAAAAAAAAAAAGATAAGTAGTCACGTTACTTGACATGTCAGTCAAGTAATAAGCTTGGGAGCATTTAGGTCCTGTGTCACATTGCTTGATAAAATATTCACTTGTCCCATAATAAGTATTATTTTTATATGGAACAGTAGTTCTCAGGTTTTGGGGGGAGTATGGATATTTTTAGTTAATTTTTTTTTTTTTTTTTTTTTGGTACTGGGGATTGAACCTGGCGGTGCTTAACCACTGAGCTGCATCTCCAGCCCTTTTTATTTTTTGACAAAGTTTCACTGAGTCAATGAGGCTTTCAAACTCAACAATCCTCCTGCCTTGGCCTCTCAAGTCACTGGGATTACAGATGTGCACCACCATACCCAGCAATATGGATAAGTTTGGTAAACATGTTGAAAGCTATGGACCTTATCCCCCCCCCCCCCCAAAAAAAAAAGCATTGTGTGTGTGTGTGTGTGTATGTGTGTATACACATACATACACACACATAGAACATCACACATGCTTTCAGAGGATTTGCAGATGCCATTACATATATCTGCAGGCTCAGGACAGAACTCCTGCTGCAGTTGATGTGGAATATATTTCATTCATATTTTTCAAGGAAGATTTTCATCCAAATTCATGGCTAAAACTATACTCGGACTATAGTAGGGCTGCACCTTGTTTATGGGTTTGGTTTTTTAAGTCAGTTTGTAGGGAGAAAATTGTGTAGCGCAATCCTTAAAATCTGTTGCCCAAGGAAATGCTATGCACAGTATGGCTCAGTGATGTTTATGCAACCTAAAACTAAAAGAATCAAAAGCAGGACTGTGTTTTGTAGATGTTTTTGCATCCAAATTATTCTGCTCGCAGATATTTATCCAGTGATTTATGTAGCAGTGAAAGGGAAATGGGTGTAGCATTATAAACTATTATAAACTATTCTTCTTTATCCTGTATCTATGGAACACATTAGTAGTGTCTCTCTCTGTAAATGAGTCTTATGGGAGTGAGGTGACATCATTGTACTTTATCTCCAAACTAAACTCAGCAGAGCTAAATCCATATAGCCAATCAGCTGTTATACGTCTTAGAAGCTCTATAGGTATCTCAAACTCATTAAAAGAAACAAAAACAAAAAAGCCTCATCTCTGGGCTGGGATTGTGGCTCAGTGGTAGAGTGCTTGCCTAGCACAGGCGGGACCCAGGTTCAATCCTCAGCACCACATAAAAATAAAGGCATTGTGGGAAAAAAAACAACCTCATCTCCTACCATGTTCCTAGTTGATCTGCCTCTTACCTTCTTGCTTAAAAGTACCATCCAGTTGAGTATCAGTTCTATTCCCACTATTCCTTGGCAGGATGGGGCGGGTACTGGGGATTGAACTCAGGGGCACTCGACCACTGAGCCACATCCGCAGCCTTATTTTGTGTTTTATTTAAGACAGGGTCTCACTGAGTTGCTTAGCACTTCACCTTTGCTGGAGCTGGCTTTGAACTTGAGATCCTCCTGTCAGAGCCTCCAGAGCCACTGGGGTTATGGGCATATGCTACCATACGGACTCTCCCACTCTTTTCCTTCCTCGTTATGTTTTGTTCTTAATACTATTAAGAATAGTTCCTTACACAAATCCCTACCTTTTGTTAATCCCCTATCATCCATCTCCCACACAGCTGTCAGTGATTTTTCTGAAATGTAAATCTTATTATTTCTTAAAATCAAATGTTATGTTCCTTGTTTCCCAATATCTATCATATTAATAATTCTCAGTTTAATTACTAAATAAATTTTACATTACATCAACTAGTTTGGCATTCTGAGGTTGTAAATCAGGTTTTGCATCTGTTAAAATGTTTACATTCAATAATAAAAAAAAAAGTTTGTACTTGAGCCAGGCATAGTGGCATATGCCTGTAATCTCAATGACTTGGGAGGCTGAGATAGGAGGATCCCAAGTTTGAGGCCAGCCTCAGAAATTTAGTGAGAACTTGTCTCAAAATAATATAAAAAGTTCTGGAGTTTTATTGAAAATCCAATGAAAGCTGTGGACTTTATTCCCATTTAAAAAAAAAAAAAAAATATATATATATATATTACATATATATATGGTAGAGTGTCCCTGGGTTCAATCCCTGGTACTGCAAAAAAGAAAAAAAAAAAGTTTATTACACTTATAATTAAATCAGCTCTTTTCTTTTAGGCAGCCAATAGTATTTTATCTATTGTTTTTGGTACTCAAAGAATTGCCTGGGCTCTCCTTGATCGCAAATTGACAGTGCTGGACTGGCAGCAAATTGACTATTGGAAATTAGTGAATAGAACCTACCCATCATCACTCTATTTAAAAGAGGTAAGGCTGCTGCATCTCCACGTTCCTGTTACTGTGTAGCTTCTTGTGTATGCCTGCATGGCTTCTTTGTAGTTTTTAATCTTCTGCTCCCAAAGAGAATGTAATAAAATAATGATATTGGTTATTTTTTTGTGATACTTGTTACTTACCCACTCCTATTGTTTTTGTCACTTTTGATTAGTTCAAGAAATGTCTTAGGTATCAAAGGCAGATATTGAGAAAATCAATAGTAAATATATAAAGGACACTATATATAGTGTCCTTTATATATTCTGCATGTTAAAAACTTCACTATCTTGTATTCATAGCTTATTTTCAAAATGCTATCACTTGTTTCATTTAAGTCTTCAAAATCTTTTGAAATGGTTGGGAATTACTGTCTTGATTATACACATGAAAACTGCTGTTCAGTCATTTGCAGAGATTATTAATTCTTGGTTAGTTGTTAAAATCCTATGCTCTAGGTGGGTACACTGGGGCACACCTGTAATCCCAGAAGCTTGGGAGACTGAAGCAGGAGGATCTCAAGTTCAAAGCCAGCCTCAGCAACAGCGAGGCACTAAGCAACTCAGTGAGACCCTGTCTCTAAATAAAACACAAAATAGGGCTGGGGATGTGGCTCAGTGGTCGAGTGCTCCTTAGTTCAATCCCTGATATCCCTGACCCCCCCCCCCCCCAAAAAAAAAAAAAAATCCTATACTCTGCCCTAGATTATTATTATTTTTTGGATACTGGAGGATTGAATCCAGAGGTGCTTAAACACTGAACCACATCCCAGCCCTTTTTATTTTTTGAGACAGGATCCTGTTTTTTGTTTTTAATACTTTTAGTTGTAGATGGGCACAGGGCCTTTGTTTATTCTTCTGTAGTGTTAAGGATTGAACCCATTGCCTCACATGTGCTAGGCAAGCACTCTACCACTGCATTATAACCCCAGCCCATGCAGAGGCTGGTTTTGAACTTGTGATCCTCCTGCCTAAGCCTCCCGAGCCACTGGGATTATAGGTGTGCACTACGAACCTGGCTGTCGTAATAAATTTTTTTTTTTTTTTTTTAAGAGAGGAGAGAGATAATTTTTAAATATTTATTTTTTCAGTTTTTGTTGGACACAACATCTTTATTTTTTATTTTTATGTGGTGCTAAGGATCGAACCAGTGCTCCGTGTATGCCAGGCAAGTGCGTTACCACTTGAGCCACATCCCCAGCCCTAGAAAAAATTTTTATTAGTTGTAGGATGTAATACCTTTATTTTTTTTAATGTGGTGCTGAGGATCAAACCCAAGGCCTCATATGTGCTAGATGAGCGCTCTACTGCTGAGCCACAACCCCAGTCCCTGTCATAGAAAATTTTAAATGGTTCATAAAAGTTCTGAGTTGGGTAATCTTTGTCTTTTTTTGGTACTGGGAATTGAAACTCGGGTGTTCTGCCACTAGCTGTACCCCCACCTTTTTATTTTTTATCTTGAGACAGGGTCTAAATTGCCAGGCTAGCCTTGAATTTGATCCTCCTCCTTCTGAATAGCTGGTATTACAGGTGTCTGCCCAGCAAATTGTCTAAAATTAAGTCCCTATTGGTTTTTAGAAATTATGAAGCCTATTTTACAGATGAAGAAACTGGTACTGAGAACTAAACATTTTCTTAGCTCAGCCTGTTCCTGAAAAAATCATGACCAGAGCTTGACTACCCATAAATGCTTTTTCTCTTATTTCAAAATTGTCAACAGTAATATTATGTAAGTTACCTAATTAGAATATTTGAAGATAGAAATGGGACTAAATATGAAACTAAATGAATTATTTCTGCTTACTTATTTTGTCTTTTTTTTTTTTTTTTTTAAATAAAGATTTCTTCAGTCATTTCAAAAATGCCTAAAGCAGATTTCTATGTTCTGGAAAAAACAGGACTTTCCATTCAGAACTCATCTCTGTTTCCTGTACTGTTACATTTTCACATCATAGAAGCCATGCTGTATGCCTTATTAAATAAAACTTTCACCCAGGATGGCCAGCATCATGTGCTGAGCATGAATCGGAATGCAGTTGGGAAGCACTTTAAACTGATGATTGGCGACACTCGGACTAGTGGGAAAGAACTAGTGAAGCAGTTCCTCTCTGAATCTGTACTGAAGGCGAAGCCTCGGGTGTTCTTTCCACCAGACAGAGTGGTACACTATCGACAAATGTTTTCATCTGCTGACCCACCTGATTCACACAGAAGAGAAGAGTTATATGATTCATTGTTACAAGCTATTGCTTTCTATGAGTTAGCGGTTTTTGACACCGAGTCTTAGAATTCTGAGATGAATGTACCTGCTCTGTTGTACTATATATATTTATTCTAATTATAAAATCAGCTGTTCTGAACAACCATGTTAATGGAGAATAAAACACATTTTGAGTATGTTTTAGATGTTTAATGTCTGACTTTCAGCTATGAAATGGTATACACAATAATAAGCCAAGACTAGATCAATAAATATTTTGAGATTCTGTGCCTTTTGGGATTCGGCGTCAATAAAATGCCCTGCCCAGCTAAAAGAAAAACAAAGTTTTCTGCTTTTATCAAGTAGATACCATCTATATTGAGGATTTGCATTATTATGTTGTTAAAAAATAGAGAAAAATTAGTTCTTATGGGTGACTTATGAGAATAAAGCTTAAGACAACTGACAACAAAATTTTTAGACTCCTCATTCTCTAGGAAAAATATGGTTTGGCATACTGTCTGCAGTTTTAATCAGCTCAGATGTAATAACCCAGCCAGGCACAGTGGTATGCAGCTATAATTCTGCTAATTGAGAGGGTAAGGCAGGAAGACTGCAAGTTCAAGGCCAGCCTATCTGACCTAACTTAGTGAAACCCTATCTCAAAACAAGAGGTTGGGGATGTAGCTTAGTGGTAAAGCACCCTTGGGTTTAATCCCTAATACTGGGGGATAAAAAGTGAAATATGCTTCTTGGGAAAAAATTTCAAATAATTAAAAGTATGTGTATAAATAAATAAAGCAAGAAGTAGAAGTCCTGCCTCATCAGCACCTCCAGCAGCCTGGAGTCGTGTATACTCTTGCCAGTCACATGTAAGTCTCCACATTTATGTTTGTGATTATGTACTTACACATCTCCCCTTAGAAATGTAGGCACATAAACTAAACGTGACTCACTAAAATCAGTCTCTCTTCTTTCAAATCATCACCCTTGACGCTGTTTTCTACTAGCAAATAGTTTTACAATGTACACAGTTGTTCATGCCACAAATGTGGCATTCTTCTCCCACATGTTTCTGGAAATAAGTATAAGTGAAAACGTCAGCTTTAGACATTCATAGGATAATATGCAAAGTATTGAAAAGTCATCAAAATTTGATTACTTTTATCACAAAAGTGAATCTAAATCATAGAGGAATTTATTAGTTTTAAGAAAGGGGCTGGGGACGTAGCTCAGTGCTAGAGCACTTGCCTAGCACGTATGAGGCCCTGGGTTTCATCCCTACCACCATTAAATAAATAAATAAACCATTTCCCTAATAGGGAGGAAAATATTCCCATTTATTTCTTTATTTTGGATGATTTAAATGTAGTTCCTATGGAGTTACTCTACTTTGGTTCATCAATTGTTGAGAATTATCACTTTCTAATAAAAAAACAAATTATCAGGTAAGTGGTCTAATGACGGAACTCAGTAGAAAAAAAATGGATAAGTGAGTGCACTTAAAAGCTTTGTAGAGGGCTGGGGTTGTGGCTCACTGGTGGAGCACTTGCCTAGCAGGCATGGGGTGCTGGATTCGATCCTCAGCACCATATAAAAATAGATAAATAAGGTATTGTGTCCATCTACAGCTAAAAGAAAAAAAATGAAACAAAAACAAAACCAAAAACCTTTAAAGCCTGGGTCAGGAGGATCACAAGTTCAAGGCCAGCCTCAGCAACTTAGCGAGACCTTGTCTCAAAAGGTTGGGGTATGGCTCAGTGGTTAAGTGCCCCTGGGTTCAATCCTTCGTACCATTAAAAAAAAATGCTTCAGAACACCTTATTTTCTCCTATGCAGGAATAAATCTGTAGGATATAGCCTATATCTGACCCACCACAAATATACACATTTACCAAGATGAATACATCTTGAACTCCTACATAATACTATGTAAAGTCTTTAACCTTTAATTAGATCAAGGTACTAATCAATACAAGAAGAGGTACGTTGAACAAATAAGGTAAAAACATCTTCATATACATTTGTAAAGAGGTATGCATCTATGCTTTTAAAAACTATAAAATGAGGATCCTTGAGTTAAAAATATAATTCATCAGCTAAAATCTCTAAATATTAACATAAACATTTGAAATATAGATACAGCAATTTTAAACACACCTGATTATCCAATTGCAAAATGATCTCAAGTGATGGGATATTTTAAAGTCTTATCACTAAAATAAAAATATATACTCCCTCCCCACCGCCAAATCAACCTTTCTGGGCATGGTAGCATGTGCCTACAATACCAGCTAGTTTGGAAGCTGAAGCACAATTGCTTGAGCCTATGAATTCTGGGCTAGCCTGGCCAACATAGCAAGACTCCTTATCAAACAATTGGGCTGGGGATGTAGCTCAGTGGTAGACCACTTGCCTAGCATACCTAAGGTCTTGGGTTCCATCCCCGGCACTGCAAAAACAAAACAAACTTTAACATTAAATAGAAATAGCTATTATGTAGAAACCTTATGGTAGAACCCCAGCTTGGCCAAAATAGATATATAAAATGTAAGAAAAATTTACAAAGCAAATGATTTGAGTTGGCAAAATATAGAAGATAGCACCCATGTGGGGGTCCTAAAAATAATTTAAGAAAACTATAATTTAGAATGTTGATTTTACTTTGTCAATATTCAATGATTCAATGGTAAAATATGCTGAAGGAGTATACTAGATAAAAACACCAGGAAGTTCTTATGTTTTTGGAAAATGAGGCATAATTTTCTTCCTAGGAAGTTAATTGTTGAGTATTACATATATAATTTTATGTTCTGTATTGTGTAAACTTATTTTAAAAAGATTACCATTTAGGTGCTTCATATTTACAACTTGACAGAACACTGACACTTGTAAAGGGATGGATTACAGGTAACAGGAAAGGGAAAGATGATAGATTAGTTTTGTATTGAACCATCTTGAGAAATATCTTAGTGAACTCTACTTCCAATAAACAGCTCAGTCACATACAAAACAACATCAACAAAGCAAAACTAGATTATACAAAAATGCAGAAAAAAACTATGATCATATATACAATTTATAATCCAACTTTTTCACTTTAAATATTTGCACAATAAAAAAATACAAATAGTCTGTTTTAAATGTACATTAAGAGAAATAAACTCTTCCATGAAAATCAACATAATACAAAAATGCATCTAAAGGACCACATAATCTGTACAAGACATTAATGGAGAATATTAAGGGAATTCAGCTGCCAAAGTATTCACAGTCTCTTTTGGAATGTCAAGATGAATTCCTTCAAAATAGTGCAGAAACCTGTCAAAATTACAAAGAAAAATATAAGTTAACATTTTCATCTCTTGAGAATATTTATTAATCCTGAAATAGCTCTCTAAAATGTTATTTTTTATAGAGCCTTTACCTTCTTTTACTTTTTCCTTGTTCTTTTAGCTTCTCAATCCTACAGATGTTGCGGAGAACTGGCAGGTATTCAATTACACTAGCTTGTCTATTACCCAGGTTCAGAAGAGATCGACTAGAAAACACACTTTTAATGACTGATATCCTCTTCCAAGCACTGCTGGAAATTAAAAGTAATACATAATTTTTTAATGCCCAATAAAAATAACAATTGCAAACTTAACCAGTTTTTCTGCCTCTGATCTATACTGGATGATACTTCTAGATTAATTTCTTGTCATTAATTACTCTCATACATACTAAAAAATATATACATATATATTTTTTTCAATTTTTACTTTTTTTTTTGGTACCAGGGATTGAACTCAGGGGCACTTAACCCCACTGAGCCACATCTGCAGCCCTTTTTTAATATTTTATTTAGAGACAGGGTCTCACTGAGTTGCTTAGGCCCTTGCTAAATTGCTGAGGCTGGCTTTAACTGGCAATCCTCTTGCCTCAGCCTCCACAGCCACTGGGATTACAGGTATGTGCCACCACACCCAGCTCTTACTAAAAATCTTAATGGCTATCTGCTATCTGGCAAACTTGTTTCCCTGTCACTTAGGGGTTTTTCAAATCTAGCCCACCCTAATCTTCCTTAGAAATCACTCTGGTCTTCTTAATTTTCATTAGAAGCTACTTTATTATTTTTTAAAAAATATTTAATTTTTAGTTGTAGTTGGACACAATACCTTTATTTTATTTATTATTTTTATGTGATGCTGAGGATCGAACCCAAGGCCTTACACGGCTAGGCGAGCACTCCACCACTGAGCCACAACCCCAGCCCAGAAGCTACATTATTAATATGACTTAACATGATCAATAGTCCAGCATTTTAAAATTAGTAAGAATAAATAAACGAGTTATTTCCCCTTTGTCATTTATCTGAAAAATAAAAAGCAAAAGAAGACTTACTCTAAATCAGTTGCTGACTGACTAAAGCATACATTATTGTGCTTTTGTGAAACACTAAAAGTAAGATCCTTGGTTGGATCTCTTCCTAATTTCTTGCAAGAATTCAAGGAGGATTCCAATGCTTTTGAAATAGTAGAAGAACATTTAGTAAAGGTAAGAGCTTCTGCAGTTGCCTTTAGTTCTCTAGAGCTTTGAGAAGTCCATCCATCATTACTCTCAAGACTAAACTCATCACAAAGTCCACTTTTAACCATTCCATCTGTCCAACGAAAGTCATTTTTCCCGAGTTCCTTCTGTTCCTTTATATCAGTTAAAAGGGCATCCAAGAAGGACATGTTATCCATAAACTCAGTGAGAGAATTTAAACAATGAGAGACAAGGACAGAACTTTTTTTCCCCGCTGGTGTTTTAGGAGGATGAGGAATAGATTCAATGCTAGACTCTAAACTATTGTTCAGGTTCTTTGTCCCTGAACTGCTGTCTCTGGTCTTGTTTTCTTCTAAATTTGAGGAAGATGCAGGTGATAGGTTAATAAATTCAGAAAAGTCCAAGTCATTGTCAAATAAATCACTATCATCTAGTGTCACGATCTTTTTCTTATGTTTCTTTTTCTGTGACTTATTCAATGGCCGCTCTCCTTCAGTACATTTCCTAGCAAGACACTTCATGCTCCTTGCTGCACTGGCATCCACATTTATTGATAAGCCACAAATGGTTTTTGATTCTGGAATGATATCAACTGGTAATGGTAGAATAAACTCAAGATTGCTATATAAAAAATCTACATCCTGCATGTGGAATTCTGTAAGAAGCTGGATGAGTTTATGCCATTCTTCCTTTGTAGTGATTTTGTGCTGAAAAGCAATTTTGAATACAGAAATGTTATAACAGTACACAGTTTGAATGTTTTTCTACAGATATAAATATAGTGTTTTCTATCTTTAAATACTTAGTCACTTACCTCTTAAAATTTTATTAGACTCCACTTAATACATGAAAATAGAACTGAGTCTAAAAACTAAATTTAGACTGCTAATTTGGAGAAATTAAATGTTCTAATATTTAGTAATATACACCAATTCAATAATTAAAAGTCTTTTAACAGCTACTCTGAAATTGTTGTTTTACAGATGACAAGGAATATAAATGTAACATTCCAAATACACATTAAAATACCTTTAAAAATGAAAATAAGTCTTCAGATGGGGAAAAAATGTTCTTGAGTCCAAACAAGGTCTCAACACAGCCAGTGTCACATTTGGGAAGGTCCACATGATTGCTTTTGGTATTTCTAGTGTTATTTTTGGAAGCAGGGCCATCTTCAGAGCAAGCTAGTTGTTTATTTCTGCTACTTCCTCCTACAATAAAAGAAAAAGCTATACATATTTAAAACAAATTTTATCAAACAATTAGATGCTTTGACACTCTTTGGACCCATATTCCACTTTGTTTTCTATATATGCATTTAATTTTTCAAGAGAATACCTACATCGAATAAGGTGATGATGGCTTTCAATACAACTCAAAAGAAAAAGTGCAAAGACTGAATGGGTAAAAAAAATCAGGTAAAAATTACCTATTAAATTCATAAAAGACATGCAATAGGTTTGGTGGTGCACCCCTGTAATCCTTGGGCAGGCTGAAGCAGGAGGACCACGAGTTCAAGGACAACCTGGGCAACTCTCTGGGACCCTGATTCAAAATGTGAAAAAGGCTGGGGATGTAATTCAGTGGTAGATCACCCTTGGGTTCAATCCCCAGTATTAATCAATTAATAAATAAAATGTAAACTGCTGAAGTTGTAGCTTAGTGGCAGAGGACCTACTTAGCATGAAAAAAGCCCTGGGTTCAAAACCTAGGACTACAAGGGGGAAAAAGATGTGCAATTTCTCTAGTGATCACAGAAATGCAAATTTAAAGTTAAATACTGTCCATGTTTCACCTTTTAAACTGGTAAGATTAAAAAGATTGAAAATTGCTGGGCACAGTGGCACAATGTCTGTAATCCCAGCAACTCATGAGGCTGAGGTTAGAGGACTACTAGTTCAAAAGCCAGCCTCAGCAATTTAATGAGTACCTGTATCAAAATCAAAAAATAAAAAGGACTGGGGATGTGACTTAGTTATTAAGCACCCCTAGGTTAAATCTGCAGTACCAAAAAAAGAGTGGGGGGAGAATGAAAAAGACTGGTAATCTAGTTCTATCAATATACACAGCTGGGCGTGGTGGCAGACACCTATAATCCCAGGGGATTGGGAGGTTGAGGCAGGAAGATAGCAAGTTCCAAGACAGCCTTAGCAACAGCGAGGCACTAAGCAACTCAGTGAGATCCTGTCTCTAAATAAAATACAAATAGGCTGGGGATGTGGCTCAGGGGTCGAGTGCCCCTGAGTTCAATCCCTGGTAATAACCACCCCCACAAAAAGAAGGTGGTGCATGCTTGTAATTCCAGCAGCTCGGGAGGCTGAGACACGAGGATCACAAGTTCCAAGCTAGCCTCAGCAAAAGTGAGGCACTGAGCAACTCAGTGAGACCCTGTCTCTAAATAAAATACAAAATAGGGCTGGGGATGTGGCTCAGTGGTCAAGTGCCCCTGAATTCAATCCCTGGCACCAATAAATAAATAAACCAAAAAGCAAATAAACAAATAAATTTATAAATAAATAAATAAGCAAGCAAGCAAGCAATGGATAAATAAATAAATAAATAAGTTCTCTTTAAAAAAAAATTCCGTGATTAGAACTGGGGATATAGCTTAGCAGCAGAGTGCTTGCCTAGCATGTGTGAGGCCTGTGTTTAATTCTCAATATGTCCTCCTCGCAAAATAAAATTCCAAAAATTTACTTAAAAGAAATTAACTAGGACTGGGGATTTGGCTTAGTGGTAGAACGCTTGCCTAGCATGTGTGAGGCACTGGGTTCAATTCTCAGCACCACATATAAACAGATGAATAAAATTAAGGTCCATCAACATCTAAAAAAAAAAAAAAACTAGGAGGCTGGAGGTGTAGCTCAGTGGTACAGCACTTGCCAAACACATATAGGGCCCTAGTTCAGTGCCCAGCACAGTAATAACAAAACAAAAACATAACAATACATATAAAATCATATATATATATGATGTACAAACTTTGTAGCAATATTATATATGATTAGATATAAAGGTCTAATGGGTGCTACCTTTAATAAGTAGAGGAAGGGGCTGAGGCTATATAGCTCAGTGGCACAGTGCTTACCTGATCCTTAGCACCACATGGAAATAAATACATAAAATAAAGGTATTATGTCCATCTACAACTAAAAAAAAAAAAGTGGTAGTAGAGAAATAATTTTATTTATATATATTTGAATTGCCAACGATGGCCTTAATCTTGAGATCCTCCTGTCGTGGCTTCTTGAGTAACTAAGAATATAGGTACACACTACCACCTTGGGCAGTCTCTGTGTTTCTTTAAAAGCAGGAATGAAAAATGTAAGATCTTCAAAGAAACTGTGTTATACTTAGATTCTGCTTTCTAAAGTTCTTCTTCTTCTTCTTTTTTTTTTTTTTTAGTTTCAGGTGGACACAATGTTTATTTTATTTTTATTTGTTGCTGAGGATTGAAGCTAGTACCTCAAACATGCTAGGCAAGCACTCTACCACTGAGCCCCAACCCTGGCCAGTGCTTTCTGAAGTTCTTAAGGGGGTGGTATAGTGCTTGCCCAGTGCTTGATACCTAGTACTGCCAAAAAAAAAAAAAAAGTTCTTGGGTATGGCAATTTACATCAAGTAGCATGGCAATTGTTATTATTAACTCATTTAAAAATATATATATATATATTTTTAAATTTTTAATATTTATTTTTTAGTTTTCGGCGGGTACAACATCTTTGTTTGTATGTGGTGCTGAGGATCGAACCCGGGCCGCACGCATGCCAGGCGAGTGCGCTACTACCGCTTGAGCCACATCCCCAGCCCCTAAAAATATTTTTTTTAGTTGTAAGTGGACACAATACCTTTATTTTATTTATTTATATGTGGTGCCGAGGACTGAACCCAGTGCCTCACAGGTGCTAGGCAAACACTCTACAGCTGAGCTACAACCCCAGCCCCAACTCATTTGTTTTTAATACCAGGATGTTTCCCATTTTCTATTTATTATATTTACCTTTTGAGAAATAGTTAAAGCTATCAGCTTACATTGAATTAAACATCGAGGTATGTCTACTTTGAAAAAAAACAATATGTAAAAATTCTGAGCTTATTAGAGGCAAAAAATTATAGGGCATTAATATTATAGAACTTCATCTTGGTTCTACTTAAATATGTATTTCCCAGATCAGAATCTGAACCTACATAACAGTGTCTATGGAGCATGGAAAGCACAAACTAGCAACTTCTTCAGGGAAGAAACATGGCTTACTCATGATAACACAGCACCTGGCACAGAGAAAGTATTCAATAAGTGTCTGTGCTTTGAGTTAAGTCACAATGAAGACTGAAAAGCAATAAGAAACAAAAGCACTTCTGAAATAAAGTTCTTGGGAAACAGAATTACAGATTACTAAATAAGCTAAAAGGAAGCTTATTTACAATATTTACAATAGTCACATAAAAAGAATGAGATGTATCTATATACACTGATGTACAGACATCACCAATATGCCTTTTTAAAAAATTTTATTTATATGCAGTGTTGAGAATTGAACTTAGTGCTTCACACATGCTAGGCAAGTGCTCTACCACTAGGCCACAACCCTAGCCACCAATATGACTTTAATAAGTGAAAAAAGGAAGTTGCTAAGTAATAATTATAATTCTATTTATTTTATACCAAACATGTTTATAAACATATAAATAACAGTTTAGAAAATTAAACAATCAAATGTTTGAGGAGGTAGGAAATGGGGGGGGGGTTGTTTTTTGCTTTGCAGTGTTGGAGATGGAATCTAAGTCCTTGCATATGTTAGGCAAGTGCTTTACCACTGAGCTACAACCAGTTACTTTTAAAATCTTACAACAACTACACAATCAAAAGCAATTTACAGATTATCTAGCTTAAACTTCTAATTTTCCAGATGAAGAAACAAGTTCAAAGAGGTAGATTGAATTTTGGAGGTTACACAGAAAGGAGAGAAAAGGCAGGAGAAGATCTGTTTCTAGGATCAGTTTAATAATCTTAATCACTTACTTGTAAAGTTCACAAAACTTCTTATGAGCAAAGCTGAGATATGTATATGTATTTTGAAGATTAGCATGATAACTAGATGGTCAAAAATTTTAGTCTTTTAAATATTTTGATATATATTTTAAAATTAGGTTCTGCCAGGTGTGGTGGTGCATGCCTAATAATCTCAGCAATTTGGAGACTGAGGCAGAAGGATCACAAGTTTGAGGTCAGCCTTGGCAATTCAGTAAGACCTTGCCTCAAAATAAAAGTAAAAATAGGGCTGGGAGTGTAGCTCAGTAGTAGAGTGCCCCTGGGTTAAATCTCTAGTACAACCACATAATACATAATACAGACAGACAGACAGACAGACAGTCTCATAATGGAAATTTCTCTTATATAACATATGGACTTACGACAATGAGATAATGGCCTTTCTTCTAAAAATCCACCTCCGCTTCTAATCCAAAATTGTAGGTAAAGGATACTTTTTCTGATATCACAACCATTTGCAGTTAACAAGGTTACAAAGTCTTTTACATCAGTTCTGAAATTTTCAGTTAAACATATCATTTGTAGGTAGGTGGCAACATTTAGCTTAAAAACAGGGACAGAGTGGGAGAGAAAGAGAAACATGGTTAGTTGCAATTAATAGAAAGAAATACAGCAATAATAAATCTAAACATTATCTAAAAGAAATTTTGCTATAGTTCACAATATTTTAAAGAACGAAATTGCTCTAAAACATATAAAGCAATATACCAGATGAAAGGCATATATACATATACTATTTCTATTTATTGTATATAATCCAGGATAGCCAGGAAACTTTTATAGAAGGTTCTCCAATCTGAACACATTTTACAAATCTTGAAAAACCCTTAGGATTGTGTAATGGTATAGCTCAAGAGAATATTTCATAGCCATCAAAATTATGAATACTATAACAACACTGAAAAACACATGATTTTTTAAAACTGCAATTAGGAAACTATCAACAAGTGCATAAAAGCATATATGTATTAGGTGTGTGGTGTGTACCTAAAATCCTAGCTTATTCTGGAGGCTGAGGCAGGAGGATCACAAATTCAAGGCCACCTTGGGGAACTTAGCAAGACCCTGATTCAAAATAAAAAAAAATAAAGAGGGCTAAGGATTTAGCTCAGTGGTACTTCATCCCTTGGTTCAATCCATGGAACTTCAAAAAAGGAAAAATAAAAAATATATATGTACGTAAATAAGAAATAAAAGGGGAAAAATCTAAAACATTTTATTTGTTATGAGTTAACAGACAAAAAGAATTCTTTCATTTTATTTAGTATTCCAGTAGTATGTATGGTTTATAAAATATATGTGTGTGCATATATGGACATATATATATGTACAATTCTCTTTACATTGTTTCCTATGGAAAAAAATTTTTTACCTTGAAAACTAAAAGAAATAAATTGTACTTAAATTTCATAGATTTCATAAACCATTATTGCATTTTCACTATACTAAATAAGGCAAGTAAAAAAAATATCCCTTTGAAATGTTTGCCTTTATTCTACAAATATACATTTACTCTTGCATACTTCTGGGATTTATGTTTACCATAAATTGGGAATTCTATATCTAATATCGGAGTAGTGAATACCAGGAAAACCTGGCCTGTGTAAATAACTATAAACTTATAATTAACTGCAAATAAATTAACCACCTGAAAGTACAAGACAGTGAACAAAAGTAGAGAAAACTGAAGAGGGATTCATTAAATGGCCCTGGGTGAATCCCCTCTACCCCTTTAATTATTTTTGAGGGAATGCTGCAGCAGGGTGGATAAAATTCAGAGAGCAACTCCCAGCTACTGACTTAAAGAACCGGAGGACAAAGTCTGGAATGATATCAGTGTTTGAAAGAGAGGAAAGGATCCAGAGGTAAAGAAACAGAAATTCTAGGCAACAGGACTCAAATCTGGCCTCTCTAAAAACAGCCCAACTGAAACTACAGGGACCAAGCACAAATTTGTGCTGCAATAAACTGCAGGCAAATAGTTGTTCAGAGGAACTATCAGGATCCGGGTATCCATAATATCATTCACAAAGTCCAGGAGGAAAATCTAAACAGACACATGAAAATTAGAAAAATAACCAATACTTTAGAGACATGGTAATCAAGAGCAACTGAACACAAGATAATACAGATACTGGAATAGGTAGATAAGGATTTTTTTTTTTAAAGATAGTAAAATTGCCAATAATGGTGGCACACACCTGTAATCCCAGCTACTCATGAGGCTTGAGGAGGAATTTCAAGTTCCAGGCCAGCCCCAGCAATTTAGTGAGACCCTGTCTCAAAGTGAAAAACTTAAAGGCTGGAATGTAGCTCCGTGGTATAGCACCCTGGATCCACTCAATCCCTAGGACCCTCCCCCTTTCCCCCCAAAGAATAAAGTCTACAGGAGCATTAGAAACATGAAATACCAAAGAATAAGTTTAAAGAAAGGTTTGTTATGCCTCTAAAAACCACCAATACTGTTTAAAAAAAATCAAAGATAAATAAATGGTGAACTCTACCATGTTCATTAACTGAAAAATTCAATATTGAGATGCCAATTTTCTCTCAAATTGATTTATGAATGTAACATAATTCCCATCAAAATGCTGGAAGTCTTTTTTTGGTATCAGGGATTAAACCCAGAGGTGCTTAACCACTGAGCTATATCCTCATCCCCTTTTTTTTGGGTGGGGGGTACTGGGGATTGAACTCAGGGGCACTCAACCACTGAGCCACATCCCCAGCACTGTTTTGGACTAAAAAAAAAAGTTTTTTTTTTGTTTTGTTTTTGTAGTAGTAGATGGACAGAATTGCCTTTATTTTATTTTTATGTGGCACTAAGGCTCAAACCCAGTGCCTCACATATGCTAGACAAGTGCTCTGCCATTGAGCCACAGGCCCAACCCCCTATTTTGTATTTTATTTAGAGACAGGGTCTCACTGAGTTGCTTAGTGCCTCGTTTATCCTGAGGCTGGCTTGGAACTTGCTATCTTCCTGCCTCAGCCTCCTGAGCTGCTGGGATTATAGGCATGTGCCACCAGACCCAGCTCTGGCAGTCTTTTTTAAAGTAAAAAACAAGTTAGAGGTAAGTTTAGTGGTCACATGTGTGCTTGACATGCTTGAGGCCCTGGGTTCAAGCCTCAATACTTAAAAAAGAAAGAGCAAGGAACTTAGAAAAACCAAAACAACTTGAAGAATGACCAGACTCGGGAACAAACTATCAGATATCAACATTAACTATAAAGTCATCAAAATTAAGAAATATGGTAAAGACAGGTGTGGTAGCAAACACCTATAATCCTAGTACTAAGGGAAGAGGCTGAAGTGAGAGGATCTCTTGAGTCCAGGAGCCTGAGATCAGACTGAGTGAAACTCTGTCTTAAAGAAAGCAAAAGTATGTTGGCAATAATGACAAATACATCGGTGCAACCAAATAAATAATCCTGAAAGAGATTGACATGTGTGTACAGAACTAAAATTATTTTTTAATATACCAAAGCAATTAAATGGGGGAAAGTAGATTATATTCAGTAAATAAGGGTAGGAACCAGTGGAAATCCATGAGAAAAGAGAAATTTTGACTACTATTCTATGCCAATCACAGAATTTAATTTGAAATTGATGATAGACCGAAATGAGAAAACTAAAAATATTAAAAATATTTAAATATTAAAAAGATACAAGAAATGTAAGGAATTATATTCATAATAGTATTGTATGCTATTAAAATCAGATAAAATCAACTGATCAAGAGAATATGGCAATCCCAAATATAAATGCATAAAATAGTAGAGCTTTAAAATCTATGAAGCATCCCAGTGACTTGGGAGACTGAGACAGGAAGATCACAAGTTCGAGGGCAGCCTCAGCAACTTAGTGAGACCCTGTCTCAAAATAAAAAAATGAAAAGGGCTGGTAATGTAGCTCAGTGGTAAAGTGCCCATGGGTTAGATGCCCATCACCCCTGCCCCCCCCCCAAAAAATTTATGAAGCAAAACCTGATAGAATTAAAAATAAAAATAGATAAATCCAGGGCTGGGGTTGTGGCTCAGTGGTAGAGCGCTTGCCTAGCACGTGTGAGGCACTGGGTTCGAACCTCAGCACCACATATAAATAAATAAATAAAAGTCCATCAATAACTAAAAAAATTAATATATATTTATATATAAATCTATAATCAAAGATCAAGTTTTAATGTTTTTCCCTCATCAAATAATTGAATAATAAGTAGTAGAAAGGCTAATGACCATCCTAACAGGTGTGAGATGATATCATATTGTGGTTTAATCTGCATTTCCCTAATGACTAGTGATAATCAACATCTTTTCATATACCTGTTGGCCATATGTATTTTTTTTTATTTTTTGGAGAAATGTTTATTCAAGTCACTGGCTCATTTTAAAAACCTAGTTGTTTATTTTGGTATTGAGTTGTAGGAATTCCTTATGGTTTGGCTCTTAAGCCCTTATTAGATAGTTGATAAATTTATTTCCACTCTATACTTTACTGTTCACTCTGTTGATTTTTTTCTCCATATTGCAGGAGCTATTTGATATAGCTCAGGTGCTCCGGCCATTGTGGTGCCATCTTCAATGAGGCCTTCACAAGAGCTGAGCAGAAGCTGGCACTATTCCATTGGACCTCCATATTTGGAGCTAAATTAAACCTCCTTTCTTTATAAAATTACACAACTTCAGATATTTCCTTATAGTAACAGAAATTGATACACCAAGGACTCAATTTAACAAAATATGTGCAAAGTATGTACAATTAAAATTATAAAACCTTGCTTATAGAAATTAACACCTCCCTTCATGAATCAGAAGACTCAATATTGTTTAATGTCAGTTTTACAAAAATTGATCTGTAAATATAATGCAATACCTAGAATAAACTATAAAGTTGACAAGCTGTTTCTAAAATTAATAGAGAGAAATGAATAAGACATACAATAGCTAGAACAATTCCATAAAAAACAAATTTGGGGGCTGGGGTGGTGGCTCAGTGGTAGAGCACTTGCCTAGCATGTTGAGACACTGGGTTTGATCCTCAGCATCACATAAAAATAAATAAAATAAAGTCATGTCCATCTACAATTAAAAATTTAAAAAAAAATGACTTCATTAGAAGTAACCCATATGTCTATCAACAGGTGAAATGATAAACACACTGAGGTACATCCATATGACAGAACACTGCTAATTTAAAAGAAGAAGAAGAAAAAAAAAAGAACAGACACATTACATGACTAAATATTAAAAAAAAGTTTTATGAGACCCTATCTCAAAATAAAATATAAAAATGGCTGAGGATGTGGCTCAGTGGTTAAGTGCCCCTGGATTCCATCCCTGGTTTAAAAAAAAAAAGAAAAAGATTTCACTTACATTAAATTCTATAATAAGCATAACTACAGTGACAGAAAAACAGACTGTAGTTGACAGGGCTTAGGAGTAGGGGAAGGGTCTAAACACAATGGAATCTTTGAGGTGATGTTCATTTTGTTCCTTTTTTAATTTTATTTTTTTTATTATTTTTTTTAATGCAAAGCCCACATTTAAGATTCTACCAAAGCCTCAATTTAAGGAGAGCATGGATTACTAAAAACATCCATGTCTACGTTGCCTAATGCTTTCAAATTTCAATCCTATTGGTAACTACATACTTGTTTCTTCCTAAGATTATATATTCAACCACCCCCCTGTTGAAAATATTTCTTTTCTTTTTTTTTAGAGAGAGAGAGAGAGAGAGAGAGAGAGAGAGAGAATTTTTTTTTTTTAGTATTTATTTTTCAGTTTTTGGTGGACACAACATCTTTATTTTTATGTGGTGCTGAGGATCGAACCCAGTGCCCTGTGCATGCCAGGCAAGCTCGTTACCGCTTGAGCCACATCCGCAGCCCTGTTGAAAATATTTCTAATCCTATCACTCACTTTATACTTTGTCTGATCTCCTAACTTATATATTGATATCTATTTTCCTACATATTTTCCCAAGTACATTCTTGTGACTGACTCTTCAATGTGTTCTGACATTTACATTCACTCTCTAACAGAAATCCTATTTCAAAAGGACTTTTGTTTCTTTTTTTAAAGTCATGGTCTCACTGTGTTGTCCAAATTGGCCCAGAATTCACATGGACCTCCCAAATAGCTAGAATTACTTGATGTATGCTACCACATCGCACTTAAAATATGTTCAAATCTTGATGCACATGTCCAATAGCTACATTTTGTCAAACTCATTGAACCATACACTTAGACCGAATAAATTTTACTATTATGTAAATTATTTTTCAATAAAGTAATTAACAAAAACCACATGAACACAAACACAGATGAATAACATCATTGTGGCTAAAGTTAAAAAAAGACTGATAACTGCAATTCTCATGCACAGACCTATTTGGCAGATTCTTTTTTTTTTTTTTTTTTTGGCAGCACTGGAATTAAAAACAGGGTATTCAACCATTATGCAATATCCCCAAGCCCTATTTAATTTTTATTTTGAGGGCTGAGGATGTGGCTCAAGCGGTAGCACGCTTGCCTGGCATGCGTGCGGCCCGGGTTCGATCCTCAGCACCACATACAAACAAAGACGTTGTGTCTGCTGAAAACTAAAAAATAAATATTAAAATTCTCAAAAAAAAAATATTAAAAAAAAAATAAAAAAATAATAATAATTTTTGTTTTGAGACAGGATCTTGCTAAGTTGCCCAGGCTGGCCTTGCCATCCTCTGCCTCAGCCTCCTGAGTTGCTAGCATTAGAGATACATACCATTGCACCTGGTTTATCTGGCAGACTCTTAAAAAACAATTAAACAAATACCTACTGCATATGACTCAACAATTCCAAAAACAGAACAGCATGGATGAATCCAAAAAACCTGGTGTTGAATGAAAGAAGCTAGATACGAAAGGGTGCTTAATGTTTGTTTCCTATTATTTGAAATTTCAAAACTAATCTCAATTAATAGATATTAACATGAAGAAGTTTTATGGGGTGAGAGAATTATTCTGTATCCAAATTGTAGTAATGGTTTCATGAATCTATATAGGTATTAAAGATCATAGAACATAACACCCAAAGAAGTCAATTTCAATGTATGTCATTTTAAAATTAAAGAATTGTTTTTTCCAAAGGTTAAAAGAAAAAATAAACAAAGTGCAATGTTCATCAGTGAAGAAAACCAGAAAAGGAATAATGGTTACTTCTAGTTGGGAAGGTCATGCTGACCAGAAGGCCATTAGGAAGTTTAGAAGGTGATGGAAGTGTTCTATATTTTGATCTCAGTGATGATTTTTGGGGGCTTTTACATATGTTAACATTCATTGAACAGTACATCTAAGAAAGTTCAAATTTCAACTATATTTATGTTTTCCCTTAATTAGGTACTATTATTGGGGGGGGGGGGTAACCCAAATGAACATTTGAATACAGAAAAAATTTAATTATTTTTTAGAAATCTTTTTTTAAGGAAAAAAAAAAGCCAGAAGTTCCCTAAAACTAACAAAAGTTGTAATATATCCCTTAGCAAACACATTTTTAAATTATGATATCTAAATTTAATAAGAAATCACTTTCACATAATTATGGTGTATAATCTATGATCATCAAAATTCAAAACTTACCAGAGAAGGAGTACTGAAATTGATTTCTTCAAAGCAGCCATCAAACAGTAAACTAAATGTTGGATCTACAGGGAAAAAAAAAAAAATTAAACATTAACACCATTAAGTAACTTTTCCCAGTTATACTTGTCTATCAAAATATTAAACATTTCATTAATAATGAAAGTACAGTAGTCTACCCTTAGCCATGGTTTTGCTTTCTGCAGTTTCAGTTACTTACAGTCAATGATGATCCAAAGATATTAAGTAGAAAACTGTAAAACTAAACAATTCATAAATTTTAAATTTTCATGACATGATGAGTAATGTGATGAAATCTCAAGCTATCCTGCTTGAGATGAATCATCACTTCATTAGGTATATTCATGCTGTATATGCTTCCCTTCTGTCAGTCATTTAGTTCTTGGTTATCAAATTGATTTCTGTGGCTATCACAGCGCTTGCATTCAAATAACTCTTATTTTACTTAATAATGGTCCCAAAGTCCAAAGAGTAATTTTTTACAGTATATTGTTGTAATTATTCTAATTGATTCTTTGTTGTTAATCTGTTACTGTGCTTACTTATAAATTTAACTTATTATATAGGGCTCGGTGCTACTTGATATTTCAGGTATCCACTGGGAGTTTTGGAAGTATCCTCAGCAGGTAAGGGGAGTCTACTAAACAATAATACCATGCACATCACTGATCCTTATGGAACTAACTTTCCATCTTGACCTAAAGTAATTATGATCTTTTAATTAAACTACCACCTTATGATGAACAGGATTTTTATAAATATTTTTAGAACACAATCACTGTTAAATGGGCCATCAATTTGTAGGTAAAATCTAAAACATACACATTTTCATAGAAGTCTATGGCAGAGCTAGTCTCCTGAATAATGCAATGAAAAATATTAGACAAAAATGAAAATATAATATTTGTAATTTTTTTTAAAAGAAAGGAAATTGTACGAGTTTTGAAAACTATGCAATGCTAATTCCCGAGAAAGGAGATTCTGTTAGGTTGATGATAGCTTACTTTAGCTAAAATGTGCAATAATCCATATTGGAAGTGTCATAAGGGGCTTAAATTCAATGTTAAGTAACTGTAGAAAGGACTAGAAAATGAGGTCTGATGATCTAATTACAGATACAATGAAGAAGAAAGAAAATGATCTGATATGTTTTCTTACTGTAACACTAGCTAATCCATAAATCTATCTGTGTTCCAGGCTGTGATCAGCTTACTAAATATCTAATACTCAACATGGTTATCCAATGTAGTACCTATTTTTAAAAAGTCATCGCTATTTGTGAAATAATACAATAGTTTTTAATTACTGAAGGTTGCAAATCAATTTTTTTTTTCCTTCAAATTTGAAGAATCCTTAAGATATCCACTTGCCTCAGTCTACAGAGCAGCTGGGACTATAGGTACACCTCACTGTGTGGACCAGTCAACTAATTTTTAAAGGAACAAAATTAGAGGCTTTCCTAAACATTTTAACCAAAAGTAATTTTTTGTACTAAAATCATTGTTACATACCACTTGTAGTAAGGATTACAGGTCGTTTCGTTGTTGCCATGAATGTTTTGATTGCATTCAAAAAACCAGCATCTTCATCAAAAATGACATCAACCTACAAACCATTTATTAGAATATTAACAAGTAACAAAATACTTACTAGATCTCAATTATGTATACACAGTAAAAATACTATACGCCTGTGAGAGACAAAATTTATTAATTTTTTAAAAAGTATTGTCAGCCCATGATGAAAGCTTATATCTTATAAATTTTTTTTTGATTATCAAATATTAAACATTAAAACCAAAAAAAATGCAGTCACCTGTAAGTGGATAGATGAAGGTCAGAATAATTTCTATGATCATTAAATAATTAGTAACATTGAATTGCATTAATTATCTTCCTAAAAAAATTCAAGAGATAACAGTTTCATTTGCTTTAATCAAATAGATTGGCTGGGGATGGAGCTCAGTGATAGAGCACTTAACTAGCCTGTGTAAGACGCTGAGTTCAATCCCCAGCACCATGGGAGGAATGAGAGAGAGAGAGAGAGAGAGAGAGAGAGAGAGAGAGAGAGAGAGAGAGTGTGTGTGTGTGTGTGTGTGTGTGTATCTTTTTAAAGAAATTTTTACCAAGATGTCATGAATGTTGTACCTCTGTAAGCCTACCTCCTCAAAAAGAATAAGAGATGTTGCATTTTTCCTGTTGGGTTCTTCAGCTCCAAATTCTTTGACGTTTGAATTAGGTACACTTGCAGATTTAGTCTGAGTAATTTGCTTCTGTTCCAAAGAATTTTTAATTCCTGAATAAATAAAATATTGCTATTTTAGGCAAAAATCAACATTTTTGGCTTACACATACTAGGCAAGTGTTTTACCATTAAGCTACATCCTCAGTCCTTTTCATTATTATTTTTTTAAATTTTGAGATGGTCATATTAAGTTACATAGATTGCCCTTGAACTTGAGGTGGTTCCTGAAACAGCTCCTCAAGTAAATAGCCAGTAAAATAAAGTTGTGGCTCCAGGGTAGAGCACTTGCCTTGCATGTGTGAGGCCCTGGCTTTGAGTCTCAGCACCATATATAAATAAAATAAAGGTCCATTATAACTAAAATAAATATACATTTAAAAAAACTGAAACAGAACTTCTATATGTAGAACCTTCAGTATAATTCAGCTTTCAATAACAGCAATAGGAACTCATGAAATATCTGCAGATTTTCATGTATCCAGACCATTATTATTAAAAAATGCCAAGTTTGGGCTAGGGTTGTGGCTCAGTGGTACAGCACTTGCCTAGCATGTGTAAGGCACTGGGTTTGATTCTCTGCACCGTATATAAATAAAGTCCATTGACAACTAAAAAAATAAAAATAAAAATAAAAAGCCAAGTTTATTTGTCAATTTAATGATTTACCTTTATTACTTTCCAGAAGTTCTCCTATTTCTTCATTATTTTTGGACTTGGAAGATACTTTAAAGTAATTTGCCAAAGTTTTAGGGGGAATTCCTCGCTTCTGCCCATTACTTTTTGGTGATGATGGAGGAAGTTTCCTTGGTGAAGTAACAACTTTCTTAGGAGAGTTTAATTTTTCTGCACAAAACAAACTGTGTTTAAGGATAAACATTCTAAAACTATACAGGTAGCAAGATTGTATATTTCTCCTTATCAGGTAAAAATCAAAGATACAGAAATTTTCTTTCATTCTTACATTCAAATGCTCAATGCAGTAAAAAAAATCACTATATTGTTACTTATGCCCACATAGAGAAGGCAAACCAACCATTTGGAAAACGGAAAATTTGGAAAACACTCTTTTCCAAAGAAATACATATTTTTGAAACAAGTAATGATCACAATCCCTTTAGTGAGTTGCTCAACATTTGCTTGAGGTCAGAAGAGGATAGAGGAAAAAATGACAACAGAACATAAATTTTATTGTTCAACTTCAGCTTATCCCTATTGTAAATTGACTTTAGAAGCAAGAAATATATATTTCTAAAGATGCTTTGGAGGATAGAGTTAAAAAAATAAATTACTGATCTCTACCTCCAGAAGCCCCAAGGCATTAATTCCAGAGCATATGTTCTTTTTCTATCCAAAGAAATAGAAAAATACAATCCATAATAAAGAAAAACAATCAATTGAAAAACCAAACCAGAGACAATACAGATAATAGATATACATAGATTAAAAATATTAAAATAGTTACTGTCATTGTACTCCTTATGTTCAAAAACCTCTATGTCTATGTGGCACACACCTGTAATCCCAGCAACTCAGGAAGCTGAGGCAGGAGAATGGAATGTTCAAAGCCAGCCTCAGAAACTTAGTGAGGCCCTAAGCAATTAGCAGGACTGTGTCTCAAAATAAAAAATAAAAACAGACTGGGGATGTGGTTCAGTGGCTGAATAACCTTGGGTTCAATCCCCAGTACAAAAAACAAAAAAAAAAACTATATACTCTATGTATGTATAATATGTCAAAATGTGCTCTACTGTCATGTATATCTAAAAAGAACAAATGAAAAAAAAAAAAAAAAACTATTGGAAAGACTGAGTACATGTTAAGTAGAAACACATCAGAGTAAAATAGACCCAAATAAAAAGTACAGAAATGGGCTGAGGATATAGCTCAGGTGGTAGCATGCTTGCCTTGCATGCACAAGGCCCTGGGTTTGATCCCCAGCACCACAAAAAAAAAAAAAAAATTACAGAAATGAAAACTACACTATGGCACTGAAAGCATATTAGATACTGCAGGAGAAAAGGTCTGTAAACTTGAGTAAATAGTAATAATTATTCAAACTGAAACACAAAGAGGATGAAGATTGAAAAAATGAACAAAACATCAGAGAGGCCAGGCACAGTGATGTGACTAGAGAGGCTGAGGCAGGAGGATCGCAAGTTCCAGGCCAGCCTCAGCAACTTAGGAGACCCTGTCTCAAAATAACAATAAAAAAAAAAAAAGACTGGAGATATTGGTCAGTGGTAAAGCACCTGGGGGTTCTTTACCAAGAAAATAAAAATCACTGAGCTGTGAGACAACTGCAAGTAGTCGAAGATATCTGTAATTAAGTTTCCAAAGGTGGAGAACAGAAAACATATTTCGGGAAATAATGGTTGAAATTTTCCAAGTTTACTGAAAACTATCAACCCATATATCAAAGAATCACAACACCACCAAACAAACAAAATATGTGGAAAATCACCAACGAACATCATAATCAAATAAATTAAAACAAGTGCTAGACACAGGAGTGCATGCCTGTAATCCCAGGGGCCAGGAAGGCTGAGGCAGGAGGATTGTGAGTTCAAAGCCAGCCTCAGCAATTTAACGAGGCCCTAAGCAACTCAGTGAGACCCTGTGTCTAAATAAAATATAAAAAAAAAGGTCTGGGGGGCTGGGATTGTGGCTCAGCAGTAGAGTGCTGGCCTAGCAAGGGTGGGGCCCGGGTTCGATCCTCAGCACCACATTAAAAAAAAAAAAAATTGTGTTGTATTCATCTACACCTAAAAAATAAATATTAAAAAAAAAAAAAAGTCTGGGATGTAGCTCAGTTGTGAAGTGCCCTGGGTTAAATCCTTGGCACCAAAAAAAGAAAAACAACAACAACAACAAAAAACCTAGTGATAAAGAAAACAATTTAAAAATTGCAATGAATAATGAACACAAAGGACTGAAAAACATTAAATATGTTAAAATCCATGAGTTCATAGTAATACCAACCCTTCTTCCCCCAAGAAAAAAAAAAACCTCCTTGGTCAATTTGGAGGTTGCTAGAATATCATTACTCTAAGAACAAGAAAATAAAAGAAAGAGCTGGTCATGATGGCACATGCCTGTAATCCCAGTGGTATGGGAGGCCAAGGCAGAAAGATAGCAAGTTCAAAGCCAGCCTTAGCATTTGCAAGTAAATGGACGGAACTGGAGACTGTCATGCTAAGTGAAATAAGCCAACCCAAAAAACTAAAGGCCCAATGTTCTCTCTAATAAGCAGATGCTAACATATAATAAGTGGGGAGGCAGAGAAGTTCATTGGATTAGACAAAGGGGAATGAAGGGGAAGAGACCGAGAATGGAAACAGGAAAGAAAGTAGGATGAATCTGACCTAACTTTCTTATGTTCATATATGAATATATGACCTGTGTAACTCCACATCATGTAAAACCACAAGAATGAAAAGTTACACTGCATGCATGTATAGTAGTCAAAATACATTCTTTTCTTTTTCTTTGTAGTTGTATATAGACACATTACCTTTATTTTATTTACTTATTTTTATGTGGTGCTGAGGATTAAACCCAGTGCCTTACACATGCTAGTCAAACGCTCTACCCCAACCCCCCTCAAAATACATTCTATTGTCACATATAACTAAAAAGAACAAGAACAACAACAAAAAGCCAGCCTAATCAATTTAGTGAGGATGTAAACAACCTAGTCAGACCTTGTCTCAAAATAAAAATTAAAAAGGGATGTGAAGGGCTGGGGCTACAGCTCAATGGCAGAGCACTTGCCTAGCATCTGTGTGAGGAACTGGGTTCAGTTTGATTCTTAGCACAATATATAAATAAACAAATAAAATAAAGGCATTCTGTCCATCTACAATTATAAATTTTTTAAAGGGAGTTGGGGATGTACCTCAGTGATAAAACACCCCCAAGTTCAATCCCCAGTACAGAAAAATAAAAAAGAACCATTTTAAAATATAGTTTATATCTATGAACTATATTTTAAAGTATCCAAATAGTTGACAAAGAATAGTGCTTCTCAGAATTCCCACTAATAAATGCAAAAAGGCTGAGAGAATTACAATATCATCATTTAAAAATCCCTAACAATAATTATTCCATTAGACAAAGATCATTAGTGGGTCTAAAGTACCATTAACTAAAGGTAAGGGAGGTTATGGTATATGGGTCAGAATGAAAATACTTGAATTCACTGATTACTCTCAATATCACTAAGAAGGATGTGTGTTCTGCTGCTATGTCATAAGAAGTAGAAGCCTACCTATTCACATATGCCACACACAAAACAGACCTGAATCTAATCAAGCCCCACTATCTAACCACCAATTTATAAGAAATATAGGGAAGAGGAAAATGTTAACTGACAGTGTGAGGATACAATCATTGCCAAGTCCAAACTACGAGAAATCCTATGGCAAATGACAGGCTGTTCAACATATAAACAACATGAAAATAATGGGTCAGGGAATTGTTAAGGAGATTAACAATTAAAAAAAAAAACACTAAATATAAGATATGAACCTTGTTTGGATCCTGATTTAAACAAACAATGTGAACAACAGGAAACTAAAATCAGTATATTAGAGGATATTAAGTAATACATTGCATTTTGTTAGACCTGATTATGATACTATTGATATGCTTTTCAAAAAGCCTTTATTGGTTAAAAGCATATGTGTTGGGGGGGGGGGTTTGGGGTTATGGCTCAGTAGTAGAGCTTCGCCTCACATGTGTGAGGCCCTGGGTTTGATCCTCAGCACCACACACAAAAAAATTGATTGATTGATTGATTAATTAATTAATTAAAGGTAATGTGTCTTACTACAACTACAAAAAAATAAATATTTAGGAAAACAGAAAGTATATGTGGGTAAAATTACATGAAGTCCCTCAGATTTATTTTGTTTTAAAATAGTTCAGGGGAAAAAACAAAACATGTTAATATGCAAGAAAAGATTTAAAATGAATGGCAAGCAAGGCATGGTGCTATCCCAGCTACTCAGGAGACTGAGGCAGGAGGATCCCAAGTTGAAGGTCAGCATGGGTAATTTAGCTAGACCCTGTCTCAAATATAAACTAAAAAAAAAAATTGGGAATACTACTAGATTCGATACCCCAGTTATGGAAAAAAAAAAAGGCAAAATGTTGACAATTAAAAACTATTTTCTCAGGTTTTACTTTTCTCAAAAGGCTATACCTTAAGAAAAATAATTTACTTACTTGGTGACTTGCCTATGTTGTAGCTATTAAAAAAGCAGGGTTTTTGTGAGTTTACACCTTGCTTGTCTACTTGATGGGACTGAGTAGCTTCCTTCAGCTGAGACAGAATCTGTCTACCACTGCGCTGGGAAGAGGCATTTACTTCAAATATCTAGAAGAATAAATGAGAAAATGGCAGAATACTTTATGTTTTCTTTTAGGTCAAGGTTACTTATTAACATTAACATTCTTCCACTGCACCTACTAACCTTGAATCCAAGCTCCTGAGCACAAGCATACACTGCAGCAGTTTTTCCCACTCCTGTTGGCCCTGTTATAAGAACAGTATTGCAAAGACGACTCTCTTCCTCATCATCTGAACTGCCTTTAAAGTCTTTGCTATCTGACAAATCTGAAAAATTATTCAAAAACATATAAAATGATTAATTGTTTAGGCAGCAATTCTATCTCATGAAACCCAATAATCAAACACCCCAAATTTCTTTTTTTTTTTTTTTAAATATTTACTTTTTAGGTTTAAGTGAACACAATATCTTTATTTTACATTTATGTGGTGCTCAGGATCGAACTCAGTGCCTCATGCATGCTAGGCGAGCACTTTACCACTGAGCCACAACCCCAGTCCCCCCAAATTTCTTGACAATAAATACTGGAAAATGAATTTATAAAAGTTAAGCCAAATATTATATATTAACTTTAAAATTACATAAAAATGTTTGAGCTAATTTAACTCTTTTTTTTTTTTAAAGAGAGAGAGAGAGAGAGAGAATTTTAATATTTATTTATTTATTTATTTTAGTTCTCGGCGGACACAACATCTTTGTTTGTATGTGGTGCTGAGGATCGAACCCGGGCCGCACGCATGCCAGGCGAGTGTGCTACCGCTTGAGCCACATGCCCAGCTCCGAGCTAATTTAACTCTAAAAAAATGTTCAGTTAAGAAGAAAAAAAATGAGTCAAATACCTTCCTGTTTCTCCTCTCTTTTTCCCTTCAAATTCTGTCTTTCTTCCAGTTCAGCTCTTCTCTTCCAGTCTTTCAACCAACTGTCATAAAGTATATTAATAAAAAGAAAATTCACAGAATATCAACATCTCTTAAACTTTAGATATTATAAAAATAAGTTTTAATAGCAGTAACCTTGGGCAGTGGAAATATGAGAAGAGAGAAACTTCACTTAAAATTCTTTTTTTTTTTAAATGATGTTTCCCATTTAGTATGTTAGTTTGTAATTTCTAACTTTTAGATTTAACTGAACACTAAATTTATAAAATTTTTAATGCTTTAAAAATTTTTACCAACCTATGTAACTTTTTTATAGCTAACTCATTGCCTATGAGTTCACTGGCATTTTGAGGTTGATACTTTTCTGTCCAAAGCATGTCTTCAGTTCCAGAATCTAAAGCAGAAAAGAAAAAGCTAAGATAGTATTCACTCCTTGACATAAGCATATATTCTTAGACATTAACATTTTTTATAATGAAATAATACATATTTGTAAAAATATTTACATTTATAAAATGCCAAAAATGTAATTTTTAAAACTTAAACATTACTTTAAAATTTTCGACACCAAATCCAACCCCCTGGGGGGGAAAAAAAAAGCAACAACAGTAACAAAAAAACTAACTACTGCACTCAGTGGGCATGCAGGTCTGCAATCCCAGAAGCACTGGGGCCTAAGGCAGGAAGATCACAGTTCAAAGCCAGCCTCAGCAAATTGGTTTTTAAGCAACTCAATGAGACCATGTCTCAAAATAAAATATAAAAAGGGCTGGGGATGTGACTCTGGGGTTAAGCTCCTCTGGATTTATTCTCTGGTACTAAAAACCCCAAACCTAACCACCATAAAATCTCATGAAAGGTATAAAGAAGTACATCTTAAAATTTAACAACCAATCAAGAAATATGACTATTAAAAATAATTTTTATAAAACCCAACAATCTATAGAAAAAAGGCAGCATATGTGGTTTCTTTTGACCAATGAAAATATAAAATGGATGAATTCAAAGGAATACATTGGACATACATTGTTTAAAAGTTGCAATAGATGTACATTAAAAGAAAGGGTGGTAAGGAATGGTGGTGTCTGCCCACAGTCCCAGCTACTAAAAAGGCTAAAACAGGGCTGGGATTGTGGTTCAGTGGTAAAGCACTCGCCTAGCACATGTGAGGTTCTGGGTTCCATCCTCGGCAACACATAAAAATAATATAAAGGTCACCTACAACTAAAATAAACATTTAAAAAAAAAAAAAAGGAACGCTAAAACAGGAGGATCTTGAGTTCGAGCCCAGCCTGGTAACATAGCAAGAACCCAGCTCAAAATTTAAAAAAAGGAAAAAAAATTTTTTTTTTTTTTTTTTTTTTTTGGTACTGGAGATTGAACTTGGGGGCACTCAACTACTGAGCCACATCTCCAGCCCTATTTTGTATTTTATTTAATTTAGAGACAGGGTCTCAGCGAGTTGTTAAGCACGTCACCATTGCTTAGGATGGCTTTGAACTCCCGAGTCACTGGGATTACAAGGGTGCACCACTGCACCTAGTTCAAAAAAAATTTTTGAGAGAGGGGAAAATGGCTGGGTTTGATGGTGCATGACTGTAATCTGAACAGCCATGGAAGCTGACGTAGGAAGATCCCAGTTCAAAGCCAGCCTCAGCAACTTAGGCCCTGAACTATTTAGTGAGATCATGTCTCAAAATGAAAAATAAAAAGGGCTGGGATGTGGCTTAGTGGTTAAACGTTCTCCAGGTTCAATCCCAGTACCTATAATAATAATAATAATGATTAATGATGATGATGATGTGGCTCAGAGGTAGAGCACTCGCCTGGTATGCGTGAGGCACTGGTTTCAATCCTCAGCACCACATAAAAATAAAATAAAGGTATTGTGTCTACCTACAACTAAAAAATAAATGTTTAAAAAAAATAATGCAGAGACAGAAAAAGAAGAGATTAAAAACCAAGTTCTAAGTTGAGAGGAAGAAAATCCAATTTACCAGAAATGGAAGATATTTCTGCTGGAAACTCTCTGTCACCATCTATGATCAGAATATCATTATCTTCTACTGCTCCTGTTTTCACTTTACGTGGTGTACTCAAAGCAGTTTGTTTCTTCCGAGACATTTTAGAAAATATACCTTTGGAAGAACCTAGCTTTTTCTCAAAAGAGTTGTTTCTTTTGTCAAGTTCTTCTGGCTTCCCATTTATCTTTACTGGACTTACTGAATATTCATTTGGTTTCTTTCTTTTTGACTTCTGATTTTCTATTTCCACTCGTTTCCTTTTGCTTTCTTTTTGATTGTTATCAAGCTCTACTTGTGGATTTTCTGATTTGGGAAATCATAAAATGCATGTGCTGTTAATCAACAAAAAGCATTTTCAACACCCAGTAATCTTCATATCACTTCTAAATAGCCTGTAGTCTTATGACATTAAGATGAAAAGGTAAGAATGGAATGTGACATACTGAAAGTAAGCTGAGATTTTTAATATTTGAGTGCCTTTTGTATAAGATATGTAAGTTAAAATCCTCTTATCTGGCTTTCCTTAAATGAATGATTTATAATTAAAACTGTCTTTGGATTGACATCTATGGAAGCTGGCAGGCACTAATATTGCATTGCTCAAGATGCTTTGCTTGAAGTTAACATTTCTCCTTGCCATCTGTAAGCAATGTTCTGTCTATGGTGGCCGCTTCTAAGAGTCAAAGCCTAAGTCTTTATGTTTCAAAACCAAAATATTAACATTAATGATAACAATGATCACTAACCTTGTTTACCATGATACTCAGAAAGTGCCTGGTGCTCAATTTGTTTTTTTAGAAGCAAGGGAAAATATTTTCCCACAGAAAATTCAGGATTTGACCACCTAATTTCTTCTAGCAAAAGATTTCTTACTTCTTTAGTAAAATTCTTCCTTGTCCTTATAAGCTGCAATGAAGAATAAAATGCATAATAGCAAACACATATCATTTATGCATGTTAATCACAAAACTACCAACTATGTTCTGTTCATATTAAATCAATATAAATGTTGGATTAGCTTTAGTCATTAAACACAAAGCTGCACTTGCATAATTTTTGAAAGACTTATTTCATATTTTTTTCTTTACAAGTAATTGTACTTTACACACCTATTAGACAGTGCTGACTTATAAAGCATCTAACTGTGCTATATAATCTAACATTTCTTTGAAGTTGGCTATTATTCTTTTTTTTAAAAAAAGAGAAAGAGAGAGAGAGAATTTTTTAATATTTATCTTTTTTTTAGTTTTCGGCGGACACAACATCTTTGTTTGTATGTAGTGCTGAGGACTGAACCCGTGCTGCACGCATGCCAGGCCAGCGTGCTACGGCTTGAGCCACATCTCCAGCCCGGCTATTATTAATTCTTAAAATGTTTTTCAAGCTCTGCATTTACTGGGTGTGGTGGCACACGCCTGTAATTCCAGCAACTCAAGAGGCTGAGGCAGGGGGATGGCCAGTTCAAGGCCAGCCTAGGCAATTTAGGGAGACCTGTCTCAAAATTTAAAAAAATTAAAAAGGGATAGGGGTGGCTGGGGATGTGGCTCAAGCGGTAGCGCGCTCACCTGGCATGCGTGGGGCGCTGGGTTCGATCCTCAGCACCACATAAAAATAAAATAAAGATGTTGTGTCCACCGAAAACTAAAAAATAAATATTAAAAAATTCTCTCTCTTAAAAAAAAAAGGATGGGGATGTAGCCCAGAGCTAGACTGTCCTTGGATTCAATCCCCAGAACTGAAATCATGTATGTGTGTGTGTGTGTGTGTGCACGTGCACATGTGTAACTCTGTGAATATTTAAAAGAAATCTGTATTTCAATTAGATACACTTTTAAAAAATTGGACATTAGGGGAAGAAAAGGAATTCTACGTTAAAAAAGTAGCATCCAATTTTTTTCCTCTGTAAGATGTGAAGAAAATGCCCTACAACAACAGATTAGCTCTCTAGTACTTACCATGACAGCAGAATTACTTTTTGAATTTGAATTCAATGTTGAAAATTCACCAAGAGCAATAACACATTTTGAGAGATCTATTACTTTAGTATTAGACTCCTTAAATGTAGTTAACAGAGGACAAGTAGGTAGTTTCAAATTCCATAACCAACACCCTGAAGAGAAACAGAAAAACTATCTTAATTAACTTTTTATACTATGTTTACTGAATGTCGAATATGAAAAGACTTGATAAATCCTAACACCACAAAAAACAAACAAAAATGATGTGACAACCACATAGTTATCATAAAAGTACCCAAAACCCAAATGAGTACAAAGGGAACAATATCCTCACCTCTAACAAATACAATTAATAAAAATTCCTCCCAATTGTTAAAAGAAGCACATATTAGCAAACTTTCATTTCTTTTTTAATCAGTTTTGATACTTAGGGTAAAAATTTTAGGATTTTGGGGCTGGGGATGTGGCTCAAGTGGTAGTGTGCTCGCCTAGCATGTGTGAGGCACTGGGTTCGATCCTCAGCACCAAGTAAAAATAAAATAAAGATATTGTGTCCACCTAAAACTAAAAAATAAATATTTAAAAAAAAATTTTAGGATTTTAGGGGGTATTAGCAAACTCATTTAAAGTTTAAACTTTAAAGTCAAATCTGTATTCCAATCCAAATTCTGCCAACTATCATTCTTATATGAACAAGATTCCAAATGAGTGTGGTAAAATGAGTGTGATAAGTGCTCAGCAGAATTCCGGTTAACAATGAGTACTTCATAATTATTAAGGATGTAAAAGAAAGGGGATTCCCCCAGTTCTTGCCTCATCTGCTCATCTAAAAACAAAAATACTAAATTTGGGCCTGGCATGGAAATATACACCTATAATCCCAGTGACCCTGGAGATTGAGGCAGGAGGATTGCAAATCTAAGGACAGCCTAGGCAACTTAGCAAGACCCTGATTGAAAATGAAAAATAGGACTGGAAATATAGCTCAATGGTAGAATGTCCCTGGATTCAATCCTTAGCAACACCTGCCCCCAACAAAAAAGAAAGAAAGAATGCTAAGTTTTATAGTAGCACTTCTTTCAAAAATCGCATTCAGGAAAAAAAAAAGCACAATCCATTTTTATATTTAAACATGATATTAAAAAAGGTTGAGTTGGGGATATAGCTCAGTGTTACAGTAATTGCCCAGCATGCATGAGGCTCTGGGTTTGGTTCCCAAGACCACAAGAAAAAAAAGGTTTTTTTCATCAACTTAATGACAGTGGCAGAAATGCAAAATAGGGAAAAGCAGAAAAAATTATTAGACTGAGAAATTCCCTATACCAAAAGAGGCTGAACAAAACTTATTAGGTAATAAGGTCAGAAACACAAAAGGAAAAGAAAAAAGAATAGAAAACAATATGCATTTCATGGTCATGAGGAATGCCCAAAACCAAACCTCAAAACCAGCTGAGCTGAACTTGTCTTTCTAAAAAAATCTTTATTTTATTTACTTATTTACTTTTATGTGGTACTGAGGATCAAACCCAGTGCCTTACACTTGCTAGGCAAGCACTCTACCACTGAGCTACAACACCAGCCCCAGAACCAAAAAGCTACAAAATAAAATGAAACAAAAACATCTCTGGGTAGAAGTAATGCTGACGTAATGATAAAAGCCTTTTTTGTACTTTATCAGTAACTAAAAACTGTAAGTAAAGGTTATGGTTGTTATAGCATCTGAATCCAAATAAAACTGGATTATGATTAGGCTGACACCATGGAATAAGATACTTTTGCACAGCTTCCTTGCTACTTGTTACCTGTGTATTCTATGAAGAGACTAATATGGTACTAAATAGTTGAAGCTGTTCTGAAAGGATGTGAATGGATTTCTCTGACCATACAATAATAATGGATAGGACAAATGTGTGTGTGTGTTTACTTACACACACACACACACACACACACACACGCGCGCGCGCGTTTTTTTTTCTTTAAAGAGTGCTGGTGATGGAACCCAGGGCCTCATGCATGCTAGGCCAAGTGCTCTCCCAGTGAGCTAAATTCCCAGCACTTCAGAGAAATAAAGATGATCTGCTCCGATTTCAGAGAGGAATTGCCTTCCTTTTAGAACATAGTGCCTGTCTAGAGAATATTCACTCAAGGTCCTTCACACTTTCCTGCATGTTTCTGACAAGGTATGGAGGAAGGTTCCCTTTGGCTTCCTTGCTCTGCAAACCTCCATTCTCATTAAAGTGAGTAAAAGGCTAAGGAAAAGAGGATGAAACATATACTTAAAATTCCCACTAAAATCACAAAAAGAATGACCTGAGGCTAAGAAAACTTAGCCTCATTTTAAACTACCTATATAGTTTTATATTACTTCTAACAGTTAAAAAAGAGTAAATGTTGAATAATAATAAACTTACCATCATCTTTTTGTTGTATATGAACAACTTTCTGGAAACTGGTACTCAATGAATTGTACACATCCAGAACAGCAGCTTTCTTTGCAATTTGTCGTTTCAACAAATCTGGCAAACCACTCATTAGAAAATCACGCTTTGCTTTAAATTGTACATCACAGTCCTGAGATTTCTCAGATGTATCTTGACTTTAGAAAATGATTTGAAAAAGAAGAGCTAAGGTTATAAACACTTAAAAGAATAAAATACCTAGAAAATAAATACTAAAATTTAACTTAAAAATTAATCACCCATCTAAGATGTTAGCTAGTCTAATTCTTTTTTGGCTTATATAACACTAATATAAAAGCCTGCCATATTAATTAATAAAAACAAATATGTATTTTTAAACAATGACTTGAAGGACATCCACCAAAATGTTAACGGGATATCTGTAGGTGGAAGGAGAGTTTTTTCCCTTGTTATTTTGTTTTGTTTTCAGTGCTGGGAATCTAATGCAGAGTCTCCAGCATGCTAAGCCAATACTCTACCACTGAACTAAATCTCCATCCCCAGGGTTTTTTTTTTTTTTGTTGTTGTTGTTAAACACTCATTTATGTTGTAATTAGAAAACAAAATCAGTGCCACATTTCAAAAAGTTAACCAAAGAACTTGTAAATGTATTGTTTCCAATATATAGCAGAAAATTGATGTCTATCTCACTGAATTATCTTTATTTAAATTTCTTGGTATCAGAGATTGAACCCAGGGTTGCTTACCCACTGAACCACATCCCCAGCCCCTTTTGTATTTTATTTTGAGACAGGGCCTCTCTTAGTTGCTGAGGCTGGTTTTGAACTTGGGATCTTCCTGCTTCAGCCTCCTAAGCTGCTGGAATTACAGGCATATAACACTGCACCCAGCTTAACTGGCTTATCATTAGATTATGAATCACAGGAATCTTGACTACAACGGTAGAAGTGGAAGAGGTGAAAGGGTGGGGGAGAATGGAAGGCTGGAGTGGTGGTGGTGGGGGAAGGACTGTAGTGGGTGGTATATCACAGCTTATATATCCTTTCCTAACTGCCAGATAGAGAGTTAGAATTGCAATCTCTTGAGTGAAATGAGCGGAAGAAGAGTCTTTTTAAAAATATTTTTATTAGTCGTTGATGGACCTTTATTTTTTATATGTAGTGCTGAGAATTAAACCCAGTGCCTCACACATCCGAGGCAAGCGCTCTATCACTGAGCCACAACCCCAGCCCCGGAAGAAGAGTCTTGAAGCCAGATTAGAGAAATTAATCTTAGAACAGAAGAGATATATTTTTTCTTTTGTTAATAGGAGGAAACGGGGAAAAGAGGTATAATTGTAGCTAAATTAGTGTGTTCCAAGAGCAGAAAGTAAACTCCAAGGAGAGAAATACAAAGTATTAATATAAAATATGCATATATATTATGTTATATATTGAAAAATAGTTTTAGGTGTGTGTGTGTGTGTTTTAGCTCAAAATAATGAAAATTTATTGTCTCACATATCTGGGGTATAGAAGTCAGTCCTCAATGTGATGGGAGGGTCATGCTCCCTTGAGAAATCCAGAGGGAAGAATTCAATTAATAAGATTAGAGATGAAGTGGGCTGGGGATGTGGCTCAAGCGGTAGCGACTCGCCTGGCATGCGTGGGGCTCTGGGTTCAATCCTCAGCACCACATAAAAACATAAAATAAAATAAAGATGTTGTGTCTACTGAAAACCATATATATATATAAAAGCCTCCCAACAGAGAAAACCCAGGACGTAATAGAGTCACAGCTGAATTTTACCAGATCTTTAAAGAACTAACAGCGCCAGGCAAAGTGGCACATTATCTATGACCCCAGCAATTCAGGAGGCTGAGGCAGGAGAAATGCAAGTTCAATATCAGCCTGGGAACTAAATGAGACCCTCCCTCAAAATAAAAAGGGCTGGGGGTGTAACTCAAGTGATAGAGCACCCAAGGGTTCAATCCCCAGTACCATACAATAAATAAACAAACATACCAAAACAACTAAGGCCAATTATCTAATTAGTACTTGAAATAGAAAGGGAGGGAATGCCTCCAAACTCATTATACAAAACTGGTATTATAATGAAATCAAAACTGGGTAAAACACATCAAGAAACGAAAATTACAGGACAATATCCTTGATGAACAAAGATGTGACAATCCTTAACAAACACTTTCAGATCAAATTCAATAGCACATTAAAAAGATTAAACATCATAATCAAGTTGGTTTCATTTTAGGGCTGCAAAGATGTTTCAACATTTACAAATCAATAAACGTAATAGGCATAAATACAATCAAGGACAAAATCACATGATCTCAATAGATACAGAAAAAGCCTTCTGGTCTCTCACAGCTTCTGGGGCAGCCTTTGGTGTTCCTTGGCTTAGCTACCTCACTCCAGTCTCAGAGTCCCTCATTTCAGGGCTTTCCCCCATCATGTCCATGTCTCTGTGTCTCCCGTCTTCCTCTTACATAGACAGCAGTCATACTGGATTAAGGGGCCTCATATTAATTGCATCTGCAGGAATTCTATCTCTGAATGAGGACATGTTCTGAGGTACTGGGCATTAGAACATTAATCTATCTTTTGTGGGGACAAAATTCAACATATCAGAGATTTAGGGGACCACCCTGCATTCTTCCCCACCTTTAGATTAACCACTACCACCAGAGAAAGTGGAGCATGTGTAGCCCTAGCACCACACACACACACACACACACAAAAAAAAATAGGCTACAGTATCTTGCATTCTAGAATGGGAACAGTGCATTCACAATACTGAGGCCCCAGCTGATGCTTACTGAAGTTTCTATGGCTGAGTTTGCTAATGCACCCCTGTACTAAGGCATTCAAGGCAAGCTCCCAAAGAATTTCCACACTCTATAGCCATACTTTTTATCCCAGGAATTCATTATGTTTTGTTTTTATTTTCTTGGCTAAAACATCACAAATTAGAGTTTTAAGGACTCTCGAAATTGACCTAGTTCCTCCAAACCTTTCTGTAGGACTGAGAGCTGAAGGTAATGTGAAGGTAATGCGTGCCTACCCTGCAGTAACCTTCAGTCAGGGTAGAGGACCCAGACAGGATGGAGTTCTGCATGCTCGCTTTCTTCTTCTAGATATATGTGTATTTATATATAAAGCATGTCCAAGTTTTATCTACTGAGACGGCCTAGAAGCAGTGACACATCAGGAACAATGAACACAATGAGCACACAGATCTTGGTCTCTAAAAACCATGCTCCATGAAAAGCAGCTAGGTTTCCTTGGAAAAGTACCTGACTACAAAGCAAGGCAAGTAAAAGATGAACCTGGAACATCTTCCTGTTCAAAAAAGTAAGATATGCTCAAAAATCATGAGGATATGTCAAAGGGATATAGGAACCAAGCCAAGAGGCTCATATTGGCCAAATTAAAAACAATTTGAGCGGGCTGGGGATGTGGCTCAAGCGGTAGCACGCTCGCCTGGCATGCGTGAGGCCCGGGTTCGATCCTCAGCACCACATACAAATAAAGATGTTGTGTCCGCCGAAAACTAAAAAAATAAATATTAAAATTCTCTCTCTCTCAAAAAAAAAAACAAAAAAACAATTTGAGCGGGAAAATAAATAATAGTAAAGGATATAGCCCACTGAATAAAACAGTAATGAGATAAGCAAATAAACAAACATAAGATGCAAAAGCAAACTACCACATAGCAAAAGAATGATTGCAAAGCAGAATCACCATTTTGTAGGCATCATAGTGTGATTAATTCAGAACTGGTTAAGACTAATAGCTGAAGGTATGATGAAAAATAATTATTGGCATTATTTTAGAATACTTGCTGACCAGGCATGATACCTGTCGTTCTAGCTACTCAGGAAGCTAAGGAAGGTTGATCAAATGTTTAAGGCCAGCCTGGACAAGTTAGCAATACCCTGTCTCAAAATAAAAAGTTTTAAAAGGGCTGGGTATGTAGCTCAGTGTTAAAAGCATTTGCCTTGCATGTGGAATACTGTTAAAAAATAAAAATACCCAGGCATGGTGGCATATACCTGTAATCCCAGCAACCCAGGAGGTTTGCAAGTTCAAGGCCAGGTTGGGCAATTTAGGGAGACCCTGTCCCAAAATAAAACATAAAAAAGGCTGGGGATGTAGTCAGAAAGTAACCCCAGGTTCAATCCTCAGTACCACAAAATAAACAAATAAAGCTTGTCCATAAAATATTAAGTAATCCAAAAGGAAAGAGGGGAATTTAAGATGAAAAAGTCTGGCAGACACAAACATACCCAACTGATCAAGGTTAACATTCCATCAGTGGGACAGGTGAATGTCACATGCCTCCTTTTTTTTTTTAAAAAAAAAAAAAAAAAAAAATATATATATATATATATATATATATATAAATTACTTGTAGATGAACACAATCTATTTGTTTGTTTGTTTATTTATATCTGGTGCTGAGGATAAAACCCAGGGCATCACACCTATGAGGCAACCGCTTTACTACTAAGCTACAGCCCCAGCCCCTTACGTGCCTCTTTTTGTGATGCGCTGAAAAGATCAGAGCACTAGTCTGTGTAATCCTGACAAGTGTATAAGCTGAGTCTAATCATGAGGAAATCACATGAAACCAGGGTAAAGGTCATCATATATCATGTAAAATCTTCATTCCTTAATAAAAACAGCCAAGGATATAGGAAATCTTGGTGAGGGGGCTATGGGAATCTTTGTAGTATTCTGGCAGCTTTTCCTAAACATAAGGTTTTTTAAATTTTTTTTGTAGTTGTACACAATAACTTTATTTTATTTATTTATTTATTTTTATGTGGTGTTGAGGATCGAACCCAGGGCCTTTCACGTGCAAGGCGAACGCTCTACTGCTGAGCCATAATCCCAACCCCCTAAACATAAGTTTTTTTTCAACACAAATTATTTTAAAAATTTTTTTCATGGTACTCAGATTGATGAACATAAGAATAACTCTAAGAAATCAAAGTAAATAGTTCAAAATAAGAAAACTGATTCCTGAAAACAATTCCGCTAGGTAAAGCAAATGCAGATAAAATAACAGTATACTCAAGCAATTATTTTCCTCATTTCAGACTGTCCTTCAGCAAAAATTTTTTTTTGTGGGAAGAGGGTATTGGGGATTGAACTCAGGGCCTTGAACATACTAGGCATACACTATACTGCAGACCTACTCAACACAGCCCTTTTTGTTTTCAGGTAGAGTCTTGTTAAATTTCTGAGGCTGACCTTGAACTTGCATCCTCCTGCCTCAGCTTTCCAAGTAGCTGGGATTATAGGAGAATAGCTGGGATTACAGGCCTATACCACCATGCTCCACACCCCAATTTTTTTTATTTTAAAAAGCACAGAATCAATCAAGATATTACAAAAGCAAAACAGACTGCTAGAGCTGATCTATAGTTTTTCAACCATAAGCTCTTCAACCTCCTGGTAGCTGCTAATTCATTAACATCTCTATTTCCCCCCATCCATCGACATTTTCCTTTATTAATTTCCCTCCTTAACCAGTTTGGATTCCATGTTTCATCATTAAATACCACTCAACAATCTACTCAATGCAATAGCTTACTTTTTGTGGAGCAGCCATAGTCACAAAATTAGGCTCATAAATTGAATTCACAATATCAGCTCAAAGGGCCCCCAATAACATTTTTCTGTTCCACTTGCTCTCCTACTCTACAAAGACTATTTCAAATCTTCATTCTCTTTGAACTCAGTCCCTGCCTAGTCCTACACCTCACCTTCAACAAGCAATCTCATCTTACACTAGAGAGGAAACAACATATAATGGGTATTTCTTCATCTTCCTATGTAAAAAACACATAATCAGGAAATTCAGCAAATCTATCCTCTCTCTGTCATTTTTTTGTTTTTAGTTGTAAGTGGACACAATAACCTTTATTTTATTTTATGTGGTGCCAAGGACCAACCCAGTGTCTCACACATGATACGCAAACACTACCACTAAGCTATAGCCATAGTCCCAGCCCTGTCTCTCTCCTCTTAAAATAGGAAAGTTGCTCTCTATAACACAAGGCTTATTCCTCTAAAATAACTTGAAACTGATTCCATGTAATTGTCCCAACAAACCCTAAAGATTTCTCTTATATGCTCAGCTTCTCCTTAATCCTCCTCTGTGACTTTTAAACAAGATCAAACCTCTCATTAAATTAAAAAGTCCTGACTTGGCTCAGTGGTATACACTTCTAATTCCAGAAACTTGGAAGGCTGGGCAAGAGGATCTAAGTTTGAGGCCAACCTCAGCAACTTATCGAGGTCCCAAGCAATTTATCAAGATGCTATTTCAAAATTAAAAGTCAAAAGGGCTGGGTAGGGGCTGAGGTTATGGCTCAGAGGTAGAGCGCTTGCCTTGCTTGTGCAAGGCCCTGGGTTCGATCCTCAGCACCACATAAAAACATAAAAATAAAAAGTTATTGTGTACAACTACAAAAAAATAAATATTAAAAAAAAAAAGGGGACTGGGGATATGGCTCAGTGGTTAAGCACCCCTGGGTTCAATCCTCAGTCACAAAACAAAAAACTCCACCATTTCAAAATATACATTAAAGGCCAAATGTGGTAGCACATGCCTATAATCCTAGCTACCTGAAAGGCAAGACAAGAGGATCACAAGTTCCAGATCAGCCTAGATAATTGAGACCTTATCACATACACACACACACAAAAAAATTTTTTTAAAGGGCTAGAGGTATAGTTCAGGGGTAGGGCATTTGCCTAGCATGTGTGAGGCCCTGGGTTCTATCCCAGAACTTAAAAAACAAAAACCAGAATCTTTAAAAATTAAGAAATTAAATTAATTGAGTAGAGTAGGTTTTAGAGACCCTGCTGCCCAGGCCACTTGAAGCTGTGTCCTAGGAGGCACAACAACCAGGGTACAGGTAGAGTGAATAAAGGGCTGGGAAGGGCCACTCCTGTTGATATAGCCTTGTTCACACCTTTTCTAATAAACTGGGGCTGGGTTAAAAAAAAACAGAAGAAGAAGAAATTGAGCCAGCGCAGTGATGCACACCTGTAATCCCAATGGCTGGGGACGCTGAAGCAGGAGAATCACAAATTCAAAGCCAGCCTCAGCAATTTAGCAAGGCCCTAAGTAACTCAGCAAGACCCTATCTCTAAATAAAATACAAAAAGGGCTGGGGATGTAGCTCAGTGGTTAAATGCCCCTGGGTTTAATCCCTGGTATCAAAAAGAAAAAAAAGAAGAAATTAAGTGAATTGACAGATTATAGGATATACAGGATAAAGATGAATTAATTATCTATAAAGAAATAAACAGTTCACAATAGCTAGACTGTGGAACCAACCTAGATGCCCTTCAATAGATGAATGGATAAAAAAAATGTGGCATTTATACACAATGGAGTATTACTCAGCACTAAAAAATGACAAAATCATGGCATTTGCAGGGAAATGGATGGCATTAGAGCAGATTATGCTAAGTGAAGCTAGCCAATCCCTAAAAAACAAATGCCAAATGTCTTCTTTGATATAAGGAGGGCAACTAAGAACAGAGCAGGGAGGAAGAGCATGAGAAGAAGATTACCATTAAACAGGGATGAGAGGTGGGAGGGAAAGGGAGAGAGAAGGGAAATTGCATGGAAATGGAACGAGACTCTCATTGTTAAAAAAAATTACATGTAAGAGGAAGTGAGGGGAAAGGGGAAAAAAAACAAGAGAGAGAAATGAATTACAGTAGATGGGGTAGAGAGAGAAGATGGGAGGGTAGGGGAGGGGAGGGGGGATAGTAGACGATAGGAAGGGCAGCAGAATACAACAGACACTAGTATGGCAGTATGTAAAAATGTGGATGTGTAACGGATGTGATTCTGAAATCTGTATACGGGGTAAAAGTGGGAGTTCATAATCTACTTGAATCAAATGTATGAAATATGTCAAGAGCTTTGTAATGTTTTGAACAACTAATAATAATTTAAAAAAGAAACAAACAGCCAGGAGCAATGGTGCACACCTGTAATCCCAGGGATTTCGGAGGCTGAGGCAGAAGTGTCCTAAGTTCAAGGCCAACCTTGGCAACTTAGTGAGAGACCCTACCTCAAAATAAAAAACAAAAAGGGCTGTAGCCCACTAGCAGAGTACCCCTGGGTTCAGTCCTCAGTATCAAAAAATCTAAAATTAGAGAAATAAACAACTAGAAAATAAAAAATGTACCATTTACAATGAAAATTAAAAAATAGTACCATTATGATGAAAATAAAAAAATAGTATCATTTACAATAACATCAAATAATGAAATACTTAAGAGATCCATTTAACAAAATGTGTACAAAATTTCTACACTGAAAACTATAGCACATAGTCAAAAGAAATTTCAAACTAAGAAAGATGTACTATGTGCCCAGATCAGATAATTCAATATCATTATCTCTAAATCAATTTTTTAAAGTCAACAGAAATATTGGAATCATGATATTTTTTTTTTTTCGTGTTTATTTATTTACTTGCATATTGGGAATTGAACCTAAGAGTACTCTACTACTAAACTACATCCCCAACACTTTTTTTAAAATATTTTTTTAGTTGTATATGGACACAAGATCTTTATTTTTATTTGTTTATTTTTATGTGGTACTGAGGATCAAACCTAAGGTCCCATGCATCAGAGGTGAGTGCTCTACCACTGAGCTACAACCCCAGCCCTTTTTATTTTTTTAAATTTTGAGACAGGGTCTCACTAATTTGTCCAAGCTGGCAAATTACAACTTGAATCTCTCATTCTATTCTCATTCTATTCTCTATGCAGTTGTTAGATTAATTCAGCAGGCACATTAAACTTCCAAAATCCAATTCTGCTTATATCTGTATTATGCTTAAAACCCTTTGGCTACTTCTTTTTGTTCTTAGTATAATCAAAATCCTTTTAGACTGCCTCCAAGATCCTATAATGGCTAGCACCCACCTCTCCAGCTTAATCTCATATTCTTCCCACCCTTGCTCTCTGTGTTCAAGTCACACTGGTATTATTTCAATCTTTGGAAACTCCCATGTTCCGTCTAGCTACAAGTACTTTGACACAGATTGTTCTCTCTGGCTGGAACACTGTTTCTCCCCCTGATGAACTCCTGATATTCCTTTAGATTTCAGTTCAGGTATCATTTCCTGTACAAAGCCTTCCTTGATCAAACCAAACTTCCTTAATATAAACTCTAATAGCATTTTGTACCTCTCTTTAGCACAATGCCAATTTTTCATTTGTTGACCTAATATTTAATTATAGAAACAATCTTTTATTTAATTTTTTTTTAGAGAATTTTAATATTTATCTTTTTTTAGTTTTCGGCAGACACAACATCTTTGTTTGTATGTGGTGCTGAGGGTCGAACCCTGGCCGCGCGCATGGCAGGCAAGCGCGCTACCGTTTGAGCCACATCCCCAGCCCTAAACAATCTTTTATTTAGTCTATAATCCTCATGAGGACAGGGGGATTCTGTCTTCTTCCCCAGAATATACCTAGTGCCAAAAATACTGCATGGCACACAGTAGCTATATAAATATTTACAGAACGTTCATAATCACTCTTTTATATTTTTGTTTTGTTTATTTACTATTCTCATTTTATGTCTAGAGATGACCACAAAGCATTTGTAAATAATCAGGATCATAGCAGTGGTAGCACTGTCAGGAGTGTCATCTTTTTCAGGGTTGGAGGTAGGGTACTAGGGATTGAACCCAGGGGCAATTTACCACTGAGTCACATCCCCAGCACTTTTTATGTTTTATTTTGAGACAGGGTCTTGCTAAATTGCTGAGGCTGGTTTTGAAGTCACGATCCCCCGCTTCAGCCTCCCAAGCAGCTAGGATTACACACATGTGCTACTGCCGGACTCCGCTCTAGTGTCATCTTTTAAAATGGACTTATAAAGCTCCAAATGATAATATACATGCTTTCTCACCAAAATAAATGAATAAATACAAAATGTATTCCATAAAATATTTTGGTATTTTAAAACTTACATTGGACTTACCTGCTCTCTTCCAAACCAACGTCAGGATCAGCTGTTTTTGGAACCTTTCTGGCAATAAATAAAGGGGCAACTTTCATTTTTCCTTAAAAAAAAAAAAAATAATAACTTCAGTTAGTATCAATGCTTACAATCTCCACTTATTTTCCGCTACTTTCAAAATTATATCTTTTTAGAATTCTAAAAATTAAAAAACAAATTCCCCCTGGTACTGAGGGGTGCTCTACCACTGAGGTGCATCCCAAACCCTTGTTATTTTTTACTGAGACAGGGTCTCACTAAATTGCCCAGGCTGGCCTCAAACATGTGATCCTCCTTCGTCAACCTTCCAAGTAGCTGGGATTATAGGTGTGTATCACCACGCCTGGTTAATTATAAAATTTCTATATAATGATCTATTCCTTCAACATGGCAATATAGGAATCTCCTTGGAAGCTTTTATTTGTGACTAAAGATTCCCACAACCTACCTCTAGAGATTCTTGTTCAATATAAATAGGAAAAGATCTAAAGCATTAATAAAAGTTTTGATTTAGCCAGATAATTTTTAAAAAATATTTTTACTTGTTGATGGACACAGTACCTTCATTTTATTTATTTATTTATTATGTGGTGCTGAGGTTCCTCACACATACTAGGCAAGTGCTGTTCCCCTGAGTTACAACCCCAGCCCTTAACCAGATAATTTTGATGATCAGTTAAGTTTGGGAAACACTAACTTAAATAAATAAATATAATAGAGATGCAGTAAGTTAAAATATACTTACAGACAAACTTAAAATTGTGAACAAAGCTGGGCACAGTGGCGCACACTTGTAATCCCAGCTGCTTGGGGAAGCTGAGGCAGAATAGTGAGTTCAAAGTTAGCCTCAGCAACTCAGAGAGGCCCTAAGCAACTCAGCCAGATCCTGTCTTTAACACACACACACACACACAAAAAAAAAAAAACTGGGGATGTGGCTCAGAGGTTGAGTGCCCCTGGGTTCAATCCCTGGTATCAAACAAACAAACAAAAAAAAGTGAAAAAAAAAAAAAAAATGACTATTTTCCCTCTGAAAGACTCTTCACTATATCAAAATTTTGCTTATTAAAAAGGAAATAATAATATAATTAAAATTATCCATTTTACAAAAGAGACTAAATTTCCATCGTGAGTACAGTCAGAATGATCTCCCCAAAGGTTCTACTATTCATTATAAATGGTATTAAATCTGATTACCAGGTACATTTTTAGGAGACTTGTCAAGCTTTTTTCCTAGCACATCGTTCAAACACTGAAGTTTCTTCTGATTTTTCTCTGATGTCTTTAAAGAAGTAGGACTTGAATCTATTATTATAACATCCTAAAATAAAATAAGAAAAAAAATTAAATACAGTATTTCTCCTTACAGGGGATATATATTCCAATAATTCCAGTGGATGCCTAAAATCTCAGACAGTTCAAACCCTACATATACTAGGTTTCTTTTTTATACGTACTTAACTTATCACATACTGTTGCTGTTATTTTTGTAGCTTGAGATGAGAGCAAAACTAGAATGAATTTCTTTTTACTTTTTCATAATTTTACAGATAAAAAAATTCCTTCTTATTTTTACCTTTTCACTTAAAAAAAAAGCTTGGCTCTTTTTTGACATATTCAATTGCTAGCCTCCCTACTCTTGCATTTTGGGGCCATTATTAAATAAAATAAGGGTACTTGAACACAAGCACTACAATACTGCTTCAGATGATCTGATAACTGAAATGACTACTAAATGATTAATGGGCAAGTGGTATGTAGAACATGGATATACTGATCTGCACTGTCCTAGATCAGACAGAGTGGAACAGCACAAAATTTCATTAAGCCACTCAGACCCTAATTGCTTATTTCTGGAATTTTTTATTTATTATTTTCAGACCATGATTGATCATAGGCAACTGAAATCGTTGAAAGCAAACACAGGTAAGGGAGCTATTATAAATCATACAACCAATGTCATTAAAATATACAAAAGGTTATAGTGATAGAAACCATAGATCTGGCAATTAAATTAGCAGCTCCATGTATCTCCTACTGGACATTATTTGATTGAAAAGAAAAAACATGATAGAATGATAGGAGTATATGTTTACATCATACAACTTTATATGATAGCAAATAGTAGTTTTAATATGACCATGGGACTTCATTTTAAAAGAAGCCACTTTTCCAAAAAAGAAGGATCAATATGGCCAAGCTATAAAAATTCTAGCCATATCCTTTTTAGAACTATACATCCTAGAAATTAATACGAAGTTTGTTATTTTCCTGTGGTCAGCATATATTTATTGAACACCTACTATATGTGAGTTAATATAGGAGGCTCTGGGAATACACAGACAAATAATACTCAATTGTCTGCTTTAAATGTTACAAAAAGGATTAGGAAAGAGAGAACTAGTACATGAGTAGATAGTTTAGCTCTAACTTAGGGTGTTGAGGGCAGTATCTGCTAAAGAACAAAAAACCCATGAAAATAAAATACATATAGGAAAGGAAGCTATTTGTCTCAAAAGCATCAGCACAGCTTTCAAAGAAAGGTGGTAGAATTTACATACTATTATTTATAATAGCCAGAAAGAAACAACCCAAATGTCCACCAAATGGTGAATGAGTAAATAAAATATAGTATAAACTCGGGGAAATTATTTGGCAATAAAAAGGAACACTTAGGCTACAACATGGATGAATTTTTCTAACATATACTAATGAAAGAATCTGAACAAAAAGGACCACATGTTATATGATACTGTTTTCATGAAATGTTTTGAATAGGCAAGTTCATAAAAATAGAAAGCAGATTAGTATTGGCAAGGGCGGGGGAATGGGAGGATTAGGAATTGACAGCAAAGAGAGACTGGATGTCTTTTAGGGGTAATAAAAGTGCTCTAAAATTGATTATTATGAATGTATAACTGTGAATATACTATAAGGCACTGAATTACGCACTTTAAATGGTGAATTATATGGTATGTGAATTAATCTCAATAAGCTTTATTTAAAAAAAAAAAAGAAGATAGTGTCACTTTAGCATAATCTTTAAGGCTGAGCAAGAAATCTCAGGTAGAAAAGAATACTTGGAATATGTATCTCAAGATGAGAAAAACACAATGAAATCAGTGAAAATTGTACCACTTGAGGAAGAAATGAATAATTTAGTGTGACTGGAGTAAAGAACTGTTTCGAAAAACGGGAAGAGCCGGTTCAGGTATGGAAGATTTTCAGTTGACTTGAGAAAGATTCAGGTTGTATTTTGTAAGCAAAAGAAAGCCAAAGGCTTCTAAAGCAAAACTGAAAAGGATATTCTGTCTTCCACTTCAAGGCTATCATATAATGCTACCTATGACCTTATAAAGTTTCTTTCTCTCACTCCAAGCAAAATAGGACAGAATTAATACTATAGATATTTATAGTACTTACTTCTGTTTTTGGTGGTTTCTCTCCTTCAGGAAGCCTCTGATGTCTAGAGGAACGCCTTAAAGGTATCACTGTTTCTTCAGTAGCCTTTGACCTACAGATGTGTAAAGCTTTTGCTTTTTCGATCAATTGTTTTGCTTTTGATATATTTTTTTGAGTTTTGCTTGCCTAGACAAAAATTTGATATATTAATTTAGCCATGGCAAATATTTTATATTTAATAATAGAAAAAAGTATATAATAATAGGAAAATATAATTGTAAATCAAATAACCAAGAAAGAAATGGTTATCACACCTTACTAGGAACCTTAAAATGAAATGTATGTAGTTATGATTAGTTTACTTTTCCTATTTGAAATTATCTTGATAAATATTTACTTGTAGGCAAAACACCTAGAAGCATGTCTGTAATATAGATTAGGATTGATGGTTATTTTCTCATCATCTTCATGGCAATATATTCCTTTATTTTAGTCACCAAAATCAGGTAAAATAGTTTCCAAATATAAATAGTCACTCAGTCTACTGTATGCAAAGCTCTGAATTGGATACCATAAAAGAAAAAAACATAGTACATGAACCTTGACCTCTAGAAACTTTTATATGGCAGGGAAGAAAGTAAAAACATACTGGCAATAACATAGTATATGCTATTGTGTGTATGTATATATCTTATATATACACAGAAAACAAGAACACAGAAAGACAGACTGGGAGAATGATACATACTAGATACATAAAAAAATAAGCCATAGGAGTTTAGGAGTAGAGAGTATTTTAGGCTGGATCCTTTGGAGTGAGGCTGAAAAGGTATTATGATATGTAAAATGGTACTAGCCAAGAATAACATCTGTCTTTCAATCTTGGCTCTGCCATTGATGTATAATGTGACCTTGTACATTCAAATATTATCTTCCAGAGAATGTGCTTCTCCATTCCGAATTCCTTGAATCTTTTCATTGGGATTAAAAACATATACAAGCCAGGCACAGTGATGCACACCTGTAATCCCAGCAACTTGAAGGATTGAGGCAGGAGGACTGCAAGTTCAAGACTAACTTCAGCAATTTAGCAAGGTCTTAATCATTTAGCCAGACCCTGTTTCAAAATAAAAATAAAAAGTGGGTGGGGGACAGGAGTGGATGGTGCATGCCTATTATCCCAGCGGCTCAGGAGGCTGAGACAAGATGATATTGAGTTCAAAGCCAACCCCACAATTTAGCGAGGCCCTAAGCAACTCAGTGAGCTCCTGTCTCAAAAAATAAAAAGAGATGGGGATATGGCTCAGTGGTTAAACAACCCTGGGTTTAATTCCCAGTACCCAAAACAAACAAACAAACCATATATATATAGCAAAATGCCAAAGAGTTTACTTTATGTGATTCCTTTAAAAAGAATATATCTAGGGCCAGGGATATAGCTCACTTGGTAGAGTGCTTGCCTCACATGCACAAGGTCCTGGATTCAATCTCCAGCCCCCGCCCCCAGAATATATCTAATCACAGAAGAATAAAGTTTAAGGAAAGGGGCTGGGGTTGTGGCTCAGCGGTAGAGTACTCGCCTAGCTTGTGTGAGGCCCTGGGTTCGATCCTCAGCACCACATAAAAATAAATAAATAAACAAAGATATTTTTTTAAAAAAGTTTAAGGAAAATTTAACTATTAGTATTATCTAAATGGATAAACACCAAGCTTTTAGTGCTCTTAGGAAAACCAGTTTACTATTTATTTTCATAGAAACATGATACATTTCTCCCAGAAAATTATTAAGATTTTTCTCCTAAAGCTAGGACACAGTGATAAGGCTTCTGAGAAAAATCACAGTCCTCTGTTAAGAGGTTCATTGACAGACTATGAAATAAAATAATTGATCCAGACCCAATTTGGACACATTCACAAGATTTGTCTTGCTGGATTTACTGAATCCCAATTCTAAGAAATACATAGGACAAACCAACGCACAGTACTTCCAAAATTAAAGTTGGAAGTTGTCCTTTAGAATTAAATAAAAAAGAACATGATGTATGCAATAAAGTTGACTTCAGACTTTTAACCGTTAGCTGTGGTATAATCAGCTGGCATCTAGAGTGCTTTCCAACAGGGTAAGGATCATCTAATTACTTACAATTATTATACCATCATTGGGCTGATAATTTTGTTGTGGAGAGCTGTGCTATGCATTTATTATAGAATGTTTAGCAGCAATCCTGGTCTCTCTCTCTAAGAAACCAGTTGCACTCCCACTCCTCTAGTGATGCCAACCAAAAATGTTCACAGACATTGCTAAATATCAATCGCAGGGAGGAAAAAAGTCACTTCCCTTGAAAAATAATTCCTCTAAAGAAATAGGTAGGAGCTAGGGATATAGCTCAGTTGGTAGAATGCTTGCCTCACATGCCAAGGCTCTGGGTTCAATCCCCAGACCCACCAAAAAAAAAAAAAATGCTAGGAATGTAGCTCAATGATAGCACCCCTAGGTTCATTTCCTGGTACCAAAAACAAAAAACAAAAAAAAAAAAAAAAAGAAAGAAATAGGTAGGAGATATATATAGATGTGTGTGTGTGCGTGTGTGTGCACACGTGCGTGCGTGCGCACACACACACACACACACACACACCCCACATATGAACAGTATAGTTGCTTCTGCAAAAAAGCTGCTTGTCCCCACTATGGGAGAATTGGATTGTCTTCAGAGTGAATCGATGTGTGCATGTTCCAGAAAAGCCACCAAGTGATTCTGATACAATCCTTGAGTCAAAACTACTACTGCTAGGAGCTGAGGCTACAGCTCAGTGGCACAGTGGTTGCCTTAGCACATGTGAGGCTCTGGGTTTAATCCTTAGCACCACATAATAATAAATAAAGACGTTTTGTCCATCTATAAGTACACAATATAAAGAAGAAGAATCTTTTAAAAACTGCTACAAAAGCTTGCTATCTCTTGGTTTTATTTAACAACTGTCATTTTTGATTTCTTATCACATTGTAGGCATTGTGCTTAGTACACACATTATTAATCTCATAAAGTAAATATTATTTTTTTAAAATATTTTTTGTCCTCTGCTGCTTCTTTTTTATTTATTTATTTATTAATATTTATTTTTTAGTTTTCGGCGGACACAACATCTCTGTTTGTATGTGGTACTGAGGATCGAACCCGGGCCGCACGCATGCCAGGCGAGCGCGCTACCGCTTGAGCCACATCCCCAGCCCCAAAAGTAAATATTATTTAACCTTATAGTATAGATGAAGAAACTTGTTAGTTCATGAAATGAGGAAACTCCAGCACCACACACACACACACACACACACACACACACACACAAAATCTAAGCACAGAAGAATAAAGTTTAAGGAAAAAAAAAAAAACCTATTAGTATAATAGGTATACAATCCAATTCTCTCATAGTGGGGACAGACAAGCAGCTTTATTCTGCAGAAGCAACTAAACTGTTTGTGTGTGTGTGTATATATTTCCTACCTATTTCTTTAGAGGAATTGTTTTTCAAGGGAGGTGATTTTTCTCCTCTCTGCAATTGATATTTAGCAATATTTGTGGACATTTTTGGTTATCATCACTAGAGGAGTAGGAGTGCAACTGGTTTCTTAGAGGTAGAGACCAGGGTTGCTGCTAAATATCCTATAATAAATGCATAGCATAGCTCTCCACAACAAAATTATCCAGCCCAAATATCTAGGTTGAGGAACCATGTTTCAAAAAATCTAAATTCGGGCTGGGGATGTGGCTCAAGCAGTAGCGCTCTCGCCTGGCATGCATGCGGCCCGGGTTCGATCCTCAGTACCACATACAAAGATGTTGTGTCCGCCAAAAACTAAAAAATAAATATTAAAATTCTCTCTCTCTAAAAAAAAAAAAAAAAAAATCTAAATTATAGATATAAAATAGAAATACAGTTATGACCTATAGGTATGATTTAATGCATCCTATGTAGAAATCCTAACCTTCAGTGTGATAATATTAGGAGGTAGGGCCTTTGAGAGGTAATTTGGTTATAAGGATAAAGCCCTCTCTTGGCTTGCTCTCTGCCATTTGAGGAAGATGGCAGCGCGTTACACATAAGGTACTAGGTCTCTGCTGGGACCTTGATCTTGGACATCCCAGTTCCCAGAACCGTGAGAAATAAATTTCTGTTGGTTAAGCCCCAAAGTATATGTAATTTTGTGGCAACAGCACAAACGAAGATATGCAACCACAAGGAAAATAATTGGAATGTAAGTCAATAAGAAAGTATTTTCTAAGGAAATTATACTTTCTTTCTCAACTGCTTTCATCTCACAATAAGAGTTTTTAATATCTTAAAGCATTATCTAGAGGAATGGGATAATAGTGAAAAATAATACAAGGTCATAATTAACCAATGTACGAAATATGAATCTTTTGGCTTATTACCTCCACAGTACTTAGTACCATGGGTTTTTTGCTTTTTTTTTTTTTAAAGAAAATAAGAGCCAAGTGTGGTGGTGCACAGCTGTAAACCCAGCAACTCAGGAGGCTGATGCAAATTCAAGGCCAGCCTGAACAATCTATCTCAAAATAAAATTAAAAGGATTGGGGATAGATAGCACAGTGGCAGAGCCCCGACCCATAGAATCAAACCCCAGTACCACAAAATTATAAATAAATAAATAATACATAGAACATAAAAAGGAAATAGTTATCATTTATAGGACTCCAATATTTTAATTACCTTTCTATTTTGAGAAGTAAAATCTCCACCAGTTGCCTCTGATTTCTTAGACTTTTTATTATATTTTTTCTTAGTTTTTTTGGGAGTACTAATTCTGGTAAATTTCATTCTGAAAAAAAGATGAAGTATTTAGAAACATTTTCATGACTATAACGTGTAAAATTCTTAGTTAAATATAGGAATAAACCAAGTAACACTCCAATTTCTCGACTTAATTATAATAAGACAGAAGGAAAAAAAAAACAATTCTTAACAATTTGATTCAAAAGTAGTCAAACTTGCTGGGTATGGTGACACACACATGTAATCCAGTAACAGGGGAGGCTGAGACAGGAGGATTGCAAGTTCAAGATGAGTCTCAGTAACTTAGCGAGGACCTAAGCAACTTAGGAAGACCATGTCTCAAAAAAATAAAAAGGGTTGAGGATATAGCTCAGTGGTAAAGCAGCCCTGGATTCAATCCCAGGTACCTAACAATCATAATCATAATAAAAATCATAATCATAATTTTTTTGGGGGGAAGCCAAAGTTTACTATTTGTTAATTCCTTTAGAAATAATAAGCCTTAGGCCAGGTATGGTGGTGCTCTCCCTTATTTCTAATGGCTTAGGAGGCTAAGGCAGGAGGATCACAAGTTCAAAGCCAGCCTCAACAACTTAGCAAGGCCCTAAGCAACTTATTGAGATCCTGTCTCAAAATAAAAAGGGCTGAGACTGTAGCTCAGTGGTAAAGCACTCTTGGGTACCAAAAAAAAAAAAAAAAAAAATTATCCTCTAGGATCATTCTTAAATTTATCCAGAAGCAGCATGCAAGTATATACTTCTTCACAAATGTGTCCGTTTATTCAACAAGTTAATACTCCATGATTTATTTTTAATCTCATTTGCTAAATGAACAGAAGACATATTTGAAGCATAGTTTTTCAGGGATTATCAACTATGACAATTAAGAGTTTAAAACTCATCTAAAATACATCTAGAACTTTTCTGAAATTATGACTGATTATAAATTACATGTGAGAAACAAAAAGCATTTTGAAATCCTTTTCGCCTTCTTACAAATCAGCTGTGTTCTAGAAAAAATAATGCCCTAATACAGGAAAGGAGAGGGAATGGGAATGGGAAAGAGAGTAAAATGAATTAAATATAAATTTTCTATGTTCATATATGAATACACAATCAGTGTAACTCCACAGTCATGTACAACCACAAAAAGGGAAGTTATACTCCATATATGCATAATATATCAAAATACATTCTACTGTCATGTATAACTAAAAAGAAATATATATATATCTGTCCATATCTCCCTAGGGGATGACAGGTCAAAGGAAAAAAGAAAGAAAAAAGAATGCCCTCCAACATATGTAGTATTTTCATTCCCAAATAATGCATGCAGAATATTAGAACGTTGGAATAAAAACAAAACTTTACCTAATAGGGCTCTCTGAATCAGAGGGTACTGTTAGTAATTCTGCTGTGTATAGGCTATGCTTTTCTGATACACTGGCTGTTTTGGGAGTAGAAAACTTTACTGGACTATTGTCTTGTACATCTTCATAATCAGGACCTCTAATGGTAGTAGGTGTGCTGCTATTTCTTATAGATCGTCTGGATGATTTAGGTGTGGAAACATTTACCAATCTGTCTTCAGGTTCAGCTTTAGGATATATAATCTTTTCTTTAATTGATGTGCTGGTTTTCCTTGATGATTTATTCTTGTCACACAGAGAAGAAATCATTAGAGGGTCATCATTTGCTATACCTTCACAAACAAGATTTTCACTGTTAAGTAATGTAGTGCTTTTGAAAATTTCTGATTTCTTGTGTCTCAAACTCATTCTAAGTCTATTCTGATTTTGTTTACTTCTTAAGGAAAGAATTGTTTCTTTCTTTTGATTATTTTCTTTTTGGTTTTCACCTGTAGTAGCCCCAGTATCTAATGTTTCCTTATTCTTTTTCTTTAGCATTTTACTTTTCTCCGTAGGAAAACTTCTTCTATCAGCGTGTGACTGTGAACTACCATTTGAAACCATTTGAATATTAAGATTTTCCATGATTTTCTTAGAATTATTATCTCGTCCTTCTTCATTTAAATATTTTTCATTGAGGTCTTTCTGCTTATCTGAAGACTTTTTGACACCATTTTTAATTGCATCTGATGCTGGCTGCCTAAATGCTTTCATAAACTGCTGCCTTTCTTCTAGGGTACACTTTGGTTTCACAGCTTCAGAACTTCCAGCTTCCAACACAGCCAATTCTAATTCTTCCTCCTGTATAACAACATTAGATTTTCTTTTCTGAATTGTCTGTTCATTCTCAGGATCAGAAAGACTATTTTCCATCTCAAATTTCTTTTGTTTCAAGAAAATTGGGGGTATTTTCTTTGTCCTTTTTGGAGGAATGGGGTGAACTTGTGCAAGGACAGTAACTGTCTTAAAGCGCATCAGCTGAGATAGCTCACAGTTTTCTGATTCACTTATATAACCACTTGTGCCTATTTCCTCAACAGTTTCAGAAGGTAAACAAATTGACATTGTTGAGTCTGGTATCTGTTCCACTTTATTTTCCTTGTGACTTTTTAAAAATTCTTCATATGAGACAGTTATTGTACAATCATTTAAATGGGCTGTTTCAGTAACATGATCACTAGAGTTTGCTTCATTTGTAGTACTCTCAATTTCATTAGTTAGGGAAGATACTATCTCTTTGCTGTCTTTATCACTATTTTGAAGCAGATTTAGTTCTTCTGCCAAGGGTAAACTTTCAGATAGATCTATTACATCTCTGTATTTCCTTTTTCCTAACCTTTTACAATCACCTTTTGTCATCCTTTGTTTAGGATTCACTTTCTTAGAATTTTTCTTGAAAGTCATAGCATTTGACTGTCTTTCAACATCATGAATACTTTCTACAAGAACCTCCACATGTTTATTGTAAAGTAAAACAGAAGCACTATTTTCCACAAAATCATTATTTAAACTACAGTCTTCTTTGCTATCATCACTGTTAATTTCAATTGGAGATTCATTCTCAGTTTTTATATTATTTAGCTGTTGAGATAAATTAACCCTCTTTACTTTCTTCTTAAATACTGTATTTGAGAATGTGTCCAAAGGTTTTTTACAATCTTTGTTATTGTCAACAGGCAATGGTGCAGATGACTTTATCTTACACTCTTTCACTGAGTGTGTCTTCTCATTTGTGGGTGAAGTCTTTCTAAAATAATCCATAATATTACTAGATTTTGGTGGAGAGAAAACTCTGTCTCCAGTCTTCCCTATCGGTGATAAATATTTTGTAATTGTTTTACAGGAAGATCGGTCATCATCTTTTCGTCGCTTCTTGCATGGCTAGCAATTTAAAACAAGAAAAAAGTATTTATTTAAAGCAAAATAAAACAAAGTGTAACTTTTAAACATGTCTCTAACATTTTAAGAAACTGAAGCCAGGTGTGGTAGTACATGCCCTGTCACCCCAGCAAATGGGAAAGCTGAGGCAGTTGAATTGCAAGGTCAAGGTCAGGCTCAACAACTTAGTGAGGCCCTATGCAACACAACAAGACACTGTCTCAAAATAAAAAACAAAAAGGACTGGAGATGTAGCTCAGTGATGCAGCACCCTGGGTTCAATCCCAAGTACCAAAAAAGAAAAAAAGAAAAGAAAAAGAAAGAAAGAAATTGGATTAATGGGTTTGGTAGCACAGGCCTACAATCCCAGCCTATAACCCCAGCTAAACAGGATGATGAAACAGTAGGATTGCAAATTCAAGGCCAGCCTGGACAATTTTGCAAGACCCTGCTTTAACAATTAAAAACAAAAACAAAAACAAAGGCTGGACATGGTGGTACATGCCTGGAATCCCAGAGACTCAGGAGACTTGAGATAGAAGGAGGCTGAGACAGAAGGATCACAAATTATAGGCCAATCTTAGAAACTTAGTGAGATCCCACCCCAAAATAAAACCAGGTACAGTGACATTTGCTTGTAATCCCAGCTATTCAAGAGGCTGAGGCAGAGGGATTGTAAATTTGAGGGCAGCCTCCGCAACTGAGCAAGACATTGTCTTAAAGTAAAAAATAAAAAAGGATGGAGATGTAGCTCAGTGGTAAAGTGACCCTCAATTAATACCAGTAACACAAAAAACAATAATAAAATTAAATTTAAAAAGGGACCACACACCTGTAATCCCAACAACTCAAGAGACTTAGGCAGGAAGAATGCAAGTTCAAGACCAGCCTCAGCAACTTAGTGAGGCCCTAAGTAGCTTAGTGAGATCCTGCCTCAAAAATAAAAAATAAAATGGGCTAGGAATGTAGCTTAGTGGTAAAGTGCCTCTGGGTTCAACTGCTAGTCCCCTCCAACACCTCCCCAAAAAAGGATGGGAGTAGGGAAAGAGGTGTAATCCAGTAGTAGAACACCCTGGGTTCAATTCCAAGTACTAAAAGATAAAGGAAAAATAAAATAAAATTGGACCAAAACTGAGTGTGGTGGCACATGGCTATAATCCTGGCTACTCAGGAGGCTGAGGAAGGAGGATCACAAATTAGAGGCCAATCTAGGCAATTTAGCAAGACCCTGTCTCAACACAAAAAGGGCTAGAGAGGTAGCTCAGTGGTATATAGCCCTGAGTTTAATCCTTAATACCATAAAAGTAAAGGAGAAATTGGATTGTGCATGGGGGGGCTCCTTTAGATGCAAAATATGATATATCAGAAAGAAACAAGCTTTATTCATTTATTTATTTATTTTTGGTAAATAAATGAACCCAGGGCATGCAATCACTGAGCCACATTCTCAACTCTTCATATTTTAATTAGAGATAGGATCTCTCCCTAAGAGGCTTAGGGCCTCACTAAATTGCTAAGTCTGGTTTCAAACTCACAATCTTCTTGCCTAGGCCTCCAAGCCACTGGGTTTACAGATATGTACCACTCTGCTTTAAAGTTAAAAATACATTCAAATCTCAGTGTCATGTCAATTTGCAGGCGCTCGCATACACACACACACACAAACACATCATACTTCAATAAAAAGTTTATACTGAAACAAAACCAAGGCTACTATACTTATGAAAAAATTATTAATGTTTCTTAGTCTCTGTTTATAACCTTTGATTACCAATAACCACCTTACAGAATTTGTAATAGGTATATAAAAATATGTGAAGTTTGACACATGGTAGGGACCACACAGTTATCAATTGCATTCCCTTTTACTTTTTTAGTTAAAAATAAACACATGGGCTAGGGATGTAGCTTAGTGTAGAACACTTGCTTAGTACATGTAAGACTCTAGGTCTAATCCCCAGCACTGCAAAAAATAAAAATTAAATAAACACATTATCTTACTACTGCTAAGATGCAGATACTTAGCAAATAAGCCCAGAATCCCAAAATTTACTAAATCAAGTAGAAATTACATTGAAAGATCACCAAAAGAACACTTGCCACAATTCCAGGTTTTTTTAAAGTTAAATTTTTTAAGTTGTAGATGGACACAATACCTTTATTTTATTTATTTAAATATTTTTATGTGGTACTGAGGATCAAACCCAGTGGCAAGTGCTCTACCACTGAGTTACAACCCCAGCCCAATTCCAGTGTTTTGATACTAAAACAGTTACTGCCTACTTCCTGCACTAGCTATTACTCTCATGGTATCAAGGTGATTAAGCTAAGGATAGTCATATTTTTGTCAGTCATACATTAGTCATTTGTGGTCAGCAACAATGGACGCACCCAAGTAAGTTGAGCCAAGGTTATAATGAGCCCAGGTGTGGTTGAAGAAGATCCAGAGAGGCACTAGCTGTTGTGAGGAAAGCATAAAGCTCAAAATGAAAGTCATGAATCAGATGATACTATCAAGGAAATTTAATTTTTCGTGTGTAAACCCAGGATCCCACACATGTTAGGCCACTGAGCTACATCCCCAGCCCTTTTAAATTTTTATTTTTAAAAATTTTAAATTATCCAGGCTGTCCTTGAACCTACTATCCTCTTGCCTCAGTCTCCTAAGTAGCTGGGATTACAAGTACGACCCCATCTGGTCCAGTAAATATTGATCCTTTCTGCTTCTGGAAGTTGATTAAATTTTCTGGTTATGATATTGAAAATTAAGGTTGGGCATGTGGTATCACATGCCTGTGATACTAGCTATTTCAAAAGCTGAGACAGGAGGATCACAAGTTTGAGGTTAGCCTGACAATTTAGTGAGACATTATCTCAAAAAATAAAAAGGAGTAGGGCTGGGTATAGTGGTGCCCACCTGTAATCCCAGCGGCTCAGGAGACAGAAGGATAGAGAGTTTAAAGCCAGCCTCAGCAAATATGAGGAGCTAAGCAATTCAGTGAGGCTCTATCTCTAAATAAAATACAAATTAGGGCTGGGGATGTGGCTCAGTAGTCAAGTGCCCCTGAGTTTAATCCCCAGTACCAAAAAGAAACAAGAGGGTAGGGAGGTAGCTCAGTGGTAGAATGCCCCTGAATTTAATCCCCAGGACTGAAAAAATAAAAAATAAAAATAAAAAGCAAGGGGCTGGGAATATAGTTCAGTGTAGAGAGCTTGCCTGCCTGTCTGAGCCTGGATTCAATCCCCATACCTAGGGGCAGCAGGTGGAGGATCACATATATTGGGACTTGATACTGCTCTCTATTGCCTAATAGCAGGCTTTCAGTGCATCTTGACCACTGAGCCACATCTCTAGCCTTTTATTTTTTATTTTGAGACAGGATCTCACTAAATTGCTTAGGGCCTCACTAAATTGTTGAGGCTGGTCTGAAACTTGCAATCATCCTGCCTCAGTCTTACAAGTCTCTAGGAATATAAACATGTGACACCATATGCAGCTTAGGTTAGAATTTCTAAATGGTATCTTTGAAAAGATGTCATTTCTCACTTTACTCCAGACTAAGTTTGCAGCATACCTTAGGACTAGACAAACTTCCAATGGCTTGGGAGGCTGAGGCAGGAGGAACATGAGTTACCAAAATAAATAAATAAATAAATAGATGGTGTAGATAAGCTACTTCAAAAGCCCATTAATTATTTGAACCTGGCCCTAGAAATTCACTGATTTTAAACAAGTATATATGCACAAATAAAATGGTGAAAATAAGTAGATAAATAAATCAGTAACTTCTATAATAGGAAACATATCATTTTATTGGTTACCAAAAGTTACATATTGTTTTTACAATGATGAGGATTGAACCCCCAGCATTAAAATTGCTAAGCAAATACTTAACACTTTATCACTGAGCTATGTTCTATCCATGTATCTGTCTTAATTTTGTGAGAATAAATTTGCCAGAATAACAAGAATAATTTTCAAAGCTAAGTAATAAATGGGGGATTTGCATGTCTAGAAAATTAAATTGTATTATAAAGCCTTCAGGATTAAAAGCATACTTCTCATGCATTAGTAGGCAAGCAGTGTGATGTAATAGATTAGAAAACCAGATACAGCCAGGCGTGGTGGTTTACCCCTATAATCCCAGGGACTAAGGAGGCTAAGGCAGGAGGATAGCAAATTCAAAATCAGCCTCACCAACTTAGTGAGGTCCTAAGCAACTTAGCCAGACCCTATCTCAAAAACTAAAAAGGGCTGGAGATTTGGCTTAGTGGTAAAGCGCCGCTGGGTTCAATCCCTGGTACCAAAAAAAAAGAAAGAAAGAAAGAAAGAAAACCAGCAATAGACTTAAGGACTTAAGTTCACATTTAAGAACTTGTATGTGGTAACAATAGCATTCAAATTAGTGGAAAAAGTAACAGTTAATGAAACATGTTGGGACAAATTTCTCAACATTTGGATAAATATGAGGCAAAATTAATTAAAGACAGATTAAATTATACATGTTAAAATGAAATTGTAAATGTATTCAAAAAATGGTATTATTATTTATGTAACTTTCAGATGGTATCAGAGGCTCTATAGAATAGGCTCTTGAGTCTGGAAGATCTAAGTTCAAGTGCTGACCCCAACATCAACTGGAATGGAACCTTAAGCAAATCACTTACAACTTTTTGTTTATTTTTAAAATGTAAGATGGAGCTGGGTTTGGTGGCACACTCCTATAAATCCCAGCTACTTGGGAGGCTAAAACAGGAGGATCACAAATTTGATGCCAGCCTAGACAATTTATGGAGACCTTGTCTCAAAATAAAAAATAAAAAGGACTTGGGATGTAGCTCAGTGGTATAGCACTTAGGCAGTATGGGTGAGGCCATGGATTCAATCCCACACACACAGAAAAAAATTTCAGAACTTACTCTAACCTACTTTTAATTACTTCTTAACCTTCCTTCATTTGTTGAATAGAGATAATAATACCTCATCATAGCTTGATATTAAGCAAAATAGGATAAAAGATCTTACAATTAAACACAAAGTATCATTATTATGAAATAGGCTCTTTCTAATCAGGGTACCAAAATCACAAACTGTTAAGCAACGTAGTGATAAAACTGAACATACAAAATCAAGAATTGTGTAATTCAGTGCCAGAAGTCCTTCACACCTGAGACAAACTGAGTAATTCACTTGAATTAGCAAATACGAGCATCATACTTATTATGAATTAGACATTACTTGAATGAGTCAGAGTTAAGGGAACTTGGAGCTAGGACTTAACAGAGTTGAGTCTTAGTTAACTTCAAGGACAACAAGATACATGAATTAGAATGCCAGTATGAGATGAAAAGGTGTAAATATAGCAACTATATACCTGAAAATGCTAACCCTCTACTTCCAGCGCAGAATAACATTATGATTACAGAGTATATTTCACTGAAACTTGATGAATCCAGGAGAACATCAGCATGCTGGGCTAGGACTCCTAAGGCTCTGGAGCCTTAAGAAATTGATTTTTTTAAAATTAAGTACCTTATTTGATTCCAGGAGTCACATTCTAAATGGAAATTACGAAATGAGGTGGATGTATTGACTACCTGATTTTTTTTTTTTTTCAAAGCTTAAGTCCTATAATTCCAGATCACGACTGAGAATCTGACCCTAGGATCCTGCCGTGTGACAAGTCACAAGTCTAAAACTTCAAGTTCCACCCACAATTCAGGATCTGGGAATGGGCTATGTCTTCTTAAATCCTGAATTGCAGTGACCCCACAAATATCTCACAATCCCAATGTTTGTCAGTATTTACTACGACTCTAAGAAACGACACTACGTTGGCAACTGTCCCACACAAAGTTCTAACTGTGGGTCCTTACCATGGCCCTCCTTTGCCATTCCGTATGCAAACCAAGGATCACCCTCCTCCCACCCCCACCCTACAATCCCCAACAGATGAAGGAAAGAATTTGACAGAAACTTGACCTCACCTCAATCTCGTAGTCCTTCACTGGAGGGGGAGCAGCTGCAGCCGCCATGGCCAGGACCCCCACCATGCTCCCTGCTTCCCCGAATCCCAGCTCCTAGGACCTTGCGCGGTCCGGCTCAGCCTGCCTGGAGGCCATGGAGCTGGCCGGCTCCGGTAGGAGCGAATTGCTGGGCCGCCGAGTCAGTCTCAGGGGCCCACCGCGCCCACCCGCCCAAAACGGGCGCGGAGACTGGGCCCAGCTCCGTCGAGTCAAACGCGGAAAAAGGCGGTGAGAAAGCGCGGGCAGCGAGGGCCCTGGGACGCGGCCGGCAGTGCAGGACGTCTCAGAGGCGGCAGTTCCAGGCTGAGCGCCCAGGACTTGAGCCCGGGTGCCTACAGCCAACAGAACACAGATCGGGCCGCGGGGCTTCGGCGGGAGTTCTTGTCAATTGGGTTTTCGCGCCGTCCTGAGCGTAGGGGGCGGAGTTTACGGCTGCTTTGGAAGCCTACGCGGATGGTGAGTCAGGAGGGCCAAAATACGTCTCTTGACAAACCTGCAAAAGACGGAGCCAATTGCTTTGTTTAATTTAAAATCAGCCAAGGTTTTGGACACTCAGACTTTTTCTGTTGTATAACACAGTGTCACCATTAAAAACTAATGATTTGACTAAGGTCACCTAGTCAGTTAATGGCAGAATGAAAATTTAGACTTTAAGCTAGCCCTTTTTTAAAAAGTGAAAATGGGAAAAATACGAAAAATTGAATAATTGATTGCATTCCTAAATGTAAATTGATTATAGACTAAAATGCTAATATCTTGGTAGCGTCCTACCTGGAGACTCGTCCATTTGGGGGTCCTAAATTTTTATACCTCTAACTGGACTCTAGAGGCATTTTCTCATGGATTTCATTGTTGGGAGCAGCAAACAAACACAAAATTATTGCCTCATCTGGCATGTTTTCAGTTTCTGTAGGATATCAATAGTTCGCTGGTTTCTTGTGAGGGTAATCTCATGCAGCAACTGCAATATTTTCATGGATTCTTTAAACTTTTATTTTTTTTTTTTACCTAAAATTGCAATTACACAAATAAACAGTTTTATTTAGGTGCATAGTTTCAACAGCATGGTACTTAAGAACCGGGTTATGTAAACTGTTTTTAACTATTAATTAACCTTTTTTTAATCTTTATTTATTTATTTTTATGTGGTGCTGAGGATCAAACCCAAGGCTTAGCACATGCTAGGCAGACGGCAGTACCACAGAGCTACAACCCCAGCCCAATTAACCTTTTCTTTTATTCTTCCCTCTTGACGTGCAGTTTCATTGAGAGAGCTCCAAGGTAGGACCTCAAAGAAGCTCCTACTTTTACAAATTGTTATTATTAACTCAATTTTTTTTTTTTTTTTTTTTTTTTTTTGGTGTATGTGTGTGTGTGTGGGTATGCCGGTGATTGAACTCAGGGGCACTCGGCCACTGGGTCACATCCCCAGCCCTATTTTGTATTTTATGTAGAGATAGGGTCTCACCGAGTTCCCTAGCGCCTCGGTAAATTGCTGAGGCTGGTTTTGAACTCACGATCCTCCTACCTCCGCCTCCTGAGCCACTGAGATTTACAGGCAAGCGCCATTGCACCCGGCTACAGTAAGTTTTGTTATATTCTTTGACATTTTTAACCAAGAACAGGCATTACTTGAATAAATATAAAAGTTAATAATGCCGGCAATCCCCGGCACCAAAAACAACAACAACAACAACAAAAATCCACTGTACAAAATAACTGATTTCTGATTCATATGTCAGACCTATGTTTGTTTTGGTACCTGAGATTGAACCCAAGTGAGTTTAACCACTGAGTCAATCCCCAACCCTTCTTATTTATTTATTTATTTATTTTTATCTTGAGACATGGTCTCCTTAAGTTGCTTAGGACCTCACCAAATTGCGGAGGCTGGCTTTGAACTCCCGAGTCCTGAGTCTCTGTGACTACAGACATGCACCATGGCGCCCAGCTTTTTAAATACCATAATATTGTCACCAGCATGGGGTCTGAAGAAATTCCCAGAAGGGAAAGGGGGACCTCAACGCAACCCTGGTGGGTTCGTAATTTATACTACAGAAAGGAGAGGCACAAAAATTTAAGAAAGTAGTCTGAGGGCTGGGGATGTGGCTCAAGCGGTAGCGCGCTCGCCTGGCATGCGTGCGGGTTCAATCCTCAGCACCACATACAAAACAAAGATGTTGTGTCCGCTGAAAACTAAAATATAAATATTAAAAAATTAAAAAAAGAAAGTAGTCTGAAATGGGTGTAATCCCAGGCAGGAGGATCGCAAATTCAAAGCCAGCCTCAGCAAAATTAAAAAATCAAAAATTTAAATAAACAATCAAAGGGCTGAGGATGTTGCTTAGTAGTTAAGCGCCCCTTGGTCCCATCCCTGGTACCAAAAAAGAGTAATTATCTCAGGGGGAGTCCTGGATGAGGCAATTTTCAGCTCTGACATTCTGGATTAGCAGCCCCCACACTATGGGCGCTAGGACTACATTCAACCTGTTGCCTGTTTTTGTATAGCTTTTCAAAGAATCATTTTTTACCTTTTTAAATAGTTGGGGGAGCATGCAAAAATTATTTTGTGATTTGTGAAAATTATGTAATATTCAAATTTCAGTGTCCTTAAGTGTCTTTTTTTTTTTTTCTCCAGAGACTGGGTCTCATTGTGTTTTCCAGGCTGGCTTTGAACTCCTGGACTCAAGGGATACTTCTGCCTTATTGTCCCAGTAACTAGAGCTACAGGCACAGGCCACCCCACTGCGCTGGGCCCATAAGTTTTTATTGCACTTGATCACACCCATTTACTCACTCCGCTGCAACAGATACGTCATGAACAGACAAGCCCAAAATATTTATTACTTGACCCTTACAGAAAAATACTGCCAACACCCTTCTTAGACTTGCGCCGGGATTGCTGTATTGCTGGTTATCCTTTAGGCCTCTCTTGGTTCCCTTCTTAGATGATGAGCTCCTAGGCGGTGGTGTCTGGGTTGCAGTAACCTCCAAGAACGCCGGTCGTGGCTAGGAGTCTCATTTTACCAGGCCCGTAAAACAGCGACGACTTAAGGGCCAAGGCTCCGGCGGCGTCTGCTCTGGTCTCAACTGCTGAGCTTGGGAAAGATAATTCCCTTTTCTGTCCCTCGGCTTCCTCCTCTGTGCATTGGAGATAAAGGCTGTAAGTGATATAAGAAAGAGATAAGATGTGGAAAGCACCGCACAACGCTCTTATTAGTCTTGCCGTGCCTCCAAACATTTCCTGAGGAAACACTGAGCAATAACGTGGCGCGGGCGCAGGGCCGAGGCCAGCAAAGTCACAAAGTGGGAGACCCTGGGACCCGCAGGCCCTACGCCGGGGGCGCCGCCGTATGGCTGTCAATCAAAGTCGACTTGGGGCGTGGACTGGAATGGCAGGGCGGGGCGTGGTGGCGCTTCCGCCAGAGCGAGGCCGCCCCGGGCCTCCAGCCGGCGCGGGGCACACTCGGGAACCCGCTCCCCCAGCCGCCTGCGGCGCGGCCTGATGAGAGGGACCATGGAACTGGAGCCGGAGCTGCTGCTGCAGGAGGCCCGTGAGAACGTGGAGGCGGCGCAGAGCTACCGGCGCGAGCTGAGCCACCGGCTGCAGGGGCTGCGGGAGGCGCAGAGGCAGGTCGGAGGGCCGCACCCTAAGGGGCGCTGTGGGCCTGGGAGGTCGCGGGGTGCCGAGCGGTGGGCTAGGACTCCGGATGGTGGGAGTGTCCGAAAACTCCGGAGAAAGAGGGGGAGAGCTCTGAAGAAGGACAGGGACCTCGTAAGGTCTGAGAATGGGGCGCTGGGAATTGGGGAAGTTTTAGGGGAAGCCAAGTTTGGGGGAATCGTACGAAATTGTGCGGAGTGTTCCCTAAACCGTGAGGGGCAGCGATGGGAGGGAATAGGATTGGCGTCCGAGGTTGGGGAGAGTGAGGGACCAAAGCAAAATCCGAGGGATCCAAAGGGTAGTGATGACTGAACAGAATCGGGAGGTGGGATTTTATTTGGGAAAACTTGTGTGTTAGCGATTAATTTTAGAGAGCCTGAGAAAAAACGGGGGCAGTGATGACCTGGTGAGAGCTGAAGGGGGAGGAGACAAAATGGATATTGGAACCGAAGGACTAAAGTGAAAGGGAAGAGGTAGGGATAGAGAAACCGTAACGTTAACACTAAATGAATGGGGTTAGTGTTTGAATGCCTCGTACGATCTTGAATACATTTCATAGAAATCGGAGTCATTTTTTCTAGGTAGTTTAGAATTTAAGGATAAGGTTAATTGGAAGGGCAGAGGAAGGAAAATGAAGTGCTTGAAGGAGGATATACAAAAGCCAAGGGACAGATTTTAAAGAGAGGAGTGCTCAAGGGAGAAGCTAAATATACCTGCAAGTGGTGGAGTTATCTTTTCCAAGGGGAAAAGATTATCAAAGTTGTAGGAAAGCCACATGGTTTCTCTACACCCTCAAACATACACAGAAAAAAAGATATAACCTACTGCTTATGTGTGATTGGACAAGTAGTTCTTTAAGTCTACTAATAACCTAAGGGCTTCATAAATGCATTTTGAATGAGTGGGATTCCATCTGAATTTCTCTAGGTCTCGTTTGTTATTAATAGATATTGTCAAGCTAGTCAGTCCTAGTGGCAAAGAATCTGAAAATGTTAGAAGACTATTGTCATAGTGTCTTTGGATCTTGTCATCACTAAGAATACTCAACATACCTTGGGCTTTATGTATTTTAAAGTCCTTGTAGAACTGATGTAGGCCAGACATCATTTTCATTTTAGTAGCAAAACTGAGACTAGAATCTAGGTATGATTTGGTGAACACTTTTTCACGGCATTCGAATACACTTCTCTGGATTTTCCTTTGAAAACATCTGCATTATTCTTTCTGCTATTTTGATGTAAAGGTTCTAATTCAAGGACATTGTTTAAAAAGATATTAAAATACCTCTTAATATACAACTGCCAGCCAGTTAGAATATGTCTGAGCATAACAATTGTTTTAACAATATCAGTAATTAAGTATCAATAGACATAAAGGGAGTGAACACCTGGGAGTGGTACTTATTAACTTCTCATGTGATATTGAATGCATTAAAAAAATTAGTGTGACTCCATCCTTCATGGTTTAGTATTCAATTTCCAAACCAATATTCTTTTAAATTTTATATCCAATAATTTAAATAGAGGACATACTTTCCTATAATTTAGTGTTATTTAGTATGGTTTTCCTTTTTGTTCTGTTTCATTTTGAAAGCCATTGTCTTGGGCCTGAGACAGAAAAAAAAACTAAAGGAGCATCCATCAACAGACTTCTGATGACATTGCCTTCTGACAAGGAGGCTAAGTGTGGTTCTCTTTTGTCAACTGGAATGTGTTTTGTGCCAGTGCCAGTTACAAAGGCTAATTCTATTCAATTGTGTGTGTTTGGGTTTGTAGAATAAGTCCACTGTTAACTTGTGTTTTAAGGAAGGTCTGTGTTACAAAAATATTATCAAAATAAGCAGTTGGTTTTGTTTGGTGGTTAGGATATTTTTAGAGTCCCAGTCATTTTCAGAATAACTACATAAAATATATGGCTTTTTAGCCAAAGAGTTTGCATGGGGAAGAATGAGAAGATCAGAAAGGAAGGGATGTATTTAGTTTTTTGCTTGCTGATTTTATTTACTTTTGGCAAATGATGTTGGGGGCGGGGGTGATACCAGGGATCAAACCCAGAGCCTTGTGCAGGCTAGGCAAGCACTTTACACTGATATGCCTCCAGTCCCTGATATTTTCCAGTTGAGATATAATTTATATACCATAAAATTTGTGTTTTAAAGCATTCAATTCAGTGGCTTTTAGTGTGTTTACAAAATTACTAATTATTGATTAATTCCAGAATCACCACCCCCACCCCCTGAAAAATTCCATATCCCTAGTTGTTATTCTTACCAGCGCCTGTCAACTAAACTATTTTCTGTTTCTATGGATTTGCCTGTTCTGGGCATTTCATATAAATAGAATCATACATTATGTACAATATGTATTCATTCTTGATTATCATCATTATTTATTTATTTATTGAGACAAGGTCTTGCTAAATTGCTTAGGGCCTTGCTAATTTGATGAAGCTGGCTTTGACCTTGTGATCTTCCTGCCTTAGCCTCCAGCCAGACACCATGCTGGGCCCTGCTCTTTTTTATTTCAATTTTGAGACAGAATCTGGCTAAGTTGAGACGTTGTCTGGCTGGTCTGAAACTTGCAATTCTGCCTCACTTTTTCTAGTAACTGGGGTTACAGGCTTGCACCACCATCCCGGCGATGTTTTTACCGTTTTCTTCTTCTTTTTTTTGGGGGGGTGGGTATGTGTGTAGTACTGGGGATTGAACCCAGAGCACTCTATATCCCAGCCTTTTCATTTTTAATTTTGAGACAGGGCCTCACTAAATTGCATAGTCTTGCCTTGAACTTGGGGTCCTCCTACCTCAATCTCCTTACCTAGTAGCTAGGATTACAGGCAGGCACCATGGCAGCCAGCTATGTTTTTACTTTTTTAGATTATATTAACAAATTACTGGATCACATGGTAACTCTTTTATTTTAATACCTTTATTTTATTTATTTATTTTTGTATGGTGCTGAGGATTGAATTCAGTGCCTCACACATCAGAGGCAAACGCTCTACCACTGAGCCACAACCCTACCCTCTAACACATGGTGACTCTTTTTGTTTTAAGATTTGTTTAACCTTTCCCGGAACTCTTGTCATATCTTTTATCTTTACTTTTGTTTCTTACCCTTTAAAAATATCTTGTGAAATTTGTTTCATGTTAAGAAATCATGTGCCAGGTGTATAATCTGCAAGTTGGTAGGTTAACATGAACAAATTTCACAAGATATTTTTAAAGGGTATAAGAAACAAAAGTAAAGACTAAAAGATATGACAAGAGTTCCGAAAGCAAACCCTAAAACTAAAGAGACCATGTCTAGAAGGGATGTGGCTTAGTGGTTAAGTGCCCCTGGGTTCAATCCTTGGTACAAAAAAAAAAAAAAAAAAAATCAAAAACCTGTCAACATGTAGCAGTTTCTCCTCTGTGGTTAAGTTTAGGCCTTCCTCTCTGTTTTCAGAGAAAAGGAAGTTCTGTGTAGGAATGCAAGGGTTGTCTGTAGCTTTTATTGTTTGAATAAGTTAAAGGCAAGAGAGATGTTGGTTGTCTTCAGGAAATCAGATAATGTTTACAGCCACCCTATCCTGAGGTTGAAATCATTAAGAAGAATTCTTTATAGTCCTTGGAATCTTTGGTTCTAAGATGTAAATACCACAGAAATTAACTCCCACTCTCCTAAAATGTTCATTTATTCATTTACTCAGTAAATATTTATTGGGCATCAGAGGTACTTCTGTATACTATATACTGTGGTCAGAGAAAAGATCATTGTCCTCATGAATTTATTCTTATCTTTGGTGGCTGATCATTAGGTTATCATCCCTAAAAATAGAACAAATAAGAAAAACTAAATACATTCTTGTATATTCATTTTTGGATTTTATTTCCATTGTGGTTTTTTTTTTTTTGTTTTGTTTTGTTATCACTTGCCCTATTTCTACAGCATTAACTTTTCTGCTTGTTCTAAGTAGAGATAAACTGATCAAGGGATGCAACTGTCTGTTCAGGCCTCACACCGTTGAGGTACCTAGAGGATATTGTTACAATCTGAGGCCTGGTCCTTAAACTTTGCAAATCCAGAGTCGCCATCTTTCTCTGTTATTGAAGGGGGATTGTGGGGAGTCATTCTCACGCGTGACTGGGTGACTCCCAGTTTGGGTCTGAGGCTTCTGGCTGTGTCGGAATTTTCCTGGCCCTTTCCTGATGAGAGAACCCATCCGTGTGGGGGTGTGACTGACCACTGACCCCAGGGGCCCAATCACTGACCCTGACCTTGGAGTGCGGCCCCCCCTCAACCTTCATTGGATGGAATTATCCCCTGAATTTCTTGTTCCCCAATAAAAGGCTACTCCCTGGCGAGCTCGCTCTCTCTCTCCTGCTAGCCCTGAGTAATCCTTGCTGCCCTACGGGTGGTTCGAGGTTGGAGCCAGAGAGGGGAACCGTCTCGGACCTGGCAATAGAAAAAGGTAACTGAGTCTGTGTGTTTTATTTCGATCTCTGCTAGCTAACTTTTATGCCAAGAACCTCATTAATGAAACCAATGCGCAGGCCGCACGGTGGAGGGGATTGCCTTGCAGTACTAGAGGTGCCTATGGTGAGAAATGCTAATATTTTAGTTCAGGTGCAGTTAATTGTTTATAAAATGAATCTACTGGCCTTCATGTGTCTTTTAATAGGGTGATTTTTTTGTTGTTTTTTGTTTTGTCTTTCCTTGCACTGACAGAATGAAGTGTCTCTCCCTCAGAGAAAATGATTAGATCCTGGTACATAATTGAGATACTGTTTGAGAGCCCTGCCCAGCTCTGGCCAGTGGTGTCCCTTAGATCCTTGCTACAAGTGTGATTCATAATCTTCAGGAGTGTTATCACTTATGAAGAATTCAATTGTGTGGTGGTGCACTCTGTAATTCCTGCAAGTTGGTATGTTGATGCAAGAGGATTATTATTTGTGAAGAATTGAAAACCTCAGGCTCCACCCCAACCTACTGATCAGAGTCTGCACTTTAGCAAGTTCCCAGGCATGATATACCTGCACATTAAAGAAAAGGCACACTGTCTTAGAGTACATCATTATCGCTTCAGCTCTTTACTGATTTCTGTTGCTTAAACTGTGTTTTCATAAATTGCTGTGGTTATCTTCAAGGTTAAAATGTTGTTTGAAATACTGCACATTTGTTTGTTAGATAATTGTGCAGAGATATACAAGGGAATAACTGACAAACTCAAGTCAAAACTTGTCTAACATGTCCTCATACCTGTAATATGGCCATTTGATGAATAAGTTTTCCACAGCATTTTCTTTTCTTTCTTTTTTTTTTTTTTTTTTGGTTTGTTTGTTTGGTACCAAGGATTGAACCAGGGGCTCTTAAACTTTGCAAATCCAGAATCACCATCTTTCTCTGTTATTGAAGTGGGGTTGCCTTGCAGTACCTTTTTTATATTTTATTTAGAGATGGGATCTTGCTGAGTTACTTAAGGCCTCACTAAGTTGCTGAGGCTGGGCCTTTGAACTCTCAATTCTCCTGCCTCTGTCTCCTGAGCTCCTAGGATTACAGGTATGTGCCACCCCTTCTTACCTGCTTCATTTTAAAAAAATATTTATTTATTTTTTAGTTGTAGTTGCACACCATACCTTTATTTATATGTGGTGCTGAGGATCAAACCCAGGTCCTTGCACATGCTAGGTGAGCGCTTTACCACTGAACCACAACCCCAGCCCCCCTGCTTCATTTTTTTAAAACAATTAATTTCTTATGACCTTTTGAAGATTTTGCTGCTATTATTTCTTAATTTTTTTTTATTTGGGCTAGGTGTGATGATACACACTTTATAATCTCAGCTACTTGGGAGGCTGAGGCAGGATGATCACAAGTTTGAGGCCAGCCTCAACAATTTAGCAAGGAGGCTCTAAATAACTTATTGAGATCCAAGATTAAAAAAGAACTAGGGATGTAGCTCAATATCAGAGCACCCTTGAGTTCAATCTCCATTTCCAAAAAATAAAATATAAGTTTCATTTGTTATTAAAAATTTACATTTAAACGGCTTTCTGTTTTGTTTGTTTGTTTTTTATGGTACTAGGGATTGAACCTAGGGTAATTGCCCATGATAGACAAGCATTCCACCACTAAGCTACATGCCTAATTCTTATTTTAAGACAGTGTCTTGCTAAATTATCCAGGCTGACCTTGAATTTGCAACCGTCCTACCTCAGCTTCCCAAGTCCTGGGATTACAGATTTGCACCACCACACCCCACTTGACTGGTATTCTTGATATTCCTGATGTATAATACTACATGCTTTATAGATCACAATTCCCACAGGATTTGAAGACACAGTGTACTAAAGACTGGGACATATATAGAACCCAGTAAAGAAAAAAAACAGGTTATTTCAGAAAACCAAGACAGGAAGTCTTAGTAGCTCAGCAAAGAAAAAAAGCTATTATTGCTCCTTTTATCTCTCACTTCCCCTCTGTTACCCATTTTCAAAACAGTACAAAAATCTGCTTGAATATAATTTGTTACAGCAGTAGCACTTTAAAATGTCCCTGTTGTACTATTGTAAGAAAAATTTAAATCTAGATCTAGGGAAAACCAAGAACAAATGAAATCCTTTAAAAATAATCTCTAATTCTACTATTTGCTGACAGCTGTGGTAAACATTTTGGTGTATCCTACACCTGCCCTACAAAGTTGAGAGACTTCTTCTATACGTGCAGTTTTGTATCTTTTTTTTTTTTTTTTTTTTGGCTAGCATTGTAAGCATTTATCAAGAAAATTTTTTCACCTGCAGCATAATTTTTAATGCAGAGGTGAGTGGAGTGTATTATTTAGATCTTTGTGGAGCATTTGTTGGTAGTAGGCTGAAAGTATTTACTTAGGTACCCCAAAATACTGAAAGCAAAGCTCTGCAAGCAAAACTAAATAATTTAAACTTAGGTGGGGGTAGGAGGGAGGGGCCACACAAATATCTCATGTGCTATTTAATAATTTTCATAGAGAAGAACTATTCTTATTACTATAAACCCAGGAAATATGATTGATTTTGTCATTTAAAAATCTGAACAAGAGGGGCTGGGGTTGTGACTCAGTGGCAGAGTGCTTACCTTGCATATATGAGGCACTGGGTTCAATCCTCAGCACCACATAAAAATAAGTAAAGTAAAGGTATTTTAGAAATTAAATAAATAAATAAATAATAAAAAGGTATTATGTCCATTTACAACTAAAAAATGTTAAACAGGGTGCGGGGCTGGGGTTGTTGCTCAGTGGATAGCGCTCGCCTAGCATGTGTGAGGCACTGGGTTCAAGTCTCAGTACTACATATAAATAAACAAATAAAATAAAGATCCATTGACAACTAAAAAAATATTTAAAAATAAAAAGCCAAACAAATGTAGGGTAGTCTTTTATTATTGAGAGCTATCAGCGAATCACTTATACTTGCATTTACTTAACAGGGACAAGTTAGCTTCAAGATCCAGTGAAATGTAATTTTTCTGATTTTCAGGTTCCTTAATTGTAAAATGAGGATCAAGATAGTGCCTACTGTAGCTGACCAATGTGAGAACTGAAATGAGAAACATTTTTAAAATGTTAAGCACAATGCTTACAATGTGGGACATTCTTAATTACTAATAGCCATAATAATAAATCCACTATGTATTGTTTTCAAGGTGACAATTCCTACTTCAACTGGCAGCTTATTCTTTAAGCTTATAGTCTCTTCTAGCAGAATGCCATTTTTTATACGATTTATTTTTATTTTTTTTAGTCATACATGACAGCAGAATGTATTTTGACATATAATACATACATGGAATGTACATACATCAATCATATTGTCTATTATATTCTAGCAGAATGCCATTTTTGAACTCTGGTGGCAGTTTGTGGTTGTCCCACTTTTAATGCTTATTATACTTGTACATATAGTTGTCTGTCTTCCTTACTCAGAATGAGAGATTTTTTAGATCAGGACCATGCCTTATTTATCTTTACTATCCCAATTCCTGGCATGTACTAGACCTCAAAAATTGGTTGAAATAATGCCTTCAAGAATTTTGTGGGTTGGGGCTGGGGATGTGGCTCAAGTGGTAGCGTGCTTGCCTGGCATGTGCGGGGCGCTGGGTTCCATCCTCAGCACCACATAAAAACATAAAATAAAATAAAGATGTTGTGTCTACCGAAAACTGAAAAATAAATATTAAAAAATTCTCTCTCTCTCTCTCTCTCTCTCTCTCTCTCTCTCTCTCTCTCTCTCTCTCCTCTCTTCTCTCTCTTCTATCTTAAAAAAAAATAATAATTTTGTGGGTTTGATTTTGCAGTCATCCTTTTTAGATTGTCTGCAGCTTTCTCTGTGACAAACAGGGTCATATATACCCTATTTATTAATAAAGTTAATTAAGAATTAAATATTTGTTTTATCATATAGTTTGGTTATCTTGTTGTATAATAAACTGTGCCAAAGCTTAACAGGTTAAAAAACAATCATTTTATTTGCTTACAGTTCTGGAGGGTGACTGGAACTGAGTTTTCTTGGCAACACTCTTGTGATTGCAGTCAGATGGCAACTGGGGCTGGAATGTCCAAGACAGAATGTTTACTTACGTGTTTGGAGCCTTGGTGTTAGCAGGACTCAGTTGGAATGCTGGGCCTCAGCACCACTCTCTTTCTCCTCCTCTCCCATATCTTCCTCTCCCTTTCTCCTTCCTTCCTCTTTTCCCCTTCTTCTCTCTTTCTCCTTTACCCCCTCCGCCCTCCACTTGTCCTCTCTATAAGGATAGCCATACTACTTTTCAAACCATACTACTTTGAAACCACAAGAGTAGAAGTTGCCAGGTGTTCTTAAGACTGAGGCCTGGAACTGTCACTCATCAGTTTCACTCTATTGCTGTGCACATGTGACTATGTTGTTAGTCATAGGCCAGCCCAGATTCTAGGACAGAGGACTACAGGAGGCTCTGTCACTGGGAGTTGTGTTTCCTGGTTGATTGGGGGCCACTAATATAACAGATTACTAAATCATATACTTTTTCTGTTGAGAGTTTTCAAATAAGAATTTTTAAAAACATAACTATAAACTAGATTTGGTGGTACACACCTCTAATCCCAGGGACCCAGGGGGCTGAAGTAGGAGAATCACAAGTCTAAGGCCAGCCCAGACAACTTAGTGAGACCCTCAGCAACTTGTCCCAAAAAGGACTGGGGTTGTAGCTTAATGGTAAAGTTCCTCCTGAATTCAGTCCCCAATACTGGGGTTAAAAAAAAAAAGTTAATATATATAAGTCTTAAGAGTAAACATAACAGGCTTAGGAGTTAATATTTGAGTCAAATTCAAATTCTTCAAATTCTCTGCCACTTCATTGACTTAGTGATAGGAGCAGATACGTTAGGCTGACTCCCATGTTACTCATCCATAGATTATTTCTATATAGAGTTGGTTTGTTTATTTATTTTTGATATTGGGAATTGAACCAGGGGGCACTTAACCACTGAGCCACATCCGCAGCCCTTTTAAATATCTTATTTAGAGATAGGGTCTTGCTGAGTTGCTAAGGGCCTTGTTAAATTGCTGAGGCTGGCTTTGAACTCCCGATCCTACTGCCTCAGCCTCCCAAGTCACTGGGATTATAGGCCTGCACCACCACATCAGACTGTGAGAGGGTTTAAGTGAAACCATGTAAGTAAGTACCTGGCACACCGGGTGCTCAGCAAATGATACCTGCTGCTTTGTTATCGTTGCTGTTGTTATTAATGAGTGATATCTTTGTCAGTGCAAAGACAGATAACTAATGTTGTGCATTTCATATGAACTGAGAGAGACAGTATTTTGGTTAGATTCTTCAATTTCAGTTGACTATGTTATATCTCCCCCCACCCTTTTCCCTTTTTCCCGTTTTGGTTCTGGGAAGAACCCAAGGCCTCACACATGCTAAGTGTATATTCTACCACTGATCCTCTACCCAAGCCCTTTACTTCATCTTTTATTTTTGATCATTACGTTCTTGTTAGCTAATGTTTCTTCTTTTTTTTTGTACAGCTCTTTTATTTTTTATTTTGAGACAGGGCCTTGCTAAGTTGCTTAAGTCCTCACTAACTTTGAACTTGTGATCCTCCTGCCAAGTTGCTGGAATTATAGGTGTACACCACCTCACCTGGCAGCTAATGGTTTCTAAAGAAAGTGTGTTAATATTACCCAGGTTTGGGCTGGGGATGTGGCTCAAGCGGTAGCGCACTTGCCTGGCATGCATGCGGCCTGGGTTCGATCCTCAGCACCACATACAAAGATGTTGTGTCCACTGAAAACTACAAAATAAATATTAAAAAAATATATATATTACCCAGGTTTTAGTTTTTTATTGGTCGAGCAATTGAGAAAATACGTTCTTAGATTAAACCTGAAAAAATGTTCTTAAGAAAGTCATGCACATTCATGTTTTAGAGATGATAGCATAGATTTCACGTTATAAACCATTAAAACTTATTTGGTGAAATATAATATTATATTGACATAGCAATTGTATATTGCTGCTTAAGACTAGAGGTCTTTAAATCACTTTCTCCATAGATTTTATGACTTTTTGTTTATAAACTCTGAAGGAAAATATGTCAATTGTTTTTTTTTTTTTTTTTTTTTTTTGGAGGATTGTATTCTCTAGGCCTTTGGTTAGCTAGTATTGATGAATGGCATTTTTTTGTGTGTTTATCATCCTGTTAAAACTGTAAAACAGTTACTTTGAAACTAGAGTCATCTTAAGTAGAAACTTTGTAAATATGTTTAATGGGTTTGTTACACTAGAGGTTTTAGTGGTAAATGAGTTCAGGTTATGTTTAATCAATATATACAATGTGTTATAGTTTCCCTTTTAGACCTTGACTTTTCTTTTGTTTGTTTTCTCCTTAAATCTACCTTGTTACAAGCTGTGAGAATTGTTTTTGCCCTAAATGATGTGGTAGCATTTCGGGCTGATGGTTGCCATACAATGCTTTATGTAGGGGCAAAAAATACATGTTGTAGGAAGAAGTGTTTGTAGCCAATATATAATTTACAGTTTTTCCTGAGAACTCATTAAAACAAGGTCTGTAAGTACCAAACAACTTGGTGTAGCAGAAAGAGAATGGTTCTTGGGAGTCAGACTGTTTGGGGGGCCCTATAGACTTCGGTTGTAAACAATGCAGACTCATCTCTCAGAGTTGTGAAGATTTAAAGAGTTAACTGTGAACTCAGTAGACCATTGATACCATGTCAAACATGAGGAAATTTATTTAGCAGTGAAGTTCCCATTTTTAAATTAGTTTCATAAAGCCAAGAAAATGAATTTGATTAAATGAGAATTTCTGCGAGAAGAGATAGATCCCAAATTAGTAGTATCAAGTTTGAAATGGCAAGGGACCAAATTTACAATCAGAGCACAAGAGGTGGGTTTAGAAATGGATTCTTCCTTTCATAGTTCTCTCGCTATTTGTGTTCACTTACTTCCCTTTTTTTTTTTTTTTTTTTCTGAGGTTCTGAAACAAAAACAAAACATAGTCAGGGTCTGCAACTGCTGAAGGAGCTTTTGAATTCTTTCTAAAGAGGAAATTGACTTTACCTAACCAGTGCACTTCCTGTGTGTGCTGTATCCGTTAGAGAGTGAAATAGAACCTTGGTATAGTGCTCAACTGCAGTGTTTCCTCTTGGTGGTGGGCTTTTGAAATGTTCTATAGTGTTCTGACATGCTGCCTTCATTTTTTCTGCCATCTGCACTGTGCATACAAATCACATGGGGCCTTGTTCAAAACACAGGTTCTGATTCGGTACTTCTGGATAGAACCTGAGATCTTGCATTTCTAATAACATTCCAGGTGATATATCAAAATCACAAAGCCTTCTCTCTCCCTGGTTCTTTCAAAATGTTTCTTAAAACACCCATAATTGACTTCATTTTTATTCAACGTTTATTTGTCACATGCTATGTAGATTGAGGCCTGATTCTCAAGGATCCCAGAGTTGAACAATGTACCAAAACAAATACATTTTGGGTTTATTGCCTTTCTTTCTTTCTTTCTTTTTTAATATATTGTATTTGGATTTGTTTCATAGTTCTGTAGTTAACAATTAAACTTAGATTAGGATTTCTATATTTATTTTTGATATAAGAATTTCTTTTAGTTACTATACAAATATAATTATATTAATGTCAAAAGGAGAAAACAATTATTTGCATGATCTGCCCAGCACATGAAACTACTCCTTCTTTCTGTGTTTCAGTTCTTGGGCATGGGAATCTTTTGTTTTTACATGTTGTGAAATCACTTGAAAACAATATTCTCTTCTGCTTTTTTTTTTTTTTTTTTTTTCTTTTCTTTTCATTTTTGGTACCGGGGATTGAACTCATTGGTAACTTATCACTGAGCCATGTCGCTGGAACTTTTTTTTTTTTAATATATATATTTTTTAGTTGTTGTTGGACCCAATATCCTTATTTTATTTATTTATTTCCATGTGGTGCTGAGGATCAAACCCAGTGCCTCACACGTGCTAGGCAAGCGCTCTACCACTGAGCCACAACTCCAGACCCGCCCCCCTTTTGATACCAGGGATTGAACTCAGGGCCACTTAACAACCAACTGAGCCACATACCCAGCCCTTTTTTATATTTTATTTAGATGTAGGGTCTCATTAAGTTGCTTAGGTCTGCCCTAAGTTACTGAGGCTGGCTTTGAACTTGTGATCCTCCTGCCTCAGCTTCCCAAGCTGCTGGGATTACAGGCCTGCGCCATGACTCCTGGCATCCCCAGCCCCTTTTACATATTATTTTGATACAGGGTCTTTCTAAATATCTGAGGTTGGCGTCAAACTTGTGATCCTGTCGCCTCAGCCCCCCAAGTCACACAGATTACTTGTGTCTTCTGCTTTTTATGTTTGCTATTAAGAGAGTGTACAGAAAGCTTTCTAAATTTCTCTATTAACTGTTGAAATATTATCCTTTATCCATATTCTGATATGTTGTTTCTTGGTAGATTTTTCTTGTATTTCAAACTCTTTTTTAAAAAATATTTTTTAGGGGGTTGGGATTGTGGCTCAGCAGTAGAGAGCTCGTCTAGCACGTGCGAGGCCCTGGGTTCGATCCTCAGCACACATAAAAATAAATAAATAAAATAAAGATATTTTGCCCAACTACTTCTAAAAAATAAATATTAAAAAAATATATTTTGGGGGGCTGGAGGTGTGGCTCAGTGGTAGAATGCTTGCCTGGCATGTGTGAGGCACTGGATTCAATCCTCAGCACCACATAAAAGTAAATAAAATAAAGGTATTGTGTCCATCTACAACTAAAAATTAAAAAAATAAAATATATATATATATATATATTAGTTGTAGATAGACACAACACCCTCACTTATTTATCTTTATGTGGTGCTGAAGATTGAACCCAGGGTCCCACACACCCTGGGCAAGTACTCCACCACTAAGTCACAACCCCAGCCTATATTTCAGACTCTTGCTAAGAAAAAATTAGCAAAAGGGTTAGGGGGTAGTAAACACAATATTATATGAGACTGGTATAATAATATTTGCAAAGAAGAGTATATATTTCCTTATTTATTTATTATGTTTGCAGTGCTGGGGGTAGAACTCAGGCACCTGTATATACTATGCAAGCGTTCTACCATTGAGCCATATCTCAGCTTATGTGTTTGTTTTAATTTAACTGAGTTAGAATTGCTCTAAGGAGAAAAAAATGGGTTGTGTGTTATCTGAATTGTATTTCTTTAAAAACAAAACAGTACCTCACTCTTACATTGCTGGTGGCACTGTAAATTGGTGTAACCACTCTGGAAAGCAGTATGGCAATTACTCAGAAAACTTGGAATGGAACCACCTTTTGACCCAACTATCCCACTCCTTGGTCTACACCCAAAGGACTTTAAATCAGCATACTGTAGTGATGCAGTCACATCAATGTTTATAGCAGCCCAATTCACAATAGCTAAATTGTGGAACCAACCCAGATGCCCTTCAATAGATGAATGGATAAAGAAACTGTGATATACTCATGCACACACACAATGGAATATTACTCAGCATTAAAAGAGTATAAAATTATGACATTTGCAGGTAAATGGATGGAGTTAGAGAATATCATGCTAAGCGAAGTAAGCCAATATCCCCAAACCAAAGGCCAAATGTTCTCTCTGATAAGTGGATGCTGATCCATATTGGGGGAGGGGGCATGTGAAGAATAGAGGAACTTTGAATTGGGCAAAGGGGAGGGATGGGAGAGGGCATGGGGGTAGTAAAGATGATAGTATGAGAAGGACATAATTACCCTAGGTACATGTATGATTGCACAAATGATGCGACTCTACATTGTGTACAAACAGAGAAATGAAAAGTTGTGCTCCATTTGTGTACAGTGAAACGAAATGCATTCTGCTTCATGTGTAACTAATTAGAACAAATAAAAAAATTAAAAATAAAAACGGTTTTGTTTGTTTCAGTACTAGGGGTTAAACCAAGGGGTGCATTACCACTGAGATATACTCCCAGCCTTTTTTTTTTTTTTTTTTTAAATACTGAGGATTGACCCCAGGGGCACTTAACCACTGAGCCTCATCGTCAGCCCTTTTATTTTTCATTTTTTAAAAATTGTGTATAGACTCAATGCCTTTATTTGTTTTTATGTGGTGCTAGGATCAAACTAGTGCCTCACACTTGCGAGGCAAGTGCTCTACTACTGAGCCACAACCCCAGCCCCTTTATTTTTCATTTTGAGACAGGGTCTTGCTAAGTTGCTTAGAGCCTCACTAAAGTATGAGGCTGGCTTTGAACTTGCAATCCTCCTACCTCCTGAATAGCCTGGATTATTGGTGTGTGCACCATGCCTGGCCAACCTGTTTGTTTTCAAAATATGCATGAGATGTAACAAATTTTCTGTCATATCTTCTCAAACTGGGGTTCTAAATCTCAGCATTGTGGACTTAGGGCAGTGTTTCTTAAAGTGTGGCCAGCAGAATCTCAGGTATGCTTGTGAAAAATGAGAACTCCATCTATACACTCCTGTAGCTCTTCCTCTAAGCTTCTGGTTTGAGATAGAACCCGGCAATTTGAATTATAAGAAGCAGCCTACATGCAAAGAAAGTTTTATAATTACTACTCTGGCAAGCCATGATTTGGGTCTGAAGAATTTGTAAACTTTTTTTTTTTTTTTAGAGAGAGAGAGAGAGAGAGAATTTTTTAATATTTATTTTTCAGTTCTCGGCGGTCACAACATCTTTGTTTGTATGTGGTGCTGAGGATCGAACCCGGGCCGCACGCATGCCAGGCGAGCGCGCTACTGCTTGAGCCACATCCCCAGCCCCAAGAATTTGTAAACTTAAATTGAATATTTTTTTAGGTTATAGATTATTCATTTTTTTAGGACATAGATTATTCATTTTTTCTGGGAAGAGAGTCTATAAACCTCTCATAACTCAAGAAGGATTAAGTCATTGTCCCAATTAGGCTACTTTGGACTATAATTTATAGTCCTGTGGACTATAAATCTTAGTTTTCTTTTAGCATAGCAAGTACATTTTATTCATGAGGTGATTTGTGTGTGTATGTTATGACTTCCTAACATACTGTTTTGTTGCTTCTATTAAGTTGAATTTTAATCTCCTAATAATTAATTTTTGTACTGAAGTGTGCTGTTCCCCAAAACTACATTGGGTAAATAATAATTCCTAACATTTATTTATTGAGAACCATAATGTGCTAGTTATTTTATGAAATGCAATACATAGATTATTTTAATCTTCATAGCAACTCCATGAAGTTATTGTTATTATATTCATTTGACAAATAAGAAATTTGAGGCATGGAGTACTTAATTAACTTAACCAAATTGACATAGTTTGTGAATAATGGAACCAAGAAATTGAATTCTTTCTGATGTGACTCAATTTTATGCAATTCTGCAAGTTTGCAAAAATGAATTATGTTTAGTTTAGGAATAATGGAAAGTGTGTGTGTGTGTGTGTGTGTGTGTGTGTATGAGTGTATGATAGAATATTATTCAGCCTTTTAAAAGAAGAAAATGTTGTCGAGTGAAATAAGCCAGATATGTTTAAAAAAAAATACTACATGATTTCATTTATATGCGGTAACCAAAAAACCCAAATGCCTAAAATAGAATGGTTACCAGGGATGGGGTAGAAAGGGATAGTAAGATATTGGTCAAAGGGTACAAAATTTCAATTATATATGATAGTTTCTACAGATCTAATGTACAGGATGGGGATTATAGTTAATGATACTGTATTATACATTTGAAAATTGCTAAGAGATACCTTAAGTGTTCTCACCACATACAAAAAGGTAACCATGTGACAATATGGATATATTAATTAGCTTAATTGTAATATTAGTTGACTACATTATGTATATTAGAACATTACACTTTCTACCTTAAGCATATATATTTTTAACAAAAAATTTTAAAGAATAGAAGATGATAGTTATATGGTAACTTTATATAATTAAACTTTTTCTAGAAATTCAGATTTTGAATTTTTAAGTTGTTTCTTTTTCAGATCAAAGACAGTGCATCACAGACAAGGGATGTCCTCAAACAGCATTTTAATGATTTAAAAGGAACTCTTGGGAAGCTACTCGATGAACGATTGGTGACCCTTTTGCAAGAGGTAGACACCATTGAACAGGAGACCATTAAACCACTAGATGACTGCCAAAAGCTCATCGAACATGGAGTTAACACTGCAGAGGACTTAGTTCGAGAAGGTGAGAGTCCAGGAAGCGGGGCTGGGAATGTGGCTCAAGCGGTAGCGCGCTGGCCTGGCATGCGTGCGGCCCGGGTTCGATCCTCAGCACCACATACAAACAAAGATGTTGTGTCCGCCAAATACTAAAAAATAAATGTTGAAATTCTCTCTCTCTCTACCTCTCTCTCACTCTCTCTTTAAAAAAAAAAAAAAAAAAAAAAAAAAAGAGTCCAGGAAGCCTATTAAATATGGTTCATTGAGATTGATGTTTGGCTGATTTCATAGGATACCGGAAGGCTTCTTGTCATCTGTGTGGTGCTTGGGATGTTTCTACCTTGACAGCTTATAATATAGGATTAAAGATATACTGTGGGCATTCCAGGGTACATGTAATTGAGGTATTTGAAACAAGAAGGAGTGAATGATTTGTCTCAAATAGTTCTATGGTAATAATATCTGTTTCATTTTTAACACAATTTTAAGGTTATTTTGAATCTGTTCAAATATTTTTCAAGGATCATAGAATTTAAATCTAAATTAAAAGGGTTAATTTAAGTTTAAATATGATTGATGTTGACTCATGAAATTGAGTTGTTATATTTCTGTCTTCAGCCAGTATTTTTAAGTCATGCCCAGATCTTTTTTTTTTTTTTTTAATATTTATTTTTTAGTTTTCGGCGGACACAACATCTCCGTTCGTATGTGGTGCTGAGAATCGAACCCGGGCCCCACGCATGCCAAGTCGAGCGTGCTGCCGCTTGAGCCACATCCCCAGCCCCATGCCCAGATCTTGTCCTCTTGTCTTCTTTCCTTCATGTTGACTTCCCTGCCTTCAACATAGGTCTTTGTCAAGTGTTTCCTTTCTTTTCTTTTTTAAAAAAAACCTGGAGATTGAACCTTCAGCCCCAGTTCTTTTTTAATTTTTATTTTGAGAGAAGGTCTCACTAAGTTGCTGAAGCTTAGCCTTTAACTTGTGAGACTTCTGCCTCAGCTTCCTGACTCAGATGGATTACAGGTGTGTGCCACCCTGCCCAGCTCTTTGTCAGGTACATTAAATGTTCTTTGGGGTTCACAGCCCAGTGGGAGAGATATACATGCCTAGAGAGATGGAAGAACTCACTGGAACATGGAGGAGGAATGCTTCAGTCTCTCTGGAAAAGTAGAGGGTAGATTTTTGCAGGAGGAGTTGCACAGAGGCTGGAAGAAAGTCATCAAGTAGACAAGGAAAAACAGAGGGTAACCATGATTCCAAGTGGAAGTAATGTGTGGAGTGGAGTGAACGGCATATTCAAGGATTTATTGAAGTACTTTTTTAAATAACACTGTCTACAGTCTGGAGATTCGATGATAGGTGGTGAGACTGGAGGTAGAAAAGACTGATTAGAAAGTTACAGTTGTCCAGAGAAAAATGGAAAGATTGTCAAGTGAAGATGAGACAGGGCTGCTTTTAAAGAGGTTTTTGTTTTGGTTTGGTTTTGAGGTAGAACTGAGATTATCAATCAGCAGCTATTGATTTTTGGTGATTACCGAGATATAGATAGAGAGGAAAAGGGGAAAGCCAACCTAGTTTTGGATGATTGGGTGAGTGGTGGTGCTAAAGGGTGAGGGGAGGGTCTTAGTGAGTATTTAGGCATTTTTTTTTTTTTTTTTTTTAGTTGTACACAATACCTTTATTTTTATGTGGTGCTCAGGATCGAACCCAGGGCCTTGCACATGCTAGGCGAGCACTCTACCAGTGAGCCACAACCCCAGCCCCTAGGCATTTGGTTTGAAGTGAATTTGAGGTACTTAACATGAAAATGTGGGTATAATGCTTAGGAGAGAGATCATGCTGCAGATGTCAATGTGGTGTTGATTGCATACAGATCAAATCTGAATATGTGGGAATAAGTAAAATCATCATATCATGAGAAAAATAAGTGACAGAGGGTAGAACATTAAGGGATGCCAGCATTTAAAGGACAGTTGGGATAAAGAAGCCTCTGAAGGAAACTAAACTCTTTCACAGAGTGAGCGCTATGAGTGGCATAAGATAAAAAGTCTAGATAGCTCATAAGCTTGGAACTAAAAGTTAATCGCTTTTGTCCCACTTAGAATGTGGCACTACTGTTATCTTTACATGCTAATAATAGTTTTCTCTTTTCTTCAATGGGAAGTGTTTATTTTTCACTGACCTTAACAGTGCCTTTGAGAAAATTCTTTTCAGCAGGAACACAGGCTGTCTTTGCCCAGAGGCTTTGCATTTGGAAACAAACCCAGAAACAGGTCAGCACAGGTCAGGGTTGTGCACCCATTGCCCTGAAAACTAAGAAATGTTTTCATTTTAGAAAAAGTCCTTTGAGGCACATAACATGTTTGTTGTAGCATTTGACACTTGAATTTTTTTTTTTTTTTAATTCTGCAGAAATATTTTTCATGGGCTGGGGTTGTGGCTCAGTGGTACAGTGATTTCCTAGCACTTGAGAGACCCTGGGTTCAGTCCTCAGCACCACATAAAAATAAAAAAAAAAGGTATTTTGTCCAACTACAACTAAAATATAAATATTAAAAAAATATTTTTCACTTCAGACTCTTTCTTGACTCTTTCTCCCAAGGGATAAACACTTATTTATGGAATTTTGAGGATTTTGAGGCAGTATGCAATATCTCTGTTTTTCTTTTGGTCAAGGAGGTCAGATGGTCTCAAAGAACTCAAGTAATTCCAGGGTACTTTCAAATGGAAAAACATTCTGGCAGTGTCCTTCAGCTGTGGAACCATAATTTTCTTACCCTCTACATAGCTTTTTCTTTTTCTTTATTTTTAATATTTTTTCATTGTTGATGGACCTTTATTTTATTTATTTAAACGTGGTGCTGAGGATTGAACCCAGTGCCTCACACATGCTAGGCAAGCACTCTTCCACTGAGCTATAACCCCAGCCCCATAGCATTTCTTTTTTGTTGTTCTGTTGTGTGATTTCTGATCTGCTAAGATTCTCTAGGAGAGGTGGATAGAAGTTCCTGAGCCTGCTGCTTTGTGTAAAATTGATTGTCAAACCAATTTTGCTTTTTTAGAGCAGAATCACTAAGCTCTGCCAAAATGTTGCCATTTTCCCTTCTTGAGCTTACTAATAAAGCACTTCTTAAATAGTTTCTACTTTTACATATTAGGAATTTGACTATGGTGTCACTTAGGAGTTTTTTGCAAGAAAACTGGAAACCCAGGTAGATACTGGTTGTGTAGATTATACTAGTTGTGTGACCATTTTTCACTGTAATAGTTCTTTCTCTTGATTGTAGGTGAGATCGCCATTCTTGGTGGCATAGAAGAACAGAATGAGAAACTTTGGAGCTTTACCAAAAAGGCCTCACACATTCAGTTGGACAGGTAAAAGAGTTTTTGACTTTTTGACTTTTTTTTTTTTCTTTTTGTGGCATTGAGGATTATTTTAAAGGCCTTAAACATGCCAAGCAAGTTTTCTACAACTGGAACTACCACTTCAGACATTTTTCATTTTTAAAAATTTGAGACACGTTCTCACTAAATTTGGCCAGACTGGCTTTGAACTTGCCATCCTCCTGTCTTAACTTCTCTAGTAGCTGGGATTACAGATGTATGGTACTATGCTCAGCTGGATTTACTAATTTTGGGGGTGGGGGAGGTACCAGGGATTGAACTCAGGGGCACTCAACCACTGAGCCACATCCCCAGCCCTATTTTGTATTTTATTCAGAGACAGGTCTCATGGAGTTGCTTAGCACCTTGTTTTTGCTGAGGCTGGCTTTGAACTCACGATCCTCCTGCCTCAGTCTCCCAAGCAGCTAGGATTACAGGTGTGCACCACTGTGCCTAGCTAGACTGACTTTTAAACATTTAAACTATGTCTTCTTTTGCCCCCTGATTAAGGGGGATAGAGAATATAGTTTTCAAAGTGTCATTACTCATTATCAGTAGTATTAGCATCAAATAGTCGTGATTATAAATCTTTGGCATCATAATACTATAGATTTTTTTTTTCAATTTCAGTGGAGAAGAGAATTGTTGTGTTTGCTTTAGGCAGCATATACACTAAAGTTGGAATAATTCAGAGAAAATTAGCATGAACTCTGGGGGACAGGATTCTGAATATATCATTGAAATTGAAACATATTTTATTTAGTAAAGCAGATCTTTTGGTATAAAATTGACAGTTGTGATCCTACCAGTTTTTGCCCCTGTTTATTTGAGAAGACAATTGTTATGTAATCTTTTTTTTTGGGGGGGGGGGGAGGTGTTGAACTCAGGGCTTTATGAATGCAACCAGATGCTTTGCCTCTGAGCTACATCCCAGCCCTGTTATGTAATCTTTATGAAGACGAAAGGCCTTCCCCCACTGTCACAAGAATTATTTACTGAGGACTTCAGGACCCTTCTAGAATGTTGCTAATCTAAAATATTCTTTATATCTTTAACTTTATTCTAGTTTTAATTTAAGTTAAAAGCCTCATAAACACATGAGCTTTGTTTCCTCAGCTTACCAGAAGTGCCTTTACTGGTTGATGTGCCTTGTTTATCTGCTCAGTTGGATGATTCAATTCTTAACATAGTGAAAGATCACATTTTTAAGCATGGAACAGTAGCATCTCGCCCACCAGTGCAGATAGAAGAACTAATAGAGAAACCTGGAGGCATCATAGTACGATGGTGTAAGGTATGTAATTCAGGAAATAGAAGTGGCCTCAACATTATAGGTTTAAGATTGGGGACACTAAAGTTCTTTCATTAAACTACCTTTAAATATTTTCTTATCTTTCCAAACAAAAGTCCCTTTTGCTTTACAATTAAGATGAAGTCACTGTGAACATAAAAGAGGGTGATTCTACAGTTTGAAATAAATAGTTTTGAAGGTACTTTTGTGTATGTCTATGTGTGTTATTAGGGATGGAACCCAGGGCTTTATGCATGCTAGGCAAATGCTCTGCCCTTGGGCTCCATTACCAGCCCCTTGAAGATACTTTGAAAAATCTATTCCAACATTGTGTTTTGTTTGTTCTTTTTAGATATATATGACAGTATAGTATATTTTGACATATTATATATACATGGAGTATAACTTATTCTAATTAGGATTCCATTCTTGTGGATGCACATGATGGTATGTTCTTATATCAACAAGGGAAGGTTATGTCTGATTCATGCTGCTGCCAACATTGTGGGGTTTTTTGTTTTGTTTTGTATTTGTTTTTTGATAGCAGGGATTGAACTCGGGTGTTTTTTTTTGTTGTTTGTTTGTTTGTTTTGTTTTTTTTAAGAGAGAGTGGGAGAGAAAGAGAGAGAGAGAATTTTTTTAATATTTATTTTTTTAGTTTTCGACGGACACAACATCTTTGTTTGTATGTGGTGCTGAGGATCGAACCCAGGCTGGACGCATGCCAGGCAAGCGCGCTACTGCTTGAGCCACATCCCCAGCCCAGAACCCAGGGGTCTTAACCACCAAGCCACATCTCCAGCCCTTTTGTTTACATTTTATTTAGAGGCAGGATCTTGCTGAGTTGTTTAGGGCCTCACTAAGTTGCTGAAGCTGGCTTTGAACTCTGATCCTCCTGCCTCAGCCTCCTGAGCTGCTGGGATTACAGGTGTGTGCCACCGTGCCAGCCAATATTGTTTCTTTCTTTTTTTTAAATATTTTTTAGTTGTATATGGACATGATACCTTTATTTTTATTCTCTTTTTAATAGCTCTACTTCTGAACCACAACCTCAGCCCTCTTTTTTTTTTTTAATGTGGTGCTGAGGATCAAACCCAGTGTCTCACACCTGCTAGGCAAACGTTGTACCACTGAGCCACAACCCCAGCCCCCAACATTGTTTCTTAACATACATTTCTGCGGACTTAACTCTCAGTGAATTGAGAATTTCTTCCTTTTCTATTTATTAGAAAAGCCATTGGGGCTGGGATGTGGCTCAAGCGGTAGCGCGCTCGCCTGGCATGCGTGCGGCCCGGGTTCGATCCTCAGCACCACATACAAACAAAGATGTTGTGTCCGCCAAATACTAAAAAATAAATATTAAAAAAAAAAAAAATTCTCTCTCTCTCTACCTCTATCTCTCTCACTCTCTCTTTAAAAAAAAAAAAAAAAATAGAAAAGCCAGAAGATGACAGTGAATTTGACTATCTTAATTTTTTTGTTCAGCATTGAACTAATAACCTTTGAAATAGGATTTCTCATTGGGCTCTGTGGTGCACTCCACCCAGTAGCTCGGGAGGCTGAAGGCAAGAGGATCTAGAGTTCAAAGTCAGCCTCAGCAAAAGGAAGGTGCTAAGCAACTCAGTGAAACCTTGTCTCTAAATAAAAAATACAAAATAGGGCTGGGGATGTGGCTCAGTGGTTAAGTGCCTGAGTTCAATCCCACGTACCCCCCCCCAAAAAAAAAAAAAAAAACAAGAAAAGAAAAAAAGAAGATTTTTTTTGAAGAGATAATACTTCTTTTTCTTTTTTTTTTTTAAATAATATATATATATATGTATGTGTATATATATATATATATATATATATATATATATATATATATATATACACATACATATATTTAATTATAGTTGGAAACAATATCTTTATTTTATTTTTATATGGTGCTGAGGATCGAACCCAGGGCCTTGCTCATGCTAGGCGAGCGCTCTACCCCTGAGCCATAACCCCAGCCCCCGAAATAAGATTTTTTTGGTACTGGGGATTGAATGATTAACCACTAAGGCCTGTCCCCAGCCCTTTTTATTTTATTTATTTTTGAGACAGGTTCTCCAAGTTACCTAGGGCCTCACTACATTGCCTAAGCTGGTTTTGAACTTTCAGTTCTCCTGCCTTAGCCTCCCTAGTTGCTGAGATTATAGGTGTGTTCCTTAAACTCTCAGCATTGCCCAGAATTTTGCATATTAAGTCATGTTGTGTGTTTGATTTAATCATATTTTAAATACAAACAACATCAAAATTAGCTATAGTATATAATATGTTAACTGTGAAGAAATACATCATTCAGAGGGGAATGCTTAGCTTCTGGAAGGTATTTTCTTAAATGGATTTTTTTTTTTTATATTTATTTGTTTAGTTGTAATTGGACACAATACCTTTATTCCATTCATTTATTTTTATGTGGTGCTGAGGATCGAACCCAGGGCCCCGCGCACACTAGGCAAGTGCTCTACTGCTGAGCCACAATCCCAGCCCCTTAAATGGATGTTTTTAAAAAGTTTTTTAGCTGTAGATGGACACAATACCTTTATTTTATTTAGTTAGTTTTATATGGTGTTAAGGATAGAACCCAGTGCCTCACATATGCTAGGCAAGTGCTCTACTGCTGAGCCACAACCCCAACCTTTTTTTTTTTTCCTTTTTTTAAGAGTCTTAGTATGAAAGAAAGAAGTAGAGATGCTTTTGTTGGTACAAAAGAATTCTATTATTGCTCATATTCTCTACCACCACCACCATCACCAACAAAACAAAGAAACCCTGAGGAATCTTATTTAATTTTTATTATTTTGCTGGTCACTCTATGTAGGGTTATTTCCAGTTTCTGTTTTTTTGCTATAAGCATTCTTATTCATGTTTCCTTACACAAAGGCATAAGGTTTTTTTCTGGTGTGTACCTAGCTGTAAAATGATGAGACCTTAAAAGTATTGGATTTATATGCTGTTAGGTAGTACCGGTCTTTTTAAAAAATGATTGCATGAGTTTAGCCTTCCATCATTGTATGAGAAAGTGTTCTTCAACATCTTCACCAGTACTTGGTATTGTCAGATTTTTTATTTTTGCCAAAATGGTATTAATTATGGTTTTTACATTACATTTCCATATTATGAATTGGTTTGAATATTTTTCTTTTCTTTTGGCTATTTACATTTACTTCTTCGTCTTCTTTTCTTCTCTCTCTCTCTCTCTTTTTTTTTGGTATCGGGGATTGAGTCCAGGGGCACTTTATCATTAAGCTACTTCCCTAGCCCTTTTACTTTTCATTTTGAGACAGGGTCTTGTTAAGTTGATTAAAGATTAAGGACTTGCTAAATTGCTGAGGCTGTCCTTGAACTTGCAATCTTTCTACCTTAGCTTCAGAGCTGCTGGGACTATAGGCATGAGCCACTATGCCTGAATTGCGATTTATATTTCTTTTTTTTTTTGGTTGGGGGGAACATTGGAATTGAACCAAGAGCGCTTAACCACTGAACCACATCCCCAGTACTTAAAAAAAAAATTTTTTTTTTTTTTTGTAGTTGTAGATGGACAGCATGCCTTTATTATTTTTATGTGGTGCTAAGGATTGAACCCAGTGCCTCACATGTGCTTGGCAAGCACTCTGTCACTGAGCTACAGCCCCAGCTGCCCCAGCACTTTTCATTTTTTATTTAGAGACAAGTTCTCAGTAGATTACTTACAGCCCTGCTAAGTTGCTGAAGCCAGCTTCGAAACCTGCAATCCTCCTGCCTCTGCCTCTCGAGCTGTTGGGATTATAGACATGTGCCACCATGCCTGGCTCTTGGCGATTTGTATTTTTTAATCTAACTTACTTATATCTTTTGCCTATTTTTTTCTATTGAGTGTCTTGTCTCCTATTTATTTTTAGGATTATACATTGTAAGTATTAATTCTTTATTATATGAGTGATGTATAGATCTTTCAGAATTATTCCTGAATTCTGAATGTTTTACTAAGGCATTATTATTTAGAAAAACATGCTATTTCTTCAAGGAATCAGATTTTTAAAAATATCAGTCTGGTAAGTATGATAAACACTTCAGTCAATAAAGAAAAGAAAGGAACTAGTGATGACATATTTCCTGTGGTCTTCCCTAGAATAGCCCATATCCAACCTATGGGTCTGTATGCTTGATCCAGAATGTCCCCATTCATTTCCTGGTTTTTACCTAACATAAAACCTTTCTTTTTAGGTGGATGACGACTTCACAGCCCAAGATTACAGGCTTCAGTTCCGTAAATGCTCTTCAAATCATTTTGAAGATGTTTATGTAGGTTCTGAAACTGAATTCATAGTATTGCACATAGACCCCAATGTTGATTATCAGTTCAGAGTCTGCGCCCGAGGAGACGGCCGACAGGAGTGGAGCCCGTGGAGCGTCCCCCAAATAGGTCATTCTACATTGGTGCCTCATGGTATGCGATACCGTCTCACCCCTAAGGCTTAACTGCATATAGAAACAGTTACATTCTGTGCTAAGGGCTACCTACTGACAACCTTTTTTCTTTTCTTTTTTTTTTTTTTTTTTTAATGCTTTTATTTTTGAAATACATGACAGCAGAATGCATCACAATTCTTATTACACATATAGTACATAACTTTTCATATCTCTGTATATAAAGTATGTTCATACCAATTCATGTCTTCATACATGTACTTTGGATAATGATGTCCATCACATCTGACAACCTTTTTTCTAAAGATAAATCCTGAAATGATGAGAAGAACATGAAACATCTTGTACTCAAATTATAGTTCCTTCATATAAATATTGTTTTTATCAGTTCTTATCGAGGGATTTCAAAAATAATGCTAGACATATTCTTAGCATCACCTAAAATCAAAGATTGAATATATTGCATAGGACACAAAGTTTTTCAAACCTTCAATAAATATCTGGGCAGAGGCAATTTCTTAAGTCTTAAGATTTGAAATTGGTCTCTCTTCTCTATTACTATTTCTAAAGACATATTCTTTTTTCTCCTTTTTTTTTTTTTTTTCTTTTTTTGATAAAAGACAGGGTTTACTATATTGCCCAGACTGGCCTTGAACTCCTGGGCTTTACCAGTCATCCTGCCTCATCTGCCTGAGTAGCTGGAACCACAGGCATGTGCCACACACCTAGCCATCTACTCATTTATTAATTAGGTAGTTTTTTTTCTTCTTCTTCTTCTTCTTCTTTTTCCCCTAGTACTGGGGATTGAACCCAGGGCCTCACCCATACTAGGCAAGTGCTCAACCACTGAGTTATACCCCAGCCCTTTTCATTTTGTTTTGACATAGGGTCTTGCTAAATTGTCCAGGCTGGCCTTGATGATTGCACTCCTCCTGCCTCTGCCTCCCAAGTAGCTGGGATTATAGGCAGGTGCTACTATGCCTGGCAGTGTTCTTTCTTTAATGTGGTGCTGGGCATTGAACCCAGGGCCTTGCTTATGCTAACCGTGCACTCTACCATTGAGCTACACTCCCAAGCCCTATTAATTAGTCAGGTTGGAATAAACTCGAACAGTTAGACTTTAACCATGATTTTTTTTTTTTTGTACTGGGGATTGAACCCAGTACTACATCCCCAGTCCTTTTTATTTTTTAGTTTGAGACAGGGTCCTGCTAAGTTGCTGAGGCTGGCTTGGAGCTTGCAATTCTTCTGCCTCAGTGTTCCAAGTTGCTGGGATTGCAGGAGTGTGCTATCACACCAGATTTAAAACGTGATTTTTATTAGCTAGGAGATAACACTTAATTGATGCTGTACCAAAATTGTGTAGGAATGTACTAAAATCTTTCTGTAATTTGTAAGAGTACCATGATACCCCATAACTGAAACCCTTTATCTTAGTAAATTTGGCCATGACCTCTATAAGTAGTCATTTTTAATGTGTCTGTATTGAAGTTATCCTTGAATAGGAGTCTAATAATTTTCAATATCTTTGCTTTTAAAAAGAGTGGACAACTGGCTTTGAGGGATACAGTCTGAGCAGTCGAAGAAATATAGCACTCCGGAATGATTCTGAATCCTCAGGTGTTCTCTACTCCAGCGCTCCAACCTATATTTGTGGGCAGACATTAACATTCAGGCAAGTGGATATGAATATATCTGTCATAATCTGGGCACAGTGGCGTCCATCTGTAGTCCCAGCTACTTGGGAGGCTGGGACAAGAAGATTGCTTGAGACTATGAATTTGAGACCAGCCTGAGCAGCATAGCTAGATCCTGTCTAAAACATATTTTTTTAAAATGATAAAACATCTGTCATAACTTAAGTAACATATCAAAGTACACAGAACATGTATGAGCTTTAAATTAAAAATATCCTGAATTTATTTGTCATTCATAGGCAGTGTTACTTTGGGGAGGGTTCTTTATTTCTGTGTCAGTTTTCTCATCTGTATTCATAAAGTATTATGAAGATTAACTAATATGTGTATAAAAATGTGTGTAAAAACTCAACATGAGGGGTTGGGGTTGTGGCTCCATGGTAGAGCGCTCGCCTAGCATACATGAGGCACTGGGGATCCTCAGCACCGCATAAATGTAAAATAAAGATATTGTGTCCACCTAAAACTTAAAAATAAATATTAAAAAAAAAAAAAAAACCAAAAACCTCAACATGAGGGCTGGAGATATAGCTCAGTTGGTAGAGTATTTGCCTCGCATGTGCAAGGCCCTGGGTTCAATCCCCAGCACCACCAAAAAAAAAACAAAGAAATAATACCTCATAAGTCTCTCCACCACCTACCCCTCCCCCGCCTTTGGTACTGGGAATTGAACCAAAGGTCACTTTACCACTGAGCTATATACCCAGATTTAGTTTTTATTTATTTATTTTTAAAGTGTTGGGTTTTTTTTAAAAAGTTATAGATGGACGCAATACCTTTATTTTATTTATTTATTTTTAAATAAATTTATTTTTAAATAAATAAATAAAATAAAGGTATTGCGTCCACCTACCACTGAGCCCCAACCCCAGCCCTTTATTATTTATTTTGAGACAGGGTTTTACCGAGGCTGGCCTCAAAATTGGGGTCCTCCTGCTTCAGCCTTCCAAATTGCTGGGATTATAGACAAGCACCTCCCCACCTGGCTTAAAAATCATTCTTAAGGCCTGGGGTTGTGGCTCAGTGGTAGAGTGCTTGCCTAGCACACGTGAGGCCCTGGGTTCCATCCTCAGTACCACATAAAAATGAAGTTAAGATATTGTGTTCACCTACAACTAAAAAAAATAAATATTAAAAAAAAATCATTCTTAAAAATTCAGAGGCCAGGGCTGGGATTGTGGCTCAGTAGTAGAGCACTTGTCTAGCACGTGTGAGGTGCTGGGTTTGATCCTCAGTACCACATAAAAATAAATAAATAAAATAAAGGTATTGTATCCATCTACAACTAAAAAAAAAAAAAATCAGAGGCCAAGGATTTTTTTTGCTTTGTCAATCTATGAGAACAAGTCTCTGAGAGAGACAAATATCAGCGTACACAAACCACGCAGATGCTTCTCTGTAAAATGAGGTTCCTCGAGGTAGAGTTAGTTACAAGAAGGAGCAAATAATGAGAGGGTTGGGATTTTTTCAGCCCCACCTACCAACATCCAGGAAAGGGCATGGGGTAGGCAGTGCTGGAGGGTAAACTCTGTAGAAACTGTTGAGTCACAAGGTTTGATGAGCTTTCAGATTGCTGTACACAATGAACTGCTGGAAGGGCATTGTACCTAGAGGGAGTGTGCCATCTCTGTGCCCTCCTTCATCCCTTACCCTATGTATCTCTTTGTCTGCTCATCTCTGTTCTTTATAAACTGGTGAACATTGTTTCTCTGAGTTCTAGGACCATTCTATCAAAATATAGAGGAGGAGGAGGTCATGGGAACTCCTAGTTTATACCAAGTTAGTCGGAAGCATGTGAAGCTCAGATTTATGATTGGTACCTGAAATGGGGGCAGCCTTGTGGGATCTGATGCTGTCTCTAGGTGGAGTGTCAGAATTGAGTTGAATTATAGAATATCCAGCTGGTGTCCAGGGAGTTGGAGAATTGCTTGCTATGGGGTGGGGGAAACAGAACAGCCCACACATGGTCAGGGAAGTGTTCTGTGCTGTACTGAGGATGAGCATATAAGAAAAGATTGTTTTTTCCTTCATACAGTGTTAGATTTTCAACTGTTGTATCCTTAAGCTTTAAATTCTCATTCTCAAGAGAAGCCCCATTTATCATGCATTATCTTTTAAATATATATCTGATTTGGTTTTTAATATTTTATTGAGGATTTTTGGGTCTTCACAAGAGGTGTATTTGTGTTTTTTCTTATGCCTTTGTAAACTAGTTTTATTACCAAAGTAATGGCCAACCTCAAAGAAATTTAGGAAGTATTTCCTCTTTTGCTTTCTGAAAGTATTTGTATAGAATTGGTATTATTTCATCCTTACATGTTTACCAGAATTTACCAATGAATTTGTCATCCTAGAGTTTATCTGTTGGAAGATTTTCAATTTCTATAATAGATATGGATAATCCTTGAAATTATCCATTTCTGTTTATAAAATATATTTTATTTTTTTAGAGTATTTTTAGGTTCACAACAACTAAGAGAAAGGTACAGAGAATTCTCATGAAGTGCCCTCTGCCCCCATATATGCATAGCTTCCTCTATTAACAGTATTTCCCACAAGAGTAGTACATCTGTCACAACTGAGAAACCTACATTGACACATCATTGTCATTCAAAGTTCTTGGTCAATATTTTAAGAGACAATAAATCCTATTTTATAGTTAGTGTAGCAAGGAATGTATTTCTGTATCAAAAATCCTTTGCCACAGACTGGGGTTGTGTCTCAGTGGTAGAGCACTTGCCTAGCATGTGTGAGGCACTGGGTTCGATTCTTAGCACCACATATAAATAAATAAAGTCCATTGACAACTAAAAATAAAAAATTAAAAAAAAAAATCCTTTGCCATGAATTGACAAGGCATCCTTCTCTCTTCCTTTTTCTTAACAAGTTTTTTTTTTTTTTCCCCCAGTTTAACAAGGATATATTTGTTGACATATCATTTAATACCTCTTCCTTGGGATTGTCAGACTTACTTGTCACATTCCTGCAGTATGTGATTGTCCTAATGTCACTGATTCGTTTAGCAGCATTAAGTATTGATATTTTTTCCTCAATCTGTAACTGATAGACAAAATAAAATTCTCATTTTGTTATTTCTTAAATTTACTATGAAGTTAATCATTTTTCACAAGTTTATTAGCCATATAGCTAAATTTTTAAAATCTTTGTTCTAGGTGTTCACTCTAGGAAGAAGGAAGCTTGAGACTGGATATTAATGATACCTTGCTATTTAAATCTAAAATTAGCCAAAGTGCAGATTAATAGGAGTAAATTAGCTAGCTGGTTTTTTTTAATTGTCATTGTACTTTTATTTTATTTATTTATATGTGGTGCTAAGACTCGAACCTAGAGCCTTACACATGCTAGGCAAGTGCTCTACGACTGAGCCACAACCCCAGCCTTAGCTAGCTGTTTTGATGCCTTTGAAATTTCTCCCTTTTTGGACCTTGTTCTTTTTAAACCATTTTACCTTTGAGAAAGATTATTATCTAGAACTTCTATCCTACTCTATGAAATAGATGAATTCCAACAAACTTTTACATAAATTGATTTTTTAAATTAATTATTTGTCAGGTTATTTTTGTATGTGGTGCTAGGAATTGAAATCAGGGCCTCACATGTACTGGGCAAGCACTCTACCACTGAGCTACACCCCCAAACCTTATTGAAGGTTTTACCTCCTGCATTGAACCCAGGGGTACTCTACCATTGAGTCATGTCCTCAGCCCTTTTTATTTTATTTTTATTCTTCTGGCACTGGGGATTGAACTCGGGGGGCACTCTACCATTGAGCCATGTCCTTAGCCCTTTTTATTTTTTATTTTTAGACCAGAGTCTTGCTAAGTTGCTTAGGGCTCACTGAGTTGCTGAGGACTGGCCTTGAACTTGTGATACTCCTGCCTCAGCTTTCTAGATGGTTGGAATTACAGGCCTGTGCCACTGCCTCTAGCTCTGGTATCTGAAATTTGTGTCAGGATTTTGTTATGTAAGTTGACAGAATCATAGTTTGCAGTTCACATTCCCTCCCCTCCCCACAGGTTGAGTTGATATCATGTGGTTCAAAGGTTGGTCTTTGTGGCAGTTTCCATCCGAAGTCATCTTGTTAGCAGTAAACTATCCAGAGACCCACCTTGAGTCACTTTATTAACGTAAGCTGTCCAGTGTGAGAGGTCCACCATGAATAGCAAACACACTCCTGTCTCAAGGAAAATTCTTCCCAGGAACCAGGACATAAACCAGCCAAATTCTTCATTATACAATACTATAACAAATATACACTATTATTTATCCAGGATTCATGAGTATTTATTTTTTAGAGAAATAACAAATTAGGGATAAAATTTAGGTCCTAGCTGGGCACAGTGGTGCACACCCAGGTACTCTAGAGGCTGTGGAAGGAGGATTGCAGATTTTGAAGCCAACCTGGGCAACTTAACCAGACCCTCTCAAAATAATATAGAAAGGGCTAGGGATGTCACTCAATACTGCTGGGGATGTCCCCTAATTGGTAGAGTGCTTGCTTAGCACGCACAAGGCTCTGGGTTTAAATATCTTAATGTTTATTTTAGAATAAAACCAAAGATTATCATAATCAGAAAATTAATAGTTATAATACTATTATCTAATCTTTAGACCCTACAGATTTAGTTGTTTCAGTTAACATTCTTTATAGAAAAAGTCTTGCATCATGTATCATGTCTTGATAGTCTCTTTTAATCTGGAATAGTTTTTCTATTTTTGTTTTGACTCTCTGAAGAGTGTAAGCTAGTTATTTTATACAGTGTTCTCCAACTTGGGGAGTATTTCCTAAGGATTAAACCCAGTCATGGATCTTTGGCAGAAGTATTATAGAAATGATGTCACATTCTTCTCAGCATCATATCAGGAACCATTTGATGTTAGTTTGACATGTTACTGGTGCTATTAAGTTAATAAGTCCCAAGTTTTTAATTCTGGGAATATTTTAAATGAAATTGACACAGGTTCATTAAAATAGGTTGGAAATCATAATCTAGAGTTTATTGATTTACTATAATAATGTTAATGACATTAATAATGTTAATGATATTAATAAATATTATCACTGATCATTTTCCTGTTTTCTCAAAAGAATAGATCTCTTAAAATATATATAATTTTTCAGTGTTGAGCATGGTGGCACATGCTTATAATCCCAGAGGCTCAGGAGGTTGAGGTAAGAGGATCATGATTTCAAGGCAATCCTCAGCAGTTTAGTGAGGCCTTAAGCAACCTAAGGAGACCCTGTCTCAAAGTAGAAAATATAAAATGGGCTGGGGATGTGTGATGTGCCACTGGGTTCAATCCCTGGGATCAAATATATATATATATATATATATATATATATTTTTTTTTTTTCAAAGTTGCCATAAGTGTTGTATTTTACTATTAGTTACTTATTTGTGGTAGTAGGAATGGAATCCAAAAGCTGAGCTATATCCGCAGACAGGATTTTGCTAAATTGCTTCGGGCCTCGCTAAATTGCTGAGCCTGGCTTTGAACTCACAATCGTCCTGCCTCAGCCTCGCAAGCCACTGGGATTACAGTGTGCACCATGGTCCCAGGCTCCCCAGCCTTTTTATTTTGAGACAGGGTTTCACTAAGTTGCTCAGCTGGACTTCAACTTGTGATCCTTCTGCCTCAACCTCCCAAATTGCTGGGATTACAGGTACAGGACTACTGTCTGTTACTGATTCTTTCTTGAATTGGTTATTACTTTGGTAATTGTTAGTGGTTTTTCCGATTCTATTATTTCTTCTACATTACTTTACACTGTGAGAGTTTTTTCTTCTGTATGCATTTATATCAGTATAATCTCATGGTTGCTTATTCTGTTCAAAGGGCTGTACTCCATTACTGCGATATTTCTTAAAATCATTTAGGATTTGGGGTTTTTAAAAATTATTATTATTTAAACAGTATTTGCTATGCTTTGAATGTGTCTCCCAAATTTCAGGTGTTAGAAACCTAATCCCCAGAGCTGGGGTTGTAGCTCAGTGGTGAAGCGCTTGCCTAGCACATGTGAGGACCACACTAAAATAAAATAAATAAAAGAAAGATATTGTTTGCATTTACAACTAATTTTTTTAAATAAAAATAAAAAAATAAACATAATCCCCAGTACAAGGGGAACGTTGAGAGGTGGGACCTTGTAGGGGCAATTAGCTCATGAGGGCTCTGTCTGCACTAGTGGATTCATGTCACAAGAGTGGGGGGGGGAGGAGGAACCAGGGATTGAACTCAGGGGCACTCGACCACTGAGCCACATCCCCAGTCCTATTTTATATTTTATTTAGAGGCAGGGTCTCATGAGTTGCTTATTGTCTCACTTTTGCTGAGGCTGCCTTTGAACTCTTGATCCTCCTGCCTCAGCCTCCTGAGCCACTGGGATTCTAGGTGTGTCCCACCAAGCTCAGCTACAGGAGTGGTTTTTTTTTTTTTTTTTAAAGAGAGAGAGAGAGAATATTTATTTTTTAGTTTTCGGCGGACACAATATCTTTGTTTGTATGTGGTACTGAGGATCGAACCCGGGATGCAGGCATGCCGGGCAAGCGCGTTACCGCTTGAACCACATCCCCAGGAGTGGGTTTTTTTTTTTTTTTTAAATATATTTTTTAGTTTGTGATAGACCTTTATTTTATTTATTTATTTGTATGTGGTGCTGAGAATTGAACCCAGTGCCTCACTCATGCCAGGCAAGTGCGCTACCACTGAGCCACAGCCACAGCTCCTCAGGAGTGGGTTTTGATAGAGCAATTTTGTCCCACTCTCTCTTTTTGTGCTCTTTTGCCCTACCGCTTTCTGCTATGGGATGTACCAAGCTCTTGCCATCAGATGCTGGTACTTGGGTGTTGTACTTTTGGCCTTGGGAACTGTGGCAAATAAATTTCTTGTCTTTATAAATTACCCAGACTTGGTATTCTGTTTAGCAATACAAGACAGACTAAGACAGTATTACAGTATCATTCTGTAGCTTCTCTTCCCAAAGTTATGTTTTGAGATTAAGACCAAACTGAGCTAATTTATTTTTTTTTAACTTGCTGTATATATTTTTTCCATTTCCTTACTGATGGGTTTTGGGACATTTGGGGTTATACTATTATAAACAACACTCCAGTGCTGTAGTGAATATCCTTGTACAAGTCTCCTTGTATTCCTGTTAGAATTTTTCTAGATAAAATACACAGAAATGAAATTACTGTGTCATTGTGTGTGTGCATCATCAGTCCTTTCTGCTTGATGAGGTATTGTCAGGTGGCTTTCCCCAGCAGCCATCTTGGTTTATATTCCAGTCGTGGTATATGGGAGATCCTGTTTCTTTATGTTTGTTTCTTTTAGAATTTAGTGTGGTCCTGTGTCATAAAGTTTTGTCTGTCTTATAAATGGGAAATGATCTCTCACTGTATTTTTTTATCTTCCCTAAGTTCTAATGAGGTTGGAATTTATTGGCCATATAGGTTTTCATGTTGGTGAATTGTCTGATTCTGTAATTTCCCTATTTTTCTTGTGGATTATGTGCCCTTTTCTCAACTTATTGATAATTGCTAAATTCTGGAACATATCTTCAAATACTAGACTTTTTTGAGATGATTTTTGTTCTAGATTTCATCTCAAAATAATTTCCCAGAATATTAAAAATAAAATATCTCTCATCTTTTAATTGTGGCAAAAAAAAAATGCCATGTGTGGTGGTGTATACCTATAATCTCAGTTACTCAGGAGGCTGCATCAAGCCAGCTCTAGATTTTGTAAATTTTTTTTATATCAGCCATGATAAAGATCTGATATAATACTGAGGGATCTTGGCTGGAGATGTGGCTCAAGCAGTAGCGCGCTCACCTGGCATGCGTGCGGCTTGGGTTCGATCCTCAGCACCACATACAAACAAAGGTGTTGTGTCTGCCGAAAACTGAAAAATAAATGTTGAAATTCTCTCTCTCTCTCCTCTCTCTCTCTTTGAAAAAAAAAATACTGAGGGATCTTTTTTTTTTTTTTTGGTAACTCTTTTTAACATTTAAGTTGTAGATGAACACAACACAATGCCTTTATTTTTATGTGGTGCTGAGGATCGAACCCAGGTCCCGCCTGTGCTAGGCGAGCGCTCTACCGCTGAGCCACAACCCCAGCCCCAGTTGGGGTTCTTCTATATATTTTGGCTATTAACCCCTTATCAGATGTATGGTTTGCAAATATTTTCTCCAATTTCTGGACTGGGGATGTGCCACAATGGTAGAGCACATACTTAGCATGTGTGAAAAGCCTCACACCAAAAAAAGAAAGAAAAATTACTCATTCCATAGGGGCCTTTTCACTCTCTGGATGATTTCCTCTGCTGTGCATAAGTTTTTTAGTTTGTTCCAATCCTTGTCCATTCTTGCCTCTGCTTTGAGGGTTATGTCTGAGAAATCATTGCCAATGCCGGAGTTCTAAGGCCTTTCCAAGTTTACTTCTAGGAGTTTTATATTTATAAGTCTTATATTTAGGTCTTTAATCCATTTTACTTAGTTTTTGTGTATGGTGAAAGATAAAAGTCCAACATGATTCTTTTGCATATAAACATCCTGTTTTCCCAGCACCATTTGTCTTTTCCCCATTGGATAGTCCTGACACTTTTGTCAACAATCATTTGACTGTAGACTTATGGGTTTATTTGGGGGCTCTCTGTTCTGTTCTTTTAACATAGACATCTTGTCTTTATGACAGTACCATACTATTCTGCATTGTTAATATGTTTTGGTCTGAAAGTATAAGTCCTGCAGTATGCTCTGCTCTTCTCCTTCCTGGAAGCTGTAACAGAAACTGGGGCATTCTTGCCCAGCACTGAGCTGCACTGGCTTGGAGAAGGGACATATTTGTTAAGATTAAAATAACACCAACTTCATAGGTTGTTATGAGAATTGGGAAAGATTCCATCCATGAATGACAAGGACACATTCTGGAAAATACATCATTAGAGTATTTCCTCATGGTACAAACATCATGGAGCATACTTACACAAACCCAGATGATGTGACTTACTACACACCTAGGCTTTATGAGTAACCTATGTGTATCCCAGGCTACAGATTTGTACAGTATGTTACCGTACTTCATATTGTAGGCAGTCATAATGCAATGGTAAATATTTGTGTACCTAATCATAGAAAAGATATGGTAAAATACTAGATGACCAGAACTTTTCAGCTCCGCTGTAATCTTAAGGAACCATCATTTTATGTGTATTCTACCATCGGTCAAAACATCCTTATGCAGTGCATGACTCTAAAAATATTTAAAACAGTGCTTAGAATATAGTAAGTTCTCAATTGTTATTATTATTTAGAAAAGAGCAATTGTGATGAAATTGCTTTTTCTTTTTGCCGTATTGGGGATGGAATCCAGGACTTCATTCATTCTAGGCAAGCATTCTACCACTGAGCCATATCCCCAGCCTGTTTTATTTTATACAAGCCGGTCTTGAACTTTCAGTCCTGCTTCAGCCTCCTGAGTAGTTATGCTTACAGGTTTGTTCCACCATGGCCAGCAATGAAATTGCTCTTCTTTAAAAAAGAAAAAAAAAAAATATATATATATATATATAGAGAGAGAGAGAGAGAGAGAGAGTGTGTGAATGTTGTTAATGGACCTTTATTTATTTATTTGTATTCCATGCTGAGAATTGAACCCAGTGCCTCATGCATGCTAGGCAATAACTCTACCACTGAGCTAAAACCCCAGCCCACAGTTGCTCTTTTTATATACATACTTAGTCATAGTTGGACACAATAACTTTATTTAATTTATTTATTTTTATATAGTGTTGAGGATCAAATCCAGTGCCTTGTATGTGCTAGGCAAGCACTCTACCACTGAGTCACAACCCCAGCCCCCAAAAATTGTTCCTTTTTTTTTTTTATGGTGCTGGGCCTTCTGCATGCGAGGCAAGCATTCTACCAACTGAACTATATCCCCAGCCCCCAAAATTGCTCTTTTTAAGATGGTAGCTGTAATGGGGCTGGGGTTATGGCTCAGCAGTAGAGCACTCGCCTACTTGCTACTACTCATGCAAGACTCTGGATTTGATCCCCAGCACCACATAAAAATAAATAAAGTCTTAAAAAAAATGGTAGCTTTTCGATACTATGTTATAAAAAAAAAAAAAAAGACAAAATAATCTTTCTACCTCATTTACAGAGTTGAAACTGTGGGACAGCCAGACAGAAGAGATAGTATAGGAGTGTGTGCAGAGAAGCAGAATGGATATGACTCTCTGCAGCGCGACCAAGCTGTATGCATTAGTACCAATGGTAAGAGATAAATAACTGTCAATTTTCTTCAAACCTGTTAATCACTGTAGTAAAATATGAGTTTGTCCCAACATCATACATAAAAAGATGAGAAGATTTAGGGCTTTTTTTTTGTTTCTGTTTTTTGGCAGTGCTGGGGATTGAACTTAGGATCTACACCATTGAGCTATAGCCCAGGATTCCTTTTTTTATTCCCCTATACTGGGAATTGAACCCAGGAGCAGTCTATTGCTAGACTACTTTCTTAGTCCTTTTTATTTCTGAGACAAGCTTTTGCTAAGTTGCAAAGGCTAGCCTTGAATTTGAGGTTTTCCTTCCTCAGCCTCTAGGTACCTGGGATTAGAAGTTTGCACCACTGTGCCTGGCAAGGTTATTTTCCATATGTAGTCTCTGGTGTTCTTTGGTCCCTTACTCCACAGTATCACACTTCTCAAAGTCACTATTAAAACAGTTCAGTATTTTGCAGCAGCATAATATCAAGCACTAAGTAGAACAAGATTCCTATTTATTCTATATGAAACAATCTTGCTATTTTATAAATTGTAATTTTTTTTTTTTTTAGTACTGGGGATTGAACTCAGGGACACTCCACCACTGAGCCAACATCCCTAGCCCTATTTTGTATTTTATAGAGACAAGATCTTACTGAGTTGCTTAGTACCTCACCATTGCTTGCCATACTGGCTTTGAACTCACAATCCTCCTGTGTCAGCCTTCTGAGCCGCGGGGATTACCACCACGCTGGGCACAGGTTGTAATTTTTTAGTAGTTTATTTTGATGCGTTCACCTGGGAGATTTATACTCTATTGAACAAGACTTGAATCTGTACTAGAATTCTAACATGAGCCAGACATGGTGGTACATACCTATAATCCCAGCTACTTGGGAGGATGAGGCAGGAGGATCACAAATACAAGCCCAGCCTGGGAGATTTAGCAAGACCTCTGTAAAAATAAAGTAGAAAAACAAAAAGAGCTGGGTAGATCACTTGCCTGTCAATTGTGAGGCCTTGAGTTCAATCTCTAAGATTGCAAAAAATAAAAAGTTGGGGAGAGGGAATAAAACGTTAGTAAGGCTTTAATTTTTTCTCCTACTGTAGATGGTATTGATTAGCATATTTAAATTCATTATTGATGTTGATTTGGCATTCTGAAATGTACTTTTTTTCTGAATTACAAAATTAGCTATGTTATCAGTTACATGGAGGCTCTTTTAATTATCTAACAGTCATTGCTCACAGGTAAATGACATCTTTAACATTTCTAGGTGCAGTTTTTGTAAATGGAAAAGAAATGACTAATCAATTGCCTGCAGTTACCTCTGGATCCACTGTCACATTTGATATCGAAGCTGTGACTCTAGGAACTACCAATAATAATGAAGGCGGGAACTTCAAGCTCCGAGTAACTATTAGCTCAAATAACAGAGAAGTGGTTTTTGATTGGTTACTTGATCAGTCTTGTGGTTCTCTTTACTTTGGATGCTCATTTTTTTATCCTGGATGGAAAGTATTAGTGTTTTAGAGTTTTGGATGCTTGGCATTGGTTTACTGTATCTGCCTCATCCCAGTTTAGTTAACTTTTGTTGTTGTTGTTTAAAGTTAAATTAATCTTTCAGGCCATTGGAAATGAAAAGTGTCTACTGACAACATTTTTAACAATAAGAGAGTTGAATGGTGTGGACAAAACCATAATTCAGTCAATTTTGGTTTTAGTACATTATTAATACAAATAGAAAATTCAATAAAATCAAATTAGCTTTAAGTGTCTGGGAAGATAACAAAAAATCCTATACCCTTCCATTGTACATCTTAAAGTTGGTTTAATGTAACATTTTATTAAAACTCTTTCAGCATCCAAGACCATTGTAAAACTTTATAACAACAGGAGTAGACCAGATAAGAAGCCAGAGTTCTGTAAAATTCATTCACTTGTTTTTTCCACACGAGTGCATTGACTGTGTGCTGTATGTTCAGGAATTTGAAAGCAGTGTTAGCGTTTATCCCATTTTCATTAATCTTTAAGTCTAAATTTTTTTTTTTTTTACAATGCCTGAGTCAGTGTCTGTAATAGGCAAGTATTGTCTTTTGTTCTTGTAGTTTGATTCAATATAGGATAGAAGATGCAGGGTGCAATGGTTCACACCTGTAATTTCAGCAAATCAAGAGGCTGAGGCAGAAGGATCACATGTTGAGGTCAGCCTCAGTAACTTAGTGAGACCCTGTTTCAAAATAAAAAGGGTTGGGGATGTGGCTCAGTTGTAGAGGGCCCTGGGTTCAATCCCTAGTATTGATTAAAAAGTAAATAAATAAATAAAAAAGAGAGAGAGAGGGAGAGAGATAGGATAGAGGATTTTGTACAGGGTGAAACTACTTATGGAAGTAGTAAACGCAGCAGTGTTAGTCTTTTCACAAGTACATTATATGTACATGTGTGCCTTCAGGGTCAATAATATGCATATTGCTATTTGTAGTTACAAGCTCTAGTCCAGTTAATGTCAGTTTGATAAATGGTCTGTTAGTGGGCCAAAGAAATATAGGGTAAATACTTGACCGATTTTTTTAAACTTAAATTTGTGTAAGATATTTATTTGAGGGACTTAATATGTAAAAAATAATAGCCATAACTTGATATAGCAGCTTACAGATTTTTTAATGTGAAAAGTAATTTTTTTTTTCATTTTTATCAGTAATAGAAAAATGGAAAAGCAAGCTTGATATTTTTGTAAGATAATTTATTTTGGGGCTCATGTTCCCTGTTAGACAATCGTGACCAATTTTCTCCTTGCCTTTTTATATATAAGTGCCTTTCACATGTTTAGTGACTATAAAGAGGTTCCAGAATGTAGATGCCTTGCCCAGCCATCTGAAACAAAATAAAAAGCTCAAATTTAAATGTGTGTATTTTTTATTTTGTGAGATTAAATGAATCTGAAAGAGAAAGGATTCTTGTGGCTCCAGGCATTTGAATTAGATGTTATGGTAACTTGTGGAAAGTTCTTTGTTCTTTCTTATGTTCTCTGGGTCTGATACTAAGTGTGTACCTGACAAAATGTGCCCTATAAATGTTGGACTGAATGCGGATAAATCATTTTCTTCATACATCTTCATCCCATTCCTTTCATTCATCAAATATTTATTAAATGCATTTGTTTCTTATCCTCTATGAGAAAAAGGCACCTTAAATATGCCTTTTCAACGAAGTGACTTAAAACGAATTCTAGACAGGAGTGTAATATCTTGAACTCTGAAACTATTTTGTCTTAAACTATAAACTGAAGTTTGTTTTGTTTTCAAAGCAAACTCATTCTGTTCAAACAGAGGTACCTAACATAGTATTTCAAGATTAACAAGGACATTAACAATATATGACTTGTTTATCTTTCTATCTCCATGACTAACACACAGGTCTTACTAATTGCAGTTAAGTGTCTTATAAGGCTCTGATGGTATAATTACCCACGTGACAACTATGGATCTTCCCTACAAGTACCTCAGAAGAGAAACAGGAATAGTCTAGAGAGGATCTATTCAAAAGAAAACTGTAATTGGATTAGGAGGTGAGGTTTATTGGACCTTATTACATATTCTACGTGATTCAATAATTTGTTAGAATATAAAGAAAAATATTCTAATCTAATGCCTGTATAACTTCACCTTTTTCCTGTAGTGACAAGCAATAATTCTACCCAAAGGGATATATTCTTATTTAGGGATAGGAGAAAGAAGCAAACAACTGCAGTTTTTACTATAAACCTTGGGAGAATTTTGAAGCAGGATCTCTTCCTCAACTTCGCATTCCCAGCGCTCAGAACAAGTGGAAGCACACAGATCCCCAAAAGATGAAAGGGTGCTTGCTAGTGATAGCATGCTACAAAAGCAGGTGGAAGCCATTTGCAGCATCATTCAACTACTTCTTGGCACTTACTTCATGAGAGTCCTGATTGTCTAGATATTTCACTTGCATCATATTAGCATCCTAGTAGTGCTTCCTACAGGAACTTTTTTTTCTTTCATAGTACTGGGAAATGAACCCCGGGGCACCTGATTCTTTTTACTTTTCAAGACAGGGTCTTGCTGAGTTGCCCAAGTTGGCCTGGTCTCCTATCTCGGCCTCCTGAGTAGCTGGGATTGCAGGCATTATGCCACCCTGGCTCTCAAATTTTTCTTATCTCTTTAGTAAATCCTCTCATACTTCAAACTGCCTGAAATCCAAAACTTCAGCATAGCAGTTCAAGTCCTTGATTCATGTCACCAAATATATAAGCACCAATTAAGACCATCAGGCAACAAGGTCAATGAGTCTTTTAAAAATAAAGCTAACTCCGTAAAAGAAATGTACCTATGGGCTGGGGTTGTGGCTCAGAAATAGAGCGCTCACCTAGCACCTGCGAGGCCCTGGGTTCAATACTCAGCACCACATAAAAATAAATAAAGGTATTGTGTTCAACTACAACTGAAAAATAAATATTAAAAAAGAAAAAGAGAAACATACCTAGTAAGCTTGGGAGCCTAAAAGGCACTTCTCAGCACCATGTGAAGGGGAAAAAGCTATTACTGGAACATAAAGCACAGAATTGTTACTTCAACAACTTTTCCTCTTATATAGTACAAATGTTTCTTGACTTACAATGGGGTTACATGTCAATAAACCCTCAAGTTGAAAAAATAAATAGAAAATGCATTTAATACATCTAAACCTTCTAACCATCATACCTTATCAACAGAACACTAATGATTTTTGCTCCTTGTGACACTAACTGGGAGCTGCTTGTCAGCATTGCAAGATAGTATTGTACTACCTATTGATAATCCAAGAAAAGATCAATTTCAAAGTCAAAAATACAATCTCTAATATAAACACTTATCAACATCACAAAATCATAAAGTTGGCCCATCATAAACCAGGAACCATGTGTAAATAATTTTAGTTTATCATTGTTTGTATGCCTACCCTATGAACTTTTGAAAATTGAAAAGAAAAATCCACAACTAAAGTAGGATAACTGTTTGGCTAATATTGGTATTACTCTGAACTATAAATCTAGAAATATCTATGTATCATAAATGACATAACACTCATAAATGTTGAAAGCAGGATTTCATGTTAGTTTTTCCCCCCCTTAATTATTACCTCTGAGTCATCACTGGGGGTAGAGAACTTTTCTGCTATCTAAGCCAAAATTTTAGTGTACGCATTAACAATGCATAATAACAACAATGACAAAAAAAGCAGAAATACAGCTTTTATATTATTGAACTTTATGTACAAAATCATTTCAAATAAACATTTAATGTAAAAACAAATGTTCTTTTAAACTGAATTTTTTTTACATCTACTGTACCATTCAAATGCTTTATCATCTTACATGATTTCTTCAAAATCTGTTATCAAGGGTACATATAGAAAAGCATTTTTTCTTTTATAAATAGAAACAAAGGGATTTTTTCAGCTTTTATTATAAGATGACATAAAAAGTTTACTCAACAGAAGTAATTTCATTACTATTTGGGGGAGGGAGTCACCAACTTTTTGTGCAAACAATGCTAGCCTTCTTTTAAGCATTAAGAGCATAACTGCTTAAGAAATGACATAAGCAATAATTCTACACCTACATCTCCCCTAAAATAATCTATTTTTTTTTTTTACATATGTGCACAGCTTTAGCAAATTAAAGCCCAAGAGAAATGCTCAAAATCCACTACTCAAAGGCAAAATGAGAGTTTACTGGAACTCATCATTTAGAGAGCTTACAAATCAATGAATCTGTAATGAAAGCTGCAGTTTCCCTCTTTCCTATTTTTTGAACACAAAAATCAATGACTAAGAACTTAATACTGGATGACAAATCATATCCACACTATTAGTTAAATAGCCTCACAGTTAAACACATCTTAAAGACCAATCAAATCAGTATTTACATTTTATAAATTTCTGAAGACACCATTAGAAAGCTTATATATCCCTTCACTAAACAAAATAGGGAACTGCTCTGATGGTGATGGAATGAAATTAAAAAATTAAAAATACCTGTATTTACAGCAGCATTGATCCTTTATAAATAAAGAGTATGAAAATGCAGTATCTTTAAAGGATAATAAAAAATTGAGGTGATGTTACTCAACCACAGTGCTTGGAGTTGGAATAAAAACCTATTGGTGCTTATTAATGTGCCAGTAGTGAAACTGCTTTCTGTTGGAGAAAATCCAACTGCTAATATGTGCGTAAAACACATAACACAGGGCAAAATTGCTCAAAAACAATTCAAGTCAGCTTATCTGTATTGGATATTCTAATCATGAAATACATTACAAAGACACCCTTGCAATGAAAACAACAAAAACAAAAGTGTAACATTTTCTGCTTCATTTTTTTATAGAATACTTCCCCTCCCCGAAAGTGGCATCTTAAAATTCTCAAACTTGGATTCTTTCCTTGGATTATTATTCTAATGAAAAGATTCATACAGCTGAATTTTCCATATGATTACCTAATTGAAAAAGAAAACCAAAAGAAAATAAATGTTCAAGTTTGAAAAAAATACATAGGTGAACAATGCACTAAATTTATCCATGTGAAAACAAATGGTCAGTAACCCTTATAAACCGACATGACATTTTACCGTCAACAATATGAAAAATTAACATCTTCTCAAACAGGCATAAGATGAAGAAGTGCTACCTTAAAATTGTAAAAGAAACTTAAGTAAAATATCTTGCATTGTAATTTTTCATTCCAAATTGATGATTTCAAAATCAAGGATCAAGGTTTGATTGCAAGTAGTAATGCAACAATTTCAATTTCACAAAAATCTTCAATTTCTAAAAAAGAGAATCACATTCCAATTTTCCCTCCCCAAGAAAATGTTTCACAATTACAAAATAGAAAAACAGCTAGTCACAAATGCAAAAAGCATTATAATTTAAATATGAAATAATTTCTAGATTAATTCAATGTATTTAATAAGACAATTGTTTCAGTTAAAAGTACTTTCTTTGAAGTATTGCTTTTCATGCTCAAACTAGAAAATGTTTTAATGACATCAATAAAACTGATATACATGTAATGCTGCATAATCAAGTGAAATAGAACCCTGATACAAATATCCTTGTTGAAATCATTTACTTCATCTAACAGTGCCTGTTTGGAACCTATGATTTAAAAACAAAAACAACTCTTCTTAGAGGCTGAATTCCCTAGAATGCAATTTCAGTGTTTGTCCATAACATGGGGTTAGGTCTTCTCAGAGTTTTTGTTTTTTGCTCTGTTTTGAAACCCCTGAGACACCATCTGTTTCCAAAGCTTTCTCTTTTGAGTTAATTTCACTAAATCCATTTGCTGTTCCATTTTGTTCCTCAGTTATTTCTTCACTTGAAGGGGAAGCAGATTCTCCTTTTTCTAATTTTTGCTGCATTTCACGGAGCTTGGTAACAGCTTTATCTATTGACATTATGCTAATAAGATTAAAGTCATGCATGCTGACTAGATGAAGCATGAAGTTTCGACATAAATTCTTCTTAATTATTTTCTGTCCATAATTTTCTACAAACAGCATACAGGCATGATTCATTTGATTGTCAGCAATAAACCTATTTAATAAAACATAAAAATAAAAATACATTAATAGTTATATAAAGCATTTCTGTTAAATGCAATAGTGATAACCATTATAGAACAGTCAAGAATATATTTGAATCCAGTAAATGATGTTTATTTTGTTTCTAGCATTAAAAAACAAAACAAAACCCAGATCAAACACAGGGTGTTCTACACTGCACTACAACCCCAGCCCTTTTTATTTTTTAGAGGCACGGTCTTGTATAAGTTTCCCAGGCTGGCCTTGAACCTGGTATCCTCCTGCCTCAGACTCCTGAACAGAAGGGATTATATATGTGTGCCACCAAACCCCGGCCCAAAAAATGATGTCTTAACAAGTAGTAAGACTACAGTAAAACTGAGATTCAATTGCCTGAATAAACTAATAATTTTAGAAATTTTAGATTAAGTTTCTTTATACTCTTGAAAGACTTCACCTAATCAGAATGTAAACTAAATAGGTGCCACTAGAAAAGTCAATTCCCTTGGTTTCTTTTTTCTTTTCTTTTTCCTCCCTCCCTCCCTCCTTCCTTCCTTCTTTCTTTCTTTCTTTCGCTGGGGATTGAACCGAGGGCCTTGGACATGCAAGGCAAGCACTCTATACCAACTGGGCTATATCCCTAGCCACAAACCAAGAGGCTTCTTAATGAAGTCACAATATAACAGCATATTTTTTTTTTTAGTTGTAGATGTACACAATAACTTTATTTTATTTGTTTTTATGTGGTGCTGAGATAGAACCCAGTGCCTTATACATGCTAGGCAGGCGCTCTACCTCTAAGGAACAACCCCAGCCCAAACAGCATATTTTCTTTTGCCAGCACCACTGCCTGTTTTCACACTGTCATTGAGCTACCAATAGTCTTTAACTCTCTATACATATTAACAATTCCCCTTTATTTCTTTCCTTGATCTTCACAGATTTATTATAGAACCAGGGCTTCTCTACTCTTTTCAGTTCCTAATAAACCTTTAAAAAAATTAAAGTTGTCAAAGAAGTGATGAGAAGTGTATTGGTGGAAGCAAAGTGCACGTACAATTAATATCTGAGTGAAATAAATGAGAACAAAGAGACAGCTGCTCAATTACCCACTAAAACTAAGAATCCAACATGGCATCCGTATCTCTAGATTGGGGGAGTGGCAATCGATGTATTTTGCCTAAATACCTGTCAATTTATAATGAATCCTAATAGTTGCTACAGTGATAGATTTGGATAAAGGAATTGAAAGGGAACTAAAAGTAACTTGACTAAAATTTATTTATGTATTTTTTGTGGTGCTAGGGATTGAACAAGGAGCCCTGAGCATCCTAGACAGATGCTTTACCACTGAGCTTCCCCAGCCTAAAATTGTATTTCGTAACTGGCATATTAGGACAAATGGAAACACATTTAACCCAACCATCCACCATCCATATATACATACTTAATTGATTTTTAAAAAGAATTGTTTTAGTTGTAGTGTCTTATTTTATGTGGTGCTGAACCCAGTGCCTCACACATGCCAGGCAAGCACTCTGCCACTAAGCCACAGCCACAGCCCTCATAATTGATTTTTAAAGACTAGAATAAGAATCAAGCAAACTTCATGTATAAAAAGGCCAGACAGCAAGCACTTTAGGCTTTGACTTGATCGGTCTCCTTTTTTCTTTTCTGCATCCACTAAAAATGTAAACACTATTGGTAGCTCAAAGGCAGTTCAAAAACAGATACCCAGACTTCTGGACTAGAACTTATGTACTAACTTATGTTCAATCCCCAAGGGTAAAGTGGCACACTAAGTGGAAAACCTTGGATGTTTGTGCTGTAGAACAAAGAAATTGATTATCTGATAAAGAAAATAGAGCAGAAAAATAATTGACAATAGCAGTTCACACAGAGAAAACAAATTTTTTTTTGGCAGGGAGGAAGAATGGGAACCTATTATATTTTGTTGTTTTTTTAGTATCAGGGATTGGGCTCAGGGTCACTCTACCACATATGGAAATGAAGAATTCCCAAGTCCCTTCAAAAACGTGCTATTAGAGCTAGAAGCCAATGTTTTTTCTCTTATGAATTCTGTGAATATCCCAATTTTTCTTTAAATAAATATTTTGAGATTAGGGCAAAAATTTGGGTCACCATATAAATTAGTGAAATTTTAAATAAGATTGGAACAGGTAGATTTATAGAATGTGAACAGCAAAAGCAATATAAAGAACAATGGAATATATTAAATTAGAAATACTCTACCCATGCTTCATGACATGGAGATTCCATAGTTTCATCACTTCTTTCTCTCCTTCATTAACATCAGAAAATTCTTCAATTTGCTAAAACAGTAACAAAAAAGAAGAAAAAATATATATTAAATGCAGAACATAATTAGTATTTCTAAAAAAGTTTTGAGAATGTAAAAAATAGTTTTGGAATTGAAAACAGAAAAGTGGCAACATTTCTCAAAACCAAGTTATAATTCTGAAAGGCAAATCCTAAGTTACAAGTTATCTATACATATAGAAATTAAAATACCCAATACAAATTCACATGAAGAAAATCTTTTTTAAATTTAACTTGGTAAAACTTAAATATTCAAAAAATGGACTTTCCTGGTTTCCTTAACTTAAAAAAGTTTCCTCGGGGCTGGAGTGGTGGCTCAGTGGTAGAGTGCTCGCCCCAGCATGCATGAGGCACTGGGTTCACATAAAAACAAAACTAATGTATCCACCTAAAACTAAAGATACATAAATAAATAAATATCTTAAAAAAAGTTTCCTCATTGAAAGTCAAAAAGTCTAGTTCGGATTACATAATGTTTTCAAACAAATTCCCTTTTTTTTTGTACTAGGTATTGAACTGAGGGGCACTTAACCACTGAGCCACATCCTCAGCTCTCTTTTAATTTTTTGAGACAGGGCCTAAGGCCTTGCTAAATTGTTGAGACTGGGTTTGAACTTCGGATCCTCCTGTCTCAGCCTCCTGTCAAACAAAATACATTTAATCATAAAATTCATATCATAGCTAATAATGATGGTAATGAAGATGATAATAATTACTGTAATGGTTTTTTCTCTTAGCCATTCGGGATCTTTTTCATCTTCACTGTCTACTTCCATTTCTTGTGGACGGAGAGGTAAGCATGTATCACTGTGAAAATACAGACGATTGTGGCCACTACTGTATGTTCGTTGCTGTTCCACTTCTCCATCTTCAGATTCAAGAAATTCAGACATGCTTGCTTTTGTTCGTTTTGGCCTAAGCAAAAAGAAAGAAATACTGACAGACTATACATTTACATGTACATCATCCAACTGAGTATGACTTGAGGTCTGCAATAATTTACAATATTACCATTTTATAAAACCAACGACACCATAGAAGTAGTTGAGAGGATGGGGTTGTAGTTCAGTGGCAGAGATCTTGCCTACCATGTGTGAGGCACTCACCATGGCATGTAAATAAATAAAAGTCCACTGACAACTAAAAAAAATTAAGAAGAAAACCTTATTTAAAAAAAGGTAGTTCAGGCAATCCTTCTCCTAAATTATTTTCCTTCTATACATGATGTGAAGTGGACCTATTATTTATCAATCTAAGCATCAGGGTTTTAATGATAAAACTAACTGTGGAAAAACATTACATAGAGAAAATGAAAGATAGTTAAAAGGGAAAAAAGGAACTATGTGCTACACAGGGCACAATAGAAATATACATATAAAATTTTACTTGTCAAAATTGTATATTTTGCTGGGTGTGGTGATGCCTATAATCCCACCAGCTCGGGAGGCTGAGGCAGGTAGATCAGAATTCAAAGCCAGGCTCAGCAACAGTGAGGCACTAAGCAACTCAGTGAGACCCTGTCTCTAAATAAAATACAAAATGGGACTGGGGATGTAGCTCAGTGGTTGAGAGCCCCTGAGTTCAATCCCCAATACCCCCAAATCCCCACAAAAAAAAAAAAAAAAAGTGTATTCTAATGTATGTATAATTACAAAGTAGAAAACCATAACACTGGCTACACACAGAAAACTATCCAAAAATTTTTTTTTTGTTTTTTTTTCAGTTTCAAGAGATAAAATTTTCATCTCACCAGTCAAATCTGCTACTATAAATACACCACTGTGGAATAAATCCTAATGGAAGGATAACCAATCTTGGATAGTATCTAACCAGAGACCATCATGTGCAATATTAAATGACAGGGATAGAAGTGTTTATATTTCATACAACCCAATTATAGTACATCCCTTTCTTGTTAGTTCCTATCTAGAAACTTTCACTGGGAAAATTCTTTAATTCTACTAACCAGTATAGCAACCAGTAAAGAAATAGAGATACAACAGTTAAAATTTAGGGGGAAAGTTGGAGGACAAAATGAAAAAAACACCTACAGGAGGAGGATCTTGTGAGAGTTATAAAGAAGTACACCACCTCAGAGACTTACACTTAAAATAATAATTTTTATCTAAACAGTAAGTCTGGCTGGCTCCCCTTTTTCACTCTAACATCCCCGACAAAAGCTAGAGAATAAGCTTTTGTAGTATGAGCATTTTACCTACCTGCAAACAAGAATGTGTGTGATAGGTGTTCTCTTTACTGGTCCATTTCGGCTAAAAGCAAAACCTGGTTGGCGATGAATATCTTGAGGATTTCCTGCATAGGAGCCATCATAACACTCATTGATAGAAACATCTATCCTAGCACCTTTTGGATGATACTGTAACAAAAATAACAGCATGTTTAGGAAAAGAAAATACTAATTATGCTTCTCTACCTAAGACCAGTGTGATGGTGCACACCTGTATGCCTGTAATCCCTGCAGCTCAAGAGGCTGAGACAAGAGGATGGCAAGTTCAAAACCAGCCTCATCAACTTAGTGAGGTCCTAAGCAACTCAATGAGACCCTGTCTCTAAATAAAATATTTAAAAAGGGCTGGAGATATGACTCAGTGGTTAAGTGCCCCTGCATTCAATCACCTGTACCAAAAAAAAAAAAAAAAAAAACAAATTAAAATAATAAGCACATAAATAAATACCTATCTCTCCAGTTAATTAAAAAGTATTTGTAGGTTATCTCTTTTGTAGTGCTGGAGATTGAAATCAGGGTCTTCTGCACACTAAAAAAGCACTATATTGAGTAGCATCTCTATATTGTTATGGATTCTTACTATTTTTAAAACTAAAATTATCCAGGCACACCAGCCAGTGAACAGGACATCACAAGATCTGGAGTCAAAAACATGTGATGCCAGGTACAGTGGTACATACCTGCAATCCCAACAATTCTGAACATTGAGGCAAAGGGATCACAAGGCCAGACTGGGCAAACTAACAAGACCTTGCCTCAAAATAAAAATATTTAAAAGGTCTGGGGTTTGCCTAACGTGGTGGCACACACTTGCAATCCCAGCAGCTTGGGAGGCTGAGACAGTAGGATCTCGAGTTCAAAGCCAGCCTCAGCAACAGCAAGACTGGAGATGTGGCTCAGTGGTTGAGTGCCCCTGAGTCCAATCCCTGGTACTCCCCACCCCCACCCAAAAAAGTCTGTGTCACAGTGCCCCTAGTTTCAAACCCAACAGGGTTTTGGTTTATTTGTTTTGTGGTACCAAGGATTGAACTCAGGGACACTCAACGACAAAGCCGCAGGCCCAGCCCTATTTTAGATTTTATTTAGAAACAGGGTCTCACTGAGTTGCTTAGTGCCTTGGTTTTGCTGAGGTTGGTTTTAAACTCTTGATCCTTCCTCCTCAGCCTCCCAAACCGCTGGGATTACAGGCGTGCGCCACCACATCTGGCTCCATCATCTCTATGGGAGTCTTTTATAGGGGAATGAAATATGTGTGTTAAAATTTTCAATTGTGGGCTGAGGTTGTGGCTCAGCAGTAGAGTGCTTGCCTAGCATTTGCAAGGCCCTGGGTTCAATTCTCAGCACCACATGAATAAATAAAATAAAATACACTGTGTCCAACTACAACTAAAAAATGAATATTTTTTTAAAATTTCTTTTATTGGCTTGGAGACTTCATATAAATTCTTTCTTCTGGAGACTGGGGTTGTGGCTCAGCGGTAGAGGATTGCCTAGCACATGAGAGGCCCTGGGTTCAATCCTCAGTACAACATAAAAATAAATAAATAAATAAAGGTATCGTCTCCAACTATAACTAAAAAGTAATTATAACAAAAACAGGGGGCTGGGGATGTGGCTCAAGCGGTAGCGCGCTCGCCTGGCATGCATGCGGCCCGGGTTCGATCCTCAGCACCACATACAAACAAAGATGTTGTGTCCGCCGAAAACTATTAAAAAAAACAAACAAACACAGAATCTTGGCTTATTAAAAAAAAAATTCTTTCTTCTCTCATCAAGAATAAGGAAATTACCCCAAGTTTCTGCAAACTTTGAATCATTAAGTGTAACTCATGCATAAAGCAATCTATCAAATGCAGATATTTTGTTATTTGTACACAAATATAATTTTTAAGAGTTAGGCTCTTATATTTAATATATATTGAGAAAAAATAAAAAATTACTTACAACATAATTAAAAATAAATCTGCTATGGCAGAGTTTAAGATGCTTGAGTAAACTATAAAGTTTGCGGCAGTTCAGAGTGCACCAAGGACAATGCAGATCATCTCTTGCTTCAGTTTGTTGTCTTGTATTGTTGTTATAAAGAAACTAAAGAAATAAAAAACAAAAAATCCAGTTAAGTCCACAACTTTTATCAAGATGTTTTGTTTCAATTTATAAAAATAGTTAAGACAATTTTTAAAAGGAGTGTCAAATTAATAGATATTTTAATTTAAATATTCCCAAAGATTTTAGATCTAATATATATAACAAATGCATTTCATGAGGAGCTGAGATCTAGCTCAGTGGTAGCGTGCTTGCCTAGCACATGTGAGGCACTGGGTTCGATCCTCAGCACCACATAAAAAAATAAAATAAATGTATTGTGTCCACCTACAACTAAAAATATGTATATTAAAAAATGCATTTCATGATTACTTAACAGAAGGTCAGCTATGTTTACCTGATAAAATATTCTTAATTTTTGTCTGTTTTCATTTGAAGTATCCTTTTCTTTTCTTGTTTGTAGATCTGTAGTCAATGTTTCTTTAACAGCTGAAAATATACTTTTGTTTAATGAAAATATTTGCTTCTAAAAGGTAAAATAATACCTGGCTAAAATAATTAAACAATTAAAGATTTCACGGAATTCTATTTATGTGACACAATTTCTATTCTTATCCTTAGCTAATGATCAGAGTAACAATCTGGTTAATCAGTAATCAGATGTTAAGGTCTTTATTGGCAGGACTCAATTTTTCCTTTAAAAACTACCTCCTATGTCCTAAACCATCATAAAAGGGGCTGGGGTTGTGGCTCAGTGGTGGAGCGCTTGCCTAGCACGTGGGAGGCACTGGGTTCAATCCTAAGCACCACATAAAATAAAGGTTAAAAATAAACAAACAAAACCAGGTAATTCTATGTGGTAACTATACTGTTTTGAACAATTTGAAGTTGAGGAAAGAGAGTATTTGTGTGTGTGTGTATTATTTGTACACAGGGCCTCCCACATATTAGGCAAGTACTCTACCACTGAGCTATATCCCCAACCCTAAGAATTGCTTTTGATTGGTTTTCATATTAATATATATTGAGAAAAAATAAAAAAATTACTTATAATTATATTTCATATTAATATATATTGAGAAAAAATTAAAAATTACTTACAACATAATTAAAAATAAATCTACTATGACAGAATTTAAGATGCTATGTCCTAAACCACCATAAAAATAAGATCCACTAAATTCTCATTTATCAGAAAGTTAAGTAATTATATTAAAATCATTCCAGATCTAAAAGATAATCACTATTAACAATTTTGATATATTTTATTCATACCTAATGGGAAAAAAGCCTTTCTCTTGATTCATCTGAGCATCCCACATAAACAATTTTGTATAAACTCTTCCTTTTCCCTCAGTTCCTTTGTAACTTTTTTACCTATTTTCAATGGCTTCAGAGTATTGCTGAGAAGTGCCTAGACCACAATTTACGTGGGAAATCTTCCTGTCATGGGTCATTTCTTATATCTCTTTAATTTATTACAGTGACCTACGCATAACTGATTAATGTCAAAGAAAACATCTTAAGCCATCTGTAGTCTTTAAATAGATAAAAATACATGGATGCGCTCAGGTGAAGGGCAGTGCTCCTAATAGATATGACAGAACATTGTAGCTTCAGAATTAATACAACAGAGTCAACTCCATTTGCAAAATGTTTTTCCTTTTAAAAATATACTACAGGGGTGGGGCTGTAGCTCAACGGTAGAGTGCTTGCTTGCATGTATGAGGCACTGGGTTCGAGCCTCAGCACCACATACAAATAAACATATAAAATAAAAGCATTCTGTCCATCTACAACTACCAAAAAAAAAGTACTACAGAGCTGGGATTATGGATCATTGGCAGAGCGCTAGCCTTGCACATGAGGCACTGGGCTTAATCCTCAGTACCACATAAAAATAAATAAATAAAATAAAGGTATTGTGCCATCTATAACTAAAAAATATTTTTTTAAAAATGTACTAAACCAGTATAATCCAGGTTTTGATGAACTTCTTCCAGCAACCCTACAATTATAAAAAACAGTCTGAATATTTAAATTCAGTTCTATAACACTGTAAAACTTATTAAAGATATAGTTCCAAAGCACTTTTTAAAAATTATTCTAGTACTGGGGATTAAACCCAGGGTCTCATTCATGCTAGGCAAGAAGTCTACCACTGAGCTACATCTCCAACACTTTTTACATCCTTTTGAGACAGTCTAAGTTGCCTAGGCTGGCCTCCAATTTGTGATCCTCCTGCTTAGTCTTCTAAGTAGGTGGAATTACAGGCATGTGACTCAGCATCTGGCAGTTCCAAAGTCCTTTCCAAGCTGCCACTGAAAAATCTAAAATCCAATCTGAAAACCAATTTTTTTTTTCTTCCTCAGTTTATGGCATATTCATATATTGGAAAAACTGCTAAACTGACATGAAGGTATATACAGACACCGTGGAAGTGTTAAATAATATGTGGCACATATATTACATACCATATTATGCTTCCAAACGTTTAAAAGAAAAATTCAAATTCTCAAGACACATCTAGCACAAAGATTCTAAATAAAGGTATATTTATCAGTACTTCAACATAAAACTTTACATTTAACACAGGAAAATCCTAATGTACAATAGTTAATAGTCAATCTAGCAAGCCAAATAATATTTCCTAAAGAATAATTACATGAAGCAAAATACAAATAAATCTAACCCTGAAACCATTATTTTAATAGCAATGTTTTGTTTACCAATAGTTTGTGTAGGTTTAACTGAACCAGGTTTGTTTTCTTGATGGAGACTCTCTGAATTTCTAGTGGCAAGTGGCTTGGCTATAGGAGCTGTAGACTTATCATTGGTTTCTCCTGTCCAACGAAGAGTGAACTGCAGTGTAGGTCCCTGAGAAAATGTTTCAAATGGAGGCAGCCTCTAAAAGATACAAAAACATGAAAAGTGAAGATTCACTAAATGAACTGAAATAAATTATAGGAATAAAAATAATTCATTATGATGAGTCAATGTGGATTTGATTTAAATCAATAAATTTTCCTCAAAAATCCAAAAATCAAAAGATAAGGTTAGATAAAATATGGAGGAGTAGACATTGTAGAACTGAAGAACTAAGGCTATTCGATGCAGAAGCCACTTATCAGCTGACTTTTTATGTAGAAATATTGATACAGTATGGCCAGCTTTTAAGTCAGAAACATGAATTGGGAATGTAGGTCAGTGGTAAAGTGCTGGCATAGCATGCACAAGGCCCGTTTATCTAGCACCACCAAAAAAAAAAAGAAAAAGTTGGAAACAGATTTTTTATGGAAATCTTTACATTCCTTATTTAGATGACCAAATGTCTTTAAAACAAAGCAAAATAAATCTGATTCCCACAGACTGCCAGCTCTCTCTTTGCTCTGAAGTGACAATTTCCTTAGGCATTTTGCAAACTGAGTAGCTTTCTTATTTCTCTTGACTTCTCTAAATCTCACTGCCACTGAGTCCAAATAAACTGCTCAAAAAATGCTTTCATGCTATTCTCTTTGACAGAAACCTTCAATGGGCTCTAATTCATTTTAAAGTCCTTCTATATCTTTCCTATCAGTAATCCTATTAAAACGGTAATTTTGGGCCAGAGCTACAGCTCAGCTGCAAAGGCACTAGGTTCAATTCCCAGTATCATCAACACCACAACAAAAACTAAAATTTTAAACTAAAACAAGGTAAAGATGTGATTGTATCAACTGGTTTAGACAGTTAAGTCTATATCTGGGAATGTGTCTTATAGAAACACTACCAATACAAAAAAGATATAAGCATGATTATTAAAACATTTCGGAGATGTAAAAATAAAATTTAAAATAATCTGTTTATCCATTAAACCAAATTATCCATGATTTAGTAAATTATGTCATTTATTTAATAGCAAGTTTTAAAAAAGAAGTATACCTATATGCTCTGACTTAAAAGTATATACACATTACACTGCTGCAAACAATTTCTTAGGAAAATTCAACTTGTATTTAGAATTCTTATTTTCTAATGAATAAAAAGTAAACTTGGGCTGGGGTTGTGGCTCAGAGATAGAGTACTTGCCTCACATGCGTGAGACACTGGGTTCAATCCTCAGTAACACATAAAAGTAAAATATAGATATTATGCCCACATACAACTAAAAAACTGTTTTTTAAAAAGTACAGTTTAAGAATTTTAAAACTAAAAAATTATAAAGATAATAAATAACAGAAAATACAAACACTGTAGATAAGTACAAAGAAACTAAAACGAGCTGAAATCTCATCTGTTAACCTTGAATGAACCACTATTTCATTAATTTTAGAAAAAGGAACTCATACCTACTATTTAGTAAAAATGAAATATCATGAAATTCTTCTCTATCATACTTTAAATGGCTTTTTAGATTTTTTTCATATTTATTTTTTAGTTTTACGTGGTCACAATATCTTTATTTTACATTTATGTGGTGCTGAGGATCAAACTCAGTGCCTCAAGCATGCTAGGTAAGCACTCTATCACTGAGCCACAATTCCAGCTCTTAGATTTTATTTACAATTTTTCATTTTAATGGCTGAAAAGATCTGCTTACTTACATTTTTCTGTTGATCAACTTTTTTTAAGTACTTCTATTTATTTTTATGTGGTGCTGATGAGGATCAAACCTAGTGCCTCACTCATGGCTAAGCAAGCACTCTGCCACCAAGCTATAGCCTCAACCCATAGTTAATCAAGTATTACTGTGTGACAAATTGGCAGAATTAGAATTGGTAATGATTATATAATTTTTAGTTTTATGCATATTGCAGATCTGCCCTCTATTAAAGTTAAAACCACCATATCCTTAAATAAAAGTATTATCACAATATGTGTCCTCATATACCTAATAACAGTAGAAACCATCTCTCTGTAAAATTTTTGTCAAATTCATAGTCAAAAGTAATATCTTAGGCTGGGGACATAGCTCAGCTGGTAGAGTGCTTGTCTCGCATGCGCAAGGCCCTGGGATCAATCCCCAGTGCCACAAAAAAACAAAGTAATACCTCTGTCTGTTTGTGTCTCTTTGAATACTAAGACCAAATATCTTGTTTTGTAGTTGTCAATGGACCTTTATTTTTATTTATTTATTTATATGCAGTGCTGAGAACCAAACCCAGTGCCTCAGACATGCTAGGCAAGCACGCTACCATTGTGCAATGACCTGAGCCCAAGACTGAGTATATTTCTAGAACTTTGGTGGCCATTTGTATTTGTTCTATTAAGAACTTCTTGATTATCTTTGCCAATTTTTATGTTCACAATATTAATATTTTGTTTTAATGTATTTTCACCCAATCCATTGTGTGTAGCAGGGACAAGGGAACTGCTGGGGATCGAACCCAGGACCTCAAGCATGCTAAGCAAGCACTCTACACTAAGCAGACCCAGTTGTTTTCAACTTGAGACTTTTGCAATAAAAAAAAAAAAAATTTACTGGGCTGGGGCTGTGGATCAGAGGTAGAGCACTTGCCTAGCACAGGGGAGGCCCTGGGTTCGATCCCCAACACCACATAAAAATAAATAAATAAATAAAAGACATTAAAAAAATTTCTTAAAAAATTATTAATTTTGGGCTGGGTTGTGGCTCAGCAGTAGAGCGCTCACCTCACATTTGTGAGACCGTGAGTTCAATCCTCAGCACCACATAAAAATAAAACAAAATATTGTGTCATGTATAACTAAAAAAAATATTTTTAAAAAAATTAGTAATTTTAGTGAGCTATTTTTTATTTTACACTTTCTATCTTTATATCATCCCTACTAAGGTCTTCCTCACCACAAGAATTATATTAATATTTGCTAACATATTTCTGAAGTTACAAGGTTGTTAATAGTTTCTTAAAAAAAAATTAAGATTGTAAGAACTAAGGCTTGAACCAAGGAGCACTTAACCACTGAGCTACATTCCAATCCCTTTTTATTTATTTTGAGACTGGTCTCACTGAGTTGCTTAGGGCCTGGCTAAATTACTGAGGCTGGCTTTAAACTTGCAATCCTCCTGCCTCTGATTTCTGAGTCACTGGGATTACAGGGGTGCACCACCACACCCAGGCAGGACTGTTAATTTTTACATTTAATATTTATAATCCTTTGGGAATTCAAGTTTATTTTCAGATGGGTAGAAACCACAATTAATGAATAATTTCTCTTTCTCATTCACACCTATATTACCACCTTTATCATAAACTAAATTTCAAGTATACATGAAAATCCTTCAGTACTATAATTCAGTGATATGATTATCTACTCTTATGATTACACCAAACCGTTTAACTTTTTATAACTTTATGGCTTGTTCCACTAACTGGTAAGTAAATTTTTCAAAAGTTTCTTTAGTATTACACACTATGAGATTAATTTGAGACTATCTTTTGGGCTTTAAAAAAAAAACCTGAGATTTTGCTTTTGTTGGTATCCTGATACATTGAGAAATAAATGACACTATTACATTTTATTGAGTCTATTCAAGAAATATGTATGCCTATTTATTCTTTTATAACTCTTCAAAGTTATTTTGAAGTATGCTTCATCTAAGTTATGCAATTTCTTAATAAATTTATTATCAGACATCACATTACTTGTTATTATGAACGGGATTGAAATTATCAGTTAACATTTATTGAGCACTTATTGTATGCCAGGCACAATATTAAACATTTTATTAATTACCTTATTTAATACATCAATTCTGTCCCTCAATTTACAGATTAAGAAAACTGAGACACAAGTTAAGTAATTTGCCAAATGCCACACAGTTAGGAACAGAAATTTTAATGAGGCAATCTGGCTCCAAGAACAATGTCTTTCATTAAATATTCTGACTAGATCATTTTTAGTTGTGTTCTTCAAAGTACTAAAACAAAGTAGTCTACTTCCAACATGGATTTGCATTTGGAGAAGAAAACATCAGTCAAAAATGGGAGTTCATAACTATAACGTGCTCAGCCTTCTAAGTAGTCCATACCTTCCCATCAAGAATAGTCTCCCATGTTGCTCTTTTCTTGCTTATTGGACATTCTTCCATTTCCTGCATGGCTACTTCATATTCCCCATCTAAAAGCTGTAAGCGCCTGTTAGACAAACACATACACTTTAAAGTAACCTGTGTATTACTAGAAGTACACAAATTCTACAACTTTACACTAAAAAGCATTTATTAAATTTATAAACTAGCTTATGTACCCAACAGGATTTTAAAATATATCTACACTCCAGTGCTAACAACAGCAATTTTAATGATGTACACTAACAGATAAATAACTAGAGAATTCTTCTATTACGTAGTTTACAGATGTAACTCTACACACTGAAAATATAATATGGCTAAGCTCTCTAGACCTTGTAAGTTGTAAACATTAAGTATAAAGCAAGTGTGTGGGCTTTATACTTTTAAAAAAGGATAACAACAATCTTATAATACTTGCCTTAGGAAAACCACTAATAATTAGGTTTGTTATTTTTAATTACTATACATGTTTGTACTAAAATCCTTTACTTTTATACTTGCCCAGTAAACTGATTAATGATTATAATAACAAATCTGACAATTATAGGAACCTGAGGGCACCTGGCACATATAGATGCTCAATAAATATTTCATTGAAGAAGAAATAAATGAAACAGTGGTTGAATCAAAGAATCAAATGAATTATACTAATCAATTAAATTATACTCATGCAGTATAGTTTCGATATGTGTGTGTGTGTGTGTTTTATATATATATTCCCATACTTCTAAATACTGGTAACCCTTACTGCTCTAAACACCATTTTTCTACCGTGCTCAATAATTAATCGTACATAGCAAGAATCTGGCTTCTCTTCGTCAGCCTTAAAACAAATACTATTAGTTGATAACAACTAAAATTTATTGAGTGCTTACTATGTGCCAGGCACTAAAGACTTTATATAGTTTATTTAAACTTCCCAACAACTTTATGACCTAGGTTCTACTACTCCATTTCCACTGAGGCACAGAGACATTAAGTAACTTGCTTTAAGAACACACAGTAAGTAGCCAGATCTAGTCAGTGAATCTAGGTAGCCTGTCTCTCAAGTCTGATTCTTAACATCAAATAATTTTGAGACTAAGAATTTTTGCCTGTTCTCTATGATGTACTACTTAATTTAGTCTACTTCCATAGTACATCAGCAAAGCTATTCAATTTTCTATTTTAAAATACTAATTTTATTTAATCATTTAAATAGACAATACAGTCATATAGCTCTATATTTAAAAGGTGTTTCCATCATGCTTTTACATGACTACATAATATTTCATTTTATGGTTGTACATTTGATAGCTACAATCCAATGCACTCTCCTACCTGTAATGTATGAGGAGGCCTTTTCCCCCACAGCCTCATGAACAGTGCTTTACCAAGTTTTTTGATCTCTGTCAATCTGATAAGTGAAAAAATGACATCTCAGTGTACTTTTAATTCAGATGTCTTATCTTTTTAATTGTTTAAGAATCACATATATTCTTTTTTAAATAAACTTTGTATTGTATCCTTTGTTCATTCTTCTGTTGGGCTGTGGTCTTTTTAAATTGCATAATTGTTTTGTATTAGAGGATTATGATATATAAGTTGAAAGTAATTCCCCCCACTTTTTATGAATTTATTTTTAATTATTATTTTTGCAGTGCTGAGGATTGAACACAGTGGTGTCCACCACTGAGTTATATCCCTAGCCCTTTTTATATTGAGACAGAGTCTCACTAAATTGCACAGACTGGCCTCAAATTTGTAATCTGCTTGACTTAGTCTCCCCAGTGGTTGGGACTACATATGTGTGCCAGGTTGGCTGTCATTACTTTTACTTTAGTTATGGCTTTTTTTTTCAAATTTTTTATGTTTATTTTGCCCAATATTTCATACTTTATGGTCTCTTGAATTTTGGTTATACTTTAATCTCTCTCTGAGATTGCAAAAACAATTTCACACATCTAATCCCCAGATCTTGGCCTATGCTGTTCCTTTACTGAAAAGAATCAGGACTGGAAGAAATGGTAATCCAGAGCAGAGGCAGGAAAAGGCAAGCTTCAATTACTACTCCAGAAAATAAGGAAAAACTAAAAGTCAAGTTCAAAGGACACAAGAGCCTACCTGGAGAGGCTGATTAAATTTGAGATAATATGGCCATTAAAAGGATTAGCAACATGAACAAACTAAAACTAGTTGAATAAAAATGGCATTTGCAGTGGTACATGCCTATAATCCTATCAATCTGGGAGGTTGTGCCAGGAGGATCACAGATTCAAGACCACCTTCAGCAATTCAGCAAGACTTTATCAAAATAAAAATAAAAAAAGGTTGGGGATGTAGGTCAGTGATAGAGCACCCCTAGGTTCAATCCCATGTGTGTGTGTGTTTGTGTGTGTGTATACACATTTTTTAATCCATGCTGGTAAAAGATAAGAATCATCTGGGCGTGATGCTGTAATCACAGAAGCTCAGGAAGTTGAGACAGGAGGATCTCGAGTTCAAAGCCAGCCTCAAGCAGTGATGAGGCCCTCTGCAACTCCGTGAGATCCTGTCTCTAAAATACAAAATAGGGCTGGGGAGGCTCAGTAATTGAATGTCCCTGTTTAATCCCCAGCACCAAAAAAAAAAAAAGAATCATCGATGGATGATTAAACTATCTGGTGAAAGGGTACTGGAGGTAAAAGGATATTCACCCAGGTTCATGTATTAATACAGATTACATGTTAATTAGTGAAAAGCAAAAAACAACTGTTAAAATAGAGAAAAATGGCAACCACCATCTTAACCAACTGACCAAACCTAATATTACCTGTGTTTGTGATGGAATACACAAAGAACACATCACCAAGTAATTAGTATCTCTGCTAAAAATGTTTAATTTCAATCTAATCATGAGGAAATAATCACCAAAGTCCAAACTGAGATATATGCTACAAAAATATATGCCTATAATTAAAAAAGAAGTCCCAACAATATTCTGTGGCATAGGCCCTATGGTTCCACCTACTTGCCAGGGCAAGGTAGGAAGATCCCTTGAGCCCAGGAGTTTGAGACCACCCTGGGCAACACTATGAGGTCCAATCTCAAAAACAAATAAATATAATAGTCTGGAGAACTATTCCAAATTGAAGGAAATTGGACAGTATGACAACTACTTACAGAATGGGGGAGGGAAACACAAACTATAAAGGATATTACTGAGGTCAAATGGGGAGCTAGTACTGTATTTGTTATATATTAATTTTCCTAAGTAAGACAAGTGAACTGTAGTTATGCTTTGGTTCTTAAGAAATAAATGTTGACATGTAAGTGAAGAATGAGGAATAAAAAGTAATCTTTCATGGCTGGGAATATAGCTCAGTTGGTAGAGTGCTTGCCTTGCATGCACAAGGCCCTGGGTTTGATCTCCAGAACCACACAAAAAAAGTAATCTTTTACCTGGTTCAGCATAAAAATAAAACATACTCGCTAGTGCAGCAACTGTGGCAAAATATTAACAGATAAGTCTAGGTGAAGGATATATGGTCTTAAATAATCATTCTTTCAACTGTTTTAGAGGCTTGGTAATTTTCAAAATTAAAACTTGGGGAAAAATTCACCCTGTTTCTTCTTGGTATTTTTTCATTAGAAAAAGCATTGCTTGGGTCTGGGGTTATGGCTCTGGGTTCGATCCTCAGCACCACATAAAAACAAATAAATAAGTTTGTGTACAACTACAACTAAAAAATAAATATTAAAAAAGCATTCCTTTCATACAAGGAATATGTTAAAACATATGTAAATTAGAAAAAAGAAAACATAATGTACCCGCTCACTGCCTAAAACAGAACATTTATCAATATCAACAAAGCCCAGTAAGCATTGTCCTCACTGCTAAAAGACATAATCACTGTCTTCTAGTATGTTTATGTTCCTATTGTTTTCTATATAAATTTGATCCACACTCAAATTTCTGATTTTAAAAATAAACACACTACAATGATTCCTATTACTAATGTTGACATTATATGATATATTCTAAGACAAATGTTAGCCAAAATCTCTCTCTCTCTCTAATTTGAGGTGCTGGGGATGGAACCGAGGGCCTCAAACATGCTGTGAAAATACTCCATTGCTAAGTTATCTCCCCAATCCTTTTTTAAATTTTGAAACAGTCTCACTAAGTTGCAGAGCCTGGCTTTGAACTATGATCCTCCTGCCTCAGCACCCCTCGTAGCTAGATTAGAAGCGTGCATTAGCTCTATCTCATTATATCTAATCTTCAAGGCTGTCATATTAAGAGCCTTACACTTTTATTTACCTGGTGGCTAACAAATGATTATGTTAAAGCATCAATCTAGTTCATTTTTAAAAATAAGAGGAATGGCCCAGTTACTTTTCTTGGCTCTTTCTCCTATTATTTTACTGCAAGTAAACTGTACTTAACTACCAGCAATCAGTCTAGTACAAAAAAATCATGGCATGTATAGGCTTCATCCACTGACTCTGTGTAAAAAAACTGCTACATTGTTTCCTAGACTTTCTTTTACTGATGCTAAAATGTTTTTTCCCCAAATAGAAACTGCAGAGATGATTATATGCCCAGGTATTTCTTTGCCACCCTATGTGAAATACTCACATAGCCACACAATGATTATATACAATTTTCTTATCTTCAGTAGACACACACCCTAAGATTTCCACAGCACTCATTTCACTGAAGTCTGCTCAAATATTACCTCCACCTACAGGCTTTATAGTAATCATTTATTCTCTTTATGTTTTTCTTCATAGCACAGTGACATCAGTTAATGTTTTTGTGTAGTGGTCAATGTCCTACATTACAAGTTAAGCTCATGAAGGAACTTTGTTGCCTTCTCTGCCTTGAACAGTGTCTGGCAAAGAACAGATACTCAAATACTTGCCAAACGAAAACACTCAACTGAATCATTAATAGTTCCTTTTCTGTGCTTACTGCATTCTGTCTGTTATCAAGAGAAATTCAGTATTTTTTTCTCCATTTGTTAAGAAAGAAAGAAAGAAAGAAACAAAGGTAAGGAAACAATATCACCATTAATTTCTACTTCAGAATGTAAACATTTCTAGAACATTATGGAAGCCTTACTTGTCCATCAACATTACCTGTTTTTATCAAATACTGTCATTTGTGCAACAAATGTCTTTTCCCCATCTTCACGATTTCGTTTCCTTCTGGCTGGAAGTTCTTCATTGACATCTGAATTTAACAAACATTTCTTATAAATCAAACAAAAATGTTATTCATGATATATGGTCCCTTAACACAAAACATGCTACATTTATCCTAAATGAGGCCACAGACCACATTTGTTCCAATTTGCAATTTTACCATATGTGTATGCCCTTACTTGTTTATATTCACTGACACTAACCCATATCTTTGCAAATGGTGGTTTCTGTTTGACACGATCTTCTTTGCTAAGCAAACTCCTTAATCACTGTTCCTGTTTAGGAACTTCAAAAAACACTTCAAGACTCACAAAGATTATTTCCTCTATGGTGCTTCTCCATACACCTCTATTATAGAACTCATCATTTTACCACATTTATTTCTTGCCCATCTTCACATGCTAGATTGTGAGCCTTTGGAGAATAGGACTGATTTACCCAACCTGCACCCCACCCCACATCTATATGTTGGTCAGATGATTCTTTCAAAGATAAATTGTTGAAATAGAGGAATGGGTAGAGGGATAAATATGTGATAAATATAATAAAATATTTGTATTCAAGCTGGATGTAAGTAGAGGTATGCACCTGAGTCCCAACACTTAGGGACTGAGACAGAAGGATCACTTGAACCCAGGAATTCAACACTGTCCTGAACAACAAAGTGAAGTGAGTCTCTATCTCAAAAAAATAAATTAATTAATTAAAAAGTTCCTGTTTTAATGTAGGTAGTGAGTAGACAGGTATTTACAATTCTTTCAACCTCAATAGAGGTCTATCAACAACTAAAAAAAAAATCTGTGTGCTAACAGATCAATTAAAAATATCAGTCTTTCCAACTTTGGAAAGGTAAGGTTTTAAAATAATCAAAACAATACTTCACAAACAACTATGAACATTATAAAGGAATACTGATTCAGTCATTTTTATTGACCATCCTATTCTCCAATGATGAAATCTAGTAAGATTATTAAAATAAAAATTACCAATATTTTCATTGGTTTCTCCATTTATCATTCCATTAAACTCTCTTCTTCCCGGACGAGTCACTCTAAATAGCAATGAGTAAGACTTCACCATATGGCTGTTACTAGGTTCAAATTCATTACTGGAAACTGCAAGGGACGGGAAATTTCCAGGTTTTGTTTGATTGAGGTCGGGATTCAAAGGCACCTGCTTTTTACCTGTGGGAACTTGTCTTATTGGACAACTTACATCCTGCAAAGGTAAAGATTATTAAATTAAATTTATACATGAGCAACAATACAATGAAATTTCTAATAGCTACAGGAAACATGGTATAGGCCATGCTTACCAAATGCCATGTTAAAACAATCACTGTTTTGGAAACTGTGAAGCAAAGATAAAAAATGTGGAACTATATTCCAAATATTAAATCAACTAAAGATTTCTGAAATATGATGAAAATAATGATACAGTATATTCAATATCTAGATGATGGTCATACAAATTAGTTTTATATTGGCAATTAGGGACTGGGGGTGTAGCTCAGATGCAGAATGCTTAGCTTGTGTTCTATTCCAGTTAGTGCAAAAGAAATATGGAATTAAAAAATTATGCTTAAAATGCTAAATCCATGTAACTGCAACATTTACCTTAAATTTTCAACAATATCTGGTGCAGATGAACATCACCAGAATTGAAAAACAAGATGGCTGTAATAACCCCACAGTCAACATTATGAAACAAATTCATATTAAAAAATGTTTAGTAGAAGCAATAGTTACCAAATTCTAAGTAATGTTCTGTTAACATGTAAAGATGTTATGCTGAGGGCTGGGGCTGGGGCTCAGCAGTAGAACACTTGCCTGGCATGTGTGAGGCACTGGGTTCGATTCTTAGCACCACATATAAATAAATAAAATAGAGGTCTATCAACAACTAAAAAATATTTTTTAAAAAATGTTATGCTGAAAGAGAAAAACTGAAAGATACAGAGGACGGACCTTTGTGATGACAGACATATCTTATGGTATTATTCTACATATTATATATTATCTTTTTTTTTTAAGTAGATGGACACAATGCCTTTATTTTATTTATTTTTACGTGGTGCTGAGGATTGAACCCAGTGCCTCACACATGTTAGGCAAGCGCTCTTCCACTGAACCACAACCCCAGACCACATATTATCTCTCTTATGGTAGTATCTTTTAAAAAACAAAACAAAACAAAAAAAAAAACTAGAATATTGGCTAATAATCTACTGCACAAAGGAGTGTAAAATGAGAAATATTAAATCTCACTCACACCCCAAGTTCTAACACTACAGAATGACTAATACTGGCAGTTGACTATTATATCCTTCCAAGAAGACATTGGTGCTTTTTTAGAAAAACTAAAAAGAATCACATTACATTATTATTCACATTTTTTTTGCATTTGAGGGAGATACTGGGATTGAACCCAGGGGCCCTTTAAAACCTGAACTACATCCCTAGCATTTTTATTTTTTATTGAGATAGGGTCTCACTAAGTTGCTTAGGGCCTCACTAAATACCTGAGGCTGGCCTTGAACTTGCAATCCTCCTGCCTCAGCCTCCCAAATTGCTGGGATTACAGGCATGCGCCACCACACCCGGCTTAAATTCACATTTTAATTATCTAATTCTTGCACAATTTTTCCCTCACTGTTTGTATGGGGGTTGGGTAGAAGTAAGGAGCAATGTGTCCAAACTTTACATAAACTTTTTAATATATGTAATTATATTGCTGCTTCCTATGGCCATAGCCAACTTTTCACCAATGCTCCAGCAGTTTTCAACCCCCTTATCATCTTACTAAGATTCTGACAGGACATAAGCATAGGAACCTCTATATAGGTCAGTTCCTGTTTCTCTTAAAAGACTGAAGGACTTGAAGCTACTCAAAGTATATCTGTTGGCTTTGGTAGGTTGCCCAGGAAACTTAACCACTGTAACACTTGTTTCTATGGTGAAAAGATTTTATCTTCTAAATAAAAATTTGAAGCAATGTATTAATAAGTTAATGGCTGATAATGCTGATAACAAAATTTCTTTGCCTGAGAGTAGTGTTTCTTTTGGGAAAAAACCTCTCTCTTACCCCTTATTTAAAATTTTAATGAGTACTAATAGCAAGAAAGAACCTAACAGAACTGAAATGACAGTGAAGCAAATAAATTCACATCATAAAATGCTAAAATATAGCTTCTTTCCTTATCTCCAGATTCCTGTGGAGAAAGTTTTGTATGCATTATTAAAAAAACACAAAGTTATGGAAGGCCAAAAAGAAGTTAGTGTTATAATTCAGCCATCAACATATTTCTACATATGCATAAACAAGTTTAATTAATAAAATCATTCCACTTGATCTATCAGTATTTTATACATTACCTTTCTTTTTTTGTGGCAAACTTTGACAAGCAGGACTTCTAGGGTAACAGAATTTTGTTCATTTTCTGAGTTTTGTGATGGCTTATCTAAACAGAAAATCAATACTATAAATAAATACAGTATGTATTTTCCCAAGAAGTTTGGGAATTTCAAACAACAAAGACTTCCCACAATAAAGACTCAAAACAAGTTGATTCATTCTTCTTTCCCCAATTAAGTTCCAAACTTGCAGCAAACACTTTAAAAGCCTCTTTATATAGTAATTTAAATAAACCTTTCACAAGAAAAACATAATTACCTTCCTATATACCAACTACTTCTGATTTCAAGATTTAACATTTATGATAATAACATAATAAACTGCTACTAAAAAGTAATTTTGATAAACATTTTAGTTAAACCCTCTTGGCAGAAATTATGAAAGAAATGAATATATACAGGAAAAAAAAAAGTATCTTTAATTTTTTCCTCCTTCCAAAATCTATTACTAAGAAATTTAAATTGGTTACTATTATATGTTTGTTTATGAGATACTAAACTAAAAAGGTTCTTTAATTGATCACAATTTTAGAAAAATAAGTTAGTTTTGTTTTTTTTTAAAAAACCCTTTCCCCAGAATTTATAAAGTCTAAATAGGAAAGCAAAACCTTGCTACTGTTTACTACCTAGGATAATCCCATAGCTTATAAAATTTACTAATTTCAGTTTTGAATACTAAAGTCTATATTTTCTATATCAATTAACAAAAGCCTTGCAAATTTTAGGTTCCAGAGTACTCCTCTATAATATGCTTGTCTTTAAAGTCCCAAAGGTTCAGAGCTGTGAATGTAGCTCAATAGAAGAGGACCTGCCTAGCATGTGAGAAGTCCTAGGATCAATCTCTGCTACATCATAAAGTCCAAAATGTAAATAACTAAATATTCAATCATTAATTCCTCATTAACCTTCTACATAGAACTATTATAACAGATGAATATATCATCACATACATGAAGAAACAAAAAGTTTCCAATAATACTTTTTCACTTTAAAAATCATCTCTTCACACAGGGTGTAAGCATTTGTATCAGTCTCTTTGAAAGCTGAATCAGGATGAAAACACATGTATAGCAAAAAAATAATCCAACAGTCAAAACTCAGAAACAAAAACTCTCAGAATAATTCTCACCATGAAAATGGTACCCTAATAATCTCTATTTTTATTCTTAGCTCTTTTAGTAGCAATTGCTAAGCAAAAGTCTTCAAAACAAAAAGGGGAAAAATGCAAATTTTAGGGATTTTTCTTTTCTTTTTTTTTGTGGTGCTGGGGATTGAACCCAGGGCCTTGTGCACATGAGGCAAGCATTCTACCAACTGAGCTATATCCCCAGCCCTAGGGATTTTGACATTGATTTTGTATCCTGGTTTCTTAACGTTAATTCCTTTAAAAAAAAATGTAACTTGAATGAATATGAGAGGAAATGTACTTGCTTCTTCCTAACTTATGCTAATTTCAAAGTTATAATAGGAAATTGTTTTCAGGAAACTATCATCAGAGCTCACTTTCAGATTGACTTTTAATAATATACAGAAAAGAAACAGCGGGTATGGTGGAGCACGCCTGTAACCCCAGTGGCTTTGGAGGCTGAGACAGGAGTATCTCGAGTTCAAAGCCAGCCTCAGCAATAGCAAGGTGCTTAGCAACTCAGTGAGACTCTGTTTCTAATAAAACACAATATAGGGTTGGGGATGTGGTTCAGTGGTTGAGTGCCCCAGTTCAATCCCTGGTACCCAAAGAAAAAGAAAACAAAAGAAAAGAAACAAAGTGAATTTGACCAATTTTCAAACTTTATATTTTGTCTTGGAGAACAGGAAAAAATAGTTTAAACACACTGCTTCCCAAAGAGATATATATATATATATATATATATATATATATATATATATATATATGCACTTTAACAAGTCTCTGGAAACAAAGAGCAAATGAACCTAAAAGTTAAAATTATGAGCTCGGATACAGCTCAATGGTAGACCATTTGGTAGACCATTTGCCTAGCATGTGCTAGGCCCTGGGTTTAATCCCCAGTACCTCAAAAAAGAAAAAACAAAAGTATTAGATTTGATACATACTTTCGAAGTACCACAGAAAACCAAATATAGATGAATAAAAATAAGGATCCCAGAATATAACTGTAAATAATTTAGGGGGGGAAAAACATAGAAATGCCATTTGGCTTACTTCTTATATAAAAATGGACCAGATCTAAGGCAAAACCTGAAAATTACATTAGCTGATAATAGACATGACCAAATTACAAAAATCGTACATTAAAATCATCAATCAGTGGCACACGCCTACAATCTGAGCAGCTCAGGAGGCTGAGGCAGGAGGATCACAAGTTCAAAGCCAGCCTTAGAAACTTAGCAAGGCCCTAGACAACTCAGTGAGACCCTGTCTCTAAATAAAATACAAAATAAGGTTGGGGATGTGGCTCAATGGATGAGTACCCCTAAGTTTAATCCCCAGCACCACCACCACCCCCCCAAAAAAAAAACACTTAAAATGTTCTACTATACTATTTTAATATAAAACTTCGTTGGTTTTTTTGTTTTCCAGCAGGACTTTGAATCAGTGCTAAGGTCTTTCACATGCTATGCAGGTACTCTACTACTAAACTATATACATATCCAGCCCCTTAAACTTTCTTACTGAACAATAAAGGAAGACCAACCTGGTCTCTGTTGATAGTAAAGGTTTTATTCCATTCCACGATAATTAGTGGATGTATACACAAATTTAGGATGGACTAAGTTTAGAGGCATTTTATCCATGTTTTAAAAAAACAACTATAATTTTCCCCAGCATGCTTTCAGGTTTTACTGAAGTAATATAAAATATTACATAATTTCCTTGGTTTAATGCCTAACATATTGATAATATCCATTTATTTAGAAAAAAACATGATGCAATAACATTAACTCAAAGTGTCTTTGCAGAATGGATTCTTTACCTATTGTGGTTTTTCTAAATATATGTAGACATATGTATTTATTTAGTTAGTTGTCAACGAAACTTTATTTTTTACTTATTTATATGCAGTGCTAAGGATTGAACCCAGTGCCTCACACATGCTAGGTAAGTCCTCTACCGCTGGGCTACAACCCGAGTCCCCTATTCCAGTTCTAAGGCAATTAATTAAAATTTTCATCATTAGACTTCAAACCTGAAGTTCAAAAACAAGTAGCAGAGGGCTGGGGCTGATCTCAGCAGTAGAGCACTTACCTAACTTACACAAGGCCCTAGACTCCATTTCCAGCGTTGAAAAACAACAAAGAACACTTCCCCAATAGAACATCTTTCCCATTAAATGTAATCTTAATACCAATTTTTTTAAACATTCCCAAACATATTTGGTTGTTGGATGCCAAAATATTTAAGGTACATACCATTTTTGTGGAAGAAACCAGTAAATGTAAGCTGCAAATGAGCTGACAAGCTAAACAAAACAAACAAAAGTTTTCATCACATTAATATTCTATAATAAAATAGCCTAGACTTTAATTTATAACAGTGAAAGCCACTCCAGCTAATTTATAAATATTTGATTTTCTCATTCTTAATTGCTGTTCTGGCCCATGACTCCATGTGCTTTACCATCATTAAGAATGACATCCAAATGAGTATGTCTACTATATACTTTAAACAAATAAACAACTAAAATCCTCCAAATCCACAAAAATAAAAGCAAAAACAAAAACACAGGAATAGGGCAGGGAAAAAAAATAGACAAAATGAGATGCCAGATAAATTACTGTGCTTTAGTGTCTTACCTACAAAATGGAAAGTTTCTCTTCCCACATTGCAAAAGGAAATTTTGATAAGGAGAGTTGAATTGATCCAAGTGTTTGACTTAAAGCAATGGAAAAATTCAACCCTCCTAATCCATGATGCAAACCCTCTGTTTTACATTTCAACTAGGAGTGAAACACCAACTACAAATCTACTATAGTTCTGTAATTCACTTTCAACATGCCATTTCCACTTTTTTCTGAAGAAGCTATTCAGAAGGAAGCATGAACCAGTGAGCCTTTGTTTTGAAAAACAGCTATTATCAATGAAAAACTATTAGGATGGGACAGAATAAACAAACACCAACAGCTTTTGTAAACCTTTAAAGCTCAAGAGAAAACAGGCTTATCTATTGGTCAGGAGTCGTTCATAACATTTTAGAGCACACTTTCTATGATGTGATACTGGCAATTCAGGTTATAAAAACCAAGAGAAAACAGACAGTGAGGAAAGGAAAGCAGAACTGATCCTTTAACTCAAGAAATTTACCAGTGAAAAGAATGAAAGTAAATAATACTTACAGAACAATAAGAACCAGTCAAGGGTATCTGGTTTTTTGTTTTGTTTTTTCTTACATAATGGTAATAATCTAGATATTTTTTATAGTAGAAAGGAAGAGTTACAGAAAGACATTGAGGCTAGAGCAATGACAAAAATGAGAACATATTATACTCTAAATTTGCCTAGGACTCCTCTTTTCCAAGATATAGAAGAGGCAAGTAAGATATTTCGATGAAAGATGTAGGGATGCCTGTATTTTCTAAGTGAAGTAAACCATCCAACTGATAAAAAAACTAGAGCAGGAACATTGTGGGGGCACTTCTAGAACTGTACTAAGGAAAGTATGCGAGAATATCAGTAGAGAACAAAATGACAATGGAAGAGTGGAAGTACAAAGGTTTAAGCAGTATTAGTATAATTTTTTAATATTTATTTTTAGTTGTAGGTGGGCACAATATCTTTATTTCATTTTTATGTGGTGCCGAGGTTTGAACCCAGTACCTCACATTTGCTAGGCGAGCACTCTACCTCTGAGTCACAACCCCAGCCCCTAAAAAGTATAATTAAGAGGCAAAAACTGAGGCAGAGCTGGGTATGGTGGTGTACACCTATAATCCCAGCAGCTCGGGAGGCTGAAACAGGAGGATCACGAGTTCAAAGCCAGCCTTAGCAATGGCGAGGCGCTAAGCAACTCACGTCTCTAAATAAAATACAAAATAGAAAAAAAAAAAAATTAAAGTAAAATACAAAATAGGGCTGGGGATGTGGCTCACTGGTCAAGTGCCCCCGAGTTCAATCTCTGGTACCAAAAAAGGAAAAAAAAAAAAAGAAAGGCAAAAACTAATGATAACAATATCAACAAAAACAGTATACAATGGAATTCTTAAAAATAGGTAATTCAAATATTAGAAGCACTTTTAAATTATTTTGTGACATAAATCAGATGGTTTTAAAAACACGTGGGAAAGACTAACAATGAAAGAGGCAAGAAAAAAATTTTAGGGTTTATCTGGACTGCAGTGATTGATATCTGACTGTATAAGTTTGACAAAAGAACTAATCATACACCAAAAGGAGTGAATGAATGTAAATTATACTTTAAAACAAATAAACAAACAAAAGCAGACATTGGGGAATTGACTGACTATACAAACCAAAGAATTTTTCAAAGTCATGCAAATGTTTTACATTTTTGATTGTGGCAAAGATTAAAAAGTATATACATTTGTTAAAACTTGAACTATCAGCCAGGAGTGGTAGTGCACACTCATAAACCTAGACATTCGGGAGGCTGAGGCTCAAGGTCAGCCATGAAAACTTGTTGAGGGGGGATGGGAAGTTGATGACCTGTAACTTGATGATACAGAAGACCCCAGGATCAATCTCCTGTAGCTTTTTTTTAAAGCCTTGAACTATACTTAAGATGAGTATATTTATTAAATGTAAACTATACTCAAAGTCGATATTTTAAAAGTACGTTAGTCATTTACATGATATTTTACTAAAAGGATGGTTCATAGGATGGGCAGGGTGGCACACGCCTTTAATCCAAGCAACTTGGGAGGCTGAGGCAGAAGGATCACAAATTTGAGGCCAGCCACATAAACATAGTGAGACCCGGTCTCAAAATAAAACATAAAAAGGGCTGGAGATGTAGCTCAGTGGTTAAGTGCCCCAGGGTTCAATCCCTAGTACGCACCAATAAAAGGAAAGAGAAGGAGGATAGTTCAAATTTTCCCATAAAAATGGACCCATAGGGTTGGGGATGTGGCTTAAGCGGTAGCGCACTCGCCTGGCATGCGTGTGGCCCAGGTTCGATCCTCAGCACCACATACATACAAAGATGTTGTGTCCGCCGATAACTAAAAAATAAATATTAAAAATTCTCTCTCTCTCTCTTTAAAAAAAAAAAAATGGACCCATAAATAAGATGCGTGTGGTGGTGCACACCTGTAATTTCAGTGGCTTAGGAGGCTGAGGCAGGAGAATCATCATTGAGCTCAAAGCCAGTGTCAGCAATTTAGCAAGACCCTGTCTCAAATATAAAAAAGGCTGGGATATAGCTCAGTGGTTAAGTGCCCCTGGGTTTGATCCCCAGTACTAAAAAAAAGTAATTTCAAAAATTTCATAAATATTTCCTTAAAAAGTAGTGAAAACTCCAAAATATAGCTAAAAGAAAGAAACATTCTATAACTTCCACACGTTAGAAGATAATCCATTACAACTCTAGCCAACTCTTAGTTGGTTCAATTAAACCTATATACAAGGCCAAGTTAATCTTTCCTTTTTCTTTACGTTGGAAGATTGAACGCAAATCCTCATGCAGATTAATTTTCTGAAAACACCATTTTCTTCCTTTCTGCATATTTTCTTTCCTTTTTTTTTTATTTGTTGATAGATCTTTATTTTATTTATTTATATGTGGTGCTGAGAATCGAACCCAGTGCCTCACACATGCCAGGCAAGTGTGCTACTAATTTTACTTTTAATATTTTCTTGTTTTAAAAATTCCTTTTCTACAACTTTTTTTTTCTTGGTACCGGGGACTGAACTCAGGGGCACTCAACCATTGAGCCACATCTCCAGCCCTATTTTGTATTTTATTTAGAGACAGAGTGTCTGAGTTGCTTGGTGCCTCCCTATTGCTAAGGCTGGCTTTGAACTCTCGATCCTCCTGCTTCAGCCTCTCCAGTCACAGGGATTACAGGCGTGAGCCACCACACCTGGCTGCAATTTTCTAATTAGTACCCAACTACCAAATCCATTGTCTAATCACTGCCTATAATATGGTTTCATTTCTTATTATCTTCATTAAAGCTTTACATGAGAAAATAGAATGATAAAAGAACCAGAAAATTCCAATTTCACTTCTGGTTCAGTTCTTAGTTGTGACCTGATACCTATGAGTACAATTACCTCTGTTAAGGTTGTGAAGTTTGCATAAAATAACAGATCCAGTATTCTCTCATTTTACCAAGACACCAAGCCCACCCATCCAAAACTTAAGTATAACATCTTTACTTTATAAACACTTTTATTTATTACTGTCACTATTCCTGCATACACATTCTTTTGAAATCTTTATATTTTATTGGTGTCCCTAGCAGTGTCTTACAGAAAGACACTTAATAAATGCTTTTTGTAAAGGATAAGAATGTCCTCCTAGAGTAATAGTTTTTGAAGGTCAGGGTTCATGGCCCATTTTACACTGTGATATTAATAGTATTTACGCTGTTTTTCTGGGAAATGTGATTCCAAATTCTAAGTTCCAGCTGTGACATGCCAGAAACATCTTGTATTATTATCTACTCTAGAAAATATTTAAATAGCATTGTTCAAAATGTGGCTGTAAATTGAGGTCATTAGGTACACTTACCATTCCACAATAATGTAAGAAATTGAGAATAAGACTTTAAAACCTTTTTAGAAATTTAGCCGGAAGGAAGAGGATTGCAGTTTCAAGGCCAGCCTCAGCAATTTAGTGAGACTCTGTCTTTTTTTTTTTTTTTTTCATATTTATTTTTTAGTTCTCGGCAGACACAACATCTCTGTTTGTATGTGGTGCTGAGGATCGAACCCGGGCCACACGCATGCCAGGCGAGCGCGCTACCGCTTGAGCCACATCCCCAGCCCAAGACTCTGTCTTAAAAATAAAAAGAACTGGGTATGTAGCTCAGTGGTAAAAAACAAAACAAAATAGAAACTTACAATAACAAAAACTATACAGAAATTTAACAGTGTGAAAATATCTTCAGCATGAGCAATGTATTTTACAAATAAAAGTATCAATATAAAAAAGGTTTGAAATTAACAATGGGAATATGATTTGCTGTACAAGATTCCCCCCAAACTCCCACCTCAAAGGATACACTATATATACATATATATAATCTAGAATAAGTGTAACCATTTTCACTTGCATCGGTGGTTTCTTCCAAGAAAAAAAAGCAAACTTTTTTCCCCCCTTTTTCTCTTCCCTCTTATAGCTACTATGTCCATATCCTAATTGTTTAAGCTGGATCAGATAAAGAAAGGGGAAAAAAAACCATGTAAGACCAATTTGGTTTTATTTAGGCTGTAAAGAATCTAGTTTAGATGAGCAGAAAAAAGATACCAGATAAGGATTTAGTTCATCTACATGATGTTTCCTGTCCATACATTCTTAGGAAATAAGCAATATAGTTGCAAGAAAATGGATGAAGGTGCTTGCTTCGACAGTACGCGTATCAAAATTGAAATGATATAGAAAAGATTAGCATGGACTCTGCAGAAAGACAACATGCAAACTATTCCATGTTTTTATATGACTGACCAAATTATATTTTTATACTGTGTGCATACACAAATATGTAATAAGAATTGCACTAATATGTATAATTATAATCTACTAATACAAAAGTTGATGAAACATTTGCAATTTTGGAATAGTACATTCTAAACACAAACATCTGACAGTTTTCAATCAGTCTGCAGAATAAGTCAAAAGAGACTAACATTTTGAAACATGATTCATGTTAGAACTCCAAATTTTAATAGCCAGATCCAAGAAAGATATCAATGTTTATATGCCGAAAAGAGACCAAGATCAGTACCTCTAGTTTACACACACTAATCTGATAATGGCAGGTAAAAAGCTTGCTTCCAGGGTCATGGCTATGATTACCTCAAAACAGCACAAGTTGATAAGCTACTTGGCATTTATCCTGCTAGATAGCAGCCATTCAACTTTTCTTATAGAATTTATCCTATGATATATAAAGCTAAGGAGTTGGTGACTACATTGAGCCCATTATTTTGGAATCCAGGCTCCGCAAATATAGGGTTCAGACTCAGATGAAAACATTTTGTAAGTGAGAAGATTAAGTTGGATGTGGGAATGGTGTATGTCTATTATACATAAATGGATCACTTTCCAAAATTACTGCAGGGAAAAGGCATGTGCTACAACAGGCTCAAAGAAGATATTCTTACATATCCTACAAAACTGTATTATCTGTCCATGGTCATCTGTTCAAGACTCTTTCCATGCCACTCTTCTTGCCTCAAAGGCTATATTCACCATATTCTTTTTTTTTTTTCCTGAAACCATCTACCTGCTCATTCTCCCTCCTCATTTTACTCTTATGTTCATACACCACTGCACTCAGACCAGCCTGTGTCCATCTTTCAAATCATGGCTTTCACCATCACTATTTCCACATCCAAGAGAGCTGTGTCTTCTATTTTATATACTCATGGCTTCCCCATACTTTTCTTTCCCACAATTATAATTTTATTCATTATGTCTTTCCTCCTAAACATTATGCTCCATAAAGACAGATCGTGTTTTGGAATTGGTGTGAGTATACTTTATATACAACCAGAAGTATGAAAAATTATGCTCTGTATGTGTAATATGAATTGTAATGCATTCTGCTGTAGTATATTAAAAAAATCAATTAAAAAAAAAAAAGACAGATGTGTTTTGATCACTATTATATCCCCTAGGGCTTATATATAAACCTGGGAAATGGCAGCCTAAGGAAATTGGACCCCCCAGACCTTGTTTCTGTACAAAAAGATGCTTATAATAGGGAATGTTTAGGAAGGGAAGATTATTAACTCAAAAGTTTGGATATTAACAAAAAACACTGATAAAAGGCACTTGAGGGCTAGGGATATAGTTCAGTGACAGAGTACTTGCCAAGGATGCACAAGGCCTTGGGTTCAATCCCCAGAATCAAAACACTAAAACAAGATGAAATAAAACAAAAAACACTTTGCCTTGTGACACTACTGAAAATATAGGCTTGAAAATACCCCCAATAAAAGGTATCTTTTGAGGGGATTTCTCCAACCACTAACACTGGGCTAGAAATGGAAGCAGAACAAAGAAGAGAGGAAACATTCTACTTTTCATTGCCCCTGCAAACACATTTGTAAGCAACTCCAATCTGAAAATCTTTTCAGGATGTGTTTTCTCTATGGAAATGCACTTAAAAGTTTAAGAATTATTCCAACTCTTTGGACTAGAGAATTCCAATATTGGCACATTACATAGCATAAGAAACTCTTATTACCCTGCTAGATTAATAACTACAGAAAAGCAAGAGATATTTATTCTAATAAGCAATGCTTGGTCCCCATACATTCAAAATTAGAGTGCCAGAAACAAGAGTTAGAGAAGATATCATATAAGCCATCCTAAAAGGAAAATAAAGATATTTAAAATATACATAACCACACCAAAAAAGCAAGAAGAAACATCAGGAAAACCTGGGAACCAAAGGTATAACCATAGTGAGTTTCTAAAATTTGCTAGTTCTGAAATTTTCAAAAGCTACTCAAAAAAAAGAAAAAAAGAAAGAAAGAAAAAAAGAATTTTTTTTTCTTTTGGGGCACAGATGGTGGGTTTTATTGAGTTTTAAGGTTACAAATTGAGTTTTGGGGCTGTGGCTATGGCTTAGTGGTAGAGCGCTTGCCTAGCATGTGTGAGGCCCTGGGTTTGATTCTCAGCACCACATATAAACAAATAAATAAGTAAAGGTCCATCAATAACTAATAAAAATATTTTTTTAAAAAATTGAGTTTTGGAGCTGAGGTTGTGGCTCAGTGGTAGCGTGTTTGCCTAGCATGTGTGACGCACTGGGTTCGATTCTCAGCATCATATATAAAGAAATAAAATAAAGGTCCATCAAAAACTAAAAAATATTTTTAAAAATTGAGTTTTAAGGTTACAAATGACAATTTTGGTCTAGTATCATAGATTGACTAGAAAAAGGAAAAAAAAAAACACGAAAGATATACGTTTTCTATTGTCTCCTTCTACTAACATTTTTACAAATGATTTCCAAGAACTTGGATCTAAAGTATTAGCCAGACACAGTGGTGCCTGCCTGTAACCCCAAGGGATCGGGAGGCTGAGGTAGGAAGATCACCAAATTCAAGGCCAGCTTTAGCAAGGCCCAAAGCAACTTAGTGTAACCCTGTCTCGAAATTAAAAATTAAAAAAGGGCTAGAGGTGTGGCTCAATGGCACAGCATTCCTGGGTTCAATCCCCAGTACCCCCACAAAAAGTTAAGCATAAACCAGGCATGATGGCAGATGCCTGTAATCCCAGCAGCTCAGGAGGCTGAGGCAGGAGGATTGTGAGTTCAAAGTCAGCCTCAGCAAACATCCAGGCACTAAGCAACTCAGAGAGACACTCTCTCTAAATAAAATAACAAAATAGAGCTGAAGATGTGGCTCAGTGGTAGAATGCCCCTGAGTTCTATTCCTGGTAACCCAACCCCCCATAAAGAAACAAATAAATTTAAAAGCCATGAGAGCTGGGGCTATATCTCAGTAGCAGAGCACTTGCCTAGCACATGTGAGGCACCGGGTTCAATCCTTAGAACTGAATAAAAAGTAAATTTAAAAAAGGCATTCTGTTCATCTACAACTACAAAAAAATTAAAATAAAATAAAAAAAGATGACGATGACCATGGAATACCAACTGCTTTTACACAAATAAAGATAGGATTTGGATTTAGAATAGAAGTTGCTATAAATGTCATAATCAACTCAGGAATTTGTACTTAAATTTTAGGCTATAGTACTATGGTATTTTTGTGTATGATGATTATCCCATTGAGTTCTGGGGATTAAATATACTGGGCTTGGGAATAGAGACATTTCAACTTTGGAAGTACAGAAAAAACAAGAACTCCAAGCCAGGCATGGTAGCATATGCAGGAGGATAACAAATTCGAGGCTAGCCTGAGCAATTTAATGAGGTCCTGAGCAACTTGGTGAGACCTTGTCTCAAAAAATAAAAAGGGCTGGCTATATAGTTCAGCGTTAAAGTGCCTCTGGGTTAAATCCCCAGTACCAAAAACAAAAAGGAAAGAAAGAAAAAGAATTTCAGTACAAAATGCCTAGACTACTGTTGTTAAACAGATGCAGTATCCAATTAAACTCAAGGAGATCCCTGTGTCTGAGATGGTACAGAGAACACAGAAGAAAAATGCTTTTATATTATGATTTAAGATTTTAACTTCTAATTAATGTCACAAACAACAAAGACTTGCTTTGTTCTTTTTTTTTAATTTTTTTTTTTTAGTTGTCAATAGACCTTTATTTTATTTATTTATATGTGATGCTGAGAATCAAACTCAGGGTCTCACACATGCTAGATAAGGGCTCCACCACTGAGCCACAACCCCAACCCTTGCTTTGTTCTTTTTTAAGAACAAATTTGACAATAGATTTTTATAAGCAAAGTTTTATAGTGCTGGCATTATTTACTAGTATATAATGTACTTCTTACAACCCTGTGTGAAAAAGTTTAGTACAATAGAAATGGGCTTACTTTGAGATGAGAAATACACTTAAATAACTTGACTAGAGGGTCTGGCAAGTAAACTTAAAAGGAAGCACTTTCCCAATGCATCTAGTATCCCTAGGAGCAAGACTGAGACATTCATAAAAATCTCTCACTGGAACAGCTAGATCCTAAAGACTGAAAATTTTGTCTTCCAAATTATAAGTAGGAATTTTAATGTAATCCTTAGATTTGTTCTTTACGTTGAACCCACGGGGTCAAAAAGAACAAAAGTTATTGGAAGAATAATTATGTACAAAGAACTGACCGGTATTATCTCCCTCATAACACACATTCTTAGGGAAGCTCTGTAATATTTATCAAAGACAATGACAATGAGATAATAATAGTTTAGCAGTGATGAACTAGAATTTTAATAGGGAAAATTAAGAAGAGAGTCTAGTTTTCTTATTATTATTATTGGCTCACTCGTCATTCTCATTTGAAACCTGAAAGGTCTAGAGGACACTTTATACTTAGGTGGTCAAGAAAAGAAGCGGGAGGGTCAGATCAGGCTCTAAGTAAAAAAAAGGCCCTGAGGAGGCTGGGGATATAGCTAAGTGGTAAAGCACATGCTCAGACTGCACAAAGGCTCTGGATTCCACAAAAAAGACCCTGAGCATCCCAAGACCTAGCCCCAGGGTAGACAACCAACCAAGCATCTGGAATAGCAATTCAAGCAAAAGGTAAGTGTGCAAGGCACCGGCAATATTTTCAGTTCTATTTTAAAGAGTACATAGAGCCAGGCGCAAGGGCACATACCTACAACCCCAGGGATTTGGGAAACTGAGGCAGGAGGATTGCAAGTTCAAGGCCAACCTCAGCCATTTAGCAAGGTCCTAAGCACTTTAGTGAGAGCGTCTCAAAATAAAAAATAAAAGGGCCAGGGGATGTAGCTCAGTGGTGAAGTGCCTCCTGTGTTAAACTCCCATTCCCCCCACACACACACACCAATGCCCACAAAAAAAGTACATAGACTAGGTAAAGATTTAAGCTTCCAGAGTTGACCGCCATACCTTATTTGCAAGTCAGAATTTACCTACATATTGAAGTACAAATTACACTTCAATCCTATAAGAATACAAGATATAAAACAAAAAACACTGTTGTTTTTATAATTTAAATAACATAATCAACTAATTCAACAGCCAACTCAAGATATAAGCCAACTACAAAGAAAAATGAAATCTTTCATCAGTCACTAAAACAATAAGAAAACAAATGCAGCACTGTTAAGCATATATCTTATCAAAATTGTAAAATGGATTAAAGAGAAAAAGAAAAATACATTGTAACAATTTCCTAACTCTGTTTTTTGAAAAGGACTTGGGAATGTGGCTCAGTGGTAGAGCACTTGCCTATGACACAATGCCCTGGGTTCAAGAACTGGGGGGGTGGGGGGGAGATCCATATTTTCTAGTTCTTCATTCTCTCTAAAAGCAGTCAATGAATGAATAACCACCATATAAGTTCCTGTTTCTCTTTAGAAGAATATTCACTTGTTAGTTTGAATGTCAAAGATAAAAACAGAATTTAAAAATGCATATTATCTAGAGTAAGGAGATAATAAACTAATCAGAATATAAAGGATTACCCAGATGTGTAATCCCAGCTACTTGAGATTACACATCTGGGATTAGCACACCTATAATTCCCATTACTTGAAAGATAAAGGCAGGAATATCCCAAGTTCAAGGACAGCCTGGGTAATTTAGTGAGACTCTGTCTAAAAATAAAACTAAAAAGGGCTGGGTTGTAGCTCAATGATAGAGTACCCCTGATTCAATCCCCAACATAATAATAAAGAATATTAAGCAATTAGTTCTAGTTATACATTTGAAAGTGTACAATAAGTAGGTTCTGTCAAAAGGGTCATAAAATTATATTTCGCATGATATTTAAATAAGAGAAAGGAAAGGATAGAATATGAAGATGATTATTTAGAAGAGATGTGACACTGTGAAGTACCTAGCACAGAAATGTGATTCTCCACTCCCTCAGGTGAGATGAACTGCAGAAATTACAGATTTTTATCGAAAATGGCACAAGTTGGCAATAAACAATAACAAACACAACGGCCTTACAAATAGTGAGTTCCTACACATTGTAGATATTCAAGCTAAGGCTTAAGAATTCTCTTTTCAGGGTCACTACAAAAATTAATTCCTGAGTTTGGTTGAATTTGGGCCAACTGACCTCTAAGGTTCCTTCCAAATCCTAATAGAACTGAGGTGATCACTAGGGAAATGATCACTATTAGGTTTTCCTCTTTCCTCAAATACATCACTTAATATAAACTAATAAGTTATCTTACCTATGAGATTCTTGCTCTCCTTTCATTTTCTCTACTTTTGATAACATATCATCAACTTTAAATGTCTTCCTGGAAGAAACAGATAAACAAAATAATCACTTCTCAACTGGGAAAGAACAAACAAATTACACTTTATTTTCACTATAACAGGCTAGATGGAAATCTGATTTTGATTATTTTTACCTAGATAAATTATGAAGGGTTCGCTGTAACAATGAATACTATTAAAACGTGTATGTTGCAACACAGCAGACATGCTTTGTCATAAAATCTTTTGTAATTATTCCCAAATGAGTGATTTCTCCTTACCATGGCATTTGATTTATATTTCTTTTGACACAGTCTCCTACCTGTGAAATCTGTGTAAATATTTTATTTTTCCATATAGATTATAAGCTCCTGAAGGGCAGTGATTGCCTCTCTTCAAGTAAGTAGTGTTCGGCATAGTGCCCTATTCTTGGTAGGTATTCAAATTATCTATTAAACTAGGTGAAACAAAGGCAAATTATGTGTATTTTGAAGCATCTGTACCATACTTCTTTAAAGCAACCCAACAAAAAAGAACTAGCAGCATCACATAAAAATGGATATTCTATAACGTATACCAAAGTTTATAAAACATCCTCAAAGGTTACAGTTGAATAATGTCATACTAAAGAGACAGTTTTTTAAAAGTCATGTAAAAATTTGAAATTAGAGGACATATCCATCAAATGATAAAATTGCTTATTATCTTTGATACTTTTACGAGAAAAAAGTAATTTTTTCACAAAACAGAAACTGAAGTAAAATCTCCCAAAGCAATTAAAGATTGAATGGGTTGTAAAACAAATCTCATTTTACTTCTCAAGGTAGATTATGGTATCTCCTAGAGATAGAGGTGAAAAACTTTATCCACATATAATTTGTTAATTGTAAAGAAATGTTTCTCTTTTCTTAAGTGAATTTCAGGCTAGGCCACACTGAAATCCTATGCAATTTTATTTTTTGCAGTGCTAGGAATCAAACCCAGGGTCCAGTGTGTGCTAGTCAAGTGCTTTGTCACTGAGCTACATTCTCAACCCCAAATATTTCTCTTTATACCCTTTTATGTGTTCTCTTCAAATTTGGGACTTGAAATTTTACTGTACTCAAAATTTACTTATGACATTATAATGCTTGAATGCAGATAAGAGAAACTGAGGCCAGGCTCATTACTCAAAAACAGCTATTGTCACTTTTTTTTTTTTTTTGGCAGGACTAGGGACTGTGCTCTACCACTGAGTTACAACCCTAGACCTCAAAACAACTACTGTATTCAATTACTATAATGAAAATTATTAGTAGAGAAATGTTAATATAAAATAATGTAAATATATTACAATAAAACATTGGAACAGCAGTACTGATAGTCTATATTCCAGTGATTGAGAAGTCTCTATTTAAACAAAAGACCTTTTTTTAAAAAAAACTTCTCTGTTTAGAGTAACTAAAAAACTTCAATTTTGAAGTTTAACCCAATAGTCTAGCAAGAAATGCTTTATGAATGATGGCAATTCATTTTTTAATCTCCACAGATGAGAGAAGAAGAAAAATGAACTGTTCTAGGCAAGCTACAAAAACAGTTCAATATAAATGCTGAAAAGTTATTATTAAGGAGGGTTTAAAGTTACTGGAAATTTTTTTTAATATTTATTTTTCAGTTATAGGTGGATACAATATCTTTATTTTTATGTGGTGACCAGTGCCTCACATATGATAGGTGAGCGCTCTACCTCTGAGCCACAACCCCAGCCCTGGAAATTTTTAGGTATAATATGTTTATGTAATGATTAAGAAATTCTGTCTTGCAGTTGGTTGACTCCACAGATGCCCATCATGTGTATATGGACTCCATGGATTTGGAGACTGATTATACTGTTTTTTTCCTATTATGTTTTTCATAACTGTAATAAAGTTTAACTTGTAAATTACACTCAGTAAGAGATTAACAACAGTAACTAATAATAAAATAGACTAATTATTTAAAAAAAGAAATTCTGTCTTTAATAAAGGTAAGACTAAGTCCCAAGGTTCATCTCTCCCAACATTATGAAGTTTTATACAGAAGAAATGAATAAGAGAACTGAATAGTAACAACCACTTGAAACAGATACAATCATAAAGGCAACCCTACCTTCTTAAGAAAAAACAAACCACATGAACAACTATAGAAAAGCAGTTCCTCCCCGAACACCAAGGTATTTCTGTTCTTTAGAAAGGCAATGCTACTGTAGCTCAGCTTTAATAAGGGAAATGGTTATCAAAAGGTCATCAAAAAGGAGAACATTTAAAAATTCAAGAAATTTCTGAAAATTTTCTTGGGAGGGTTCAGAAGTAGTTTACATAAAATCTAATAAAATGGATTCAAAGCCTTTCTCCTTACCTTAAGTTCTACTGCATCAGAATAGTGTTAGCCTATAGAATTTGAATACCTCTGTAAAGTATTAAGACTAAAATATGAAATGAGTTTTACCGATATACCAAGGATAAAATTACAACTGACAGTATGACTTCCAAGGGAATAACATGCTTGTTCCAATAACAGATACTGGGCTGAAGATGTAGCTCAGTGGTATAACATATTTGCCTAGCACACACAAAGTCCCAACCAAAAAAAAAAAAAAAAAAAAATTATATACGTGTGTGTATGTGTGTGTATATATATATATATATACATACATACACACACATACACATATGTACATATATATGGTGTTATAGTAAAAAGGAGTTCCAAAAATAATTTGTGAAAAGACCACAATTATTGCTAAATCTGCTACCTTTAAAAGTCACTAATGCTTTTTGTTTGTTATGCTAGGGACTGAAACCAGGGCCTCACACATGCTATCCAAGCATTCTACCATAGAGCTACATACATCCCCAGCCCCCCAAAGTCACCAACTACTTTGAAGAGACAATAGTATTCATCTGAAGATACAAAGGGTTGGCCTACAATTTGCTACAAATTACTCTTAAAACTGGGCATGGTAGCACACACCTGTAATTCCAGTGAAGGGAGGCTGAGGCAGGAGGATTACAAATTCAAAACCAGCCTCAGCAACTTAGCAAAACCATGTTTCAAAAAATAAAAAGAACTGGGCTGGGATTGTGGCTCAGAGTAAAGCGCTTGCCCAGCATCCGAGGCCCTGGGTTTGATCCTCAGCACCACATAAAAACAAATAAATAAAATAAAGATTAAAAAATTAAAAGTACTGGGGATGTGGCTCAGGGGTTAAACACTCCTTTATTTAACCCCCAGTACCCTTACACACACACACACACACACACACACACACACACACACACAAATTACTCTTAAAGTCCAATATATAAAGTCAGGTATATAATAAGAGAGTTTAACCAATGTCTATTCATTTCTTAATGGAAATAAAGGAGAGTTCGATGTTTCTAGGCTAGGCAAACACAACAGTGCATGCAGTGAGGCAGAAGATTAGAAGTTCAAGGTTAGCAGAGGCAATTTAGCAGGATCTTGTCTCAAAATATAAGAGTTGGGATGCAGCTCAGTGATAAAGTGCTCCTGAATTCAATTTCCAGCACCAATAATAAAGAAAGAATAAATGTTTTTTTGTTTTGTTTTTTGGCTAGAAAATTGCTTAAAAATCCCCAAACCGCAAATATTTTAAAATCTAAATGGCAATAATTAAGAAAATCAGTTTATACTACCAAGTTTTTTAAACTATCCATCTACTGGACACAATATATTCCAAAATGAGACAGTCTAATAAACAAACATGATAAGAAAATGAAAAACTTGGCACGGTGGCACACTGCTGTAATCCCAGCTACTTGAGAGGCTGAGGTAGGAAGACTGGAAAGTTTGAGGCCAGCCCGGGCTAAAAACTTAGCAGGACCCTGTCTCAAAACAAAAAGGGCTGGGGATGTAGCTCAATGGAACAATGCTTGCCTAGTATGTGCAAGGCCATGGGTTCGATCCCCAGTACCACAAAGGAAGAAAAAGGTAAGATTTTAAATGTGTACTTGTAATCCATTTATGGATTAATACACTTATTCTTTAAGAACTTAATGACTTTTAAAATTAAAATTAGGCAATATCTTAATAACTCAACTGACAATCCATATTAAAAATAATTTAGCCAGGCATGGTAGCACATCCCTGTAATCCCAGCAGCCCAGGAAACTGAGGCAGTATTGCAGGTTCAAAGCCAGACTCAGCAACTTGCAAAGCTGTAAGCAACCTAATGATATCCTGACTCAAAATAAAAAATAAAAAGGACTGGGGATGTGGCATGGTGGTAAAAAGCCCAAGGATTCAATCCCTGGTCCCAAAGAATAAAAATTTTAAAATAACTTAGTGAAAGAAAAAGGTTAACTTAATCAAATTTTCTTAGTTCTATGAAATGAATCAAGGGTCAGCAAACTATGGCTGACTCCACAGTTTAATCCACAAACTAAGAATGATTTTTTTTTAAGTTGTAGATGGACACAATACATTTATTCTATTTATTTATTTTTATGAATGCTGAGGATGAAATTCAGTGCCTCACACGTGCTAGGCAAGTACTCTACCACTGAGCTACAACCCCAGCCCCCAAGAATAATTTTAACAGAAAAAACACTGGCAACTGATCTGATGACAGAGAACACTTAACTCTGAACCCCAATTAAGCAAAATGTTATCTCAAAAGAATTCTACATTTCTTACTTGTAGGCTTGTTACAAAATATTTTACTTTGTATTGTTGTATTGTAATATTGAATTTCATCAGTAAAAGAACTGGGGATTTTTTTTTTTGGGGGGGGGTGCTGTTGTTTATATTAAGCACCTGCATAATATCCTTGATTTTGCCTCCTGGCCACAAAAAACCTAAAATATTTACTATCTAGTCCTGTACCCTGGCATTAATCAACAGAGTAGACAGGTTCTGTTACCTACTTCATCACACCCTTCCTACTTATTTGGATCCTTAGCAATTTTCACCTTCTGAACACAATGTTTTCTCTTTCTGTCTCTCACCTTAGACTGTTAAAAGACAAATTATTTTAATGTCAATTCTTTAAAATATACTTTAATAAATCTATAAAACTAGATCTTGCTATATAAATGTGATGCCTATTTAGTAACTAGGAGTCTCCTAGGGAGTTTCAAAGTCTATTGAAATAGCTTAATGGTTTTAAGACTATAACATACTAAATGTTTGATAGTTTTCTTTTAAATTTAACTTGTTAACTTGATATACTCAATAAATATAATCTTGCACATAGGACAAGAAACACATTCCATGATTACATGTGGCTAAGTCATAAATGTTAAATGCCAAAAATAAGCTGTGTACCATACCACATCTCCTGACTCCACTATAAGACAGAAAGATTAAGAAATATTTTTTAAAAATTAAGGGCTGGGATATAGCTCAGTGGCAAAGCATCTGCCTTGCATTCGCAAAGCCCCGGGTTGGACCCCCAGTTCCAAAAAAGAACTCCACCAAAAAAATAAATAAATAAGATTTTTTAAAAAACCCTTTGGGCTGGGGTTTGGCTCAGTGGTAGAGTGCTTGCCTAGCATGGGTGAGGAACTGGGTTCGATTCTCAACACCACATATAAATAAGTAAAATAAAGACCCATTGACAACTAAAGAATATTAAAAAAAAAAATTAAACATTATATTTTATGTCTCAAAGATAGTAAGCCCTTTAGTAAGTATTTAAATCCTGGACTTTTACCAAATCTGAAAATAACTAGTGAAAATACGAGTCAATAAAAATCACCTCATTCACTTTACTACTAAATCATTTCTACTAGGAAAAAACTGAAATAAATTAGGATTCCAAAAATAATACTATTAAAAATTACTTTGCACCCAATTCAACTAACCACTATTTCACTTCAGTTTTCATATTTAACCTGTAATTAGAAACAGTACTTTAAGACAAAACTTTCAGATGGTTTGATCAGCTTGAAATAAGATTCATAAAATGTACCTTTTGATGTTTGTTCTGGAGTTTCGATGAGACATGTAAGTAAGAGTTCTGTGCAAAAATATTGGCTATAAAAAAAGTTTTAAAAATATTAAAATACAATACAAATGAAATTATAAAAATGAAATAATATTGATGAATTTCATTGACTACTTACTGCTATGAGATTTCGAGTTCGAAGAAATCTATAGATCTGTGTTGGTTCTAGGTAACAGAAAACAAAAATCCAAACATTATCTAAATTTACTAATTTTTAAGGAAACTATCAACCCAGCCCATGTTATAACCAATAGAATCCAATCACCTGGCATGAAAACCATGTACTAATTATTTAAATCAAGGAAATAAGTATGCACAATAATATCAAAAGACATTCAATCTATGGCACATTCACAAAATTCACCATTTATTTTAAACTCAAGGCTCTCCATAATCTTGTTCTTAAACCTTTCTGAGGTGGTTACTGTTATTGTGAAGAACCAAATAGTTGTAGTCATTTAATTAGCTAATTTTACTATGTGTAACCCATCTCTTTCCAAAAAGCAGCTGACATAAGGTAGCTATATTCAACAAAATAAATATTTATTGTTGCCAAACAAAATGAAAATTTCACTTTTTAATTGGCCGTTTAAAAATTTCATATAGTAACCAGCTAAAATGGAATAAAATGATTTTCCAGACATCCCAAAATAGATATGATGAAAATCAGTCAATACTGAAGTCTAAGACATTACATGTAATTAAAATTCACCGAGTATTTTTAACCTGTTTAATTTTTATTTGTTTTGCTTAATGTAAATATTATCTCAACATGTAAATACTGCCACCAACACATATTTCTGTGCAACTGATAAGAGTCCCAAAGTCTTTTTAATGTTTAAAATTAATTAAAATTTGTTATAAAGGACTTGGATTAAAGTTAAAAAAATAAAGACATATACCACCTTGTATTAATGATTCATTAGTATCACATTTCTTTAAAAAACATCAAAATAAACTAAATGTAACTGTATTAATAATTGCACTAAAGCATTTAAACTTCCCAGAAACTAAGACCAATGTTGAAAAGAATCAAGTTGTTTGGTGACCAGATCTAGTTCTTAATGACAGTTGATTTCTCCCAGGTAGATGCATCAGAAAGCAAATAGTTAAAACTTTCTTGGAGGATTTTTCATAAGATTTAGAAAGAACTTTAAAAATTTCCACTTGTTCTTCAGTTCGTTTTAGTTTCAAGTTAAACTAAAAGAAGATATTTTAGAAGAAGTACAAATAAGTACGTTTATTGTCATGTCTGTCCTTCAGTTCTCCATCCTATTTCTAATCAGACGTCCCAGATTTTTTAAAGTATATTAAGCAAAGGAATAACGTGAAATCTCTCTGAAGCAGGTTCACATTCGTTTCAGTAAAAACTGAAATTTCAAGTATTAAATTCCAATTAGAATTTCATGAAGCACTAATGAGAGAGAATGAAGGAGGGGTATTAAACAATGTAATATGTCTTTCCAAGCACAGCTGATACCATGCCCTTAACATATGCCACGGTAAGATTGTAAATAAAGACATTCAGCGGTAGAGCTGAGTTTATTCCAGTTTCTGTAAGATACTTAGCTGTTTAAGATTGCCCAAATTATAATGTCCACACAAAAGCAAAAAATCAGGATATAACAAACATTAAAGAACAGTTACAACTGTTTATAGTCATGATATTGTTTATAAATCCTATTGTTTGTTTCCAGACACCTTGCTCCCGTTTCCACCTAAGTCAGTCCTAGTTTTCGCCCTCCAAACAGTCCTTTAAAAAGCAGAAACTGACTTAAGGTTCGGGAAGTTAAGACAGGGCTCCGAGGTCCTCTCCAAGAGAGGATGCTGGCCTACTACCTGTCTCAGTTTACGTGTCCATAAAATGGGCGGATATATTTCGAAAGACTTAAAGCATCAAAAGGTGCCATGTTAAGATGAAGCACAAGTTAGTGCCCAGGTATTTCGGACCCATGACAATTTCGCCGGCCTCACAGCATTCATCCCTTCCCAGGCTGACTCTTGCCCCCCTCGAAACCTACAATCGAAACCCCGGTACTTCTGGAGTACGAAAGGCATAAAAGAAAACAAGTACTCGTCCTGGGATCTCCCTGCACCTTCAGTCCAACTGTGCAACCTCATCTCAAAAGCCTGCCCTTAACGAGGGGCCCCCGCGGACCGTGGGGGAGTCAAGAACCCAACCCGGACCTCGCTCCCACCTCCACCAAAGGCCCAGGACTTGGGGTCCCGGGGAGCCGCAATCCCTGGCGTGGGGACATCCCCCGCGAAGCCTCCCTCCACTCCCAAACCAAGTGCACTCGCGGAGAGGATGGGGCCCGGCCGAGAGTCCCGAGCCCCCGGTGCCGCAAGAGTGCGTCTCCCTGCCCTCAAAGCCTCGCACACACTCACTCTCAAAGGCCTGGAGGAAAAGCTCGTGGTCAGCCTGGACGTGCTCCATTTTCGGCTTCTTCACCGGTAACACCGCGGCCCCCGCCGCTGCAGCCGCGGAAGACGAGGAGGCGGCCGAGTAACTGCCGCCGCCTCCACAGCCCCCGCCGCCGGATTTGCCGCCCGAAGCCGTCGCCGCCGCCACCGCCGCCGAACCCCCGAAGCCGCCTCCCCCGGACCCCGCGCTGGGCCCCGAGCCGCCCCCTCCCCCACCGCCGTGCTTCTGAGGCGCCATCGCGGTTCCTGCCTCCTCCCCCCGCCAGCTACCCGCCGGGCGGCCCCGGAGAGTGAGCGCCTGCAATACCAACCGCTCGCCCCAGCAGGCTCCGGCGGACCGAGGGGGGAAGGAGGAGAGAGGGGAGGAGAGGGGAAGGGAAGGGAGGAGGAGAGGAGGGAAGGAGGGAGGAAAAAAAAAAAGTGTCTCCTCTGAGCCCCGCTCCGCTTCGGAGGCCGCTCACCCTACCCTGGCCTCGCTCCGCCCACTTCCCCTCCCGGCGCTCCGATTGGCCATCGGGAGCGCGCGCCGCCGGGCCGCCCAGCCTGTTGGCCCGCGGATTCCCCCGTCAGTCACGCGGAGGCGCTTCTCGCGGAGGCGCGGCTTGGTTGGCCCGTGCGCGTTGCCGATCGCGGGCCCGGCCGCCTCTTTGAACTGAATTCGCGGGAAAATTAGGGTCGGAGCGGCCTTCCTGCTGGCCCCGGTGCATTGTGGGGAGAGAGAGACCCAGCGAGCGGCTTAGGGAGCCGTTTCTCGCCTTCTGAGCGTCGTCAGTCGCCGCCCCCAGGGGGGTACGGAACCCCTGGAGAGAGGCGGGCGTCTAAGGAACTGGGGGTGAGGGGCCTATTAAGTGAACTGAGATCCTTGGCGAATCGAGTTTCTAGTGTCTCAGGACCCGGCCTGCCTGGGGCTTGGTGTGCCCACCAAGTGTGTGTGTGGGGGGTCGCTTCCCAGCTGGAAGGGCCCCTGGGGCGGGGATCGCGTCCCCTGTCCCCTCGCCACCACGTGCCCCAGGGCACCCTTGACCGAATCCCACCTCAGCCCCCGGCTTGCGGCGGCAGCTGTTGTCGGGCGCCACTGGGCTCCGCCAAAGGGAGCGATTTATAAGGTGGCAAGGGATGTCTGAGAGGAACGAGGAAAACTAATTTTGTAGATGTCGTGAGGTTTCAGGGTTGTTAGCCAGAGAGGTCGTGGCTCCTCCGCACGACGGGAGCAATCTTCGATCCTCCCCCGCCACCCCTGATCCAGGCGAACCTAGCAGGACGGACACTCCTTTTGACAATCCATTCATTTTGCGCTTAAAAAAAAAAAAAAAAAAAAACGAGAGGGAATCCGGTGTCTTGCGGGTCTTGCTTGAAAAGATCGATGCATAGGCCCGATTCAGTCTTGTGGTACAGGTTGGTCTGGGAGCTAATGCTCTGAAAGCTTTGACTTTGTGATTGGACAAAATGATCTCCTAGGATGTTTTTCCAAACTCAAATCCTGTTATCTTACATTACGTCGAAATGAAACATAATCTTCAAAAATCCCGATCTACAAACAGAACCATTTCATTCTCTTCTTGCGTTTTTTTTTTTTCCAAACGTCTATTTTGGGGTTCTCTCTAACTGCAAAACTGTTTACAAAACTAGCCGTCTTTGGAATGGTTATTTAAATATCTAAAGTACCGATTTTAATCAAAATATTTTGTTTCTTCAGAAAACAAGTTCTACAAATGATGGATTTAATGTAAAATTTGGCATCTCAGTAACACATCTGAAATTAGCTGTACATCTTACCTGAAAATAGGTATACCTGTTGCTAATCTTTAAGGTCAGCTTCCCTGTATTTTATGTTTAGACAAAAAGAATTCAGCATGCTTTCTTGTTATATATTCTCTGTGTTCTGTGTTTTAAATTTTCCCTCTACAAAAATGGGGGTTTTTTTGTTTGTTTGTGTGTTTGTTTGTTTGATTTCTGAAGTAAGCCATCTCTGACTAATGACATCCCACAGAGACTTGTGGGTATTTAGATCTTAGTAAAGTCCTCATCTTCAGCTTTATGGAGTTAGGAAATGAGGTTTCATCAATTCAGTCAATTTTGAAGCATTAAATTACACTAAGCAAATCACAAAATATCAAGTTATAAACCAGAATACTAATTTGTTATTAACTAACTATAGCTATAACTGGCAAAATGCCCATTCCATCATTTGACCAGGGTTCTTCCATTCTTTGAGGAAAAATGGAATAGAGGAGCACATACAGTCAAAGAAAAAAAACCAAAGGATAAATTATCATAAATCTCTGATGAACAGAGAAATGGACTTAAGGGGTTTAGAATGTTCTAAATAAATAACGTTTAAAGAACAACATTGTTAGCTTTGGGTATGTGGGCCTCTGCAGGGTCTGTACATGTTAGTTAACCTGCACTGGTCATGAAAATCAAAGCTAACTATGCTGGGAGAGAGGCATAGTAAGAAATCCTCACATTTGAATTCTCCTTTATCTAGTATGTAAAATACTGGGGAAAAAAATCTTATTACCTCAGATAAATTAGAACTAGTTGAGAAATCTTAGATTTCTGTGTGTGAGTTGCTGGGAATTGAATCCAGGACCTTGTACAGACTGGGCAGATACTCTACCACTGAGGTACACCCCAGCCCTGTTACTATCTTCTTAATCAGATAGGTAAAACATTTGCAGGCCATCTCAGGGTTGGCCTCTTCTGTGTCTAGCTTACTTGTTTTGTGTTTATTTCTGAATTAGGGACAACAACTGTTTTTTGAGATTTCTGATGTCTGTCCATAACATGTATATGTTTAATTCCTCTACACATATTGAGTTTAAATTGTTTCTAGGGGTCTCATGTTTATTTTTATATTATGTCTGGAATTGAAATCTTAATTCCTAAAAAGCAAAGACCATTATTCCTTTCTTTTATATTTTCTAGCACATGACAAAATATGTGTTTAAGGAAAGAATAGCAATCATTTTAATATTTGTCAGTGTGTTTTTGTCCATATTATCTCACTTTTTCACAATGATCCTATAAAGCCAGCATTAGTTCCATTTTTATAGTTGATAAAGCAGGCTTCCAGAGATTAAATGACTTGCTTGTTGTTCACTGTCAGAGCTGTGATCTGAACCCAGGTTTTCTAACTCTAATTTCTATGCTCTTTTGTAATTAGAAAATCCTTAGTAAAGTACCATAGGCTAACTGTTCTGAAATTGATTTTAAAACTGAGGGTCACTATCTTCTCTGACCAGATAGTCATCTCTTTGTACTCTTCCATCTATACTTCTCTCACTTTCACTAGTACCCATACTTTGCTTCATATAGAGTTCAGAACTGGAATTTTAAAGATTTTTTTTGTGTGTGTGCCTGGACCCCTTTGGCAGTCTACTGACACCTATAGGCCCCTCTTTAAAAAGTACATAAATGTAAAGTTTATTAGATTATGAAGAAAACCAATTACAATAAAATATTGTTACCAAAATAGTACAAACTAAAGTTGTGATGTAATACTATGAGTGTTTCTTTATGAAAGTAGTAATATGAGCTAGGAGCAGGTCAGTCTGATAACTATCAAATCTGCAAAGTAGTGATAAGGATAAATAATATTTTGAGATACCTGAGAGAACTGTAATGTGATATGAAAATATCTGTTATTTCTCTTGGTAACAAAGTCACAAACACTGTTAAACACTACTATGAGTTCCCTTTCACATTAGTAGTTGAAGGAAATACTAAATTTCAGTTAGAGATTAGTATGAAGATGTAAATTTTTTCTCATCCAAGTACACAATCCTATTCAACTTAAGCACCTCTGTGGCAAGGAGATGTAGCTCAGTAGTAAAGCACACACTTAGCATTTGTGAGGCCCTAGCTCAATACCCATCACCAAAAAAACCCTCTGTGTCATAGCAGCAAGTGGTTTTCTTTCTCCCTTTCTGGAAGTTTGTGGGGGCAGGGATGATACATGATTTATCTTAGTAACTGAGATGTCTATCACTGTGTCTAGCATAGAGTAGCAGTTCACTCAGTGAATCTTGAATAAGAATGGACACCAGCTGGGTGCGGTGGTACACGTGTGTAATCCCAGCAGCTCCTGAGGCTGAGACAGGAGTATAGCAAGTTCAAAGTCAGCCTTAGCAAAAGCAAGGCACTAAGCAACTTAGTTGCTTAGAGATCCTGTCTCTAACTGAAATACAGAAAACGGGCTGGGGTTAAGTGCCATTAGGTTCAAAAAAAAAAAAAGGATGGACACCAGTACACAAAGGTAAATTATGATAATAATGCTTGAGTGCTTACTGTGTGCCAGGCAATATGTTAATGTAATTTGTTCAATCCTCACATCAACCCTGTGAGACAAAGACTATTATTAATTACCCCATTTCATAGATGTTAAGTGACTTGCATAAGGTCAGTAATGGAGCTAGGATTCTAATCCAAACTGTTTATGTCCAGAACCCTCACTCTTGACCATCATTCCACAAAACTAAAGACATAAGATGTTGCTCAGCCAGGCACAGTGGTTCATGCCATAATCTCACCTATTTGGGACACTGAGGCAGAAGGATCACAAATTCAAAGTCAGCCTGAGTAATTAGTGAGACCCTGTCTCAAAAACTAGAAAGAGTGCTGGGGTTGTAACTCAGTGGTAGAGCACTTGCCTAGCATGTGTGAGTCACTGGGTTCGATTCTCAGCACTGCATATAAGTAAATAAAGATCCATTGACAACTAAAAAAATATCAATAAATAAAAAGAACAGGGGATGTAGTTCAGTGGTAAAGCACCCTAAGTTCAATCCCTAGTACCAAAATAAATAAATAGTAAATTTTAAAAAGAGACTGGATAATCCTTAACAACTACAGTCATCATTGCCTCTGGATCTGATATTTGGAACCTTGACTGTCATCATTATTTAATTCTCAAAAGGGTGCCTTGGGCTTCCAGGCTAGGTATTTCTGTGGACTCTACCTCTAGGGCAAGATGGCTTCATTTGTTCATATTCCCTTTAAATGGAGCTGAAATTAAATTCCTCTTTCATCAGCTCAGCATGTTTTCATATAAAATGTACTTATAAAGTCCAAAACAAACAAAAACATCTTCAACTAGTAATAAACCATTATTTTCAGCCACCAATCTGTGTAACTCCCCAAGCTTTGACCAGAAGACCAGTTCCACTTCCCTCCCCATCCCTATAGCTCCTAAGCCAGTCATACAGTCCTCCTGCTAGCCATGGCTTCATCAGCCACACAAGCTAAAGAGAGTACCCACAACGTTTCATCTGAAACCCAAGCCAACCTCTAACAACCTGTCAGACCACCATTGAGGTGATTGAGAGTAGAACAGCAGGTTAAGAATTTGCATGCCTTGGGCTGGGGATGTGGCTCAAGCGGTAGCGTGCTCACCTGGCATGCATGTGGCCCGGGTTCGATCCTCAGCACCACATACAAACAAAGATGCTGTGTCTGCCGAAAAAACTAAAAAATAAACATTAAACACTCTCTCTCTCTCTCTCTCAAAAAAAAAAAAAAAATTGCATGCCTCACAGGGCATGGTGGCATACAGTTAAAATACCAGGTATTTGGTAGGCTGAGCTAAGAGAATCATAAGTGTGAGGCCAGCCTGGGTAATTTAGTGAGACCCTGTATCAAAATGAAATAAAAAGGATGTGGTAGCACACGCCTGTAATCCCAGTGGCTCAGGAGGCTGAGACAGGAGGATCACAAGTTCAAAGCCAGCTTCAGCAAAAGTGAGGTGCTAAACAACTCAATGAGACCCTGTCTCTGAATAAAATACAAAATAGGTCTTGGGATGTGGCTCAGTGATTGAGTACTTGTGAGTTCATATCCTGGTACCCACCCGACCCCCCCAAAAAATGACAAAATAAAAAGAACTCAATGGTAGAGCCCTGCATCTCGTATGCATAAAACCCTAGGTTCAATCCCCAGTCCCTAGTGGGGAGAGAGAGAGATGTTACACAAAAGCTAGGTGCATCTGTAGTCCCTGTAGTATCAGCCACTGACTGGAGAGGCTGAGGCAGAATTGCTTAAGCCTCAGGGTTGAGGCCAACCTGAGCAACACACACACACACACACACACACACACATATATATATATATATATATATATATATATATATATATATATAAAAAGAAAAAAGACATTGCACATATCATTTCTAGGTCAAGAAAGATGATCAGTAAATATTGCCTCTGATACACTGAAATGAATCATAAGTATGAATGCATTTAACAAAAAGTAACCAAGATATCGAGTCTCCTTTTTACTGATACAGTGTCTATATTCCATCTATGCTCATCACTTAGCATGATTAAGGAATGATACTGTGACAATAAAACAACAAATGCCATAGCAAAGAAAAATCTCTTGCTTTGAATGAATGTATTTACTAATAAGTTCTGAGAGAAATATAATCAAATTATTTTAAGAAAAGCCTCCAAGGTAAAAATAGTAATGATCTGCCTAATAACAGGTAGATTAAAAGAACAGTTTTAGCAGTCCTATTTGAAGCTTATAAACAAATGTTTACTCATTTTTGTTTCCTTTGTCTAAGAAAGAAAAACACAAGAACTGTGGAATACTCACGGTGCATTATAGGGTTTTCATAATAAACCGCTGATTTGTGTGTTTACCTAAAGTTAACTAGATATAATAAGGATAGCAGGGAGCCTTAGTAAGAACCCCTGGGACACAAAGAAACTTGACACTAATAACCAGAGGAAGAATGAACCACCTGAGCCAAATTTGAAATATGTAAGCCTGAATTTTGGGAGACCTAAGTCTGGAGACAACTATTATGCCTGTTTTTTAAATAGTAGGATTAGTTCTTATTAGATTGCCCAGTCTGGTCTCAAAATGCAACCCTCCTTCCTCTGCCTCCCAAGAATCTGGGATCTGGGTGTTTTATTTTTAATCTTAAACAACAGAAATGAGCTTCATTGTATTTATTGAGCATCCTATCCATACAACCATCATAAACAATAGTATCAATTACTATCCTTTTTTAATTTTTGAACTGATGCAACAAATTTTAATTCAAAGTAGATACTCTAAAAATAATCAGTTAAAATAATAATAAAGTCCAACAAAATCTCTCTGAATTTACAAGAGTACACCAACAGTCACAGACCAGTTTCACAACTGCTTCAAAAATTCACATTACAGCAACTGCATCCACCCCCTTATACACTTGGAACTGAATCTCAAAAGAGATTAATTCTCCCATGATTCCATAGCTTGTAAGGGGGAGATCTGGGATTTGAACTCAGTTGCATGGGACTCAAAACTCCACATGGCCAGACCCAGTGGCTCACTCCTGTGATCCCAGTGCCTTGGGAGGCTGAGACAGGAGGATCTTGAGTTCAAAGCCAGCCTCAGCAAAAGCCAGACGCTAAGAAACTCAGTGAGACCCTGTCTCTAAATAAAATACAAAATAGAGGAGCTGGGGTTGTGGCTCAATGGTAGAGTGCTTGCCTAGCATGCAAGAGGCACCAGGTTCGATCCTCAGCACCACATAAATGTAAAATATTGTGTTCATCTAAAATTAAAAAATAAACATTTTTAAAAAATACAAAATATGGCTGGGGATGTGGCTCAGTGGTCAAGTGTCCCCAAGTTCAATCCCCAATACCAAAAGCAAAAAACTCCATGTGTTTTCCAGTACAACAGAGATATCCAGGCTATTTTCTTGGAAGCCCCAGAGGAGAAGGTGAAGTTGCAAAATGGTGGGCTCTGTGCCATACCTTTCATTATGCTTTTATTTCTTTTAAAATTTATTTAATGATAATGGTTCTACTTATTAGCTTTTTTTTTTTTTTTTGAGGGGGGCGGGCACTGGGGACTGAACCCAGGAGCACTTTAACACTTTGACACATTGCCAGCCCTTTTTATTTTTTATTTTGAGACAGGGTCTCACTAAGTTGCTTATGGCTTTATCAAGTTGTTGAGGCTGGCTTTGAACTTGCGATCCTTCTGCTTCAGCCTCTGAAGCCACTGGGGCCTGCATCACCATGCCCAGTTTGCCTTTCCTTCCCTCCCTCCCTCTCCCTCCCCCTCCCCTCTCCTCCCCTCCCCTCCCTTCCCCTCTCCTCTCTCTCCTTCCTTCCTTCCTTGGCAGCAAGGTCTTGCTAAATAACTTAAGACCTTGCTAAAGTACTTGGCCTCAAACTTGTGATCCTTCTGTCTCAGTCTCTCAAACTGCCTGCATCACCATGCCTGGCTAAGTTTTTTTTTTTTTTTTTTTTTTTTTTAACTGGGGATTGAACTCACTGACTCTTTACCACTGAGCTACATCCCCAGCCCTTTTTATTGTTTATTTTGAGATAAGGTCTCCCAGGGGCTGGGGTTGTTGCTCAAGTGGTAGCGCTTGCCTGGCATGCCTTGCATGCGTGTGGCCTGGGTTCGATCCTCAAAATTCTCTCTCGCTCTCTCTTAAAAAAAAAAAAAGAGAGAGATAAGGTCTCCCTAAGTTGAATCGCTGGAATTACAGGCATATGCCATGGTGCCTGGCTCAAAAAAATTTTTTTAAACCAAAGCATTATATTATGCTGTCTTCCAAAGTCTGATAATGAGAAAAACTGGGCTAAATTGGTACAAATAGTGTATCCTGGGAAATATCTCAAAATTGGAGAGCATCTAAAACAAGTTTATGCTAAGAATAATGAAGATTATTTTGTTTCATAAAAATCAAATATAAATGTAAAAGATTATTCTGTATATGGGTAGTCCATGATTAGTTTTGGCAGTGCTCTGGATCACACCCAGGCCTTATGCATGTTAGCAAAGTGCTCTTTCACTAAGCTATTACCCCCAGCCCTAGTTCCTGGTTTATGGTTTGACTTAAGGGCTTTTCAACATTGCAACAGTGCAAAAGTGTAGACATTCAATAGGAACTGTACTTGGAAGTTTGAATTTAGTTCCTGGGTGCAATATTTGATACCATACTCTCAAATGATGCTGAGCAGAAGCAGTGAGCCACAGTTCCCAGTTCACCAAGTGACCATAAGGGAAAATAATCGAGACTTTGTATTATACTATGTTCCTCAGCTAGTACATTAAGTGTATTCAATGCATTTTTCGTGGTTCTGGGGACACAACCCAGGGGTGCTGTACCACTGAGCTACATCTCCAGCTCTTTTTAATTTTTATTTTGAGGAAGGGTATTGCTACATTGCTGAGGCTGGCCTTGAACTTGTGATCCTACTGCCTTAGCTTCCCAGGTAGCTGTGATTATAAGCATGCGTCACAGCTTACAGCTTAAAATGCATTTGAATTCAGGATATTTTCAATTTATGAAGGTTGGGGATTTTATAAATGAGTTTATTTGGTTCCTAGTTCTTGAAGTTGGAAAGTCCAAGATCCAGGGATTACATCTGGTGAGGACCCTGTGCTCTACAGCTTCATCCCATTGCAGAAAGCAAGGTCAGAGGGTCCATGAGAGAGGGCAAGAGAGGATTGCACTTGCTTTTATAGCAAATTCACTCTCACATTAACAGACTCATTTCTGCAATAATGTCATTAATCTATTCATGCTCTCATGACCTAATCGTCTCTTAAAGGTCCTCTGGAGACTGTTGCATTGAATCCTAATTAGAATAAGTTATATTCCATATATGTATAATATGTCAAAATACATTCTACTGTCATAAATATCTAAAAAAAACAACAACAAAAGACTGTTGTGTTGAGGATTAAGTTTCCAGCACATGGCCTTTGGGGGACACATTCAAGGCACAGCACTGTGTAGCTATCTTTTATATATTTTGTTAGCATTATCAGGTATTTTAATTACTTTTATAACACTATTATAGTTTGTATTTCCATTTAAAGTTTATAAATTCAGTCAGGTGCAATGATTTACTCCTGTATTCCAAGTAGAAGTTTGCAGGTTGAGGCCCTGAGCAACTTAGCAAGACCTTCTCTCAAAACAAACAAACAAAAAAAGGGCTGGGGATGTAGCTCAATAGTTAAGCACCCCTGAGTTAAGTCCCCAGTACCATCTCACCCCCCAAAAAAAATTCACCTTTAGTTCACAATTGCTAGGCTATAATTGTTAATCAAAACAAATTAAAGGATACAGGCCTTTAATTTCAGGTAGTTGTTATTATTACAAATATTTTTTAAAATTTTTTTAATTGTAGATGGACAAAATACCTTTATTTTATTTATTTATTTTTATGTGGTGCTGAGGATCAAACCCAGTGCCTCACACGTGCTCGGCAAACACTTTTCCACTGAGTTACAACCCCAGCCCACAAATATTGTTTTTATTTTAATGACATGATCATTATTTGAAGGATATGTTTAGCAATTACTATGTAGAAATTAATCTGTAGCTGGGTGCAGTGATGCACACCTGTAATCCCAGAGATCTGGGAGGCAGAAGGAAGAAGATCCCCAGTGCCCAAAAAGGAGAAAAAGAATTTGTTATATAAAATCAAATTTTATAGCCAAAGGAAATGTAGACAGTATCTACTTTAAGCCTCTTAAATGTCTGAGGAAAGGAAACTGCATCCCAGATTTTAAAGTAATTTGCCAAGATCACACAGGAGGTTAAGTATATGTTGAGAGAGAATCTGCAGGAATGAATGTTTATGAAAGAGCTGTTTCTTAGCTTACTAATTCAGTGTACATTAGATGTTTCAAACAAAACTAAGTCCTCATTTACCTTATTCTATTTGGGTTTGAACTACTTATTTTTCAACAAGCCCTACCCTTGGCTTCCTGTGTCTTAATTTGTAGGAAGATATTCCCTTCGAGCTTGTAGCAATTTTAACTTGCTGTGAATCCATTGAAAGCCATTGTTGTTCCATCCTTTCTGCAGTTATTATTACTCTTAACTTAATTTTTGGTAGGGAAAACTTTTTTTTTTTTTTTTTTTTTTTTAGTACTGAGGGTTGAACCCAGGGGTTCTTAACCACTGAGCCACATCCCTAGCCCTATTTTATATTTTATTAAGAGACAAGGTCTCATTGAGTTACTCAGGCCCTTGCTAAATGACTGAGGCTGGCTTTGAACTTGTGATCCTCCTTCCTTAGCCTCACAAGCCACTGGGATTATAGGCGTGCACCATCACACCCTGGTTAACAGTAACTTTTTTTTTTTTTTTTTGTACTGAAGATTGAACCCAGGGACCCTTAACCCTTTTATATTTTATTTAGAGAGAGGGTCTCCTGACGTGCTTAGGGCCCCCTAAATTGCTGAGGCTGGCTTTGAACTTGCGATCCTCCTGCCTCAGCCTCCTGAACCACTGGGATTACAGGTACCACCCTGCCCAACCAGGCTAACAATATCTTTTTAATGTGACTAGTTTGAAAAAGTTACTACCTTCATAGTTGAACTGAACAACAGAGGTATCTCCAAGAGACCTCACAATGATTTAGCAGCCATTTTTGAAAGAAAAGCACAGGGTTTGTATGTTACCACTGGGATAGTTTGTACTCTAGGTGCCTGAAAAAAATTCCTTGATGTTTATAAAGTATCAACAGTAGAACTCATAATTTTGTAACTATTTTCTATCATAGAGACACTGTAAGAAGAGGAAATTACTAAAAGAATAAGACTCCTTTATATCAAGGTAAATAGAGTTTCTATACTTTTAGTGGTTCAGAAGCAAATTACATTCAGAGACAAGGAATTTTAATTTGGTTAAAGAGAGTTCTCTTAATAGGAGAGAAATACTTCTGGCTCTATTTCTATTCTAAAAATTTATTTTTTTCTTAAGTTCCAGTTTACAGCAAATAGGTGAAAGAACACTACACTATGTGTCTATGAGTAAACATTTGAATTGATCACTAATTCACAGTGTGATTTGAAGAAGTTACTTAACTTCTCTATCTTAGTTTTCTTAAGCATAAAAGTAAGTTCTGATTTAGACCAGTGTTTGTTTTTTTGTTTTTTTTTTTTTTTGGACTGAACATTGAATCCAGGGTGCTTTGCCTCTGAACTACATCCCTATTCTTTTTTACTTTTTATGTTGAGTCAGGATCTCAATAAATTGTTGAGGCTGCTCTGGAACTTTCAATCCTTCTGCCTCAGCCTCCTGAGTTACTGGGATTGCAGGAGTGCACCATCAGGCCCTGCTAGAATAGTGATTCTTGATTATGATAGATTCCCTGGAAGTAGAGGGTAGATCATATTTAATTTGGGAAATAATATTCAATATTATTATTTTATTTTTTGAAAGCAAAACAAAAAGAAAGTTACCTGTAGTTTTTACACCAATATCACTGAAAATAAAATTCTAAATCAGTGGATAAATGAAAAGGTAAACTGCCTGCTAATATGTCAGTTTTTGCTTTTGCCATTAAGAGATAGGTTAACTGGCTCCTGTGTCCTTTCAACATCATTATGCTTTACTATTGTTGTTGTTTTTATTTATGTTTTAATTGACATAAAAAAATTGTATATGGGGCTGGGATTGTGGCTCAGTGGTAGAGCGTTCGCCTAGCATATGCAAGGCCCTGGGTTCAATCCTCAGCACCACATAAAAAAATTAAATAAAGATTGTGTCCAACTACAACTAAAAAATTTAAAAATTTTTTTTAAGAACTAGAGGCATCAATCTTTAATAACTTACAGGTAAATGCTAAAAAATAGTTAATAATAATACAGAGAACACACATGGCTTATAAAAAGGGTTGTGGATCTACAAATGTGAGGGAGAGATCTTGGTATTTTCACACAGACACAAAAAATAAAGACTATTATGACTGGCATTAAAAATTTTTTTTAAAAGTTGTATATATTTATGAGGTCCCATGTGATGTTTTAATACATGTATGCATTGTGTAATGTTCAAATCAGGGACATATTATTATCCATGATCACAGGTTATACTTTAGAACTTCCTTACTTTTACTACAAGATATGCCAAGCTGCAGGAGGATTGCAAGTCCAAAGCCAGCCTCAGCAACTTAGTGAGGCCCTAAGCAACTTAGGGAAACCCTGGCTCAAAATAAAAAATAAAAAGTGCTAAAGACTTAGCTCAGTGGTAAAGCACCCCTGGCTTCAATCTCTGGTACAAAAAAAAAAAAAGATGTGCCAGGCTCATCTTGTATAATCCCTACTCCACAAACATGTCTCTGGATCCCTGGTTCCGTTACTGGGCGAACAGTGTGAGAAACTAAGATGTGCAAGTTAGGAATGCTCATTGCAGTTGGGGTCATTGCTTCCAAGCCTTCTCAGTAAACAGAGCTAGGAATATGTATTTTAACCCATATATGCACACAAATATATAATTATTTCTATGTCTGTCATTCTCTATCTATATTAAGCTAAACATGAGCTTATACTGATAGCTCTAACTCTAACAGTAACTTTGTGTGGTGTGTATGTGTGTGGTGTGGTGTCTGTGGTGTGGTGTATGAGGTGTGTGTGTTTGTGGTGTGTATGTATTTGTGGTGTGTGGTGTGGTGTATGAGGTGTATGTGTGTGGTGTGTGTGTTTGTGGTGTGTGATGTGTATTTGTAGTGTGTGGTGTGTGTTTGTGGTGTGTGGTGTGGTGTCTGTGGTGTGGTGTGTGGGGTATGTATGTGGTGTGTGTGTGTGGTCTGTGTGTTTTTGTGGTGTGTGGTGTAATGTCTCTGGTATGGTGTGTGGTATGTGTGTGGTGTGGTGTGTGGTGTGTGTGTAGTGTGTGTGGTGTGTGTGTTGCTGGGGATCAAACATGTGAGCTAGACAAGTGCTCTACATTAAGCTACATTTCCAATCCATCTTTTTTAAAAAAAATTTTTTTTTAGTTGTTGATGAACCTTTATTTTATTTATTTACATGTGGTGCTGAGAATCCAACCCAGTGCCTCACTCATACTAGACAAGTGCTCTACCACTGAGGTACAACCCAGGCCCACCTTTTGTTTTTTAATGAGTTATATTTTCTTTCAATCTTTCCCTGAGTATTTAGTCCAAATGGTGCTGTTAATATAGTTACTCATATCTTTAATAAAGGCCACCACATTTTTATTTGTTTATTTAGGTACTGGGGATTGAGCCCAGGGGAACTTTACCACTGAGCCACATCCCCTGACCTTTTTTTTTTTGAGATAGAATGTTGCTTAGGGCCTTTCTAAATTGCTGAGACTAGACTCCAACTTGTGCTCCTCCTGCCTCAGCCTGCAGAATTGCTGGGATTATAGTCACACCCAGCCTTGCCACCACATTTTAGTGAGAATGAATTTCTTTTTCTTAGAAAACTTGAAATGTAGGGAACAGAGAGATAACCACTAAATCCTGGAGGAAAGAAAAGGTGGCACTGCACGTTTCCCTTCCCAGCCAACTCTGGTGAAAGAAAGAGACAATGAGGGTAGTAAATGAATGGAAGTTTTGCTTATCAGTTCTGCCTTCTCTTTACCCGTAGAGCTCACCATGTAAACTGGACACTTCCTCTTTACTTAAGGGTGAGCCCACATCGTAAGGGGGATGTTTGAGGTTTCCTACTACAAGGGCTTCTAGAAAACTGTAATATACATTATATTTTTAGGATTGAAATTATGTTGCTTGTGCCATCAATTGAAGCAAAATTCTGAGGGGCATACCTCTAATGCTGATGACTAGGAAGGCTGAAGCAGGAGGATTACAAGTTCAAGGTCAACCTCAGCAATTTAGTGAGACCTTGGCTCAAAATGAAACCATAAAAAGGACTGAGGAGTGGCTCACTGGTAGAGCACAGTGCCCCTAGGTTAAATCCCCAGTACTAGGGCTGAGGGGCAGAGTTTCTTTCTTTCTTTTTTTTTTTTTTTTTTCTTCATTAAAAGCTACTTTTAATTTCCTATAAGTCTTTAAATTTTAATAAAGTGTCTGAGGAGCAGAAGAAAGAACAGAATATCCCATGAATAGAGAGAATGAATTCACCACAAAACCCCCAAGTAGAATTGATAAACTTTTTATATTCTGGGCTAAATGTTTCCTGACACCATAAATTCTAATTTTTCAGAGAGAGAAGTATATGACAATTCACTTGGAAAATTATGGGTCTTGAAGACTTTCTCAAGAGCCTAAGCTACTGACTTGCTTCAAAAAATATTACAATAGAAGCCCAGCAAAGTGGTGCAGGCCTATAATTCCAGAAATTCTGGAGGCTGAGGCAGCAGGATTGAGGGTTCAAAGCCATCACTCAGCAATTTAGTGAGGCACTTAACACCTCAGGGAGATCCTATCTCTAAATAAAATACAAACAAGGGCTGGGGATGTGGCCCAGTGGTTAAATGCACCTGGGTTCAATCCTTGGTACCAAAAAAAAAAAAAAGAAAAAAAATTAAAATAGAACTTTTCACAAACCCAGTAAATAACCCTATTTCCTCAGATAAAGGCCTTGCAAAATCAGAATGCTTCCTGCCTTCTTATTCTCAATTCCTGGTTATACTGCCTACTCTCCATCCATACTATTTTCAGCATGATTCCATGAACATTTTCTACACTTTCTTCATAAGCCTAGAATGCCTTCTCTCTCCATTTCCTCATCAAATTTATACTTTCATCACTCTGACATCATCTGTGACATAAAAATGCCTTCCAATTTTCCCAGATAGAATATATTACCCATAGCAAATGTACTTTTCTCCCCTATTAGCTAATGCAGGCTAGAAATGTATCTAATTCAGCTGTCCATCTCTAGAGCCAATTTTAGAATAGGCATTCAATAAATGTTTGTTGAAGTATTGACAAAGGAATGAACATATCAACATAGTTGCTTCAGATACTGCTTAGTGGAATTCAGAGCTTGCCTCTGGGTAAATATTTAAAGTGTTTAGAAGACACAAGTAGGAGCCAAACACCAGGTTCACTAACCCTAGCTCAACCATTATGTGTATGGTGTTAGAAAACTCACTCAACTTTCTGGATCTATTTTTTACAACAGTTACAGAGTTTTACCAGATCGATTATTCCTATTCCAAAGTGGGATTATAGCCTTAAGTATTTTGGATCAGAAAAAAGTTTATGAGCCTCTGATAAAGTGCTTACTAATAGGCTGGGTGCGGAGGCATGCACCTGCAATCCCAACAACTGTGGAAGCTGAGGCAGGAGGATCCTGAGTTCAAAGCCAGCCTCAGCAATTTAGTAAAGTGCTAAGCAATTCAGCGGGACCTTGTCTCTAAATAAAATATTAAAAAGGTGTGGAGATGTGGTTCAGTAGTCAAGCACTCCTGAGTTAAATCCCCAGTACCAAAAAAAAGTACTAATTTCATAAAAAATGTATATATATATATATATATATATATATATATATATATACACACACACACATACATACGCATACATACATACACATACATACATACATACATACATATATATACATATTCTTTATGTGGGAAGCTATGGGGCAGTTGCAAATTTTAAGTATATTTCATCCACTGCCATGGATTAATTCCATTTTGTTATCATTTCTTTTTTTCTTTTTGAGAGTCCTGAGGTATGCTAATACTCTGCCACTGAGCTACCTACCCAGAGCTTCATGCTTCTTCTATGACATTTCATATCATCTTTGTAAACATTTCAGAAACCGTAGTACATGCATTAGTATTCCTACCTTTCTCATACATTGATAGCCTAAAGAAATACTATGTTACTTCAGTCTAAAACATTGACACATAAGTGAATAAGTCAGTAGTTTATTTCAGCAGTCTTCAAAATGAACACTACATTTTACCTTTATGGCCTGTGATAATCAAAGTGTAATGCTTATAAAATAAAAAGACCCAAATCACTAATAGATGTTAAAGAAAAGGAAAATCCGGGCACTGTGGCACTCACCTGTATTCCTAGCTACTCTGGATACTGAGGCAGGATGATAGGGAAGATGGCTTGAGCCCAGGAGTTCAGGGCCAGCCTGGTAACATAAAGAGACGCAAAACAAAAGACAAAGAAAGACAAACTAAGTTTTTCCTTGGCAGATTCCTCCAGGCTGAACTAGTCATTTGCTAGGCATTCTTGTACTTTGTGCATATCTTTTCTATGTGCTTATAAACATATATTTAAGTTTTACTTTCTTCGACTACACTGTGAGTGCCTCAAAGAGAGAAAATGTGTGTTATTTATCTTCATATCCTCAGCATCTTGCTTTAGACTTTGCCCATTGTAGATACCTAATCAATATTTGTTTGATGAATAAATAAGAAAGATGAAATGTGAATTAGGCCTTAACTGCTGAAGATTTCACTAGGCAGAGAAGCAATAAAGAGCTTCACTCTGGGGACTGACATGATCAGAACTGCTTTTGAGAGATTACTCTGATATACGTAATATATCATACCAGGTTGTACCAGGTTGCTATAGCCAATTGTTGAATTTTCAGGAATTTTGCAAGATAGTTGTTGAATCACTGTCATTATTTTCTTTCTTTCTTTCTTTTTTCTTTGTGTGTGTGTGTGTGTGTGTGTGTGTGTGTGTGTGTAATGAACTCAGGGGCACTTGACCACTGAACCAGTGTCCTCAGCTGATATTTGAATTCTATTTAGAGACAAAGTCTCGGTGAGTTGCTTAGTGTCTTGCCCTTGCTGAGGCTGTCTTTGAACTCAAGATTTTCCTGTCTTAGCCTTTCCAGAGTTGCTGGGATTATAAGCATGGGCCATGGCACTGGACTTGTTTTTGTATTGTGTCTGCTCCCTAACTTGAACTAAGCAGCCAAAATGAATACTTAGCACACTCTCAAGGAAGCAAAGTCCTGCCTTGTACCAGTCCCATGTACCACCAGTGACATAGGCAACTGGATGAAGAAGACAAGATAATCTTCTCCCAGCAGTTTAACACCATCACAGGAATTGTTCTGTCCAGATAACTGACTATTGCTGGAAGAATCGCTGTCATTATTAAAATCTGGTTCTATAATGTCACAATCAAATAAATTATACTAAAACAAAAATAATACTAAAAACTCATCACTTCCAAATGATTTCTTCTCTATAATCTTGAGATTGTTTATGTCTATTATATCTATATGATAGAAGTAGTAATATGATTGCTATTGTGCATCCCAATGCCATCTTTAGAGATTTAGCTTGAAATCAATCTTGAGGGAAATATTTGTACTATGGAAATGGGCGAATACTACAAATCAAGGCTTTTCTTCACCACTCTTCCTACAGAGTTGGTTGACAGGTATTTACTAGCATTGTTAGAAGTCAGAATTGACAAAAAGAGAATGATAAGTTTGGAAAGTAAAACTGAGGAAATAGGATTGAGGTAGTCAGTGGGGAAAAAAGGAAGGAAAAATGAGAAGTATGAGAGAAAAGACAGAGGATTAGAATCATTTGGAGATTCTAATACACAAGAAACAGGAATTTGAGAAAGAACAGAGAAGATAAATGAGGTGGAGCTGGGCAGAGTATGTGTGTATATGTGGTGGGTCATCTACTGAGTAATGCAAGGGCAGGGGAGTAATGCAAGAAATGTTCCAGAACTGAGGACAAATGTTTCTAAATTGAAAGGACCCTCTGACTACACAGCACAAGGAAGGAAAAGATGCACATTGAGACATTTTCACACTGTTCATTTTCAAAATATCAAAGATAGAAGATCCCAACAGCTTCCAGAAATAATAAAAACAGGGTCATACACAAAGGTACACAGTCATGTATGAAAGGTAGAATTTCATTAGACTTCTCAGCGATAATATTGGAAACTATAAGACAATTTTAAGTTCAAAGGGAAAATGTTTAACTTCAAATTACATATCCAAATTATCATGTTAATCAGTGAAGAGATGGAATAAAGGTATTTTCAGACAATTAGGATCTAAGGAAGGGGCTGGGATTGTGGCTCAGTGGTAGAATGCTTGCCTAGTACCCTAGAATGTGTGAGGCACTGGGTTTGATCCTCAGCACCAATTTAAAAAATTAATAAATAAATAAAGTTTAAAAAAGCTATGATTTATTTAAAAAAAAAAAGATCTCGGGGAATTTTTTACCATTTGTAAAAGAATATTTTTCTTTAGTTGTAGATGGACACAATGACTTTATTTTTATGTGGTGCTTACGGTGGAACCCAGTGCCTCACATGTGCTGGGCAAACGCTCCACCACTGAGCCACAAAACCAGCCCAGTTTTTTACCTTCTTACACATTTTTACAGAAAGCTACTGGAGGATGTGCTCTACCAAAATGAGAGAGGAAAACACACATGGAAACCAGTACACAGAGAACTCACACAAGAAGTAAAGAAAATTCCCAGGATGAGGATGAAGGGAAATTCCAGAACAAGAGCTGTGCAGTTGGCTTAATGAGCAAAACAGTCAAGATTGGAATGGGAAAGATATTTCTAAGAAAAAATAAAATAGAAGCTGTACCTGATCAGTTTGAATGCATGGAGATATACAGTTCTGGCAGAGTGTTGGGGGCAAAAATTAACAATGGGTATACAGAAAGCTTAACAAAAATGTGAGATAATAATTAACTTCGGGGAAAAGAAAAAAGTCTAGGAGAGGAAATATAATAACCATATATGACCAGACCTACTTGAAGGTATTTTCAAACTCATTATAATATATATTACAAATTGATTTAACCCCCAGTTGTGCCAACCTGACCTTTTGGAGAGGATGAATGAGTGCATAAAGGGAGAAGAAGGGGACAGAATTGGTGCAACCAGAGGATACCACACTTAGTGGGAAGGACTCCCCTTCCCTTCATAAAGATGAAGAATATTCACCCCAACTTTTGAGCTCCCTTCAGACCGAGGAAAAATATTGAAAAGGGGCGTCCAGAGGGAAGAGTGGAGGATTGATGGAGAGGTTTCTTTGCAACACGGTTGTCACGTTGTGACCCTTACCCACATTGGAGGAAGGGGCAGAGGTGCTACGCTCAACTCCGAGCCCCCAAAGGGGCTTTGGCATCTCTGTTGCGCAAGCTGGGAAAGCTGAATCCTCGGCGCCCGCCCCACGCAGGAAGAGCCACAGGCCGGCGGCGACCTGGGCCTGAGGGCGGGAGAGGCCGACTCCCTGCTCGTCCAGCTGGACCGGGGCTGCAGGTGCCGAACTGCCACGACGAGGGTGGCTGAGGGCCAGGCAGGGCGCAGTGGGACCCAGGCCGCAGGACAGGCGCGCAGGGACCTCCAAAGCTCCTAGGTGCCCCTGCGTAGGGCGATGCCGGCCTCCATCCACTGCTTGGCCTGAGGCCGCTCAATCCAGCCCCAACCCCGGCTCTTGCCCGGGGCTCCGACCTTGCCCTGGACCCCAGCCCGTGGCCCTCAACCTTGCGGCCCCAGCCTCGCCCAGCGACCACCGTCCTCAGACCCCGAGCTCAGCCCGCAACCCACTAGGAACCTGGGACGAGCCTGGAACCGCCGCACCAGGCGGGTGGCAGCAGCTCAGGCCCGGTAGTTTCATGCTAGTTACCGCAGCACTGCGGTGCGTGTGAGCCAGGGCCTGTTCTACATCTAAGGGGGTGAGGGTGGGGGACCCAGCTCTCCACCTGAGCAGCCGGGCCGACATTGCGCGCCCGGGAATGACATACAAAGGAACAGAAGGAGTGGACCATATAGTGGCGTTCGGGTTGCACCGCGGTTAAGTCTGTGCATCACATTGGTTATACGTGGCATCCAGAAATAGGGAGGTAAATCACCAAAAGTAGTTGAAAAGTCTCCACGTGGTTGCACAGAAAAGTTGCAATTCGAAAGAGGGTAAGGTGGTGGTGTGGTTAGGGCAATATTGTTTTTCTTCACAAGCTTAAGAGTACTCTGGCTTTCAAAAGGATGTAATTTTTTTTTTGTTTTTTTTAAACAGTCGCCAGTGACCTTTAGTTGCCCCAATCCTAGATTTCCCAGCAAGCTTCGCACCTATTTGCCCTATGATCATGCTTAAGTTATGTCACCCTTTGGAGCCTGATTTGCTTATCTTTTACATGAGGGTAGCAACACTCACCCACAGAGCTGCTTGAGGATTGGTGGTGACAAGGTAGGCAAAATGCTTTGTCAGAGCCTGTGATGGGCACAGACTAGTGCAAAGAACCTTATGAATGAAGTTATTTTAAATGAATACGGGGGTTTGCGGCCAAAAGCGGCCTCTTGCCCACAATACCTGTGTGCTGAAGGGCTAGAGTGGATGAGATCCAATTTGAATGTGGGTTTTTGAGCAGACCAGGGTTGTAAAGGAGAGAGCAATAATAGGGCTGCTTGTGTGAACAACTAGAAGTCTTTTTAAATGTTAATTTGTACCTGGACAGCTCCCAGGTTGTGGAGGCTCAGAGTGAGATGGGGGACAAAAGGGGACAGAATTTTCAAAAGAGACAGAATATGCGGTATTGATTATGTGTATCTTATTTGATCTTATAAAAAATATTCCTTACGTGAAAAAAAAAAATGGATCACTAGTCCCATTAAGGCAGAATTTCCCCAGTGTTCAAAAACAATGTCTAAAAGAAAAGTTGAGGTAACTTGTAAAATGTCAATCAGAAGTTCAGGTAAAGCAAATTTTCATCTTAACACCCTAACTAACCCTAAAAAGATGGTGGAGGTGAAATTTGACTCTGAGTTTAGTGTTGAAGCCTCTTTTTTAATTTTTCTTTTTGTCTCTATTTAAATGGCTATACGGGCTGGGGATGTGGCTCAAGCGGTAGCGCGCTCGCCTGGCATGCGTGCGGCCTGGGTTCGATCCTCAGCACCACATACAAAGATGTTGTGTACGCCAAAAACTAAAAAATAAATATTTAAAAAAAAAATTCTCTCTCTCTCTCTCTCTCTCTCTCTCTCTCTCTCTCTCTCTCCCTCTCTCTTTCTAAAAATAAATAAATAAATAAATAAATGGCTATTGTTTGTTTTTTGTGGTACTGGGGATTAAACCCAGGAAGGGTTTGCCACTGAACTATATCCCTAGACCTTTATTTTTTATTTTGAAACAGTCTCATTAAGTTGCTGAGGCTGACCTCCTGCCTCAGCCTCCCAAGTCGCTGGGATTATAAGTGTGTACCACCACACCCAGCTTAAAATGTTTTACTTAAATAAAAATTGCAAAAATAATATGCCTTTGTTATATTACTCAGTTATTTATATTGGTTACCACTATGAATGATTTGGTGAGCAATCCTCCAAAGCATTTTTCCCCCTCAAATACACACATACACAAGCTTAAAATGAATTACACAATGTATTGTTTTGCAACTTGCCTTTTTAAAGTTTAACAATGTATAATAGGCCTAGTTCCACCTCATTATGTATGTATGTATACACTCCTCACTCTTTTTTAATAGTTGCATAGTACACCATTGTATAGATATATTATAATTTATTTAACCACTTTTTTAATATAGAATTCAGGAACTTTCTAATTTTTTGCTATTACAGACATTGCTTTAGTGACCCTCCTTGTACGTTTGTGTACTTTTGTAGCATATCTGTAGGACAGATTTGTAGATGTTGGAATTGTGGGGCTTTAAAGCATCCATGTTTAAAATGTTGGTAGCTAATACCAAACTCTGCTCAAAATGAAGCTGTTAGGTTGGGCGTGGTGGCACTTGCCAGTAATCCCAGCATTTTGGGAGGCTGAGGCAGGAGGATCTCAGTTCAAAGCCAGTCTCAGCAATTTAGTGAAGTCCTAAGCAACTGAGCGAGACTCCAACTCTAAATGAAAATTAAAAGGGTTGGGGATGTGGTTCAGTGGTCAAGCTCCCCTGGGTTCAATCCCAAAGAAGAAGAAGCAGCAGCAGCAGCTGCTGCTGCTGCTGTTAGTCTTAACTGTATGCCCACCACCTCTCAAGCAAAGTAGTAAATACATTTTAAAATAGCTGGCTTTCTCTGAAGTGATGGCAGCTACAATGTAGACCCCTACTGGTGGGCTATTAACGGAACAGGAAAAAGAAAGACTGTGATCAAGTCTTTGAAGCAAAGTTCTTTGAAGCAGGATTGAACCCAGGGGTGCTTAACTACTGAGCTCTTTTTAAAATATTTTATTTAGAAACAGGGTCTCACTAAATTGCTTAGGGCTTGGCTATATTGCTGAGGCTGACTTTGAATTTGTGCTCCTCCTGCCTCAGCCTCTTGAGCTACTGGGATTATTGGCATACACCACCACACTGGACAGAAAGCCCTTTTTCTTAGGTACTTCATGTTTACCCAAGTCAACAGATTCACTGAAACTTGGCAGGGAACTTTGGGTTTGTGGCTCTACTGGTTAATAAAATCCTCACTATTTAAATTAATATGTAATTTGAATTTCTAACAGTATGCTACTTTTGTAATAACATAAATAACTATATGATTGTTCAAAATGACTAACTAGTAATTTACGCTGTAGATCCAGAGTTTTGAATTTATTTAAAAGCAAGTTACATTTATGCCATAAGTGGATTCTGGCTTGTCAGAGGAGTGTGACTTTAAAGAGAAACCAAATAATTCCAAAGAGAGCATTCCTTCCTGTGTTTCCTAATAAATGTTCAAAGCTCCACAGGACATTTCCCCTAGGCTTTGAAGAACTTCTCAAGTGTATCATTTAGCAGAAAATATGAAAATAAAATACTCTCATTCTTCTTCATGTGGCAGCAACTATATAAACCAAGAATGTTATTTTAATTTGGGTTTAAGGGTTGTAAAGAACAGGGATGCTCCTTTAATGTACCTCAAGCAAGTTGGTTTTGTTGTAAATTGATGCAAACAACAAGGGAGCATAGAGTTTCAAGAGAATTGGATTCCAGAAAGCTCCAAATGAAACTTGAACTGCAGGAGTTTGTGGCTCCTCACCCCAGGGTGCTCTTATTAATGTGATTCATTGATTCTCCATTTTCTCAGGTACTGTGTTCTTCCTCTTCCCCTTTACTTTTGTAGATATTTTCTATACTTCACAGTTTCTACTTACTTGTAGCTTTTGCTCCCTTCCCACTTTGTCTTATGAGTCAAAATGGTGGAGCTCACCTGTAGTCCCAGCTTCTTAGGAGATTGAAGTGGGAAGATTATTTTTAAGCCCAGGAGTTTGAGACCAGATAGGCAGGCAACATAGTGAGATCCTATCTTAAAAAAAAAAAAAAAATTAACTTTTCCTGTTAGTCAAAACTCCTATCTCTTAACTTACGGAAATTTTTTTTTTTTTGGCTTTCAGTCTCATGTCCCTATCATAATTCCTTTCTACTTTTTAAAGATTTTACAGTATTGGAGATTGAACCCAGGGCTTCATGCTTGCTAGTTGGGTACTCTCCAATTGAGCTACATCCCCAGGCCTATCTAGTTCATAAATCAGAGTCCAAAGAGGGAGAGTTAGTTCATCTTTTTATGCCAAGGTATATTGTAGATTTTGGCTAGCCGACAGATTAGTTGATCTTGAGTCAAGAGCTTACTTTTGGTCTGATCAGTAGCGGCAAACTGCCCAGGATCAAGTGTTAAGAAAAAAATAGATCAGTTTCATTTAGGAAGGGTTTGGGGGCATAATAGACATGTGAGTAACTCTTTAACTGGTGGTATTCATGATGTAGAGTAGTTCTTTTTTTAAAAAAAAATGTTTATTGAATGCCTACCTAATGTTTTACAATACTAGGTATTAGAGAATTCAAAGGAAAGTAAAATACTAGTCTCTCTGTCATAGAAGTCACAATATCATGAAGGGTGGACATATAGATTAAAGATTAATACAGCTAGGCATGATGGCACATGCCTGTAATCTCAGTGGCTCGGGAGACTGAGGCAGGAGGATTTCGAGTTCAAAGCCAGCGTCAGCAATTTGGTGAGGCCATAATCAATTCAGTGAGACCCTATCTGTAAATAAAATGCAAAAATGGATTGGGAATATGGTACAGTGGTTGAATGCCCTGGGTTAAATCCCAGTATCAGAAAAAGAAAGAAAGAAAGAGAGAGAGAGAGAGAGAGAGAGAGAAAAGATCAATACAAACCATATAGTACAGCTATGCAAACACTCATTAATTTATTCAATATGTAATGAGTATTACCGTACACCTAGCTCTGGAGATTGAGCATCAAATAATTTCAACTCCATGGAGCTTATGTTTCAGTGAATTGTGAAGAGAGAGATAATAATCATGTAGTATGTTGGATACTGATCAGGGATGTGGAGGAGAGAAAAATAAGAATAAAGAATAAGGGAGCTGGTGATGTGGCTCAGTGATAGGGCACTTGCCTGGCATGTACAAGGCCCTGGGTTCAATCCCCAGCCCCACCCATAGAGCAGTAAGGATTGTTGAGAGTAAGGGCTACAATTTTAAATAGGAAAGAACTCCCTGAGAGAGTGACATTTGAGAAAGATCTGAACAAAGTAAGGCAACGAGTCACAAATTTATCTGGGGACAAGATCAGTCAGTGAACAGCCAGTGCAAAGGCCCTGAATAGATATGTTGAAGGGAAACCAAAGAGACTGGTTTATCAGCAGTGGAGAAAACAAGGGGTAAGACTGGAAAATAAGGACAGAGAGGAAAGGGAGAAGTAGGACACCCAGTCATATTGGAACTTATATGCAAGTGAAAAATTTTAGTGATTGCTCTGAGTTAAGAAACATTGTTTTAAGCAGGGGGAGATGAAGTCTGACTTTTTTTTTTTTTTGATAGTGGAGATTGATCCCAGGCATTCAACCACCAAGCCATATCCGTAGCCCTTTTTAAAAAAATATTTTTATTTTTAAAAAAATATTTAGAGATGGGGTCTTGCTAATCCCATCTCTAAATAAAGGGCCTTACTTAGGCCCTTACTAAGTTGCTGAGGCTGCCCCAGCTCCTGAGCCTCTGGGATTACAGGCATGTGCCACTATGACCTGTGAGGTCTAACTTTTATTTTAACAAAATAATTTGGACTGCTGTGCTAACAATAGACTCTAGGGCTAGGATTGTGGCTCAGTGGTAGAGTGCTTGCCTGGCATGTGTGAGGCGCTGGGTTTGATTCTCAGCACCGCATATAAATAAATGAATAAAATAAAGGTTCATCAATATCTAAAATAATAATAATAATAAAAAAAGAATAGACTCAAGAGGGCCAGAGTCAAAGCATGGGGCCCCATTGGAGACTACTGTAATAATCCAGAGGAGAGCTATGGTGGCTTGGAACTAGTGGTGGTGAGGACTGGTAATATTTTGGCTACATTTTATAGATCAAGGAGAATTGCTGATGAATTAGATAAAGAGTTAAGGATGACTTCAAGGTTTTCGTCTGAGAAACTGAAAGAATGGAGTGCCATGAACCGAGATGGGGCAGGATTTTGGGTGAGAGCATCAGAAGCTTGGTTTTAGACATAAGTGATTTTTTTTTCCCCTACCAATCAAACCCAGGACCTGTGCTTGCTAGGCCAGCATTCTACCACGGAACTATACCTTCAGACCCATTCCAAATGTGATGCTACACATTTGGAAATTAGATAGATCAGTGCTGTGATAACCAAAATCTGAATTAATCAAGGGATATTAAAAATCCATTTTGTCACCAAAATTTAAAAATTCAGTTTCTTAAGCTACATTTCAAGTATTCAATAGACACATGTGGCTAATAACTACCATGTTGGATAGCACAAATACGCGATATTTCCATTATCACAAAAAGTTCAATTGAACAGCACTGATATAGATGACACTGAAGTCATGAGCCTGGGTAATACCATCTAGAGTTAGTGAAAGACAATAAAAACAGACTCAAAGTCTCTTTGTATAAATGTATCTAAGTATACAAATTGGTGGTTGGGGGGGTGGCAGAATGTTAAAGGTGGGCTTCCTTTTAAGCTAAAATTTTTTTTTAATGAATTAAACTTACCAAGTGGATAGTTGGATAAAAGACATTCTAGAGACAGGTAACAGTTTATGTTAAGAGGGTAAAAAATAGGGGTGAGGGCTGTGGCTCAGTGGTAGAGCGCTTGAAGCATTGGGTTTGATCCTCAGCACCACATAAAAATAAGTAAATAAAGTAAAGGTATTGTCCACCTACAACTAAAAATTTTAAAAATAAAAAAAAATAGGGGCTGTGGCTCTAGCTCAGTAGTAGAGCACTTGCCTAGCATGTGTGAGGCATTGGGTTCGATTCTCAGCACCACATAGAAATAAATAAATAATGAGTAAATAAAATAAAGGTCCACCGACAACTAAAAAATATTTTAAAAAAGAGAGATGTATAAAATAATTGCATGGTGTGGTTGAGAAACTACAAGAAAGCTGGCATTTTTGGAGCAAGGCCATATTACTTTAGTATAGTTACACACACACACACACACACACACACACTTTTACATGCACACCCTCTAAACCTCTTCTTTGCTTCAGCAGTTTGGGACTGAGCATGTGGTGCTAAAGCTAATCAGTCCACGTCTAATTGGAAGGCAGAATGAGACTGGAGAAAAAGAATTTTCCTTGTCACTTGCAAATTGTGAATGGGAACAGATGTAAGAATTAAGATTAGAGAAATAGATAGTACCTCCCAAGTTTCTTTCAATGATCAAAATCAAATGTGGTGTTCATTTTCTATTTTTGGAAGTTTTGTTCCAAAAAGATCTGAAAGTTACTTAAGCTGGAGCTGTATTTCTATCTGGATTTGGGCAAACTGAAAAAAAAATTGATGTAGCTAATCAGCTATGGCTTTGATGAAATGTATTCACACACAGACAATCACCAGGCCCCATCCTGGAAGCCAATCATTTCAGAACATGTTTTTTCAAGATGTCAGTTTGTTTTAATAGTAGGTTGTTATACCCAAACTACCATATTCTTGGCTTTCTTTCTTTTTGCTCTCTTTCTTCTTTTTCGTTTGCAAAAAGCAGTAACTTAAACCATAGGGGGAAAAAAATCACGTAACTGCTTTTCACCATTTAAAAGAAAACCTCTCCATTTACATGTGTTTTGAACTAAAATCTCTTAAAACGTGAAGATTTCATGAGAATAAAAAAAAAATCTTTAAAAAAAAATAGAATCTGTTAGAATCTCACGTTGTCATTCTTATGTTCCTGCAGTTAAAGACGATGTCATTATTTCCATTATACTTACCTCTTAATTTTCAGAGCTTATTAGCCCTGCTGTAAAAACTTGTTCCAGTTGAAATTTGGCAAGCTGACAAGGCTGCATGCCAGAAGTAATTTACTATCCAGTATGGTTTGCGAAGTAAAAGAAGCTATAAATAATAGAAAAAGAAATGAAAAGTTACTGGTTCCAAATATTTTAATGTGTGTAATGTGTGTCACCTCAAACTTTTCAGCTTTTGTTGTTGGCAATGGGAGATAACATGAAAGGTTTGAAAAGTACAGATGCTTTGCATTCCCATCAAACTGAGGGCTCTGATGTTCTTAGGCATCAAAGACCAGTCTGTGTCTATCACTTCTGCTCTGACTTTGAAGTATACCAGGGCTCTCTGTGTGGGAGAAGCAGGCAGGGGACTTCGAACAAGGCAGGGGGATGGGATTCCAGGTGCTTTACCACTCATTATTGCTGAAATTAGGTATTTCCCTTTATCAAATAACAATAATAGTGGGGAAAAAAAAGAGAAGCATTTTTTAACCACTGAGCTGTCTGTGAATTTAATCTTCAGATGTGACAATGTGAATATTCCAAGGAAAAGTTCAAGTTTACTTTGAAGTTTATGTTTAAGTACTTTGAAGGCAAGAATGAAGTTTTAACTTGGTTTGCAAACATCTGGTTAGTGTTCCTCTGGCAGACTCCTTAAGAGATTTTCTCAGAGCCCAGGCTTGGTGGCATGCGCCTGTAATCCCAGTGGCTCTGGAGGCTGAGACAGGAGGATCAAAGCCAGCCTCAGTGAGACTGGGTCTCTAGGTAAAATACAAAATAGGGCTGGGGAGGTGGCTCAGTGAGTGCCCCTGATTCAATTCTTGGTACCAAAGAAAAAATTTTTTTAAAAAAGAGAGATTTTCTCAGGTCCCTAACTGAGAGCCCTCTGCAGTTTTCCCACTGGGTCATCACATCAGAATGGGGGCCAAGTGTTCCTCTAAGCCTTAGGATGATCAGGATCCAACATATTGGGATTAATCTTACCTGACAATCTGGGGGAAAAATCATACGAATTTATTTTAAAACAAATACTAATATATTGTGGGTTAGAGTACCAAATTCACGTGAACTCTTTTAGAGAGGGGAAGTACTGCTCATTTATTGCAATATTTCTGACTTTGCCACACACATAAGAATAATAAATTGGAGCTCTTGAAGAGAATGATATATTTAGAGTCTGGTAATTAACTTTTACTTCTTATTTAAGGTATGACTTTCATAAAGTGTACAAATCCTAAGTGTATACCTCAGTGGGTAGATTTTTACACATGTATACATCCATGTGATGGTCACCTAGATCAAGTACAGACCATTCCCAGATGCAGAAAGCTTCCCAGTGCTCCCTCCTGGTCAGTACCACCTTACTAATCTGACATCTTTGCTGAATTTTAAAGATAAAATATAAGACTAAAACAAACAAACAAATTTTCTGAGGGACATCCATTGTGCAAATGGTTTCATCTGCTGTCTTGGGCTTTCTCTAGCAGGTTGTTTTTTTTTTTTTTTTTGAGTGCTGAGGATGGAACCCAGGTCCTAGAGCACACTAAGAACTCTCTACCACTGACCTAGACCAGCAGCCCTTAGTAGGTACGTTTTACTTCTTCATGAGCTCCTTGTGTTGATATTTTAAAATATCTGTGTAATGTGATTAGGAGGGTTAATAAATAAAGAACTTAGAGCACATAGTAGCTAGGCATATAGTAAGCCCTTGAGAAGTGGTGACTATTATTATGAGATGAAGAAGTGAAAAGGAAGTTTGCTATTTCCATTATAATTCTTAGAGCAATATAAACATAAAAGCTAAATTTCAAATAAGGGAGGTGAGTATTTATAGTTAGGTTGGCTTAAAAATCATAGTTAGCCAAGTGCAGTGGCCCACACCTGTAATTCCAGCTACTCAAGAGGCTGAGGCAGGAGAATTGCAAGTTGAAGGCCAGTCTCCAAGAGTTAAGCCAGCCTGTCTCAAAATAAAAAATAAGGACTGGGGATGTATGTAGTTCAGTGCTAAGTTGCCCAATACCTTAAACAAAACAAAACATAGTTAACTTCTTAAGGTCGATATCAAATTTGCCTTGAAATGAAAGATTACAATTTGATAGAGATTGCAATCTTCCTTGCACTTAAAGAAACTTTGTAAGTGCCTTTTCTTATTCTCATACATTTTTTATTTAGTAATTAGTATATGCTAGACATTGCTCTATCATTTCCAGTGAGGAAAATAGGGGGAAAATCATTTAACTTACTATGTAGTTTATCCCAACTCCTACTGTTAACAGGGAACCCAGAGATTTTACTATTTCAAAAACATTGCCTCTTGGTCTTTTTAATTTTTTTTTCTTTGTAATGGGGACTGCACCCAGGGATACTTTACTGGTGAGCTACCTCCCCATCCCTTTTTATTTTTTGACAAAGCCTCCCTAAATTGTCCAGGCCAGTCTTTTTTTTTTTTTTTAAATAAAGTTGTCAATAGACCTTTATTTTATTTATATGCAGCGCTGAGAATGGAACCCAATGCCTCACACATGCTAGGCAAGCTTTCTACCATTGTGCTACAACTCCAGCCCTAAGGGCAGGCTTGAACTTGCAATCCTCCCCTCTCAGGGCCTCCCCAGTTGCTGGGATTACAGGTGTGAACCACCTATGGCTGGCTGCATCTTTGTTTTTCACCCATAATTCCTTTAATTTCCCTCAAATATTACAACTGAATTAAGAAACCATGAAGCCCAAGCCAACCTTTGTCTCATTTCTGAGACCAGGGGGTAAAATGTGAAATGAAAAAAAGGAAGGAACCTGGTTAATTGCTAAATCTATTCCCCTTTCATAATTCACAGAAGATCAAGGTACTAATGCGAATGTTGAAATAAACAGGTTTAGCAAGAATTCCTGCTTTTTTTTAATCATCTTCCAGAACTTAAAAAGAATTAAGCCATGCAGTTATTATTATTATTATTTTTAGGTTTAGTAATTACACCAACAATATGGCTTCCAAGCTGGGTTGCCTGATAGTTTTCTTAGAAATGCTAAGTTGCTTGGGCGGTGGTGTGAGGCGGGTCTGTGTCTCAATACCAAAACCTTCTTTCCTAAAACAAATTATAGTGTCTGATCTACGCAGGGTCACGTGTTTTAAAAGATCGTGTCTACAGAGCTAAGATATTTAAATAACACATTTCTTTCCTTTTTAATCACCCAGTCGGATTCTAATTTGGCACGGGAGAACCCAGTGTAATAACTGTTATCACACTATTTTACAATCTAGCAGAAAGCTAGGACTAAGTCTTTTGGGTGGCGGGGTCAGCCTTAGCAGCCCCTACGATTTCCATGACTGATTTTTTTGAAATGTTTACGTCCTTTACATAATATCTTCCTCTATGAGCTTTTTTAAAAATTATTTTTCAGGACCTCGGTGTTGGGAAGTAGGGCCATGGGACCGGAGCACGTTAAAACCAGACAATATCCTACACCCGCGGGGCTGTCGCCAGGTAAATCACTCAGACCCGGAGGCGCTTTTTTCAATCCCTGCCGGAGTCTGGCTGCGCGCGCATCGGGTCCCACCTCCAGCCTCGCCCCGCCCCTCCGCTTGAGTCCTGCCCAAGACCGCGGGGTCTCTCGCTGCAATTCCACCGTAAGCCACAAGGGGGTGACAGCGGCCGCAAGAGCCGAAGGATCTTTTCCGACGGCGGAAGCGGAAGAGGCGGGACGTAGGGAGCACGTTTCGTCAGTACGTGCGGGCTTTAAGGTTGGGACTGGAGACTAGAAGGTGGGCGCTTCCTGCGCCTGTTGCCTGCTGAGCTTCTCCTGCGGGGACGTCCGGTGCAGACCTCATGGCGGAGATAATCCAGGAACGCATAGAAGATCGAATCCCGGAATTGGAACAGCTGGAGCGCGTTGGACTATTCAGTCGTGCGGAGATTAAGTGAGCGGGGTGGGAAAGGGAAGGGCTGGAGCGGGCTGAGGGGAGGTTGGGCGTGCGTGTGGCCCCGGCCGGGCTGGAGATGCTTTGGTTGTGTTTGTTTTTCCTAACGTGGTATAAACCCAGTGCCGGGCTTTGGGGATGACCAGAATGAAATTCTTATCCTTTACAAGGTGTCCATTTACCCATCGGATATACTGACAGCCCCTCATGGAGCAGGGTTTTGGGGATATAAAGGTGATAAACCGGAATCCCTATCCACCAGGAGCTAACAAGGCACTTTGGATGGTGGGAGAATTTCAGGCAAATTAAACATTTCGGTTACAGTTTAAATCGGTGTGTAGAATGTACTTCTGTAGAGATGTCAGCACAATGCTGCAAGAGCCCGAGAGTGAGTGGAAGACTTGGCAGAGGGGGATCATTTGATTTCGTTTCCTATGTACTCCCAATCCTAGCCACAGCGCCTGACACACAGGTTGGCATTCAATAATCTGTCAATCACTTTTAGTAGTTTTAGTGGTTTTCCGTGACTATTTCTTTGGTAGACAATGACTCTGGATGCAGTCATGTGACTGGGAGTCTAAAAGTATTTGTTAATGAAACAGAATATAGCATTGGGGACTCTTAGTGTTCATTAAATGTTATTATTACTAAACGTAAATATTCTGCACACCTTGCATTAAATTTTCCTAATATACACATGTTGTACATTTAGTCCTTAACTAAGGAATGGTGATTCTTCTCCCATAGATCCGTAATAGTAATAAGCCTTTTTAGATAGAGACAATACAGGTTTCTAAAAAAATTTTACACATTGAACATATAGGAATAAAAGAATTTTAGTATAGACATTTGATTATTATAAAAACCTAAGTGTGGAGGGCTAGGATATAGCTTCTTGGCAGAATCCTTGCCTAGCATGTGTAAGCCCCTGGGTTTAATTCTGGTCTACAAGAAATATACACCTAATAACCTTGATTTAGAGGAAAATAAGTCTTTATTAATACTATATGTAAATAGCATAAAACACTTAACATTAATTTTGCTTGTAGGAATATCAAATACCCTGGCAATCAATTATGATTGGCTATCCTGAAAATTTTAAAATATATCCTAATCTTAGAAATACAGAAGTAATTGTGTAAGATATTATTTGCCTGTGAAAGAAAATTATATATGGGAATTATGTTTTGGTTATTATGTGTCTTAAATATATCCAAGGTAATTAAAAAAATTCTTTTAAAGCTAAAGTTACTTAAGTTTTATTTTTTTCAAGTGTTGCAGTTTAAATAATTTTCTCTTCAGGGCTATCATTAAGAAGGCTTCTGATCTAGAATACAAAATACAGCGAAGAGCCCTTTTTAAGGAAGACTTTATCAATTATATTCAAGTAAGTGAATAATTTCCTTATTTTTAAATCTCCTTACAAATTTTAAGTCAATTAGAGAATGGTGAGATTAACATTAGTTTTTTGCCGAATTCCAGAATTGCAATTAGATCCATATTTTTGAACAGGATTAGAGGTGATTATTGGGAGTTGTATCATCTACTGAGGCTTTAGTCCTAGTGAAACTGAATTTTTTTTCCTCTCTCTTTCTTTCTATTGAGTTAGTAGATCGAGACAATGTGTATCTGGATTTCAGCAAGAGATCTATCTCTTAGCAGGCAAGACAGGGATGTGAATGTGATGATAGTGGATAGCCAGAAAGTCTGTCAATTTGTAAAGAAGTATGCGGCAAGATTCTTTTTTTTTTTTTGGTACTTGGGATTGAACCTAGGGGCATTCTACCACTGATGGCACATTGCCAGCCCTTTTTATTTTTTATTTTGAGACAGGAACTTCTTCCTTCCCTTCCTCCCTTTCTTTCTTTCTTGGTACCACGAATTGAACTCAGGGACACTTAACCACCTAGAGCTATATTCCAGCCCTTTTTTATTTTTTATTTTGAGACAGGGTCTTGCTGAGATGCTGAGGCTGGCTTTGAACTTGTGATCCTCCTGCCTTAGCCTCCTGAGGTATTGGGAATACAGGCATGTGCCACTGTGCCCAGTGATTACTTCCATTTTCTAAATAGGTAGAAAGTTTGAAGATAAGACATATAGGCCAAATCACTTTTTAGATGGGGGAGAATAGCTGTTATGTCAGATGACAGAATCAGGATTCAGAAAGAATAAATAAGACAAAATGTTTATTTTGGTGTAATGGTGAACACCTGGGATCCCAGAAACTCAGGAGGCTGAGGCAGGAGGATCACAAGTTCAAGGCCAGCCTGGGAAATTCAGTGAGACCCTGCCTCAAAATAAATAAAAAAAATAAATGACAAAGAACTGGGGATGTAGCTCAGTGGTAGAGCACTCCTGGGTTCAATCCCCAGAACCACACACAAGAACGATGAAATGTTATAGGACTTAAAAATTTGAGATTGAAGGGCTGGGGTTGTGGCTCAGAGGAAGAGCGCTAGCCTAGCATGCATGAAGCACTGGGTTCAATTCTCTGCACCACATAAAAATAAAATAAAGATATTGTGTCCACCTAAAACTAAAAAATAAATATTAAAAAAAATTGAGATTGATTACAAAAAAACAAATAGTTGAACAAATACTACATGAGACTTAGCTGAGAATGTTGTTTTGTTTTGGAGTGGTCCTAGGGTTTGTAGTACATTGCTAATTCAGAATAAGCCATGGGGGCTGGGAATGTTGCCCAGTAGTAAGTGTATTTGTGTAGCATGCACACAAGGCCCTAGGTTTGATCACCTGTAGTGTCCCCCAAAAAAGTCAAGAGCATATTGTATCAACACTATAACTGAACAAGATTGACAAAAATAGTGTGCTGGGTAAAATTGCAAAGGACATTGGCAGGTAGGCACTGAAAACATGTTGACTTGAAAGATAATGTGTTGTGCTAATCAATCCATATCTGTAGTATTGTATTAGACTCAAGACTACGTTTTTTAAATTATTTTTTATTTTTAAAATATTTGTTTTTTAGCTTTAGGTGGACACAATATCTTTAATTTTATTTTTATGTGGTGCTGAGGATTGAACCCAGTGCCTCACGCATGCCAGGCAAGTGCGCTACTACTTGAGCCATATCCCCAGCCTCAAGACTACATTTTAAGAAGGACTCTTAAAGAGGTTGGTTCAAAGGCAACAAATTTGGAAACCTTGTTATTGGAGCAGTCATTGAAAGCACTAGAGATGCTTGAGGAGATATGTGACAAATGATCTCACTCTTTAAATACTTGAGCTACCTGTGGATTAGTTGGATTAGTTTCAGAGAGTATAACTGAAATAAGCACATTAAAAAGTATACACACATACATATGTACCTACCTGCACATTCTTTTATATATATTTTTTCTTGCCTGCACACAGTTGTATAAATTTGTAAGTGACATTTATTTGTTTTATTTTTTGGTATTGGGGATTGAACCCAGCAATGCTTTACCACTGAGCTACATTCCCCCCCCTTTTTAAAAAATTTCTAATTGTAGATGGATACAATACCTTTATTTATTTTTATATTTATTTTATTTATTTATTTTTATGAGGATTGAACCCAGTGCCTCACCCATGCTAGGTAAACACTCTACCACTGAACCACAAATGCATCCCTTACCCCTTTTATTTTTTGAGACAGGGTCTTGCTATGTTGCTTAGGGCCTCCCTAAATTGCTGAGTTTGTCCTTGAACTTGCAATCCTCCTGCTTTAGCCTCCCAAGTCACTGGGATTACAGGTATGTGCCATTGTGGCTGGTACAAATGGCATTTTTAAATCAATGAAGTTTAAGTTTCAATTAGATCTTGTCTTCACATACCTGAAAATAAATTCCTGATGAATTGAAAGTTTTTTTTTTAAAGAGAGAGAATTTTTTAAATATTTATTTATTTTTTTTTTTAGTTTTTGGCGGACACATCTTTATTTGTATGTGGTGCTGAGGATTGAACCCAGATCCGTGCACATGCCAGTGGTAGGTGAGCGCGCTACCACTTGAGCCACATCCTCAGCCCGAATTGAAAGTTTTAATGTGGGAGAAAACTTTTAAGTATTTTACAAAATCTATGAAAGAATGAGTTCAGGTAGGGAAAGATAAAATAGAGGAGACTGTGAAAGCACAACTCATTTTCAGAGGAGATGTTAAAAACAATAATAATAGTCTATGCAAAAAATATACCACAATTAATGTGAAAAGGTAAGCCACAAAGTGGGAGAAAATATTCATAAGACATATAGTAAGAATGACATATGTACATGTGAATAACTACAAATCAAGAAGAAAGTAACATGGGCTGGGGCTGTGGTTCAGTGGTAGAGCACTCGCCTAGCATGTGTGAGGTGCTGGTTTTGATCCTCAGCACCACATAAAAATAAATAAATAGAATAAAGGTATTGTGTCCAACTACAACTAAAGAGAAAAAAAGAGAAAGTAACAAAGGACCACAAAGAAAAGTGGGCAGATCTTGTTAACATGCAATTCCCAAAGGGAGAACATCATTTCATAATTCAACTTAGGAAACAATGCAAGCCTCATTAGTAATCAGGTAAATAAATTAAGACCATGCATAGTCTGCCTTATGTTCATCACAATAGTAAACATTTTAAAAATAATTGGTACAATCCCTTTTGAGTGCAGGTTTTAATGATCCATAAAATTGAAATGCATATACCTGTGATCCAGCAATTTCATTTATTCATTTATAGAGTAAATATTGAGGGCCTGCTATGTACATGGCACTGATCCAGTCCAGTGGTGTACAGGGAATCACTTTAAATGGAGAAAAGTCATTGCCTCATGATTGCATGTTAGTGTTGGTAGATAGTGTATACTCTGGAGAAAAGTTCCTGTATTCATAAGAAGATATGTACAAGAATATAAATAGCAGCTTTTTGTAATAGAGAAAAATTAGAGGGCTGGGGACATAGCTCAGTTGGTAGAGTGCTTACCTTTCATGCACAAGGCCCTGGGTTCAATCCCCAGCACCACAAAAAAAAAAAAAAAAAAAAAAAAAATTAGAAACAGATTATGGAACAGCAAGAAAAAAGGCAAATTCCACATTGAACATGGAATATTATATAACATGACCTTGAATTTTGGGTTTTTACAAGGATATATCTGAAGTCATTTTGAGGTCTGGTCTCAGTGGTAGACAGCTTGGCTAACACGTACAAGGCCCTGGATTCTATCTTCACCACATGTTCATGAGCACACACACGCATAAGTCATGTTGAAAAAAAATATGGAGTGATGAATGTAGCGTAATATCACTTATAGACAATTAAAGCATTATAGCTGGGTGCCATGGCACACACCTGTAATCTCAGTGATTTGGGAGGCTGAGGCAAGAGAATGACAAGTTTGAAACCAGCTTGAACAACTTAGCAAGACTCTGTATTAAAATAAAAATGGCTGGGAAATACATCATTGGTAAAATGCCTCCAAGTTCAGTTCCTAGTATCCAAAAAAAAAAGCATTATAATGAAGTTCAGGATCATTCTTGGAAGTGATAAACTCAGGATAGTTGCTAGTTCTGGAGAGTGAGAATGGAATAAAAGATTAGTACATAGGGGGCTTTATGTTTATTTGAAATGTTCTATTTCTTTTTTGGTACTGGGGATTGAACCCAGGGACCCTTTACCCCTGAGCCACATCCCCAGCCCTTTTTATTTTTTATTTTGAGATAGGGTCTTACTAAGTTGCTTATGGCCTTGCTAAATTGCTGAGACTGGCTTTAAACTTGTGATCCTCCTTCCTCAGCCTCCTGAGCTGTTGGGATTATAGGCATGCACCACTATTCCCAGTTGAAACTTTTATTTTTGAAGAGTACTTGAAGCAAATATAGGCTTTGGTGTTACTTTGTGATAGTTGCGTGGGATTTTTTGTGCTTGAAATATTTTTCTCAAAGTTTTTTTTTCCCCCTTCTTTTGGAATTTGAATATAGTGTCTCACTCAGGCTAGGCAAGTGTTCTACCACTGAGCTATATCCCTAGCTCCAGGTAAAACAGTTTTTAAATGAACTTGCAATCTTGTGAGATTTCTGTCTCTAGTATTTTTCCAGTTGTGGCTTAGAGAGTGATTATATAGTAGTGCTTTTCTGAGATCTTTGGGATTTGTAAGTGGTATTTTAGAGGTGGTGGTTGGAGAAGCCCATTAGGCTTGTCACACCTGTTTCAGCTAGTACAACCTCTTTATCTGCTTTACTTATGTGTCAGCTCAGACTTACAAGTGGTTTTTTTTTTTTTTGGAAGTATTGGGAATTTGCCCGGAGGTGCTAAATGGGCTACATTCTCCAGCTTTTTTAATTTTTTAAATTTTGAGACAGTATCTCACTAAGTTGGTCTTGAACTTGTGATCCTCCCTGTCTCAGCCTCCCAAGTAATTGGGATTACAGGTGCATACCACCACACCTATGAAGAATTCATTTTAATAAAGTTAAATGAATTTTCAGTGAATTATAGACATTTTATTACAAATTGTTTTCATTGATAGCAAAATTTTTCTATTTTACATTTTCGTATTTGATATTTTATCTTTCATAATTTTAATGTATTTCCTATATTTAAAAGGTTATAATTTTTTTCTCCTTTTTTTGTGTATGTTTTCTTTCCCAGTATGAAATTAATCTTTTGGAATTGATCCAGAGAAGAAGAACAGTAAGTTGATAATTTTTTTGAAATTGGAAAAAATACAGAATTAAGTAGTGTGGCTGCTTAGCTAGAGCTTATGTTTGGGCGACAGGTAATGTTGATAAAATTGTTTAATGTGCCTGGACTAAACTGGATATTTGTAATTATTTGCTTTCTTCACTAATACTGTTAAATGCTCAAGTAGTAATGCTACTTTGTAAATGTGAGTAAACTGAAGCTTTGTTTTTTATGTCCCCTTTCAGCGCATTAAATATTCATTTAAGAAGGATGAGATTGAGCATTCTATTGTTCACCGGATACAAGGTGTCTTCCGACGTGCTTCAGCAAAGTGGAAAGTATGTGATAAATGCATCTGTGACTCTAAGAGCTTTGAAGATGTGTATTATACCTAACTGAGTTGAATATTCCAATGCATTGTTCTCCAGTCTTTACTTGGGTGTCCTTTTTTGCGGGGGAGGTACCAGGGATTGAACCAAGGGGCACTTGGCCACTGAGCCACATCCCCAGCCCTGTTTTGTATTTGATTTAGAGACAAGGTCTCGCTGAGTTGCTTAGCACCTTGCTTTTTGCTAAGGCTGACTTTGAACTCGCCATCCTCCTGTCTCAGCCTTCTGAGCCACTGGGATTACAGGTGTGTGCAACTGTGTCCAACTTAACTTGAGTGTCTTAATATTTATTCTAATGATGGTGGTGGTGGTATTATTATTATTATTATTATTATTATTATTATTATTTTGTGGTGCTGAGGATTGAACCCAGGGCCTCGTGCTTGTGGGGCAAGCACTATTCAACTGAGCTATATCCCCAACCCTCTAATGATGGTATTACTGATGGAAGCATTCTCAGCTGGGTGCACTGGCACATGCCTATAATCCCAGTGACTCGGAGTGTGAGACAGGAGGATCACGAGTTCAAAGGCCAGCCTCAGCAATGTAGTGAGGCCCTAAGCAACTCAGCGAGACCCTGTCTCAAAATAAAACATAAAAAAGATCTGGGGACGTGACTCAGTGGTTAAGCACCTCTGGGTTCAATTCCTGGTACCAAAAAATAGGGAAAGAAATTGATCTCTTAAACCTTCTTTTGATACTGGGGATTGAACCCAGGGTCACTTTAAGCTACATCCTTAACCCATTTTATTGTTTATTTTGAGACGGGGTTTTACTAAGTTGCTGAGAGTAGCCTCAAACTTGTGGTCCCATCTCTACCTCCTGAGTTGCTGGGGTTATTGGTGTGTGCAACTGTGCGGGTCTTTATACCTTCTTGTTTTTCTTTGAGGAAGGTGCTAAAAACAGTGTTATTTGATACATTAAAAATGATAAAATTACCTGGGAGATGTTTGGATGTATTTCTTAAGTGAAGAGCATTGAAGTCGTGGAGGTGGAAGATAAATGATTAGGTGCTGGCTGGAGCTCAGTAACTTGATATTCTTCAAGTTCGGCCTGGGAATGGGCATGTTTCATTGGAAGTACTTTGGATTCCTGGGAATGATAAACTTTGTATTTCTATACTTGAGGCCATTTCAGAACTGCATTGAACAAATTGGATGGACAACTTGTTTTGTTTTGGAGCATGATGGATGGAAGGGGAGAATCTCACTCAATTATGGTTAAGAAATCCAAGACCTCAGTGAGGGAAGAGTTTCAAGGACTGAAGAATGTGCTTAATACATTGGATCTTCTGAAATTCTCCTGTTTCCAATAAAGTTAATTATCGCAAAAATGTATCATATATAAAGATCAAGGCAGCTTACTGCATTGCTTTTCTTGTAGGATGATGTTCAACTTTGGCTGTCCTATGTTGTGTTTTGTAAGAAATGGGTGAGTAAAGCAAAGTCTTGCTCCTCTTTTACTTTCTATTTGTCTACCTTTTAAACTTCTTACTTATTTACTGAACTCCATATTTTCCCCAAAGGTGTAGGATTAACAAATGGGAAAAGAACCCCAGAAGGCTGAAACTGTACTTCATTGTAACTTTTATATATCTGAATGCCTATTTAATTTGCTTCCATATCAGTTGAAAAAAATAGTTTTTGTGCATATTCACAAAAACCTTAAAACATTATAAATTTAGAATGTGTATGTTTAGTAGTTCAAGAAGAAAATGAATGTGTCTTTACTTATTGATATGTCCCTAGCAAGATCTTGCCCTATTAAATTTATAGTTGGTAAGGGTTCAGCAGATACTGTTTATAGATTAATAGTGATGATATCTCTGTGCAGGAAATAGAAAAATTTCTTCCTCTTTTTACAGGCTACCAAAGCTCAACTTAGCAAGGTATTCTCTGCCATGTTGGCTATTCATTCAAATAAGCCAGGTATGGTGAAGTCCTTCTCGTGTTCTTTTTCTGTATTTTATTTAGACTAAAGTCATTTTGGAACTTACTGTGCTGATGAACTTAAGAGAAATTATCTTGAGGACTTAAGCTTATTAGGCAATTGGCTGCAGCAGTTTTTATTCCTGAAGCTGTCTCTTAGTTTATCTCTGGCTACTGTGTACTGATAGTTACTATACCAGGTGTTCTATCTGTGGACAGGAAGGATTATGTTTCTTTTTAGTTGATGGAAAATAAAATCTGTACAATCCTTTGAGGGACATTTAATTTGGAGGCAGTGAAATGTGAGGGATTTCAGTTTAAAGGGGAAAATATTAACACAGATTTTAGAATGTTGACTGGCACAGAGTAGGTACTCATGTTTTATAAGAGAAAGACTTTTCTTGTGAGTAAGGAGTGGATGGTGTGTTATTCTGTACTGGAGGTACTCCAGTACCAGTTCTCAGGGTATTAGGCTCAAGCAGACTGCACAATAAGGCTACATTTGTCACCTGCTTGCTCAGAGACAGAAGACAACTTGTGGCATTTTTTTTCAGCAAAGTGCTCTTATCAGTTGGGAGGCCAGTCTCTGGTCCCCAAAGTGAGAGTTCATTTGTAAGGTGAAGAGACCATAGGAGTGGGTAGAAGAACTTCCTAAGTGGAAGTACTAAAGATGAGATCCTAGGACGGTCCATGCTCAATTTCAGGAGTCACATGCTCAAGAAATCTCAAAGCAATGGCTCGCCACCATTTGTGGCCTTCCTACAAAGTCCATATGGATAGCAGCCATGGGTCATTTTTTATCAGGAGCAGCCTTGCTTGGTATGATGGTTAACCTTTATTAAATCTGTAGGGAAATAGTTGGAGTAGTAACTTGGGGTTAATTTCCCATGAAGAAAAACAACAACTTTTTTTAAAAAAAATTATGTTCTATTCTAAATGTAGAGAAGAGTACAAAATATATTAATTTGTTGATTCTAAAATACGAACTTTTTCCCAACTTTTAACACCTTTAAAATTAGTGACTTACAACAATCGTAGCTTTAGAGCTGATTAAATATGGTCATAGGCCCTTATGTATCCCACATCCAGGATGAATATATTAGCATTTACCTCTATTTGCTTAGAATACTTTTTCTAATTTTGTTTAAATATTTATTTTTGCAGTACTTGGGATTGAACTCAAGAGCACGCTACCATTGAGCTATATATTTCCAGTTCTTTTTATTTTCTATTACGAGACAAACTCTTGCAAGGTTGCCCAAGCTGGCTTCTAAATTGTAATCATTCTTCCTCAGTCTCCTGAGTAGCTGGGATTACTGGCATGTGCCATACTGTCTGGCTATTCTTTCTAACTTTAGTTAGAACAACAAAACTTTGCAGTTAGAAATTCCCTCTGTTTTTGCCTTTTCCTTTTTGGTAAGATTAAAAAATTTTTTTTCATTTGAGTATTCAGTTTGGAGCACTGGTAGTTTCTTGCCTAACTTGATTAATTCACTGAAATGGAAGTCTGGTGTTTTATCATTTATAGCTTTGTGGATTATGGCGGCCAAATGGGAAATGGAAGATCGCTTATCTTCTGAAAGTGCCAGGCAACTGTTTCTTCGGGCTCTGCGCTTTCATCCAGAGTGTCCAAAACTCTATCAAGAAGTAAGTGTGGGGCTGGGGATGTGGCTCAAGTGGTAGCGCGTTTGCCTAGCATGCGTGAGGCACTGGGTTCGATTCTCAGCACCACATTAAAAATAAATAAAGAAAGAAAGAAAGAAAGAAAGATATTGTGTCCACCTAAAACTAAAAAAAGTAAATATTTAAAAAAAAAAAAAAAGTAAGTGTGTGTGTACATAGAGAGTGATGTCTCAACATGACTGATTGAGGGCAAATACTATTTAAAAAAAATGGTACATTTTCTCTTTCATTTTCCCTATTGTTGGGCATTTAGATTGTTCCAGTATTTGCTCTTAACCTTTGTATGTGAAAATACAAAGATTTTTTTCCTTATAATTTTTTGTTTTTTGTACCAGGGATTGAACGAACCCAAGGATGCTTAAGCACTGAGCCACATCCCTATCCCTTTTTGTATTTTATTTAGAGACAGGGTCTCACTGAGTTGTCCAGGGCCTCCATAAATTACGAAGGCTGGCTTTGAACTCATGATCCTCCTGCCTCAGCCTCCCTAGCTGCTGGGTTTACAGGCGTGGGCCCCTGTGCCCATCATTTCCTTATGATTTATTCCTAGAAGCAGAATTACTGACTTAAAAGGTTAAACATAATAATTAAAAAAAACCCTTCATTTTTTAATGTCTTATAAAATTTCAAGTATTCAAAAATTGGCACAAATTTTTTTAGTAGATGTTAATCATGCATTAATTTATCTTCATAGACCTATAACGATACCATGACTTTTATAGAGTTTGATATTACATATTTGTCATTGATTTTTTTTTTTTTTTTTGGTGGTACTAGAGATTGAACCCAGCAGTGCTTTACACTGACCGTTTGTGGTTTTTATTTTGAGATTGGGTCTTGTTAAGTTGCCTAGACTGGCTTTGAATTTGCTGATTGAAGTGGACCTCAAACTTAGCATTCTCCTGCTTTATTCTCCCAAGTTGCTGGGATTATAGGCATGTATCAGTTTACCATTAATTTTGTTTTTTTATGTGTGTGCTGGGGATTGAACCCAGGGTCTTGTGCATGCGAGGCAAGCACTCTACCAACTGAGCTATATCCCCAGCCTATTACCATTAATTTTATTTTGAAATAATTTTAGGTTCACTAGAAGACACAAAGGTAATACAATGATGTACTGTGTACCCTTCACCTAATTACTCCCAGTAGTTACATTTTATAAAACTATAGTACAACACAAAACTAAGAAATTTGTCCTTTATCATTTTTTCATTTTGTTGATTTGTTTAATTCAGTTTTACTTTTTGTTTTGTTTTTAAAATTTCACTTAGGGTATTCTATCTCCTGTTTGAGAAGACCGAGGAACCACATCAGACAGTGTTAGAATTTTTGCTTTATGTATCAAACAACTTAAATATTTGTGATGCTGGGGATTGAACCTGTGACCTTGCACATGCTAGGCAGGCATTTTAACATTGAGCCACGTCCCCATTACATAACCCATATTTTTACTCTTTCCATTTTTCTGTCTTCCTAATGTTCCAGAATCCTTTTTAAGCAATAATTTCTTCTATTTTGAGAGCTTTATGTTTTTTTATGATGGGTCTTCTAACATAGATTCTTAGTTTCACTTTATCTGAGAATGTCTTTTGATCTCTTTTGCTTTTTGTGTGTGTTTGTAGTGGGGATTGAACCCAGAGGCATTCTATCACTGAGTCCTATCCCCAGCCCTTTTTATTTTTTATGTTGAGACTGGGTCTTGCTAAATTACCAAGGCTGGCCTCTAGTTTTATAATTCTTCTGCTTCTGCCTCCCAAGTATGTACATTGTGTGCCCTAATTTTCCCCCTTGGTATTGGGCACTGAACCTAGAGGCACTTTACTACTGAATTATGCTATACCCCAGCATAGCCTTTTAAATTTATTTTGAGACAGGGTCTTACTAAATTGCTTAGGGCCTTGCTAGGTTGCTGAGGCTGACTTTGAACTTTTATTCCTCCTGTCTCAGCCTCCCTGGTTGCTGGGATTGTGGGTGTTCTCTACCATGCCTGGCTCTTTTTCCTTCTTCTTCTTCTTTTTTTTTTTTTTTTTTGGTACCAGCATTTATACTCTGACATGATCAAGCACTGAGCCACATCCCCAGCCCTTTTTTACATTTTATTTAGAGACAGGGTTCTTGCTGAGTTGCTTAGAGCCTTGCTGAATTGCTGAGGCTGGCTCTGAACTCACAATCCTCCTGCCTCAGCCTCCTGAGCTGCTAGGATTACAGGCATGTGCCACTGTACCCAGCTCCCTTCTTTTTTGAATTATATTTTTGCCAGATATTTCTGGGGTAACACATCTTTTCTTGTAGCATTTGAAAATATTGTGTCACTTCTTCCTTTTGGCCTCCTTGTTTTCTGATGAGAAATCTGCCAGCAACTCTAGGATATTTAAGTTTTGTTTAGTAGACCTCTTCTGACACTGTTCTGCTTTTTTACTGTTAGATGATTGTGGAAGTCCAGTTTGAATTGCTTTTCTCTTTTAGGTAGGATGTCATATCTCTCACTGCTTTCAAGTTTTTTCTTTGTCATTATTTTTCATAGGTTTGATTATGGTGGGTTTTATCATGATTTACTTGGGTTCACCAACGGTTCTGTCACCTTCTTGAATCTATAGGTTTATGTTTTTTGCTGAATTTGGAAAATCATGAGGCACTTTTTTCTTTTTCTTATTTGGTGCTGGGGATTGAACACAGGACTCAGTAAAGTTATAACTGATGTTGTGGGATACTGTGCTGCCAGGCAAGTGCTCAACCACTGAGCTAAACCCCCAGCACCAAGTCATAATTTTTTAAGAAAAATTTTCAGCTTTACTCCTTTTTCTTTCCTCTGCAACTCCAAGGACACATACGGGATCATTTATCATTGTCTCACCGGTTTCTGAGGCCCTGTTCATTGTTTTCAACCTATTTTCTCTGTTGTTCAGATTGGGTAATTTTTATAGTTATTTTCAGGATCACTGGTTCTTTCCTCTGTTTTGTTCATGTTGCTATTGAGTCCATTCACTGAGTTATTAGTTTCAGTTCTCAAATTTCTATTTGGTTCTTCTTTATGTTTTCTGTTTGCTGATACTTATTATTGTTTCAAATGTATTTATAATTACTCATTAAAGCATCTTTACTGATTTTAAATCCTTGTTGGATAATTCTAACATCTATGTCATCTCTGTTGTTGGTGTCTTTGGATTGTCTTCATTGAAGTTGTGATATTCCTGGTTCTTTTTATATATATACATATATATATATATACACACACACACACACACACGCATACACATATGTTTATTTGATTTATTTATTTAAATGTGGTTCTGAGGATTGAAACCAGTGCCTCACACATGCAAGGCAAACACCCTAACAACTGAGCTACAACCCTAGCCCCCTTCCTGCTTTTTTTAAAATATTTTTTTAATTGTAGACAGACACAATACCTTTATTTTATTTATTTATTTTTAAATGGTGCTGAGGATTGAACCTAGTGCTTCACGCATGTGAGGTGAGCTCTCTACCACTGAGCCACAACCCCAGCCCCTCCTGGTTCTTTTTATGATTGATTTTAGGCCTTTTGGTTATTTTATGAAACTCTGGGAGTTAAATTTTCTGGCTAGTAGAACTTTTTTCTTCTTGGTACTAGAAATTGAACCCTGGGGCACTTAACCATTGGGCTATATCCCCAGACCTTTTCTATTTTATTTAGAGACAGGGAGGGTCTCAGTGAGTTGCTTAGCACCTTACTTTTTTGCTGAAGCTGGCTTTGAACTCGTGATCCTCCTATCTCAACCTCCTGAGCAGCTGGGATTACAGGCATGTGCCACTGTTCCCGGATAGTAGAACTCTTTTGATACTATTCTGCCTATTTACTGCTAAATAGAGGAGAGGAAGACTGAAGAGGATAGAAGTCCAAATTCCTTACTTGGCTTCTGTTGACACTTTTCATATACATGGATGAAATCATAAGTAAAATTACTCATGGAAACCTTCAATATTAGATTACAAACTTATATTCTTCTCAACTGGTTAAGGACATTGAGTGTGTTTGTTGCTTCTTTTGACAATTTAGGGCTAGACTTTATGGTTTGTTTAATTGTGAAGTGATAACCAAGGATATAAAAGCATTTTTAAAGTTTTTGATTCATACCTCTAGATTGCTTTTAGAATAGCATAAAATAATATTTTCACCTTACCTTGTCAATGTTAGCTAGTTTGTTAACAAAGAAAAATATAATACTCCTCCTAAATTTTCCCACATCTGAAAATTATGCATAAAAACAAGGTGTATTATATATCTTGAATTTAAGAAAGTATCTTTAAAGATTTTCAGGCCATTATTTCTCTTCTGTAGTACTTCAGGATGGAGCTGATGCATGCTGAGAAACTGAGGAAGGAAAAACAAGAATTTGAAAAGGCTGACATGGATATGGTGAGATCCTACTGTATTGTCACTGAGTCTGCTTAAGAGATAGAACACTTGTAATATATTTTTCTTTCTAATTTAATGTTATTTTAAAACTTGAAAATGAATAAAAAGTTGGTTTAATTAAATGGGGTTAGTAATAAAAGAAATAAGATTTTCTGCTTTAAAGATAGATATTTAGGGGCTGAGATTGTGGCTCAGCGGTAGAGCGCTCGCCTAGCACAGGCGGGACCCGGGTTCAATCCTCAGCACCACATAAAATAAATAAATAAAGGCATTGTGTTGTGTAAAAATAAAATAAAATAAAGATAGATATTTAGAGTAATTGAAGTTATAACTGATGTTATGGTCAAATGCTGTTCTTTAATGCTGTATGATTTTAGTAAGTGGTATATTAATGGGTTTAAGAAGCCTGAGAAAGATTGTGGAATGCGAGGTTTCTAGTTTCTTTTTTTTTTTATGGTAGGTACTGGGGATTGAATTCAGGAGTGTACTACCACTTCTTAATTTTTATATTGATCCAAGGTCTAGCCAAGTTGCAGAGGCCAGCCTTGAACTTGCAGTCTTCCTGCCTCAACCTCCTGAGTAGCTGGGAATACAGTCATGTGCCACCATGCCTACTTCTTTTTTTTTTGCATTACAATTCTTAATACACATATATACCACAATTTTTCATATCTCTGTTTGAATATAAGGTGTGTTGACACCAAATTCAAATCTCTACATGTATTTTGTATAATGATGACTATCACATTCCACCATCCTTGCTGATCCCTTTCCCCCTCCCTTTCCCTCCCGCCCCTCTTCCCTATCTAGAAATAATCTTCCCATGTTCTTCCTCCTTACCCCACTTTGAGTCACCCCCCTTATATCAGAGAAAACATTCGGCATTTGTTTTTTGGGGATTGGCTAACTTCATTTCGTATTATCTTCAGTAACACCATCCATTTACCTGCAAATGCCATGATTTTGTTCTTTTTTTAGTGCTGTATAATATTCTATTGTGTATAAATGCCACATTTTTTTAATCCATTCATCCACTGAAGGACATCTAGGTTGGCTCCACAGTTAGCTATTGTGAATTGTGCTGCTATAAACATTGATGTGGCTGTGTCTCTGTAGTATGCTGTTTTTAGGTCCTTTGAGTATAGTCCGAGAAGAGGGATAGTTGGGTCAAAAGGTGGTTCCATTCCCAGATTTCCAAGGAATCTCCATACTGCTTTCCAAATTGGCTGCACCAATTTGCAGTCCCACCAGCAATGTATGAGTTTACCTTTTTTCCCACATCCTTGCCAACACTTATTGTTTGTCTTCATAATAGCTGCCATTCTGACTAGAGTGAGATGGTATCTTAGAGTAGTTTTGATTTGCATTTCTCTGTGCTAGAGATGATGAGCATTTTTTCATATATTTATTGATTGTGATTGTATATCAATCAATAAGTACAGTCATGTGCCACCATGCCTACTTCTTCTTCTTTGTTTTTGCATTACAATTCTTAATACACGTATATACCACCTCTTAGAAGTGTCTGTTCAGGTCCTTGGCCCATTTATTGATTGGATTATTTGTTTTGGGTTGCTCAGCTTGTTGAGTTCTTTATACCCTAGAGATAGTGCTCTATCTGATGTGTGAGGGGTAAAAATTTGCTCCCAGGATGTAAGCTCCCTTTTCACCTCACAGATTATTTTTTTGCTGAGAAAAAAACTTTTTAGTTTGAATCCATCCCATTTGTTGATTCTTGGTTTTAATTCTTGCGCTATAGGAGTCTTATTAAGGAAGTTGGGGCCTAGTCCCACGTGATAAAGATCAGGACCTACTTTTTCTTCTATTAGACACAGAGTCTCTGGTTTAATTCCTAGATCCTTGATCCATTTTGAGTTAACTTTTATGCATGTTGAGAGATAGGGATTCAATTTCATTTTGTTGCATATGGATTTCCAGTTTTCCCAGCACCATTTGTTGAAGATGCTATCCTTTCTCCAGCGCATGCTTTTGGCACCTTTGTCTAATATAAGATAGTTGTGATTTTGTGGGTTACTCTCTGTGTCTTCTATTCTGTACCATAGGTCTACCAGCCTGTTTTGGTGCCAGTACCATGCTATTTTTGTTACTATTTCTCTGTAGTATAGTTTAAGGTCTGGTATAGCGGTATCACCTGTTTCACTCTTCCTGCTTAGAATTGCTTTACCTATTCTGGGTATTTCCAGATGAATTTTATGATTGTTTTTTCTATTTCTATGAGGAATGCCATTGGGATTTTCATCGGAATTACATTGAACCTGTATAGTGCTTTTGGTAGTATGGTCATTTTAATAATATTAATTCTGCCTATCCATGAACAAGGTAGATCTTTCCATATTCTATGGTCTTCTTTGATTTTTCTCTTTAGGGTACTATAGTTTTCATTGTATAGATCCTTCACCTCTTTTGTTAAGTTGATTCCCAAGTATCTTATTTTTCTTGAGGATATTGTGAATGGGGCAGTTTCCTCATTTCCTTCTCAGAGGATTTGTCACTGATATACAGAAATCCACTTCTTTTTTTAAAAATATGTTTTTTAGTTATTGATGGACCTTTATTTTATTTATTTGTTTATATGTGATGCTGAGAATTGAACCCAGTGTGACACACATGCCAGGCAAAAGCACTCCCCCAGTAATCTACAACCCCAGCCCCTATGCCTATTTCTTTTACTTTTTATGTGATTTTTTAACATGATAGAATATCTTAAAGAAGATTTAGAATGTTAGAGCTAAAAAAGGAACTTCGCTTTTGTCTGTTATTGTGGTTTCCAACTCAGAACTTTTTTTATCCAAATAAAATCTTAAAACAGAAGGATAATTAGATCTTGTACAACTTGACTTGTTAAAAATAGAGATTGAGGCCTTAAATTGTGTGATCTTCCTACCACTCCAGGATCCTGAGAGAACAGAGCTGGAAGATGAGTGTGATCTTGTTTCAGTTTCCCATTTTACAAGAGAGGGAATTGGTTGAGAATAGGGGAGCGGGGACAGACAGACACACAGAGACATGACTTGTAAAGGTAGTGGCAGTCCAAGACTGTTAATTTTCATCCTAGTGCTTTTTTTTTTTTTTTTTTTTTACATTTTCTGACCCTACTTATTGTGCTTAATGTAACACTTTATAGGGGAGTTTTGATCATTCTGAAGAAATCCTTAATGGCGAGTTGGCTCGGATCATCTACAAAAATTCTATAAGCAAGATTAAAGGTAGGTGTCTTTTGGTGCTGGGGTTGTGGCAAAATGGTAGAGTGCTTGCCTATGGCATGTGAGGCCCTAGGTTTGGTCCTCAGCACCACATAAAAATAAATAAATAAAGGTATTGTGTTCAACTACAGCTAAAAAATAAATATTAAAAAATGGTAGGTGTCTTTTGAACATTTATTTGTGGTAGGAAAGTGGAGCATTCTCATATTGAGCTAATTTTGTTAGCTAATTTTGAAAATTTCAGCTGTAATATGTATAAAACTCTGATTGTAGGGATAATGTCCTGTATCTTTTATTTTTTAAATACTTTTTTGTCAATGGATGGATCTTTTATTTATTTATTTATATGCAGTGCTGAGGGGTAAACTTAGGGCCTCACACATTCCAGGCAAGCACTCTACCACTGAACTACAACTCCAGCCCAGAGTCCTGTATCTTTTTGATAATGCTTATTTCTTCTAGACTATAATTGGACATTTTTTAGGAAGTGTTTTTTTTTTGATGTTGTTGTTGGGGTACCAGGGATTGAAGTCAGGGCCACTAAATCACTGAGCCTCATCCCCAGCCCTATTTTGTATTTTATTTAGAGACAGGGTCTTGCTGAGTTGCTTAGTGCCTTGCTTTTGTTGAGGCTGGCTTTGAACTCGTGATCCTCCTGCCTCAGCCTCCCTAGCCACTGGGATTACAGGCATGTACAACTGTGCCTGGCTTCAGGAACTATTTTTCAAATACTTAACTTATTTAGATATTGAAAAGAAGTAGAGAACTTAGTTTGTTTCCTTATGCCCTCAAGTTTAGAATGAAAGTTAGAAGTGCTTATGAATATCCCATAATATTAATAATGGCTTTGCTTGTTTATGGGGACTATAGGATCTCCCCCAGCCCATTTTTTTTCTCATTCTCAAAAAGAAAAAAAAAAAAAAAAAGAAAATCCACAACCAAAATAAGCTTCCTTCAGTTGGAGGGGTGTGTAAGTCTGCAGTAGAGGTGTTTAGCATGTGTGAGTCCCTGGATTCAATCCCCAGACCTCTATCTACCCTGCCACACCCCGCCCCCCCCCCCAAAAAAAAAAAAAAAAGAACTAGTATTCAGGTGCAAGTTTGGGACCAGCCCCAGCAACTTGGTGAGACCCTGTCTCAAGGAGGAAAAAAAAAAAAGGGAATGGGAGTGTAGCTCTGTGGTAGAGTGCCCTTTGTGAAGAATTTCTCCTCCCCTGCTTTTTAAATTTTAGGTGCAGAATTTCATGTGTCACTTCTCTCAATTGCACAGCTGTTTGATTTTGCCAAAGATCTACAAAAAGAAATTTATGATGAGTAAGTAAAATGGTAGAAAGGTGAATTATATCTATTTCTGATCATATGATAAAAATTTGAGGTTGGTTGTTTGTAAGGGAGGAAAAAGATACAATACTAGATCCTTGGAAGAAAGGCTAAGTTTTTTTTTTTTTCTTTTATTATTGACTTTATAGAAAGGTTAAGTTTTAAGAAAAATGTGTATGCTTTACATATTCAAAGAGTATGTTTTTAGAGAATTCTTTGACCTTATTTATTGACTTCCTTTTGGAAATAATTTGTCTATATTCAATAACAAATATATCCTAAGGCTTATATAAAAATCCTATATCCTGCTGGCATGTGGCACATTCCTGTAAGTCAACCTGGTCAGGAGCCTGAGGCAGGAGCATCATAAGTTTGAGGCTAGCTGGGGTTGTAGCTCAGTGGTAGAGTTAGACTGTGTGAGTCCCTGGGTTCAATCCTTAGTACCAAAAGAAAAACAAGAAAACCTGTGTTCTGTTGTCCTGGCATGTCTTTTGTTCATAAAACAAGAGTTGTATTCATAACTGTTCTTACTGGAATGTTGCAAGTAATTTTATTCTTCAATGCCTGATTATATTGTCTAAGAATTTTTTATTTGTGCCTACTTTATATGTACTTCCATTCTTAGGTAGCACCCTGTGCTTTTCTAGGGTATAAGATGAAATGTGGATCAGTTTGTCCTTTAGATCTGTAGAGTTTTGGTAGAGGATTAGGTTGTGCTTTTTCTCTGCCTCCATTATAATAACAGGAAATCCAGAGTTAGGATATAAAGCTGTCAAGAGCTCTTGGAGGCTTGTGTGGTTGCAGATAACTGCTGATTTGACTTTATGAGTTAACTTGAATGTTAACATTTGTCAGTGATGTCTGAAATATTATGAGACAATAAATCTGTGACAGCTTTGTTCCACTGATTATATAGTGAGTGAAGGTACTCTGGCTCTTAAGGTACTGCAGTTATAAAGGTGTCTTGTGTACATTTTTAGACCATGTGGAACTGTCTGTTTGGGAATTCCGAGTTCCTTTTTGTGGAACAAATGCCAATAAACTGTATTTTTCAGCCTTCAGGCTATGCACACAGATGACCCTCTCACTTGGGATTATGTGGCACGCCGAGAATTAGAGATCCAGTCACAACCAGGAGATGAGCAGCCTCTGACAAAACAAGTCAGAGCAGCGGAGGTGGGCCGGAGGGAGGAGAGGTGCTGTGCTGTATATGAAGAGGCAGTGAAGACTCTGCCTACAGGTAAACTTCTTTAAACCGCCATGTCGTGTAGAAGTAACAGTATCCAAGTATGAGCAGACACTCCCCTTCCCATTACCAAAATTGGCACTGGAAATCTCTTTATAGTACAGTTTGCAATGTGCCTGGCTTTCCAGCTTGTTCTTTCTCTGATGGTGGAAGTTGGAGCTTTTGTATACTTCCTCTATCTTTGCGGTCTTTATGTTCATTTGTTTGGAGGAGTTGATACTTAGGAAATGATAATTCAGAAGATTCTTTAGTTATCTTTTGCTAGAGATTTAACTTCTTTTATAATATTGGAGAATAAAATTGGTGAGGATCTAAAACCTGGATAAAGCTTTTGATTTTGAATTTTATGTTTCTATTATTACTCAGATGCTTTCCCCCAGTATTTGAAATGTTTGGCTGTAATTCGAATAACTTTTTTTTTCCCAATATTTTTTTAGTTGTAGATGGACATAATACCTTTATTTTATTTATTTATTTTTGTGTGGTGCTGAGGATTGAGCCTAGTGCCTCACGTGTGCCAGGCAAGCGCTCTGCCACTGAGCCACAACCTCAGCTCCCGAATAATTTTCCATTAAGCTAGTTAAAACTTTTCTTCAGAGGCTTTTTCCCTTTGAAGAAAACACATGTGATGATTATTGAACTAAGAGAATTGGTGATCTTATCAATGTAATGTGATTTTTTTTCCCAGAGGGCATGTGGAAATGTTACATCAATTTTTGCTTGGAAAGATTTTCTAAGAAGACGAGTAGTGAGTTCCTCAGAGGGAAGGTAAGGGCTTGTATTTCATGGTTACAGTGACTGATTAGAAAGTGCCTATCTTCTAAAAGAAGAACAGAAGCACAGCATTTTGCGGGAGGGTCTGGGCCAGCTTTTGGAACTTCAAGCTTAACCACTTTCTCCTGACAGCCAGGAGGGTGGCCTGTCATTTTCAAGGTCTGATTTGGTTTGCCCTTATACTGTACACAAGGGTAGGAGGGGCCCTCTTCTTACTGGGCTGTGCCCCATACAAGTGATAACCTCCTCTAATGATGAGTGACACCATAATGCAGGAGCAACCAGTCCTTTCTCTGAATTGTTAGAAATATGCAAAATTGTTTTTGTTTATATCAGTGGACAGAGGCCTCTGATGAGATCTTGGTAATAAACTGAGGAATTTTTCTGATTTTAGAGACTGGAAAGAACCATGATTTCATTCAGGAAGGCACACGAACTCAAGCTCCTTTCAGAATCCCAGTACAAGCAGTGGGTAAGAACATTGAGAGCACATTCACTGTCAGTTACATATACTTTATTTTTGTTGTTTTGTGCTGTTGTCAGTGTGTTTTGTATGTATGGACTAATCTATCTTACACAACTGTGGCCATTTGGAAGATGGTATTTACGTGTGGTTGTATTTGGTATACACCAAAATTGAAATCTGTGAAGGGGAAGGTATTATACAGTGGAAAGTACTTGAACAGAGAGTCTGAGTTTGTTTATTCACCCATCCTTTATTTATTTGTGATGCTGGTGATCAAATCCAGGGCCTTGTGCATGCTAGGCAGGTGCTCTTCCTCTGAACCTCACCCCAACCCCATTCATCCATCTTTTAATGAACATTTTTTTCCTGGCCCAGAGTAACCATTAAAGCAATGAAATATGTTCCTGTATTTCAAAAGCCGACATTCTAGTAAGAGGCACATTAACCCTCTATACTTTGAGTTGAGGGTAAAGAAAGTCCAGAATACTATACTGTGGAAATATATAGTTTTAGATCAGGTTTTACTGATGACTTAGAAAAACCACTTAACTTTGCTGAGTTTATTTGGTTTTAAAATAGTCATCTTTGTTTTTGCCACCTCACAAAGTCGTTGAGAGCATTGCATAAAGTAGTGAATGTGTTAATATAACTGTTCAGCGGGGGGGAAAACAAAAATTTTTATATTTATTGAGTTTTTTATTTATATGACTTCTGCCTCTTTTTTTTTTTTTTGGCAGGGGATGGGGCAGCATACCAAGGATTGAACTCAGGGCCACTTAACCACTGAGTCACATCCCCAGTCCTATTTTGTATTTTATTTAGAGACCGGGTCTCACTGAGTTGCTTACTTTGCTGAGACTGGCTTTGAATTCACGATCCTCCTGCCTCAGCTTCCCAAGCCACTGGGATTAAAGGAGTGTGCCAACACACCTAGCTTGCCCCTTTTGATCAATATTATTTTTATGTAATTGTAATGAATGTTTTTTCTATTTTGTATTGTGTTCTATTTTGTATTGTGTTCTATTATTTTTGCATTAATATTTCCCTCAAGATACTAGGTAGTATAACCTGTTATATTATTCCAAGGCTGAGATACTCTTCTCCTTTTAAGGCAACTACTCAGGAAAATCCCAGGGCTGGAGTTATTAAGTGTTGGAAAGTCATTCACAATGCATAAATTCAAGTGGTCTTTGAATATTACCTTGGCAGTCCTGTTCTTCTGTTATCATCTTTCTTATGTTGTTTACAACTCTGGCTATTTCAAACATTCTTACAATACTCAAATCTCTGAAGTTGCCTTTCCTAAGACTACCACCTCAGCCATCATTGATGACCTTACTTTTAAAGAGAATCCCTTAGCATACTGCCATAAAAGTTAAATGCCCAGCTAATTCTACACCCATCCTTTTTCCAGATTGTTCTCCACAGAATCTCTACTCTTTAACTTGGCCCCTGCCAGTATTTCCAGACTCATCTTCCAATCCTTTGGTGTGTGTCCTACCCTCCAGTCATACTGAACTTGGATTTCCTTTTATCTGAGCCATCTCTGGCCTCTTGCTAGTTGGGAAAGCCTTCTCTTTTTCTGGAGGTCTTGTGTTCATTTGGTTAGTACGTATTTCTGTTTTAAGTCTTGGCTTAAATGCTCCTTTTCTGAGTCCTCTCTGGTAATTGCCAAAGCTCTAGTTGGTGTTTCTGGTTTGTACTCGTGTAGCAGGTGATTCTTTTTGTCATGGCACATGTCAAACTGTCTCTTTTGGTAGGCTGTCTTTTTAGGAAGTCTCTCTGTAGGCAGTAGGAGTATAAATTAAATCTAGCATATAATATGGGTGAACTGTTTATATATTGCCATTTACTCACTTTTTCACACTTCTGTAAAATTGGAATTGTTTTAGGGTTTTTTTTTTTTTTCTCTCTCTTTTTTTGGTATCTGGGATTGATCCTGGGGCATTGAACCTCTGAGCCACATCCCCAGCCCTTTTCTTATATTTTATTTTGAGACAGGGCCTTGCTAAGTTGCTGAGGCTGGTTTTGAACCTGTGATCCTCCTACCTGAGCATCCTGAGCTGCTGGGATTACAGGTGTGTGCCACTGCACTTAGCAGTTTTTTTCCTCTATTAAAACTGTGGACGCTAGGGTGCAGTAGTATATACCTATAATCTCAGCTACTTGGGACAATGAGACAAGACGATCACAAATTTGAGGCCAGCCTGGGCAGTTTAGTGAGACCGTGTCTCAAAATAAGTAAGTGCTAGGAATATAGTGCAGTGGTAGAGCGCCCCTGCTTTCAATCTATGGTACTACAAAAACAAAAATATAGCCAACTAGTGTGGATATAAACCTTTGAACAGATAAGGTTTCCTTCTTTTTTTTGTCAGGCCATATTTGTTAAAGTTCAAAACTTTTAAAAAGATGAAAACTTCTATGACTTGTTACACAGTGCTAAATTACGTTTTAGAAAAATTGTAATGTAATGTATCCAACTCCATTTGATTGAATACATCTATTTAATTACTGTGCCCCAAATACTTATTTTATCTTTATTGACTTATATTCTGGTGGGTGTGAGCACCAGTCTAAATCCCTGCCCCATGCCATGCTAGGGAGTTATACCACTGAAGTACATCCAGTCCCCCAGCGGCCCCCTGAGTATATTTGATAAGTCTTTGGAATTAAGTCATGATGGCCCAATTTGTGTTTGTATGTGTGTGTGTGTGTGTGTGTGTGTGTGTGTGTGTGTACTGGGGTTTGAACCCAGGGGTGCTCTACAACTGAGCTAAACCTCAGCCGTTTTTAATTTTTTATTTTGAGATAGGGTCTTGCTAAGTTGCCCAGGCTGGCCTCAAACTTGTGATCCTTCTGACTCACCCATCCTAGTAGCTGGGATTATAAGAATATGCTCCTGCACACCAGCTTTTGTCCCTGTTTTTTTTTTTTTTTTAATATTTTTTAAGTTGTTGATGGACCTTTATTTATTTATATGCAGTGCTAAGAATTGAACTCAGTACCTCACACATGCCAGGCAGGCGCTCTACCACTGAGCTACAACCCCTGTTCCTGTTTTTCTTGATTGTCTTTATGTATAGGAGTAGGAAAAGGAAGAGGAATTCCAAATTGTTCTCTTTGGGCCTATGCAGCAGCCAGGGTAAAAATTTTAGTGGAAAGGCTGTTGAAATTATTGTCTCACATGAGGTCTTTGTCTCTATTTACATATGTTATTTATGTTTCAGTAATTAACTTTTCAGTAATTAACTTTGTCTTAGATTGAGTTGTTGCTGCCCCGTGACTTCTTTACGGAAGCTCTGGAGGTGGCAGAAGCTGGGATTGAATTGTTCAAGGACTCCGTGACAATGTGGCAGATGAAGCTGCAGGTGCTGATTGCCTCAAAGAGTCCTGACATAGCCATGTTTGTTGAAGAAGCCTTTGTGCACCTCAAACCCCAGGTCTGTGAGTTGGGTCTTTCATGTTTCATTCTGTTTGGGAAACCTGTTAAGACTTTAGCCAAAGCTCCTTTGAATACATATTTGCTGAGAGCTGACCCTAGAGTGACATTTATTGTAAAGTGGTGATGGTTTGAGGGATCAGTAGTAGAATTCATTTCATTTCTTTCTTTCTTTTTTGTTTGATACCGGGGATTGAACCCAGGGGCACATCCCCATCACTCTTTTGAATTTTATTTGGAGACAGGGTCCTAAGTTGCTTAGGGCCTTGCTGAGTTTTTGAGGCTGGTTTTGAACTTACCATCCTCCTGCCTCAAATTCCTGAACTTTTGGGATTATAGGTGTGCACCTGCCACCATGCCCAGCTTCAACAGCTTATTTCTAACCCTTATTTGAAAATTGGCTATATTATATAAAACTTTCTATTCTGTTTAGATATCTTGGAACAAGTGATAAATTTGATACAATATTATTCTCACTTGCATCTAAAGCTGAACATTGACCTGACTTTTAATTGAAAATATATTTCTAATCTTTAAAGATCAAAACTTAAAACTATACAGTAAATCTTTTTATATCAGTGAGGAAAATGTACTCCAGAAGGTAAAATGGGAAAAACACTATTTTCCTGTTCATTTGTGTTTGCTTTTGGCAAGTGAGTGAAAAATCAGCCTTGATTAGTTAGTTCTTGTGTTGTAGGTCCTAGACAGCAGAGCCATGGCCTGGGTAGCTGTGGGTTGGGCTGTCTGTCTGCTGTTAATGGTTTAAGTAACTGAATGATGATTGATGATGGCAACTACAGGAAGTATTCCCCAACAGAAGGGAACTAAAATTAGCAGGAGAGGATTGCTCTGGATTACTTAGAAGGCTGTCTATGTTCTGACATGCCAATTCCTGCTGGGCAGAAATGAATCCATAGTTTGCATATTGATTGTCTTAGGAGGAGCCCATCTTTATAGTGATAAATTTTCAGAGCATAGTGCTGAACGATCATTTTCTAACTTTTTTTTTTTTTTTTTTAATTGGGAGTAGGTTTGTTTGCCCTTATGGATTTCATGGGCAGAGTGGAGTGAAGGTGCCCAAAGCCATGAAGACACAGAAGCAATCTATAAGGTGTAGTTCCATGTTCTAAGTCTTGTGGTTTGGGGAATGGGCTCACTAGTTGGAGGGTTCTTTCATCAGCATATGTCCTAAAGCCCCATTAAGTAGCCTGGGGTGGTTCTGGGAAAATTTGTTTTGTTATCTATAAATTTCCTCATACAACTTGTTTCTTTTTTCTTTTACATTGTAGAAAGCTATTTTAGCTATCACAGGTACCAGCTCAGTAACTCTGAAGGATAAATACTTGGATTGGGCATATCGAATTGGTGGCAACAAAAAGGCCAGAACTGTGTTTAAAAGGTACTCACAAACTTTTATAGCCGTTTCTACTCTCTCTACTCCATGGCCCATCATAGCCAAATTGTATGTATCACAAATAGTATCTGGGAAAGGATTTTTTAAAAAAGTAATGCTTCCTTTTACTGCTTTTGAACAATAAAAGCAATTAAACCTCTTTGGCAGAGAAAATCAACAGGTGATTCATTGTAATCCCATCAAAAGAAAAACCACTGTTAATATATTTTAGAATTTGTTTCTTATGTAGTTGAGGTTAAACTATAATCATAGTTTTGTGTTCCATCTTTTCCTCTTTCAGTATACATTCTTCATTAACATTTATTAAAAACCACTCTGTGGATTTGGTATAATTTCTTTGGCCATGGTAATACTGCTTGATGAACATTTCCTTGGCAGTAGTATTTGTCCGTAAGAGAAATTATTTCCTTAGGATGTAGTCTTAGAAATGGAACTATTGGCCTCCAAAAAGATCTTAAGATATAGTTGGGGAAACTTTAGACTCCAAATGTGAGAAAGAGGAAAGCAGAAAGAAAAGTGAGTAGGAAAGACTTTGGTGGTGAAGGGGAAGTCACTAAAGGTTGAGAGTAGTCACTGGGTCTAGACCTTGCATGGAATTACAGCAAAGTCTTTGTTAAACCCCCTCTTTTGGAGGCACTGCCCTGGGTATTTATTTTTATTTATAAGAAGTAAAAGGCATCCTATCACTGTGGAAGATGACATTTTTACATTCTATTTTAGTTTACAGGAAAACCGGCCATTTTCAGTAGATTTTTTCAGGAAAATGATCCAGTTTGAAAAGGAGCAAGTAAGTATTCTAAGCATGACTTGTCTGGGAAAATGGGCTAGTAGTTACTAATCTATGGCAGCATCTCATTGTTTTAAAAACTTATTATAATACAGTATAAATTTCTGGTATAGTATAAATTTCTGGTTCCACTGGGTGTGGTAGTGCATACTTGTAGTCCTAGCTACTTGGGAGGCTGAGGCAGGGGGATTGCAAATTTGAGGCTAGCCTGGACAACTTTAGGGAGACCCTGTATCAAAATAAAAAATGATGTAGCTCAGTGGTGGGGCACTCCTGGATTCAATCCTCAGTACTGTGGAGGAAGAAAAGATATTTCTGGTTTCTTGGTCCAACCCATTTTCTATAGAGCTAGTAGGAATGGTATCAAGAAAGTACCTGTTTGGAGAGTAAAAAACTTGGACGTCACCTCTGACAGGAAGCCTTACCTACCATTCTGGATGAGGGACTGCTTCTGCTTTGCTTTCATAGTGTGGATGGTGAGGTACAGAGTGAAGACTCAATTACTATTCCTGGTGTTTTTAAATGGAACTTGTGAGCCAGGAGAAAGGACAGGAGAGTCGCATTTAAAAATAATTCACAAAAATCCTAATGTATCTGTAATCCCATCACATTAATATAGCCTACTATTATTTAATATTTTAATTCACATGCACTTGGTTTTGTACTGTTATATTTTGGACTTAGGTGTCAAATGAGAGATCTCCTTTTATAGACACATTCCTGTGTTTTTATATGTTTATCACATTTTTAATGGTTGTAATCCTTTTTTTTTCCCCTTTTTTCTTTTGTTACTGGGTATTGAACACATGGGTGCTTAACCACTGAGTCACATCCCCAGTTCTTTTTTATATTTTATTTTGAGACAGGGTCTCACTGAGTTGCTTAGGGCCTCACTAAGATGCTGAGGCTGGTTCTAAACTTGTGATCCTCTCTCTTCAGCCTCCTGAACTGTTGGGATTACAGGCTTGTGCTACCTGTGCCCTGGTGATGAGGCTTTCTTTGAACTTGCAATCCTGTCTGAGGCTCCTGAGCAGCTGGGATTATAGGCATGTAATGCTGTGCCCAGCTCTAATGTAATTCTTAAACCTGTAATTTTCATATCTATTCCATTATATATATAGATTCTTATCTCTTTTTTTTTGTATATTGAAAACACTGCTGCAGAGATTGTCTTTATGTAGCTTTTTTCTACATAAATTACTGATATAAATTTCTGGATTGGGGGCATATTTTGTATGGTTTTATTATATTGCCATATTATAGCTCTCCAAAAGAATTAGGCTTGGGCTGGGTTGTGGCTCAGTGGTAGAGTGCTTGCCTAGCATGTGTGAGGCACTGGGTTCGATTCTCAGCACCACATAAAAATAAACAAGTAAAGCATTCTATTCATCTAAAACTACAAAAAAAAAAAATAGGCTTATTTATAATAAGATATACTGCATCCTTGTTTCCTTTTAGCTTCTCCAAGTATCCAATTTTGCTTTTTCTCTTTTATTTTGGTACTTCACTTGGTGTTTTTTTATATTTGCATTTTCAAAGTTACCTGGGCATGATGGCACATGCCTATAATCCCAGCCACTTGGGAGGCTGAGGCAGGAGGATCAAGAGTTCAAAGCCAGCCTCAGCAACTTAGCCAGACCTTGACTCTAAATAAAATATAAGGGCTAGGGATGTGGTTCAGTTCCCCTAGGTTCAATCCCTGGCACCCCCCCACCCCCCAAAAAAAAGTTACTAGTGCGGTTGAACTCCTTTTTTCATAGTTTGACCATTGTTGTCTGAGTCAAGTGTCTATTCATGTTCTATAGTATGTACAGTCTTATAATACTAGAGATAGTTTAATATCATCAAACAGCCAGACTTTGTATTAACATGTGCCTTGGGCAGACCACTTAGTTCTAAGCCTCACATCCTCATCTATAAAAGGTCCTTATACCTTTTTCAGTTGTATGAGAGTTATAGGGCCTAATTGGGATACTACGTAGAAAGGACTTTGCATAGTGCCTTGACCATTAGGAACCCTCAGCAAAGTATGATTCTGTTTTTTTTTTTTTTTTTTAAAGCATATGAGGTTAAATTGACTTCCTGTAATATAATACAATCTCAGTGAAGTGAGATTTGAATTAGGAAGATTTTGGTTTTTTTTTCTGTGCTGCTAGGAATCTAACCCAGGAATTATACATGCTAGACAAGTGCTGTGCCCCTGAGGTAACTCCCCAGCTCAGGAAGTAGTTATTTTATTATACAAAAGGATTTTTAAACTGAAGATGTCAAGTCTACTGTGAAAAGAAAGCAAAAGGGGGTGTATTTTTAAAAATAGATGAAGAATTAGCAGTTATTGATTGTCTAAAATTAGCGGTTCATCATTAATCATTACTTTAATACTTATCATTAGGCTCATCATTAATCATTACTTTAATACTTATAGTTGCACTAAGAAGTACAAACCTTGTTTTCCATGTGAGAAAATATTGACAGAGGGTTTAAAACACTTGTTGAAGGTTAGCCAGGTATGGTGGTACATGCCTATAAGCTGGGCAACCAGGGAAATCAGCTGAAGCAAGAGGATTACAAATTTGAGGCCAGTCTCAGCAACTTAGTGAGCCCCTATCTCAAAATAAAAAATAAAAAGGACTAGGGATTTGACTCAGTGATAAAGCACCCCTGGGTTCAAAAATTCTCATCCCCCCCCCAAAAAAAAACCACACTAAAAAACCCCCCAAAACTTGCCAAGGGTCATATAAATTTGTTTCTTTATTTTACTCTTACTCATCCCCCAAGCCTTTCAAATGTTTCCTGTGAAGCCTTTCATGTTTCCCATTAATTTTTTTTTTGTTCTTTTTAGTTATATATGACAGTAGAATGATATATATATATATATATATATATATATATATATATATATATATATTTTAGAGAGAGAGACAGAGAGAGAGAGAGAATTTTTAATATTTATTTTTTAGTTATCGGCGGACACAACATCTTTGTTTGTATGTGGTGCTGAGGATCGAACCAGGGCCGCACGCATGCCAGGCGAGCGTGCTACTGCTTGAGCCACATCCCCAGCCCTATATATATATTTTTTTCAATTGTTGTTGGACACAATACCTTTATTTTATTTATTTTTATGTGGTGCTGAGGATCGAACCCATGTACTAGGCGAGTGCTCTATCACTGAGCCACAACCCAAGCCTCGAGTAGAATATATTTTAACATATCATACATACATGGAGTATAACTTCCCATTCTTTTTTTTTTTTAATATTTATTTTTTAGTTGTAGTTGGACACAGTACCTTTATTTTATTCATTTATCTTTTACGTGGTGCTGAGGATTGAACCCAGGATCACACGTGTGAGGCGTGCACTCTACTGCTGAGCAATAACCCCAGCCCTAACTTCCCCTTCTTATGGTTGTACATGATGTAGAGTTACACTGGTCATGTATTCATTTATGAACATAGGACAGTTATGTCCGGTTCATTCTATTGTCTTTCCTATGCCCAATCCTACTCCCTTCTCTTCATTCCCCTTTGTTTAATCCCTTACTGAAAATTTATTAGACTTTTTTCCATGCCACCAGAGCAAGGTGTTTTTACGAATTGACATTGACTTCACTCTGGTGGGTAGTGCATTTGCCTTTTTTCTGGGTAAGTTGACAACTAGGCTGATTCGTCTTATACCCTGACCCTCCTTCCCCTTCAAATATCTAACAGATGGTAGTTGTTAACTCTAAGTTTGAAATGAACTTGTGATTTTATAACCAGGCTTTTGTGGCAAAATTGTCTGATTGTTTTTGTTAGGAATCCTGCAAGATGGCAAACTTAAGAGAATATTATGAGAGAGCTTTGAGAGAGTTTGGATCTGTAGATTCTGGTAAGTAAACTTCAGTTATGGACACATAACTGAAGAAGTGTTGGCTTCTGCAGTCTGTGACCTGTGAATAAGTTACAACAGTGTTTAGCTTTTTTGTATCATGGCCTTTGAATAGCACTTGATTCCTTCCCCTGCCTTCTCCCTTGCCTTGTGTACAAAAACTTATTGGACACATAGTTTTACTTAAAATTTTAAGTTTCCAAGAATCCATAAGTTCTTCTCTTAAGAACTCTGGGTTAGAGAAAGATATGCTTGGTTAGGTTTTCTTAAAAAAAAAAAAAAAAAAAAATTTAGTGGGGTATAGTGATGCATGTCTGTAATTCCAATCACTTGGGAGGTTGAGGAGGAGGATTGCCTTGTTACTTGGTGAGTCTCTGTCTCTAAAAAAAAAAAGAAGAAAGAAAAGAAAAAAAAAAAGAGGGCTGGGGATATAGCTCAAGGATAAAATGCCCCTGGGTTCACCCCCCAGTGCTAGGAACAAAAAAGGTGGGGGGAGGGGTAAGGAATACTTATTTGTAAGGAATATGTTCATAATGGAGGTGATTAGTCATAGTAGGCCATAGTAGTGGGGAGGGAGGATAGGGCAAGATTGATCAATGGGTACTAAGTTACAGTTTGATAGGAGCAAGTAGTTCTGATGTGCTGTTGCACAGTAGGGTGACTATAGATAATAGTAATGTACCACATATTTCAAAAAGCTAGAAGAAACAATATTGAAAGTTTTCACCATAAAGACATGACAAATGTTTGAGAAGATATGTATAACCTCATTTAAACATTGTACAATGTATGCATGTATCAAATGTTCTGTTACCCCATTAATATATACAGTTTTTACATATCTATTTGTTTAAAATTTTAAAGTTAAAAAAAAATAACTTGTCAGAAGAACAAAAAGGTGTGGGAGTTAGAGCTGATGGTAACATGGCTGTCAACTACACTGCCCACTTGTAAGAATTGCCCAACATACTTCTGGGCATAGTTTTGTCATGTAGAATATGGGGCTTTAAAGTTTTCCCCCATTTTTTAATGGTTCGATTTGTTGTTACATATTCATATATGCACATGATATGACAGTATAATTTGGCCAATATCATACCCCAGTATTTCCCTTTTTCTTTTCTTCCTTTCCCAAGTCTCTTTCCTTTCTTCTACTGATCTCACTTCAATTTTCATGAGATTCCACCTACTTTTCTTTTTCTTTTTCCTCTCCAGCTTCCCCATATGAGGGAAAACATGACCCTTGACCTTAAGTTTGACTTATTTTGCTTAAATTCATGGTTTCTAGTTCCATCCATTTTCCAGCAAATGACATAATTTAATTTTTCTTTATGGCTGAGTAAAACTCCATTGTGTGTGTGTGTGTATTTTCTTTATTCATTTGTCTATTGATGGACTCTTAGGCTAGTTGGTTTCATAGTTCGGCTTTTGTGGATTATGCTGCTATAAACATGGTTATGCAGGTATTGCTGTAGTATGCTGAGTTTAATTCTTTAGGATAAATACCGGGTAGTGGTGTAGCTGGGTCGTATGGTGATTTGAGGAACCTTCATATTGATTTCCATAGTGGTTGTACTAATTTACAATCTCACCAACAATTCCTGCTGGTTTTCAATAGACTATATGTGGTGAAATAGATGAAAGCAGCATTTTTTGCTAACACAAACAAATTTTATTTAAGCACAGTAATAAGGTTATTTGTGAATTGATTGAGGTTACTCTTGCCTTGAAAGAGACTTCAACAAAATCTTCCCTTTTAAAAAATCTTAGTATTTTTAGTTGATTAAATAACATAGGCTGTCATGATTAATGGGAAGGTTTTCTATTAACCAGAAAACCCTTTTCCTATACCTTCATGTAAAAAAGCCATGAGAAGTATTGCTTCATATAGGGCTCTAGGGAAATAACAGGAGTTAAGTTTCTTAGAAATTTTGAATCAATATTAAATAATTGCCTAAAAAGCCTTATTAGTTGTCTAACTATGTTTACAGTATTTTTTTTTTTTTTTTTCATTCCTTTTTAAGATCTTTGGATGGACTACATCAAAGAAGAATTGAATCACCCACTTGGTAGACCTGAGAATTGTGGGCAGATCTATTGGCGAGCCATGAAGATGTTGCAGGGAGAGTCAGCAGAATTGTTTGTAGCCAAACATGCTATGCATCAGGCTGGACATTAGTGAAGAGAAGAATACAACGAACTTTGTAAAATCCTCTTGCAAGCCTCCTGGACACTTTTGTATTATGAATCAGTCTGTAAATTGAGGTGACAGATAAAATGGCTGATTGATTTTGAGATGTTTTGTGTTGTGTTAATCTTTAGTTTCAGGAAAAAGAACTGCTTCTTGAATGACTATTGGTTGAGGCCAAATCTACTAGTTTTTTTTTTCCTCCTTCCTCCTGTACTGGGGATTGAACTGGGTGGGGTTGGGGGGGGAGAGATACTCTACCATTGAGCCACATTCTGAGCCCATTTCCCTCCCTTTTTAAACAAAAATTGAGACAGGATTTCACCAAATTGCTCAGGCTGACATCAAATTTGTGATTCAACTGCCTCAGCCAGGATGCTGAATAGCTGGGATTACAAGCATGTGCCAAGATGCCTGGCAACCATAGTTCTTAAATGTTTTTCAAAATATATGGAAATCCTGCACTGCATTGTATTTATTATTTCAGGTCAAGCAGACATACTTTAAATCTAGACCTAGCAGCCAGTTAAAATGAAAGAGGACACATGGTTTTATCTGTTCTCTCTTTACTGTGAAACTATATGTGATACGCATTTGAAATATGGATGAAATAGGATAGTGAGAAGTTGAAAACCTCCTGTAATCCAGCTTAAGTTGGATTTAGTAATTTGATTTTCTTTTTCAGAATTGGATTTATATTTTTAGATCATTCCAGAAGTATTTGAGTGCTTATCATTTGCACAAAAGAAGGAAGGCTGTGGGGGATAGAGGTAGGGGTTGGAAAAAAGCATATCCAAAGAGCTGGTTGGAGCAGCAGAGATGAAGGTGCTGGAATTTGAGTGGGGCAGGGGGAAGTCCTTTAAGAAGGTTAAAAACTATAAACGTGTTTTATCTGTCCTAAGGATAGATAAGCAGAGAATTGTTTGTATTTGTATTGGGGAGGCAACCAAAGGGCAGGGTAGTGGATTAGAGTGGCAGAGAAGTATCTCACTGGGGAGACCTGGAAAGACGGCTTTGGGCAGAAAAGGGCATTCTGGGAGCAGGGGAGAGAATTGTTTGAATTTATATCATTTAACTTAACATTGTGATATCACTGGGAGAAGCATTCAGTGCAGTCTCACTTAATAGTACATTATTATCCTATGTCATTAAATACCCTTAAAACATTTTAATTAATTTGTAACATTCCATTATAAAAATAGCCCTGATTTATTTTATTAATCCTCTGGTTGGACCTTGTCATTTTATATATATTTTATAAATGCTTCTGATAGAGATTTTTGTCATTCTTTGTTCACATCTAGGATTGTTTTCTTTAAGAGACTGAATTTCTGGTATGAGTGGAATTTCTGGATCAAAGGATATATTGTAGAGAATATTGATATGTATTGCCATTTTGCTCCTTTCAAGCAGTATGAAAGTGGCAATGTCCTTGTTTGCACTAGATATTATAATTTATATTTTTGCCATTTTGAAAAGTGATAGTTTTGACATGAGTTTTTCTGAGATTAATGAAGTTAATGTGTTTCTCATCTTTCATAATATTTTTAAATTACTTTTTCTAACTAATTTATAAGTTTAAGAAATATTTTTATTAGTTGTTCACGGACCTTTATTTTATTTACTTTTTTACATGTGGTGCTGAGAATCGAACCCAGTGCCTCGAACTTACTAGACAAGCGCTCTTCCACTGAGTCACAACCCCAGTCCTAACTTATAAGTTTTTTAATATGTTGAATGCCAATCTTTCCTTTGTTTTGTTGCAAATAATTTTATGTGCAGTTCTGTTGTTTTAGAAATGCGTTTAACTAGTTTTCCAGCGCTGTTTGGCCATTTTTCTCTCTGCTGATTTCTGATACTACCTTTAGTATATATTGAATTTCTATGCCTGTTAGAGTGTTTTGGGACATATTTATTTTGGGCTTTTGTGCTCTTACATGTTGTTTGCTTGTCATTTCCTTTAAGAAAAATTTATTTCTCAAGTCCTGGGAAGTTTAACTTTCTAAATTTTACATGGCATCCTTATTTTAAGAGAGATACATGCTAACCTATAAGATAGGGAAAAAAGAAGTTGGGTTACCCTGAGATCATAACATCTTTGTATATGGCTCTCAGTGTTGCAGGTTATGAAAATGCTAGTTCACCTAGAGTTGTATGTAGGTGTGGTGGCCATGTGTGACAAAGTAATTCAGATTCTCATTCATACTGGCCATGTCTTTCCTTTTTTTATATATTTATTTTTCAGTTGTAGGTGGACACAATATTTTTATTTCATTCTTATGTGGTGCTGAGGATCGAACCCAGTGCCTCATGTGTGTTAGGTGAGCACTCTACCACAGAGCCACAACCCCAGCCCCATACTGGCCACATTTCAGGAGCTTAGTAATTTCTACCATGCAGAAGATGCTGTTGAGCATTGCTGACTAGAGCCTGTGCAGACTCACGGGTCAGCAGAACAGAACATGTGTTGATTAGTTGCATTTCCTTTTCTATAGGAAAGTATATAAAATAATATTGAATATTATGTGTCAATTTTAAGTTTTTTCAAATGCTTTATGTCACTTACAAACATATTGAGGGAGATGAAGAAAGGCAAATGTCCCCAAAGACTGTCATAATGTTGCCTGGTAACTGAGCTGGGTGTGGTGGCACATGCCTGATCCAGTGACTTGGGAGGCTGAGGCAGGAGGATCGCAAATTGAGGCCCGCCTTGGCAACCTAGTGGGACCATTTCTCAAAAAATAAAAAACACTGGGGGACTTAGCTCAGTGGTTTAGCACCCCTGAGTTCAATCCCTAGTACCAGAAAAAAAAAAAAAAAAAAAAGAAAGGTGAGCAAGGAATCCAATTTTCATGTTGACTGGTAATGTGATCACTCCTTGCATTGATTTGTTAGAATTTAGTCATTGCTGGGGGGGGGGGGGGGCAGGGCGTGGTGGGGGGTCCCAGTGAAGGCTGCTGTATAGTTGGGTTTTGGGAGGGGGGATGTCAGGCTTTGCCCGTTGCCGAATACCACCTTATTTGCTCAAGGGAAATAGACTGTAGACTACCAGACTTTGGGCATTAAAAGATAGGACTTCCTGTCAGATTCTGCTGTCACAGGAGCCGGTCTAGGGTTTTCGGGCCTCTACTGTGTCCAGACATTGTAGGAATTTGTTGTTTTGGTCATCTATCCTGGTTTATAATGGATTAGCTTTATTGACTAAACTCCAAGTGAGGACTTACTGGGCTGCTGAATTGCCTTATTTATTTGTGGATGGATAGGTGACAGTACAATTCTAGCCTGAAGTCTAGGGGAGACCTGTGAAGGGATATGGAGTGAAATGTGAGCCTCAATGGCATTAGCAGGTTGTGGGTTTTTTTTTTTTTTTTTTTGGTACTGGGGATTGAACCTAGGGCCTTGCACAACTGAGCTGCATCCCCAGCCCATCAATAGCATTAAGTGTTTTGACAGCTGGGCTTTATGTCCTATCTGGTAATTTCGTGTTCTAACGGGAATGGAGGTGTTGAAGCTGAAATACATCCAGTATGGTTGGGCAGGGATAACACTTGCCATGTCGGACCCAGCTAGTAGTCCATCCCGGCTAGTTGTTCCCAGAATCTGCACCCGGGATTGGACTGTTTCTGGCTCCGCGTGGGGTAGGTGGGCAGTGTCTACCCCCGCGGCGGGCCCCGCCCCCTGCGCCGCCCCGCCCCTGGCTTCCTGGTGACCCCTGTCCCGCCCCGGTCGGGAACACCCGTGGCTGATTGGCCCTTCTGCGGCGTATCCTCGAGCTGGCAGTCGGGCCGGCGCATCACGTGGCCGCGCCGCGTCCCGGGCGCCGAGCCGCGGGCAGCCGGGCATGGACCTTCAGGCGGCCGGGTCCCAGGCTCTGGGGGCCGCTGGGCCGCCGCGGGGCCCCCAGCTGCAGAGCGCGCAGGAGGCTCCCCCCAGCCCGGAGGTGAGCTCCCCGCCGGGACCGGACGCAGCTACTGCCAGCGGCCCGGGGCGGGAAGTTGCGGGGCTCGCGGGGCGGTGCCGGGCGGCGACAGCGGAGCCTGGGAAGCGCCTCGGGCGCTCCTGAAGGCTGAGCGCCGTTTGGGCGCGCGCTAGGGCTGGAAACAGCCGGTGGACTGGCTGCCGGGCGGGGAACGCCAGGGCGTGGGTGGGCGCGTCGCAGGGCTGGGAAGGCTGTGGGCTTCGGGGAGCCTTCACATACTTGGTAAATGGGAGGTGATGCTGATGAACGAGAGCTGGGGCCCGCCGCCGGGGGCCTGGGCCAGGATCTGGTGAGGACAACGAGGAGAGGGGCTTTACCTTGGGAACCTCTGTCCATTGGTGGGCATGCTCAGCTAACCTAAGCACCTGATGATGTCACATGGGCACTCTTTTTTTCTATTTAATGAAATCAAAGGCCCGTTTGACGCAGGTTTTCCAGAAACTTGTTTTCACGTGCGCGCCAGAAAGCACCGTTTTTTTCCCCCAAGACCATTCTTATAGTTATCACCTGCTTTTTGAGGGTAGAACCCTCTCTTTAGGGCTCTTTACCCAAGCAACTAACATTGTGCCTGGAACATACAAACGTATATTAATTGGGTGGATGAATGGAATGCTTATCTAAGCATCAAAGGTGGTATTTAACCAAAGATATGAAAAATATAGCCATAGACATACAGCAGATTACTTTGCATTACAGAATAGAATGAGACTAATTTTAATTTTGTCAAGACAAAGTAGGAAAAGATGTGCATTTCCTCTCAAAGATGAGAGGATAGTGGTGCCTGCAAAGGCCTGGGAATGAGGAGGTGCAGGACAAATGGTTGGAGCTTGGGTCGCAGAGCAGGTAGAGAACTATGTTCAACAAGTCCATGGTGGGGAGGAGAGGGGGAGTGTGAATGTCATGGCTGATCTTGCACTCTGCAGTGGAGGGCTGTTGAAGGTTGTAATTGTGATTAACTCTGTAAAGCTGAGCAAGCTGGGTGGGTTCAGAGGTAGTTAGGAGACTATGGCAGTGGTTTAGGTGAGAGGTCCAACTCCTTGATCAACAGTGACCAGTGGTTGTCACTGACCATAGGAGGTGAAATTGAATTATTAAACCCAGACATAGGTAGTGAATGCTAGTTGGGGCAAGTGCCAAGTGCAATTTGGGTGTAGGATAAAAGGTGAATTTAAATTCAAGAAATGTTACATTTCTACAACATACTAGGTGTTTGTATAAATGTTATGTCATTATCGTAAGCCCCCTGCAGGGTCAGAACAGTGACCCCCAATTTCTAGGGGGTCATATTCTGAATGAATGGTGGAGCTAGGATTGAAATCAAGTCTAATTATACAGGTTGTGAACATTTCTTTTTTTTTTTAATATTTATTTTTTAGTTTGTAGGTAGACACAATATCTTTATTTTTTATTTTTATGTGGTATTGAGGATTGAACCCAGCGCCCCGCGCATGCCAGGCGAGCCTGCTACCGCTTGAGCCACATCCCCAGCCCAATATTTCTTGTTTCATTAGAAAGCGGTCTTGGAAGCCAGGTGTGGTGGTACGTGCTTGTAGTCTCAGCTACTTGGGAGACTAAGGCAGGAGGATCAGAACTTCGAGGCCAGCCTTGGCAATTTAGTAAGACCCTGTCTCAAAAAATTAAAAAAAGTGCTGGGGATATAGCTCAGTGGTAGAGGAATCGTGAGGAGACAGGAGTTCGATAGAAGGAATTGTTAACTAGATGTGAAGTATTTTAAGTATTTGAAAAGGTAAAAGGTAAAAAGTGCACACAGAAGCAGCAACTGCAGGAAATAGCTGCCAACCCTGTGACTGAGGGAACAGGGATAAAGTCGAAGATTAAAATTTATAAGTTTAGAGGATAGGCTTTTTGGGGAGTGGGTACTGGGGATTGAGCTCAGGGGCACTCGACCACTGAGCCACATCCCAGCCCTGTTTTGTATTTTATTTAGAGACAGGGTCTCACTGAGTTGCTTAGTGCCTCGCTTTTGCTGAGGTTGGCTTTGAACCCGTGATCCTCCTGCTTTAGCCTCCCAACCCGCTGGGATTATAGGCGTGCACCACCCGGCCTAGAGGATAGGCTTTGCAGAGCTGCAATGCCAGCCTTTGGTCATGGGGCATTGCTTCAGCTGGTGCTAGGGTCCCTGAGCTTGAAGGAGAGGTCTTGGGATGAGGCTGGCTCTGCAAACCTGGCAAAACTGGCAGCCGGATTCAGTGGCTGCTTTGGGCTGGCACTCCCACTGCCAGGGGAGAAACAAGGTGCTTCTCTTGCCATCCCTGCTGAGTGTACCACGACAAAGCAGAAATGTGGGTTGAAGGTCCCAGCCCTGCACCAAGGTGGGGAGTATTAGAGGGTGACTTTGGAGCTGGGAGGCAGTGGCTTTCTACTGGGCATGTCCAGATACCCAAGTCCCTGGTAATTATTTCTTCTTCCTCAGGCTGGCTTTGGCACAGTGGACCACCCTGATCAGGAGAGAGAGACTGATGCAGCCATGGATCGACTAGGCAAGTAGACAGCAGAGACGGGTGGATGTCGGGAGAGAGGGAACAAAGGAGAGAGGACAGTCCCTTGTGTCTTGTTTGCCTTTCCTGTTAGCCGGTCCTGTGGGCCATTGAGTTGCCTTCTCTGCCCAGTGTTTCAGCAGTGTCCTCATTTGGAAGCTATTACTAGAGCTTCCATGAGGGAAGCTTCTCAAGTTCTATGTCCTTAAATATGTCACTGAGCCTCTCTTCATCTTTAAAATGGGGCTAATAGTACCTACCACCTAGGGTATTCTGAGGAGTGGGGAGAGGATCCCAAACTATCCTGTCTAATATAGTCCACTGGCCACTGATACTCGGTGAAGGTAAGTTAAATAAAATGAGAAATTCAGTTCCTTATGTACACTGGCCACATTTCACGTGCATAGTAGTCACATATGAGTAGTGCTATTGAGCAGCACAGATAATAAAACATTTCCATCAATGAAGAAAGTTCTGGTGAATGCTGCTGATCTAGATCGAGCTCATAACATGTATATTCACATTTAGCACAGTGACAGTGTTGTACAGTCATTACCATTGTCTAGTTCCAGAACATTTCATCACCCCAAAAGGAAATCCTGTAGCCATTGAATAGTCAGTCTCTATTCTTCCCTTTTCTGAGTCCCAAAGCATTAATCTACTTTCTGTCTCTATCAATTTACCTATTATGGATAGGCAAATGTGAGTCAACTATAAATGGAATTACAGAACGTGTGGTTTTTGGTGTCTGGCTTCTGTCAACGCATCGTAATATTTTCAAGGCTTGTTCGTGTCGCAGCATGTATCAGCACCTCAGTCCTCTTTATGGCAGAATAGTTCCACGCATGGATAATACCACATTCATGTATCATCGTCTGTTGGTGCACATGTGGGGTGCTGTATACCTTTTGGTGATTGTGAACCATGGTGCTGTGAACATTCTTGTTTTGTTTAAAACCTGTTTTCAGTCCTTTGGGGTATATATTTAGGTGTGGAATTGTTGGATCATATGATAATTCTCTGTTATTGAGGAATCAGCTAAGTACATTTTGGCTCAGTTACACATTTAGGAATTGGCAGATGAGATTTGAGCCCAGGCAGTCTGGCTCCAGATGCCATATTGTGAATATTACCTTGTTGCTTTTAGCAGTTGTTCTTTATTTATTTATTGCATATATATTTAGTTGTAAATGGACACAATACCTTTATTTTCTTTCTTTCTTTCTGTCTTTTTTTTTTTTTTTTTTTGATGCCAGAGATTGAACCCAGGGCCTTGTGCATACAAGGCAAGCACTCTACCAGCTGCCGCTGGGATGCGTTCTGCTTTTCTGCCTGCATTTTCCCAGTGCCCCTTGTACCTGCATTCACCCCTGCCATGCTCTTTGAGGCTGAGGGGAGGAATTGAAAAGCAAAATTCAATGTAAGCTTGTATTGTGAAAGCGTATCATTTGCCAGAGTTACTTTGGTGTGGTGACATGTCCACCACCTGCTACTGTGAACTGTGCTCAGCCCCCTGTACCAACTGCAGAACATTGATGGTCTTATTGAAGACAAAACATCGACTCTGCTTCTAAAAATATAAACAGAATAATATTTTTGTAGGTTCCCAGGTGACTAAAGAGCCCCGTACCCTTGTTTTACTACCCTCTTAGTAAGTCTGCCAAACATTTTTCAAGCTCACGAGCAGGTCTTCTCTGGTTTGTCAATTTTAAGACTTTCCTTTTGTGGATTTCTTAGCCAGTGGAGCACAGAGCATCCCTAATGACATTCCTACCCATGGTGAAGGCACACATTCTGAAGAGGAAGGCTTTGCTGTGGAAGAGGAGGAGTCTGATGGGGAACTGAATACCTGGGAGCTGTCAGAAGGAGCACACTGTCAGCCCAAGGAGCAGACGGCTGATCTTTTCAATGAGGACTGGGACTTGGAGTTGAAAGCGGATCAAGGAAATCCTTACGGTAGGTGTGGAGTTTCTGGGGTGCTAACAGTTTAAAAGAGGAGTCCATGTGTAAGAATTCTGTCTCTGATTTGTTACAGGTCTGAAATTTTTGTGACAGCTGCTTTTTTATATCAACTACCCCCCTAATTTTTCAGTGGACTCCATAATATAGCACTTTATTTTCACATGGAAAAAAAAGTTCCTCTCTAGAAATCTTTGTATGAATTGAGCAGCTGTGATACCCACCCCCTTGCTTCCTCTCCACTGCTTAGAACCTTGTTTGAGAAGCACAACCATGGATTGTTCAGAATGACCGTGGGTGCACTTATTCAGAAGGGTGCAGTGTGTGTGTGTCTGTCTGCACTTATGTGTTATTGTAGAAAACAAATCAAGTGTCTGCCCCCTAGGCATTTTTTTTTTAAATTTGTTTTTACCCTCCCTCTTTCCTTTAGTCTGGATTATTTTCTTTTGGTACTGGGGATTGAACCACTGAGCCACATCCCCAATCCCTTTTATTTTTGATTTTTATTGTGAGACAGGGTCTCATAAGTTGCTTAGGGCCTTGCTAAGTTGCTGAGGCTGGCCTCAGCCTCCTGAGTTTCTGGGGTTACAAGTGTGCACCATCGTGCTCAGTGTTTAATCTTTTTTTTTTTTTTTTTAAATATTAGCTGTAGATGGACACAGTACCTTTATTTTATTTATTTATTTGTATGTGGTGCTGAGGATCAAACCCAGTGCCTTATACATGCTAGGCAAGCACTCTACCACTGAACCACAACCCAGCCCTTAAGTCTGTTTTTTGAAACTGTCTGCAGATGCTGATGACATCCAGGGGAGCATTTCTCAAGAGATCAAACCTTGGGTATGCTGTGCCCCACAAGGAGACATAATCTATGACCCCAGTTGGCACCATCCACCTCCACTGATACCCCACTATTCCAAGATGGTCTTTGAAACGGGACAGTTTGATGATGCCGAAGATTGAATGTGGAGCTTTCTGCCTTATGGGTAGGTGGGTCCTCTCAATCAAGATCTCTCTTCCTGTCTTTGAGGTGAGATGTCCTAATTGAGACAATGTTCCCAGTGGTTCCTGAGCCTGGGGTACGCAGACTGGTATAAAATAAGGTCCCACTGTTCTCCCCAGCTCTGTTGTTTCTGTTGTTGTTTGTAAGACTCCTCCTTGGGATGTGTGTGTTTTCGTGTCTGTGTCAGGAGGACTTGTGTTCTTTATAAATAAAGGTAGGAAAAAAGTCAATACGCTTTGTCTCCTTTCTTCCTTTAAATTAGGTGCTTCTGAGCAAGGCCCTACTCACTTTATTTGAAGTCCCCAAAAGACATTTTAAGGATTGACTATCAGGGAACTTAAAAAAAACTATTCTAGGGAAGAAAAAGAATTTTAGTTTTGCTTCTGTAGATCTGACACTTAAAAAAAAATATTTATTTTGTAGTTATAGTTGGACACAATACCTTTATTTCACTTATTTATTTTTATGTGGTGCTGAGGATCGAACCCAGAACCTTGTGTGTGCGAGGCGAGTACTCTACCACTGAGCCACAACCCCAGCCCCTAGATCTGACAGTTTTGATGAGTGGTTGGAATCCAAGAGACATTGTGACTTTGCAGCTGATTTCTGTCCCATTAGTTGGGAAAATGGAACACTGACTTAGTTTATAAGGATTTTTCTGTAGGCTGAGAAACTAAATGGCAAACTAAGTAAGCCAACAATTGTATAATCCTTAATTGGCAGAAAATTTTGTTTTTCATTTAATCTTTCTTTTTAAATTATTTTTTATTTAGTTGTCAATGGGCCTTTATTTTATTTATTTTTATGTGGTGCTGAGGATCAAACCCAGTGCCTCACACATGCTAGGCAAGCGCTCTGTCACTGAGCCACAACCCCAGCCCCTCTATTTAATCTTTTTTTTTTAATATTAATTTTTAGTTGTAGTTGGACACAATACCTTTATTTTTATTTATTTTCATCTGGTGCTGAGGATTGAACCCAGTGCCTCACACATGCTAGGCAAACGCACTGTCATTGAGCCACAACCCCAGCCCTCCATTTAATCTTTAGCCTTTTCAATTATATGAAGTTACCCTCCCCCCCCCACACATAAGTTTTTTTTTTTAATTTTTAAAATTTATCTCATTTCAGAGTTGAGGATGCAAGACCTCCCTAAGAGGTCTTGAGTGGCCTAACAGGGACCCAGATGCACACAATCTGTTCTCACGGGCCTGGCATATGTGAGAACGTAGCAGGGGAGTCTGGACCCCACCTAGGATTGTTTCTCATCTGTTTGAGATCTAAAATTGAAGTAAATATCAAAGCAGTTAATTAAACATATGACTATTTGAATTCTTTGACTTAAAAAAGTTTTTTTTTTTTGTTATAGATGGAAACAATATCTTTATTTGGCTTATTTATTTTTTTATGTGGTGCTGAGGATTGAACCCAGTGCCTCACATGTGTAAGGCAAGCTCTGCCACTAAGCCACAACCCCAGGCCCTGAACCCTGAATTATTTTTCTTTCCTTTTTTTTTTTTTTTTTTCTTTTTTGTAGTACTGGGGATTGAACCCAGGGGAGTTCTTCCGCTGAGCTATATCACCAGACCCTTTTATTTTTATTTATTTATTTAAAGTTTTTTTCCTTTTAGTTGTAGATGGACACAATCCCTTTATTTATTTATTTTTATTTTTATATGGTGCTGGCGATCAAACCCAGAGCCTCATGCATGCTAGGCAAGCACTGTGCCACTGAGCCACAACCCCAACCCCAGACCCTTTTATTTTCTGTTTTGAGACAGGGTCTCATTTTCTCAGGCTGGCCTCAAACTTGGAATCCTCCTGCCTCAGCCTCCCATGTTGCTGGTATCACAGGCATGTGCCACCACACCCAGCTAAACATTTTTCAAATCTGATTTAAATATTGTTTTGGTGTCCACCATGTAAAGAGAAAGATGTAGAGAACATCATTAATCACAGAGGCAGGAATGAAGAAAAAGAAGTATGGAGTTGGAAGTGGAAAAATACTAATGACATGATCAGTGCCAATGTAGACTAAAACTACTCTGAGAAGATCATGTATAATTGCATGAGCAAGTGATAAAACTTCAGAGGTAATCAAATTGGTTTCCTTTGTTCATTATTAGGTGATGAATGTGTAGGCAATTTTGCTCTTATACATAATATTTCTGCTTTTTTTGTTGGAGGGTATTTTGGGGATTGACTAGAGTCTTGTGCATGCTTAGCACTTGCTCTTCTGTTGAGCTATACCCCCAGCCACTGCTTTTATATATTATTTTAATATAGATTTTACACTCAGGTATTTAAAGCAGACAGAAAATGTTATTCTAGAGCAGAATGTGTCCTATGTCTAGTCTTCCTTTTCTGACTAATTAGGAAACTTGCCTTACTCTGCCTCGGTGGTTGGTCTATGGTCTGCCTCCCTCTTTGAGGTCAGGACCGTGGCTCACCTCTCAGCATCTCTTTATTGGCCAAGCATGACAATGTTCAGTTAATATTGTTCCAAACTCAGTTCCCTTCAGTAATGGGTATAATATTTGCCTTGTCTGATCATATACCAGACTGGTGATGGAAAGGAATCAGTTTTTTGTTGTTATTAGTTTTTGGTACTGGGAATTGAACCCAGGGATGCTTTACCACTGAGCTATATCCCAAGACCCTTTTTAAAAATATTTTTTGAGGCAGGGTCTCACTAAGTTACTTAGGCCAGCCTTGAACCTCCTGCCTTAGCCTTATGAGTCCTTGGGATTTGCGGGTGTGGGCCACCACACATGGCAAGAACCAGTTTTTGAAGAACCTTTAAAAAGTCTTTGTGCTCAAATTAGATTAGGATTAATCTAATTTGATTAGATTAATTAAATTAGGATTAGTTAGAATTCTTTATTAATTTACCATTTTAAAAACAGTACATAGGATCAGGTGTATGGTACACTCCTATAATCTCAGCAGCTTGGGAGGCTGAGGAATGAGGATTATAAGTTTAAAACCAGCTGCAGCAGCTTAGTGAGGCCCTCTGCAATTTAGGCCCCATTTCAAAAAGGGCTGAGATGTGGCTCAGTGGTTAAGCACCTCTGGGTTCAATCCCTGGTACCAAAAATCTAAACCCCAGAAAACCAACATATAGGAGCAGAGGAGAGAGATGTCCAGAAATGGTGAGTTTACTGCTGTACTTTAATCTGCAAACCTTTGATTCAAAATAAGTAAACTTTGTTCTCTAAAACTAGTATATGTCTGAGAAGACATGAATTTGTAAAGGAGATTATTTATTTGATAAATAACAAATCATGGTTATTTAAAAAACAATTGGCGGGGGTGGCTGGGGTTGTGGCTCAGGAGTAGAGCACTTGCCTCACGCCTATGAGGCACTGGGTTCGATCCTCAGCACCACATTAAAGAAATAAATACATAAAGTTAAAAAAAAAAAAAGAATTGGGGGGCTGAGGTTGTGGCTCAGTGGCTTGTCTCTCACATGTGAGGCACTGGGTTCGATCCTCAGCATCATATAAAAATAAATAGATATTGTGTTCATGTATAACCAAAAAATATTTAAAAAAATTAGGTATGGGGGTATAGCTTAGTGGTAGAGTATGTGCTTAGCATGCACAATCCCTCACACACACACCCACACCCACACACACACACACACACACAGTCGAATTAAAGGAAATACCACAATGATTTCTAATCAGCTTTTTATAATGAAGACTTAACAATTTAGATATTCAACAAAAATGAAAAAAATCTTCTGTTTATCCGAATCTCTGGTACTAAGTGTTTTAGTTGGCTTTTTCGCTACTGTGACTGTAGGACCTGAGCAGAGCAATTTTAGAGAAGGAAAAGTTTATTTGGGGGCTGGGGTTGTGGCTCAGTGGGAGAGCGCTTGGGAGACCATGGGTTCAATCCTCAGCACCACATATAAATAAAATAAAGGTATGGTGTCCAACTACAACTAAGAAATAAATATTTAAAAAAAGAGTTTATTTGGGGGCTCACGGTTTCAGAGGTCTCAATCCATAGGCAGCAGACTTCACTCCTCAGGGCTCAAACTGAGGCTGAGCATCATGGCAGAAGAGTGTGGCAGAGGGAAGCAGCTCACATGATCAGAAAGCAGATCTCCACTTGTCAGATAAAAACATATACCCCAAAGCCATGCTCCACCCGCCGTGCCCCACCTGCCTTTAATTACCACTCAGTTAATCCCATTAGGTGATTAATTCACTGACTGGCCAAGGCTTTCATAACTCAATCATTTCTCTGAAACTTCTTCCATTGTCTCACATGTGAGCTTTTGGGGGACACCTCATATCCACACCATAACACTAAGCTAAGAAGCCTCAGTCTCAGAATTGAGGAATGTGGCTGTTGCTTACTGGCCTTAACACTGTCTACAAATCTTTTTGTGCTATTTGTTACAAGTCTTGCATTGAGCTGCTCTCTACCCATTTGACCCTGGTCAGCTCTGTGGTCCTGACGCTCAAGTACTGGAAATTAGCAATCTTCTCTTCTCTCTGGCTGCTTATTTTCTGTATTTGAAATAGTGAGGGGAGAGATGAGATGCTGGAGGTGCAAATCTGGGACTTTTGGAGGTTTCTGTAGGTTTCAGCACTGAGGGAGGTTGACATTGTTGCGTGAGGCTGGGTATGTTGAGAAAGAGAGCTGAACTTGAGTAGGAGGAAGGATCTGACCTCGAGGGCCATAGTGGCAGCAGAGGGTGAAAACCAGGTGAGTGTAGGTGCCACTCTTCCCAAGTCTAATAAGAAAGTCTTAAGGAAGAGGAAATGGCTGTCTTTTATAAAGTGAAGCCAAGGAAGACAAAGCCTAAAAGTCCTTTTTGGACATGGGAATCAGAATGTTCACATGATGTGATGATTGGAGCCACAGCATTTGTGTGACCACTGAGCTGCTGCCTGTGGCACTGTTATCTCACGGGGCGGTGGTGACTTCTGGCCAGTTTTTCTCAGAATGTGTGAGGGGAGAGAAAAGGAGGGAACAGAGAGAGGGACAAAAGTGTACAGAGGCTGCTGAAAAATATAGGTACTAAGGGGCCGAGAAGAACAAATGAGAAACATTTATTCTGATACTTCTTTCAAATAATATTGTCTTATCAAGAAAGAAACTAGGGCTGGGATTGTGGCTCAGCGGTAGAGCGCTCGCCTAGCATGTGTGAGGCCCTGGGTTCGATCCTCAGCACCACGTAAAAATAAAAGATATTGTGTCTAACTACCATTAAAAATAATAAATATTAAAAAAAAAAAAAAAAAAAAAGAAAGAAAGAAACTGGCTAGGGGTGGTGGCGCATGCCTGTAATCCCAGTGGCTCGGGAGGCTGAGGCAGGAGGATCTTGAGTTCAAAGCCAGGCTTAGCAAAAGTGAGGCGCTAAACAACTCAGTGAGCCCCTGTCTCTAAATAAAATACAAAATAGGGCTGGGGATGCAGCTCCGTGGGCAAGTGCCCCTGAGTTCAATCCCCAGTACCAAAGAAGAAAAAGACCCACCATGACTGTGGCCAAAGTCTTGGATAAAGGAAGGGAGAGTAGATATGTGTTCATCAAGTGTGTCTGGACGACATTGGAGATGAGCCATTGCTTATCCTCTGTTGTTTGTCCATTTCCCTGTGCAAGCAGACCAGTGGGCGTTGTGCTCATCACCTTAGCAGAGGCATGTGGCAGGGTACAGAATACCAAAAAATCTTTTACAAAAGGGATTTATTTAGGGTTTTGTGTATCCTCTTAAATTTTTTTCCCATTCTTTTATTGGTGCATCAGAGTTGTACATAAAGGTCATATTCATTGTGGTATATTTGTACATGCAAGCAATATCACTGTATAATTTGACCACATTGTTCCCCAGGCTTTGTGCTTCTTGAGGAGACTTGGAGGGATAGTGTTTTCCGTAGGGCAAAGGAAAAAAGCCTCTGGGGAGTCAAGTCCTCTGGGAGGTACCTCTGGACAGCAGGACATCTTTCAAGAGAGGCTCATTCCTTGAACTTTCCAAGAACCTGATGGACCAGATGGGCCCTGAGAATATGGCGGACCTTTTAAGATGGACATTAGAGGACTTGTTGTCCACCTGCATGTGCCTCACTGCATGAGGCCCTGGCACAGCTCTAAGGCTGTGACAACTCTAGACAGTGAGTGGGAGCTGGGGACAGGAAATTAGGATGATTGGAAAGAATGACAGTTTTGCTTCTTGATCCCCAGGATATAAGAGATACAAAGTTACAGATGCCCGGATGGTAAACTCCTTTCTGCCAGGGGCCTGGGGACAAATCATCAATGAGTTAGAAATGGTGTACTTGAGGTATCATCATTGTTTGATCAATACCAAGGTGCTCCTAAGTCTTTATTTTTATTTTCTATCTTGATGAGAAACTTGCAATTTTTGTTCTGTGATAGTACAAACAGAATTGTGCTAGTCACAATTTTTTGAGGGGTGTGTGCTGCAGATTGAACTCAGGACTTCACTCATGCTAAGCATACACGCGATACGATTGAGCTACACCCCAGCCCTGGCTGTTTCCAATTTGTATAGGTAATTTTGTGTATGTTTCATGGCTCCCACTTGTTTCTGTCTTATGGCTTTCTTGTTTTGGGGTGGTTCTGGGGGAATGTACCCCTTCACCCCATCCCTTAGTTTGTTGCTTTGTTACTGTGGCTGTCGGGGCATCATGAGACCCTTGCATAGGAGGTTGCGCAGGGCAGGGCTTCCCCTGCCTTCACTCCCAGACTTCTGTGCCTGGGTCTAGAGGAGCCTTTCCCCCCACCTCAGAAGTTAATTGTAGGGCTGTGGTTGTGGCTCAGTGGTAGAGCGCTCGCCTAGCATGCGCGAGGCCCTGGGTTTGATCCTCAACACCATATAAAAATAAATAAATAAACAAAATAAAGGTATTGTGTCTAACCAAAAAATAAATATTAAAAAAAAAGTTAATTGTAGAGGCTGTGTAGAACATTCTTCAGGTACGGAAGCAACTGGCTAGACTCCTTTAAGCGCTGTTGTCCCAAGGAAATCTGAGACTGCCTCTCTGGGAGTAGGAAGCAAACTCATTGGCTAAGTAAATACTCGTCGCTGCTCTGCCCTTGGTTTTCTGAAGTTTGCATTGTTTTCCCAGGATGGCTGGAATATGGAGAAAGAGAAAAACTAACCCTGGCTGCAGCTCATGTGTACCCCCTGCACAGTTCTTCCAGACAACTGGGAATGGTGAATCTGGAGTGCTCTGTGTGTAAGCATGTGTGTGTGTCCTGGTGTGAGCGTGGCAGACCAAGGAGAACCAGCTTGGAGGGAGAAGTAGTTGGAGGGTGTAACAGGAAGGCAAGAGGCAGGGCTGGCTCCCACTTTGTTGACTTAGCAAGTCTGACTGCAAAGCCAAGGCCTTTGGAAAGAATGGCCTCCCTGCTTCCGGCAGTTTCTTTTGAGCTGGTTCCCAGACTGAGCTAGATTCTGCCTTGTTGATGTTCAACTGGGTTCCAGAGCACTCAGGTTTGGAGAATTCCACCAAGATTTGTACTTGGTGATGACCTGGGGGGTAAAATAGGGCTGTGTTTTCTTCTAAGGAAGATCTTTCCCTCCACTTCACAGGCTTCTTGGGTCCTTCTTTCCTGTGAATCGGAATTTATCCCAGGGGCATGCTTCCACTTCCTGATCATTGCAAGGTGAAGTAGGTTTTCTTTTTCTTTATTTTTTTTTCTGGTTAGGTGGTTTTGATTTCAAAAGCAATCTCCTCTGACAACTTTTCATTAGCTGTTGAACAAATGTGGCAGATATAAGTTAGAGCCATGTGTTTGGCAACTCCAGGCTGGGGCCTGAATTTCTCCTGGCTGTGGCCTCTGGTTTTATTCCACTCATCCAGCAGGTGGCACTAAAGACCCACTGACTCCACAGTCTCCAGCGTGTCCTATGGGGAAATTCAGGCCAGCTCAAGTTTACTTCCCGGTTTAGTCAGTTTCTTGCTAGTTGACAGACTCACCTGTGCATTCTTAGTATTTATTCCAGATTTTATACCTAAGTGTTCTCAGAAAAGGTTACTGTGAGATCTTAGGTAAGGGACATCAGATACCCTGCCTCCAATACCTACCTTCAATTCTGACTTCAAAGTGTGTGCAGATGCAAAGAATGGTAAACGTAATGCTCTGTATTCCTCTACCACATTATATGCTAGGTGCTTGTTCTAATGAAGCAGGTTTCACAGAGGCTTGGGGAAGGCCAGATAGCTAGCCCAAGGTCACAAAGGTAGGATAGGATGGAACTCAAGTTTTCTGATGCCAAGTTTTTGGGCTTGTGTATTTGTGCTACCAAAGTGGGAAACATTTAGATTTAGCAGAAGTCTAGGACTTTCACACAAAGCAAAAGGACTTCTTTGTAGATTTGGTCTTTATTCATTCATTTATTTCTGAACTTCTGCTATATACTGTGTACTCAGGGTGAAGAGGCAGAGGCCCCACCTAGTTCTTGCTTTTAGGGAGTTCAGACTCTAGAGGGGGAGGTGATAGCACACACAAAGGCCCTTAAAACACTGTGGAAGGACCATGATAAGAGTAAACTCAGAGGAAGGGCTGGGAGGTCAAGGAGAGCCCTCAAGGGAGACAGCCTCTAAGCTAGTCCTTAAGGACTTGGTCAGGCAAGTGGTGGGGGGGACGTCACCCAGCCTGAGGGAGCAGTGTATACAAAGACCTCAGGTATGAGAAGACTTGACGTATTAGGGAGAACTGGCAAGGTACAGAGTGGGGGAATGAAGTCCCGTAAACAAGGCACCTTGAACGTTATGCCAACAGCTTGAAGGTTTCTTAATAGGAAGGCAACACAGACACATTTTCACTTCAAGAAGATTCTTCTAGTTTCTGGTGGGGAGAAGTGGTAGGAGGCTGAAGGCAGGGAGGCCAGGCTGGTGGGGGCTGTCAGTTGTCCAGCAAGAGAGGACAGTGATGGAGGTGGAGGGTGGTGGGCTGGTTGGGACTCCGTAGAGAAGGTAGGGCTGACAGGAGTGGGAATGGATTGCTGGTGAGAGTGGGGCAAGGGGAGGAGCCTCTGGGATGACCTCAAGACCCTGGCTCCTGCAGCCAGATGGATGGAACAATCTGTTAAGTGTGAGTGATCTTCATCATTCAAAAGCATTTCTACAGTCATTATTTCAAGAAGACAGTGTTCCACATTTCAGACGCACATCTGTGTTCTCAGAGTTTGGGGTCTCCCAGGACTTTGTAGCCCTGCACCTTAAGATGTGAATGTCATGCCTCCAGAGAACCCTCTGCTTGCCCTGTGCTCTCTTTTCTCTTAGAGCAGACACTCAGGATGGTGCCTTCCTTGCACAGGGTGCCTGCAGTGGACACCCCAGGTGCCTCCTTTACACCCTTTCTCCTTTTTTTGGTGACTAGACCTTACCCATAAAGCCTGTGGGCTTTGGGAAAAGCTCATCCCATCCCCCGATATAAGAGCCGGGCATAGTTTCAGGCCTAACATAGTGCTTATAATTGCATTCTTTGGCCGTTATATCTGTTTCCTAGGCTTGCCAAAGCAAATTACCAAAAAGTTAGTGGCTTAAGACTGCAGAAATATGTTCATCGTCAGTGCTGGAGGCGGGGGCCAGAAGTCTGAAATCAGGGTGTCAGCTGACTTCTCTCAAGTCTGTGTCTTGTCTGTCTATCTTCTGGTGACGGTCAGCATTCCTTGGCTTGTGGCTGGCTGCTCTTTCCGGTCATTGCCAGTGTTCACATGGCTTTCCACTTTCTTATAAGAATGCTTGGGATTAGATTTAGAACTCACTAGATTAATCTAAGATAGACTTTTCTCAAGAGCCTTAATGGCATTTCAAAAAAGGTCACACTCACTGGTTCCAGAGGTGGGAAGGTAGCATAATGTTGCCTCTAAATGGCAGAACAACAAAATTGTAACCAGGATGACGTTGTTGAGCCCCAGTCCAGAGGATGGCCTGCTCCTAGGCTTTCTGAGACAGAAGTCAGCAAACCCTCTTTCTTGCTTTAATCCAATTTGACACAGTTTGACCCCTGCCCACCCCATCGCTAGCTGCTGAATGTGCCCTAATTGACACACAGTGTCCATCTGGAGTCCTGTCTAAAGGCTGTTGAGTGTGGTAGAGAGATGGTGGCAAGAGCCCGGAAGCCTTGGGCTCTACGTTGGTACTCTGAGTGACCTTGGGCAAGCCACCACTTTGCTGACCATCAGTTTGAATATAAATGGGCCCTTGTCCTTGCAAAAGGCTCTTCAAAATGGAAGCCAGTGTGGTTTCTTTTGTTATGGCCTCTGCATTCCAAGAAAGACGTAATAGAACTGGAAAAGGGCCAGACGCTGGAGTGATGAAGGGCTTTGACCATGAGGGCAGGAGCTCCAGATAGAATTGTGCAGGCTGAGGAGGGAATGTAATCCAAGTCCTCTGTATGCTAACGCACCCTGGCAAGGCGGAACAGGCCTTGTTCACCAGATCCCAGGGTCCTTAGAAGCTCAGAGAGGTACTTCTAAAAGTTTGAGAAGTTGTTTTAGGGCAAACAATAGAAAGCGCTGTTTTACAGGGTGGAGAGGTGAACTTGAGGTGTACTTCCCGCTCCAGCCTCGTGATCGTGAGCAAACCTTTTCACCGAGTCTGAAATTGCTCATTAGTAGTTTTGGGGGTTATAAATCTGTTAGTCAACCAGCAGGGAATTTATGCAGACTAACCACTGCTCTACCCACCCACCAGCACGGGCACCCCTCTGACTCCATTTCCTGCTTTTTACTATAGACGATTTACTGCAGACGGGTGAATGCATGAGGTCTCATTTTCTGTCCTTGCTCCAGGACTGCTTAAGTGACTCTCCTGTCTCCTGCATCACCTATTACCCGCTCTCTACCAGATAATGCTCAGATGTTTATCTTAGTTACTTATGTTATTTCGTGCTGGGGATTTAACCAGGGAAGCTTTACCATTGAGCAACATTCCCAGCCCTTTTTGTGTTTTGAGATAGAGTCTTGCTAAGTTGTTCAGGCTGTGGCCTCTAACTTCTAATCCTCCTGCCTCAGCCTTGCAAGTCTCTGGGATTACAGGAGTGTGCCACTTCCCCCAGCCTCTGAAATGTTTCAAAAATGCTATCATTTTTCCCATCTTAAAATAATTTTCCCTTAATTCTACTTTCCCCTCTAGCTACTGCCCCACTTTCTCAGCAAAACTCCTTGAAAGAATCATCTGTACTCATTGTCTTTTCTAGCTCAGTGAATCTTTTTTTTTTTTTTTTTGCTTAGTGAATCTTCACAAATTGAACATACCTATATAACTACTACCCAGATTTTATAAAAGAATATTAACAGTAACCCAGGAAATCTACACCTTCATGCCCCAATTAACTACTATCCTGATTTATTATGCCATACATTTGGTTTATGTTTTTAATTTTACTATAAAATATGTACCACATGGGGCTGGGGTTGTAGCTCAGTGGTAGAACGCTTGCCTAGCACACGTGAGGCACTGGGTTCAATCCTCAACACCACATGAAAAAAATTAATAAACTAAAGATATTGTGTCCATCTACAACTAAAAATATCTTTAAAAATGTATAACATAAAATTTATCATTTCAACTACTTTAAAGTGTACAATTTACTGGTGTTTTGTACATTTACAATGTTGTGCGACCATTACCATTCACAGTTTCAGAATGTTTTCATCACTTCAGAAGAAAAACCCAAACCATCCCAGGTACTCAGGAGGCTGAGTTAGGAGGATCACAAGTTTGAGGCCAGCCTCAGCAACTAAGTGAGACCCTGTCTCAAGATTAAAAAAATGCTAGAAATGTAGCACAGTGGTAGAACACTTGCCTGGCAGCTTGCATGAAGCCCTAAGTTCAATTTCTTAGCACTGCCCCCTACCCCTGCAAAAAAAGAGAAAGAAAACCCATACTTATTTGTAGCCATTCTCCAGTCCCCATTCTTTTCAACCTCTTGCAACCTCACTAGTCTGCTTTGAATTTCTATGGACTTGCGTATTCTGGATGTTTCATATAAATGGAATCATGTCATATATGGCCTTCTGTGTCTGGTTTCTTTCACTTAGCATATTTTCAAGGTTCATCCATGTTGTAGAATGTAGCAGTACTCCATGCTTTGTTAAGGCTGAATAATATTCCTTGTATGATTGTACCATATTTTGTTTAACCATTTATCCATCCATGGACATTGGATTGTTTTGACCCTTGGCTATTGTGAGTAGTGCTGCTATGAATATTAATGTCCAATTTTTTAAAAATATTTTATTGGACACACCTTTATTTATTATTTATTTTTTTTATGTGGTGCTGAGGATTGAACCCCGGGCCTCGCACGTGCTAGACAAGTGCTCTACTTCTGAGTCACAATCCCAGCCCCTTAATGTCCAGGTTTTTGTTTGAATACTAGTTTGGTCTGTTTTTAAACTTTAAACAAGTTCTTATATTCTATTTTTTGTCTGACTTTATAGTCTACCAATATCAAAATCATTGTATAATATGAGATTCCTCCATGTTGTTGCACATAACAGTAGTTTGTTCATTTTCGTTCATGTCACTATATGACTGTGTGGCCATTTAGCTAATCTATTTTTGTGTGTGTGTGTGGGGGGGGTACCAGGTATTGAACCTGGGGGCACTTAACCAATGAGCCACACTCCCATTTTATATTTTATTTAGAGACAGGGTCTCCCTGAGTTGCTTAGGGCCTTGCTAAGTTGTTGAGGCTGCTTTGAACTCACAGTCCTCCTTCCTCAGCCTCCTAAACTACTGGGATTACAGATGTGCCCCACCACACGTGGCTAATCTACTGTTGAAGGGTTCTTTGCAGTTTGGAGTTATGCTGCTATGCTAATGCTGCCGTGGATGTTCTCCTTCGTGTCTTCTGATGAACCCAGGTATAGCTTGCTACTGGAGGGATGCTACTAGGAGTGGAATTGCTGGCCACAGATTGTGCATGGTACCTTTTGTAGGTACCGCTAAAGGATTTCCCCAGGCCTTCCTATTTTCACTCCCACAGGAGTGTGTGGAAGTCACATTTGCTGCCCATCTTTGCCAACACGTGGCTTTCAGTCTTTGCTTTTGATCTTACTTTGCTGGCATATGGTCGTCTCCTCTGGGTTTACCTTGAGCCAGGTGCTCCCCTCATCCATTGCACCCTTGCTTTTGCCAGTGGTCAGCGCTCAGTCCCTATCTCACTGACCAACCTGCAGCCAGTGGCAGATTTGCACACCCACCTGCCTCAGCGTAGCTCCTAGGGCCCCCTCTCCTGGCCTTCCTTCTCCATACTGGCTGCTCCTTCTCAGCCACCCCACTTCTCCATGGTTGTTCTTTTCTGACCTCTGACTGTTAGGTGACCCTCAGGGCTCAGGACCTGATCTCCCTTCTCTCTAACTCATCCCTCCAGCGATCACAAACAGCACCACGGCTTCTCGTACCATCCCTATACTGGGATCACCCCATTTATATAATTGCAAGCTTGACACGTCCCCTCAGATGTTTAGTAGATATCTCAAATTTGGCAGAACAACTTCTCTTCCTCCAAAACTGCTCTCTGTCTCGGTTGATGGCAACTTTTCCAGAAAAGTCATCCTGAGCTTCCCTTTTGTTCATACCTCACAGCCAATCTCAGGAGCCTAATTGCTCTTGTACTCCAACACGTCCAAATATGGCTGCATCCCGCTCCTGCCTTCCATGCCAGAGCCGCCAGCAATTTTCACCTGGATTTTTGGAATAACTTACTGTCCAGTCTTCCTGCTTCTTGTCATGAATTTCAGCCCAGAAGCCAGGTGGTGCTTTTCGTGTTAAGGCCATCTTCTTCCCCTGCTCACTCTCCTCCAGCGGCTCCACATTTCAGAGGAGGAACTAAGGTTTGCAATGGCCCACCAGGCCTCTGTGCAGCCGCCTCCTGTACTTATCTCCTGCTTCTCCTTGGCTTCTTCACACCACACCCTCAGGCCTTCTCCTGTTCCAGGACCAAGCCAGGCATGTCCCTGCCTTAGGGCCTTCAAGGTGGTTCTTCTCTTGCCTGCCTGGACACTCTTCCCCTAGGTCTTCTCATAGCTAAATCCCTTTCCCCCAAAGCCTCGCTCAACGGCCTTGAGGATTTCTGCTTAGTATCTATGATCTTGAAAACTGGCTTGTGGTCTACATGAGGCTCCAGTGTTTTTCTTTCCTTCACTTTCAAAGTCTGACAGGGGCCATTTTCCTCATGTTTTTTGAGGATGTGCATTTATTTCTGACCTGCCATTGAAGATGTGTCCTGACTCTGTTGGCGGGTTCTCCTGGTGGGTTCTCCATCTTGGTGGGGCTTGGGTTCATCTCTCCCATGCGCTGGGAGGCCTCAGATGCTGAAGTTCGAGATCACTTGGCTGTGGTGCATTTCTTTGGGGAGAAAGCCAGCTTCCACATCCTCCCTGAGTTCCCGCTTTCCCTTCTTTTTTTGGCCTGTGACTATTCTTTTCTTTTTTTTAAATACCTTTATTTTATTTGTTTATTTTTATGTGGTGTCGGGGATCAAACTCAGTGCTTCATGCATGCTAGGCAAGCTCTCTGCCACTGAGCCACAATTCCAGCCCCTGCAACTATTCTTAACCCTTCTGTCAGCTCATTTGCTGCTGTGAAGGATTAGAAACTTTTCATCCAGCATTTTTAATGTTTTCAGCAGGAAGCAGATCAGAGTGTCCAGTTTGTTCTATTGTCAGAAACAGGAGTCCGTTGACCGTGTGCTGGAGGAAGGAAGTGTGTGACTGGAGAGGTGGACAGGTCCAGGACGACTCAGCCCCAATCCTAGCTCTGCCTTCACCAACTGTGGTCTTAGGAAAGTCCCTGTCCCTTCTGGGCTTCAGCTGCCTGCTTGGTAAAATGAGGGCTGGGGGATAGGGTGGCCTCAACGAGGCTGTGATTCCTGGCTGTGGGTTTTCTGTGTCTCTGTCTTGAGGGAGTTTATGCATGTGTGAGGAAAAACTCTCAGTTCAGGTGGCCTTTCAGGTATCCTCAGTGACCTGCCAGGCCCTGCGTCTGGTTCAGAAGAGATGGCAGCTGGGCACCATGGCACACACCTGAAATCCTAGTGACTCAGAAGCTGAAGCAGGAGGATCACAAGTCCAAGGCCAGCCTCAGCAACTTATCAAAGCCCTGTCTCAAAATAAGAAATAAAAGAAGAAAGAGCAGATTTAGAATGTCAGAGGTAAAAAATATAAAATAAAGAACAATTGATTCCCAAAGATCTGAGAGAGGAAGCCAGGTGTGGTGATACATACCTGTAATCCCAGAGATTTGAGAAGGTGAAGCAGGAGGATGACAAGTTCAAGGCCAGCCTGGGCAACTTATCAAAGCCCTGTCTCAAAAAATAAAAAGGGCTGGGGTGGAACTCAGTGGTGGAGGGCTCCTGGGTTCAATCCTTTTTACTGCAAAACAAAACAAAACTAAATACAACTGGGGTGAGAGGGACATAGAGAAAAGAGATGTGACACATGACACGAGGGTCCCTGTTTTGGGTTGATACTTGGGAACAGGAGTTTGGACACGTGAGTTTGTGTCGGGTTTGAGTTTGATCTTCCACTAAATCTCTGGAAAGGAGGATCCTAAAGATAGAAATCATTGCCTTCCTCCTTCCTTTCTTTAGTCTCCTTTGTTCTTTGTTTGAAAAATATATGTGTGTCTACACAATTTTAATAGATTTTATTAAGTAGATGCACAGCATTGTAAAATGTACTCACTGTCACTGAAATATGCGATTAAAAATAGTACCATGGTAAATCTTATGTCATGACTGTTTTGCCACAGTTAAAAAAAATCAAAACAGAAACAACTGAGAAAAATCTGAGAAACTGCCACAGTTTCCATATATGCCTCACCAGGTTCCCTATATATGGGGCCAGTGTAAAGAAGAATAATAAAAATGAATCCCCATGCACAGAACTCAACTTAACCCAGATAATGTTTATCATCCTAGAAACCCACATGCTCCCTCCAATGTCTCTTTCCCCTCACCCCTTGCAGAGAACCACTATCCCGAATGCTGTGTCATTTTCTTGCCTTTCTTTAGAGTTTTATCGCATAGGCTTATATCCCAGATGTCAGAATGTTGTTCAGTCTGGAGAGTTTGGGTGCTTCTATTGAAGGAAATCACATTGCATATATCAGGTCATAATTTGCTTTTTTTCCCACCAACATTGTGTTTGTGGGATTCCTTCATGCAACTGTAGTTCTTTCACTTTTATGGCTGCAGACTAAGGTCTGGATACAACATACATTTTCTAATCCAGTCTCATGTCTATGGGTGTTTGAGCTGTTTGTGGTTTTTATTTTTATGAGCTGTCTGAGCCTATGTTGTAGGAGAGCTTCTCTAGGTACATTATGGAGAGTAGAATTAGTGCCTCATAGAGTGTGTGTACTTGATAATGCCCACCGTTTTCCAAAGGTGTGGGGCATCTGCACTCCCACCAGCAGTGTATGGGACGTCCAGTACTCCATCTCTTCAGAGCTCTCTGGTGTTGGCCTGTGTCCCACCTCAGTTGTGTGTGTCCATATCTCAGAGGCCCTTGGCCATACTCAGGCCTCACTTGGCCTCTGTCCCGAGTACCTCTGGTTTGTCTAGCCAGCCCAACACCAACCCCTGGCTGACCCGAACTTCCTGCTTTCCTGAGAGTTTGAGCCCTTGATTGGATTGTTGGCTGAGGCTCTGGGTCCAGGCACAGAGCTCCAGCCATGGCTCTGAATTCTGGGTTCCAGGAGGGCCCTGTAGACCCGAGGGGGTCAAGGAGGTTAGACGTCATTTTCTCATGCTAAGCCAGGTAGCATCGGAATTTTCCACCATAGAGGAGATGTGTTGTCCGTCTTCTCCTCTGGCTCTTCTCACCCTGCTGATAGGAATCCTTAAGAGAGATTTAACAACTTTTCTTGAGGCCTTTTGGCAGGTTAGCACCGGCACTGTCAGTGCTGGCAGGAGGACATGACATCTGTGCTGGCCCTAGGCCAGGCCACATGGACGTCTCTGTGCGTGATGCCAGCTCATCCTGCCCAGGGCCTCAGGTGTGCTGCTGTACAGATCCAGGGCCTGCCCGGCTCAGGACAGCCCCAGAGCCCACCTCCTATTGTCTTCATCTTCCTGCCAGACATTCCTTTTTAGATCTTGGCTACCCTCTGTCCCAAGCTCAGAGTTTCTGGGTTTTTCCTTATGGTAATCAGGACAGCAGTATGGCTACCCACACAGACCAGTGGCTACAACACCAACCCACCTGGCTTAGAATCTCAGTTCTACCTCTTTCTGCCTTGGGCATCTAGTGTGACTTGATAGCTTAGCTGCTATGTCCTTGTGGGCCCTATATACATGCACTGGGTTATTAAATGAGAAAATGGGTATAAAGTGTTAGTATTCTTTCTGATACATGTAGGACATCAAGAAATGTTTTGCATAGTTATGGTGATGTGGAAAGAACTGAGCTTAGAGCTGGGAAGACCTGGTTTTCAATCATGCTACTGCCACCTCTTAGTTGTGTCTTGCAATCTGTCTAAGCCTCCGTTTTCCCTATTTGCCAAATGGCAGTAAGGATTTCTACTTCATTTGGTTGTAAAAGACAAAAAGTGGTTTGCTTGATAAATATTAGTGACTATTTCTATATGAGATGCAGGGGCTTTATTTCCTAAAAAAGGATAGAGACAAAGTGATATAAAAAAAGAATCAATTTCTTGGGATAGCCCAGACTTCATAGTTTAAAGTACATGAACATTTTTTTTTAAAAGAGAATATATTATAAACACTCTGGAAAAGAAAAAGGAAGATAAAATGAAACCCCCTCACAATCCCACCATCTAAACACGAGCACCCCGCCTGTTGGTATCCTTCCCAGGTTTTTCACGTGTATTTTATTAAGAGATCATAATTATAGGATACATGCAGTTTTGTATTCTTTTCTCTAGTACTAAATGCTGTATCATAAACATTTTCTCATGTTTCTACGTGCTATTTGTAATTGTAATCTTTTATGGCTGCATACCATTCTTAATTAAGATCTTTATGCATAAAGTTCTCCACTATTTCACATTTTTTTTTCCCCCTGAGGATTCCAGAAGTCAAATTGCTGGGTCAAATTACTTTTTATAGCTTCAGAATCATATAGGCAAATTGCTTTTCAAAAAGGTGGTATCCATTTATAATGCATTCAGGCCCAATATTGCTCATTCAGTGGCAACTTCATTGGTATCGGGTATTACAGACACCATTTTCTTTGGGTTGATTTATGAGCATTGTCTCATCTTCATCAGAGCAGTTGCCAGTCAGAAGAAGTAAAGAGGAGTTAAGAAACCACAAGAAACTTTATTGATGCAGACTCATGGAGTTCAAAGAGACCTTGAGCAATGCATTTCCTTCTTATTTTCTCTGATTTTACTTGCTGCATTTGGATTATAAAGACATATATAATAATATATATACGTAATAATATAATAATATAGTCTATTGTTTATTTTTTATTTTTTTGGATACCAGGGATTGAACTCAGGGGCACTTGACCACTGAGCCACATCCCTAGCCCCATTTTGTGTTTTATTTAGAGACAAGGTTTCACTGAATTGCTTAGTGCCTTGGTTTTGCTGAGGCTAGCTTTGAATGCCCCATCTTCCTGCTTCAGCCTCCTGAGCCACTGAGATTACAGGCGTGAGCCAGCCACTGTTCCTGGCTTCAATCTTGTTTTAAAAGAAAGTTTTTCTTAAAAGAAAGGCTGAAAAAAAATCTTTCAAAGCCACTTGCATTTTGTTTACCCTGAGCTGAACAAGACATCATTTGTAATTGCTGAAAGATACTCCGTAGAGAGGACTTACCACAGTGTATCTTGCCATTCTTTTATGTTCTTTCTAAATTTTCCTTATTATTAATAATACTATAGTGAACATCTTTTTGCATAAACCTCTAATTTTTTTGGATTGGTTGCTTAGAAACAATTCTTGGAAATGAAATTTATGGATCAAAGGGCATTCATATTTTACTTTATTTATTTTGGCATTTTAAAGACAGGGTGCCAAATTGCTCTAAGGCTTATGCTAGTTTATGACCCCACCAACAATGTAGAAATGTGTTCAATTCACTTTCCATTGCCAGCAGTGGCTTCCCATATTAAAAAAAAAAAAAAATCTCCCAGTATGCAGCTTCTGTAGATTTATGTCGTGCTCTAATCCAGTGTTAATCTAACCTTAAAAGCTAGGAGACTTTTCCCCCTTTGAGTTGCAAACCAAATCCTTCCTGTCAATTTGAGGCTTGGCTTTATTCTGTAAGGACTTAGAGTTCTGCATTGGAGATGTCAACTTCTATTTTTCCTTTGTTTGTAAAACCTCATGGCCAAGTTTGCATGAATTAGTATAGAAGAAAAACATTGCCATTGTTCCAAGAAGTGCTTCAGTATTTCTCTGCTGGATTATGGGTTGGAAGAGTTATCCATGGCCATGGAGGGGAGGGGCAGCTCAGGTGTTGGGCTCTGCCATCTGATTCACTGACTGGGATGTGACAAAATCTTCCTTGGGGAAGAGTTCTGTGTGTTGGGCTGTGTCAGAACAGGTACTACCTGGAAGAATAGATATTTTATCTCTCAACATCTCTTTTCTTCTTCTGGTAATCAAGGGTTCTCTCTCTCTCTCTCTCTCTCTCTCTCTCTCTCTCTCTCTCTCCAACTACTGTATCCTGATCTAACCCTGGCCTTTCCTTTTTGGCTAGAAATCCCTTTTCCTCTTGGCTAGAATGATTGACTCATGAGTGGGCACTTGACCCAAGAATGACCAGCCCAATCCTTCATGGGATTTGACCTAGGAATGCTGACATATGCTATATTCCCATGAAGCTTGGTAAACCGGGATGATTTAGGTTGAAGGCTGTGGTACTTCTCTAGTCCCATCATGTGGAAAAAGTGACTTGCACCTGCAATTGAAGCCGGGGACTATGAAACTAAGGAAAAGCAAACAAAGACGTGGCAGGGGAGGTGGAAAGGGATGGTCTCCATGCCAAGCCATGAATGCTGGTCTGGATTGGATTTCATTTTGCCTTTACAATGGAAAAAATCTAGTGCACCTGGAGGGGCCAGAGAGTTTATATGTAAGAGATAAGCACAGAGAGTTCTAGAAAGAGGGAGCCGAGGGTTTGTATTAGAGGAAAATATCGGTTGTCGGATTCAAACATTGCAGGTATTTGAGATGATAGGCTGGAGCAAGGTAAGAATCGGTTGCTAGGAATATGAGGAGCATGTTGGGAAGTACAAAGCTAAAGAAGAGAAGGGCGTTTGCTGCATTTATCTGGGTACATGGTGATCTTGAGCCACATTGGCGGTGGGATGGAGAGGGAGCGATGGTTGCAGGAGAATTGCAGAGGAAGAATTCTTAGGGCTTAGTGACCTGTTGGCTAACTGTGTTCCTCTGCTCATGTTGCCATAACAAAATACCACAGATGGGGGACTGAACAGCAGAAATTTGGTTTCTCACAGTTCTGGAGGCTGGGACGTTCAAGATGAAGGTGCTGGCAGGGTGGGTTTCGGATGAGGCCTTTCTGTTCAATGGTGCTTTCTCGTCCTTACATGGCCTTTTCCCCCTCTGGTCATGTGGGAGAGCAATCTCTGGTTTTCTTTCTAGTTCTATGGTAGACACCAGGCCTGTGAAGCTAGGACCCCATCTTTTTTTTTTTTTTTTTTTGAGAGAGAGAGAATTTTTTAATATTTATTTTTTAGTTTTCAGTGGACACAACATCTTTATTTTATTTTTATGTGGTGCTGAGGATAGAACCCAGTGCCTCACACATGTGAGGCAGGCACTCTACCACTGAGCTATAGCCCCAGCCCTAAATATATTCTTATTAAAAAAAGTTTTTAGTTGTAGATGAACACAATACTGCCGCAGTCTGGCTGGGCACAAATCACGAGCCACTCAAGAGGAACAAACTTTATTTCTGAACTCCACCAGCACACACCACACATGCTCCCCAGGAACTCTCCCGAACGCCATGCAGCTCCTCCAGGAACCACCAACCGGAAATCCCTCCTCTGGCACTTCCCCAACCAATTCGAACTCTTCAGGAATCCCCGCGAGAACTCAAAAGTCATCATCTTAATGGCTCGCTGGCGTCACCTCTCAACCACTACTTCTGGCAAAAATGCCATGCGTCATCCCGACTCGGCTGTGGCCCTCAACACAATACCTTTATTTTATTTATTTATTTTTATGTGGTGCTGTGGATTGAACCCAGGGCCTCGCAGGTGCTGGGCGAGCGCTCTACCACTGAGCCAAACCCCAGCTCCTAAATAAATATATTCTTTATAATATAAAATATATTATAAGCATTTTCTCATACTGCTATAGTTTTCATAGCTACCATTTTTAAAGTATTTTTTTAGTTGTTGATGGACCTTTATTTTTTATTTATTTATCTGTGGTACTGAGAATTGAACCCAGTGCCTCACACGTGCCAGGCAAGTGCTCTGCCCCTGAGTCACAACCCTAGTCCTTCATAACTACCATTTTTTTAAAAAAATATTTTTTGGTTGTTGATGGACCTTTATTTTTTTAAAATTTATTTTATGTGGTGCTGAGAATTGAACCCAGGACCTCATATGTGCAAGGCAAGTGCTCTACCGCTGAGCCACAACCCCAGCCCCGTAACCAGTCTTTTCAAAGGCTGCAGTGCACTCCTGATTCTATTCTAGTATTGCTCGTCTTTCTCTTACCTAGTTGTCATTGGCTAGCCAACGAGTCAGCCGTAAGCCCCATCCACCTTCCTTGTTCCTTGTCACCGCATCTTCCTCCCCCCCCTGACTCCTAGCCACCTATCTTAAGATCAGGTCATTGTGTGCTGGGGGCTTCCTCACTGGCCAGCTGTCTCCTGCCACTAGTGGTACCCACTGCATTCACCTGACACAGAGGAGACAATGAAATTTAAGGCTGTGTTTTTTAATGGTACTCATTTAGTCTTAACATTGACGGGCTCTAATGTCACACTCTTCAGCTAGGCGCTGGAAGTCTTCCACAGTCCAGCATTAACGCAGCTTATTTACTCCCACCCTTCCACCTCACTCTGTTTCTCTCTTCTATCCTTTCTTCCTCCCTCCCTCCTTCCTTTCCATCCCGTCTTCCTTCCTTCTCTCAGTACTAGGGACTGAACTCAGGGGCTGAGCTAGATCCTCAGCCCTTTTTATTCTTTGAGACAAGGTCTCACTAAGTTGCCAAGGCTGATCATGAACTTGGGATCCTCCTGCCTCAGCCTCCTGAGCTGCTCGGATTACAGTTATGTGCCATGGCTCCTGGCTATGATTATCTTTTAGAAAAATTATTTTTTGGGGGATGGGGTTGTAGCTCAGTGGTAGAATGCCTGCCTCGCATGTGTGAGGCACTGGGTTTGAACCTCAGCACCACATAAAAATAAATAAATAAGCTGGGTGCAGTGGTGCACGCCTGTAATCCCAGTGGCTTGGGAGGCTGAAGCAGGAGGATTGCAAGTTCAAAGCCAGCTCAGCAACAGTGAGGTGCTAAGCAACTCAGACCCTGTCTCCAAATAAAAAATATAAAATAGGGCTGGGGATGTGGCTCAGTAGTCGGGTGCCCCTGAGTACAATCCCTGGAATTCCCCTCCGCAAAAAAAAAAAAGAAAGAAAGAAAGAACTAATAGATGATGTTTAAAAAATGTTTATTTAATTTGTTGCTATTTATATAAATTCAGTGATTTTTGTATATTGATTTTTTTATTAAGTAATATACAATAAAACTAATAATTTCTCCATAGATTTTTGTGTTTTCTATGAAGCCAATATTATATATGAGTAATGAATGTGTATTTCATTTTTCTAATTCTTATACCTTTGTTTCTCTCATCTAATATAATGTTGAATACAAAGGCTATAGTGGGAATTATTTTCTTTGGTCTGAAAGGGAAAATATTCAACTCTTCACCATGAACTGGAATTATTGCTGCTGATATACAGTTTAGGAGGTAAGAGATTCTATTTTAGCTTCCTAAGGATTTATTTTTATATTTCTATTTGTTATAAATGGATAGTAAAATTTATTTTAGAAATTTTTGTTTACTAAGATATGGTATCTCTCCTTTAATCTGTTAAAGTAATAAATTAGTGTTTTTCTTATTCTTTTTCTTTTTTTTTTCCAGTACTGAGAATCTAGCCCATGGATGCTTTATCTCTGAGCTACATCCCTGGCCCTTTTCAGTTTTTGAGACAGGGTCTTACTAAGTTGCTGAGGCTGTCTTCAAACTTGGAAATAAGCACATAAAAAGATGCTCAGGACTGGGGATGTGGTTCAGTAGTAGAGCATGTGCTTAGCATGCAAGAGGTCCTAGGTTCCATCTCTAGCACATGCGCGCGCGCGCACACACACACACACACGCACACCAAAAAAAAAAAAAAGCGGTTAACATCATTGGTTATCAGAGAAATTCAAATAGAACCACAATGAGCAGCATTATACATTCACTAGAGTGGCTCAGATTTAAAAACTGGCCAGGCACATTGGCTCATGCCTGTAATCCTAGTGGCTTGGGAGGCTGAGGCAGGCAGATCACAAGTTCAAAGCCAGCCTCAGCAAAAAAAGAGAAGCTTCAGCCTCCTGCATTGCTGGGATTACAGGCATGCACCACTGCACCCCGCTCCACTGATTATTTAACCCATAGCTTTTAAAAATGTGCTTCTTCACTTCTAAACCCTTGGATTTTTTTTTTCTAGGTTTCTGTTTGTAATTGACTTCAGTTTTAATTCTATGGTGGTCAGAGAAAGTGGTCTATATAGAATACCAGTCCTTAGAAATTTGTTGAGATTTGAATTTAGTTTAATCTCTGAAATGTTCCATGTTTTTCTAGGAAAAACGCATATTCTGAAATAATTGAGTACAGTGGTATCTATCCCTTTAAAAAGTTAAATATCTTATATATGAAAAATCTTCTAAACTGTTTACCAAAGAGTCATCATTTTACATCCCCACCAGCATTGTATGACAGTGCTAGTTGTTCCACATCCCTTGTCAATACTTGGAATAGTCAGTTTTTAAATTTTTTTTTGTACCAGGGATTGAACTCAGGGGCACTTGACCACATGAGTTCACAAACAGTTCCACAGTGGTAATGTTCTTTGGTCATTGATTGGATCAATGAAGTTGCTGCTGGGGCCTTACAGTATCTGACAGAGCCTCCATTTAGTGAGCACATACTCTGTGCAGAGGCACTTTACATGGTTTCTCTCAGGCCTCATAACACCATGAAGAGATGGGGAATATAATTCCCATTTCCCAGCTAGGGAAACGGAGGCTCAGAGACATGAAGCCACTTGCTTAAGCCAGGTGTGACCAGCTCCAGACTCATGCCCTGTTGTCTATGTTGGAGTCAAACTGAATTGGAGGCCATAATTCTGCCTCATTTTCCCCAGCATTCCTATTCCTGGGCTCCCTGAGAGGGTCTCAGCTGTCAGCCAGATGGTTCTGAGGCCCAGGGCCTGCAGCTACCTCTGTAACCAGTTCCTTCCTCCTTGCAACATGGTGAGTAGGTGATATAACCTCAGCATGGAGAGGACTATGTGTGTACACATGTGTGTGTCTGTGTGTCCTGGAAACAGCATTAGTCTTCTCCATTCCCACCATCACAGCCTCATCGACTCTTCCTTCACATCTCTCAGGAATGTGGACCCTTTCCCCCCAGGGTACAGCACATTTCTGAGAGGAATCATAATATCCCCCTTGTCCCTGTGCATTGCCAGAGAGGTTTCTGGAAGCCATTTTGGGGACCTGTCCTCAAAACATATAATGTCTATATAGTAAGGTAACAACTAGGTTAAAAAAATCTTTTTTTTTTTCCTCTTGTGTTGGAGATCAAACCCACTGAGTATACCTCCAGCCCCATTAAAAATAAGATTGTAAAGGGGGAAAAAAAAAAAAAGCAAAGAAATGTGGTTATGAGTGTTTTTTCCCTTTATTTTCAAAATTTTCTGTACTGTGGCTTTCTTATTTTTATAATTAAATTTATGAAAAATGCAGTGGATTGAACAAATAATCTGTTGCTTCTCTGTGAGAAACAATAATAATACTGCATTTCCAAGGAGGTTTTTAAAAATTACCTTTATTATTAAAATTTTGATAGAATCTACATAAAATTTACCATCTTAAACCTTTTGAGAGTACAGTTCATTGTCATTAAGTACTTTCACGTGGTTGTGAAACCATCATCACTGTTCTTCCAAACTTTTTCATTGTCCTAAACTGAAATCCTGTATCCACGGCTGTCCTTGCCCTCCTCCTTTAGCAACCACCATTCCACCTCTGTGACTTTGAGCATTTGGTACCTCTTGTAAATGGGATCATACAATTCTTGCCCTTTTATGTGTGTGGCTTTTTTTACTTGACATAATGTCTTCAGATTTTACCTTTGTCATGGTATATATTAAGGTTGGCTTCCTTTTTAAGGTTGAGTAATATCCCAATTGTGTATATCTATCTATAGCTCTATCTTTCTCTCTCTCTATATATATATATCTATACCTTTACATTACATCTTGTTTTTCTCCATTCATCCATCAATGGCCAGTTGGGTTGTTTCTGCCTTTTGGCTATTGTTTAAACTAATGCTGCTAGGAAATTTGTTTACAGATATTGAGTCCTTGCTTTCCACTCTTTTGGAATTGAAATTCTAAATCCCAAATTGGAATTCAATTTCAAATTCTTTTGGAATGTGCTTAGAAGTGGAATTGCTGCCAAGGAGCATTCTAGAACTCATTTCTGGAACTTTTGACAGTTTAAATGGTTACTGGGGATTGAACCCAGGACTGCTTAACCACTGAGCCTCATCCCAGCTCCTTTTATTTTTTTTAGTTGATGGATACTATACCTTTATTTTATTTATTTATTTTTATATGGTGCTGAGGTTTGAAACCAGTGCCTCTCATTTGCTAGGCAAGCACTCTGCCACTGAGCCCCAACTGCAGCCTCCCCAGCCCTTTTTATTTATTATTATTATTTTTATTTATTAATTTTTAAAGTTTTGGATATTTATTTTTTAGTTATAAAATAAACATTATTTATTTTTATGTGATGCTGAGGATTGAACCCAGGACCTTGCACATGCTAGGCGAGTGCTCTACCACTGAGCCACAACCCCAGCCCCCTTTATTTTTTATTTTGAGACAGGGTCTCACTAATTGCTCAGGGCTTTGGTAAGTTGCTGAGGCTGGCACTGAGGTTGGTTATCGCCCCCAACAATCTTTTACTCTGATTCCACCTCTCCTTCCTGGAGGACCTCGAGCGACATCAGGAGTCACTATTGATGAGAAGATGGGTGCATGTTTCTGAGATTTTGTTTAATCTTCAGAAAGTTATAGTTAATGATTTCCACATCAAGGGTTGCCCAGCATACCACCAATTTTGAATTTAAAGCAGAGCAAATAAATGTGAACAAATAAATGTGTTTTGTTCATAAAAATTGTGCTTATAATTGTGGTATATATACACAATGGAAAGTTACTCAGCCATAAAGAAGAATGACTTTATGACATTTGCCAGTAAATGGATGGATCTGGAGACTGTCATGCTAAGTGAAATAAGCCAGCCCCCAAAACCAAAGGTCAAATGTTTTTTGCTGATGTGTGGATGCTAACCCACACTAAAGTAGCGGGGGAGAGGAAGAAGAGAAGTTCATAGATTAGACAAAGGGGAATGAATGGAAGGGAGGGGGATTAGGCAGAGGAAAGACAGTAGAATAAATCTAACATAATTTTCCTATGTACACATATGAAAATACCTAAGTAACTCCCACCGTCGTGCCTACCCACAAGAATGAGGTCCTAATTAGAATAATATATATCCCATGCTTGTATAATTTTATCAAAATACATTCTACTGTCATGTATAAGTAGGAAGAACCAATAAAAAAATGGAATCGAAATACAGGGAAAAAAATCATGTTTACTACTCAGTAATTATGTGATTTTACTTAATCAAATAATCTTTGCTTCAAGTGTTTCCTAGCCAAGTGTAAAATGTCTTGAGAAGTACAAAAATGATAGAAGATGTGAAAGAACTCTGAGAAACGTAGAAGAAACACCAATGAAAGATTGGAGATGAAAGACTGCAACGTGGAAGCCAAGCCATACATTAAGAAAGATGGACAGACAGTGTTGGAAAAAGAACAGCAACTCCTGGGTACAAGATGACTGTTCTCTAGAAATGCTGGTTGGGTAATCAGTAGTCTGACTAATGTGGAAGATCACAGCCCAGTAAAAATGTGTTATGGCTGAGTGTCTTGCAGTGCAAGCTGGTGCGAATTAAGTGCTAAACACATAAAATAAATATATGAAACTAGTTGTATCTGCTGTAACTCACACCGCTGCAGGAGCTTTTAAAAGTTGCTAATAAAATAATAATACATTTTATTTATCTGACTTTGTGTTTGAAAGGGCAACAGACTGTTTCCAGGTGGCCATGCGTCTTGCCTCCCAGGGTCCTGGGGGCCATTCTGTCAAGCGTGGGCTATCTGGGGCCTTCACCTTTTGCAAGTTGCCCCTTGTTCCGGTAGCTAGGGAGGTGTCTCAGGCTGAAGGAGGCGTCTTGGCCCGACAACAGCCGCATGTCTAAGGCCTTGCCTGGGACATCTGCAGCTGCTGTTGGGAGGCAGAGGCTCCCTCTGCTCCTCTCATGAGTTCCCTCAGGCTTGTGTCTTGGGCCGTGCAGACCACAGCCCTGAGCATTGTCCTTAAAGGTTCATTTACTTCCCTGACCCCAAACCCCTCACTAGCACTCCCTCCTCCTGTGTCCCACGTGGCCCAAACGCTTCATCTCTGCCTGGCTGGGAGTTCTCGACCTGGCAGCCCATTCACTTACTGAGCCCAAGCACTCCACTCAGGTCCCAGGGATCACAATGGGCAGCCCAGGCTGAGAGTCACTGTCTCAGCCAAGTGCATGTCCCCGATGGAAGGAGAAAGGAAAGGAGTTCTCCTTGCACATTTCAGGCCTCTTTCACTGGCCACCCCGAGGCCCTTAAGGACAGAGTGGGTCATCTTCTACTTGTTCCATCTGCGGTTCTGCCATAGGTACTGCTGTGGAGCAGACACACAGTCTTGTCAATAAAATAAAACTTAAATTTCTGATATTGGTCCAGCAGATTTAATACTCTGCACTCTCCTACCCAGACCCTCAAATGAGCCAAAGGCATAGAATTTGGAGAAAAACAAACAAAAACAGGATCGCAATCTGTGTTTGATGGCAAATGGCCCGGTGCTTCACTTCTGTGAGACTGAGACTTCCCAATGTGAAAATGGGAACAGGCGCTTTGGCACATCAGTCTTCCTTTGGTGGGAGCCTGGCGCTAAGGCTTGACATTTATCGTCCCCAGTTCTCTCTACAACCCTGTTAGGCAGATCTTTTGTTGACTTTTTTTTTGGTACAGGGGATTGAACCCAGGGGTGCTTAACAACTGAGCCCCAGCCTTTTTTATATTTAATTTAGAGACAGGGGCTTGCTGAGTGACTTAGGGCCTTGCTAAGTTGCTGAGGCTGGCTTTGAACTTGAGATTCTCCTGCCTCAGCCTCCTGAGCTGCTAGGATTACAGGCATGGGCCACCGTGCCTGGCTTTTGTTGCCTTTTTATCAAGGTGAAAGGAGGTGAACTAGAGGTACTTATGGAGGTAACACAGCTAGCTACTGTCTGAATGGGGATCTGCACGCCCACATGGTGATTAAACAGGGGCAGCTATGGAATCAGAGGAGGTTCAGATCCCGGCTCTACCTGTTGCCAGTTGGGTGATCTTGGGTGTGGCATGTCACCCCTCCACTCTTCACTCTCCTCTATTGCACCCCTGAGAATGCTCTCTTCTCCCTGAACTTCTTTGAGGTGATAGAAGGGGTCAGGAGAGCAGGGCAAGAGGCCACGGTGGCAGCTGCCCAATCCCAAGCTGGGAGAGTGAACTTCTACCCCTTTCCAGACTGGGATTTCCTCCAGGTGGGGACTCCAGGCAGGAGAACACGTCTGACTGTGGATAAACAAGTCCACGGTTGACCAGGCACATAGACTTTGATCAACCTCAGCGAGAGAAGCAGCAGAATCACACATTCCCTTGAGTGAGCAGGCTCCAGTTAATCCTTTATTATAGGCACTTCAGACGATATTGTGCCACAAACTACTCTAAAAACCCTCCCCAGAGCTTCCCCTAGGGTAGAGTCACCTATTTTAAAGCCCCGTTTGGAAGGGTTACTTTATTTGCATGTGGTTTTCCTCATTGGGGTACTGAGCCGTACATTGGAGGCACCTGGCCAGCGCTACCAGATGCAGACACTAAGATTTAGCCTCTACTGACTCCTAACCCTGTTGCTTAAACTTCCTCTGTTCCAGGCTGCTCCAGATGGTCACAAAACCATAATACGTTGAGGTTCCTTTCTTTTTAACCTCTGGATCTTTACTTTGAGTTCACTAACCTCTCACTTTATATTTCTGTTGATTTATTCCCATGCCCTCCCCTCGTTCCGGATCACCAGCTGCCCCTTCCCAGCAATACTGTCACCCAACACCTACCTTACAGGTTGTAGTGAAGAGTAATTGAGATAACATGTGTAAGTACCAGGCACACAGTAAACACTTATACAAATTAGCTATAATTATGTAAACAGCAGTCATCCTGTGTGTGTGAGCTATAAATCAGGAAGTTCAAAGTACACAGAAAATGCTCAGTAAGCTGAAAATTATTAAACAGTGACTGGTTACTACTGTGGCCTGTCTGGGAGTCCAGTGTCCCTGCCTATCACCTTTATTTACTTATTCACCAAACATTTGTTGGGATTGGCAACGGCTGTTTGTCATATCCACAACTGCCCAATGTCTTATTTGTTTTAGTTAGCCTTTTAACAAAATCTTAATTGTGTTTAAATATGCATAATATAAAATATACCGTCTTAACTTTTTTTTTCTTTTCCTGTTCTGGGGATTGAAGCCAGGGGTGCTCTACACTGAGCTATATCCCCAGCCTTTATTATTATTATTATTTTAATTTTGAGACAGGGTCTTGCTAAATGGCTCAGGCTGGCCTCTAACTGGCAATCCTCCTGTCTCAGCCTCCCTAGTAGCTGGGATTGCAGGTGCGTGTCTTTCTTTGGAGAGGTACCAGAGAAAGAAAGCACAGCAGGTCCCCCCCAGGTTACTTCCTGACCTGCGAAGGCCTTGGCACCCTCAGCTTTCCCTCTGCAGGATTGGGCCTGGCTTTCCATTTCATACCTCCCGTGATGACTGAGCCCCTTTTCTGTGCCAGGATCATCCTGGAAACATGAAGATTAGTAAGCAGGACTCAGCCCAGGGGAAGTGAGCAAATAGGGCGGAGCCTCAACTGGGGAGCTACTGAGAGACCATTTTTTTTTTCTCCTTAATATTCTTATTGTGGTCTCTTAAGCCTTATCTCACATGTCTTCTCTCAATTTTGGGGACTCTCCAAGAGAGGCTCACATGTTCCATACAGGTTGCCATTTGTCATTCCCACCATCCTGCACAGGACATAGGCCAGCAGGCACATCATGCCTTCTGGCCCAGTCAGTGTGTCCCCCTACTCCTGCAGACTTAGCAAAGGAACTTCTTTCCCTTTCAGATGAATATCTGCAGCCCCATTCTTCACATCCTGGGATGACCAGAATGACAATGGGGATGTCCACTCCTTGTCTCCTCCTTGGTGTGTGTTTGCTTTGACAACACGTCATGACTGTCCCTGAAAACTCAATGGTCCAGCCTCAGCCATTGTGGCCTCAGTCTTGTATAGCACCTTGGGGTGGGGGTGGGGGTGCTCTAGGTGTCACTACACTGACATCCATCCCGGGGTCCTTGTACTGTCTCTTTTTCGGTTCTAGGTGAAGACCAGGCCTGCCTCAGTTTCTCGTCTCCTTGAGTGTTGCCTACATGAGAGGACATCTTCCTGGGCCCAAGGAGATGGTTCTCTGGTGCAGGACAGTCCAGACCCAGGCCTAGTGCGAGAAGTGTTTTCTGCTTGCACCGATACTCTCTCCCGGCATCTCCTGGACTCATTTGGTCCCTGGGAGCCAAGGCTGTCTCCACTGTCTCCATAGCTACAGGGGCATGTGCCTTACATCTTTAACCACAGAGAGATACAGGAGTGAATTTTTCCTAAAATAAAAGGCCATCTTCTCCCAGAGGTGAATTCAATTCTTGTAAAAAGAAAGATCAGCTTGAAGCTGTGAAAACACAGTTTCCCCTCCCACACCCAACCTGCAGAGGTTTCAGGGGTCTGGAAAAGAATTTTCTGTTAGTGTTGCATCTCGGTTTCCTGTGTTGCCCTCTGCATGGGCCAAATCGTGCCCACCCCCCACCTCCCACCTGATTCATATGTTGAAGTCCCAACCCCTAGAACCTCCCCATGCGACTGTATTTGGAAATGGGGGCTCTAAAGAGGTAATGAAGGTACAACATGGTCATTACCAAATTATGGTAGGTCCTAACCCAATGTGAATTTTGTCCTTAGAAGAAGAGATTAGGACACAGAGGAAAGACTTTGTAAAGACACAGGGTGAAGACGGCCATGAGAGAGGCCTCAGGACACACCAACCCTGCTGGCACCTTGAGCTTAGACCGCCAGTCTCCGGAACTGTGGGGAAATGACTCTCTGTTGTCAAGTCGCTCAGCTCTGCAGAACTTGTTACAGCAGCCCTAGCAGGCGACCATATCCTCTCCTTCAGCAGTCTTTGCAAAAAGCATCTCCCCATGAAACACTGTGCACATCTGGAGACCTGGCACACTCTCCTGCCAACAGTCTGGAGGGTCCAGGAGGGAGCCTGCTACTTCTGCATCTGTTCCCATCTGGGAGGGCATCTTGGCCAGGTGTATAGCTTCAGAAGGGACATGTAGGAGTAGGAAAGACAGAAAGGGACAAACACCATTCTTTTTTTTAGGGGGGGCGGTACCAGGGATTGAACACAGAGGCACTCGACCACTGAGCCACATCCCCAGCCCTATTTTGAATTTTATTTAGAGACAGGGTCTCACTGAGTTGGTTAGCGCCTCATTTTTGCTGAGGCTGGCTTTGAATCCGTGATCCTCCTGCCTCAGCCTCCTGAGCCGATGGGATTACAGGCATGTGCCACCACACCCGACCAAACACCATTCTTGTTGGTCATAAAAGTTGATTCCACTCTGGCCTCAGATGAGGAGGGATCCTCATCTCTCACAACTATAAGATGCCAGCAGATCAGACACTCTAAAATCACCTAACATGGGAGTTGTCAGTCACATGTGCCTATTGAGCACTTGAGATGTGGCTCCTCCAAATTGAGTCGTGCTCTAAGTGTAAAATACATGAAGACTTTGGTGGAGAAAAAAAAAAAAGCAAAAAATCGTATTTATAATTTTTTTGATATTGATTACATGTTGAAATAATATTTTGGCTACATTAGGTCAATTAAAATACACCTTTAACATGAACTTCACCTGGTGCTTTTAATACCTTTTTAGTGAGTGGTTACTAGAAAACTGTCAGTTCCATAGATGGCTTGCAATATGGGCGGTGCTGCTGTAAAGAAGGTCCGCACCCAGACACCTGGCTGCATAGATCACCTCCTGCATGCGCCACCAGCACTCCTGAGGTTCACAGGAGGTTGCCACATGCTTAGGGCCAAGAGTAGAAAGGAGACTTGGCCCCTGCCCCATGGGGATCTAAGTCCCCAGTGCAGGTGAGGAATGCCCTGGCGAGGGCCCCGGGGTGCAGCTCATTCTTGTTTGGTGATGCCCCCAGCCCCCTGCCCTTGCCTGTTACATTTTGTCCTTTCACATTGCTGTGGTCATCAGCTGCCCTCAGACCTCTGGCTCCTGTTCCACAGCCTGTTATTGCTCTCACCACTTTGCCTCGGCTTCCCTGAGGGAACAGACTCTGGGTTCCTTCTCCTGGGCTCTCCTGGCCCAGGGCTGCCCACCATGCTCATGGCCCCCACAGTTTGCCTCCATCAGACTTCACCCAGGACCCCTGGGGATCTGGTCCCAGGTCACCCGGTGCTCACCGAGCTCTTGTTTAGGATGCAGGATGTTGACCTCAGCCCACGCGATTGGGAGAGAAGGCCGGGAAAAGCAGAAGCACCCTTCCAGGAAGGGGCCTGTGATCTATGTTGAAGGAATTCTATAAAGGAACAAATTGAGGGCCCAGTCACCCCAGAATAGACCCTTACTTAACCTCCTGACCTTGCATATGGAACTCTGTCAGGCCACTGCTCAGCACGGATAACTCAACTTTCATGTGATAAATTTCAGAAGCCCGGGGGAAATGTTGCAAAGACTTTTGGGAATGTGTGAATTGATGAAATTGAATTAAGAAATAAAATCTAGAAAATGTGGAAATAACAAACAAAAAGAGGCCAGACTTCTGGTGGTCACTCTGGGGAGCCAGGAAGGTGAAAGAGGACACTTCAGATTCCTGCCTGAGTCGTTCCAACCTCCAGACACTTTGCTCTTGGGCTTTGAGCCAGGCTGTCACCTGGCTAGAGACCCTCCCACACCTGCCTCTGTACCTTTACTCACACTGTACCCTCCTCCTGGGATACCTTTCTAACCCATGTCTGCTCCTTCAGAGACATTCAGGGGCTGCATAATGTCTTGGTCAATGAGGGATTGCATACACGCCGTTGGTCCCATAAGGTGACATCACCTGGTGACATGGTAGCCATCTTAGTTTGTGTTTGCACAGTGAGGAGACTGGCTGAAGATGTGCTTCTCAGAACATGTCCCCATTATTAAGCAATGAACAACTATATGCAAGTCCTCCCTTTAGGTCGAAGCGCCAATGTTGATGTCTCAAAATGGTTGCTGATCCCTTTCAGGGACACCTTGTTTCTGTTCATTGAGTGTCTTCACCCTTTTCCCCTTTGGCCTTGTATCATGGTTGTTGCTATCTACCTCTCTCAGATGGGGGACTCTTCTGGGGGCAGCATTGTGCTTGATCCCTCTCTCTGTCCTTACAGGGTCAAGCACAGTGTCTTGAAAATAGTTACATTTTCATTTCTGTTGTTAACATTCACTTCTATCATAGCATTTCTTGCTCTGGGTATCGTTTTAATGTCTTCCTGTCCTGATGGACTTTTTACCTCCATTGAGTGACGACTAGGTACAGGGAGAAGCCAGCACAATCCCAGATTGTGCAATTCTGCAGGAGAGCTTGGAGTAGTAGAAGAGACCATTATTGTGAGCGTTATTGTAAATGGATCAGCAAACATGTGTCCAGGATGATGGGGGGACAAAGGGTGGAGGCCAGTTCTACTCTTAAGGAGAGTCAGCTTGGAGTAGGGCTTTTTTTTTTTTTTTTTTAACTGGGGCTCAAACCCAGAACTTTGCACATGCTAGGCAAGCACTCCACCACCGAGCCATATCCCCAGATCCATCCTTCAAGACCTTGAGAGTTGTAGGCCAAAGGATTCTTGGGTAGGCACTGGAGATGGGCTACTTGGTGAGGTGGACCAGCCCTCATAGTCAGAGAAAAGTCAGGGGCTTGTATCTTGTCAGCCTGTATCCCAGATATTTGCAATTTTTTTTTTGTGGAACAATATGCAGAAAAGGTTTGTTGACGGAGTGGTCACTGGACAAACGTGGTCTTTCTGTCTTTGAGGGTCGGAAACCAGATTGACTCATTTATCTCTTGGTTAATTTTAGATGACCTCCTAGGGTTTACAGTACTTTAGCTCTACGCTAGAGTAACCATGGAACTTGTTATAGAATGTCCTTGGGTCCCTCTCCTAGAGATTCAGACTCAGATAGAGTCTGAAGTGGGATCTGGAACCTAAATCTATGCTTAACAAATGTCTTAGAAAAACCTGTGATCAGGCAAATTTGGGAGACTGCCATGAGCAGGAAGGTAAACGTGATCTGGGTGCTTATTAAAAACACAGTCCTGGGGCTGGGATCGTGACTCAGTGGTAGAATGTTCGCCTAGCATGCATGAGACCCTGGGTTCGAACCTCAGCACCACATAAATGTAAAATAAAGATATTGTGTCCACCTAAAACTAAAGAAGAAATATTTAAAAAAAATACAGTCCTAAACTGGGTGAGGTACACCTCTGTAATCCCAGTGACTTGTGAGGCTCAGATAGGACAATGCTAAGTTTAAGAACAACCTCAGCCGCTTAGTGAGATTATGCCTCTAAATAAAAAAGAAAGAAAGAAAGAAAGAAAGAAAGAAAGAAAGAAAGAAAGAGGCAGTGGGAGGGAGGCTGGGGATGTGGGTTCAGCAATAAAGCACCCCTGGGTTCAATCTCTAGTACCAAAATAATAATAATAGTAATAGTAGTAGTAGTTGTCGTCCTGGGGAGATGGCTCAGTAATAGACTAGGTTCAATTCCCAGTACAAAAACAAAAATAAAAACAAAAAAGTCCTGGAACTCACCTATAGCTATTACAGAATCTTTGGGCGGGTTGTAATCCTGGCTTCTCATTAGAACCTCTCAAAGAGCATTAAAGTGGTCTGGGTAGGGCCCCATTATCTGTTTTCCTTAAAATCTCCCCAGAGCTGCTGGGATGTACTTTGGGCTGAGACCTGCTTGGTGAATCTCGAGTCCTGGCCCTTCCCTCACACTATAGGCTATTTCAGCCCAGGTGGGACTTCAGTATCCCTCAGGTGACATGCTGAAGATCAGCTTTTCTCACATGGGCCCGCACACCAGAGTCACCTTGGGGAGCTTTCAAGTCCTAATACCCAATGCCCCTGGGCCCACTAAGGTAGAACCCACATGGTGGGGGGCAGAGCGGAGAGGCTGGGAACTGTCATTTTAAAATAGCTTGCTAGTTATTTCTAACAGGTACCACAGGGCGAGGTCCTTGGAAGGTGGCCCTGAGTGGGCAGGTAGGCGGGCGATACCAGAGTACTCACAGCTGACGGCTTCGTGAACCTCTGATGACAGGCAGTGAGATTCGGGCCTCCGTCACAGCCCCAGTGTTGAGTTGGGGATCAGCACACCCTCCAGGCTCAGTAACTGTGCTTCTGCCTTTAAAGACGGGCCAGAGCCTGGGGGTCAGGGCCCTCTCTGCGCCATCCTTTCCCCCATGAGCTGGTATTTTCACTGCAGATCCCTCAGCCTAATGGCAAGAGTGCAGAGGAGGAAAGTCTCTTTCTTGGCCAGGCCTCGCTTTGGCTCTGTCTCCATCATTTCTGGGGACCAGCGGGTACTTCGGGTCTCGCTGCTCTTCTGAGCGGAGCGTCCTTTCTTCCAGTTACTTCAGAGGGAGCCTCAGTCTTCTCATTCTTTCTCCGGGACTCTTGTGTTCCTTGCATCGAAGGCCCAGCCTCCATCTGGGATTTGGGACCTCGGCCAGAAGGTCCAATTTAGGAGTCTGCTCATGCACAAGTTGGTTTGCTCAGTGAGTCTCTGCTGAGTGTCCTCTGCGCGCTGTGACGCTGTGCAGGGCATCAGAGATGAAGGGTGATAAGTGGTATTTTGGAGATACTACAGAACACTAATGAAAACTGAGAAGGAGGAATTAATTCTGGTGTGTGTGCCTTGGGAAGTCCTCTCCAAGGAGGTGACATTTGCCCTGGGTTTTGAAAGGGGACTAGGAGCCATGCCACAAAGGGAGCATCACCTTATGGTGTTTCTCAGCCCTTCCTTGCATTAGAACCACCAGAATCCCCTGGGGAGCTTAGGCTACCTCCAGACCATTAAATAAGAACCTTGGGCTGAGATCAATAGGTTTTTTAATTATTTATTTATTTATTTATTTTGTACCAGGGATTGAACTCAAGGCCACTTAACCACTGAGTCCCATCTCCAGTCCTTTTTTTGTATTTTATTTAGAGACAGGGGTCTCACTGAGTTGCTTAGGTCCTTTCTAAATTGCTGAGGCTGGCTTTGAACTCATGATTCTCCTTCCTCAGCCTCCCAAGCTGTTAGAAACCATGGAATTAGGGGAATGAAAGTTGAGGCCACTTTTAAAAAAAACAAACAGCACTGCTTGAAGGTCACCTTCCAAATTGCAAGCTCTCCTCCAGCCTTCCCTTGCTGACTGCTATAAGACAGCCACGCTCATTTATTTGGACCACTGATAATTCAACAAGTATTTATGGAGTGCCTACTATCTGCTAGGTGCTGGGAACCCAGCAGTGAATAAGATAGCATCCTTGCTCCCAGGGACTTATTGCCTTGTGAGGAAGTAGGACACACATTTCTCATGCAATATTAGGAGTAGGAACGTACACTCAGGGTACCCAGTGCCATCTTTGAAATTAGGGATAGTTTCCCAGAGGAAGTGGCCTTAAGGAGTATTATGGTTTGGCTCTGGAACGTCTCCCACAGTCTCAGGTGTTGAAGGCTTAGTCCTCAGTGCAGCAGTGTTCAGAAGTGGGGTTTCTGAGAAGTGATCGGATCATGAGGGCTCTGATCTCATCAGTGAATTAATCCATTGATAACTGGATTAATCCACTGACTACTGGGAAGTGGTAGAAATGGTAGGTAGTGGGGTATGACTGGAGGAAGTAGGTCATGGGGATGTACCCTGGAAGTGCATTTCTTCTCCTCAGTGCCTTCCTCTCTCTCTCTCTCTCTCTCTCTCCTTCCCAGCTCCCATGAGCTGAGCAGCTTTCCTCCACCACGTCCAGCTACCATGATGTTTGGCCTCAGCTCAGGCCACAGCAACAGAGCCAGCTGACCAGAGACTGAAATTTCTGAAACTGTCAACCAAAATAAACCTTTCCTCTTTTTAAGTTGTCTGTCAGGTATTTTGTCACAATGACGAAAAGCTGACTAACAGAAGGAAATATCTGGAAGAGTTGGCGAGGCAGGGGGTTGCAAGGAAGAGATGGAAACACAGATAGAGGAAACTGTGTTTGCAGAAGCCGAGGCAAGAATGGGCATGGTGAATTCCAGGAATTGCAAGTATTTACTCTGTCTGGAGTGTGAAATGTGATGTGGGGAGGGATAAGAAAGAAGAGGAAGAAACAAGCTGAGCCTCAGAAGCTAGATGTGGAGGCCTAGGTGTGGAGGCTGCGCTTCATGCTGAGGACGGTGGGGAGCTCTTGAGGTGTTTGGAAGCAGGGAAGTGCCCTCCAGCTTTGTGTGCACCTGTGTAGTGCCATTCGATTGCAGATGTGCTGCAGAAATCATCGTGGGAGATGGTGATGAGCTTCAGCAGGGCCACTGGGAGGGAGAAACGGATGGGGGCAAAGAAGAGGCTCTTTGGAGTTTTTGCTCTGGGTGGCTCTTCCCTCTCTGGGATCCTGTTCTGCAAAATCTAGCTGCTCTGGTTTTCCTGGATGGTCAGCCTGCTCTCCTCAGCCCAGGGCTCTGCAGGGCCTCTCTCTGCTGTGTCCTGAAACCTGTAGTGATGAGGTGTTCCCTCAGCTCAGGAATCACTGTCCTTTGTTAACGGTGTCCAGTGTCCTAAAAACTCTTGTTTCATATGCTTCATCTGCTTTTGAGTTGCTTCAGGCAGGAGTATAGATCCGGTTTCTATAGTATTCCATCTTGATTGGAAGTGGAAGTCCTGTTTTTTTTCTCTGGATCATCCTTTCTTTTTCAATGCAAGAATTACTTAGGAAAGAGTCTTCACATTGCTGTATGGCAAGACCCTTCTTGTTTTCTGTTGCTAATGCTTAACTATTATTTATTATTAGCTTTGTGGCTAGAGAATGTTGTCAATCCTATTTCAGTTTTGCCAGATTTAAAAAGATATACCTTGAGACTTAATATGTGGTTCATTTTTTGTGTGATTTGAATTTTAAAAAGACAGGCTTGATTTTTAGAGTACAGGGTTTGAGGTGGTCAGACAAACTATTTTATTAGTTCTGTTATTTGGGTCTTCTTGGTCTTTACTTGTTATCCACTTGATCTGACATGGACTGAGAGGTCATTTAAATTTTATCACACATGGGCTTCTCTGAGTTTTTGATTTATATTGATGATGTTTGTTATTTTGAGCATAAGTATCTTTTCATGATTTTACCCTTTACCATTATAAAACACCCTTTTTATTTCATTTGTTTCTTTGTTCCACCCTAAAGCCAACCTGTTTAATATTATAATCTTAATTCTTCTTTTTCTTTGCCTTTGCCTAGTAATCTTTGCTTTCTTGCAAAGATTTTCTTCCATTCTATAAACTCTCTCTTTAGGTTCTTGATTATTTCCTTTGCTGTGAGGAAGGTTTTTAGTTTGATACAATCACATTTATTGATTTGGGTGATGAGGGGTGGGTACTGAAGATTGAACTCAGGGGCATTCAAATACATATATTTGATCTCTCTCTTTTTCTCTGTTTTTGGTAGTAGAGATTGAACCCCAGGGGTGCTTAACCACTAAGACATATCCCCAGCCCTTTTTAATATTTCATTTAGAGGCAGGGCCTCGCTAAGTTGCTTAGGGTTTTGCTAAATTGCTGAGGCTGGCTTTGAAGTTGCTATCTTCCTGCCTCAGCTTCCAGAGTTCATGTGATCACATGCGTGTGCCACTATGCCCAGCATATCTCTCTCTCTCTCTCTCGTATGTTGTTTTTAAAATATTTTCACTTGTTCTTTTTAGCTATACATGACAGTAGAACGCATTTTGACATATCATATACAAATGGAGTATAACTTTCCATTTTTGTGGTTGTACATGATGTGGAGTTACGCTGGTCGTATATTCATATATGAACATAGGAAAGTTATGTCAGGTTCATTCAACTGTCTTTACTATTCCCATCTCCCTTTCCCTTCCCACAAGGCCTCCCCTGGCTCATCTGGTAGAACCCCATCCCCTCGCCTATTATGAGTCAGCATCTGCATATCAGAGAGAACATTCAGCCTTTGGTTTTTTGGGGGATTGGCTTATTTCATTTAGCACGATAGTCTCCAGTTCCATCCTTTTACCAACAAATGCCATAATTTTATTCTTTATGGCTGAATAATATTCTATTGTGTATATGTATCACATTTTCTTTATCCATTCATCTGTTGAAGGGCACCTAGGTTAGTTCCATAGCTCAGCTATTGTGAATGGAGCTGCTATAAACATTGATGTGGCTGCATCACTGTAGTATGCTGATTTTAAGTCCTTTGGGTATATATATGGAGGAGTGGGATAGCTGGGTCAAGTGGGTGTTCTATTCCAGGTTCTCTGAGGAATCTCCATACTGCTTTCCAGAGTGGTTGCACAATTTGCAGTCCTACCAGCAATGTATGAGTGTAACTTTTCCCTCCACAGCCTTGCCAATGTTTATTATTACTTGTATCCTTGATAATTGCCATTCTGACTCAAGCAAGATGAAATCTCAGTTTAGTTTTGATTTGAATTTCTCTAATTGCTAGAGATATTAAATATTTTTTCATATATTTGTTGACTGTATTTCTTCTTCTGTGACGTGTCTGTTCAGTTCTTTTGCCCCTTTATTGACTGGGTTATTTGCTTATTTTTAAAGATTTTTTTTTAGTATATATTTTTTTAGTTATACATAGGCACAATATCTTTTTTTTGTTTATTTATTTTTATGTGGTGCTGAGGATCGAACCCAGGTCTCACACATGTGAGGCAGGCGCTCTACCACTGAGCCACAACCCCAGCCCGGGTTATTTGCTTTTTTTTTTTTTAGAGAGAGAGAGAGAGAGAGAGAGAGAGAGAGAGAGAGAGAGAGAGAGAATTATTTATTTTTAGTTTTTGGTGGACACAACATCTTTGTTTGTATGTGGTGCTGAGGATCGAACCCGGGCCGCACGCATGCCAGGCAAGCGCGCTACCGCTTGAGCCACATCCCCATCCCGGGTTATTTGCTTTTTGATGTTAAGTTTTTTGAGTTTATATATCCTGGAGATTAATGCTCTGTCTGAGGTGCAGGTAGCAAAGATTTTCTTTCATTCTGTAAGCTCTTTCTTTAGGTTCTTAATTATTTCCTTTGCTGTGAAGAAGCTTTTTAGTTTGATACCATCACATTTATTGATTTTGGTGGTGAGGGATGAGTACTGAGGATTGAACTCAGGGGCATTCGACCCCTAAGCCACATCCCCAGCCCTTGTATTTTATTTAGAGACAGGGTCTCACTGAGTTGCTTAGCACCTTGTTATTGCTGAGGCTGGCTTTAAATTTGTAATCCTCCTGCCTCAGCCTCCCAAACTGCTGGGATTAAAGGCATGCACCACCGTGCCCAGCTCCATTTATTGATTCTTGATTTTATTTCTTTTGCTTTAGGAGTCTTGTTGAGGAATTTGGTTCCTGTATCAACATGATGGAGATGGGCCTACATTTTCTTCTAGTAGGTGCAGTCTTTCTGCTCTAATGCCTATGTCTTGATCCACGTTGAGTTGAGTTTTGTGCAGGGTGGGAGATAGGGTTTCAATTTAATTCTGCTCCATATGCATTTCCAGTTTTTTCAGCACCATTTGTTGAAGAGGCTATCTTCAATGTATGTTTATGGCACCTTTGTCTAGTATGAGATAACTGTATTTATTTGGGTTTGTCTCTGTATCTTCTATTCTGTACCATTGGTCTACATGTCTGTTTTAGTGCCAATACCATGCTGTGTTTGTTACTATAGTTCTGGTATTGTGATGTTTCCTGCTTCATTTTTCTTGCTGATGATTACTTTGGCTATTTTTCCAAATGAATTTCATGACTGTCTTTTCTATTTCTATGAAGAAGGTCATTGGAACCTTGATAGGAATTGCATTAAATCTGTATAGTGCTTTTGGTAGTATTTTTATTTATTTATTTATCTATTTATCTATCTATTTATTTATTTATTTATTTTGGTGCTGGGGATTGAACCCAGGGCCTTGTGCATGCAAGGCAAGCACTCTACCAACTGAGCTATATTCCAGGCCCTAGTATGGCCATTTTGACAATATTAATTCTGCCTATCCAAGAACATGGCACCCAGCATATCTTGTTTTGATAAACAAAATTGTGATTCTCTTTCAGATATTAAAAAGCCCAAGGTAACTTCATAATTTGGAGGTACCCCCTTCCACCTCTGTTGCACTTTTTCCTTTCTCTCTCCCCTTACTTCATGAAACCACTGGATACTTTCAATCTTCAGCTGGTACCAGCTGTTGAGGGTGATGGTTTTTGGACTGGTTCTGTACCCTTGGGTGAGTTCTGCATGGTCATGTTCAGCGCAGTTCTTTAGAATGAGGAGTAGAGGTTTTCTGTTGTTTTCCAGCACTGAGTCTTTGTCCAGAGATCTGAGGTCAAAGTCCTAGCCGGTTCCTATTCCAGATGTGGAGCAAAGGGAAGCAGTTGGTGCTTCTAGTTCTGTCCAAGATCGGGAGAGATTAGCTCCTCATAATTAGTACTAACCATCTAGACAGTAATAACCCCAGAATGTGGAAAGAAAACGGAGTGATTCAGCATAACAAGCACCCATCAGGAGCTCCATGTGTGTAAGGCACTGTCCTTTGTCTGTGAGGATGCGAAGATGAAAGGAGTGGTTCCTGTCCTCAGATAGAGACCTCGTGCACAGAACCAGACCATACAGTGCTGCTTCTGCTGTGGCTACACCCTAGGTGCATATAAAACAAATAGGGATCCTGAGAAATGGGGTGACTGGGGTGGCGGGGGGCTTGGACAAGTGGTGCAGGTCGGGTGTGGTGGAGATGGCCAGGTGTCCATGAGAAAGACATGCTCCCGTCCTGCAAGGTAAAGCCAAAAGCCAGGGATGCCGTTCCCTCCTTGAATCCAGAGTGCCCAGCTGGTTGCTCCTGCCAATGAACTGTGACAACAGTGACATGAGTCACCTCCAGGATGGAGCTGCGAAGAAGGGAGTGTGGCTCCACTTTCTCCTCTATTGGCTGGAAGGAGAGGCCACCAGGTAGCAGAAGCCCAGGTACCAGAATCATCCCAAAGAGGGAAGCTGGGACCTGGGGGCGTCACTCAGTGTTTGAGTGTTTACCTGGCACGCGTGAGGCCCTGGCTTCAATCCCTACTACTGCAAAGACCAAGGAGGGAAGCTGTCTGCTAACCAGGCACACCTACTTTGGACTGTTACTGGAGGGGAAAAAATAAATTCTTATTTTTGTGAGAAGCCACTGATAGACAGGCCTGGGAAGAGTGAGGGTTACCCAAAATAAAATGGAAGAGTTCATGGAGGAAATCTTCAGCTGATATTTGCTGCTGGGGTTGATATGGAGGAAGTAACATTTGACCAGGCATTACCACTACAGAGAATTTTTTATTTTTTATTTTTGGTACCGGGGATTGAACTCAGGGGCACTTGACCACTGAGCCACCTTCCCAGCCCTATTTTGTATTTTATTTAGAGACAGGGTCTCACTGAGTTGCTTAGCGCCTCACTTTTGCTGAGGCTGGCTTTGAGCTTGCAATTCTCCTGCCTCAGGCTCCTGAGCTACTGGGATTACAAGCCTGCACCACTGCGTCTGGCACTTCAGAGAATTTTGAGAAACAGAAAGGAGGAGAAAGAATTCTAGATGGAAGAGACTAGGGTAAGCAGAGGTAAGTCTTTTCCGGAGAGTATCCTCAGTGGGGCTCACAGAGGAAGACGGAAAACTGGGTTGGGACAGATGTTGGCCTGTCTTGAAAGAGAGGCAAAGAAATGTGAAAGAAATGGGGAGCCACAGAAGGTGCTCAGGCACTAGAACAAATGCATCAGGGAGTTTTGACAGACATGAGAGTCAGATTCAGTGTACCACAAAGGTCCAGTTTTAAGACCGACTTGAAATTGAGAAGTATCTTTAAACAATTGGCAAAAACAAACAAACAAACAAAAAAACCCTCTCTTTTTTCTTATAGAAAATTTCAAGCATATACAAAATTACAGAGACTTAAACAATGAGTCCCCGTGTCTCTGTCACCCAGCCTCAATACTTACGACCTCGTGGTCAGTCTTGCTTTGTCTATAGTCCCACCCACTTACCTTCTCCAGTGTTGTTTTGCAGCAAATATCAGGAATTACCTTATCTGCAAATACTTACATGTTTCCCAAAAGACAAGGACTCTTTTTTATATATATTTATTTTTTAGTTTTAAGTGGACACAGTATCTTTAGTTTATATTTATGTGGTGCTGAGGATCGAACTCCATGTCTCTCAAGCATGGTAGGCGAGCACTCTACCATTGAGCCTTAACCCTAACCCCAAGACAAGGACTCTTAAAAACAGAACAAACACACCTGTAATCCCAGCCAAGCAGGAGAATCAAGGCCAGCCTCAGCAATTTAGGGGAGACTCTGTCTCGAAATAAAATATAAAAAGGGCTGGGGATGTAGCTTAGAGGTAAAGCAATCCTGGTTGCAATCTCCAGGGTCACAAACACAAAAAATAAAATAATAAACAAACAAAATGTACATCATTATTGCAACCTAGAAAAAAATGAACAGAAGCTGGGCTCCGTGGCGCATGCCTGTAATCCCATTGGCTGGGGAGGCTGAAACAGGAAGATCACGAGTTCAAAGCCAGCCTCAGCAACTTAGTGAGGCAACTAAGCAACTCAGTGAGACCCTGTCTCTAAATAAAATATATTTTTTAAAAAATTAGTAGTTACGCACTTCTGGGTTCAATTCCTGGTACAAAAAAAAAAAAAAAGAACAGATATTTTTTGGGGGGAGGTACTGGGGATTGAACCCAGGAGTGCTTAACTACTAAGCCACATCCCCGAATCTTTTTATTTTTTATTTTGAGTCGGGGTCTCACTAAGTTGCTTTTAGCCTCACTAAGTTGCTAAGGCTGGTCTTGAATTTGCAATCTTCCTGCCTTGGCCTCCAGAGTCTCTGGAATTCTTTAATTTTTTTTTTATATTTATTTAAATTTTTTTAGTTTTTCGGCAGACACAACATCTTTGTTTGTATGTGGCGCTGAGGATCGAACCCGGGCCCGCACGCATGCCAGGCGAGCGCGCTACCGCTTGAGCCACATCCCCAGCCCCTGGAATTCTTTAATATCATCCAATCTCCAGTAAAATGTTCATATTCTAATTGCCTTATAATATTAATGATTAAAAAAATAGAATGTATATTAAAAAACGTTTAAAAGACGCCTCCTTCCATCTGGAAAGCCACCTCTATTATTCTAGAGACCACGTCAGGGTCTGCTGAGAGCATTGCAGGTGGCACTAGTTTTCCAACCTCTGGTCACTTGATCCGGCGTTTCCTTGGCAGTGGTGGAGGGAACCAGCTGCAGCTCTGGCTCCATCTCGCAACCAAGTCAAGTTCAGACAAGTCTGCTGAGCAGGTGGGGCCCCGAGGCAGAGCCCATCAGAGGGAGGGAGGCATCAGGAGGGGCATCTTGGTTCTCGTGCCCTCATGGGTGAGGGAGGAGCAATTCTGAGCACCCAGTCGTCACTATTCCTCTGACTTGTCTTCTGACGTAGTCCCATTTTGAGTGAGAACTGGGAGGTCAGAGTGTCTCACAGCTCTTTTAAGATGTGAGGGGCACAGGCTGACCAGAGCTGGTCCCTCTGTAACAGAGTGTAACCTGGGCAAGGGGCATGGTGAGGTGCTCTCTGCAGGGGTCGTGGATCAGAGGCTGACTGTGCAGGCCAGGACTGGGGACAGGGTTCCTTGGGGGGAGGGCAAGGTTGTCATGAGGTAATCCCCAGAAACAAAGGAAGGGAAGAACCCTCAAATTCCACCCAGACAGTGACCCCACGTGTTTGTGAACCCTCTGAGATGGCCTTAGGGGACCACAAGCTGCTGAACAAGGGTGGAAAGAACGTAGACTGAGACTTGCTTAGTGCGCAGAAGCACCTCTGAGAAGGTTAGATCCCACCCTCCATGCATGAGAACTGAGGTCAGAGGGCGAGATGTCCCAGCTGCCCACATTAAGGGGGTTCTTTGGGGGAACAGCACTCACACACTGTGTCTGCCTGCGACCTCCTGGGGACCATGAAGATGTTGCTCATCTTAACCATTCGACCACCCCAGAAGGAACTTCAATCCTACTCCACGGGTAGGGAAATGAGGCTTTTCAGTTTTACTGATTCCAAAGCCCATGATCAAGGTCAAAATAGTTTCTGTGGCTATTTTCTGGGAAAACTTGGCTTTGATTCATGGTTCAGGAAATAGATTGTGTGTGGAGTTTCATTTCAGGGTTCAGAGCGTCAGCTTGGTTCTTTCCCATTTGGGCTTCTAAATTTTAGTTTCAGCCCTTGCTCCTGGAAGTCCCTGGTTCTTCATAAATATTAAATAGGTTGAACGCTGTGAAGGCGGCTTGTCATTCTTGGGCATCTGGAGGCGGCCAGCATTCTCTGACCTGTGGCTCGGGGAGGGTGATGGCCCGCGTCCTGTGAGAAGGACAGCAGCTGTGGGGTGTGACCGATGAGCCACCACTAATATTAAAGTGGCTGTGTCTGAAAACGACTTTTGCTTGGAAGCCTTTGGGTGGCCTCCTGTGCAGGGTGACATTCCACACACACAGGCAGACAATTCCTCCGTCTCCTCGGCTCCTTCCAGTTCCAGGGCCGGGACTGGGCCAGGAGGCACTTCTTAGCCAGACCCCCTCGGGCGCCTTCAAAGGAGTCTCCCCATCCCGATCTGACTCAGAGAGTGGGGAGAAAAGCCAGAGGAGGAGCCAGACACAGGCCTGGGCAAAACTGGGAGAAACTGGAAGTGACCCAAACACCCACCGGTCAAAGAGGAAAGAATGACAGCACCCAGGCACGTTCCCCATGCCCTGAGAGTGTGTCATCGCAACAGCACCAAAATATGTGTGGATGAGAAACAAAGTCAGCCTGGGAGCTTGGGGGTGGGGGGGACTTGCCCTGCTGTCCCAAGGCTCAGGCATATTTGTGACCTCTGGCTTTGGTGTGACTCACACATACTTATGAGCATTGAACACCAGCCAAAGAATCAACCAACCCAATCAACCAGTCCAAAGTCACATGGCTGGTTATACGCAGCAGGCTGATTTGAACCCTGCTCTGCCTTGGCTTCCTTTCTCTCCATGGCTCTTCCTTAGTTTAGAACCCTCAGCTTTTCTTGCTGGAACCCTGATGATAATCTCCTAATTTCCCCAGAATTCTCCCCTTCTGTCATGCATTCACTTTCTACCAAATACTTATTCTGTCCTGGAAATGGCATGTTGATTGTCACTTGCTCAACCCCCCCCCCCCTTTCATTCCTCTGAGACCCTCCAACTTTCCCTGAAACCATCAGGCAAACCTTCCATGCCACCACTCCCTAAAAGCAGGCTCCATTCTGGGTGGCCACAGTGCGCCATCCTCTCCACCGTACCCAGCAGCCCTATGTCACGCACCCTTGATGTCAGCCTTGCTGCACATACAAGTACTTTGTAAACTGTACAAATGCTAGTATATTCTTGCTATCATTGCATGAAAAGACTGGGACTTTGTTTTAGAAATGTCCTTGTCATTTCTCTATAGATCTCCCAGGGAAGTCCCTTCTTAACTGAAATTCTCTGCCATCAATAGATTTACCTTCCAGGGTTCCAGGAGTTTATACTCAATCCTCCTCCCTAGCCTCTCCCTTCATTTCCAGTTTCCACGCAGGGGAAGGTAAGGAAGCCCACTCTTGGGACCTTTTATGTGTCACGCCTGTGCTGAGAGACTTACCATGAATATTCCATGTAATCTGCAACAGTGTTTTAGGAGAAATTGGGGCTTTTTTTTTTTTTTTAAGGAAGAAACTGAGGCTCAAAGATAGGAAATGATTTTCTCAAGATCATGTGCATGTGAAGTGGCGGACTCAGGATCCAAACTTAAACTTCCAAACCCTGGGCTCTGGTGGTCAGGCTGCTTCCTGCTTCTCTGCCGGCTGCTCCCTTGCCTAGTTGTAAGCCCCAAGTCTCTTGGGATTTCTCTTTCCATCTTGGAAAAAAATAGGGGTGAAAAATCATTCCTGCCTCTTTGGGCTGTTTGGAGATCAAAGGTGTTAAAGCAAGTAAAATGCTACGTTCCTGGCACCCCCGACAAAAGTGTGTGACAATTACTATCATGTGATCATGACTCCCTCTCTGCTACCCTTGCATGACTCTGTGGGTGGTCCTTAGGTTTATGGAAACAGCCCTGGGATTGAACACTTCCTTGTCTCAGATGCCTCGGGCCAGTTTGAGAACAAGAGCCTTTGAGTATCCAAGCATGGAGAAATATCTAGAATCACCTCTTCCCCCATGGGGCAGTGGAGATCTGTTTCTCCAGGCTCATGAGGACTTCTGGAGCGAGGTGAGATGAGGGCATTGCTGATGATGCCTTAGGTCACAGAGGTCTCATGTCATCTCTGCAAAAAATGAAAGGAAATTGGATTGGGAAGGACCTGGTGGGTCTCCAGAGGGAGCTCTGCTTCTGGTTTGGAAATCGTGTCCAGTTTTCAGCGATCTATTGGTTTTGATGAGGGCCTCCTTAGCAGGGGAGTGGATTGAATGCCTGGTCCCTGTGCTGTTTCTGCTCTTTCCCTCAGGGCTTTGATATAACCTGTTTCATGTCACAGTGATTTCAGTGAGTCACACCCTCAGGGGCCCATGCTTGATGCTGGTGAAAGGCTGTAAACCTATTGGCAAAGCCCTGGGTTTCCCCACCCAGGCAGATGGTCCCTGGGTCTTCCCATCTCCTCTGGAATTATCCCAGTGACGGGGAACCAGGATCTATGTAGGTGCTACACGTTGGCACCAAATTCAGTTTTTCCCCCTCTGGACACTCAGAGGACCATACTTCAGTGTGGTTCTGGCCAATGGGCCGTGAAGAGGAATGACGTGTGTCACTTCCAGAATGAAGTATACCAGAGCAGGTGCACCCGGTTTCCTTGTCTCCTTCTCAGCTGTGGCTCAGGTCCAAGACAGAGCAGCGTCCATCAGCCTGAATCCCCCTGGGGGAGCCCACAAGTGAGAAAGACACTTGTGTTCTGTTGGCTGCTGAGGTTTCTGGTCACTTCTGTAGTGTTCCCCCATCTCTCCTAACCACATAGGGTCCCTCCTCTGGAGGACAGCTTCAGGGGTGTCCAGCTCCACCTGGCCCAAGCATGGCTGCCCAAGGCATGGTGAGAAGAGGGGACCCTGTGCATTCAGCTTAGACCTGTGCCTTCACCATACATCATCTGTGCCATTGGTCCTTGCCCTTTGCTCCACAGGGAAAAGTGAAGTTACTTTCTTTAGTTTCTTTTTTTTATTTTGAAAAATTGATTTAATTTAAATTTTTATCAAAGGAGAATAAGTACCTGGTTCAAAAAGTAAAACAGTATAGCATTACTCCCCACTCCCGACGCCAACCTCCTAGAGCCCAACCCCTTGAATTCTTTTAAGAGGCCTCCATTTGGTATTTCTTACCATGTTTCTAAACAGCCTGTCTAAACTGTGCTTTCTTGATTGAAATTTTTTGATATTATTAACTGACCTCCCACAAAAAAATGAATTGGCTCTCTTACCCCACCTTGGCCATGCCCCTCTCCCCACTTCTGATTTCCCGTCTATCCTCTTCATCCTCCTGTTAGAGTTATATTGTGATTTTTTTATTTGAATCAATCTCCAGTGTGTCCTGTGACGATGTAAAGATTGTTCATGGATGGATCGCAGGAGGTGCAACAAGTACATTTATTTTATACAACATGATTAAAATGATGCTATGTGTTCGCCTCACTGTTTTCTGGAACAGAGAGAAATGCCATTTCTCAGCCTCTGTGGTTCAGCGGAGATGGGAACATTTAACTACGTTCTGGCCAATGGCAACACAAGTGGCAGTGATGTGGCCCTTTCAGCGCAAGGCAGCCCAGGGCCTTCCCACTGTTTGTCTTTCCTCTCCAGGTGGAGGGGACTCAGCGTCCTGAGTTGGAGCAGCAGGATGGGAGTCACCTGGGTTCCTGAGTCACCACTTGGAGGACAGCTGCCAACTGGCATTGATCTGTGAGATCACTGAGATTTCAAGATGTGTCTGCTGGGACAGCTGCCGTTAATTGCCTAATTCTTTCAGCATTTTAAAAATTGTTTTCCAGTTTGCTTAGAATTCTTACAATCATCCTAATCCATTGCCAGACTCTCCCACAGAATTATACATTTACTGCCAGTGAGGTCAAACACCAGGGCTCTTCAGTTGTGCTCCTAACTAATTCCTGTGCCTGGTGATAGGACCTCAGGATTTTCTGTGGTTGACTGGGAGGCAGGAGGCTGGTCAGAAGGGGCAATAGATTATATTCTGGGAGAAGCTGTGTAACTTAATGGTTAAGAGCTCAAACTTGTTTTCTCAACCTCTCTGAGCCTCAGTATCGTCATCTAAAAAGGGGGAATTATAATCCCAGCTTGGCAGGGCTGTTGTGAGGATTAAATGAGATCATTCTTGTGAGGTGCTCAGCGGGAATTTCGGTTTGAGAATATGTCGATAAGGGTCAGTTATTGTCATCACTAAGACGAACAAAGACGCTCTGCCGAGTGACCAGTCTCTCCAAGCACCAGGGAATTTAACACCAGAGTGAGTTCTGATTTGGTTCTCACTATGGACAGCCACCCCTCAACTCCAGAGACCAGCCAAGGAGGGGCCCACATGGAAAGATCTGTCCTGGGGTGTCACAGCAGGAGCCTCACCAGGAACAGGACCACAAGCCATAAACCTTCTTTTGGGTTCTAGGCATGGGCTGAACTGGCCAGGCTGGGGCTCCCCACATAGCATACCCCTCCCTTGGGTTAAGAGGTGCGCTGTCAGATACCCTTCCTTCCCTCAGAGTGGAGATGGGGTGACAACGAATTCAATAACAAATATTGATTGAGCACCTGCTCCCTGCCGGGCACCATGCTAGGCAATGGTTTGGAAGTGTTAACCAACAGACTTTGCTTTTAAAGAGTTCCCAGGGAAGTGGGGGGAGAGGCAGATGGTGAACAAAAAAAGGCAGTAAATGCCAGGAGGGAAAGCAAGGGCTAGAAGGGAGTACCCAGGGTGGTCTCTCAGGAGGTTTGAGTGGCCACAGCTGAAGGATTCCTGGGCTGGCCCAGCTGCTGGGAGCAGCGTGTGCCAAGGAGGGAACATGTGTGGCTAGTTAAAGCTCCTGACGCGGCTGGGGATGTGGCTCAAGCGGTAGCGCGTTCACCTGGCATGCATGTGGCCCGGGTTCGATCCTCAGCACCACATACAAACAAAGATGTTGTGGCCGCCAAAAACTAAAAAATAAGTATTAAAAAATTCTCTCTCTTAAAAAAAAAAAAAAAAAAGCTCCTGACAAAGGCTCGGGGGACAGTGAGTGGTCCCTGTCAGCAGCATGGAGCAGGCCAACAATGAGGAGTTTGGATCTTATTTTAAGTGGAAAGCAGAGGAGCTCCTGACTGGTTTGGAGCAGGGGACTGGTCTAGGAACAGATTTGTTTTCAAAAGGCCACGTTGGTTACCCACCCCTTCCTCTGTGCCTCCATTGTCACAGGAAACCAAGGTTGGAGGAGGAGAGAGGGGCAGAGGAGGACCCTGTTGGAGGATGAGACGCCAGCAGCCTGACTGTGGCCTGGTTCAGTTGCTACATCATCGGGTTCCATCCTGCACTGGTGGGGGTCACCATGGCAACATGAGTGGACAGACATTTTCGGCTCTAAGGAACGTGTGTGTGTGTGTGTGTGTGTGTGTGTAGCTAATGCAGCAAGGGCGTCCATGGGGATCCATGATGACGTGCATACACGTCCATCCCCACCAGACCCCTTTCCCAACACACCAGGAGGCGTTTCTGATTTTGAAGCTTAGTTGGTTTCTGTTCCGAGGAGAAATAAGTTGAGGTGAGCGATCATCATGTCTCGAAATTCCTCTCTCACTTAATACCCGGAAGAAGGCCTGCATGAGATGGAGCCATGTGGAAGTGTGGTCCTTGGATAAACAGAGGCAGAAGAACAATGCCGGTGTATGCACCCTGTTCTGGTTCTCTTTGATCAGAGTGGCACACAAATATTATCAGTAAGCAAAACCCTGAGAGTCCACTACCCAGCCCCTGCACGGCTCTGCTCCTTCCTTGAGTTATGCTTTGAATGTGCCTCTGTTACGGCATTGATTATGCTTTAGGCACTTGCTGGTTCATTTACCAAATGCTTATTAAACACCCAGTAGCCGGACATGGGGGGGAGAGCATCGACAAGCCCTCTGCTCACCTGGGCTTATCTCGCAATGGAGACAGATGGACAATGGTCCAATAAACAGTGGAGCAGGAGAGCCACAGCCAGTATTTGGTTCTGAAATAAGTGGAAGAGGTGAGGTGCTGGTGGGGGGGTGGTGGGAGTCCTCAGCTTGGCTCGTGGGGAAGGCCTCTTGCAATTTCTTGACATGCCACCTTGATTCACTCTTTAGGACCTATTGACTGCTGGCTCCCTACCGGGAGATCTCTCCTGGATTTTCCCATGGTAGTCTACTTTGGATCACTTAGGTTTCAGCTCAGAAGTCCTTTCCTCGTGCTAGGGGACAGCCAGACAAGTGTGGTGGGAACATGAGGTTAAGGGAATAATTCCAGAAACTGGTCCCACTGTGCTGACCCCTACATGCTTTTGTCTAAAAAGCAATTTACCTGCAGCCTGACCTGGCTGAAGTTGACAGGATAATGTTACATTCCTGAGGAAACGACCTGGTAGCTGCAAGGGAAACGCAGGCCTGAAATGCTGATAAGAAGAACACAAGTTACCTTGAAGGGGGGAATTTTGTGACCCTTACACAGACCAGATCCCAGAACTCAGGGAGATAACTCCCCCTAACCATAAAGTCTGTAAGAACAGGTTCCATTTAGAACCAGTCAGCCTGGGCCAAAGTAATTTAGGGTTGTTTCAGGGTATGGTGACACACGCTTGTGATCCCAGCGACTCAGGAGGCTGAGGCTGGAGGACAGGGACTTTGTTCTGTGGGCTGTTGGTTGAATTGGAAAAACAGAATCCATTCTATACATTCCTCCTCCTGCAGAAGGTTTTGATCTGCGGAATTAGAGGCCTGTGCGGTTGGCCAGCTGGGGAGGAGTGAAGGTCAGGGGAGTCATTGGCCGTCACCTGGGCTTGCCACAGTGGTGCAGGTGGTTCTCAATCTTAATCCACAGCAGCAAGGGAGACAATTCTGAAGAATTACAGAAGCCGCTATGAGTCTTCTAGAACTTCCCGGAAGGCCCCACCGCCAGCTGACTTGCCTACAACTTCTCTGGAAGTTGCTGCAAACTTCACATCCATCATGAAGTCAGAGAAAAATGACTTCTCATTAGCCTTCCAAATCTCATGTAAATACCTCCTATGTTGGCAGGGCCTTACTCCTTCCGGAGGCCCTAGGGGAGGATCCTCACCTAGAGAGTCCTTCTGGAGGTGGTGGCCCTGGGGGGAGAGAGAGAAGTACCGTGGTTGCTCCAGGGGGCCATTCCTAAAGGCAAAGATGGGTTAGTACCTCCCTTTTGTGGTCTGGGCATCCGGTTGGAAGTTTCCTTTCTGATGTTAAAATAATTTAGAAGTCTCTTATTTTACTTTTTAAATTTTATCTAAATTTTGCATTCTTTCCTATGGTGGGTCTAATTGCTTTATAAAAAAAATCTTTTTCGATTCATTTTTGAGTCATGCTGATGTCACAGGTCACGTGTTTCATTTAGTGGTGGTGGTGGTGGTGGCAGGGTGGGAGGCCTGGTGTCTACCAGGCTCCAGAGTCAATCACTGTGGGGCTTAGTGCAAAATCAAAACGTGGGGCCCCTTGTTCAGAAATCAGAATTACGAGAAGCACCTGCAGAACACTGAACCAAGCGTGGAACCCTGGAACCCTGCGGAGCATGGGCCTGTGCGATTGATTGGTAATGAGCCACCACAAACAGAGTGTTTCAAACAGCCCAGACTTGTTTTCTCATAGTTCCAGAGGCTGAAGATCTGAAAAGGGCTCTGCAGGTTGAAAGAAGGTGTCAGCTGGGCTGCACCCCCTCCAGAGGCTCTAGGGGAGAATCCTTGCCTTGCAGGACTCTGGCAAGATTTGGCTTGTGGTCTCTTCCTTCTGGTGTCACATTCCCTATGAAGTCAAATCACTTTCTCTTGCACGAACACTTGTGATTGCAGTTGGGGCCCACCTGGATAATCCAGAGTCATCTCAAATTTCCAAACCACGTCTGAAAATTTCCTTTTGCATATATGGTTCATATTCACAGTTATTCCATCTCCCTCAAAGCCAGCTCCATTGGGGCTCAGAGCTAAATTCTCTGTTTTTATTTTGTTATTTTGGTACTGAGGATTGAACCCAGGGGCTCACAGGTATGTGAGAAAGTGAGGGCAACATCAAGCCTGGAGCCCTGATACTGGTCCTAGTGAAAGGAGGGGCTTTGGGGATCCAGAGATTCATGGCCTTTGGGCTGCCCCCCTGGTTAAGGTTGCCTGATCTACTAACCTAAAATAAAAATAAACGACATCCAGATATTTTATCTGGTCACCTTGTCCCTGATTCCTGCTGGCACAACACACTGCCTCCTGGGGGTGTCACTTAGTCCTAGCTTCCTGGTACTAGATAAGGGCCCTTTGTCCCCCCAGCCACTCCCCCACAATGCTACTTGGGTGTGCAGCCAGAATCAGAGAAACTGAACCTGAGAGTTCAAGGGCAGTCAGAGGGGACTTCCAGAGTGACTAGGAAGAAGCACGGGTTTGCTAATCTATTTTGGGGGGTGTATTGAACTCAGGGGGACTCGACCACTGAGCCCTATCCCCAGTCCTATGTTGTGTTTTGTTTAGAGACAGGGCCTCACTGAGTTGCTTAGCACCTCACCATTGCTGAGACTGGCTTTGAACTCATGATCTTCCTGCCTCAGTCTCCTGAGCCGCTGGGATCACAGAGGGTTTGCTAATCTTAAGGAAAACAGTACTTCCTTATAAGAAATGCAGAGATAGGGCTGTCTTCCAGCCCTGGGGGGCCGTGGACCTTGAGTCACTGTGTGGCCTTTAAGGGTCAAAGGCAGCTCCCTCAGGCAGGCACAAAGCTGAAGGAATAAGTGCCGTGTTTTACTTCCTCTGCAAACATTGCACATCCAAGAAAGTAATTTCCTTTTCCAGACACATCTTGCCCAGCCGTGCAGGCCCTTGGTGGGCAGGGGTAGGACTTAATAAAATAGAGACAATCAGGGCAGCAGGCTTTAAGCAGGGTTAATGCCCCTCCTCGATTGCACTTTACCAGGAGAAGGTCGCTGCTCTCTGCACAGAGGCAGATCTTTCTGGAGACAGATCACAGAGAAACAGACCAAGCAATTCTCGTTCTTCTGCTCACAGTATTTCAAAGAATCCAAGATGCCACTGTCATGATGGTAAGAAGTAATTTTTATGAACCTCCTGAAAAGGAAGAAAATATGCTGGCACTTGTGATATACTGTGGACTATAAAATGGCCCCTGTTTTCAGAATTGTTACAATGTGAACAGGTGGGCCTTTAAGAATCAATACAATATTCAATGAAATAATTATTATTTCCTTGTTTTATAATGCCATAGTAGGTATTATGGTGTGTTTATAGTCAGCTCTATGCTAATGAAAAACAGCCATGGGATGAAAATCATCATAATAAAGTTATTTCTTTTTATCTATGACTTGACTCTAGCCTTGGGGCACTATCATATTCTGTTTTTGTTTGTTTGTTTGTTTTTGGTACTGGGGTTTGAATCCAGAGGCACTCTACTACTATTGAGCTACATTCCCATCTCCTTTTTATTTTTTATTTTGAGACAAGATCTTGCTAAGATGCTAAGGCTGGCCTCCAACTTGTGATCCTCTTGCCTCAGCCTCCCTGGGCAATGGGATTATGGGCACATGCCATCACACCTGGCTATCCTTCTTAACAATTAAGAAAAAAAGAAATGGTTGCAAATTCAGTGCACTTGTGATGGGATTCTTGGGCTCAGCTTTCTTTTAGGGATTTTGCTTTGCTTTGTAGTTGACTATCCCCTCTACCCCCTCAGGGAGATAATAATTTCCACTTCCTTTTCCTTTTTTCCTTCTACTTCCTTTTGTAGTGCTAGGGATTGAACCCAGGAGTGCTCTACATCCCCAACCTTTTTTTTTTTTTTTTGAGATAGAGTCTTGCTAAATTTCTGAGGCTGGCCTTGAACTTGTCATCCTCTTGCCTCAGCCTCCCAAGTACTGGGAATTACAGACAAGTGCCACCATGCTCAGCTTATTATTTTTTTGTAGTAAAATATACATCATATAAAATTTAATATTTAAGCCATTTTAAAGTGTGCTGTTCAGAGGCATTTAGTACATTTATTTCCTTTGAATTCTTGATCTTCCCTCTTCTCTCCTTCTGTGAGTGGTTTCTTTTCTCTATCCTGAGTGGACTCTAAAGAGTAACCAGGCATTTCCTCCTTGGGCCTCCATATCAGCTGTGAATCCAGGGCTGTCTTCTGTGGCAGAAACTCCCTGAGAGTATAAGGGAGTCGGAGGGGTCCAGCCAGCCCAGCCTATGGCCACCTTGATGCTCTCTCCCTCCAGCTCTGGGAGGCTCACTGGCTGCCTGTGGCCTCCATCCCATCCAAAGTGCTCCTGCCTGCTCCTCTCTTCCTTCTCTGTCCTTGCTGCCAGCTCCTTGGTGGGCTGCCAAAGTCCTCATCTTATCACGCAAAGTAATTTCCTTCTCTCTCCTCCCCAATTCATTCCTGCCCTTTCACTATTATTCTCCACACAGAGAACCACTTTGCCTGGAGAGCTACCATTGTGCTGTTTCCGCAGCCAGGGAGGAGCCTTTCCCCAGTCAGTGGTTTGCCATCTGGTTGCTGGAGACCCAGTGGGCTGGCTTCCCTACCCTCTGCAGCTGGGGTCCCATGTGTACAGACAAGTGCAATGTGGGATTGCCACGCTCTGGGAACGAGGCACTCCTGCCTGCCAGGGCAGGGTGGGGGGGCCTCATCTATCCAGGCTTCCTGCTTCAGGTTATTGCAAGTTCCCATCCCCTCATTTCCTTTTGGGACCCCTCCACCCCATTCTTAACCCACTGGGCTGGGTAGAGTGGACACATGCCCCAGGTCTGTCTAGCCCATCAGCACTCTATTTAGAAAACTGGTTTAGAGGTAGGCAGGGGACCCAACCCAGGCCAGTAAAAATAAACCCGCCTGCAAGAAGACAACTCACAAGGGCTAAAGGGACACACTGGGAGACTGGACAGTAAGCTTAAAGCCCACTTTCACTTTGGAAAGCCCCGCATGTCACTTTTCTGCATAAGGTCTGTTTGAGTTAAGCTTTTGTAGATTGCAACCCTACGATCCTTGGCCAAGGGGAAGGCTGCAATGGGAAGGTCACAATTGAGTTGGGCTTTGAAGGCTAAGTACGAGTTCACAGGCAGCAATGACAAATGTGTTCTGGGCAAAGTGGGCAACGTGGGTGTGCAGGTAAGCATGGCGACGAGGTAGGGGACTGGAGATAAAGGTGGCAGCTGGGTGACAGACCTTCAGTGTCACCCTCAGTTGTTTAGATATGGTCCTGGAGCTGGCTTCTATGCCAAGGTCTTTCTCCCATGAGTTTATGATCCCCATTTTGCAGATGAGGAAACTGGAGATTAGTGAGGTGCTGGGGGAGGGTGAGCATTTCAGCGACCTCTGAGTGTATGACACTTGGGCTGAGCTTCTCCAGGGATGCAGGGGAAAGGTTTTCCCAGGAGGCTGCAGGGCCAGAAGGGCAGGTATTGAAGGGATGAGGTACTGACTTTGAGGAGGCATGTGCTCAGTCCCAGCTCCATTTATGTGTCCTTCAAATTTAGTTTTCTGAGAGTGGGGAGGGCTTGATCCTTTTGTTTGGGATCAACCTGAGGGTTCTCAGCCATTAGAATTACCGGGGGTGCTTTTAATGGACAGAAGTCTGGGCCTTCTCGCAGACTGATTCAATTAGAATTTTGAGGGAGCGGTCGTGAACTGTTATGTGGCAAAGCCACTCCAGGTGATTTTAATGGGCATTAGAGTTAAAAGCCCGTGGCTCAGGGCCGTGGTTCCCAATCACCTGGTGAACTTGTTAAAACATAGAGCTGGGTTCATCTTATATAGTCTGATTCAGTGGGTCTGGGGGAGATGTGAAAATCTGCAATTCTAACATGTTCCCAGGTGATGCTGATATTGCTGATCCTGGCGGCTGCACTGAGTCTCCTTAAAAGGTAGTTCAAGGGAATGTGGGTTTGGGACCCCTCCCGGACTTGGTCCTAGGCTTCTGGATCTAGTTCTCGTTTGGCCCTGCCTGGTTCTGCACTGGTCATGAACTTCTCCGAGGCTTCAGTCACAGTCACTGGACAAATGCTGTTAAGTTCTAAGGATCTTCGGTGAGTCGTGGCTTTCAAACATGTTAATTTTGGTAAAACTTGAGGAGCTGGTATGGTCTGGGGACAAGTGTGTGTGGGGGGTGAGCTTGGTTCCTTCTGAGATGGACCATATTATAGGGCCCTGAACCAGGGGACAATGCAAATGGGCAAGAGAGGACTTGCTGGTTCTTTAAGTGGTTTAGAGGAGAAGGAAAAAAAGAGACTGGGTTGGGGTGTTCCCAGGGATCCACAGCTGCTGTGTGCCACAAGGTTGGGGCTCACCTCCTGCACCAGTTCGCACTGGAGATAAGGAAATTCAGAGTAGGAGGAAAACTGACGCTCTGAGCCTTGTTGATGAGTAAGCCCTGTGCTGGGTGGGTGCTGTGCAACCCGTGTTCTGCTTGCTCTCACATGGGGTCTGACGTGGTTTGGTTTCCTCAGTGCTGGGCCGATGAGGAAGAGGAGAGATTTGTGGGTATCCTGCCTCAGGAGGTGCTCCTGCGGAAGGCCGCAAGGTCCCTGTGCAAAGTCTGGTGATCTCTAGTGAGGAGGAAGGGCCCTGGGAAAGATCACAGTCCTGGAAGCTGCAAACTTGGGGGAGGATGGACAAAGAGGCCCCCTTGGTTCTAGCTGCTTACACTCGGGACACTGTGGTTGTCTAACCACAGGAGATGTTGGTGTGTAGCCTCTGTGGGAATGTAGGTGTGATGTCTTAAGTTGTATTGACATTAAAGAATTGAAGAGGGAAATGTGGGGTTTAACAATATACGAAGATGTTATGAATGTAAGGGTTTTGCAGAGGTCTTGGCATGCCTGGGGTTTGAGAAGTGGGGCTTTGACTTCACAGAGGCACAGGTGTGCCCGAGGAGGTGGGGCATGCACGGGGGTGGGCAGAGAGGCTGCAGGTGTGGCTGGGTGTTTGCCTACACCGAGGAAATAAATTAATAAATTGAGGCTATTGGGAGCCTAGTGTATCTTAGAGAAGTGGTTTGCAAATGTGGCAAGGCGGAAGTCTAGAAGGAACACCAGGGAGCTGGATAGGTGTGAATTCATCTCTGTAAATGGCTAGACTTACAGATGCATGTTACATATGAAAACCAGAAATGCGATGTATGAATACATGGGAGAGAAAGGAAAGTGTTTTTTCATTTTTTTGTGGGGTCGGGGTGCGGGGGAGTGTTCCTGATATGATGTATGGTCTGAGTCTCGTCACAAGGAAATGACAGCTGGCTACAGATTGAGTTATCCTATGAAACGAAGGACAGTGTGTTTAAACAAATGCAAAAAGAAAACCCCCCAACTACCAAGGCAAGTCATGAAAGGCAGAGAAAGAGGAACTCTTCCAGTTTGGAGAAGACTGGAGTGACATGACAACTAAATGCCATGTGTTTTTAGACTGGCTCTTGGCTCCTGGTCTGGAAGAGGAATAAAGACCCTGTTGGAACTGTTGGTGTACTTTGAGAGTTGTAGGTTGGATGAGGACGTTGGGTCATTGTTGTTTTTGTGTTTGTGTTTTCCCCTTAATTTGGAAGGCTGGGTTCTGTGTCTTTGTTTGTAGAGAATATACCCTGGAGTATTTGGGCATAATGAGTTATCATATCTGAGGCTTGCCTTCAAATGGTCCAGAAAAAGACTAATGCTTACATACTACGCATGGAGAGGGAATGACCCCACGTCCCTGCAAAGACAAAAATGTGGAAAAATATTAATAGTTGGGAAACCCGGCTGAGAGAAATGACAGTTTTTTGTATTCTTATAGCTTTTTCATAAATCTGCAATTATTTCACAATGATTAAACGTAAAAACAACAACAACAAAACCCCATTCAGAGCCTGACTAATCCACAGGGAACTATGTAGCATTTAAGAGCATTTCTTTCTAGTCTTTTATGGGGATTTTTATGTAGTTAAAATGGTGCTCTACATACAATTTTATATCCTCCTGTATCATTTAACGTGGTAACATAAACATTTCCCTGAGTGTTACCACAAAGTCTCTGTAAACATGGTTTTTAATGGCCGTGAGATGCTTCCCTGAGAGGTTGTATCAAAATTTACTGTGCCAACTATCACTGGGCAGTATTCAGGTTTTTGCCTTTTTTAAAAAAAATCATAAATCACACTGCATTTAGTATCTTCATGATAAAGCATTTTATGTTTGCCTTGGGGTAGATTTCCAGAAATGGAATTGTGAAAGGATATGGATACGTTAAAGCAGTCGGTATACACCACTCCTTTGCTTTCCGAAAGCACTTTAGCAACCGAACAATCCCAGCAGCAGTGGGGGAGAACCAATCTCAGTAACTCCTCACTAGCATTTAAAATCTTGTGCTCTTCCAACAGGTGAAGAGGGATGGCTTATTGTTTTATCGTGTGTTCCTTCAGTTTCTAGAGGCTGAAAATTTTACTAGTTGTTTGTACACTGTGACTCCTCATTGATGAAACTGTTTTTCTTCAATATAGCTAGCCAGATGCTTCTCTGAGGGCTGCGGCCACTCTATGCTAGACTGTTGTGTCTAGAGCCCTCCTAAGACCACCAGCCCATGCCTGGTTCTTTCTGGAACCATCTGACTTTCAAGTTGCTTGTGTGCCTAATTGACTTCCTCCTTCTTAGTGAGAAGGGAGCCGTCTGGCTCAGCCTGGGCCATTTCCCAAGTAGTCCTTCTGGTTAGTTCTAGCACCCTGGTCTGTAAGCACCTCTCATCCATTTCATGAGGATATTTCCTCCTTTACATCTTTTGAAAAGTAAAAATGGGATTATCCATTTCTACCCCTCTCATTATAAAGGCAATTTATACTTGCTGTAAAAAAAATTATAGGAAGGTGTCATATTTAAAAAATAAAAAACTCACTTCATAGCTACATAATCCAGTACTGTTTGATATTAATATTTGGGTTTTTTTTCCCTATACCTATAGGTATACATTCATTTTATAAAATGGGTTTACTTTTTAACGTCTTAAAATTCAATTTTAAAAGTTGGAAAGTAGCTCTCAGACTGATAGTTTGCATTCAGTACTGTTTTGGGTGTAACGTGAACATTAATATGACCAAGTATTGACTTCATTCCACTTTTGTGTTTAAAAAATAAGTTTCTGGGCTGGGGGTGTAGCTCGGTGGTAGAGTGCTTGCCTAGCAGACGCAATGCCTTGGGTTTGATTTCCCCAGCATTTGGGGTGGGGGGAATTCAATTGTAATGCACAACATTCCAGAATTGTTGTGAAAACTTTTCTTGGAATCTGTGCATGTATGACTGTTTGAAAGGAAATATTGCTTAATAAATAATATTGCCCCCAAGATGAGGAAAATGGGGGAGGATTTTCAGTTCATGTCTAGTCCTCAAAACCTTTAAGAATTGAGCCTCTGTTTGCCACCATGTCATATCCATATACCCACCTACTTGTCTAGCTAAGCATTTGCTGAAGGCTTGAACTCCCTTCTCATTTGCAAAATTATGTTTGCCACCCATAAGTTTTGATTAATTTTAACATTGCAACAGATTAATAAGTCATTACTGACATGGGACTTTTAAATTGCTGGAGATTATGAATTTTAAGTGGAAGGAAATGGCTTTTCTAGTAGACAAACAAATCCTTAGATCATGCCACATGGTGTCTCTTCAAGTAAACTTGTGACTCTTGAACTAGAAACTAATAATTAGGAATCTAGTGACCAAGAAGGACCCAATCACATTCTTCTTGGTATAGGCCAAAATCTGTACTGAGGAAAATGGGTGATTAGTTGAAATAGTACAGATGGTAGATAGGTAAGAATGTTTTCTCAGTGCTCACTGTAAAATTAGGATCACAGACAGATGAAAGAGAAGGGTATTACAGTAGAGTAGTCTCATTCACATAAGAAGGCATCCTAAGAGCTGGACCTACTTTTGATAGAGAGATCCCAGGACTCTTATCGGTGACTAACTTGTGATGCTGACTTAGAAAGGACATTGAGGACAAAGGTCCTGTGTTTTTTAGGCCTTGGATAGCCAATCTCCAAAACACTAGATCTGAAATCTAAATTATATTACAACCAATAATTGCAATAGATTTTTGACACAGCATCTTAAAGGTTTAGAAATTAAAATAAGCTTTCATGAAAACTGGAAGGAAAAAGAACCATAAAGAAAATAACAAAGTAGATGTGCAGTATTTATTAAATCTAATGCCTAAAAATTAAAAATTCTTGGAATATGATATAACAAATGTGTTCAGCCTAAGTACAAGACTGACTACTAGTGAAATGCAAAAAATATTCCAAAAGATGTTGAATAGGAGTCTTTCCATCTCATTCCTTGTGTGGTATCTAAGAATCTTTCTCCCAAGTATAAGGTGGCTCAGTAGACAGTTGCCATCTGGGGCCTGATTCAGCAGAGAGTGGCTCTATGCAGGGTGAACAGGCATATTTTGTAGTTACATTTCAGAAGCCCTGTTTAAGTACGTGTGACAAAATTCTGTTTTTTTTTTTTCTCCCCTTCTTCAACCTCTTCCCTTCCCAATGTATCTTACTTGGTTATTTGTTTTATTTGGGTTTTATTTTGTTGAATTCCAATTATCTTCCTTGGATTCTGTACTTTTCATCTTATTCTAACAAAATGTTGTATGAATAAGCTCTGGGTCTTTTGCACACCTGTGGGCTGAGCCTGGACAGTATCTTGCCTGTACCTTCCTCTGTAGACTTCTTTAGTGAGGGGCCTCCCAGACTAAAGGTTGTTACTGCGTGAGGTCACCAGAGGGACTTCATCTCATTTTGTGCCCCGTCATCCTAGTGGGGCCGAAAGGGCCTCTGGGCTCATTTTGTAGCTTACATAAGTATTTGAGTTTTCCTCTAGGGAAAAAAAAAGTATTATTTCATCCCTTCCATTACAAAACAATGTAAGTCAACTTTTCCTTGGGTACCAAGCATTCTTCTAGGTGCCTGAAGGTGTTACTATGATGTATTTCTATAACACTGATATCAACATTATCCCTGTCTTACAGAGTGGTTGGTTTCCTCTGTTTCTATGCTCACAGTGGGAGAGCTGAGACTTGAGTTCTTAGCACTGAGCAGGTAACTTGTCTGCAGATGACTGACAGCAGCATTTCGGTGTGGGCTTTTTGGGGTTGGGTGCACACACAGTTATAGTTTTATACTGTTTTGCAGCTTGCTATATGTTCACTAACCCACTTGAAGATGGGGTAAGAAGCGCAAAAGAGGTGATCTCCCAGCCTTGTTCAGATTGGGTGGAGCCTCCCAGGCCTGTCTTTGCTCCTAATAGACAATGGAGCACGAATCGCAATGGAAAGGTCTAGAGAACTTCTTCAGGGAAGGCCGTGTGATCACTCACAAGGACAGAGTCTGAACCTTGCTTGTGTCCCCAGAGCTTGCTCCTGGGAGCCCTGGAGTGGCACTGGGGAACCACACCTCCACTGAGTTTCAATGGCAGTGGGAGTTGGTGCCCTGGCTGCCCAAGAGAACTGCTCTTCCCAGGCTCCTTCTCCTCCGTGTCTTCATTTCCTCAGGAGAGGAGTCCAACCATGAACATCATGTTTTTTTTTTTTTTGCTTTTCCCTTTCCATAGAGTTTATTTTCTTCCACTTATTACAAAAATGTAAGACACTCTAGAAAATGAGAATGGCAAGGAAAAAATACCGCAGACCACCTGCGCCCACAACCATCGTTGACATTTCCCTTCTGATGGCTGCTTCCTGGTCCACAGAGGCCTCTGGGCCACCTCCAGGTTGAGGGCTCTCTGCACACAAGGGCTTTGTGGCTGCCTGGATATTTTATTTACATATATTCTTAGAAGTGGAATTAGAGGGTCAGGGATTTTTTGGGGGGTGGGGGAACATTTGACCAAATGGAAGATTTCTATCAATGTGTGTTCCTATCAGAGATCTAAGGAAGGATGACTTCCTGACCGGTAAGACAGGTGATGTTCTTATTGAAAACATCCACACGGGTTACTGAAGTGGCAATTCGAGATAGGGTGGCATCATTTTTTGTGGAATGGGGGGTTATTTTCAGTTGTTTTAGGGATTGGCGGTCAACTCCTGCCATTTGGGAAGGTGAGCCCTACAGTGTGGGGGAGAGGTCCAGGTAGCAAGAAGCTTTCCTGTCTCCTCCCAACCTTCGAATGCCCTGCAAGATAATTCATGTATGTTAAAAAACAGACATGTAAATCAAAACTACGTTCAGATTCCATGTCACCCTAGTCAGAATGGCAAGGATCAAAAACACAACAGGGGCTGAGGTTGTGGCTCAAAGGTAGAGTTCTTGCCTAGCATGTGTGAGGCACTGGGTTCGATTCAATGCCATATAAAATTTAGTTATAGGTGGACACAATATCTTAATTTTTTTTTTTTTTTTTAATACAAACAACAAATGCCAGCAAGGTTGTGGGAAGAAGAGAGCGCTGACACATTGTTGGTGGGATGGCAGACTAGGACAACCACTGTGGAAAGCACTTTGTAGACTCATCAAAAAAAGATGGAGATGAAACCACCCTATGACCCAGCTCTCCCACTCCTGGGTATTTTCCCCAAGGAACTAAAATTGGCATACTACAGCAATACAGCCACCTCAGTGTTTATAGCAGCACAATTCACAATAGCAAAATCATGGAATCAACTTAGATGCCCATCAATAGATTAATGGATTAAGTAAATTGTGATACACACACATACACACGCACACAAACACATGCACGTGAAATGGAGTTCTACTCGGCCATTAAAAAGAATGAAATCATTGCATTTGCTGGTAAATGGATGGAAATGAAGAATGTTATGCTAAATGGAAAAAAGCCGAACTCAGAAACTCAAAGGTGGAATGTTTTCTCCCATATGCAGAAGCTAGAATAAAATAAAGGGTGAGGGAAGGATAGGACAACATAAAGAACCAAGTACAAACTAATAGATGAGCAGCTAAAGGAAGTCTAGTTTAGAAGGTGAGAAAGGCAGGAGGGGAAAGGGAGGATCGTGAACTTAAATCGATTTTCATGTGTGTATATTGTGCTGGCATGAACTAATATGTATAACCGCTAAGCTCTAATAATAAAAGGAAAAAAACAGCCTGCACCCCGCCACACACCAAAAGTGCAGAGGTGCTGGGGCTGTAGCTCAGTGGTAGACTGCTTGCCTATCACAGGTGAGGCTCTGGGTTAGATCCTCAGCATCACATAAAAATAAATAGAATAAAGTGTGTGTGTTGGGGGGGTGGATCTTTGGGGGGGGGGGGCGGCTATCTTGAGATCCATAGAAAAAGGTTCAGGACAAATTAGGAAAAGGTTCAGGGGTTCGCAATGGGTTGCTCAGAAAGGCCTGGAGCTGATTTTTAGGGCTCGAATGAGAAGCGAATGGAATACCATTGGGCGGGGCCGAGCTGCATGACAGGACTCCCCCTCCCGTCCTTCCCCTCTCCCCTCTCTCCTCTCCCCAGAGTGAAGCTTGTGAAGTTTGCCCCCCTCCCCCTCCCCTCCCCTCCCCCCTCCCCCCTCCCCCTCCCCTCCCCCCTCCTCCCCCCTCCCCCCCCTCCTCCTCCCCCCCCCAGGCCGAGCCTAAGCAGGTACAGTACAGGACCCTGGTCATGTGCAAGGCAGCCACAGTAGCCAGAATGCCACAGCCCCGATGTGGGAGCATCTGGGGGTATTTATGTCTGAAAGTACAATTTGGGGCCATTGGCTGGGCCTCGATTTTAGTTAATGAAGTGGTAATCACTCAAATAAGAATGATTTGTTAATAAGAATTATATTTCAAAAGATAGTTGACTTATTCATAGAACACCGTGCCAGAAAAAATATTCCTTGGCAGTAAAATATTTCTTCGGAGAAAAAATAATCACGAGCCACCACAAGCCATCATGCCCATACAGTTACTATAACTGGGCTCAACATTTGACTCTGCTCCCTGATGGCCAAAGGGAAAAGGGAAATACTGGCAGTTAACATAAATTTTACCTTTCTTACCTGGAAAAAAAAAAATTCATCCTAGTATCTCGGGGACAAAATAAAACTTTCATTAACCTTTTTTTTTTTTTTTCTTTTCCCCTTCTTGGGTACTGGGGATTGAACTCGGGGCTGGGGATGTGGCTCAGTGGTCAAATACTCCTATTTTGTATTTTATTTAGAGATGGGGTCTCGCTGCATTGCTTAGTGCCTTGATTTTGCTGAGGTTGGCTTTAAACTCGTGATCCTCCTGCCTCAGCCTCTTGAGCTGCTGGGATTATAGGCATGTGCCACCATGCAAGGTTTCATTAATGTCTCTTTAAAAAAAAATCTCCCCCAAACCCATAGATAATTTTCTGATCCCAGAAATGAATACTATTTTATATACAAATGCAATGTCTTATTTTTGAACTTTGAAAACATTAAAAAAAAAGAAATTCCACAAGTGCAAATACTGGGTGAAACAAGAAACATATATACTTAGCAAACAATACAAACTTGTTAAAATTGTACAATTTTAACAAGCAGGTCATCATTTGGAAAACAACAACCATACGATGATGATGCTTGAATCACCAACATTTGTAGCTGGCGACTCCTGGTAACCACCCATCTTCATGGGTAGATTCGTGATGGATAGATTCAGTTTCTGGAGAGAGGCAAAGGTAGTTTTTCTCCCCTGAACTTGTATTTTAGATGTCAAATATTAGGTTGAATCATGTAAAATTACCATCTCATGGATGCAATGAATTTCTATATCTGCAATTTCATGTGATTCAATTTAATTTTGAATATTATCTACTTCTGAATCCAAATCTACTTAGTCTATGCAAGCATGTCACTACCACATATCCAAGCATAGACATATTGAAATATTAATTTATTGCATTTTATTTAAATTGCTGGTAGAATGCTATATGAGCTCTTGCATTTTGCATATAAATGGTTTGTTTTATCCTGAACTTAAGAATGGTCAAGGAGGCATTAAAAAATGCTTACAGGGACTGGGGTTGTGGCTCAGTGGTAGAGCACTTGCGTAGCATGTGTGAAGTGCTGGGCTCGATCCTCAGCACCACATAAGGTATAAAATAAAATAAATGCTTTCAAAAAATGCTTATAGAAAGGGAGTTTAGATCTGAGATGTCTGAGAAGTTTGGCTTCTTAAGATTGGACTCACTGGGCTGGGGTTGTGGCTCGAAGGGTAGTGTGCTCACCTAGCATGTGTGAGGCACTGGGTTTGATCTTCAGCACCACATAAAAATAAAATAAAGGTATGTGTCCACCTACAAGTTTAAAAAAAAAATCCAATTAGCAAATGTCTCCCTACTGAGTTCTTCAGTTCTTCTAAAACCAGGGCAGGGAAAACATAGGGGATCGTCTATCTACTTTGTGCTCAATATTTTTTTGTATGAGGTATTGAGGATCCCTCTCTGGACCTTGTGTGCGCTAGGTAGCGCTATCACTGAGCTACATCCTCAGTCCTGTGCCCAGGACTTAAGAGGCATCATCTGCTCTGATCCTCCCAGCACCTCTACAGCAAGGTGGGCCCATTCATAATCTGCAAACTAAAAAATTTGAGGATTACGGGAAGTCTTGATCAGTTCAGGCTGATATAACAGAATACCTTAGCCTGGGTGCTCACAAACCAGAGGCTTTCTCACAGTTCCAGAGGCTAAGAAGTCTCAGATCAAAGTGCCTAAAGATTCAGTGTCAGGTGAGGGCTTGTGACCTGGTTCACAGATGGTGTCTCTCACTGTGACCTCATGTGGTGGAAGGGGTGAGGGAGCGCTGAGTCTCTTTAACAGTGACACTGCTCTCGTGATCCTGTTCACAAGCATCTGCCAGCATGATCTGATTACCTTGCAGTGGTAATCATCATTCAAAATTCATCAACGTGAATTTTTTTTTTTTTTTTTGTACTGAGGATTGAATCCAGGTGCATTTTACCATGGAGCCTAGGCCCTTGTTAAAATTTTTGAGACCAGGTCTCATGAAGTTGCTCAAGGCCTCATTAATTTGCTGAGACTGGCCTTCAACTTGTAGTCCTCCTGCCTCAGCCTCCTGAGTCCCTAGGATTACAGGCATGCACCTGAACATGGCTCAACATGAATTTTTGAGGAGTACACAAACATTCAGACTAAAATAGAGTGGTCAAGATCCTTGCGCAAGATTGTACAAGAGCAGGAGTGTGAGCTAATGTCTGTGGGAGTTTGCAGATTGAAATTCAAGATGCCCAGATAAGTTAGAATTCCAGAAAAATGATGAATAATGTTTAGTATAAGTATGTCCCCAAAATTGCATGGGACATACTTACACTAAAATATTATCTGTTTATCTAAATTTCCAAACTTTTTTTTTTTTTTTACTTATTAAATCTGGCAACCTCACTGTAAGGCCTACACCCTATTTCTCTTGCTCTTCTTATTTAGAACATTGATCCATTGATCTCTGTTTGAAAGCGTCTTTTGGACCTGAGAGTGAATCCTACAAGGAGACAGATCCTTCCTTGAGGAGTCATGGTCCCTGGGAATCATGGGAGAGGCCCACCTGTCTGGGCCATGTTTTTCCTCACCCGTGAATTGGAGAGTTGAACTGAACCATCTCAAGGGTCAGAAAACAAATGTACCATATGCCAGGGCATTGTTCTGGGCTCTTGGTGATGTATAAAACTGACAAAGCCCCCTGTCTTTGGGGATGTTACATTTTGGGGGGGGGGTACCAGGGATTGAGCCCAGGGACCCTCAACCACTGAGCTGCATCCCCAGCCCTATTTTGTATTTTATGTAGAGACAGGGGTCTCACTGAGTTGCTTGGCACCATGCTTTTTGCCAAGGCTGGCTTTGAACTTGTGATCCTCCTGTCTCAGCCTCCTGAGCCACTGGGATTACAGGCGTGCACCACTGCTCCGGGCTGGGGAGGTTACATTTTAATGGAGGAGAGAGACAATAAATAATACTACCAGCTACCCTTTGTTCAGCACCTCCTGGGAGTCGGGTGAGGGGAACTTTTTTTCCCTTTGTGTTTCCATCCTGCCCTGTGTCCAGAGTTTGGCATGGTGCTGATGCACTGGTCAGCAGAGGTGGGTCCAGGTTTTGTGGAGCTGGGGATTCTCCTTAAGTAAAGTCTATCTGATTACTAGGCCCCCAAACTTAAGTTTCAATAGCTTTAGCATAAATATGCCTCTGGGTTCAGTCATCAATTGCTAAATGAACAAACAACCATGTAAGGAAGTTTCTCCATTTTTAACAACTACAGCTATCAAGGCCCAGAGAGGTGAAGGGACTTACTCCAGTTCATGCAACTGGTAAGTGGCAGAGCTGATCGTGATGTGGTTCAAAGTGGAGGGAGAGAGAGACTGTGACTGTGGAGAGCTGGGTTTTGAATCAACAAAATTTTACTCTTGCTGGGTAAATGTGGTCAAATGGTTTAACCTCTCTCTTTGTGTCTTCATCAAATGGTAAACGCAGTCCTGATCCTGCAGGATGACTGCAGGGGACCAACTAAGGCTCCTTTGGAGCTCTCCTGATGGAGGGGGAAACTAAGGTGGGAAGCCCTTCCAGGGCTCCCAGGACTGCTCAGGGGACTGCCGTAGAGCCTTGGAATAGGCACCGAGGACCTGTGGGGACAGGATGATCACAGGCAGCCAAGGAGCAGCATAGTTTCTAAATGATAGCTTTAGCCTCTCTTTCTGGAGGACTTGGCCTAACCAGCTTCCTCCTTGCTCCCTGGAAGCACCTGTTGATGTCAGGAGGGGACGGGCAGGAAGGACAGGAGGCTCCTGCCAATGCTGGCGTGTCCAACCCGGATATTTAGGGAAAAATCCAGGACAAACACCATTAACAGTTTCTCTGAGTCTTGTACAGGAGGAAACTGGAGGGGGGGTGAAGGGGAAAGTGTTCTTTGTGAATTCCCTACCAGGTGCCTGGAGTTCATGCACATCTCATAATAGTTTTTTCTTTTTTTGTACCGGGGATTGAACTTGGGTATTCAACCACTGAGCCACATCCCCAGCCCTATTTTGTATTTTATTTAGAGACAGGGTCTCCCTGAGTGGCTTAGCGCCTCACTGTTGCTGGGGCTGGCTTTGAATTCACTATCCTCCTGCCTCGGCCTCCTGAGTAGCTGGGATTACAAGTGTGTGCCACTGTGCCTGGCTTCATAATAGCTTTTTAAAACAACTTGAATACTTCTTGTGCATGACAGACGCTGCTCAGCATGTTACTCACGTTAATTCATTTAATACCTACCACAACCCACCATGGTAACTACTTTCCCCATTTTACATACAGGGGGAGCTGAAGCACTCAGGTTAAGTGCCTTGTTCAAGTTCACATAGTTGAGAAGTGGCAGGGGGCAGGGGCGGGCAGTTTGGCTTCAGCATTCACAAAGGATAACACTTGTCCCACAGGCAGTACCATGCCCCTTTATCAGATGGGAAAACTGAGGCTCCATTGAGGCCATGCCCGGGTCGCATAGCCAGTGGCAGAGTCTGAATTCCAACTTTGGGCTGCCTGACTCCAAAGCCTCCAAAGCATTTTCTGTTCTATCAAGAGGCGACCCAGCCGAAGGCAGGATGTGACCCTCTTACTCTGTGCTTTTGTGGGATGTCTGGAGGCCATTTCCTGAGACGTTCAAAGTTTAATTCTGGTCTCATCTTGACCCCAGCCTTAATGACCTTCACCCTAGCTGGCCGCAGCTCAAAATTCAGTGGAAATCAGGCCTGGTGGTAGCAGAGGCTGAATGACTCTCAGGCACAGCACCCTCAAGGATAATGAGAAGACTGAGTGGCGGCCTGAGGGCCTGGGAGCCTCCAGCTGTGCTGGACGCAGGTTGGGGATGGTGAACCCCTTACTGCCACCTCTGAGTCCTAGTGAGTGATGGGGACCAGGCCTTTCCAACACGTCCTCTATGGAAGTGTCCAAATGGCTGTGGGGCTGGGGCTGGTTCCCTGGAGGCCATAAGCCTTGGTTGGAGCCTCCGTTACCACTGAATGGCTTTATGACCCTGGACCAGCCACTCTATGAACCTCAGTTTGGTACCAACAGTTCCTACTCCAGGGCCATTTTAAAGACGAATGAAATGACACCGTAGAGAACCCAGCGCTGGACTTGGCCTCTGGTGGGGACTCCATACGTATTCCTGGCTCCCTTTCCAAGGTCTCGGGGTCTCCTCCTTTCACCTCTGTTTCTCCCTCCTCCTTTCAAAAATCATTGTAAAATAGAGCATAACATCATTTCGACCCTACTTGAGCGCACAGGTCAGTGGCCTGAAGTCTGTTCACATTGTTCTGCCACCATCGCCACCGCCCATCTCTAGAACTTCTCCATCATTCCATACGGAAACACTGAAGCCTGCCCCCCTCTCCTCCAGCCTTGGTAACTAACCACCATTACACTCTCCATCTCTCTGAATCTGGCCTTTCTGCTACCTCAAGTCAGTGGAATCCTACTGTGTCCTAGTGTGTGACTGGCTTATTTCACTTGGTCCTGAAGCCCACCCTGTGGGGAATAGTGAGCCACTCACTGGCTGTGGACCCTGGGAAGGCTCCTTTCTGAGGGTGGGGGAAGCAGGCTTTTTGTTTTTTGGCTTGGCCACTGCTTATGACCCTGGGCGATGGGATCTCGGGCAGAGCTGCTCAAATCTGACAGGATCCCTCAGCAGCTGCCTCCTTGGGCTGGCCGTTAGAACCGGAGGTGATTCTTCTAGAAGATGGTCTTAGTTCCAGGAAGAAACTTGACCTTGAGAGTTGCATTCTCATGCTTAATCCCAGCTCTGCCTCTTCCTGTGCCATCACTTGGCAAGTGGCTCCACCCCTCTGAGCCATGCTCTCCACATGTATAGAACGAAAATGACAGTCGTCCCTACCCCAAAGACTGGTTCTGCAGGTACACAGAGGATGCTGGTGCAGTGCTCTGTCCCATGGAAAGGTCAATATGCCCTTTTTGGTGACAGTTCAGAAGACTGGCTGGGGGAAGGCAGGCTAAAGTCCCTGGCCATGTCGGCCTCTGAGGCTCTCCATCTGTCTGTCTTTCTCATCCAGCATCTGATCTTTCAGACAGTTCAGAAATGGTCCTTCAGGGTATTTTAATAAAAAAATAAAATCCCTTCTGGGAGATTGGCAGATGGGTCATCTTGGGGACATTCTCAGTCTTGACTCTAGGACAGCAGTTACCCCCTGGGGGCTGGACAGGCCCCCTACTGCTACTTTGAGCCCCCATGCATGCACAGAGGCCATGGGAGCAGCTCACCCCTCTCTGTGCTTCTCCTTTTTTTTTTTTTCCCCTAAGTATAATTTTTTTTTCTTTAGTTGTTGGTGGACCTTTATTCATATGCGGTGCTGAGAATCCAACCCAGTGCCTCACGCATGCTAGGCAAGCGCTCTCCCACTGAGCCACAATCTAGTCTCTGCTTTTCCTTATAAGCCTCCCTTTTGCTCTGTGAGGGCTGTTCCCCAGCGTGGCGTGTGTAACTAAAAGCGCGCAGGTTGGGGCGGAGGCCAGAGGAGGTCATTAGCTTCTGATGGCTCTGCAGGCCAGCGCCTCTCACAGAGCGGAGCGTGCCCATGTTTGGCGGAGGCATCATCTGAAATGCAGGCTCTGAGTTGGCCTGAGGTTGGACCCTCTGACCAGCTCCCCCGTGGTGCCCCTGCTGCTGGTCTGGCAGCCCCACTTCCAGCAGCAGGGCTGATCTCCTTGTCCTCGGAGGTCCGGTGGCCCCTGGGGTTTGTGGCCGGCTGCCTGGCTCTGCAGGGTGGCAGCCGTGCCCGCCCCAGCTCCTCGCCCTGCCTTTCCTTCCTTCCTCTCGCCCCTTCCCTCACTCTATTATGCATCCTGATTCCGGTTTCTGCAGCAACGGCTCCCAGAGCCTGCCCTCGGCCCTCAGCTGTATTTCTAAACTCAATTACTTTCTGAGAAATCGGGCTTTTTTTCATTGAACTATAATAAGACCAATATTCGCCCATTACGGGAAACTTGGAAATCATTGAAAAATGTATGGGAGAAAATGAAAACGATCCAGAATCCTCTAGCCCAAGGAATACTACTGCTGAGACTTTACTTATGGTGCTGGGGATTGTGCCCAGGGGTGCTCTACCACTGAGCCACATCCCTAGCCCTTTCTTTTGCTTTTTTTTTTTTTTTTTTTTTTAATTTTGAGACAGGGTCTAATTAAGTTGCTTATGATCTCCCTAAGTTGCTGAGGCTGGCCTTTCGACCCTCCTGCCTGGATTACAGTCAACTGGGATTACTGGCATACACCACCATGCTCAGTTTATTGCTGAGATTTTGATGCATTAATTTCAAATATCTTTTCTTGAATATTTATATAGTTTAAGACATAATTGAAATAATAGAAAATAACTGTCCAGTGCCTCCCTTTACAAAAGGATGCTCTATCTTGATATTTTTTTCTGTTACTGGTTTTCTGAAAATATGTAAAAATGGCTAAATAGTTGACAGCCACTAGTGATTGCTACTGTTCATTGAATCCTTAAGATGGGAGGCCCTGGGGTAGATACATACTCATTATTTCAAATGATATTTGTTTTAACTGGTCTTCTACATAAATAACACTGTAATGAACATCTTTGTGCATGTGTTTTTATCTTATTTCTTTAGGCCATGGGTTGGCAAACTTTCTGTAAAGACCAGATAATAAATATTTTATTAGTGGGCCACCTCTGTCATTGTCATGGAAGCACAAAAACCACGTAAAAACTAAAGATGGTGGCTGTGTGCCAAGAGAAGCTTATTTACAGAAAAAACAGGTGGCTGGAGGGATTCCATCTCTGGCTTGTAGTTTGTTGACTCTTCTTTACACTAGGATCCACCAAGGACTGGAAAAATTTCCTTCAATAGAAGGCAGATAGAAAATATTTTCCAAAAAAAAATTTTCAGCTGTGCCAAATACAGTCTCTGCGAGCCGTGACCCCTCCTTCCTCTTTCCTGCCCCCCTTTTCTTTTCTTCCTTCATCCTCTTCCTTCCTGGTCTTCATTCTCCTTCATTCCCCCCTCCCCGTACTCCCTCTTATCTTTTCTCCTTCTTACCTTTAAAATAGTGATGATGATGATGTACCCTGATACAGTGGCACACACCTGTAATCCCAGTAGCTTGGGAGGCTGAGGCAGGAGGATTGTAAGTTCAAAGCCAGCCTCAGCAAATTAGTGAAACCCTGTCTCTAAATCTTAAAAAAAAAAAAAAAAATATATAGACACAGAGCTGGAAATTCATCTCAGTGGTTAAGTGCCCCTGGGTTCAATCCCTGGTTTAAAAAAAAAAAAAAAAAAAGTAGAACTATACAACACCGGACCTTTGCTCACCCTGGAGAACATAAATTGAGTTCACAATTGTGGTGGTGTGCGGTTTTTGAAGTCTCCCTGTATGTGTGGTGGAGTCACTTTCTGGCTTGGCTGAAGTTCCAAAGCAGGTACCCACCCTTCCCATGACAGCAGGACTTGACTCAATCTGGACTAATTCAGTAGGTGGAGATCTCTCATTCTAATTCACGTTGCTCTCGTGGCTAACTGGCTGGGCATTTTTCTCATTAATTTTTCACTTATATTTCCCATTCTGTGATTTTTCTGTGTTCTTTGTCTTTTTGTTGGAATTTTACTTTTTGTTTTGATTTTTTGCATGGCCTTTTCATAAAGGATTTTAAGTCTTGTCATGTCAATTATTTCCCCCAGTCTTTTATTTTTTTAGTACTGGGGATTGAACTCAGGGGCACTCTGGGGCACTCTATCACTGAGCTACATCCCCAGCCCTATGTTATATTTTATTTAGAGACAGCGTCTCACTGAGTTGCTTAGTGCTGCACCATTGTTGAGGATGGCTTTGAACTCGCCATCCTCCTGCGTCAGCCTCCCAAGCAGCTGGTATTGCAGGTGTGTGCCACCACACCCAGCTCCCCTCGTCTTCTATTTTGCCTTTTAGGTGTATTTTATAATTATGTTGATGAATAGATGTGCTTAATTTTTATTCACCTTTTCCTTTGAGTTCCTTTTCCTCCTTGAAATGTTACCATTTGGTTTTTGTGACCTCTAAGTATCTGAATTTGCTCTCAGCTTCTCTATATCCCATAAACTGGATGTGGTAGAGAAATGTCTGAATTAGAAATGCTTTCCTTCCCTGTCTTCATTTCTTCATTCCTCACTGAAGATCTGATAGTGGTTTAAGGTAGTGATTATAAAACTTTTATAGTCCGCAGTGGCGTACGCCTGTAATCTCAGCAACTTGGGAGGCTGAGGCTGGAGGATTGTGAGTTCAAAATCGGCCTCAGCAGATTAGCAAAGCACTTAGCAACTCCATGAGACTCTGTCTCTAAATAAAGTATTAAAAAGGACTGGGGAGCAGGAGGAGGAGCCGTGTGCCCTGGCACCCAGCGGCCGCGGCCATGGCGTACGCCTATCTCTTCAAGTACATCATCATCGGCGACACAGGTGTTGGTAAATCATGCTTATTGCTACAGTTCACAGACAAGAGGTTTCAGCCGGTGCATGACCTCACTGTTGGTGTAGAGTTTGGTGCTCGGATGATAACAATTGATGGAAAACAGATAAAACTTCAGATATGGGATACGGCAGGGCAGGAGTCTTTTCGTTCCATCACAAGGTCGTATTACAGAGGCGCTGCAGGGGCTTTACTAGTGTATGATATTACAAGGAGAGAGACATTCAACCACTTGACAACCTGGTTAGAAGATGCCCGTCAGCATTCCAATTCCAACATGGTCATTATGCTTATTGGAAATAAAAGTGATTTAGAATCTAGAAGAGAAGTAAAAAAAGAAGGTGAAGCTTTTGCACGAGAACATGGACTTATCTTCATGGAAACTTCTGCTAAGACTGCTTCCAATGTAGAAGAGGCATTTATTAATACAGCAAAAGAAATTTATGAAAAAATCCAAGAAGGCGTCTTTGACATTAATAACGAGGCAAATGGCATTAAAATTGGCCCTCAGCACGCTGCTACTAACGCAACACACGCAGGCAATCAGGGAGGACAGCAGGCTGGGGGAGGCTGCTGTTGAGTCTGTTTTTACTGTCTAGCTGCCCAAATGGGGCTACTCACTTACTCTTTTCACCCTCTCTCCTTCTGCTCAGCTGAGACATGAAACTATTTGAAATGGCTTTATGTCACAGAAGACTTTAATCCTTCAAATTCTTGTATAACTTTGAATAAATGGTTCATGTTCACTTAAAAAGACAGATTTTGGAGATTGTATTCATATCTATTTGCATTTGATTTCTAGGTCAATTGATGTGATTATTTTTTTGTTAAATGTTGTCTTGTGCCCTTAACTACAAACTGAATTGTATTAAACACTACAAAGTCATCTTGAGTATTTTAAATTGGTTTGTGTAGTTAGGTTTCCCAACACCTGTGGTTACCTAATGTTTAATATTATAGAACTGTCCTCAGAAAGTTTGTCAATTTTCAAGACTGTAAGGAAAAACAGAAGGACTCTTTTAATTCTGTATTTATCATTTACTTTCTGTATATATAGTTTAATAACTTGCTTGGGTGTAATTTGCCAAGCTTGAATTCTTTAATGCATTTGCATAAATTCTATACTGTTTAGAGCTTAAAGCTACAGAAGCATTGTTAGGAATTGCTTGGACACTGAATTTTAAACTTTTTGACATTGTTAACAAGCATGTTCATCTTTTCTTGTCACTAGTCCAAGAAAAATATGCTTAATGTATATTACTAAAGGCTATGTATGTGTTAATCTGTTTTAATGCCAAAAGTTTGCTATTTGTCCACAATTTCCTTAAGACCCCTTCAGAAAAGGATTTGTTTGCCTTAATGAATACTGTTGGGTAAAAACACAATATAATGAGTGGAAAGGACAGAAGCACGAAATCCCTACATCTAAGTGACTCCAAGAAGAATGAGTATCCACATTTAGATGGCACATTATGAGAACTTTAATCTTTCCTTAAACACAATAATGTTTTCTTTTTCTTTTCTTCACATGATTTCTAAGTATATTTTTCACGCAGGACAGTTTTTCAACCTTGATGTACAGTGACTGTGTAAAATTTTTCTTTCAGTGGCAACCTGTAATCTTTAAACTATGGTAAGCATCTTGTCTGTTTTGAAGGGGATATGACAATAAATCTACCAGATGGAAAATCCTGTTAAAAGTAGAAAAGCTTTAGTAATTTACTCTGTGGTAGTTTTATCCTTTTTTTTCTTTTTCTCCCTTGGTCTATAATGAAATTGTTATAGCAGTGCAAAATAAAATCCTATGTATAAAAAAAATAAATAAATAAAAAATAAAAAAAATAAAAAGGACTGGGGATGTGGCTCAGTGGTTAAGCACCCTGGGTTTAATTCCCAGTACAAAAAAAAATGCTAAAACTTTTTTTTTTTTTTTTAATCAGTATCACTTGGAGGCCCTGGTTTCAAGCCCTAGCACTTGGGGAAAAAAAAATCACTTGAGGGCTTTGGTAATACTCAGACTACAGGGTCCCCCACCTACCACCACCAAAGCTTTAGGTTCTGTAGGGATAAGATTGAGTTTCCTGCCTGATACTGGTACACACTTGAAGAACCACTGTCTTAAGCAGTTGAGACACTAGATTATCTCCTAGAACAAAGAGTTCAAGATGTTGGAGATCCCAGGGCTGGCTTAACATCTTGGTGATGTAAGGCTCCCAGCAACTCACACGAACACCAGCATTCTAAGCAGGAAGAAGGTAGAGGGTGGAAAGTAGGCATATGGGTGCCTTGACCAAAATCTGCATACAAATACCTAGTAAGAAGGAAGAATGGATTTTGGGTAGTAGACAGACTCTGCTCCCTCAGGGATTCCCAGCATTAGTTGAAAGGTGGATAGTCCTGGCCCTTTGACCCTCAGGCCCAGTGATCTGTCTTCTCAATTTTTTTTTTTTTTTTTGTTGTTCCAGGAATTGAACCCAGGGTTGCTTAACCACTGAGCCACATCTCCAGCCCTTTTTAATTTAACTTAATTTAGAGACAGGGGTCTTGCTAGGTTTCTCAGGGCTTTGCTAAATTGCTGAGGCTGGCTTTGAACTTGAGATCCTCCTGCTCAGCCTCCCGAGTTGTTGAAGATGACAGGTGTACGCCACTGAGCCCAGCTCAGACCATCCTTAAGAAGGACCCAGTTTCAAGTTAGCTTGGCCTCCAAGCTGGTTTTGATCTTGGCTTCCCTGACTAATTGAATTTCTGATCCATAGTTTGGACTGGTCCCCTGTTCTGGTATTTGGATGCTTTCATAGCTGAATTCCTCACTAAAAAACTGGCCTGGATCTAAGTTGGAGAAATGTTGGCCTGGTGCTGTGAGGCGTTGCTCTGTGCTGACGGTTGGGTGAAGCACATCCTGTCTGGATTCCCCAAGATGCCCCTCAGCTCCCTGTCAACTTCCCCTGCTCTGGAGCAGTGGACCTGAGTGGGCCCAGGCCTCTGAAGGGTTGCTTGGGTTTACTGAGTGCTTCACTCTGCCTACTTATCCAGGGTTCTTCTATTGTTCATATCTGGAGTTTGAATGATTGCCAACCTTCCTGGGAGGGCCAGGGTAGGTCCACTAACTCCATCTGGGATAGGAATTGGGAGGAAGTAGTCTTGGTTAGGAAATACCAAGAACCTGAGGGAGTGAGCCATGTCTGGTCTGTAAATGCCCAGGTGGAATGCAGGAGAGAATGAGGTCACTTACTGCCCGAGGGCTCAAGGTGGCTTATCAGCTAGGATTTTTGACAGTCCTAAATCAAGAAAACTGGATCCAAACTAGTTTAGATAGAAAAGCTAACTAGTGGGGGCTGGGGTTGTGGCTCAGTGGTAGAGCACTTGCCTAGCATGTGTGAGGCACTGGGTTTGATTCTCAGCACCACATATGAATAAATAAAGGTCCATCAACAACTAATAAAATATTAAAAAAAAAAACAAAAAAACTGGGAAGTCCAGGATGCAGCTGACTTCAAGGTGGCCCATCACATCCTTCCAGGAGTGTGGCGAGGATCCAGGCCATTCCATCTTCCAGGTTGGTGTCTTCCGGGTTCATTTTCTTCTCAAATGGCTCTGCCCTCCTGGTTGCAGGAGCTCTAGGGGCTATATCTTTCGCATTTTCTTTTCAGAGGAGAAAGAGAAAATCAACTTTCCTGATAATAATACAAAGGAAATTCTCAGAAATGAGGTTTGCTAGCCCTGATTGACCTGATGTGCCCTTCCCTGAAACCAACCCCCCGAAGGCCAGGGAAAGGTGGTATGTGGACTGGTCAAGGGTGGGATCATAGGATTCAACCCTAGAATTGGAAGAATCACCCCTACCCAAACCACCTGGCTGAAAACAGGGTGCAGCCGGTGGGAGGAGGAGGGACTGGGGGTGGGGATGCCTCCTAAGGCTGCCCCCCTGCCCCCCCCTCCCCCGCTGTAGGTAGCTCTTCCAGGACCTGGGATGAAAGGGCCATCTTCCTACTCTGTACTCAGTCAACCAGTGTGTTTATTCTTCTGGCAATAAAGATGCTGTTTAGAACATTCACTGCCACTCGGGGCAATGCCTCCTTCAACAGTCCTTTGGGCTTCCTGACCTTTGTTATTCTCTGTAACTCAAATATTAATTTGTCAGCCCCATGTGAGAGATTGCAACTTGAATTTAGTTGGGGGGGGGGTGGAGTTTGTGGCCACAGATGCATTTCAATGCTTTCTCTATCATCAGAAGAGAAAACCAATATAAAGTTAATATTCTCCCACATAGGGCCAAAGACAGTATCCAAGCTATAAATCAGTATTAGGTGCCTGTTGATGTCAATTCTTTCTGCTACCTTTATGATTTTTTTCCCCCCACTAATTATCATAGTCGCCATTGTGTTTAGGCTTGGGAGCCTCCTAAATCCTTCTGGAATCAGAGTAAATTTAAGGAACATGCATAAATAACATGTGATTTATTGGTTGGGTTTTTCCTTATGTCTTTTTTTTTTCCCAGCACAGAAGAGAAAAATGTAAAGTACACATATAAACTTGGTCTGATTAAGATCAATGAGGTCCTCACATTTGCTGTTTTTGTCTTTGTTCCCCTCCCTCCCGCCCTCCCCCACCCCTCCCCCACCCCTCCCGCCCTCCCCCACCCCTCCCCTCTCCTTCCATTGTGAAAAAAGCGTTTGATCCTCTTTCTGAAGTGGGAGGAGGAGTGTTGGAAGCTCAGAAGTGGCTGGTAGAACATGCCTGTTTCTTGACTTCCTCTGGGGTGGAAATTCACTTAAAACTTGCAGTTTCCAAAGTGGCTGCCAAAGCCACAGCGCTGGGAGGGGGGTGGCGGTGCAGGATCTTGAAGGACAGGCTGGAGCCAGGCAGTGGGGGTGGGGAGCAGGCTGCCTCCAGAACTCATCCCTTGAGAATATCCTGCATGCCTAAAAGGGAGTGTGTGTCTGAACTGATAAGAGACCCTGTCTGGGCCTCTGGATTGCTGCAGGGAGTGAGCTGTCCCTGTCCCCTGAAACTCGCTGAAGGAACTGGGGGTGCGGCTAAGTGGTAGAGAGCTTGCCTAGCATGTTCTTACCTGGGTCCCATCCCTAGCACCTCAAAAACTAAAGAAACCCCACAGAATCTCCCCCTTTCCTTCTTCATTAAGTGCAGTTTCTGTTCGCGAAGCTCTCCATCATCTAGGTGCAACCTACCTGTCCTCTGTCACCATTAGTCCCCAGTAACACCCCTGGCTTCCTTCTCCTCCTCCTCCCAAGATACGTATGTGCTGCTCATTGGATTTGAGCAGAAGATCTGAACTTGAGGGCTCCATCCATTTCCTGCTGTTCTGGATCTTGGGCCAGTCCTATTGCCATTCCCAGCCTTGGGTTCCCTTTAAGCAAAGCAACAAGTGGCTATTTACTGAGTTCCGGGAGTGTCACATCTGTTTCCATCCATATTGTCTCTTTGGTAAATGTGAGTTGATTTCCTCTGGGAACATCCTCACCTCCCTTGTGGTCCCTGGACCCTTGGGTGAAGTAGGGTCTGCTCCCAGCTATAGCAGCACAACTTGTGGTCAAGCCTGAGATTAGAGTACAACACAGTGTGTCCCCCACTCCGCCCCACTGGTTCCCAGGTGGGCAGGGACCAAAGCTGGTCCCAGTGGAGTGAATCTCAGGACTCCTGTTGGAAATGCTGGACCCAGACACTGGTTCCTTTGGCTGGATTTGGTTTGGAAGGATGTGGTTGCCATGACTGAGCTCAAGATCCGGCCTAGGGATGGCCATCCTGAGGGAGAGCCAAGTTAGGGGGGAAAGACACCTGGTCCCAGTGAGCGCTGGGTGCTGTCTCATGCCTGGGATGATTGCCACCTGGCTTCCTTCTCCTGTCCCTCTGTCCAAGTCCTTCCTGATCTTCCAGACTGGCACAGAGCTACCTCCTGTGGGACCCTGATCACTGCCCTCTGGCCCTCACTGGTCTCCACTGCCTAGGACACAGTGACAGGTCAACTCCAGGTTATCTTGGGCCAGTAGACGCCATGGTTCTTTCCAATAGAGCAAGTCTCCTCTAGGTCTGCCTCTGGGAAGCCCTGGAGCGACAGATAACATTAACTGTGTGACAGATAAAATTAACTCTGACTAAAGGACCCAACCAGCACAGTTAGAGGTTTCAGAGGCCTTAGTTCATAAAAGGCCAGCTCCACTCCTCAGGGCTGGAGGTGAGGCTGAACATGATAGCAGAAGAGTGTGGCAGAGCAAGGCGCTCACATGATGATCAGAAGCTGAGAGCCACGCCCCAGTCCCCACCTTCTCCAGCCGTGCCCTATGGCTTCAGTTACCATGCACTAATCCCTGTTGGGATCAATTCACTGATTGGGTTAAGACCCTGACAACCCAATCATTTCTCCTCTGAACCTTCTTGCATTGTCTCACACATGAGCTTTTGAGAGGACCCCACATCCAAACTGTAACTCCGACAGATTGTTCTTTGGTTGTGAAGCATCTGGCAGGCAGGCAGGGCCACGGAAGCAGCAGTGGCTTTCCATTCCAACCCTGGCGCTGCCCATATAATTGTGCCACCTTGGGCAGGTCCCCTATGTCTTACTGGCTCCCTTTTGCTCAACCGTGAAGTGAGGCTAAGCTATTTCCAACACGGGCCTTGTATTTATAGAAGCAATTGGAACAGAGGTGCTAGGGGGACACGTGCCCCCAGCCCACCTCCCCAGGGCTGCTGGAGGCAGGTGTTACCCAAATAGAGACTGTGGAGAGATGGATACATCGGGGTTTGGAATATTTGGGGAAAGCCACACCCTAGTGTAGGTCAGTGACACTGACCTAGAGCCCTCTCTGCCGCAGTGGACCCAAGCTGCTAGTAAATGACTAAATAACTGAGCCAAGTTTCATGTGGATACGGCAGTGGACACGTCCAAGTCCCACTCCAGAAAGGCTTCTCTAGTCCCAACACTCAAACATATCTCCATTGGCTCTTTTTTTTTTTTAGTGCTGGGGATTGAACTCGGGGGCACTCAATCACTGAGCCACATCCCCAGCCCTATTTGTACTTTATTTAGAGACAGGGTCTCACTGAGTTGCTCAGCACCTCGCTGTTGCTGAGGCTGGCTCGGAACTCCAATCCTCCTACCTCAGCCTCCTGAGGCCCTGGGATTACAGGCATGCACTCTTGTGCCCGGTACTTCCGCCCTCGTGGGGAGCATCAGCCAGGTGACTCTTTGTGTGTGGAAGCCAGAGGACAGCAGGCTCTTAGTGGCATTTACTGAACAATATAAATGTGTAAATTCCCATCAGTACAGAAAGGCAGAAAAAAAGGGAATGAGCCCTCAAGGCTGCAGCAGGAGAGGGACCCAGAAAGGAGCCTGGAGAAGCCCACAGCTGACTCCAGATGATGGAAAGTGGCCCTGATTTCTTTCTTCCAGCTTCTGATTTTTTTTTTTTTCTTTTTTTCCCCTAGCAGAGCCAGTGAGCACTTGGGCTGGAACTTAGATCTGTGTTCAAGTCCTAAGTCTTAAACCTACTAGCCGAGAAACCTTAAGCAAGTTACTTCCCCTCTCTGAGCCATGAGAATGCAGCCCAGTTAGCTCTCATTCGGACTATGCTCCCATGCAGCCTTCCTTGGAGCCCCCTGTGCCCCCTTTGAAGCCCGTCTCTTCCCTCCAGGCTGCCAGCGGTTTACACATCTGAGAAATATGCAGGCCCCTGGAAAGGCACGGCCTCCAATCTGCCTGCTCCTCACGCAGGGGATTAAAATCTGTCTCATCTTCCCAGTTTGGAATGCTGGGTATGTGGTCAAGGATTCAGCTTCCCTTTTTTATGAGTCTTTAAGAAAACTCAAATTAAACCCTGATTTGTTTTTAAAGATCAGAATTCTTAATCTCTCAGCATTTGGCTCATTTTCCCCTCTGGGCTTAGAGAGCAACATTAAACAGACTGTTTCTTAGCACACTTTGCTTTTCTCTGGCATGTGTCGGGGTTTGGTATGGTGGTGGCAAAGGGCAACACTGTTTCATAAGGCAGACCTCTAGAGATCTCCAGGAGTCTGGCTGTACCTGATAGCTTGCTGTGTGAGCTTGGCCTACTCTCTCGACTTCTCTGGGCTTTCATGTCCCTATCTGGAGAGTGAGGGGTGGGACATCAAGGCCTGTGCACTCTTTGAGGGAAGGAGATCTTTTCGAATTCCCACATTTCAAACGGGGACCTGGGAGAAGGGACTTGCCTAAGGGGACACCACTACTTAATAGACAGAACCAGGCCAAGGGCTCATTTCTGAGAGGAGCTTCTTCACTGGAAACCTCTTTTTATTTTTTTTTGTTTTTCTTCCTGAGAAAGAAATATGAGGCCAGTAGGCAATGGTTCCTGTACAGTTTTCAAAACCTCTTCCTTCATGGGTAGGGTTGGGTAGGCTTCAAGATGAATGCTGTGTTTTAGGGACACGAAGAAGGAAAAAAAAACTTAGAAATGGAGCATTAAGATCTGTTGACACTAATTCTGTTTTTTATTATTGGATGTACCCAAAAGAGAAATCTCAGGTCATTGGGGTAGTGCCTTCAAGGGAGGTTGTGGGACCCCAGTGGCTCCCCCTCCCCCTCCCCCTCCCGTCCCCCTCCCCCGTCCCCCTCCCCCCTCCATTAGATGGAAAGACATCTAACACACACTATGCAACTTTGGGACAGTCGGGTCCTATGAGCCTGTGCTCTCATCTAGCAATTGGATTTATTGATATTTCTCTTTCCTAAAAAAAAAAAAAAAAAAAAAAAAAAAAAAACTTTTAAAGTGTGAAAACCACTGATTTGCTTTATTATGCAGGCAGTGGTGGGGATCAGCCCTAGGGCCTTGAGCGTGCTAGGGGAATATTTTATCGTGGACCTACCCCCCAAGCCCAGGCAATTTGGTTTAAATGAGATAATTAATGATGACTACTTCAACATCTGGCACAAAGTAACTGCCCAATGAATACATTGCTTTTGATGGGGGAGGGGGGCTCACTCTGGTTTTTAAATTCCAAGTACATGATAGTGTGTTTAAGAAAGGAATTTAACACAAATGGTGTGACTCTACTTTGTGTATGTCCAGAGACGTGAAAAATTGTGCTCTGTATGTATAATAGGAAATGCATTCTGTCATATTTAACAAATTAGAATAAATAAACTTAAAAGAAATAAAAAGAAAGGAATTTAAACCATGAGTGGTGGTGCTTGCCTGGAATCCCAGTGGCTCAAGAGGCTGAGGCAGGAGGATCGTGGGTTCAAAGCCCGCCTCAGCCACTTAGTGAGGCCCTAACAACTCAGTGAGACCCTGTCTCTAATAAAATACAAAAAAGGGCTGGGGATGTGACTCGGTGGTTAAGTGCCCCTGAGTTCAATCCTCAACACCTCCCCCCAAAATTATAAAAATGCAGTGTTTTCCTCAGATTTTTGTGTTTTGGGGTAAGTTACCCCCAAGTGCCTCTTGCTGGATTCTTGGGTAAAGTAACCATATTCTCACCACTTCCCACTCTATTAAAATTCCTAATGGGCTGGGGCTGTAGCTCAGTGGCAGAGCACTTGCCTAGCATGTGTGAGGCACTGGGTTCGATCCTTAGCATCATGTAAAAATGAAACCTATAAAACAAAGGTGTACTGCCCATCTACAACTACAAAAAAATTAAAAACAAAACAAAACCAAATTCCTAGGAAAGTCATGGGTGAGCTCATTGGGGATAGGAGTCCAACCCTAACCCCAAGTGGCGTGGCTGGCACACTGAGAGGGCTGTTCCATGAGACCTTTGTCTAAGACCCCAGATCTACAGAACTCTGGCTGCCACTCTTATTTCTGGCTGTGACAGGTGACCACCTATACACCTTGCCAAGGCTTTCCTGTGTCCTGGGTTAGAGTGGATGCTTGGTATCTCATGGGGGCTCGATGAATATTTCAGTCCTGCCTGTTTGAGTTCCCATTTCAGAGGCTGTCAAGGTCTTCCTGTGACATTCAAGGCTGGGTTCAACCCGGGTTTGGAGAGGGAGAGTTGGCTGGACAGAAAGCCAGCTTCCTTGATGGGGAACAGATGATTTTCCCTAAGAGACCTGGAAAGAAAGCTCCAAACCCTTGGCTCCAGAGCCTCCAAACTACCACACCACTATGCTGGCAGCTGGGCTCTGGGTTTCAGCCAGTCTCGGTCAGTAAAGGTCAGAAACCCTGAAGATCAAAGTCGTCGGTATCCCCGGGCCCTCCCTGACCCTTATATCCCGGGATCACAGTTAGAGCTCTTCATCTTCATTTCTCTGCAAGTCAGCAACTGGTGACTATGGCTAGGAGCCATGCATCTTTGCAGGCTGTTTGGAGGGCCAGGAGTTGAGGCTCTGGCCTCCTTGCTTTCCCTAGAGGGTTTAAGCAGCTGCAGGGAAACTACTGCCAGGCCCTTATAGATTGAGCACCTACTATGTGCCCAGCACTGTTGGCTATGGCTTTAGGCACTTACTGATGTTTGGTAAGCTGTGTGTTTTACATAGTTCTGTGTCTATGTCCATCTTCCCAGTGTATTTGTGAACATCGGGGGGGCTGTGACTTTGTCCTCTTTAGGTCTGTATCCCCAGCACTTGGCTGTCTGGGACTTATCGGGTACACAATAATTATTTGCTGGCTGACTGGAGCTCCAAGGGGTTGGGGATCCTGATTTCATACCACACAACTAGAGCAGAGATGTGATGAGCATCTTGGGGAATGAGCTTGATCCTGTATTCTGGGATCACTTCTCAATAGCTTCTTAGGAATGGAATTTTTGGGTGAGCGGGAATGTCTTTCCTAGAAAACTCTGGAATTTCTGGGAAGAGCCTTCAGTCCTGAGGAATGTCTCTGCAGGAATGGGAACAGTGGTTTGTTGAAAAATATGACATCTTTCAACTTTCCCAGTGGGACTCTCACCTACATGTTGGAATGTTGCTATGACAACAGAAGGGACTTGGTTTCACTACAAACAGGCCCCACAAAACCCTCAGGGGAGTTGGCAAGGAGAAGAAGCCATGCTTGCTCTCCAGGTGAGATTTCCTGGGAGGGAAGGTTGAGTAATTTAAAGCAAAACTGAAAGCAGTTTGAACTGGGGCTCCCTCATGTATGTCCTATCCTGCCCTCCTGGCTTGGCAAACAGTGTACCGATGAGACGCTTTCTCCAACATCAAGATCAAAATTGGAGCCAGGACGGTTGTCCTGACAGTGCTATAATTACTGCTGTCTTTTATATCAAAACTACTTTTGGAATTGGGGCTGACGTCTGAGAAGCAAAATCTCCTGATTCAAGAGGCATGATGGCAGTAGAGGCATGTGTCACATGGTTCAAGAGGAGACGGAAAGAAATTTTGGCTCTGGCTGGGTGTCTGCTGCCCTGTGTACACTGAAGGGCAGGCCGTGGTGCTGGTAGCCTCTTTGGCCATTTGGTGACTATATTTTCTGTTTGGTGAAATTGATTCTTTGGTTCTTTTTCAAAGCTGCTCTTGCCCCCTTCCCCCCATTTATTTATTTATTTTTTTAGTTTGAATTTTATCTTTTTAGACTAGGCATAGACATTTTATAATCCTGTCTTGATGGTGTCAGAATCTGGAGTCCCTTGAATTTTCTTTTGTCCATTTTTCCCTAACTGGTTTTCACTCATGTGGTCATGTCCTCTTGTGTACTTGGTCATCTTTGAATGCAGGGTTTGTGCATGGGGAAAAAAGAAATTGTAGAAGTAATTTCAGGCCTAGAGTAATGTTGTCTTCCTCTAAACAAGGCTTTAAATTTCTTTTACAGATGATGAAGAACACAAGATTTTGAAGTAATTTTATTTATATGTATATGTTTACTTTTTTGGTATTGGAAATTAAACTCAGAGGTACTTTACCACTGAGCAACATCCTCAGACCTTTTTATTTCTTACTTTGAGACATTCTTGCAAAGTTGCTGAGGGTATCAAAGTTACTGAGGCTGGCCTCAAACTTGTGATCCTACTGTTCAACCTCCCTAATCTCTGGGTTTATAGGCATGTACCACTGTGCCCAGCTGTGATCTTGATCTAACTTGTGACTTGAAGTTTCTGGACTCTCAAAGGCCTATAGACAGGGCAGTAATCCTCACAAGAACTATTTAACTTCTGATTTGTCTTTACCCTGAGGTGTAATTCTGGAGGTTTTGTGATTTCATTTTTCTTTTTTTCCACCTGCATCTTCTAAAATTTCTACATACTAATTATATAACATTATTTTAAATTAAAACAAATAATAATGCAAACAAGGAAAATATAGCTAATATTGTGATATTTGTTAGTCTTTTTTTTTTTTTTGGTACTGGGATTAAACCCAGGGGCACATAACCACTGGACCACATCCCCAGCTCTCTTTAATATATATATATAATATTTATTTAGAGACAGGGGCTCACTGATTTGCTGAGGGCCTCTGAGCCAGCTGATACTGGCTTCAAACTCACAATCCTCCTGCCTCAGCCTCCTGAGCTACTGGGATTACGGATGTGCACCACCACGCCCAGCAGTCTGTTGCTTGCTTGCTTGCTTTTATATGTGAGAGAACCCAAGTGTAGAGATCTCAATTATTTGAGGGTGATAGATATGTGTTATTGGTTGGCATTTGCCTAAAGAAGGGGTGTTAAGGAGACCTATCTCTACTTGAACCCAGAATGAAAAGTACAGAAGTTGCAGCCTGCTGTGCCCACACGATGTCCTCAAGGCATACACCAAATTATCTGTGTAAATGACAAAATTCCCCTATCCTCCTTACATAGCCCTACAGGTAGCAGACATCACTACCCAACCCCAACACTAAATTTTGATCTTCTTTATGTACCCACTTTAAAAATCACTGGTGAATCCAGGCATGGTGGCATACACCTGTAATCCCAGCAGCTCAGAAGGCTGAGACAAGAGGATCCCAAGTTCAAAGCCAGCCTCAGCAACTTAGGTTCGAAGCAACTTAGTGAGACCCTGTCTCATAAAATAAAAAGGGCTGGTGATGTGGGAAAGTTCTCCTGGGTTCAATCTGCAGTACAAAAACAAACAACAAATCACTGGCGAATACATGGACAGATACTATGGGATACTGTGAATAGACCACAATTTGTTTGATCATTCTTCTAACTTTGGATATTTTAGGCTCTTGGTATTTTCCTCTTATTATCAAGTATTTATAATGAACATCATGTGCCTAGCTCTCTGACAGAATTTTGAATTATCTCATTGGGGTAGATTTCAATGGACCAAAGGATGTGAACATTATCAGGATTTTTATACATATTGTCAAATCACTTTCTAAGTATTCTGATTAATATGCCCAACAGGAGCACTCAGGAGAACCCACTATATTCCTTACCAACACCAAGTATATAATTAAAATGAAAGCCAGGTGCATTGGCGCACACCTGTAATCCTAGGGCCTCGGTGGGGGGGCCCTATATGGGTGGATCTGGGGCCGAGGAGAGGAGGTGGAAAAGGGAGGAACCTCAAAGCCTTGCTTCCTGGAGACATCTGAGAGCAAGACCAGAGTAAGATCTTTCCTGAGGTGGAGCTCCTGAGAAATGTTGTATTTTTTGTTTTGTTTTGTTTTTGGCACTGGCATTGACCTACAGAAGAGGAATTTCCACTCACCCAAACCCCTGCACTTGGCCTTGAACTAGAGAATTTAAAATGAATTTGCATACTGCTTTCCCGCTTCCCAGTTCATCTCCCCTCTTGACCCATGTGACGAGCTTGATGTTCTGATCTTGATCTCCTGGACTCGAGGCACATATGCTGGATGGGCCTGGATGCAGGAGGCCAGGGTTCCTGTCCTGATTCTGCCACCAACTGACTGGCCTTGGGCTGGTCTTTGCCCTTTGGGCCTCCTTTCCCCCTGGAGGCTGGATGATCTTCCAGCTGCAACATTTTAACCATTGTGCCCGTTTTGAGTCCTGATACTGGCCACCAGAATGTGGGGCATCAAGGCCATCTATGTGGAAACTCTCGACAATCCTGTCCCCTAAGCTGACGAAGAGGAGGACGGTGGCATTTATTGAGCACCAGCATTGTGCTAAAGGCCTCACACATGTCACCTGCTGAATTGTCACAAACACCTATGAGGAAGGGGCTGTTTTTGTCCCATGATACAGAGGAGGAAAGGGAAGCAGAGGGATTAATCGGGATCCACGCAGTCTGAACACTGAAGTGAACCACCCCATCGGCAGTATTTTCATGAATTGGATAGTCCTTTTTTTATTATGTTAGATGGTTTTTCAGTGACAGGAAAAAAATTAAAATCCAGTTCCTGTAGGAAATGAGATTATAAAAGGAGAATGAATTCAAATGGAGAGAGGGACCTTGAGAGTATGATGGGCATAGTGTGTGTTTGCCAGGATGCTTGCAGGGTCTGCCTTTGGTATCGGGGCACATATACCCAGTCCCCAGGGAGATGACCAAGCCGGTGAGCCCTGGTTTGAGTTCTTCAAGGGGATTCTGGTTGCCCCAGGCTCTAATGGGGGAAGCCGCTAGATTCTAAAGTCAGGCTTTAGGACCGATTTGGGGTCTGGCTTGTGGATGAACTATAATTATGTCCATTATACCTGTCTTGAATGATTCACAGGAGACAGGGGCTTACGTAGGAGCAATGTTCCTCTTAATTTTTTTTTTTTTAATTTACATTTTCCGGTGACTCACTGGAATTGAAAATACAGTCTCATTGACTGGAGATGCAAAAGTTGGGGGGAGAGAGAAAAGGAAAATGTCATCAGGTACATTGAAGATAAAATTGTCTAAATTATGTCCAGGTGATTCTGGGTTCATGTTCTATGGCTTCAGATCTGCCTCCTACTCTCTGAGCCTCTTGACTCTCCTCTTCCTGGAAGTGGGAGACAGCCCTGCAGCTCCCTGAATGCAGAGGAGGTAGACCTCACCCTGGAAAGTTTGTGCCTTGAGTTAGAAAGATCTGGGTTGAAATCCCTGACCCTCGTGCTTGCTGGGAGACCCTTAGTACTTTCTTCTACTTCCCTAAACCTCAGTTTTCTCATCCGTAAGTTGAGGAAAAACAGTGCCAGTTTTGCAGATTGCTGAAAGAATTAAATAGTGGGCATTTGGTGGAAAGTAATGAAACACCAGCCAGTTAATGCTTTTTCCTCACTGTGCACTTTGCAGCTTGTCTTTTTATTTTTATTTATTTTTTTTGGTGAGAGGGTACTGGGGATTGAACCCAGGGATGTTTCACCACTGAGCCACATCCCCAGACTGTCTTTATACTTCATTTAGAGACAGGGTCTCACTAAGTTGCTGAGGCTGGCTTTGAACTCATGATCCTCCGGCCTCAGCCTCCCGAGCAGCTGGGATGACAGGCGTGTGCCACCATGCCTGGCTATCTGCAGTATCTTGGTGCCGACAACAACCCTGCAGGTATTGTCCTGTTCCCTCAGTTTACAGGCAAGGTGGTTAAGTGACTTGACTGTGCATGCAGCTAGTGAATGTCAGGGCTAGGGGGACTGGAGCTCAGCTCCTCTGACTTCAAAGGTCAGTGTAGAAAAGTAGATTTTTGTCCCCCAACGCTACTTATTTCCACTGGAAATGGGCTGGAACCTGCTGGAGTTTGAGCACAGTCCCCCCTCGCCACTTCTCCATCCCTGGTAAGAGCCTCACCAAATACTCGGTCACCCCAATCAGAAACATGGTGTCATCTTTGACCCCCTCCACCCAGCTGGCCACACAATTCCATGTCCCCACTGCTGGTGCCATCCCAATGGGCCTAGGTGGATGACTGTAGGCTCCATGCAGATCTGTTTCCACCTCTCTTTCCCCTTGACCTCTCCCAGCCCCACCTAGCTGGTGCCTTCTTGTCACTGAAGACATGTTATTCCCTCCCCGAAACCTCCTGGGGCTCCCCATGTGGGCCAGACTTGGCACCAACTCCTGAGCCCAGGGCTGACTTGTCTCAGGCAAGTCCTTCCCAGTATCTGGTCCTGGGTTTCTTATCTGTGGGAAGAGCCCTGAATAATTCCTGGGTCCCTGGCCCTGGCTGCCTGGGGTGGCTGAGGAGCTAGTGGCTCAGGAACTCCATCCCTCCCTCCCCACAACTCCCTTTGGTGCAGTGTCAGAAGGAAGTTGGCCGGGAGAGCCCTGTGGGTCAGTGGGTCAGCCAGCAGCCTGTCCAAGCCCCAGCCCTTAGTCATCCTGTCCCGTCAGGGTTGTCTGCTCACAGGGATGGCCACCAGCTCCTCCTCCTCCCACCCAAACAGGCTGGGCCCAGGGAGGGAGGTGTTTCCCTACAGGCTTATTCAGAGCTCCTGGGCACTTCCTGTTGACCTCAGGCTGGTGGGCTTTAGAGAGGGGCTCCCTCCCTTCTCCTTCCCAGAGGAAATCCAAATGTCCACTGTGGCCCTGGACCTTGCACCAGAAGGGGAAATGGGGCAAGCCCAAGGTGGAGCCAGATGCTCCAGGACAGGCTTTGGAGAGGCCCCAGCAGAGTCCCCGATGGGGGACGACCTGGTATGGTCTGTGTCTGGTGTGAGGTGTGGCTACTTCTGATTGAGTGGCTGGCTTGTCCCACAGACGGGAAATGCCATGAGAGGACCCAAGGCAACCCTAGAGTCAGAACAGGGCATTCGGTCCACCAAGCATTTATGTGGCTAATTGTTGCTGCAGGTGCTAAGGACAAAGGGGACAGTATCTCCACCCCTCGGGGGGTTCACAGTCCTACTGTGGACAGATATTATAGTCCTGTGACTTGTGGTTTTTTGAGGAATGTCAATTCATGGGAGTCTACACAGGAAACGTTTTTGTTGTTTTGTGCTCTCTGACACCACGTTGTTGAATCCTCCCTTTTCCTGTCCTGTGACACATTCCGAGGAGCTCCCATAGCTCCCTGGTCCAATTTTGGGGTTGGTGGTAGAGATCGGGCCTGGAATTCTCTTTAGGGTGTGGAGATGCCGGGTTCTTAGATACTTTTGTTTTGGGCGTTGACCTTAATTCTGGGATGAGGACATCCTCACAAGGTGCCGGCTTCAGCAGCACATGAGTTAAAATTGGAGCAACGTGGAGACCATCTGCATGCCCCCTGCACCAGGATGACACGCTCCCTGTACCAGGATGACATGCAAGTTCATGAAGTGTTCCATAATTAAAAAAAAAAAAGTTCATATAATAACCTGTGATAAGCTGATGTACAGGGGCCTTGGTGGGGGAGGAGAGGAGTCCACCCAGCCTGGCCAGGGATCAGAAATGGCTTCTGGGCTACCCTGCTCTACCTCATGCACAGCTGGACTCGGATACCCTCAAGAGAAGTTGCTTCTTTTTTTTTTTTTTTTTTCTCTCCCCCCCCCAGAGGATGTTCTCCCACTCCTTAAGTTCCCTCAGAGCTCCGAGCACCGGTTTTGAAGTCACTGTGAATTGGAAGACAGGGACCCTCCGAGTGTCCAGCACCTGTCAAGGGCAGTCGGTGGCAGTGAGTGGCGGAAAGGGCGTGGGGCGGTTGAGGAAGTTTGTTCTCTCCCGTCTCGGTGGATGGGATGTCTGGGGATCCTGGAAGAGTTGAAGTTCTTTGGGGGGGAATTTTAGAAGGTGAGCATTACAGGCTGAATCGTGTCCCCTCAAGATTCACACGTTGAGAAAGCAGTATGGAGATTTCTTGGAAAGCTGGGAATGGAGCCACCATTTGACCCAGCTATTCCCCTTCTCGGTCTATTCCCTAAAGACCTAAAAAGCATGCTACAGGGACACTGCTACATCGATGTTCATAGCAGCACAATTCACAATAGCAAGACTGTGGAACCAACCTAGATGCCCTTCAATAGATGAATGGATAAAAAAAATGTGGCATTTATACACAATGGAGTATTACTCTGCATTAAAAAATGACAAAATCATAGAATTCACAGGGAAATGGATGGCACTAGAGCAGATTATGCTAAGTGAAGCTAGCCAATCCCTAAAAAACAAATGCCAAATGTCTTCTTTGATATAAGGAGAGTAAGAACAGAGTAGGATCGAAGAGCACGAGAAGAAGATTAACATTAAACAGGGATGAGAGGTGGGAGGGAAAGGGAGAGAGAAGGGAAATTGCATGGAAATGGAAGGTCCCTCAGAGTTATACAAAAGTACATACAAGAGGAAGTGAGGGGAAAGGGAAAAATAATACAAGGGGGACAAATGAATGTCAGTAGAGGGGGCAGAGAGAGAAGAGGGGAGGGGAGGGGAGGGGGGATAGTAGAGGATAGGAAAGGCAGCAGAACACAACAGACACTAGTATGGCAATATGTAAATCAATGGATGTGTAACTGATGTAATTCTGCAATCTGTATATGGGGTAAAAATGGGAGCTCATAACCCACTTGAATCAAAGTGTGAAATATGATATATCAAGAACTATGTAATGTTTTGAACAGCCAACAATAAAAAATTAAAGAGTTAAAACAAAACAAAACAAAACAAAAAAAAGATTCACACGTTGAAGCCCTAACCCTCAACGCGACTAAGGAGGTAGGGCCTTTGACTAACCCAGGTAGCTGGGTTTCAGTGGGGTGCTACTTGCTGGCTCCTCGTCTGATAGGGCTGGTGTCTTCCCAAAAAGAGGCAAAGGCAGCAGAGAGTGCTGTCCTGCTTGCTGTCTGTACAGGGAGACAAGTCCACGTGGGCACCCGGCAGAGGTGGCCATCTGTAAGCCAGATGAGACTCGCTCAAAACCAACCCATCCAGCACCGTGAACTTGAACTTTCCAGCCTCCAGAACAGTGAGAAATAAATTTGTCGGTTAAGTCACCCAGTTGGTGGGATTGTGTTGTGCCAGCCTGAGTGGACTAATCCAGTGAGGTGGCCCAGCCTGAGCTAGGGGCCAGGGTCTGTGAGGTGAGCCCTGCCCAGCCATGTGGGGGCTTTTTCCTGGTTAGTTCCCTGCAGCCCCTGACTCCTGCAGCTAAGACTCTCTCTCTTAAGCATCCACTTCCTCTTCCAGGACAGCCCTTGACCCTCTCCCTCTGCATTCCTCTTAGAATAAGCTCTCAATTCATGAAGTACCATGCTGTTCCCTCCAAGGTTATGCTCCTGGGACTGTGTCCTTTCTGATGACAAACCCTTCGATGGTCTATTTATAACCATGACTCACACATCACCTAAACTTCTGCAGGAAGAGTTCGGCTTAGGAGCCAACTCCCCTGGAATATAAAACGATTTGTGCTTGTAAATGATCACCATTTCGTCTTCACAAGGTCACTCATCCTTGGCCTCCTCTTGACCTGGGTGCCAAATCGTTTAATGAGCCCTCCCCACCATCCTGTCTTGTTTATCAAGAAGCTTGCTGACCCCATGACCTGCGCAGCCGAGCAAGTTCCTCTTGAGCATTAACCTTGAGCCCGAGACTTCCTCCATCTGCGGATGGGAAAGTCTCTGCCGACCCATCCCCCTTTGTTTGCAGTTGTTTCCTTGTGAGGGAGCCCAAGGTGGCATGGGGACAGGGAGTAGGTGAATCTGGAGCCCCTACCCCTGGCCTGAGACAGCCTTCTCCAACCATGCCTCTTAGGACCCCAGCCTTTGGCCCCTGGGGAAGCCACGGTAACCTAATGACTAGCTGCTTGTGGTGTCAGCATCAACTTTAAAGGGACTGGTGACAGGACGGCTTTCACCTAGCACAGCAACTTCCACCTCTCCTCCCCTCAAAGTTCTGGGCAGTCTCGTGTCATCTCCTCCAGCAGGGGTCTGCAGAGGGGCTGCTCCCTCCCCTGGCAGTTGGGCTCCCTTGTAGTCAGGCTTGGAGATGGGATGCCTCCCTCAGCCCAATTCCCCATCAGGCACTCCTGTGTCGTCCTTATAAAACAGCAGAGCCCCTGAGGAGTGGGGGTCCCTTGGCTTCGTATGCATATTCCTACCGTGAGCTTTCCACATCTCTGACACCCTGGCCTCCAGCCCTTTCCTGTGAGTGGGAGACAGATCGTTGTGTCCTGTGGCCTGTGCTCTGACCCCCATCACGGTTCATTGATTACAATAGCTCAGTCCAGAGTGCAGCCTCTACTAGCTCTTTCTGGGTGCTACAGGCTTTTCCATCTGGGGTGCCGCACCTCTTCCACCACCCAGCTGGCCCTCGACTCCTTCAGTCCTCCCTCCTCTGACCCTGTCCTCACCAAGTGACCGCAGGCTGACTTCTGCCGCCATCCTGCCTCACTGCATTGTGATTCATCTTCTCTGAGTTTGTCCAGGGCAAATTCTTCAAGTCCCATCCACTGGTGGTCTCTGTAGTTGTTGACATCCATGACTTCGGACCCTCCGTCCTCTCCTGGTCCTGGACATCCCTGGCCTCTCCTTGTGCCCTCCCATCTCCTCTCCTTTACGAGAGCCCAGTGGGGATCCTGGCTCCAGGCTGTTCCTTCCAGTCCAGTGTCCAACAGGTGATACCGCTCTCCTGTATTAACCCTCCCTCTGCACAGCACGCAAGGCCCCGTGTCCAGTCCTGCCCAGCTCGTCTCCTGCTGCATAGTCACTCTGTCATCCCCAAGCCCGTCTTCCACCTGCCCTGAACCACTCGCCCTCTCCGACTGACATTTTCACCTCGTGCCTTGGTGCATAATGCCTCCAGTGCCCAGGATATTCTTGCCGCGCTCTTTCTGTGGCTGAGTCCTGCTCCTCCGCAGTCTGGATTCTGCCAGGTTGTCCTTGCAGTGGACAACCTTCTGGGGCTGGCCTTTCCTCTGTTGGGGTGAGCATCTTCCTTGTTGCTCAATGCTGAACTCTGTGTCCATCTGTCCGCCTGTCTGTCTACCTAATGGCTTCCTCACTGACCCTAAATTCCACCGCACCTATCAACCTGACATTCCCTTCTGGGGCCAGATTCCTTTATTTTAATGCTGCCCTGGAGTGATTCTCTTCAGGGTCCTTACCTCAGTACTGATGTATAATGGATGATGATCGGGTTAGTGTCCACCTCCCTGACCAGGCGGGAAGCTACATGAAGACAGAATTTATTTTAAATAGGAGTGTTTGCTTTTCTTGAATATTTTAAGAGACTCGCAACTACCTGTAAATAAGACTTCTTAAATAAGACTAAAACATGAGTTAAGTCTTCCGGGTTTCAATGCATGCCTATAAAAACTTGCTTTTATCAAATGTTTAAATATTAAACAGCATTAGACATGTCTTTTAAATATTTTTACGAAGAATAGTGAAACGGTGAACCCCTGTCTACCCACTATCCCCCATCAAAGCAAAAAAAGAATATAACTGTTCTAGGGCCCTTCCCCCCGCCCCGCCCCTTCCTCTCCTCTCGGAGGTAACCATTATTCTCGATTGTGTGTATGATTTTCTGGCTTTTCTTTATACTTATACCAATTATACTTGTATCCCTAAACAATGGGTCATTTAGTTTTGCTGGGTTTTTTTTTTTTTTCAAACTATATAAATGGAAACATAGTTTGTAGTCTTCCATGACCTATTTTTCTTCTTAAACATTTTGCTCTGACTTGTGTACCCTGCAATTCATTCATTTTCACTGATGATTCTTCTGTTACGTGGGTGTACCCTACTTTACCCATTTTCTTCTCGCCAGAGACGATAAACATTTAGTTTGCTTTTCCTCCCGCTCCATCATCTGCCTTCTCCTCTGCCCTTCCCCTTTATTCCTATTACAAACTGCTGCAGAGAGAATCCCTCTGTGCACATATAAAGGCTTCTTCCAACTGAAGACCTCTGGAAACACTTGCCGTGGGGCTGCTGGGTCATGAGGAGCGTCCTTTGTCACTTTTCCTAGATGTTGCCTATGCTATGCTCTGACTATGGGTCACCTCTCAAGGGTTCATGTGCTGGAGGCTTGGTCCTCAACGAGGCAGTGTTTTACGAGGTGGGGCCTGGTGCTAGGTAATTCATGCATTGGGAGCCCTACCCTTGAAAGGGTTGATACTGATCTCATGGAATGAGTTGGTTCTTGTAAGAGGGATTGTTATAAACGAATGAGCCTGGCCCTTGAATCTATTGACTTAGTCTCAATATGTGATCTCCCTGCTTTACACGTTTCCCCCCACCAAATGTTGTCTACTATGTTGTGACACAGTCTTGGGGGCTCTCCCAAGAGCAGAGTAGGTGCTGGCACCATTCTCTTAAGTCTCCAGAACTGTGAGCTAACTAAACCGTTCTTTATAAGTTACTTAGCCTCAGGTATTTCATTACAGTACCAGAAAATAGACTCATGCAGTCTGTCTACATTCCCACGAGCGGTGTATCCTAATTCTAGTGGCTCTACAATCTCACCAGTGCTTACTCTTCTCAGACTTCAACAACTCTTCAATGGGCATGAAGTACTATCTTGTTACTTTCCTGACTACTTGTGAGACTGAACATCTTTTCAAATGTTTTCTCCTCTGTAAATGACTATTAACATTTTTTGCCTGTTTCATTTAATGTTTTTATTCAGATTTGATTTGTTGTAGTTTTTCATGGGTTTGAACATGAATCTCTTTTAGGCAAATGTCTTCTCTATACTTTGCCCCTCTTCTTTTTTTTCTTTTTGGTGGGGGGACCAGTTTGAGATGGGGGGGAACTAGTCCACCCCCCCATACACAAACCTTTGCTACTTTTGATGAATTTTGAACAAATGCCTCCAGCTATGGAACTCATTTAACTATCATGTTAGGAACTTACTAGGATGATAGATGTGTTCTCTTTCCTAGGCAACTACTGTCTTGACTTTTATTATATATCAATTTTGCCTGATGTAGACCTTAACATAATAGAAATCATACATCAAGTGTGTCTGATTTATTTTAATCATCATCATGTTTTAAGGTTCCGGGTTCCTGTGTTTCTTTTGTTGACGATTGGGTGTCTGTTGTATAAATCTACCACAGTATGTTTACCCTTTCTCCTGTTGATTGACAGGTAAGTTGTTTTCAGGTTCAGGCTGCTATGAATAAGGCAGCTACAAACATACCTGTCTTTTTATGGACATGCTTCTGTTTCTCTTGGGCAAATGCCCCCGAGTGGAATTGCTGGGTCACAGGGAAGGCACATGTTTAGCTTTATCAGATATAAAGGGCTTCATCTTTTAACTCTGTTCAGGACATTGTCATTCAATTTGGTTTTTTCCTTCAAGACTTATGCTTGCTTAAGAAATCTTTTTCTGCCAGGCATGGTGACACATGCCTGTAATCCCAGCAGCTCAGGAGGCTGAGGCAGGAGGATTGGAAGTTCAAAGCCACCTCAGCAATGTAGCCAGGCCCTAAGCAACACACTGTCTTAAAAAGAAAATATAAAAAAAAGGGCTTGGGATGAAGCTCAGTGAAAGTACCCCTGGATTCAATCCCCAGTACATGTGTGTGTGTGTGTGTGTATGTGTGTACATGTATATATGTGTGTATACATGAATGATCCCCAGGTCATATAGATTTTTTTCTTCTGTATTAAGGTTTTCAACTTCGTATTTTCCATTTGGGCCTTTAATTCACCTGAAATTGCTTTTTGGCTATGGTATGAAGTAAGAATCTATTTCCCTCCTTTTTTCTCATTTGGGTAACTGATAGTCCAAACACCACTATTGATAGCCCTCACTCTCCCGCCACCCCCATCTCATTTATGAGTTTTCCACGTGGACTCAGACCTGGTCTGGCCTTACTTTTGTGCTGTTGGTTTATTTTTCTGTCCCTAGGTCAGGGCCACACTGTGCTAATTACTATAATTCATGAAATGTCCTGCTATCTGGTAAAGTAAGTCATTCCACTTTGTTCTCCAAAATCGGCTTGTCTATCTTGAGCCTTTACTCTTCTGCATAAATTTTAGGATCCATGTGCTGATTCTATGTGTGTACACACACACACACACACACGCACGCACCTGCGAAGAGCTGAGATTTATTGCACTTGCGTCATGTTTATCAACTATTTGGAGCGAGAATGGCCATCTTTATGGCCCTGAGATTTCCTATTATTGAAGTTATTTTTCTGTAACTTCCCTTGAGGTCTGTTAATAAAATTAGCTTTCTCTATAAAGGTTTTCACACCTTTTGTTGGATTTATTTTTAGTATCTTGTAGCTTTTTGGCCATTGTAAAAGGATTTTTTCCAGAATTATATTTTAAAATAATTTGTTGCTGATTATAGGAAAATAGTGATTTTTGCGGGGGATGGGGAGGCGGGTACTGGGGATTGAACCCAAGGACGCTTTACCACTGAGCCACATCCCCAGCCCACCCCCCGCCCTTTTTTTAAAAAAATTTTTTAATATCCATCTTTCACTTTTTGGTGGACATAACATCTTTATTTTATTTTATGTGGTGCTGAGGATCGAACCCAACGCCTCACACATGCCAGGCGAGCACGTTACCGCTTGAGCCACATCCCCAGCCCTTTATCAAAAAACATTTTACTTAGAGACAGGGCCTCACCAAGTTGCTTAGGGCCTTGCTAGGTTGCTGAGGCTGGCTTTGAACTCGCAATCCTCCTGCCTCAGCCTCCTGAGCCACTGGGATTACAGGCATGTGCAACTGCACCTAGCTGAACATAGTGATTTTTGCACATTGGTAGTCTAGCGAGCACTTTGCCAAACCCTTTTATTAGTTCCTATGATCTCCTTGGATTTTTCTTTATGGAGAGTGCTATAACCTATAGAGAATGGCCATTTCATTTCTTCCTTTCAAATCTTTACAATTTTAATTTTTGTTCTTTGTGCACCAATGAGGGCCTTCAGAATAATGCTCCATAGAGGAGATGATGATGGTCGACTCTGTCTGGTTCCTGACTTTGTGGGCGAATATTAGAAGCACTCCATTCAAAATGTGATGATTGCTTCATGTTTTTGTAGACATATTTTTCATTTTTTAAATTCTCATTTGTTATATATGATAGCGGAATGCATTACACATAGAGCACAATTTTTCATATCTCTGGTTGTATACAAAGTAAGTTATAAAGTCCCCTTCTAATCTTATTTTGCTAAAAAGTGTTCATATAACATAAACTGATTTTTTTTTTTTTTTGTATCAGGGATTGAACCCAGGGATGTCTAACCAGTGATCCACATCCTTAGCCCTTTTTATATTTTTTATTTAGAGACATGGTCTCACTGAGTTGCTTAGGGCCTCACTGAGTTGCTAAGGCTGGCTTTGAACCTCTGATCCTCCTGCCTCAGTCAGGGATCCATCCTCAGCTGCTGGGATGACAGGTGTGCATCCCCATGCCCGACTGGATGTTTCATTTTTTTCCAGAGGGTTTTTTCTCCTGTATATATCAAATGATCATATGATTTCTTCCCTCTTTGATCTTTTCCTGTGAATTATTTTTGAGTGGTAAACCATTGTTTTATTTCTAGACTCAACCTAGTTCATCTTTGTTGGCTGCTGTTGTACATAATACTGAATTATTTTTGAACATTTAAAAATGTTGCATCTATGTTAAAAAGTGGAATTGTTCTATAATCTTGTTTCTTTTTGGTATGAAGATTATACTTACCTCATAAAATAGTTATGGCCGTTTTCCTTTTCCTGTTTGGAATAGTTTGTGTGAGGTTGGATATTCTGTTCCTCAAATATTTGGTAAAACTAACTTGTGAAATCACCAGGGCCCCGTGTGTGTGTGGGGGTAGATTTGTAGATTCAATTTCTTTAATGATTATTTGTTTATTCAGATTTTCTATTACTGGGTCAGTTTTAATGTTACTTTTTTGGGGGAATCTTCATTTTAACTAATTTATTGGCATATTTGCACTGATGGTATAAATATTTTAAAATTCTCTATCTGTAGTTGTGTCTTCCTTTAGTTCCTAATATTTATTTTTTACTTTCTTATTCCATTGATCAATACAGATCTTTCTTTATTGGTATTTATAAAGACTCAGATTTGATTACTTGTATGGTTTGTTTTCTGCTGTTCCTTTATACTTTCCTCCGTTTTCTTTGGATTTACTCTATGGAACTTTACGTGCCATCTTGAATCTGATGCCTCTATCAATTTTCTATTTTCTTCCAACATCTGTTTCTGTGGCTTTACTTATAACATATGTGGAATTTTATCATTCAATTGTAAATATTTTCTAATTTTCATAATTTCTTCTTTGACCCATTTGTTCAGAATTATGTTTTGCTATATCCCCAACATACTGGATTATTTATATATTTATTTGGTACTGAGGATTGAACCCAAGGGTGCTTGACCACTGAGCCACATCCCCAACCCTTTTTTATATATATTTTTTAGGGACGGGGTTCTTGCTGAGTGGCTAAGTGCTTCACTAAATTGCTGAAGCTGGCTTTGAAACTGAGATCCTCTTGCCTCAGCCATCCAAGTTGCTGGGATTACAGGCATGCAACACGATGCCTGGCAACATATTGAATTTTTAAAGCTGTGTTGTGTTTTTGGTTTTGAATTTAACTGAAATGTGGTAAGAGAATGTCCATGTGGTATTGGTTCTCTCTCTCTCTCTCTCTGTGTGTGTGTGTGTGTGTGTGTGTGGTGGGGGGGGGTTTGTCCTGGGGATCAAATGGTCTTGGTTCCTGATTTGCTTTGAATTGTAGTTCAAGATCAATTTTGTAAATGTTCACAGTTGCTTAAAAAAATGTATATGTTCTAGGCTGGGGATGTAAATCAGTGGTAGGGCGCTCGCCTAGCACGTGTGAGGCCCTGGGCTCAATCCTCAGCACCACATAAAAAATAAATAAAGCTGTTGTGTCCAACTACAACTAAAAATAAACATTTAAAAAAATGATAAACTGGGGCTGGGGCTTAGTGGTAGAGCGCTTGTCTAGTACATGTGGGGCCCTGTGTTTAATCCTCAGCACCACATGTAAATAAAACAAAGGTATTGTGTCAACTACAACTAAAAAATATTAAAAAATAAACTTTCTCAGTCTTAGGGTAGATTTTTTTTTTTAAACATCTAGGTGGGTATAGAATTCTATGTTGACTAATATTTTCTTTGAGTTGTTTTGAGAGATTTTCCCATTTTTTCCTGGTGTCTATTATTGCTGTTGAGAAACCTACTGTTGGCCTATACTGGCAACCTGAATTTCCTCATGACACCAGAATGATAATGTAAACTTCTTTTCTCTAGAAAGTCCATGTTTATATCCATTGCCCTTGAGTGACTATATATAGTGCCCCTTTCACTCTTAAAAAAAAGTCTTGATAGGTGATGGTATGAGATGGACATCATTACCCTAAGTCCATGGGTGACTGCACATGTGGTGTGATGCTACATCGTGTACAAGGAGAGAAATGAAAAGTTGTGCTGCAATTGTGTACAATGAATCAAAATGCATTCTGTTGTCATATATACCTAATTAAAATAAGTAAATTAATTTAAAAAATCCTTGGTTATAAAATGATATCTTAGGCGATCACCCTAACTATAATGTGTCTAGGTGTGTTATTGTTACTGCCCATCTAAGAACTTGTTGTCCTTCCTATATCTGACTCATGGATTCTGGAGAATTTTTTAAAAGCCTTTAATATAAATTTTTACCTTAGGAAAATGAGTTAATAAACACATCATTAATTCATATGCCCTTTTTATCATCAGATTGTCTGACCTGTTGGTACCCTTTAAAGCTGACATGGCTACTATTGCATCCCAATAGGTAGAATGTAAAATAGACTGGTTTTGTGGCCTCAGTTCTTTGTAACACTTGCTTCAATCCTTTGTATGTTTGCTTGTATTGTGTATCGAGCATAAAGCATCCATAAAATGAATATTAAAAATGATGTGCCCCTGGGCTGGAGCTGTGGCTCAGTAATAGAGCACTTGCCTGGAATGTGTGAGGCCCTGAGTTCGATCCTCAGCACCACATATAAATAAAAATAAAAGATCCATTGACAACTAAAAATAAAACAATAAAACAACGTGCCCAGCACTGAGGTTAACAATGAATATGGTCTAATGTTAAATGCTCCCTTTGGCCTCTGTCCAGTGCATCCTGTCCCCATGTAACCAGTATTGTGGGTGGGGAGGAAGTTGTTTTTTTTTTTTGTTTTTGTTTTTGTACTAGGGTATTGAACTTGGGGGTACTAAACCACTGAACTGTATCCCCACCCTTTTCTAATTTTTTTTTTTAAATTTTGAGACAGGGTCTTGCCAAGTTGCTTAGAGCCTCATAAAATTGCTGCAGCTGGCTTTGAACTTACAATCCTCCTGCCTCAGCCTCCCGAGCCACTGGGATTACTGGCATGCGCCACTTTACCTGGCAGTGTTCTGCATTTTATATTGATTATTTCATAATTGATAGTTTTTATTACATGCATGTTTTTTGAATAATTGATTATTTAATTTAGCCAATTTGTGTATGTGTGTGGTGTGGGTGTGATAATAGGGAATAAAGCCAGGGATGTTTTATTTATTTACTACTGGGCCACCCCATCCCCTAGTCCTTTCTATTTTTTTTTTTAAATTTAGAGACAAGGTCTCCCCAGGTGGTTGAGGCTAGCCTTAAGTTTGCAATTCTCCTACCCCAGCCTCCTGAGTCCTGGGGATTAAAGGTGCACACCACGGCACCTGACTAATCGTGCCTATTTTTAAAAGTGCATGCAAGAATAGTATTGTACCTATTTTTCCATGACTCTTTCCCCTTCAAGTTTATATTTTTGAAGTTAATTCATGTTGATGAGCATCTCCATCATTCATTCATTCTTGCTACCACATATCACTGTTTAGATATAATATATGAATCTATTACAGACACTTGAGATGTTTCCTTTTTAAAAAATACATACTTATCGCCTGGACTTTTGGGTCAGAGAGTGTGTGTGTGTTCAACATTACTAATTAGTCCTGAGCAATGGATGCCAATCTGTGTTCCCATTTTCAACCTATGACCTGCCCTTCCTTCACATGCCCATTAACACTTGGTATTGCCAGGGCTTTATTCACTGCTAGCCTGGTCAGTGTGGGCCAGAATGGCATTGTGTGGGAGTGTTTAAACTTTTAATTTCAGTATTGTGGTTTTAATTTGTATTTCCTTTGTTCTCAGTTGTGTTGAGCAAATTCTCATGTTTATTAGACATTTGTCTTTTCAAATGGAGTGCCTGGTTTGGCCTTTCATCTATTTTCTTTGGGGTTATTTTCCTTTTTTTGTCATTGATTTATGAGCAATCTTTACATGGTTTGGAAATTAATCTTGTAATATGTGTTGCAATTGTCATCACCAAGTTTGTGGGTTTTTTTCCTCCCTCAGTCTTTATGAAATAGACACTTGAAAAACCAGAAATTCTTCATTTGTCTTTTTCTTTTTTAAAGGTAAATACGTTTTTGTCTCTAGTTTCAGAAGTCCTTCTCTACCCCCAAGGTCCTAAATTAACTTGTCCTATGTTTTGTTCTAATTTTTTGGTTACAGTTTTACCTTTTATATTTGTGGTTCATCGATCTTAAATTGACTTTTACAGAGAGCAGAAAGGAGAATTAATTTTAATTTTTTTCCACATGGGTAACAATTGTGCCAGTACCAGTCGGTTCGGCCTGTCCTTTTCCTACCAATCTCTACCGTCTATGAAAATAAGTCCAGTTTCCATGACTAAGTCCATTTGGAATGCTCCAGCAAAAAACCCCTGTAAACTGAGTAGCTTATAAACAAAATAAATTTATTTCTCATTTTTGGAGGCTGTCAATTCCCAAATCAAGATAGATTGGTGTCTGTAAGGGTCATCTTTTTAGTTAATAGATTATAACTTCTTGCTTCAGTACAAGGAAAAAGGGGCTGGGGGGAATGACTCTCTGGGGCCTCTTTTATCAGGACACTAATCCCATTCATGAAGACTCTGTGCCATGAAGGAATCATTTTCCAAAGGCCCCACCTCCTAAAACTGCCACCTTGGGGAGTGAGGATCTCCACTTATGAACTTTGAGGGACATAAACATTCAGACCATGGAGCTATAAATGCCTGTATTTGTTTCCGGCCTCTCTCCTCTATTTTATGGGTCTGTCTGTGTCTCCTGCACTAAGAACACACTAAGTTATATCTTGATATCTGGTAGGGGATGTCCTCCCCCTTTTTTTCTTCCTCAACAACGACTTGGCTTTTCCCGGTTCTGTCCTCTTCCATATAGATTCTATAATCAGCTTGTCCGTTTCTATGAAATATCCCTTCTCTGATGGGGTTCAATGTCGGCGACATTCTGTCAAGCAGCTTGGCTGGTCCCTCTGGAAAATGGAGCTGTACTCGGGGCTCAGCGTTAGTCTCTGGGGTTGGCAGCTGGATACTTGACAGGGCTCATAACCAAATCGGCCTGAGTGAGCGGGGACTCCTATTGCTCAGCCCATGTGTGGCCTGCATTCTTTCCGCCAGGGCCATTTGGTTGAGGAGCACCTTGAGTAGCAGACTGACATTCTCAGAACGATCATCTCCTCTACCAAACTGGAACTTTGACCTGAGCCACCCCACCCAAATATGCTCGTGTTGCAGATGTCCCTGATCACACCTTCTATAGGTTTGTCACCAATTTTCCAATTTTATTCTTTCAGTGTCCCTGCCTATCCAATCAAACCATTAGTCTATGAATCAGTGCAATATCTATACCTTTGACCAGGGTTGGGGAGGGGCTGAGAGAGGCCACTGATTATGAGACCATTGGAGAAACCATATCATCTCACTGTGTCTATGGAACATTCAGGAAAAGGTTGTGAGCTGCAGCTTCTCTGTGACCTCAAAGTGGGAGCTTGTGGAGAAATTATGAACCAATGCCCGATGACCCTATCATTCCAGGAAAAATAAAATAAGACTAATATTTTTCCTCCTTTTCTACCTTCCATTCTTGACCAAGTTTTCTCATTGGAAAACTCTTAACCTGGGGCCATACCAGGAAAAGTACTTCTCTTAAAAGAAGTGATGGTGAAACCCAGTTGGCAGCAGATCATGCAGCCAAATAGCATATATTATTTGGTTTGTAGTCAATTCTACCTATAAATGAGGTCTTGCCAGACATCCTGGCTTAGGAATGGCTTTCAGGAACAGTGTGCTGCCCACTGGCCAGTGTCGGCTCACCTGGGATTATAGCGTAAGGAGCCAGGAGTCAGCTCCTGCCGTGGTGATACCTCTCACCGTGCTCATCACGGGTAGGATATAGCTATCAAAAGATAAATAGCTTGAAGTGTTAGGACGCTAGTCTGTTCAAATGTAAGTAGAAGCATATTTGACAGTTGATATTAAAAATCTCATCATATTGATTAATCAATTTCTCTTTGCCTTTGAATGATTCACCTCAAAATGACACTGCAAGCTTCATACTCTTCAGAAACGTTCTATTGCGAAAAAGAAATAAGGTAAATTATTAGCAGAGCTACCTTCTGGCTCAGCAGTTATTTCTTCAGCTGCATTTAATCTGCTATTTAACTCGTCCATTGGGTTTTTAATTTCAGTGACTTTATTTTTCTAATAGTTCAAGCTGAGTTTTGTCCAAATGTGCTTGTTCTTTTTCATGGTATCTCGTTCTTTCTGTCTTTTATTTTTTTTAAAACTCTCTATGTTGCTAATTATTTAAGGAATACTTATTTAGTTGTTTTTATGTTGTTTGTTCTAATGGTTAAATTCCTTTTTAAGTTTTTTTTTTTTTTAATTAGAGCTTTATACTTAGCAGTTGGGTTCATCCCAACAAACTCATACATAAAATGGAATTCTATTTCAGTTCATGATTTCTCCCCCCCACCCCCCGCCCCCGCCACCGGCTTTTCACTCCTATAATGCTAAAATTCTTGGTGGGAGTGATCAGACCTATGGCTTATTTTATTTGACTCCTGCTCACTTATTTTGTAATTTTGGATTCTGAGCTCCTCGTAGCAGCCTTCTGGTCATGTGCAGTCTTGAGTAGTTTTGTGTTTGTTACCATCAAGAATCACTGTCCTGAAGCTCATCATCTTGTTTCTTGGACAGTTTGAGATTTCATGGACCCCAGAGGAGAGGTAATCAGAGTTTCCTATTCTACATGAGGTGAAGACCCAAGGTTACACCTCTTGGGGAGCTTTTCCCCCACTCAGAGCCTAGGCTAGTGTAGAAAAGCTTCTTTCTAACTTCTCCACCCCCTCTACCCGCTTCCCTGTCCTGTAGAGCTATGCATTAGCCCCAAAACTTATTCCTTTAATATTTACTCTATCAAGTTGTGCACCCTGAAGTTTTCCTTTCTTGAGCTCTTAGCTCTGATTTTTCAAGGGGGATCTGTAACAGTAGTCTTCCGATCTCTGCAGAGGATAGGTTTCCAAGACCCCAGTGGGTGTCTGAAACCTCAAGTAGTACTGAATACCATAAACAGTACACTGTTTATTTTTTTCCATTCTCCCCTGCCCCCCACCCCCAGAAGGAGAATTCTTTTAATGACTTTGGCACAACATTGTCAAGAAATTTCACTCGGGGGTTTCTAATGAATGATATTCGATTGGCAATGCAAAATAAAAAACATGGGTATTTTGGGTTAATTTCTGTTCTAGTCAGCTTTTTCACTGCTGTGACTATAAAAGACCTGATGAGAACAATTTTAGAGGAAAAGTTTATTTGGGGCTCACGGTTTCAGAGGTCTCAGTCCAGAGATGCCTGACGCTCTTCACCACCCCCTTTCACCGAGACAGAGCATCTCGGTGAAAGGGGGTGGTGAAGGAAAGCAGCTTAGGACACGGAACCAGAAAGCAGAGAGAGAGTCGTGCTCTGTTGTTTTCTATATGCACATGCAAATTTAATGCAAATTTTCAATCTTAACTAGGCACTTACCATGCACTGTGATCATAACTTTTGCAGTTTGAGGAGTGACTGCACAACTAGAGCAGCTTTCTTTTTCTTCACAGTTTCAGAGATTTGTTCTGACAGCAGATCTTGGCAGTCTCGGCCTGTGATTTACCCCCTTTCCTTATGGAATTGAGAACTTTCACCTTTTCACTAAAGGAAGCACTTCAGAGTTTCTCCTTGGCGTATCCCAAGTGCTAGCATCCCTATTCTTGCACTTTTGAACACTTTACCCAGAAGTTCCAGGTGTTTATTAATTAGTAGGAGGAATTCAGGTCATCTCATGAATCATATTTTGAGACCAGATGCTCTGTCGTTTGTTTTTGCTAATCATTTTCTTCCTTTTGCCTATCACAATGCTTAGAAAGGAAAGATATTATCTTAATATTGTTTGGTTCTTTGTTTCTCCTGGTAACTGAAATCCTTAAACCTCTTGGCCTTTCTTTAGTGCCTAGCACAGAGCCTGGTACACAGCTAGCCCCTAAAGGGCGGGGGAAAAGGTTTGTAAAATGAATTGGATGAATTGGAAGAATTAATCGGACAGATGAGGACTCTGAAACAGAAGCAGGAGTCTTTGAAAGTACAGTGCCAGTTGGGTGGATTCTAGTTGCATCATTCAATCACTCATTTATGTTTTCTACAAATTTACCACTTTCCCCTGAAGTTCTGCCCTCCAGGTCTTATTATTGAAGGATGTATTCCTGGCTGCTGAGGCCTCTAGGTTTCAGGACATTCACACCCAAGGGCTACCAGTCTGGTGATCCCAGAGGGGTTCTTGGAGGCAGCTGAGATTGTGGAGAAGAGGCAGAGGGGAGGCTGGAGAGAGGTGGCCATCAGGGACAATGAACATGAGCTCCAATTGCCTCCTCTGTGGCCTGCTGTGCCACTGCTGATTTCTATTCCCTCCTTTTTTTGGGGGGCAGGGGGGGAACCAGGGATTGAACTCATAGACACTCGACCACTAAGCCACATCCCCAGCCCTCCAGAGTCTCACTGAGTTGCTTAGCATCTCACTGTTGCTGAGGCTGGCTTTGAACTCCCGTCTCAGCCTCATCTGCTGGGATTACAGGCGTGCACCACTGTGCCCAGCTCTAATCTCTCCCTTTTGATTATTGAGTTTGAACTCTTGGGAAGCAAGATGTACATGTTACCCAGGATAGTCGCTTTAGCTAAAAATGATTTGCTTGATTTATTATTCTTGATGTCAAAGAATAATCAACCTTGCCCTAGACTGAGCCTTTCCTGGCTCTGAGAGCTGTATTCACTCTGGGTAGTGCGGGGAGGCAGTGTAGACAGCCCTAAATTGGGAGAGCACCAAGCCTTTAGCTCCAGATCGGGCACTGCCCCCATGTGTCCGTAGGGAATTCACTTGCCCTCTCTGGACTGGGTTTTACCATCTGCAACTTATGAGGATGATCTTGAAGAGCCTCTCCAGCTTGACATCATGTGGCTCTACTTTACCTTCAACAGTGTTCTTTTTGTGTGTAGATCCAAGTTTCTGACCTACATAATTTTCCTTCTCATAGAAGAACTTCTTTTAACATTTCCTGCAAGGCTAGTCTACTGGCAACAAATTTACTGTTTTTGTATGTTAGGTTCTCTGCCACAGACTGGGGAAAACACACACACACACACACACACACCACCACCACCACCACCACCACCACAACAACAACAAAAACCCACTGTAACAGAAATGAAGAATGCATCTCTTTAATTCTTCCTTAGACCCTCTATCTCTTGTATTATTCACTCATTTTTGCATGTCATATACTTTCCCCGCTAGATTTGAATTATTAGAGTTACTATTAGTTAGCTTTGAGTTAATGTAAGAACATACCCAAGGTTAGTAACATATAAAGAGAAAGGCTTATCTAACTTATAGTTTTGAAGGTTCAATCCAAGATCAGCAGCTCCATTACTTCGGAACTTTGGTGATGGTGGCACATTATGGTAGGAACATATGGCAAAGCAAACCACTTGCATCGTGAGCCAGGAAGCAGAGAAAGACTGAGACTGGGCTCCTACAACCCATTTCAGGGGCATAGCCCAGTGACCTAAGAACTTCCTCGGGGGGCCTACCTCTCAAAGATTCTACCACCCCCAATGCCCTGGGGCCCAAACCTTTGTCACAGGGGGACACTTGTCCAAACCATAGCAGCATACCCACCATAGTTTGTAAATATTCCTGGTCTGCTAATTCTAACACCCTGTTATATCTGAGCCTGGATCTAATGCTGCCTCATTTTGCACAGGAAATAGGCCTTCAGGGATGTGGTAAGGATTTGGGGGAGGCGATATCTGCTGCCCTATGACTGGGTCTCAGTCTCTGGTGAGCCTGTGTCCCTGTGAACCTCACCAGTGCTTCTCAATGTGGTCCTCTGCCTTAGGTGGGAAAAGATGGCTACAGGGGTCTGGAAGTGGGTATTTCCCTCCTCCCTGGTCAGCTGGGCTCTGGTAAAACCCAGGGCTATGACAAAACAGTTTTCTTGAAGGCAGACCTTGTTTTGCTGTCTGGGTCTACAACATCTGCGTGTGGCGCACAAGCTATAGCCCGGCCTGGCCTCGTTAGGACAGAAGGCTCCTGTTTAAGAATGACAGGAGTGTGGGGTCTCTCCGGGGACTTTTCTCTGACTTGTCCACGCTGACTCTCCAGCAGGGTCGGGTAGGGCTCAGGTTGTCCCACCCCAGGACCAGCTGTCGCCGTTTCTGCTGCTGTAAGTTGTGATTCTGTCTTTGTCCACCTCTCCAGACTGGGGAGCCGCCGTCTGCCCTGTGACCTCCTTTCTCGGCTGGATCTGAGGACAGTTGTTGATTTTCCAGTTTGTTTGGCTTTTTGCTTGTTGTTGGGACGGAGTGTCATCTTCCAGCTGGACTTGAAACTGAGTGTCACGTGCTTGTCAAATCAAGCAGGGGGCGTGGGACAGAAACGGGTCTGCAGGTCGGCTGCAGCCTCTGCGCTTGCATGTTGATGCAGGGGGTCGGGGCGAGGTGGTCATGGGAGAGCCTCTGTGTCATCACAGGAGTGTAGAAACGTGGGTCCTATCCCCTAGAATGTACGGGACATCTTGTGGAGACACTGAGCACACTTGGAGCTCCCGTGGTAAAGAACTGGGGATAGAGGGTTACAGCAATGCCCTGGATGAGAGCAGTGGACCAGGGATTCCGCCCCCTTCGCAGAATATTGTGTGGCCCTCACAGTGACATTCAGAGGCTTCCTAATAACACCACAGACTGCTTGTGCTGTCATGGAAAAAGCAGGGCACCCAGTGTGCAGATGTAGATGAATGGAGTTAGGTAAAAATTAAGCCGAGCAAGAAGGCTGGAGGTGACAATGACGATTTTTCTCTCTGGGGAGGCAGTTTTGCTCTAATCACTGCATTCTCTATATTTCCTATGGAGGAACTGTATTTTTTCTATTTCTTTCTTTCTCTCTCTTTCTCTTTCATTCTTTCTGTTTCTTCTTTTGCAGGGTACAGGGATTGAACTCAGGTGTGCTCAACCTCTAAGCCATATCCCCAGCCCTTTTAAAAAAATATTTTAGGGCCTTGCTAAGTTTCTCAGGGCCTCACCAAATTGCTGAGGCTGGCTTTGAACTTGTGATCCTCCTGCCTCAGCCTCCCAAACTGCTGGGATTACAGGCTTGCCCTACCACACCCGGCTTGTATCCATTTTATAATGACAAACTAATAAAAAATAATATTTTAAAGAACATTCCTTTTTGTGCTATAGGGAGATAGGAGACCTGGCAGACATTAATGGGCTGGAAGTCACCCAGGGAAGGGTGCTGGCGATAAGAGAGCCTTGTGATCCTAGCATGTAGAAGAAGCTTAGAGGCTGCATAGCTTAGAAACATAAAGGTGGGGTTCACAGCGGTGCCCTGAAACTGTCCAAGGGAAAAGGAGCTAGTTATTTCTGAGGGAAGCCAAAGCAGAAAGCAGCAATCCCAAAGAAGCCCTGGACTTGCTAAATAGAAAGAAGAATGGCTGACTGTGTGAACTGTCCAAGCTGAGAGCCGGCAGCCTGGGGAGGCAGCGAGTCCTCGTCATCTGGAGGATTTGGTGAGGCTGCTGATCTCTGTTGGGGACACTGCAGTGAGCTCCCTGTAGGGCTGTGAGATTGGAGCAGAGGAGCTCAACATTCCCCTTCCACTTGTTAAGGGAGAACAAAATCAGAAAGGAGAGAAATTAGTTCTGTCGTGGTTGAGAGAGGGGCCGGTCAAGTGAGACAGCTGGGTTAAGTACTGGATCTCCCCTACTTAATAGCTGTGCCACTTTAGCTAATTGTTCAACCTCTCTGTTGTGCCTCAGCTTTCACATCTGCAAAATAGACCTAATAACAGAGGAGCTGTGATTCCTAAAGGAGATGGTATATGAAGGGCTTGGTGCAGGGCCTGGGGCACCATCTGAGCTCAGCAAATGAGATCCATGGGGGGGGCAGTAGTGACTTCTCAAGGCACCAGAGATACCCAGGCCTTCTGCAGCATGCTCAGCTCCCGGTTCACTATTTCCTCACGTGTCACCCATGTCACATTTGGAATTTCAGCATCTGTTGGTCAAAAGTCATATTCTGCATTTGGCCGAACTAATTTTATCCCAGATTATTGCTGACAGAGTCAACATTCCTCCCTCTGAATCCCCCCAAAGGTACACATTCTCCAGGCAGGCTGCTCTCTTAGCTTGGTTTCCTTGGCCTCTCTCTGAGCATCGGTGCCCAGAATGTAATAACAAATCCTGTCTCCTGGCCGGGAGCTGGGTGCCCAGGAATTCCAGCCGGGCTGGGCCAGCTCTGTTTGCCAATGCATCTGTTTCTAATCAGCTCAGTGCGTCGCATTCTTTCTGCGGGGCGTGCAGGCCTGGAGCCTGGGGACTGCACTAATTGATTGCTAAATGGATCTTGTCATTTCCAAAAGAGGCTTCGAGGCCTGCCCTTTGCTCTGCCTCTGCTCCCCATGGGCCGAAGAGCTTAAGAATTAACTCGTCAGCTGCCTTTGACGGCCAAGGTTGGTCTTGAACCTCTAGTGTGGGAATGCACCAGCTCCTGCTCTGTGTCAAGAGATTGATTGGCTTAAAAAGCACTTCCAAGGACACCAGCCCACCTCATTCTCCCGGCAGCTTTGAGGGTCCAGGCTGGTGGACAGATGAGGAAACCAAGGCTCAGGGGTGTAGATGAGTGGTCCCAGGATGCACAAAGTTGGTGGCAGAGATGAGACGGTTTTGAGCCTGATCATGCTGGGTCTAGGTTCTGTCCTCAGATCTCAGCTCCTTAGCGGGGGCTGCCAGGCTGGCCTTTGAGGCTGCTGGGGAGGAAGGGAAAGGCAGGGTTGTGGTCGGGCATCAGGATACCATGGATGTTTCAGTGTTGGCTGCCTGTTGTGACGGGGAATATGTTGCTCATGTTGGGAAGCAAAGGGCAGCCATCCTGGCCAGTTTTGCTAGGTGATCAGCCCTATCCAGCTTCCTTGCTCCAAGGGCCCTGGGCTTCCCTGGCACTTAGAGGAGTAGCCGGTTTTCAGCTGTTTCCTCATCTGTCTCCTGGCTTGAGGCTGGGAACTGTTATCTTTCTGTCTCTACAATTCTGCCTGGAATGGAGTCAGCTCCCCGGCAGGTGGTCAGTAGCAGAGGCTGGCTGGCTGGATGGCTCCTTCCTTTCAGACTGTGTCCTCGGATCTCATCCTCTTTGATCACTTAGAGTTGCCAAGATGACCTCTTCCTCTGTACAGAGCACTTGAGCACTTGGCCACCTCTGTGCCTGACAGACTCTCTAAGCTTCAGTTGCTGAGAGGATGAGTTCATCAAAGAGGATGAGTTCATGTGTCCACCCAGCTGGTGGGAAGCCAGGTTAAGATGATAGGTTTCTGCATTGGCTTCCCCCTACCAAAAGGGCATATTGTAGAATTGAGGGTGCACAGGGGTCCCTTCATTTTGTATAGCTGTGAACATGCCCCAAGGTAACTTTTAGTTCAGACTAGGTGGCTCAGAGGAGCAGAAACCAGAAGAAGTCAAGCCCTTGGCCCCCTGTGCCCTGGGTCCCTCTCCTCTATTTTTTTTTTTTCTCTTCCCAAGTTTGGTTGAGACTTTGGCTGAGAAACTGAGGGGGAAATATGCTGAACTCTGACATCTCTTCCTTCCTAGCTGTGTGACTGTGTGGCCTTGCCACATCTAAGATGGGGACAGTAGTTCACTTCGCATGCTCGTCAAGAGGAGTCACTGACAGATGTATGAGTACATGCTTAACAGTGAGTGGCATGTGTTAAATGCTCCCTAGATAGATGGCACCGGTTCCTGCTGAGCTGGCATAAGTCTACCATCCCCTGTCTTCTTTCCTGTAGCATCTAGACCTCTGCCATCTGATGAGGCAAAGGCCTCCTGTGCCTCTTGATTACAAAGTCCAAAGGGAAAAAGCCTCCCTCCTAACCCTCAGTGGCCTCTGGGCAGCATATGACATCATGACATCCTTTGCTGGTGTCTATTTCCTCTCAATTTCTGCACTAAAACACCCTCTTCATTCTCCTCCCTCACTGACCACTTAATTAATTGAATGATTTTTGGGGTAGTCCAGGGGATCAAGCCAGGGTCTCGGACCTAGGGGTGACAGTGGCACACATTCCTGGGTCTCTTTACCAGTGGGGAAAGGGCTGGCAAGCAGGGCCAGGCTGTGCCAGGGACTAGGATGGTGTGGCTGTTGAACCCAGGCTGAGAACCCCAGGCTCTGGGGCAAGCAGGTACACAGTTAGGATATGAAGTTGCAAAACTTGGCATCTGATCTCCCATTTGTCCACTTACTGTGTGACCCCGAGCTCATCACTTCACCTCTCTGAGCCTCACAGGTCTCAGTGATGCCGAACATGTACTAGGACTTAGTAAATACTAGGATCTCTGCAAATGAGTGTCATTGCTGAATACTCACAGGCTTGTTATCCAGATGGATCTGGACAGGGAAATGGGGTTTCAGCGAAGCTGGAAGTCTCGCCCAGATATTCTGACTTCTGTGAGAATACATTCATTTAGTCTCAAGACCAGGGATGTACCTGCCTGTGCATTCTTTGCATTAACTATTATTTGCTTTTCTCAATAATCCTGGTGACATACAATCATGTTCATTTTATTAATGAGAAAACCAGGCTCCAAGAGGTTAAGGGCCCACACAATTGGTGGGAACCGGGCTCCATCCTGGAACTGGGATCCTTTTTGCCTTGAGACATCGCTGCTTGCTCCATCCCTGTGGTCACCAGCCTGGCTCGGTTTCTGAATGCCCCTGCCTCCCTGGAACAGCATTAACTATTCCAGGTATTCGTGGACCATTTTATGAAATAAATAGCTTTACCCAAGTTAATAGTTTATGGCAACCAGTTTCCTAGAACTTGATCAGCTTTGGGAAAATGGGGGCTGGGGTTTAAGGAAAGGAATTTGGGGATAATCGGTCTCTCCAGAGAGACTGGTTTGCAGAGTGTTGTTGGGTTTGTCAGAGCCCCCAAATCCCTGCCCAGGCACGATTAACTAAGCTGTGCTAAGTGATTTGGTGTGAATCATCTCATTTAATGCTAACATTGGCCTAGGTAGCAGGTACTACTGCTAATACTTTTTTTTTTTTTTTTGGTACCAGGGATTGAACTTGGGGACACTCAGTCACTGAGCTACATCCCCAGCCCTATTCTGTATTTTATTTGGAGACAGGGTCTCACTGAGTTGCTTAGTGCTTCGCTTTTGCTGAGGCTGGCTTTGAACTCGTGATCCTCCTGCCTCAGTCTCCCAGCTGCTGGGATTACAGGCATGCTGCCAACATGTCCTCCTTTTATCCACAAGTTACAGACAGGGAAACTGAGTTCTGAGGACTCGGTGCTAGTGGATGGTGGAGGCAGGATTTGAATCCTGGCAGTGGGTTTCCACAGCCTGCTTCAGTGTCACATCACATGGGACATGGGCTTCCGAGGACACACACAGCTCTGTGATTGGCCAGGCCTTCTCCCTCTCTCCCCCTCCAGCTGGCTTTCTTTAGTTCTAGAAACTTCCTTCCCTCCCTGCTCCGCAACACTGCTGGAGGTGCTGGCAAGAGCCCTGATGGCCACATCCACGTCCGGTCTGTGCCCTACACTCCTCCTCGGCAGCCCGGGGCAGAGCCGGCCAAGTGCATATTAACACAGCAAAGACTCACTCTGCTCTCTGAAACTCCCCTTCCTCCGTCTCTGCACTGTTTGTTGAAATCGCTCAGAGGATGCTGTTAGAGACTTAAAACAAAAGTCAATAGAAAAATATTTATGGGCGATGGCGGGATGGCTGCCACGTAATGATGTCTGAAAATGGTTCTCCTAGGTTCAGAATGCGGGCTGGGGTGGAGGTCGGGGGAGGACTTGATCCTTGGCTAAGTTTCGCACCCTTACGCCTGCTTCCCAAGCCTCAGATCTGATTGACCTGATTATCTGTGTTGCAGAGCTGCTGATTTTTTTTTTTTTTTTTTTTTGGTGAGGCCATGCCTTTCCCAGGCGAGGTGGCGCGGGCCGGGGTTGATGGGGTGTCCAGTTCATTGCTGTGTAGCCTTCCAATTTTGAAAGCACGTCCATTCATTTATCCAGTCTACTGTTAATGAAGATCTGGACTCTTTCTAGTATTTCAGTTTAACGAGAAAGCTGCTGCAGACGTTTATTGTTCATAACTCTTGGTGCAGATATGTTGCCTGAGTTTGTCTGAGTAGGCTTATGTCCCACTGTACCAGAAAACACCACGATGTTTACCAAAATAGTCGTATCCTGTGTTGGTCCTTTTCTTTATTTTTTGATTATTATTATTATTATTATTATTTTGTACTAGGCATTAAACCTGGGGCACTTTACCACTGAGCCACGTCCCCAGCTCTTTTTAGTTTTTGATTCAATCTCACTAAGTTGCTAAGGTTGGCTTTAAACTGGCGATGCTCCTGCCTCAGCCTCCTGAGTCACTGGGATTATTGGTGTGTGCCACCACACCTGGTCACGTGTCGGTCTTACAAGGTGTGTATAAGATTTCCCATAGCTTAGCTCCTTGCCTTTATTGTGACACTTAGTAGTGTCAGAATTTGTCCTTTATGTATGTAGTAATATCTCTGTGGTTTCAGTTAGCACTTTCCTATCATTGATGAAGTTGAGCAACTTTCATATGTTTATTAGCAAAAATTTGAAATTTCTGTTATCAAGTGCCTAGAAAAAATTTTGCCAATTACCTACAGGATTTACTGATCTTCATATAGTTTTGATATTACTTGCTGGGCATGGTGCACATACCTATAATCCCAGCAGCTCAGGAGGCTGAGGCAGGAGGATCACAAGTTCAAAGCCAGCCTTAGGGGGCTGGGGATGTGGCTCAAGCGGTAGCGCGCTCACCTGGCATGCGTGCAACCCAGGTTCGATCCTCAACACCACATACAAACAAAGATGTTGTGTTCGCCAAAAAAAAAAAATTAAAATTCTTCCTCTCTCTCTCTCTCTCTCTTTATTTAAAAAAAAAAAAAAAGCCAGCCTTAGCAAAAGCAAGGCGCTAAGCAACTCAGTGAGACCCTGTCTCTAAATAAAATACAAAATAGGGCTAGGGATGTGGCTTAGTGGTAGAGTGCTCGCCTAGCATCTTGGGGCACTGAGTTCAATCCTCAGCACCACACAAATGTAAAATAAAGATTGTGTCCACTTAAAAAAGTAAAAAAAAAAAATAGGGCTGGAGATGTGGCTCAGTGGTCAATGCCCCTGAGTTCAATCCCCAGTACTGTGTGTGTGTGTGTGTGTGTGTGTAGTGAGGCTGGGGATGTTGTTCAGTGGTTAAGCACCCTGGTTGCAATCCCTGGTACCAAAAAACAAACAACAAAACCAACATAGTTTTGACATTACTATTATTTGGTCACTCTATCTGTGATCTTGTCTTTTTATTCTCTTAAGAAAAATCAAAACTTCCTTTCAGTAGGGTTCTCTTGTCATCTCCTTGTATGAATTCTTAGCTCTCCCAGCACCATGCATTGCTAAGTCTGTCCTTCCTCCTGCTCTGCAGTCCACCTCTGTCTCATACCAAGGATCTGTCTTATAAGCAAGAATCTGTTTCTGGACTCTTCTGTTCCACTGGTCTCCTGGTCTACCCCTGAGCAACGCCACACTCTCTTCACTACCACAGATTTATAATAACTTTCTAGTTTATGATTTTCCTACCTTGTGGGGGGAATCTCAAGTGTCCTGACTATTCTTCATCTTTTGCATTTCCATATAAAGTTTAGAAGGAGCTCATCAAGATCCACAAAAGAGAAAGAAAAAAAAGCAGCTGGAATTTTTATTGGGATTGCATTCAATCTATAAATCAAACTGGGAGACAGTTGCATTTGCCAGCTCACAAACATGGTATATTTCTGCTTTTATTGAAGTCTTTTTAAAAATAGCTTTATTGGGGCATAATTGACATACAAAAAAGCCTCGTACATTTAAAGCTTACAGTTCTATAAGTTTTGACATGCACACACCTGTGAAACCAACACTATAATTGAGATAATGAGTATATCCATCAGCCCCCAATATTTCTTAATTCCCCTTTATGAACCCCCCACCTGCCCTTCTCTCCGACAGTGATGTTGAACTCCTTTACAGATGCTCATTTCCATCCAAATACCTTCTTGGGTGAAGTGTCTGCTCAGATCTTTTGCTTCTTATTTTTAATGGAGTCATTTTCTTAAAAAAAAATTCTTTTTAGATATACATGATATTAGAGTGTACTTTGACACATACATACATGGAGCATACCTTCCCATTCTTGTGGTTGTACATGATGTGAAGTTACACTGGTCATGTATTCATGTGTGGACAAAGGAAAGTTACATCTGATTCATTCTACTGTCTATCCCATTCCCATCCCCCATCCCCAGTAATTTTTAAAAAATATTTAGTTAGTTATAGGTGGCACAATATCTTTATTTTTTATGTGGTGCTGAGGATCGAACCCAGTGCCTCACACATGCGAGGCAAGTGCTCTTCCTCTGAGCCACAATCCAAGCCCCCCCCCCAGTAATTTTCTTATTCTTGAGTTTTGAGAATTCTTTGTATTCTGGATATAATTCCTTTATTAGATACTTTGCAAAGATTCCCCCTCCCCTTGTCTGTTTCTTTTTCATTCTCTGAACAGTATCTTTTGAAGAGCCAGAGTTTTAATTTCGATGAAGTCCAATTCATCAATTTGTTCTTTTATGAATGAAGCTTTTATTGTCCTAGTTAAGAAATCTTTGCCAAGCCCAAGTTGCAAAGGTTTTCTGCCATGTTTTCTTGGTGTAGTTTGAGGATTCACATTTAGGTCTGTGATCCAGTTTGAGTTAACCTTAATATGGGGTAAAAGGTGTGGATCAAATGAACATGGTGTATTTCTGTCTTTTTGAAGTCTTTTAAAATGTGTCTCAAGATAGATTTATAATTAGATCACAAAAGACCACACATCCTTTTCTTTATTCCCAGTTACCTTATATTTCTTTGAGGCTCTTAGAAATGGCATGTGTTTTTTTTTTTCCCTATAATCTGGGTTGCCAGATGCAAAAATGTGAATTACTTCACATGTATTGATTTTCATTGTGTTTTGTTAGTGCATTATAATTAAACGTAATAGTGGGGTTCATTGTGACACATTGATGATATAAGCACATAAAAGTCATCTCCATTTCATCCCCCTCCCTCCCTCCCTCTTTCCCTTGAGCACCTTCCTTCACTTACATGTATAGATGTCGTGAATAGCAATATTGTCAAACTTATTAACTTTTTTTTTTTCTTTTTGTGGTACTGGGGACGGAACCCAGGTCCTTGAACATGATGGCAAGCACTCTACCACTAAGCTATATTCCATTCCTTTCTATTTTATTTTGAGACAGGGTTCTCCTGCTAAGTTGCCCAGACTGGCCTTGATTTGCTATCTTCCTGCCTCAGCCTCCCAAGTAGCTGGGATTAGAGGCACGGGCCACTACACCCAGCTAAACTTCCTTATGAATTCTGATGGTTCATCTATAGATCCCTTAGAACCTTTTAGAGAAAAAAAAAAAACTTTTTCAAATGTTGATGGACCTTTATTTTATTCACTTATTTATATGCAATGCTGAGACTCAAACCCAGTGCCTTACACATTTTAGTCATGTGCTCTACTACTGAGCCACAACTCCAAGCCCTAGGTCAAAATTTATATCATCTACAGATAACAAGTTTTGTTTTTCTTTTCTAGTTTTCTTGCCTATAATTATGCTTTCTAGGTGAATTGAAACTATTACCAATACAAAGTGACCCTTTTTATCTTTTGTAAAGTCTTTTGCCTTAATATCTATTTGTCTGATATTAATAAAATGAATGTAATGATTAACACAATAGACATAGGCTTTCTTTTGGTTAAGATTTGCATGGTTTATTGTATTCTGTCCGTCATTTATCTTTTATGTATTCTTATGCAACTATGTTCTTTCAAAATAATTTTTTTTGTTTTTAATTTATGCTGATAATCTTTACCTTTTAACCAGAATAATTATATAATGTGTATTTAGTGTTAAGTTTACCATCTTAATTTTGCTTTGTATTTGTTCGGCCTGTTCCATATTGCTTTCCTTCTCTTTTTTTGCCTTCTTTTGGAATAACTCTATTTATAAAAAATTAATTTTATTTTTTAGAAATCTCATTTTTTATTTTTACTGATACCCGAGAAGGTACAACATGTACTCTTACTCTATCAAAGTCGCAAGTTAATCAAAACCTTTGCTTTCCTCCCAAATAATGACATCAAGTGATTTAAAATTCTTCTATTAACTCCCTTCTGGTGTAGATGCTATTGTCACCATGCATTATAATTATATTTGTGTGTGTGTGTGTGTTCAACCTTGTGTAACAGTTTCATCAGTGAAACAAATTACTCTAGGTTTGTTAAGCAGAGATTTAAATTTAATTTTTAGTTGTAGTTGGACACAAATACCTTTATTTTATCTATTCATTTCCATATGGTGCTGAGGATTGAACCCAGGGCCCCACCCACGCTAGGCGAGTGCTCTGTCACTGAGCCCCAGCCCCTAAGCAAAAGATTTAACATGAGAAATTTGGTTATAAATTTCTTGGAAGGATTCTCCATACTGATTTCCATATTGGCTGCACCAACTTGCAGTCCCACCAGCAGTGTGCCTTTTTCCCCACATCCTCACCAACACTTATAGTTGTTTGTCTTCATAATAGCTGTCATTCTGACTAGAGTGAGATGATATCTTAGAGTAGTTTTGATTTGCATTTCTCTGATTGCTAGAGATGATGAGCATTTTTTCATATATTTGTTGATTGTATATCCTCTTCTGAGAAGTGTCTGTTCAGTTCCTTGGCCCTTTATTGATTGGGTTATTTCTTTTTTTTTGGTGTTAAGATTTTTGAGTTCTTTATATATATATATATTCTAGAGATTAGTTCTCTGACATGCATGTGGTAAGAATTTGTTCCCCATTAGTGGGCTCTCTATTCACTTCACTGATTAATTCTTTCGCTGAGAAGAAGCTTTTTAGTTTGAATCCATCCCATTTATTGATTCTTGATATTCTTGCGCTATAGGAGTTGAAAACTGGGAATGAAACCACCATTTGACCCAGCTATCCCACTCCTCAGTCTATACCCAAAGGACTTTTTTAAAAAAGTTTTAATATTTATTTTTTAGTTCTCGGCAGACAGAACATCTTTGTTTATATGTGGTGCTGAGGATAGAACCCGGGCCGCACGCATGCCAGGCGAGTACGATACTGCTTGAGCCACATCCCCAGCCCTATACCCAAAGGACTTAAAAACAGCATACTACAGGGACATAGCTACATCAATGTTTATAGCAGCACAATTCACAATAGCTAAACTGTGGAGCCAAGCTAGATGCCCTTCAATAGATGAATGGATAAAGAAAAATTGGTGTATATATACACAATGGAATATTATTCAGCATTAAAAGGGAATAAAATCTGGCATTTGCAGGTAAATGGATGAAGCTGGAGAATATAATGCAAAGTGAAATCGGCCAATCCCCCAAAAAACTAATGCCGAATGATTTCTCTGATTTAAGGATGCTGATCCATAATATGCTGGGGGTGGAGATGGGAGGAGTAAATGAACTCTAGATAGGACAAAGGGGAAAAGGGAAATGAGGGGGCCTAGGGGTAGGAAAGTTGGTGGAATACGATGGTCATCTTTACCCTAAGTACATGTAAGAAGACACGAAGGATGTGACTCTCCTTTGTGTAAAACCAGAGATATGAGAAACTGTGCTCTATATGAATTTGTTGGAAGGACTGTAGGAACAAAATAGTGGGTTGAGGAATACTACCCAGGTATCAGAAACTGCAGAAATCTGACTGACAACAGGCACAAGGCTCCTCAGTGTTCCTGTCTACTGCTACCGCTTCTAGGACAAGGAACAAGAATCCTTCTGCATCTTGGCCATCTTGGAGTCCCATGTGGGTGCTTCTCATTGTCAGAACCTAGCCTGAAATCCTGCCACCATAGGAGTCTCTGCAATATAGCTTCTAGCCTCTAACCCTGCAACATAAGATGAGGACAAGGCTCAGTGACAAGCAAGCACTAATGCAGCCTATCTCTAGGCCATATCCCTATTGTATACAGTCCAGGTTTACTTAAAAATATCTCATATTTACTATTTTATTTTTTCTTTTGTTCTTAGACCTTCTAAAGTCAGTATCATTTTCCTTCTTCTGATGTAGACCCTGGAATTCCCTTTGAGAATTATTGGTAGGAATTTTACGTGCCTAAGAATATCACTTGACTCTCATTCTGGAACGGTGGTTTGGCTGTGTACCTTGCCCGACTCGGACAAGTCACTTTCTCTAAGCCATTTGAAGATCCTGTCGTACTGTCTTCTAGCATCCACTGCGAGCTGTCCAGAAGGCAGCCCCTGGGCAATGTGTCTTCTCTTTGTCTGCTCTTGGGATCTTCTTGTTGTCTTTGGTGTTCTGAACTGCTACACAATGTACTGAGGTGGGGATTCCTTTTGAACAGCTATGTGTGGGATTAATTGGGATCACTGGATCTGGGTATTGACGATTTATAACTGTTTGTAAAAATTTCTCATCATCATTTCATAGGCTGCCTCCTCTTCCCTTGCATTAGTGTCCTCGGGCTGCCAGAACAAATCTGCCATAATCTTAGTGGCTTAAAAATATTCAAAATCCTATAAATCAATTCTCCTATAGTTCTGGAAGCCAGAAATGTGACATCAAGGTGTTCCCTCTGGGGACTTTTTGGTGGCTTGTTTCCTTGGGCATTGTTGAGGGGCGGGAGGGGTGTTATTTCATCCTAGTGGCTCATTTTCTGGAGAATATTATTGGTAGGAATTCCTTTTTTTTAAATGTATTTTTTAACTTTATTTTGTTTATTTTTTAAAATGTGGAGCTGAGGATGGAACCCAGGGCCTTACGCATGCTAGGCAAGTGTTCTTTCTACCACTGAGTCACAACCCTGGCCCTTGATAAGAATTCTTGGAGGCCCGAGTTGAAGGTCCTTCCAGAGATGATGTGTTCCACAGAAATGGAGGTGTTACCAGACGAGGACATTTAAGCGGAATTTTCAACTTGAAAACAACAACCGTTTGAACTTGAAGTTGCTGTTTGTTTGAATGTCACGGCCATACAATTTGATGGCAAACCCGCGTGCAGGTTCCGCGTGGTTCTGAGCCTCCAGGGCGGTTTCCCCCAGTGCCAAGCACCCATGGCTGCTTTCTTTCTTTCTTTAGCTTTACTCTGTTGGATCCCAGATTCCTCTGGGGAGGCATTTAGAGTCCCCCCCCTTGATGGGCCTCAGGCTTTATCCCCTGTTCCCTGAGTCCATGCAGCTGCCAGAGTGGAAGGCCAGGGTCACCACAGCTCAGCAGAGCCCTGGCCGGCTTCCTTGCTGGCCTCTCTGCTGGCCTTCCTGGTTGTTCTGTGGTCAAGGTCGACAGGTTCCTTGTCATACTTTAAGGGATGCTCCAAAACCTTAGCTGGTCATGACCAGAAGCCAGATGTCTTAGGTAGAGAATTTTCAATTCTGATTCTGCATGGGGGACTTCGGTTCCAGCCTCCTCAGTCCCATGGAGAGACTGGCCTGGGTACCGTCGTCTTCTAGGGAAGTCGGTCCAGACTCCGTGGCTTGTACCCAGTCCCAGTACTGAAGTACCTTGCCGCTTCAGCAGCTGCCCACTGCTGGGGGCTTCCGGCCCTTACCTGGGTTAACAGTAAATCCAGGCCACTCTCCCTTTCTCCTGACAGCTTCTGTTTCCCAGTGTGCCAGGAATGCAAGGGAGCCGAGTAGGAGAGCCACTTTGGTCCAACTTTCTCTTCTCCCATGGCCTTTCCTTCCTCCTGCTCCCAGACAGAGGCCATGCTGCTCCACACGAATGAACTAGCCACCTGCTCTTTCCTGTAATGGTCGGTCCTCTGAATCCATGGCTTCCCACCTTGCATCAAAAAAAATCTTAGTAGAACTGGGCAACGTGGTGCACACCAGTAACCCCAGCAACTCAGGAGGTTAAGGCGGGAGGGTCACGAGTTCATAGCCAGCCTCAGCAACTCAAGGTCTCACTGAATTACTAAGTGCCTCGCTGTCTCTAAATAAATAAAATATAAAAAGGGACTGGGATGTGGTTCAGTGGTTAAGCACCCCTGAGTTCAATTTCCAGTACCAAAAAACAAAACATCAAGTATATATGGACATGTGCAGACTTTCTCACCATAATATCCTAAACAATATAGTGTAACAACTATTTAAGTAGCATTTACATTGTGTTAGGTATCAGGAGCAATCCAGAGGTGATTTAAAATATATGGGAGAAGGGGAAGGAAGGGAAGGAAGGAGGGATGAGAGTAGGAAAGACAGTAGAGTGAATCAGACATAACTTTCCTCTGTTAACATATGAAGACACCATCAGTGAAACTGTTCAACATGTACAACCACAAGAATGGGATCCTTTGGGGCTGGGGATATGGCTCAGTTGGTAGAGTGCTTGCCTAGCATGCATAAGTCCCTGGGTTCAATCCCCAGCGCGCGTGCACACACACACACACACACAAATAGAATAAATCATACTTCATGTATGTATAATATGTCAAAACACACTCTACTTTCATGTATATCTAAAGAACTGGGAAAAAATATTAAAGGTCAGGGGATGGGGATGTGGCTCAAGCGGTAGCGCGCCCGCCTGGCATGCGCGGGGCGCTGGGTTCGATCCTCAGCATCACATACAAAGATGTTGTGTCCGCCGAGAACTAAAAAAAATAAATATAAAAAAAAAAATTCTCTCTCTCTCTCTCCCCCCCTTTAAAAAAAAAAAAGGTCAGAAGAAAGTTATGATATTTGTGGTAGAAATCACAGTATGACTATTAATATTGAAGGCCCATAGGTCAACTATTCTATTGGTATTAGAGGTCACAATGTTAAAAAAAAAAATGAGGATATGTAGGTTACACATAAATAGTATACCATTTTACATAAGGGACCCAAGGGCCTATAGATTTTGGTATCCAAAAGGGGTCCTGAAGCCTGCAGAGACCCAGGGATGGCTGTAGAGGAATTCACGCTATACAGGGACTTGGGGTGCAGATGTGGAGCCAGGCCTTAGTGTAAGTGCAGTGGGGAGAGGGGATGAGGAAAGAGTGTGAGTTGAAGGGAACTTGCCCTACTTTTGTGTTCCCCGTGGCATGGCGTGGCATGCTGGCCACTTGGCCGGAGAGAAGCCAAGGCCTCAGCACCCTGCACAGTGTTTCGTCCTGGGACAGAAGACGGAGGGAAGCCAGCTCTGCAGGAATCCTGAGATTCCTGCCCTGAGCATAGAAATTCACCCCCTCTTTGTTTGGAATGAATCTTGCCCAACAGGAGACCACATTTGTTTTCTGTTTCAAACATCCATTTTACTAAGTCACTTATTTTAATTACCTAATATGTGAATACAATCCTAAGTATTAAACATAAATTCCCCCAACCATCATCTCAACCCCACTTCCTTGCCCAGAGATAGACTTTAGTTGGATGCATACAGACCCTTACCCTTTTCTATAACTATATACATAGATAATTGCCTTGTTTAAATACTTAAATGATATGCTGTGCATGTTTTTGAAATCTTATTTTTTAAAAAAAAAAAGTTTAAGGGACCATCCCCATCCATGTAATCATCCTCATCCTCTTCTAAGTACTACAGAGAATTCCATGGAATGGGCAAAGCTATTGTAGTCGATTTGGTCTTTGTGTGTGTGTGTGTGTGTGTGTGTGTGTGTGTGTGTGTGTGTTCCCCGGGGGCACCCAACCACTGAGCCCTACCCCCAGCCCTGTTTTTGTATTTTATTTAGAGACAGGGTCTCACCAAGTTGCTTAACACCTCGCTGTTGCTGAGGCTAGCTTTGAACTTGTCATCCTCAGGTCTCAGCCTCCAGTGCTATTGGGATTACAGGCGTGTGCCACTGCGCCCAGCTATTTGGTAATTTCTTTATGAACAGGGAGGCTGTCCCCAGTTCTATCTGACCAAGGGACCCCAGAGTGATCATCCCTGGATGCATCTTAGATTTTGTGGGGTTGCCGTCCATCCCTGCTTTATACTCCTACTGTTGTGGTTTGGATGTAAGGTGTCCCCCAAAAGCTCATGTGTGAGATGCTGCAAGGTGGTTCAGAGGGGAAATGATAGGGGTAAGACTCTCGCAACTCAATGGGTGATTTAATCCTCTGATATGGATTGATTGGTCAATTAAGTGGTAGGGTGTGGCTGGAGGAGGTGGGAACTGGGGGCATGGTTTTGGGGTATATATCTGTATCTGGCAAGTGGAGGCCTCTCTCTCTCTGCTTCCTGATCATCATTTGAGCTGGTTCCCTCTGTCACACTCTTCCACCACGATGTCCTGCCGCACCTTGAGCCTGCTGTCTATGAATGGAGACCTCTGACCCTGTGAGCCCCCCAATACACTTTTCCTCCTAAAGTTGTTCTGGTCAGATCTTTTAGTCACAGCCGTGAAACAGCTGGCTAAGACATGTGCCCTCCTGTCTGGGCAGTGGGGCTGATCAAATGTGCAACCATATCCAATGACGAGAGCTTTGTGTCCTTCAGAGCCAAAGTTCTGGCAAATCGGGGCTTCAAAGTCTCCTCCTCTACAAAGTCAATAACAAAGTTCTGGAGACATTATTCAGGGCACTGCATCCAGAGCCCAGGCCCTCTGTCCTTCCCAAAGGCTGGATTCCAGGCCCTTGGGAGGCAGTGCCATGATGCCACAGCTGGACTATGTGATTTAGGCAAGGTCAGGCCATCCAGCCTCGTGACTTGCTCTGACTTACCACTCTGCTGAGGGGGGACTGAACAAGAGGCCCTTTTTTTTTTTTAAAAAAAAAGAACCTCCCACCAGTTCTGTAATTTGGGACTGTTAGGAAGTTGTCCCAAGGATGGGACACTTTCTAGGTGCTGTGTGAATGTGGCAGTACAGCTGGGGTGGACTTCCCCTCACATCCTCTGCAATGTCATGGGGAACGTTGCACTTGGAGCCTAGCGATGCGCACCCCCCCCCCCCCCCGAACCAATGTGACCTTGAGTGACTTCTTCAACCCCTCCAAGCCTCAGTTTCCACATCTGTAAAATAGGGAGAGTGAAACCTCCCCACCCCTCCCCAGAAGATTGCTCGCTGGTCAAATGAGATCACTTACCTTTTAAAAAAACGAAAAAGCCTAGCAGGGTTTCCATGTGTCATAGGATGGAACGAGAATTGAATTCTTCTGTTACACAGCCAGCATGAGGTAATGCAGGAAAGATGGATGGGTGAGCCAGGGGGCTGGTTAGGAATCCTGATGATGGAGCAGAAGAAAGACTGGATCCAGGAAGACAAAAGCCCTGGGTTATTCAGTTCCCTTTGTCCTAATTCACAGACCTTGGTCTGGGCATGAGGGTAGAAGCAACCCACTGGGTATTAGGCAAGTTCACAGGTTGATTGTTCATTTTGACTCTGCACAGAGCTATCATTAGCCTCATTTTACAAGTGAGAAAATAAAGCTCAGGGATGTTAGGGGACTTGTCCAAAGTCAGCATGCTGGCAGGCAGGTAATGCAGATACATCTGGCCCCAACATCCCAGTCTCGCCATCCCACACTCCCCGCAACAGCGGGTCCTGGGGGCCCAGCAAGAGTACCCTTGACTCTGGAGGGGCATCGCCCGTGGTAGGCTTCCGAAAGGGGCTTCAGCTTTCTTGATGGAGCCTTAATTTCAAAGACTCGATTCCTCCCTGACCTCCTTTCCAGCCGCAGCCCACCTCTGCCCCACTGGAGACTTGAGAAATAGCAAGCTCCCAAGTCATCCAGACCTTGACCCAATGTGACTCAACAGCCCCTCCGATCCAGCTGTCACCCACAGACACTGCTTCACGTGGACAGTCTTTTGTAACAGCGGTGAACCCAGCCAGCTGAAGGGGTCAGGCTGACTGCCAAGTCGCCTGGGGCTGGAGGGTAGACGGCAGCCCAGCCCACTGCCAGGATGCATATGGCCACTGGCTTGCCCTAGTTTTCCCAGGGAAACCCTTCGCCCCGGGAAAGTGGGCATGGTGTGTCACCCAAAGTACAGTCTTTGATAGCGATGGCGGACAGGAGAAAGGCTGGCTCCATCTGCCTCATGGTCCCACCCCCTAGGCAGGCACATTGCAGGAATGGGCACCTGTCACTCAGCTTGCCTCCAAGCGCCATGAGTGGGCTCAGAACACGCGCCATCCAGGAAGTCAGCTCAGCCTACGCCGTGTGTCAGGGTCCACAGGGTTAAGAGAATAACTGTTTCAGGGAAAAGTAGAGCTTTGTTTGTTTTCTCGGACTTTTCCTTTTCGATGACAGCCTCCTTGACCAATGCTCTGACTTCTCTCTGGCCAGTTGGCCAATATTCTTGCAGATTTGCTATCCCAGAGGTCACCACTGGCCCAGCTCTTGTGAGCAGGGTGCTTTATAGCAAGCTTGTGCTCAGGGCTTGAGGAACACTGTGACCCTGGCCCCGTTCCTTCAGCCCCGACACTTGGCTATAACTTGGGCATGGAGCAGGGAGGGTCCATGGGAAGGAATGACCAGTGGAAGAGTCGCTCTCTTGCCTGCCGCTAGAAGCTCAGAGGCTAGACTCTGTAGGGAAGGTGAAGGAAGATGAGATCCCAGGAGATGGTGAGCAGCCTAAGATCTGCAGTCGGGGGTTTGGCTGGAGAGGTTCTGATCAAAGGCCTGGATGGTGGTTTGCAGAATAAGGGTCCCCTCAAATGTGCACGTGTTCCCCAGAACCTATGAATGTGCTACTCATATGGTCAAATGGACTTCACAGGTGTGATAAGGTTAGGGATCTTAACATGGGGGTATTCTGGGTTATCCAGGTGGGCTCAATATAATCACAAAGGCCCTTATAAGGGGGAGGTCAGAGAGGAGAAGGCAACGTGTCAGCATAAGCAGAAATGGGAATTACATGGCCACAGGCCAAAGAACACCAGCAGCCTCCAGAAACTAGAGCCGCTAAAAAAACTTCTTTTTTTTAGTAGTTATTGGTACCTGGGGTTGAACCCAGGGGCACTTAACCACAGAGCCACATCCCCAGCCATTTTCGTTTTTTTCTTTTGAGACAGAGTCTCATTAAGTTGCTTAGGCCCTCACTAAATTGCTAAGGCTGGCCTTCAACTTTCTATCCTCTTGCCTTGGCCTCCTGAGAAGCTGGGATTATGGCATGTGCCACAGCTATGGTGCCTTCTTACAGTAGCAGAAGGAAACAATTGGTTTAGGCAATGCAGGGTCACTATTGCTCAAGTTCTGAGAAGATAGGGCCTCCCACTCAGAGAGGTGGGGTGAGGGGCTTAGCAAAGGGCCTGGGGCACACAGTGTGCTCTGTAGAGGACTCTCCTGGCTTTGTTCCCATCCTGTCGCCAAGGATCGGGTTGGTTCTCTGAAAGGGGCAGTATGTCCTCTCTGCTCAGAGTTGGGCCACAGACCCGCAGTGCCCGTCCCCTCCTGGGAGGCCCATTGAACTGCAGAGCTTGGGCTCCAGCCCAGGTGTGAGTGAGTCACAATCTGCGATTTTCCCAAGGCCCCAGCCTGTTTCCATGTATTTGGATACTTGAAAGGTGTTGAGGCTAAAAACTTGCTGAGTGCTCAGAATGTCATGACAAGGGGGATATTGCTGTCATTACCAGACAGCAATACAGAGATTGAGTCACCCAGGCATGTGCAACGAGTGTGTGACAGAACCAGGGCTCCAACCCTGGCATGTCAAATCAGAACTAGTGTCTTTATCAACGAGGGGTAAGGTGGGGGGGGGGTCCAGGTGCGTCACCCCTGACACCCCTGCTTCCTGCCGTCCATCCTGGATCATGCCCGTTTCTATCCCCCATTCCTCCTCCCTCAGCATTCCTGAACCAGGCCCCCGTGTACAGGAGAAAACTCTGCTTTCAAGGGACACACCCCAGCAGTTCCCACCCCTGGCTGAGTCGCACAAGCACTTGGGGCATCTGCTGACATTTTTGACACCTGGCCCCATCACAGACTCTCTGAGTCAGCCCGTCGTGGGGTGGTGCCGACACTTTCGAGTTTTGAAATGACTCCTGAGGTGATTCTGTTGCAGCAGCCACCCACAGCTGTTCCTGACGTCTCAGGTGTGTTGGTGGGCAGGAAAAAAGGAGAGCTCAACCCTGGGGTTCTGGATCAGGGAAGGTCCGCTGATAAGAAGTTGGAAGATTTTGCAAAGGAGATGGCTAAAATGTGTTACGAGGAGCGTCTAGGAGTTCTCTAGAACAGGATGGATTGGAGTAGAAAAGGTGTTTTAGGTAAAGGAGGCAGGTTTTTTTTTTGGGGGGGGGGCAGAAAATAGTGACACACTCGGAACTATAAATCATTTCCTGCAACTGCAGGTTCAGGCAGAGGTAGGGCTGGAGAAGTGACAGGGACAGGTCATCAGCAGCTCAACAACCCATTTGGCTTCATCTTGAGCACCCTTTACCCCTAGATCATCATTTTTAGATTCTCTGCACATTTTTCCTACTTTTTTTTTTCCCCCAAATGCCATGGCGTCCAGGGGGATCTTGTATTATGCTGACACCACAACTAGAGCAAAGGGACAGGGAATATCATCCAATCCTGAGCCTAAATAGCAGGACACTTCCCGAGGGGATGGGGCATACAGATACAGGGAGGGGTCACACTAGGACCCATAAGACTGGGCGTGAATTCCAGTTCCTCTGAGTTGTGCAGCACGGCTATAGAACCCCTCAGAACCTTCATTTTCTTCTCTTTTTAAAAACGGAGCCTACACAAGAGGCTTGGCTCTCCTGTCTACCTGCCTCCCCTCACCTACCCATCTGCTTTCCTCTAAGCCTGCAGAAATTCCAGTAATCTGGTTTTCGATGACATAGCGTCCGTTCTGTTACTTAGATAGAAGCCACATAACCACAGTCGAGCCCTAACCCTCCTCTTGCCCCCATGAAATGGGGATAATCATCCTGGAAACACTTGAGTTTGGAAAGTCCCAGATGTGTTAGAACTGACTGACAGCTGTCTCCCTTATGTGACCTGTTCCCAAGCCACAGTGACTTATGCAGGGCCACCCTGGCAGTCAGAGCCCTCCCCTGGAAATGACCAAGCTGGGTCTAGGCAGGAGGTACCCTTTCTTCTTTGGGCAAATCCATAAGGGCCAGAGTCTGGAAGCTACTAGAAGCTCATTCTCTCCCACCACACAGAGCAGATGGGACTATGGTAAAAATCGGGGCCATCTGATTCAAGCCCAGAAACAGAGGAACCCAAATACCTGTGCGTTCCTGGTTCCATCTGGGTGTGAGCAAGCTCTAACCCTGCTGCCTTACCTTTGCACTCAGTATTTTTTTTCTGGAAACGTTCCAGAATAATTTTATCTTTGTGCCTCATCTAGTTCCAGTTATTTTTTATCTTTGTGTCTCTTGTGCCCACAGAGACTGACCGACCCGGTTTGTGGGATCAGTCCTCTTTTTTCTGGTAAGGAACCCGAGGCTCAGAGAAATCAAGAGCTTGCCCAAAGTTACGCAGTGGGTAAAAGCAGAAGGTGGTTTTGGATCTGGGTGACCTCTGCTCTGCCCTCTGTTCCGCGCTATCTCTGGTAATCCCCGGCAGGCTCCCCGGAGAAGCAGCTCCGTTTCTTTCTGTATCCAAAGAAGCAGGTCAGAAAACGGAAATCATGCCAGCATCTCAGCAGAGGAAATCTAATATAAGGATTTGATTACACAGGGCAGGAAAGGAAAAAGAGAATGCTTAGGAAAACCCAGCAAAAAGAACCCATCGAAAGCAGCTATCGCCTCTAGGGCGGGGAAGAGGATGGAGTTACAGGAGCTCAGTGGGGTCCTGAGCTGCAACTCAGAAGAGGGGCGCTGTCCAGTTTCTGTGGGGACTTCTGAGCAGGCACAGGAGGGCTGCACTGGCAGGAACAGCGCTCAGGAGGAAGGAAGTACCTTCTCCCCTCTCCTGCTTCCTTCCAGTCTCCTACCAAGGCCCTGCCGTGGGTAGTGTCCAGTGGAAAGCCAGCCAGCAAAGGAGTCTGGGAAATAAGATTGCAAAGGTGCAGTCTGGCAGCACCGAGCCAAGCTGAAGGGCAGCGGTTAAATAAAGGAGTGCATCTTCCATCTTTTCCACTCCTGCAAAGGATTAGGTAATCCCAGGTGGAGACCCAAATCCATCCTTTGTCCCCTTTTCTGGTCCCTTTCTTGAACTGCAGTGCTGGGTGCAGAGTTCAGGGTTTTGGCTCTACAGGGGCACGTTACACGAACCGAGCAGGCTTCCCACAGTCTGAGGAGCAGGCTGTGGGGTGCCCAAGGAACGCTCTTCCACCACCCCCACCCCTGGCTCCCACCCAGGAGAATTCCAGTCTGCTTGGCCCAGGTCTTCAGAGGCCCCAGCAACTGGCAAGTGTGTGTCCATGGAAATGAGCCACTCCCTGGCCAGGGGGCAGAGGCAGAGTCACTGTAGTAATAGGCACCTTCCTAGTCTGTCTGGAGGTGACCCTTTCTCAGGCACATCCGCTGAGACACAAGGGCTGAATTCAAGGCTTGATGAGAAAGTGGCTCTTTGCTCTGGCCCCTCCCTGATGCCTCATTCCTGCGACTGGCACAGCAAGCTTCAGGGCCTGGGAATCCTCCCCGCTCAGCCATGGTAGGGCCCCTGGGGCGACTGGAAGCTGACAGGCTCTTTGCTGTCTCACTTTCCCCTCCCACCTACTCACTCTTCTCTGTAGAAGAAAGAGGATGGGGTTGGGACATTACTCACACTTTGTTCCACCTCTTCCTGACTGGAGGACATTGGCAAATTACTTAGCCTGCTCATTAAACATAAAACCCTTGCAGGTTTATAGGCCTATTAACCATGAACCCCCTCTGTCCTTTATGTGATATATAGTGGTCATATAGACCACATCTACAAACACCACAAACTCCAAATACACTGTCTTGGGTTTTACTTTAAGCAGTCACATGCATTTCTGTTTTTTGAGATAGCGTCTTCCTGCGTGACCCAAGCTGGTCTCAAACTGCTAGATTCCAGTGATCCTCCTGCCTCAGCCTCCTGAGTAGCTGGGACCATGGGTACCACCACGCACCTGGCTGGTCATGTGCATTTGAAAGGAATTAAAGGGGAACAGTCTTTCATATTTATCCATACATTGGACATTTTAAAAAAAACATTTATTTTTTCAGTTGTAGATGAACACAATACCTTTATTTCACTCATTTACTTTTATGTGGTGCTGAGGATCGAACCCAGGGTCCCGCACGTGCGAGGTGAGCCACAACCCCAGCCCCACCTTTACTTTTATAAGATGCTGAGGATCGAACCCAGTGCCTCCCACATGCTAGGTGAACTTTTTTCCTCTGAACCACAACCCTAGCCCCACATTTGCTATTTTTTTAGAGCTCTTTGTTGCTTCTTACAATCCTGTAATCTGTTTCCATTTACCTTCCATCTGAAGACCATCCTTTAGTGTCTCTTTGGCACAGGTCTACTGGTAATGAATTCTCTTATTTTCATTTATCTGAATGGGTAGTCCACGTTCATTCATGAAAGCTAGTTCACTCTCTATATAATTCTGAGTCGACCTTTTTTTTTTTTCTCAGTTCTACTGTCTTCTGGCCTCCATTCTTTCTGATGTAGAGTTCATGATATTTATAACATTATTTCCCTGTATGAAATATGTTGTTCTTTCTCTGCCATTTTCAAATTTTGGGTTGGCAATTTGATTATGTGCCTAGGTGGGCACTTTGATTTGGAGGGACACTGAGGCTCTTGGATATATACATTTATATCTTTCACTCAACATGAAGAAATTTCAGCCACTATCTTTTTTGGGGGGTGGGGATACCAGGGATTGAACCTGGGGGCACTTGACCAATGAGCCACATCCCAGCCCTATTTTATATTTTATTTAGAGAGATGGTCTCACTGGGTTGCTTAGGGCCTCGCTAAGTTGCTGAGGCTGGCTTTGAACTCGCGATCCTCCTGCCTCAGCCTCCCCAGCCGCTGGGATTACAGGCATATACCACTGTGCCTGGCTCGGCCACTATCATTTTAAAAAACATTCTCTGTGCCCCAATCTCTCTCTTCTCCTCAGCCTCCAATCAGACATATTAGACCTCTCCATACCATCCCATAGGTCCCTGAGGCTCTCTTCTCTTTTCCTTCATTCCTTTGTGGAATAGCTAGCATCAAATTTGATACATAGTAGCTCCGTTACCTGTCCCACCTCCCTTCCTGGTCATTCATGCCCAGATTCTGCTCCTACCCTTTTCTTCCCACCAGAGAAATGACAGGTGCCTCTTCTGGGTGAGGATATGGAAAAGAATTAGGCAGAAGCCTCAATTCTAGAAGCTCAGAATAAAGGAGACAGTCATTAGGGATATTTGTAGTTCAGGCTGAAAAATCCAATTCACACTGGGTTGAAAAAGAAATTTGCAGGAGTGGGGCTAGCTGCAGATGCAGCATGAGGTAGAGGCTTGAGATCTTTCTCCATTTCTATCCTCCTGCCCTGCTGGGGGTCCATTTTCAGGTAGTAAGTGAGAGGGGAAAGCATTCCAGATTGGAGGAGGTGTAAAGAAGACGGTGTGGAGAGTGCAGGGCAGATCACGGTCGGTCGGGGTTGCCTCCCCTGTGGCAGGAGAGGGGTACCATCAGATTTGCACATTGAAAATATCATCCTGACCTTAGAGGGAGTGTGCAGCAGAGACTCAACAGCAGATGGAGATATGGGGAGGCCACTGGGGGCTCAAGGCAAGCGATGATGGTATCAGGCCTAGGGCATGCCAGGGGGGAGGAGAGAGGAGAAGCAGAGCTTGAGAGAGATTAAGGAAATGAACACAAGATGAGATGGCTGATTTGATGTTGTGAATGAGGAGGAGGTGACACGATGACTCTGAGGTCTCTGGTTTGCTTAACTGGATGGATGATGGCACCTTTCACTGACCTAGCGATGGTGGGAAGGGAACCAAACTAGTGGAAGGAAAGTTTGGTTATTCCTCCTCTTCCTCATGTAATTTCATTTAAATAAAATATTCAGAATCAGAAAATCTATTAAAACCCAATTTACATTAGAGGTTGCCAAGGTTGGAGAGGGAAAGGGAGTGTGTTAGCTTCTCTCATGAAGGGTGGTTTTATTTTTTTGTAGTTGGACAGCATGTCTCTATTTTATTTATTTTTAATATGGTGCTGAGGATTAAACCCAGTGCCTCACATGTGCTACCCAAGCACTCTGCTTCTGAGCTCCAGCCCCAGTCTGAAAGTTTGGTTCTTGACACCATAACTTTGGCGGTACCTGCGAGACATTCAAGTGGAGATGTTGAGTTTTTCTCTTTCCCCTCTCTTGATCACTTTGTTTTGGCAAAATAGGTCCAACATGGCCAATCTAACCCCTTCCAGCTTTATTACCCAAAAAAGAATAGATTTCTAAATTCAGTTTTAAAAGGTTGATTAGTCATTGGTCAACCAATAGATTGGATCCCTTTGGGGTCAGGTAACTACCTTTCATCTAATCACTCATGGCTGGAAAGGGGCAATGAGTCACATGGTTACAAACATGACCACCCAGGGCTGCCTTTTCAGCAGAAGCTAAAGGAGATTGGTGGGTGGTGGTCATGAGGAGGGTGATTTCTAAATGGGGGGGTTGCTCACAGCCCTCCCAAACAGACTGACCACTTTGTACAAATAAGGAGTCCACTAGGTTTTGTTAGGGTGCTTTATCTCTCAAAAGTTCATGGGCTTACTTCTATCTATGAACAAAAAGGACCAAGCTTACCCTCTGCGGGAAGCTCCATCTGGGTTCATGACACCCTGAGAAATGCGTACCGCCAGCCCCAGCCTGACACTGCAAGTGAGTAATCCCAGTTCTCGGCTCTAATTGGAATTCACCAGCCTCTAGCCTCTACTCAGAGAACAACAAAGGGAAAGTCCTCTCCTGGGCAGAATTCACCTGTGGCTCTTGCCAGTGACTGAGCCTAGGAGTGACACCACCCAGGCCTGTGCTGAGCAGGACTGGACTTTTCCATTTCTGGGTTCCCACCCCACCCATTGCTTCTGGTTCCCAGAGACTTGGAGTCATAGACTACCTGGCTCCTTAGTGTTTCCTACCTGCAGGTTCAGCCCAGAGAGAGAATCTACACATCCCATCCTTGTGGCTCAGGAGTCCCAGAACCTGCTCAGCTTGGCTGACAGATCCTGTGTCACAGCATCTGTCTTGCTCCTGGGACGGAGCCCCTTGCCTGGTCTGGCTCCATTCCTTCGCTGACCTCTGCTCCTCCAAAATGAGACCTGCTCATCAGGGTGCCTCCTTTCCTTACTTTTGAGTTCCTCAGGAACGATAGTTTAGGGAAGACTGACCCCATGTCATGTGCTAACTCCTGTCTTTCCCTTGTCACAGAATCAACAGTCTGCTTTCCTGCCCACTAACAAGATTCAGATAGGTTAGGCACGGTGGTGCATGCCTGTAATCCCAGCAGCTTTGGAGGCTGAGGCAGGAGGATCAAGGTTCAAAGCCCGCCTCAGCAATTTAGTGAGACTACAAGCAACCTAGTAAGACCCTGTCTCAAAATTTAAAAATAAAGGGCTGGGGATGTGGCTCCGTGGATAAGTACCCCTGAGTTCAATCCCTGGTACAAAAAAAAAAAAAAAATTCATGTAGATTTTGCCTATAAAATGGGCAGAATGATAATAATGGATCCCAAAGCACAGAACCATCAGTTCTGAAAGTGGATCCCCAGACCAGCAGCATCAGAATAAGCTGGGTCAGAAACACATTTTTGGCTCTCCCTGGGACCTACCGCGTTAGTTTACCAAAGCTACCATAATAAAAATGGCGTATGCTGGGTGACTTAAACTATTTATTTTCTCATGGTTCTGGAGTCTGGAAGTCTGAGATCAGGGTACCAGCATGGCGGGTTTTGGTGAGAGCCCTCCTGCTGAATTGCCACCTTCTCACTGTGTCTTCATGTGTCCTTTCCTTTGAGTGTGCTCATGGGGGTGGTTGGAGGGGTCCTCTCCTTCTTGTAGAGCCACTAATCCCATTGGATTGGGACGCACACCCCTATAGCCTCATGTAATCTTAATTACCTCTTAAGAGCCAACTCTCCAAATTTAGTAGTTTCCTGGTATCCAAGAAGGATCAGGTTCAAGACCGACTGAAGTTAACCAAAATCTGTGGATACTCAGGACTCTCTATAGGAATGGAATAGTATTTAAATGCAACCTATTCACAATTTCCATAAGCTTTAGCTCATATCTAGATTACTTATAACACCTAATACAATGTCAATGCTCTGTAAATAGTTGTTATGCTATATTGCTTAGGGAATCGTGGAAAGGAAGAAAAATCTGTGCATGTTCAGGATATAATCTCATGTGCAAATATCTTCTACCCATGGTTGGTTGAGTCTGGATGAGGAGGCAGAGGGCTGGTTGTATAGTCACGTTAGGAATTAGATCTTTGATAGATGATTTTTTTTGTGTGTATGTGGGGAGGACAGCAGGCACTTCAGTTCAAAAGTACCTGAGGTGGAAACTCTGGGGTGGGGCCCAGTAATCTGGGTTTTGACCAGTCCTCCACATGACCCTGATGTAAGCTCAAGTTGAAAAAGCTCTCCACTAAAATAACTGCACCAGGATGCGAGAGATGGAGTTAACCTGGTCTACAGGGGACAACCGTCCCTGAGTGCCCCTCTTCTAAAATCGGGTCCTCTCTTGACTAGATACGGGTGTGGTGGGGGGAGTTGACTGGGTATCAATTTAATCACATGGAAGTGTCCCCAAAACAAGGATCCTCTCTTGTTTCCTAAAAGCCTTATTCCTCTCAGTGACTCCCAAAGCCCCAGGCTCCTACAGGGTAATGGGGACCATGCAGCAAGGATAACTGTTTCTAAAGCCAGGTGACATGCCCAGGTCATGCTGACCTGTCCCACACAAAACTCCTCAGGGGAAGGTAATGGCCTGTTAGAAAAAAAAAAAAAAGGCCCCCTTTTTTGGGGGGGAGGAACTGGGGATTGAACTCAGGACCACTGAGCCACATCCCCAGCCCTATATTGTATTGTATTTAGAGGCAGGATCTCACTGAGTTGCTTAGCATCTTGCTTTTGCTGAGGCTGGCTTTGAACTCCATCCTCCTGCCTCAGCCTCCCCAGCCGCTGGGATTACAGGCCTGCACCTGGCAGGGAAGAAAAAATGCTTTTTAACTCTCCATTTTACACCAACTGGGTCTCAGAAAGGTAACAGTGTCTTACCCAAAGTCACACTGGAGTGGCAAAAGCCTTCCCTAGGACCAGGTCTCCTGGCTTCTGGCCTTCTTTCTCCCACCCCGGGGCTTCTGGAACTTTAGTGCACACATAAACCCTGAGGGAGTTGCTAAAATGCAGATTCTGGTGGGTGGGTCTGGTGTGGCCTGAAACTCTGCCAGTCCTTCAAGCTCCCTGGTAGTGCCATTGCTGCGGCCCAGGACCTCGCTTGGAGTTGTAGGGTTCTACGCGCCTCTGTCCTCCTCCCACGTTGATTTTTTTTTTTTTTTTTTTTTGGTAAACTGCCAAATCCCTCTGTTTCCCCCAAGTGTCATCTGCAGCCAGTGCTGCTAGGGGGAAAGAAAAACCTGTCAGTTCTGGTCCTCTCCCCAGGTTGGATTCTGCTGACCCCCCCCCTCCCTCCCACCAGCACGCGCTTCCTCAAGGATGCTGCGGATCCTGCAGCAGGTCCGCCAGGCCCAGCGCCTCCGGAAGCCCTCACCATGGCAACAGACGGTCCCTGTGCCAAGCGCGTTCATTGGAAGAGCTGCAAAGAAAATAGCCAACCTCTTCCTGACCCCACCTTTCCTGGGCAGGCTTTCCAGACTGAGGAAGGCTCCCCCCCCCCCCCCCCCGCACAAACCCCAGGCAAAAAGTCCTGGGACCCTCAAAGAATTGAGAGAAGGGATCTTGAGGCTTAAGCAGAGCGTCTCAGGTTCCACATAATGCCAGGGACAGCACTCCCAGAGCCAGGCTGCCAGTTGGGAGCAGGCTGGTGGGCAGCTGGGCTCCTTCCCACTTGATGGAAGCTCTTGTTGAAGGTCAGGGTTATGGACTGAGTTGGGTCCCACACCCCCGACTCAATTCATGTATTGAAGCCTAACCCCCAGCAGGACTATATCTGAAAATAGGCCTTCAGGAGGCAGTTACAGTTAAATGGGGGCACAGGATTGCAGTCTTATCAGAAAAGCCACCCTCTCCTCTCCTCCTCTCACCAGCAAGAAGGTGGCCATCCACAAGCCTCATTGGTGCTGGCAACCTGACCTCTGCCCTCCAGCCTCCAGAACTGTGAGAAAACAAGTGTCCGTTACTGAAACCACTGGCCAGAGGGTCTTAGTATGGCAGCCCTTGTGGGTGAAGAGCCAGGCTTTGAGTTGATCCCAATCTCTTCAGTGTCTGGGAGAACCCGGGTTGATATCCTCAAGAGGGGCTTCCGTAGAAGAGGCTGCTAGGGAGTGCAACAGGCTTTCTCCCCACCCTCAGGGAAGGACCTAGGCTGACGCCGTCTGGGGTCTGTGAAAGCGGGTTGCTCTGGGTGTGGGTCAGAGATCTTGGGGACACCGTTCCTCCGTGCCAACCAAGACGCTCAGTGTTGAGTGTTCCCCTACCTAGACCACCTCTTCCTTCCTTGTGCCCCTGACAAACCCTAGGCCATCTTTGAAGACTCAGCCCAAGAATCTTCTCATGAAACCTTCTCCACCAGCCCTCCTTGGCCCCGTTCGATATTCACTTGTAAACAGACACACAGAGTAATCAAGTGCATATGTACCGACATGCACATATGCACACACACACACAGCAAGTTCATGGCTGCAAATGGTAGAAACCAACTCTGGCTAACTTAAAAACCAAAGAACTTTATTAAAAAGGATATGTAGTCATAGCCAGACAGGGTGGTGCACACGCCTGTAATTCTAGCAAGTGAGGAGACTGAGGCAGGAGGATCACGAGTTTGAAGGCAGCCTCAGCAATTTAGCAAGAACTTGTCCAAAAATAATAATAATAAAAAATTAAAAAAATGGCTGGGGATGTAGCCAGTGTTCAAGCACCCCTGGGCTCAATCTCTAATACTAACTTAAAAAAAGATGGGGTTACCCCTAGAATGACTGGAAAGCAGGGGGGTCAGGCTCCAAGCTATGTAGCCACCAGTGGTGCCCACGGCACCCTTAGGGCAGATGCAGGATGTCTTGGGCAGCATAGCTTGCAGGGACCCTGCTAGTGTTGGCTTCTGGACAGAGTCCTATCTCTGCTGCCACCACCTCTGTACCAGAGTTGCTGATCACTCTGAAACTCCTGTTTTGTGGCCCTAGATCTACTCCAACTCCAGGCTGGTAGATCTGGTTGGCAAAAAACGAATCCCCCACCCCTGCCCTGGCTCTGGAGTGGAGGTGGACTCTTTGGGTCCAGGACGTGTTAGCTTGGAATGCCCCGCATAGACAGGGGATCTGGATGCTGGTGGCCAAAGACCATAACAAACAACTAGACGTGGAGTGTGTACATATTTGTTGGTTTTTCTGAAGTTCTGTCATTTGTGGGAGTTACATTCTACAAAGTTACCCACACACTGAATTAATGCGTGTGAACCATGGCTTCTAAAGGGAAATAGAGACAGTGTCCCTGAGCCTCTGGTCACACAGCGTTTTCATTTACTGATCAATATGCAACCTTTTTTGATGGGTGCCTCTGTTTTGGGGACTGGGAATTGAACTTGGGGACATACCAGCACAGAACTATATCCCCAGTCCTTTTCTTTTTTTTTTTTTTTTAAAGTTGTTGATGGACCCTTATTTTATTTATATATATATAAAAAAATTTTTTTGTATATTGTGCAGAGAATCTAACCCAGTGCCTCACACATGCTAGGCAAGCGCTCTACCACTGAGCCACAACCCCAGCCCTCCCCAGTCCTTTTCAAAAATATTATTTTGAGACAGTGTTTTGCCAAATCCCCAAGTCTGGCCTCGAAGTCATAATCCTCCTTCCTCAGCCTCCCAAGTAGCTGGGATTACAGGTGCATGCCACCATGCCCCCCCATGTACCTGATTAAAGATCTTATTTAATAAATGTTGATTTCTTAGCATTAAACTCACAGATGCTTATACTCTACTTCATGTGTAAGGCAGGTCACAGTTGTCTCAACTCGAACACTAGACAGGACTGCAGTGTTATGCTGAGGGTGCATTTTAAATAGCAAAATCGCCAACAAGCACAAAATTGCAGAAAGTGTCACTCAATGGGCCCACAGAAAGGACACTGGCTGGCGGTACCAGTGTGGAAACAGGTAAGGCAGAGCGTCTGCTGGTTCAGCCTCAGCTGAGCACAGGCGGTGGGCAAGTCTGTTTTTGCCCCCCTTCCCCTGTGTGTGAACAACCGTGAAAGGGCTGAGAACAGATCTGGGGCTGGGGTGGTTCAGTGGTAGTGTGTATGCACGTGACGCCCTGGCCCCGTCTCCAGCACTGAAAGAGAAAACTCCATTGGTAGGTTATAAATATGAACAAGTATAGGCGATTTGAAAACATGGAGTCTGAATCATGAGGACTGATGTATAATCAAGGTTGTGATTATAAATGCATTTTTATTACAGAGTACATTTTCCCTGTGTATCTTTCCATGCTGTAAATTTGGTTGCTGTGAGGTTTTTCATGCAGGGAGAGGGTCAGGGGACAGTAATCTACTAGAACAGCTGTCACTGTGTCCCATTGTCCAGTTGGGTTTCTATTTGAACCTCTAGCAGGATAATAAGCTGGAGAGCAGGGCATTCTCGGTCCCTCTAGAGTCTGCCACCCCTGACATGAAGGGGATCCTGTCATCATTCCCTCCACGGGTGGAAGACTCCAGAGCTGGCCATTTTAGGGTACAGAACAGATTTAAGGCAGAGGAAGTGACAGGCCTGTACAGTACCACTTCCAATCCCAAGAGTTTTTAAGAATGAGGGTCCCCTGCTTTGGAATAAGGAATGTGCAAGTAGATGTGTTGGGGTCCTGAGAAGTTCAAACTTGTGCCCGTGTTCCAGCAATTAATTCTGTAGGATAGACTTCTTTTTTTTTTTTTTTTGGTAGTTGTAGGTAGACAGCATGTCTTCATTTGTTTATGTGGTGCCACAGATCAAACCCAGTGTCTCTCACATGCTAGGCAAGCACTCAGCCCCTGGGTTACAGCCCAGCTCCCCCAGACCTCTTTATCTTGAGAATCTCATTAAATTGTGCAGACTGACTTCAAATATGTGATCCTCCTGTGGGGTTATAGGCATGTACCACCACGTCCAGCTTCTTTCTTTCTCTTTTTTAAATTTTAACTTTTTTTGTGGTTCTAGGCATTTTTCCTGGGGTCTTGAACATGCTAGGCAAGTGCTCTGTCACTGGGCTACACCCCCACACTGGACTCTTTTAATTGGCAAATCTGAGCCGACCTGGCTTCCTGGGGTGGGGGGGCAGTCATAAGAAATGCACATCCATTATGGTGAAAGGAGTGACCTTTTCTTCTTGAGTCTGATTATGTTCTGAATTCTCGTTCACCACCACTACGTGTTGATCCAACAAATATTTGGTTATTCCAGCACTTTCTATACACTAAGTACTGTGCCAGATGTGGACATGAGTCAGTCAGTGGAGTCAGTAGTGGGGATGATACTGGAATCTCGTTCTTGAAGGAAGCGTTCCCCTCTGGCACGGCCGGAAGAGGGTGGTCAAGTCAAAGTGAAAGGAGAGGAAACCCGAATCACTTGGTCACAGTTCCATGTTGACCACTCCATCTCCGCTACTTGCTCCACTGACTGACTCAAAGCCACGTCAGTCAAAGCTGTCCCGTTCATGACTGCAGGCCCTCTTTAAAAGGGCAAAAGGCAAGACAACTCTGGGTTTCAATCTCATCGGAACAGAAGAGCATTTTTTTGTTTATTGTTGTTTTGTTTTTGGAGATTGAATCCAGAGGTGCTTAACCACCGGAGCCCCACACCCCAGTCCTTTTTATATCTTAGACACAGGGTCTCACCAAGTTACTGAGGCTGGCTTTGACCTTGTGGTCCTCCTGCCTCAGCCTCCTGAGCAGCTGTGATTACAGGCAGGTGCCACCAGCCCAGGGTGGGGATACCTTTTAACAGAAGAGCACCCACCCAGCCTCTGGGGAGTGACTCAGACAGGAGCAGGCCCGGTGGTGTGGGACCGTGGGGCCATGAGCTCAGGGGCTGTATGCTGTGTTTTTCAGGGTATGTTACCCAATTGGCTCAGCACTCTCCTACTAATGAAATGAACCGACAGTTTCTCTTTCCTGGCTGCCCAGCAGTGGACCCTCTCTGACCAATGACCTTTATTCCTAAGCAGTCTCAACGCCCTGGCTTTGCTTGTCCAGGGCCTGCACTGTGGACCCCAGCCATCTGCCCTGTCCTGAACACTTGCTGAGTAAGGGGAGGGGCAGGGGGCCTCCTCTCTCAGGAAGGGGAGACAAAAAAGTAGAGACTGTCGGGCGTGGCAACCTTGAGAGTTAAAAAAAAAAAAAAAAAGATTTTTGCATGATGAAGAAAAAAAAAAAAAGGCTCTTGTTGGAGGAAACCGGGTCACTCAATGAATAAATGTGCCATTCCCAAACCCTTGAGTCACTGGAAAGCAGGGAGCTGTCCCGGAAGGGACTGACCAGGAACAGGGATTAGACCGCCTGGGCTCTAACCTCAGAACTCAGGCCAGAGGGTGGGGTGGGACGGCTGGGAGGGGGTGCCGGCTTTGGAGTCTGTAAAGGATTTCCCCAGACACTAACTAGTTCAGGTGATTGTCATCGAAGCTTCTGGGAGGTAGGAAGGTCCTCAATCCTTAGTTTCATTTGATAATTAATCGGATGCTCAAGGAAGTAAAATGATTTGCCAAAATCCTTGGCTGGTGAATGCCTGTGTGTGGACTGGACGCCGGGTGGGGGTCTGTTGATGCTGCGGGCTGGAGGGGAGGGGGATGGGCGGAGTTGAACACTGTGTGACTTCAGTGTGTCATTTCTATGCACAGTGGAGGAAACGGGCTCAGAGGGGTGAGGCCTCACGCCCAGGGGGCCAGAGCCCATGCCAAAAGGCATTCCCAGCAGCTGGCAAGGGCCCAGGAGGCCATGGGTCATGGCGTGGACGTGTCCACAGCACTCTCTGGGCAGACTGTCTGGGCAGCAGGCAAGGGTAGATTCTTTGGCCCGGAGTCAGGCTGGTCTGACTGGAAGTGTCATGTCACTCTGCCCTGAAGCTCTACGGTGTCACCCTAGAGTATTCTGGCACTCCCTCCCACCCCACCGCAGGGCTCAGCCAGCCAAATCCAATTTAGCTAATCTCCAGGACTTACAGGCAATGAGAATCTGCCTCTGGCTGCAACCTGGGTGAGGATGGTGGCACCCTACCATGTGGACATAAGTACATTCTCCTCACACATCTGTCCCACGGGTGATTTCATTTTAAGATAGCACCTGGCTAAATTGCTGGGGCTGGGGTGGTAGCTCAGTGGCGGAGCACTTGCCTAGCATGTGTGAGGCACTGGGTTCAATCCTGGGCACTAAGTAAGAATAAATAAAATAAAGGTATTATGTCCAATTACAACTAAAAATATTTTTTTAAAAAAATTGCTGAAGCTGGCCTCAACCTTGCAATCCTCCTGCCTGAAAAGGGTGTCTTGGGGCGTTTTGTTTCTTAAGCACAAGCTCGAAGAGTCCTGGTGGTGGCTCTCTGGGGTAGATGTGAGTCACTGGGATCCAGCCACCTCCTAATTGGCTCTTTCCCAAAAGAACTATGGAAAGATTCTGGGACCCCTCTCCCATTGGGCCTGGGAAAACCATTGCTTAAATGGTTCTACTGCTAGTCCTGGGTTCCTGGATGTCAGGTGATGGCAGGAGTGTGTAAGGGGAGGGAGGAGAGTGGAGGGAGGGAGGAGGGACCCCCAGCCCCTGCTTCACTGAACTCCCTGTCCTGATGGGATACCCTCTGCTCCCATGCTGTGTACGCCAGCTCCTCCTGAGCATCCCGGGTACCCTGGGAGCCCAAGTGTGAACAGTACATAACAGGACTTTCCTAGTTTGGCTACCATAACAAAATAACCCTAGATTAGGTTGCTTAGCAGCAATAAAAGTTGATTTCTCACGGTTCAGGAAGTGGAGAACTCCAAGATCAAAATACTAGCAGATTCAGTGTCTGGTGAGCACCCATTTCCTGGCTCATAGAGGATGCCTTCTTGCTGGTTCCCACAGAATGCAAGGGATGGGGGTCTCTTTTATAAGGGCTCCACCCTTGTATCTTGGGAATTAGGATTTTAACACATGAAATGTCGGGGGTGGGGACATAATATCCAGGCCATGACGAGTAACTTGGGCTCAAGACCAAGAACCTAATCAAACCCCTAGATCTTGCACATAGTCAGCCGTGTATGTGTGTTTCCTGGTGGGGCTGACAGAACTTCAGAATTGGTGGGCACAGCGCTACCTCAGCGGTTGAGGCCCCTGGGATCTTCCCAGTGAACTTGGGCAAAGCCTCAATCTCCCTAGAACTAAGGAAAAATGTGGGATCCTTCATTTGCTCCATTTTTCTTTTTAGGTTTAATTATTATTATTATTATGGTACCGGGGATTGAACCCAGGGGAGCTTAACCTCCAAGCCACATCCCTAGCCCTTTTTACATTTTATTTAGAGATGGGGCCTTGCTAAGTTGCTTAGGCTGCCTCTGACCTTGCAATCCTCCTGCCTTAGCCTCCTGAGCCACTGGGATTACAGGCGTGCGCCACCGAGCCTGTCTCTGACGGTTTTTTTTTTTAATATCTTTTATTTTTTTAATGTGCTGAGGATCGAACCCAGGGCCTCGCATGTTCTAGGCGAGCGCTCTACCGCTGAGCCACAATCCCAGCCCCTCTAATGTATTTTTTAAAATGAAATGTTTTCAGCATCAGAATAATAAGCACCCCTTGCTCACTTCCCAGCTCTGCCAAATTTCTACATTTTACTATTTTTTGCTTCACTTCTTAAATAAAAGGAACGTAACCTCCCAGATACCTCTGAAGGTCCCTGTGAGCTTCCCCTCGGGACTTCCCTCCCTAGCTCCTGTCTCCCCACAGAAGACCGCTATTCCCAATCTGTTATTTCTCATTCTACTTGAAACATACGAGTGCATTATAAACATCATGTGGTGGTGTTTTTCATGATACAAACCTTCTCATGAAAGGTATCAAGCTATGCGTCCTCCTTTTATCATGTACTATTGTTAGGTTCATCCTGGGTGATGTGTGTAGTTCTGACTCATTGATTTTTAAGAGCTTATAGTATTCCACGGCATGACTAGGCCATGTTCCTATTGGTGGACATTTGGTTGTTACCATTCTTCTTTCCATCGGGATGAATGCTATAGTATAGAGGTATATGTGCCCTCTTTGTGCCCATTGCTCTGGAGTATATATATACCCCCAGGAGTAGAACCCATGTGTTTCAGCTACTTATTGCTATGTAACAAACATACAGCTTCCAACAATAAGAATTTCTTACTTTTCATGTTTGGGTGGTCTTCTCTTCCCTGTGGTGAGCCATAGCTTCACGTGGCCAGTTGGACTTCCTCACAGAGGGGCATTGAGTTGTCAGAAGGAACATTCTAGACACAAAGGTGTAGGCTACAGCTCTCTAAGGCTTGGCCTTGTACGTGATGCAGTGTTGCTTCCTCTGTATTCTTTTGGTCATAACCAGTTATAAGCCAGCCAGGATTCAAGGGATGTAGGGACAGACCCACCCTTCAGCGGGGTGAGTGGCAGAGAATTTGCATCTGCCTTTAACCCACCAGTCGCCTTGTTACCGAGGCACAGTTTTAACTTTACTTGAAAATGCTGGATTCCTCTCCAGAATAGATGATCTAATTCGTATTTCCATCATCTGTATAAAATTTCCTATCTTTCCTTAATCGTCCCCTGGTACTGGGTATCAAATTAAGTAAATTTTGCCAACCCAGATGGGTGCAAAATAGTAAAGAAGGTTTCATTTCCCCAGTGAAGTTAGACATCCTTCCATGGGCCTGTTGACCTTTACTGGATTTTCTCTTCTGTGGCCTGAATTTCAAATTATTTTCCCATTTTTTTCAACTAGTCTGTCCCCTTTTCATTGTGTAGGAGTTCTTTATGTATTCTGGGTACTACTCCTTGGTCAATTTCACGCACTTCAAATATCATGTTCCTGGAGGATGCTGGGAGAGAATGAGTGGAGTCTGTTGAGGCGCTGGGGAATGACTGGAGCCAACTGGACTCAGGAGTCAGGAAAACAGGCAGTGGCCATCCAGGCTGTGGAGGGCTGCTGAGAGGGAGTCCTGGGAGGAGGGCAGCCTTCTGGGAGGTTGTGAGGCAAGAGTGTAGGCTTGCCAGGTGAGGCAGCCCCAGAGCCCTGGCAGCCTGCTGGGCTGCTCTGGGAGAGGCCCAAGGCCTGTGGGAATGGTGCTCCTGGCTCCCGAAGACCTGGGTGCCCTGGGGAGTGAACGAGGGTCCTGCAGCCGTGCAGCCAAGTGGCCTGAGTCGGCCCCTCAGGGCTGAGATGGCTCCGGTGTAAACAGAACGCAGACTGCCACCTGGAGCAGCTCGTTTTCTGCCTCCTCAGATGCCAGCCAGACCCCGGGGAGCCGGTAATTTAAGGCACTCGTAGCCTGTAATTCAGGGGCTCTGTTCCCAGGCTTGGCCGGACTGTTGGCCAGGGACACCAGGCTGTGTGTTCCCCCTCCTGGAGACCAGGCAGAGCGCACGGGCAGCCCTGAGCAGGAGCAAGGGCAGTACAGGACATCCTCATTATGTCGTCCCTTGGGACTTCAGAGATGCCAATACATATGGCTCAAAAGGCATCGGATGTGTTGAAACCTCAGCCTCCCCCAGGGATCAGGCCTCGAGCATCCCACTTCAAGATGGGCATAAAGTTCAACATACAACTCACTGTCGTGTCGTTTACGTATTATTTTTTAAAGGCAAGTATCCAGTAGTGGGGGCCCGATTGCATTAATCCGGGCACGTCTGTACTGTGGTGTTTCTGGAACCCTCTGGAATCCTGCCCGGACTGGCATCTTAAGGAAATACGTACAGTGCCGAGTTCCTGTCTTGGAGCGGGGCTGCCCTCTTTTCTCACCAATGTTTTGAAAACATTTGCCAAAGGCCAACTTCTCCCTATAGTAACTTGCATTTGTCTGATAACCTTGACCGAACATTTTCAACCTTTGTTTAAAACCTAGTTACTGGTACTTCTTTAGGATAGGCCTATTCAGACTCCCATGTGATTTTTCTCAGAGTGACATCTTCTTGCTGAATTTTAAGCATCCTATTTGAGACCATCTCGAATTCACAAATGCAGCCTGGAGAACTTTTCCCGAGTCACTTGGGGACCGGTGTTTCGCCACCTGCGAAGCCCTTCACCGTGTCTCTCCTACCTCGTCGCAGTCCTGCAGGCAAAATCAGGAAACAAACATTGACATTGGTGGCAGATGGTCATTACCCACCCCAAACAGCGGCTGCCACCGTATCTTAGGTCCCACATGTTCTTTGACGATGTGACCTTAGCACTCCTTCCATTGAGCCGTGGGGGCCAATGTTTCCTTCCTCTTGAATCTGGGCAGGTTTGCAAGTTGCTTGTGACCCACTGAATGCAGCAGAAATGACGCTGCACGGCTTCAAAGTCAGGAAAGGTGACGCAGCGTCTGCTTTGTTTGCTGGAACATTCTTTCTCGGAACCCAGGCCTCCATATAAGAAACCTGACTGCCCGAGGCCGCCTCACCGAGGAAGCCAAGTATGGAGAGAGGATGTGTTAGGGCTCCTGCCAGCAGTCTGAGTCTGTGGGAAACTTCTTTTCTCTGTCCCTGACCCAGCCTGGGGTATTGTCATAGCAGAAAACAGACGAAGGTTCTGATGCACATGCCGGGCTGCTTCCTCATGTGGGTACCTTCCTCATCCTACTTGGTTTCTGGCCCCTTAGACCACCTACCACGCCATGTGGGTGTCCTCACTCAGCTAAGCTGTCCCCCACACTACTACTACTCAAGTCCAGCTCCTTGCAGCAGGTCCCTCTGGTAGAGGGGACATCTCCCTTGCTTTGTATGGGCTCCTATACCCACACAGCATTGCCCTCATATTAGTCTGTTATCTTTTACTATGATGAGATGCCTGAGGCTGGCTACTTTATAAAGAAAAGAGGTTTTAGCTCATGATTCTGGAGGATCAAGGGTATGGTGCCAGCACCAGTTTGGCTCTAGTGAATCCTCCTGGTAGATGGCATCACAGTGATGGGGGCACATGTCAGAGGCAGACGTCTTATGAGCAGACAGGAAGGCTTGAGGGTAACTCGGAGGTCAGGCTCACAACCCTCTCGTAGAACTAACCAGGGTCTCCCGAGAACTACGTCAGTTCCTTCTGAGGGCGGCACCCCCAGTGACGTAACCATTTCACATTAGGTCCCACCTTTTAAAGGTCCCACTGCCTTGCACACTGTCACACTGAGAACCAAACTTCTAACACATGAACTTAGAGGACAAACTCAAAACTATATCCAAGCTATATCCATAACACCCCCAGGGGGACCCCTCCTCACTTTGCTCTGCCCCACAAGGGGCAGCCCTCCTGTGTGGATGCCCTCCCCATCCTCTTTGAGGTCTGACACTGCTCTGACCACTAGGGATCCCCACCCTCCCCCAATGACTGGGGTGCCCACCTTAGTCCCCACCCCTGACCTAAGAATTTGGGAACCAAATTATTTAGCAAGGGAGAAGTGAGGAAAAGACAAGAGGAAGAATTTCTTATTGGTTTTTAAAGAACTCTTTACATATCGAAGGCATTGTCTTAGGGTTCTCCAGAGAAGCAAAAACAGTAGGTGCCATGTGCATGAAGGGAGATTTACTCTGAGGATTTGGCTCATGTGATTATGGAGGCAGAGATGTCTCACTATCTTCCTCTTGCAAGGGGGACCCTGGAAAACTGGGCTGGGGGGCGGCGGTGGTGATTCAGTCTAAATCGGCCTGAGAACCAGGGGAGTCATTGGTGTCCAGGTCCCAGTCCCAGGGCAGAAGATGAGACGAAGTGTCCTAGCTCAAGGAGGCAGCAAAAGGAGAACCCTTCCTCCGTCGCATGTCCTCTTTGGGCAGGGACTGGGTAGTGCCACTGTCTCTGGGGAGGGCAGCCTGCTACTGAATCCAGCAACCCACATGCAGATCGCACCCAGAAACATCCTCACAGGCTCACCTGAAGTACTGTCGAACATGTCGATTCAGCCACAGGGTGTCAATTAGACTAACCACTAAGTCTTTGTCCTAGCTTTCTTTTTAATTTTGTGAATATTTTTCATTTTTTTGCTATTTCACTTTCAATCTGCACATACTTATTATTTAAAAATCATGCCAAGTGTGAGGGTGTGCGCCTGTCATCCCAGCAGCTCAGGAGGCTGAGGCAGGAGGATTGCAACTTCAAGGTCAGCCTCAGCAACTTAGTGAGACCCTATCTCCAAAAAAAAATATATATATATATATTTATATATATAATATACACACACACACTCTGGGGATGTAGTTCAGTGGTTATGCACCCTTAGGTTCAATTCCCAGTACCCAAATAAATACAGAAAATCCATAACTGAATTATCCATTATCCGATATCGAGACCTCTGCTCGAGCTTTCCAGGTTCTTGACTATGTCACAGAAGGGAATTTAAGGACAGTCAGGAATGAGTAGCAGTCGTGATAAAGGGAAGGTCCACTCCCAGAGAAGAATGTGGGCCATCTCGAGAGCAAGATGCACCATGAAGACTGAGGCCATGCTTCAGTTAGGGTACGTGACACCTCCTTTGGGGGCTGCAAAATGTTCAGTAAGATCAGGTCCCTCCACCCCCTGTATCCAGGGGTCTGGTCTGATACAAAGGTTTCAGTTCATGTCCACCTCGATGGCATCTTCCCACTGGTCAGTTGAGTGACCGATGGTCCAATCAGATGCCAACCCCTGGCCTCATAAGGTTAGTGTTCTCTTTCTACTCAGGTCCTGTTCCTGTTTTGCTGTGTTCGAGAAAACCTAGAGGGAACTGGAAAGTTACAAAGTAATATATGGGCTATTCAGTGCATCCTTACACTCTGTCCCTCTTCTGTCCCTTCCGCTCCTTTGTCCAGCTGGTGAACTGTTTACAAGTTGTTTGTATTTTAACAGGGATTTTTTCCTTTAGAGACTCGGTGTTCTCTCTGTATCCCTAAATTTCTCTAACTACCTCATGAATAATTGGTGTGACACTATGATAAATATCACTTTAATGATGGGTCCTCTAAAACGTAACCTTCAGGGGAGAAAAACACATTTTTCCCTGCATGTTTTTAAATAAACATTGAACAAACATTTTAGAACCTGTGATCCCAGAGACTTGGGAGGCTGAGGCAGGAGGATCGCAGATTCAAAGCCAGTCTCAGCAATTTAGCAAGATGCTGTCTCAAAATAAAGAGAGCTGGGGCATAGCTCGGTAGTTAAGTGCCCCTGGGTTGAATCCCTATCCCCTCACCCCATTAAAAAAAAAAAAAAACTTTTTTCCCCACTTTCTATCTCACAGTCCTCATGACAATACACACTAATTTACAGCATCATTCTAAATGGCGGAGGCACCCTGTCATATGGATATATATTCATCAATTGAGCTACCTGCTGTTAGATACTTGAGTTCTGTTTTGTGATAGTTCAGACATACTTTTGCATGAGCAATTGGTATACTCCTGTGTTTTCTTTCTTTGATATTAAGCATGGAAGACCTTTCCCTAGATGGGGACATGGTAATTCAACAAATACTTATACAAGTGGCAGCCGGGTGCCTTTTTTTTTTTTTTTTTGGTAGGTTCTTGGGGTCTATCAGTGAGCAGAACGTAAAATTACCTGTTCTCCCTGGAGCTCACAATTTGAAGAGGGGGAGGAAGGAGAAGAAAATATTGTTCCCTTCTAGGTTCTCTGGTCTACAAATTATAGTAACATCAGACAGCTTAACAGGAGGAAAACAGTTTTAATTACATATGTACTCAGCGGGAGTCCCAGAGGATCAAGGAAGTGGCCAGATGATTGGGGCTATGTGTCATCCTGAGCTACAGAGACGAGTGGGGATTTGAGAGGGCGGTAGAGACAAATTATGGGAAGGGGAGGGGGAGAGATGCCTGATGAACAAGTCGCAGGTGACGACCATCGGCTAGCAACAGTTCTCTTTGGATAACTTGATGTGTTAGCTTTTCATTGCCATGACCAAAATACCCAATAAGACTGACTTAGAGGAAGATGATTTATTTAAGCTGTAGATGCATACAATATCTTTTTTATGTATTTATTTTCATGTGGTGCTGAGGATCGGAACCCTGTGCCTCAACACATACTGGGCAAGCGCTCTACCACTGAGCCCCAGCCCCAGCTTGGTTCCCAAGGTTTAGTCTATGGCTCCAAGTCCATTGCTCTGGCCCCGACGTAAGGCAGAACATCATGGCAGAAGGGTATGGTGGACGAACATGGCTCCAATCATAGCAGCCAGGAAGTAGAAAGAGGGGAAGGTGAGGGACTGCAGGGAGGATGCACCCTCCCAAGGCACCCCCAGGGACCCACCTCCTCCAGCCACGCCCCCTGCCTACAGCTAACCACCCAGTGAGTCCATTCAAACAAGGATGCACGGATCAGGCTACAGCTGTCACGCATGAGCCAATCATTTCACCTCTGGACATCCTTGTACTAACACAGGGAGCTTTGTGGGGACACCTTGCCTCCAAATCATAACACTTAGTAAAAATGTCCTTACAGGGGCTGGGGTTGTGGCTCCGAGGTAGAGTGCTCGCCTAGCACATGCAAGGCCCTGGGTTCGATCCTCAGCACCACATAAAAATAAATAAATAAAATAAAGGCATTGTGTTCAACTACAACTAAAAAAATTTTTTTTTAAAAATGTCCTTACAAATGTAAATTTCCTTTGCAAAAGGGGAAATGTTTTATTTACTTATTAGTGTGGTGCTGAGGATCGAACCCAGTGACTCATACTTGTGAGCAAGTGCTCTGCCACTGAGCCAAACCCCAGCTGCAAAAGGGGACATTGATGCCTTATTTTAGGTGCCCTGTGGGGAGGTACAGCCCCTCCTGAGTCAGTTCTCTTATCAATGTCACGTGCTAACCAACTGCACCACCAGAGCCCCCAACCTGAGGCAGTTTTCAATTTCTTTCAGTTCAAAATAATCAAAAATATAACAAAGTGGAGTTGGATGATAATAAGCCAAGTCAATAAGTAAATGATATAATAAGTTAGAAGGTGATGAATAATGTGGGGCTAGAGCAGGATGGGGAATGAGGAGCCCTAGAGAGGGAAGGAGTAGGAAGATGGTCCCCCTCAGGAAGCCTTATCTCTTAGGCCTCTTACCCAGGGTGGGCTGAAAGCCATTTGTATGGGGGGTGCCCTCTTTCTGGGGGAAACATACACTAACCCCTACATAGTGTGACACGGTCGGGGTTTCCTCTGTGGTTGGCACGGATCCGGCCTGGGATGGTTTCTTTGATCAAGCTCTGGGGGAAGCGGTTGGCTCCCCTTCCACACCACACCATAGGAAGCGTGTCTTTGAATGTTAGAGCCACCCTCAGCAGACACTGACTCTTGAGAGTCACTAGGGGCCCCAGAGCAGCCCAGGGGATATGGTTGCTCTGGACTTTCCACCCCACACCACCAGAGAAGTCAAAGTCCCCTGCCCCAATGGAGACTGTTCCTATACCCGGTTCTCTTCTAAACCTCCATTCCCCGGTTCACATTTAGCCCCCTCACGTGTCAGGAATACATTTCTGAGTGTGACAGGACAGCGAGGCTCCTCCCTAACCTCTTTTTTCCAAGTGTGGCCTCATTGGACACTTCTTGACTGAGCCCAGAGCGTCCCTGGATCACGTTCAGGCTGGCTTACTGAAGTCACACCCTGAACACCTGATTTGAAAAGTGACACTAATTCCTTAATGATTGTCTTCTGCAGGTGTTTAGTCTGCTCAGACTTCACCCAGTCTTACTATTGGTTTTTCTTGTTGTTTTCAGTCACACATGACTGTGTATTTTGACATCTTACACAGAGATGGAGTACAATGTCCCATTCTTGCAGTTGGTTGTACATGATGTGGAGTCTCCCTGGCCCTACTCATATGTGAACATAGGAAAGTCATGTCATTTTACTACAATTCATTTTACTATTACTATTAACCAGCCTTGGATTTTTCCCTCTGCCTACAAAGATGCTGAGTGACTTGCAAATTCTTTGCTGAAATTCAGAGGCAGTGGTATAAAACTTGTTTTAATGTTGAATATTTATTGGATGCTTTCTCCATACAGGGTTCGCCGTAAGCCCTTTATATTTAATTTGTATCTCAACGCAATTCTCTGAAATATTCTTGCACAGCTGGACAAACTAAGGCCAGAAAGGACAAGTTAGCTACCTGGTGGCTCCTAGGGATGATAGAGTTCAGGTTCATTTTCAATAGCTGTGTTAGTCTGTGTTTGTGGTTGGCTGGTGAGTACTGCCTTCAGATCTCTCTGCATGCCTCCTTCTCCCTAGCCATGGGCTGGGCTGGTCCAGACCTCTGGCTTGGTCCTTCTCCTGGGACCCCAATCGGATGTCCAGGGGCTGACTCTCTGCCCCACTCTTTCTTGCCCGGAGCCTGCTTTTTGAGGGAGTTTGGGTTGCTGCACGAGACACCTGGCAGACTGTGTCAGTGGTGCTGGCCCCTCACATTCCCCATGCAGGGCAGGGATCTTGCCTACCACCAAGTTCAGCTTGGCTGTGAGACTTGCCTTGTCACTCCTGGGTGACACTTGCAGAGCCCATGTGAGGTCCACTGCACTCTTTTCTATTGCCATGGTGCCCAGTTGTGCTCCTGGCTGGGACAGCTCCCTCCACCAGAGTGCTGAAGTTGGAGGGGTGGGCAGAGCCTCTAGCTGCCACCATGCAGGGGCTGATGGCAGGAGGGAGAACTGAGCCCTGGGGTCGTCTCATTACTGCAGCATCACCTAGCTTGTCCTCACTGATAGATCCTGTCTTCCTGGTCAAACTTCAGGAGCCCAGTTTAGGGTAACTTCCCATTTGCAGTAGTTACTTTATTGTTCCAGAAAATCACTGAATGATTTCAAATTCATAAAAATCCCTGCGTGGACCCTCACTTGAGCTTTGCCATCCTCTGTGCTGAAAATGAAATAACCCCAACGTGGTGAGATTTCTTGCCAATTCACTGGGGGCTCCCAGCAAGCGCCCTTTTGGCAGAGATGTCCACAATTTGTTCAGAACTTATCTTGGACTCTTGTCAGGGACGTACATCTACCTGACCTTCCTCCTTTAAAAAAAAAACGGTCATATTGTTGCTGGGCATTGTGACCCAGGCCCATATTCCCAGTGACTGGGAAGGCTGAGGCAGGAGGATCGCGAGTTCAAAGCCAGCCTCAGCAAAAGCAAGGTGCTAAGCAACTCAGTGAGACCCTGTCTCTAAATAAAACATAAAAGGGCTGCGGATGTGGCTCAGTGGTGAAGTACCCCTGGGTTCAATCCCCAGGTACCAAAAATGAAAAGGTGGTATTCTCTTCCGTCCATTCGTCTGACTCCTCGCAACCTGTTGACTATTCTCTGATCAAGTTTTTACAGGTCTGTTCCTTCACCTCGGGCTTTAATTCCATGTTTCTGGCCTTTCTTCTTTAGTTTGAAGATTATTCTGAAGACGGGAGCAAAATAAAAGCCGGGTGGCTCTGTTTTTGCCACATTTTCTGTTTACCTCAAAATCCCCAGCCCTGATCTATCATCCTTCATTCTTTTTCCCTTTCTCTGAGTGGACCTTAAAAAAATTCCTTTGTGTTTTCTTTAGCACATTTCACAGGCCTCAACTCATTCTGGATTAATTTATCTTTCCTAACACTGTCCCCGAGTATTTTAGAAGTTACTTGATTGAAAAAAAAATGCTAAAAATGACAGATATTTAGGATAAAAATTTCCCATTATTATTATCAACTAATAAAACTAGGGTTTTTTCCATGTTTTCTCATTCATTTTTTAAGCATCCTTTATTTTTAAATATTGGCATCAATGTTGTCTATAACAAACATTGAATCTTGTTTTAAACTATAACATCAACACACAGTGGGGAAACTAAAACCTGCACGTGAATGGATCATCATAAAGCGAATTCCAGGGTACCAAGGCCCGTCTCCCCATTCGCCAGAGTCAGGAAGGGAGATGACCACGCTCCGCTTCCCAGAAGCCTCCTCACACCTCTTCCCAATCTCCCTCCTCCCTGTGTGACCACAGTCCTGATGTTAATCTCTTCCTTTTTTTTTTTTTTTGTTCCCTTGTGGTGCTAGGGATGGAACCCAGGGCCTCATGCGTGCTGGGCGAACACTCGACCACTAAGCTACATCCTTAGCCTCTTCCTCACTAACCGTGCGCCCTCTCAACTCCAATGCGGTTTTGCCTGCTTTTGAACCTCATATAAATGGAATTAGAAGCATGTGCTTCTCTCCGCTGGCTTATCTCGCTTCACGTTAAGTTTGTGAGACCCGTCCATGTTGCTCCATGGGGCTATAGATGATTCATTATCTAAACATACCAAAGTGGGTGGCGATCCATCCTGTTTCTGATGGCCGCTTGGGTTGCTTTTAGTTTGGGGATTTTATAAAGGATGCTGCTATGCACAATATGTGTCCCTAGGGCCTGTGTGTGTGGATCTCTGTTGGATTTAAGCCGAGGAATAAACTCGGGTCAGAGGCTACACAGACATGCTGCTTTAGTATATAACGCCAGACAGGTTTCCAGAGTGGTCCTGTGAGTTCCCATCAGTGGCCCACGAGAAGGCCCTTCTCTGAATCCTTGTCAACTCTTGTTATTGTCACTGTTTCATTTTAGTCATTATGATGGGTGTCTGATGGTACTGTGTGTTTCATTTTGCATTTCTGATCAATCAAGAATCTTTTCATTTCTTTACTGGCCATTTGTACATGACTATTATAGAATGCTTGCTGTGTGTGAGAGAGAGAGAGAGAGAGAGAGAGATTCTTATTGCTTTGAAAGATTTTTAAAATATGTGATGAATGTGAGTCTCTTGTGGTTCTATTCATCGTAAATATTTTCTTTCACCTGAGATTTGTTCCTCCCCTTAATATCTTTAATAATCAGAAGTTCTTAATTCAGTAATATCGTCAACATCAGTCATTGTTTCCTTTATGGCTGGTATTTCCTATGGCCTCTTGTGAAAAGCTTTCCCCTCTGTGAGATCTTAAAGAGCTTTACAGCTATAATCTAGAAGGGCTCCCTTTCTTCATTTCATCCTTCTTTCTTTTCCCAATTTTCTTTTTTCACATTTTCCACTTCACATAAATGGAATTATATAGTACACATTTATTCTTTGAAAATGTTATCGTACATTCTTTCAAACAAATTTATTGAAAAGACTGCCAATTACCTCTGCAAAAGACTACTACCCCTGTTGTAGGTCATGTATGTATCTGGGTTTGTTAATACTTCTACTCCAGGACATTGGTTAATTGTCCTTTACCACCCTATCTTAAATGTGATAGTTAACAATGGTCCACTTTATGCTTTGAATGTAGCCCTTGCTGCTCTGCCACTGCAACTGATTTTTAAAATGGATATGATTCTTTCTCTTCCTCTCTCCCTGCTCCTCCCTAATCTCTCTCCCTCCTAATCTCGGGGGAAACAGGGTTACCTTTCTTGCCCACCCTAGGCAGAATTATCTGTCCCTGAGTACACACCCACCACAGGAACAAAGGAATCCAGACTGGGGATGATACTGATGATCTCAGAAATGACTGTCTCGTAAATTAACAAGTCTGTTTGCAGAGAACCTGTGGAATGTAGCCTTTGAGTCACCTCTTGAAAAGCCCCCTGTTCCTGCTGATGGGCAGAGTCACAGCTTTTGAGACAGGAGTCCTCTGTGTTTCTCCTTTGCTAGCAAAGCAATAAATCTTCTTTTTCCTTTTTCTCAAAAAACATGTCCTTGTTATTGGATTGGCATCAGGGACAAGGTCCTGAGCTTTTCAGCAACAATAGCTTTATAATTCTAGACTTATTTTTTCATTAAAAAAAAAAAAGTCCTCCCATATTTTTCTCATTCAAGAATGGTCTGGCTCTTTATTGGTCTTTTGCTTGTTTATATGCATTTTAAAACCAGCTTCTCAAGCTCCACACAGAAAAAGTGATATTTTTTTCCATCCATGAACATGGTATACACCTTCATTTATTTTGCTTTCATTTGCTGTTTCTTATGCTGTTTGAAGGTTTACTTTGTACTATTTTATTAGATTTCTCTTTCCTTAGGTGTTTTATATTTTTATGCTGTTACAAATGGTCTATTCATTTCATTTTTCCTGGTATAGAGAGATTTAATCAATTTTTAAAAATTGAGGGCTGGGGATGTGGCTCAAGCGGTAGCGTGCTCGCCTGGCATGCGTGCGACCCAGGTTCGATCCTCAGCACCACATACAAAAAAAAAAAGACGTTGTGTCTGCCAAAAACTGAAAAATAAATATTTAAAAAAATTCTCTCTCTCTCCTCTCTTTAAAAAAAATTTTTTTTAAAATTGACCTTATTTCTAATGCCTTGCTAAGCTTATTTATTCTCCAAATTTATCTTGAGAATAAATTTTTAATGGGTTTTACTTTTGAATTTTCTATACAATGTGTATGTTATTATATGCAAATGACATTTTTTCCTTTTCAATCTTGTCTAATTTTACTGCACTCGGCTAATACAATGTTGAATAAAACTGGTGTTTACAGACATCCTTATTTTTTCTGATCTCAAAGGAAAATTTTTCAACATTTTATCATTACTTATAAAGATTACTATTGACTTTTCCAAAATATTCTTAAGAAAAGTTATTTGTATTCCTAACAGATATAGATATTGAATTTAATCAAAACTTTTCCCCATCAATATGATAATGACTTTTATGCATGCTGTCAATGTAATAAACTGCATTGATTTTTCAATTTTTTTTTTTTTCTTGGTACCAGGAATTGAATTCTGGGACACTTGACCACTGACCCACACCCCAGCCCTATTTTATATTTTATATAGAGACAGGTGTCTCTGAGTTGCTTAGCACCTCACCATTGCTGAAGCTGGCTTTGAACTCCTGATCCTCCTGCCTCAGCCTCCCGAGCCACTGGGATTATAGGTGTGAACCACCATGCCCAATTTTTTTGTGTATATGTAGTTCTGGGGATTGAATTTGGGGGCCTTATGCATGCTAGGCAAGTGCTCCACTACTAGTCTATATCCCAACCCTAATTAAACCAACTTTGCATTCCTAGAATAAACTTCAACTTAGTTATTCACAAATCACTCTGAAAATATTCTGTTTAAAATTTTTAAAAATATTTTTAGTTGTTTTTATGTGGTGCTGAGGACTGAACCCAGCACCTCACATGTGCTAAGTGAGCACTCTACCACTGAGCCACCACCCCAGCCCCTTTTTAAAATTTTTACGCCTATATTCATGAATGATATTAGCCTATAATTTTCCTTTCTCCAAGTGCTCTAGGTCAATTTTATTGTGAAACTCATTCTGATTTCACAAAATAAGTTGGGGAAACAATACCTCATTCTGTTCTCTACAAGCATTTTCATGATGACATTATTTCTTCTTTAGGTATTGGGTGGAATTTGCTGAAAAAATTATCTAGGCCTGCAGTTTCCTTTGCCAGAGAATGTGTAGCTACAAATTAAATGGTTTTTTTTTTTTATACCTAGAATGGGAGCCTAACTTTACCAAAAACTGCCTCCTGGGGAACCATTATAAGTTGTCAAATTGTTGGGTTGTGGTAGTGCATGCCAGTAATCCCAACACCTTGGGAGGCTGAGGCAGGAGGATCACAAGTTTGAGGCCAGCCTGGACAACTTAGTGAGACCCTGTGTCAAAAAATAAAGGATGAGGGTGTAACTCGGGGGTAAAAGTACCACTACCACTGGGTTCAATCCTCAGTACCCCCCAACAAAAAATTTGCCTTATTTATTTATTTATTTATGTGTTCCTGTGAGAGGCCATGGGTATGATGGAAAGAGCACTCTAGCTGAAATCGCCCGACTCTTGTCCTAATTCTGCTTGTAAGACTGCAGGGAAACTGCTTTGCCTCTCTGTGCCTTGGTTTTTATCAACCGTTAAGGTAGATTTTATTATTCTGTCCAGATAGTTCTATCATTCCCTCTAGGAGGAGTATATATCCCCACCCTTTGCCAGATATGGTCATGTGACTGGTTGGAATCAGTAAGATGTGAGCAGAATTGACATGTATCAGTTCTGGGCAGAAACTTTGAGCCAGCACATGTCACCACATCCAGAGACATTCCATGTAGTCAACAGCCCTGTAGAGGTGCTTCTGAACTTGCTACTGGGGGTAAAAATGGATTGATTGGGATTTCTTAAACTGTATCTTTTGAAATCACAAAATAACAATGACTTAGACAGAAGTTTATTTCCCTCGCATTTTCGCTTTTATAAAACTCATAAGTAGCCTAAAGCTGATGTGGTATGGTGACATGACAGAATTATCAGAGATGCAGGCTCCTCCCAACCCTCTGCTGTGAAATTTGTAGACCCTTGTGTTCATGGTCCAAGATGGTTACCAGAGTTCCAGCCATTGCATCTGTGTTTCAGGAATCATTTCCATTGTGTGGAGACCATATTTTTTTTTAACCAGTCCCTGATTGATGGACATTTGGGTGCTTTATACCCTTTTTCTAGTATAAATTATGCTGTAACAAATAGCTTTTATGTCTTCTATATTTTTGTTTTGGTTTGGGGATCGATTCCTAGAAGTACGAGGGCTGGATCAAAGAATAGTTTCAGCTGTAATTTTATGAGTTCCAGCCAGATTCCCCTCAACAGGTGTTGGACCATTTTGCCTTCCTACCAACAACATGTGAGCATACTCTCTCAATTTTTGTCTTATGGGTGGGAGAAGAGAAGTACAGGGATGTTCCACCCTTTGCCTAGTAAATAGCAGAGCTGCAACTTGGACTGAGAAATGCCTCCCTGGTAGGTAGCAAGAGGCCTGCGCAGTGGCCTGGGAGGACTCCCTGCCCTCCCTTTTGGGAGAGGAGCTGGGGAGGCGTAGCCTCTCCATAGCCAGGATCCTGGCCCCTGGGACGGACTTGGTCTCCAGCAATCACGTGTCAGGGGGAGCAAGGCCGTGTGTGCCCCGATGGGACCAAGCAGCCCTTCCTCCCCACCCCCAGTGAGTCACCACACAGAGCCAGCGGCAGGGAGCTGATGTTCCTTTCTCCCCTGGGCCAGCATCTATTTTCTTGCTCAGATGTGATAGAGGCGGGAAAAGTAGGGACAAATGTACCTGGCTCTCAGTGGCTTCTCTGGAGACAGTCATTGAGGGAGCACTTATCGTTTTTAGTTTTATAATGAAATGACTCACCATGGCTCATAATGCTTTGAGAGAGCACAGCTAATTGCCAAGGAGGAGAAGGCCAAAGGGAGGGGCAGGAGTCAGCACTGCTGGACTCCAGCTGGCCCGTCCTCCTCCTCTCCCTCCCTCCCTCCGGGCCTCCACCAGGCCGGCTGCTGTGCCTTTCTCCAGGAGAGGGAGCGGGGGCTCACAGTGGCCCCAGGAGTTGCCAAAACTCCCACAGCAAACAAAGGGCAAAGGTGCTCCAATCGAGCTGGTCTGGCACAGAGGCCTGTGCTTGTTCCAGTACATTCTCTTCCTTTCCCCTGGAGGAGATTCGGACCATACACGGGGAAATGTCCAGGGCTGCGGCGTGCGGGGATCCCAGAGCCCTTTCTTGGAAAACTTTTGAGTAGACTTCCTCTGTTGGCCCACTTCCTGGCCCATCTCCACCTTCCCTGGGCGATGGCACCCGGCCCCAGGGCTGTCACCAGTTGGCTTGTGATCTGGGTGGATGTTGGGCCCACACCCTCTGTCTGCACTCGGGGCAGGTATCATCAGTTCATCGAGGAGCCTTCCTGTGGAACCCAGCCTCTCGGCATCCTTCTCCAGTGGGACCCAGGCAGCGACACAGCTACCCATCAATCAGACTGACGTGTGGTGTGGGTTGGGTTGGGTTTTGTTTTCTGGCAATGCTGGGGGTTGAACTCGGGAGCTAGCACGTAATAGGCAAGTTCTCTTCTGCTGAGCCACATCCTCAGTCCCCAGACTAACACATGGGACAGGAAGTCCTTTCCCACTGGGCTAGTCCATGGGATGTGGAGACATCACCCACCAAGTTGGTGACAAACCTAGGTCAGAACCTTGGACTCTCTGCATACGCGTAGTCTAAGTTCTATCTAGTGATCTCAAACTTGGTTCAAGATGATTGGGTTCTGATCATCTGGGCTTTCAGAGGTCCTCAGGAGTCTCCAAGGTGTAGAGGCAAGGTTGAAAACCACCAAGGTTTCCTCCCTCTTGTATATCGTGGACCCCTTTTCCTGATAATAAGACTTACCTGGGGCCACTTGGTACATGTACAGCTCTCTCCTCTGAAAAACCTGATTCAGAAGGTCTAGGCGGGGGCCCAGGAACCTGCCTGTTCATCAGCCTCCCAGGTGATTCTGATCCTGGGGAGGAGGGGCGGCAGAGTGAGAGCAAGGCTCAGCTTGACTGTGGCTGCAGAACCCAAGAGTGAGGCCAGGCTGCTACCCAGAGTCGAGAAGCAAAGAAAGACCCCTGCGTTCTCTTTGTAAATGGTCGCAGAGATTTCTGTCCACTTACCAAGCAGTTGTCTTTTCAAGTCTTCCGTCTAGGTTATTACATAATCCATCTCAAGAATTTATAAGAATAATATCGCCCTCTTGCCTGGCTTATGTAGGAGAAGAGACAACGGGGAGACAGATAAAGCAGAGCACAGAGCAGGGGATGAAATGGAAATTATTTGTCTATTTTAGACAAGCAATTTTCTCTAATGTTCTGTTCTCTTGTTTGGTTGTCCTTCCGAGAGCTCAAGGACCTTTTAAGGTGGAGTGAATCCGGGGGTGGTTAGCCTTGGGGAGCTGGAAATGTGGGGGCAGAAAGCTACAAACAGAGCCCCGAGGAGCCAGGAGAACCCTGCTCTCTACTGCCCGGACCCAGCTGAGAGGGAAGAAACCAAATGCTGACATCTCACCAGGTGACAGACACCAGCTGGGTTCTTTGTACTGCGTCAAATGCCTGCAAGGTCTGGATGATCTCGCCATTTTACCGATGAGGAAACCGAGGCTCAAAGAAGTTATACCATTTTTGGCTTCCTCCAAGAACTTCTGACACGAGAAGGAAATCAGCATTTAATCCAATTCCCAAAATTACCAGGCAGAGCCGGGGGGCCCGAACACTGGAGCGAGAATATACCTGATATTGTAAAAAGATAAAAACTAGAGTCTTTTTTTTTTCTTTTTCTAACCCCCTTCCTGTTTAAACATATTCATGGAGAGAAGTAGCCTAGAGAATTCCAAATAGCAGATCCCCCACTAAATTTAGTTTTCCTTGAGCAAATGCTAAAGCGGATGGCAAATCCGGAGCAGAAAACAAATGGGTCTTTCTGAAAGAGCCTGAAAGTCTTAAAAAAATTTTTGGCTACTTTGCCTCTAGGAGTTTATCTTAATAGCTGGTAAGTGAGCAAAGAAGCATTTACAAGGCAGTGTTGCTTAAACAGTTTGGGGGGAAAAAAAAGGAAACTTAATGGTGCAACATTGGAGTTTGTGAAACACGACACGTTCATGGGGCACATGCCACCATGACAGTGCAGCTCGCCGCCTTCGCATAGTTTGTGTGTCATGGCTGTGACTATGGTGAAAATGGATGATGATCCAATAATGACAAATTAGCCGATGATCCTAAATATTTAGAACGTTGAGAGTCTTCTAATAGTCTAAGTTAGATGGTTGGATTGTGGATTATTGGATTATTATCTCTAGAGGGGAAGGATTTGAGATCCCATCTGTTTGGTTTTTGGTTTTTTGAGTTTTTTGCTGCTGATGGAGATTTTTTGCTTAATTTTTTTCCCCCTCATTCTTCTTTCCCCTTTGGGAAATATGTGCCCCTTGCGTAATTAAAGACAAGTGGAAGTGTCTTCCAAAGCAAAAGTGTTCCTAAGGTCCTGCATAGCTGGATGTTGTCAGGGGTTGCTTCAGAAAGAAGCTGCTGAACAGGGCCACAGGGAGGGGCTGGTGGATGTCATCGACAACCAGGAGGCGGAGGACAAACCCGGGGGAGTGGAGGAGCTGGGGATGTCGTGGTCCAGGCCAGAACGTGATCACAGGTGTGTGGGGGTGCATAAATGTCTATAAACCCACTGCACAGATATTCCAGGTTCACAAGCCACATGGGCAGGTCACATCATGCTCTCTAAGCTGGTCCCTGGCTTAACCCATGTAGAGTTTGGCCCCTGGCCCCTCTATGTATCCATGCTGGTCAGTGATTTATGTGGGGGCTAAGAAGCCTCTGGAAGAAATACATGAACTCGTAGCTCACTCACAGCTGTGGTCAGGCGCTGGGAATGTCCGGCTGCTTGGAAACAGTGGGAGGAGTGGAGGAATTTGAGGAAAGGGACATCCAGACGAGGGAGCCCCTCAGCAGCCAGACTGGGTGGGGTTGGTCAGGATGGTCCTGTGACTCACATGACCACTGGCTCTACCTGGAAGCAGGTAGGTGTCACTCAGGAAGGGCCAAATGAACACTGTTCCTCAAAGGTGGCCAATGGGTATTACTGGGGGAACAGAGACTTCCAGACTCTGGGGGCCCTTTGAGGAAGCCTGTGTGGAGGGTGAGGCCAGCAGCAGTGGCAGTGCCCAGTGGAAGGGGCAGAGGAGGCCAGGCAGGGTGGCCCTGGGTGACTGAGTGGGCTGTTCAAACCTGTGTCCGTTTCCTATCCCTGTTGGAACAAACCACCACCACCTTACCTTAACTCACACTCGCTGTCCCACGGTCCGGAGGCCAGAAGTTCTCAGGGTGTTGGTGGTGCTGTGTCCTCCTGGAGATTCTCAGGGAGAACATGCTGCCCACCTTTCCCAGCCTCCAGAGGCCACCGGCAAGGCTCCCTCCCGCCCCCTCTTCACATCTCTGTGACACCTGCCCTTTCTCCCTCTGCTTCTGTCCCATGGCACCACCTCCTCGGCCTCCCTCATGGTCACACTGGGCCTACCCTGAGGGCCTGATGGTCCAGGCCAAACCCCCATCAAGATCCTTACCCACTCCCACCTGCAGAATCTCCCACCACGTAAGGTGACCTTCAGGTTCTGGGGAGCAGGATGTGGGCATCTCTCCAGGGCCATGTATCAGCCGACCATATAACCCAAGGGGGTGGGCAGAGGTCCCCCCGCCTTGAGCAGACATGGAGGATCAGAACTCCAGAAGGCAGAAGTGGGGCTTGGAGGGAAGCCAACTGGGGCCTTTGTATTGAGGGTCATCCAAATGCAGGTGAGCGCAGCTCAGGGATGCTTGGTGCCCCAGTCTGGCTGGGCACAATTCAGGAGCCACTTGTCAAAGGAAACAAACTTTATTTTTAGAACACACACACACCCCGCACCACACAGCTCTTCAGGAAAACCCTCAGAGCCCAACTGCCACCACTGGCTTCCCACAAGCCTCTCAACTTCCCCCACCCCTCCTGCTCTTGAGGCCGATTGGCTGGGTCGTGTGGGCGGAGCCAAAAAAGTCCCCCAATGAGCAGCTCCATGGTCTGAAAGGGCGGGGAAACAGCCCAATGAGCATCACCGCAGAGAAGCCAATCAGTTGGCAGCTAGAAGTTTGCTGGGGCTTCTGTGAGCCAATCAGCTGGCAGCTGGAAGTTTGCTGGGGCCCCTTGGGGTGTGGCTCTCAACATCTCCCCCTCTCTGTTTAAACAACAAGCATGTGGCTTAGGGACCATGCCTGCCTTAGGTTGTCCAATACTACATATGGTTCTTACCCGTCATCGGATGAGCTGACCTCAAGGCGTCAGCCTCCTGTCTTAGGTTGGTACCACTGCAATTGGATCTTACCCGTCATTGACTACAGGTCCAGCATACAGCCACACCTGTGGATAGGTCTTTGTACCAGCGGGGGGTGAGGTTCTTTGCCTCACCTTCCCCTGCTCAATGCCAGCAGGGGAACGGAGGCCCAGGGGGAGCTGGGGATGGGTCCAGGGCCATGGGCTAGTTCTCCAGCTCTTCTCCACGCTGCCTGCGTGTTTTTCTCATTAGAAAGGGGGGAGAGGTGTGGCCATTGTTCATGGTTTTTTAAATTTTTCTTCTTAGGTATACATGACCGTAGAGTTTTTTGACATATTATACATACGTGCAGTACAACTTATTCTAACTAGGATCCCATTCTTGTGGTTGTCCATGATGTGGAGTTCCACTGGTTGTGTGTTCACATATGAACAGAGGAAAGCGATGTCCTGTTCATTCTACTGTCTTTCCCATCCCCCTCCTTTCCCTTCATTCTACCTTGTCTAATCAACACACTTCTATTCTTTCCTCCCCTCCTTATGGTGTGTTAGCATCCCCATATCAGAACATTCGGACTTTGGTTTTGGGGATTGGCTTATTTCACTTATCGTGATAGTCTCCAGTTTCATCAATTTACCAGCAAATGCCATAATTTCATTCTCCCTTATGGGTAAATAATATTTCATTGTGTATATGGACCACATTTTCTTTACCCATTCATCTGTTGAAGGCACCTAGGTTGGTTCCATAGCTTAAGCTATTGTGAATTGAGCTGCTGTAAACATTGATGCGGCTGCGTCACTAGAGTATGCAGATTTTAAGTCCTTTGGGTTTATGCCGAGGACTGGGATAACTAGGTCACACAGTGGTTCCATTCCAAATTTTCTGAGGAATCTCCATACTGCTTTGCACCAATTTGCAGTCCTACCAGCAATGCATGAGTATGCCCTTTTCCCCACATCCTCACCAACACTTATTGTTACTTGTATTCTTCATAATTGCCATTCTGACTGGAGTGAAATGAAATTTCGGTGTAGTTCTGATCTGCATTTCTCTAATTGCTGGAGAAGTTGAACATTTTTTCATATATTTTTGACCATTCTCATATTTCTTCTGTGAAATGCCTGTTCAGTTCCTTTGCCTATTTATTGATTGGATTATTTGGGTTTTGTGTGTGTGTGTGTGTGTGTGTGTGTGTGTGTGTGAGAGAGAGAGAGAGAGAGAGAGAGAGAGAGAGAGAGAGAGAGAAAGTTTTAGTTCTTTGTATATCCTGGAGATTAGTGCTCTGAGGCACAGGTGGCAAAGATTTTCTCCATTCTGTAGGGGCTCTCATCACGGTTGTTAAGACAAAAAATGAAATCTACTGGATTATTTTTGAGGATTTACTTTGCAAGTGGAAGCCCCTGGGTGTGAAGAGCCCCAGGGGCTCGCTGTACCTCTGGGTGGTTTGAAAGGTTCTTCCTGGATGGGGCCTCCATGTGGGGAGCAGAGAGTGCCCCAGGGTGGGTGGACAGGAGCTAGTGCTCCAGGTTGCCAGTCTGTCATTGGTCACCCTTTCCCTACATCCGCAGGGTGGGGGAGGGGCACCTTCTCTTTCTCCATCTGGGATGAAGGGAAAGCGCATGGGGTGGGAGATTTCCTTTGACCTTCTGGAGTGCCCACATATGTGCATGCCCAGGGATGGGGGTGTGGGGGTGGGGAGGGCTGGTCTGTAAGTGTCCATTTGGTTTTGTCTATTTTCCCTATTGTTGAGTCAGCTAATATCTGTGTTGGACTCTGGGAGCGCCTGGGTTTTGGTCCTGCCCTGCTCCTCTTCCACTGAATCATTCGACTTCCTGGGCCTCCTTTGCCCATCTGTAAAGTCAAAGGCGAGGCTGGGTGACCTCCAAGCTACCATCTAGTATCCGGGGATTCCTGCAGCTCATGCATAAGTGCTTCCTGTCCTCCTCCTCTGTGCACCCCCTTCCTCCCTCTACTCCTGGGGTCTCAGACTCATCCGGACACTAGAACCAGAGCCCCTGGCCATGCTTGCTTTGGCCATCCCCGGTGCCCACTGTCCAGCCCAGGGCCTGGCCTTCAGTGGGCAACCTCCAGAAACCCTTAGGAAGGACTCGGCCTCAGGGGCAGAGGCTCTGTGGGTGGGACGGAAGCCCCCATTCTGCTCCCTCTGTTCAAGGACAGCAGAGTCCCAGGAAACCAGTTGTCAAGGAGCAGCAGCCAAGCTAGATAATGAGCCCTGGGTTTCCACCCCTGTTTACCTTGTGTTGAGTACACGAAAGTGATGTCACTTCTGTACCCGTCCAGCTGGCGCAGCCCCCAGGGTCTCAGGCCTCTGCAGGGCTCTCCCTGTCCTCACTCTCCAGTGTGGGTGAGCGCTGGGGAGGGTGTCAAGGCCAGTCAGTGCCATGTCACACTCTCTCCCAGCCTCCCCACCCACCAGGTTGGCCCCTGTCAGCCTTCACCCAGAAGATGGCATCCTGCCCACCTGTGGCTTGTCTCCTTGACCTTCACCCCTAGAAGCCAAGGGCACCTTTCAACGCACACCCTGCCTGTCACCCAAGGTGGGGGTTCAGCACTTAGAAGAACGCTTAGCCTGCCCCAGGCCGGGGACTCCCACCTCCAGCCTTGACCACTTCCCTCCGTACCATAGAACCCCCACCCCAGCCGAGCTTCCTCTCATTCCTGAAGCCTTGCCCTCCATCCCCATTTGGGGGATCCCCGTTTCTTGCACTAACTCTGACTCGGCCTCTCTCTCTGGGGAGCCTTCCAGAGCCGGCCTCTCTCTCCTCTGGACTGGCTCCCTCTGGGTCCTGCTCAGAAGAGAAAAGCCATTCAGACTGCGGGACTCGAAGGGCCCTGGGGTTGGCGATCATCCTGGGAGGAGATGTGCTGCCCACGGTTGGAAGGAAGGGTGAGAACTTGGTGGGATGCTTCTGGAGGAGGAGGTGGACGGGCATTGCAGGAGGGACCCCCTTGGGGGTTCAAGGCAGTGAGACCCTGATTCTTTCTGCCCCTCCCTTCTTCCCTCCCTCCCTTTCTGCCTGGTTTTGGGACAATCACCTGAGCCACCTGTAGCCCTGGTAGCTGTCTCAAGCTTCCCCAGGGCCCGTGAGGCTGGATGGAGCAGGGCAGAGCGGGAGAGGTAACCTGGCCTGTGCTCAGCCCTGTGCATGGGGGCCCGTGGGAGTGCACAGCACCCCTGCGGACTAGTCACATCAGGGCCTCAGGAAGGAACTGGACCTGGAGGCTGCTCCTTGGGGGAATACAAAGGAGCGAGAGCTCCTCCCACATTTCCCTAAGTGAGGGCAAATTTGCACTGTGCACTGTGGCCTTTAGCTGGTTCCCTCTGAACTGGCCCCAGTGGGCTCTCTGGGAAGGATCTGCTGTTCAGGAAATTGGATCCCACCAGGAAGACATCAGGACAGAAGGCTTGGACTCCCAGCCTGGCCCCCACCACCTGGAAGCAGTGTTGCTTGTTTTCTGAGCATCTGCCCTGTGTGCAGGCCCCATGCAGCAGAGGAGCTGGAAGGGCTGCTGCCAGGGGAACCAGAATGTGAGGGTGCAAGAGCCTTTGGGGCTCCCAGGATGGGGAGGCAGAGCTCTACAGATCCCCAGCGAGGGACCAGGCTCTAGGCAGGGGCTGGGCTTTGAGGAGGAGCAAGACTTGCTCCCAGACCTCAGGGTGGAGCAAGACAAATGCAGGATCCTTCAATCTGAGAGGTAGGCTCAGCTGAGAAATGTCAACCTTGCTCCTGCAAAGAAATGGCATCGAATTAAGAATGGCCAAGGGACCCCACTTGTCCCTCACAATGCCCCTCTGACAAGTGGGAAGCCCACATTTTATCTATTTTTACATATGGGGCATATTTGTACTCGTACTCAAAGCCAAGCAAGTACCATGATCACTCTGTACCTCAGTTTTGACTTCTGTTAAATGGGCTTATGTCACAAAGCTGTTGTCAGCCTGAGAGGCTTTATATGACAGGGCTCAGTCCTTAATAGATATCAGAGTCTCAGCTTCCTATGGACAAGTAGCCATCCTGGCCTGGGGACAAGCTGGGAGGTAGGAACAGGGGTCTTTGACAGTTGAAGCAAGTAGGGACCCCGACACAGGAAGAGTAAGATGAATTCTCTGGATGCCAGGCTACTGGACACTACCTTGACCTAACCTCTTCCCTCGAACAGGGTCAGGGAAGTCCCCATCCTACCTTACCCTTCAAAGTTCATGGCCAAACTAGTATCTTCCACCTCTTGTCAGTCAATATGTGATATGGCCACATGGGCCCGTTGTCCTGGCCTGTCCCAGCCTTGGCCATCCTGGAGTAGAAGAACTAGCCCTAACCTGGAAGGTCCCCCCAGGCAGAAGGGGCGGCCCAATGCCTCCCCTGGTCCTGGTTCCTGACCTGCTGTCCCGTCCCCCACCATGCACTGCAGCAATGGCCACTTCCTCCCCCCAAGCTGGGCCAGCAGTTGCGCAGCCTATAAATAGAAGAGTGAGATTCCTCGTGGCCCAGTGAATGGCGCTGACATCCTGCTGCTGCCTGACTGAGCCCTGAGTCACAGGCCCCTGCCGGAGGCCCACCCGGGGCGGACCAGGCCTGCACCACTGACACAGCCTCAGAGGAAGCGTTAGGGCAGCCAGAGGGTCCCTGGGGAGGCCGAGTGAGGCTTAAAGAAACACGGCTGGCATTTCCTCCTGGGGAGGCCTGCCAGGGCTGCACTCTGGCGGGCTGTGGAGGGACTGCGCACCACGCAGAGGTGGCTGCTCCAGAAAGCTCGGCAGCCCCTGCCGTGCCGTGCCTGTTATGGACGGAGGGGATTCCCACACCCCCTCTGTTCTAGAACCCTCGCTCTGGCTTTGCTAATTAAAAAGCCAAAACCAAACAGACTCTGGGATAGACCCGCCCATAGGAGCTAAGAAAATCAATGAGAAGGCTGGAAAAACAGGCCCGGGCATGGGCAGAAGCCAAGCCGGCTCCAGAGGGCCAAGTGGCGCGAAGGGCAGGCATGGATCGGGGACAGGAATGTGTGGGAGGCAGCTGGGTGACTGTCATTGTCATTCTGCCCAAGAGCCAGAGGAATGGCCATTCTTGCTGGGTTGGAAGGACGGTCCACCCTTTGGCGGGGCTGGGGAGAGGGAGCCTAGTGGATTCTGTCCATCAGGGAAGGGGGAACCTCAGGCCGAAGAACTCAGAGGCCTGTTGGGAAGGGGGTAGCCCCGATGGCCCAGGCCAGCACATGCCCACTGAAGACTCTCTGCCCGAGCGTGGCCTTCTGAGCATCTATCTAACCTTGCCGTCTAGAACCTTCTCCCTCCTGGTCCCTGGTTATCACCCCTGCATCCTAATCGCACTGACTTGTAGAATGCATTTCATTTTGCTCTCTTGGTTCCTTCTCCTCCCCTGGGTCCCATGATCCATGAGGGTGAGGGGCAGGTCAGTATGTGTCTGCGGCTACGCTTCTGGAACATTCTTATTAAATGAATGAATGCACGGCCTGCAGGGGTGGCGTGCACACTCATGAGTACACGCACACGCGATACGCTCAACGGTCTTATAGCTTAAGAAGTTTGAGAAGCTCCACTTCCTCCCCGTCACCTCCAACTCTCTCTCTGGGGCAGGAAACCCTAGCTGTGCAGTTGCATTCTTTGTGAGTGACCCCGGAGGAGCACGGCCTTCTCCTGATTCACACAGAAGGCTCCGCCTCCGTTGCATGGTTTTGCAATGCAAGCCAAACCCCGGAGTCGCAGGGAATTTCTGTTCTTCTCCAGACGCGCTGTGCTTTGTTTTATTTATATATTTTATTTTGTACTGTGATTGAACCCAGGGGTACTTTACCACTTAGCTATATCCTCAGTCGTTTTTGAGACAGAGTCTTACTAAGTTGCTGAGGCTGATCTTGAACTTGTGATCCTCAAGCCTCAGCCTCCCAAGTCACCAGGATTATAGGCATGTTTTCCCCGGCACATGGCTACTTTGGGCTCTTTTGTGCCCATGTGCCTAAGGGCAAGCCAATCCTTCCACCTTGGAGGGGTTTAGCTCCTCTCGGCACCCCCCACCCCATGCTCACTTGCAAACTCCTAGTTACCCTTCAAGACCAAACCTGTTTCATCTCCCTGCCTGACTGTGAGCAATAGCAATAGTCCCCACCCCTTCCCTCTCGATTTGTTTTGAGTTCTCGAGAAACACAGGTAGACGGGCCTATGGGCTCGACAGGCCCCTTTAAGACTGTAGTCCGTAAGTGGGAGCCACAGTGGCAGGGGCTGCTGCGGGCATTCAATGGGAAGAGGTCTGGAAGCACTGTCCCTCCAAAAAGGCCAACAGCACCCACTGAGACTGCCTCCTGTTGGTTGTGAAACCCAAGACCCAGGTCTGGTCAAGGTCATGCAGCAGGCTGGGCACCAAACTGGTCAGTGCCCACTCTCTTGGAGCTGGGCCTGTGCGTGGCCCTCTAACCCTGCACGTCCTTCAGTGCTGGCCACACACCAGTGCCAGGAGGTTGTGGGAAACACGTCTGGGAATGCCCCGTAGCTGCCACCAGCTGCTGCACCTTCTCCTGCCCAAGCTGGCAGCCAGATGGCCTGACGTGGCCGAGAATGTGCCTGCAGCGCAGAGCCCGCGTGCCCACGAGGGGAGAGCTGGTCTTGTGGGCTGGGGCCAGAGTTCTACAATTACAATGTCCAGCTCCATGATCTCATCCAGGCACAGAGAAAGCCACCCCTTTGATCTGAGCCTGGGCGCTAATGACCGCAACACTCCAGAACCCAACCTGGCCGGGAGACGGGGGAAGCAAGGCCTGGTGTCCCCTGAAGCAGTGACCCCCTGCTTCTAGGGACATGGCAATCCTTCCCCAGATGCCACACTCTCAGAGTCCTGCTCTGCAGGGGCTAGAAGCGACTTTTTAAAAAATGGAAACTCATACACAAAACCAGAGATGGTCACACACCCCCCTGACCCCATCACTCGGCTGTGACAGGCACCAGCCCAAGGCCCTGGTGCCTCATCCAGACCCCTCCTCCCCCACCCATGGCCTTCCTTGGGTGTTATTTTGAATCAAATCCAGGCATGACATAATTTCATCTGCAAATATTGGTGTGTATTCCTAAAAGGACTTTTCTAGAAATCGAACAGAACCACTATGGCAGCACCATTATCACACACAAGAAATCTAATAATTCCTCATATTATCCAAGAATTGGTCAGTGTTCAGCTTTCTGATCATCACATAATTGCTTTTTGACAGTCTGTTTAAATTTGGATCCAAATAAGGGCTAAACCTTGCCATTGGTGAGCATGTCTTTGAGTCTCTTTAGGTGTAGAGGGTTTTGGGTGGTGGTTGTATTTTTGCTGGCTATTTATTTATTGGAAGAAATTAGTGGTTCGTCCTGCGGCCTTTGGCTCCGTCTGGATTTTGTTGGTTGCGGCACTCTGGTGTAATTCAGTAGGTTCCTCTATCCTCTGCGCTTCTTGTAAATTGGTGATCACAGTAAGGCTTGACCAGATTCACATTTGTGTTCTCTGTTCTGGCAAGACCGTGTTATTAGGCAGCACCTTGCTCTATCAAGAGGCATCCGGTGTCTAATTCTCTTCTCTTCTGATGTTAGCAACCAATAAAACTTTAAGCAATTTTTTTTTTGGGGGGGGGTGCTGGGGATTGAACCCAGAGCCTTGTGCATGCGAGGCAAACACTCTACCAACTGAGCTATAGCCCCAGCCCCAAGCAATTAATTCTTTAAAGATTGAAAAATGGAATTATATTTCATTCATTTTGCATTGATCAGTTGGAATTCATACATTTAAAAAAAAAAAAGACTCCCCTCCTCTGCTATTGGGTTATATAGTGATTCTCTTTGAAAGGAACTTTAAAAAACTTATCTTCTCCTTCAGAGGACTCTTTGAGGGAAGGAGTCAAGAGAGGGCAAGTTCCTCACTGAAGGGCACACAGCAAATTGGGAGCAGGTCTAGAACTCAGCCACAGTTCTGCTGCATGATGGGTAGCACTGGTCTGGAGGAAACATGGTGGGTCCAGGCTTGAATGGAGGACCTGCCGTTGATAAGACAGGGCTTGAGCATGTCTTTTAGCTGATATTTCCATATCTGTAGGGTGGAGATAATCTCACCTCCCTCACACTAGAATTAGTAGGCAAGATTCTCCAAGGTCAGTTGCCCCTCCGTAGCAAGAAGCTGGGAGAAGCCCAGCCTGACCTCACCTGTGAGCTACATTCACACAGTTACCACTCGGGCCTGCACCCCTCACTTGAGTTTTTCATGGCTGCCTTGGGACCTGCTTAAGGGCCCTGCCTTTCCTCTAAGTGCCTGGCAGGTGCCCAAGGAGAGAGAATGTTCGTTAGAAGATTCAGGCCTCTTCCAGCAAGATGGGGGAATTCGGGATAGCTACTTCATTTGTGGGCCCTCTTGCTAAAAATCATTAAGAGCTGGGAGCGGTGGCACCCACCTGTAATCTCAGCTGCTCAGGAGGCCGAGGCAGGAGGAGCGCAAGTTCAAAGCCAGCCTCAGCAAAAGTGAGGTGCTAAGCAACTCAGTGAGACCCTGTCTCTAAATAAAGCTGGGGATGTGGCTCAGTGGTTGAGTGCCCCTGAGTTCAATCCCTAGTACCAAAAGGAAAAAAAAAATCAAGGATTTTATAATTGTTATTTTTAGATATACATAACAGTAGAGTATAATTTGAATCATTAAGAATTTCAAGACGGTGACAGCCTATTAAACCAAGCACAGCATCCTTCTGAACCCAGGGCTGTGTGTGACAATGAAGGTCTTGGGCCATGAAGCTGGCCCTTGGGAGCTCTGTCCCAGCTTGCATTTGAAGGCATGTGGATACATCCAATTCAACAAAACTTGGGTGTGAAAGTTGGGACAACTTGGCCATACCCAACAAATCCAAATCAAATTAGCTTTGCTTAAAAGGGAATTTACAGGGAACGGTGCTTCAAAGTCTCAGCCTTATCAAATAAGTGCTTTTGCCTGGCTTTTCATCTTTTGAATCAACCTGTGGTCAAATGTGGGAAGCCAGGATCTTCTCTCTGTGTGGCAGCCAGGGAGATTTTAGCTTTACCATTGGGAACTATCTGTGGCTCTCCCACACATTAGATGGCCCAAAGCACATGACCTTTCTCCCCACCCTACTAGGAAGATCCCTCACAGTAGCTCCAGAGATGGGCGTAACCTTTGGGAACTGGACAGCCCACCTGTAACACTTTTTGGTGATGAGTATTCTGTGGAAGGCCTCTGATGTTCCCCGATATAAAGCAAGCGAAGACTCCATTTTGCTTTTTAGTATAGAAGCTCTATCCATATGATCGGCTAGCCTGTCCCCTCCCCACTTTCTGAAAATATTTTCTGTGTCCTGTGGTTTCTCCGTCGTTCTATTTTTCTTAGCTTTTATTTCTCAGCCAGCCCATTCCACTGAGGGGAACCCCCGTTTTCATCGCCTGTGGTGGGGGGGGGCAGGGGGATGCGGGCAAGAGTCGAAGCTGTGAAGACTTGATTGTGGAGCAGACAGAAGGTGAACGCCACTAATACAATGCAAAAAATGAGATGTGGGGATATCTGTCCCATCATGGGTGGGGCTGAAAAGAAATGTGTCTTAAAGTTGAACCAGAGAAAGACATTTAAATATAGGTAATCAGCAGAGAGGTGTCAGGTGTGCTACAAATTTCAAAGTCGAAAGGTTAGGAGTGGAAGTAAGCTAAAGTCTCATGAATCTGACAGAAAAATCCATGGATATTGGTCTAAAGTTATAAATCAAGAAATAGATACATGAGCACCTTGTCTAGAGTTACGGAAGAAAGCATCAGGAAGAGGGTACACGAGGAGATGTGGGAGACCTTTGCCTCTGGGGTGAAGAGGGAAGGAGAGCAGGAGTCTGATTTTTTTCTTGATGAGCGTGCTCTCCTTATTCGGTTGTTAGCATGACCCTGTATTATTCCGATGCTAATTCAAAGGTGAAAAGGAGCTGGCAGGATGGCAAACACCTGTCATCCCTGAAGCTTGGGAGGAGGAGGCAGGAGGGTCATGAGTTCAAAGCCAGCCTCAGCAATTTAGTGAGGCTCTAAGTATGGTGAGACCCTGTCTCTAAATAAAATATCGAAAAAGGCTAGGGAGGAGCTCACTGGTTCAGTGACCATGGGTTAAGGGGGAAAAAAAAAAGAAAAAGGAGTGGGAATCTACTGCTCTGCTCTATATAAGCCAGACATAGAAATGCAGAAGGGCTAATCTCAGCGGATGGACCACTGGTAGCTCTGGGGTCAAATCCTTATAGTTAAGGATCCATGGGGAAAATTCAGAATGTTCCAGGAAAGGATTCTAATTGGATCACATGTTCAGTCCCTGGACTGGTCCAGGTACACCAGACAAGTGGCCTCACCTGGTTGCCAGGATGGTTCAAATATTTTAGGAACAGATAGGATGATAAAAAGGCAGTTTTACAAGGCAGGGGGAAGCTACTGGGAGGAGGAGAGAATGGATGCTAAGGGATGAGACCAGATGCTCATGGCACTGAGATCTACCCCGGGCCAGTCCTTGGGACAAAGTGCAAGGTGCAGATGACGTGGGGATGATTGCAACTCTGACCAGGAGCTGGGAGGAGAGAGGCAGGCAAGGAATCCAGCAGCTGTCATCCAAGGAGAAGGTGGGAGGAGCCACGAGGACATTCACTGGCCTTTGCAAGAGCCAACAGACCATGACCCCACTACTGACTGAGAAGCCTTATCAATTCTGGGGTCCCCAGGGGGGGCTCCCTGCTACAGCCCAATGATGCACTCACACGCCCTGTTGGCTCAGGGAAACTTCATTTCTCTGAGACTGTTTCTCGTCCTGTGAGATGGGACAATGCTTCCAAGTTGGCATGAAACTGGGGGAGCTGAGTACAGAGCTGGGCACATGGTGGGCACTTCCCATTTAGAGTCCCAGGGCCACTCACCTACACGGTCAACTTTCCTGTGGCCACAGATGAGCTGCATTCATTATGACCTAGGAGTATATTTTGGTCTTAAGCATAGAGCTCCTTCACTGCCTGGTCGGTAGGAGGATACCAGAAAATGGCCCCCATGCCTAAAACAATGCCATCGAGTCAAGTTCGTGACTGTACACGCCCAGCAGAACAGAAGCTCCCCGAAGGCAGGCAGAACATGATTCATGTTTGCATCTCTCTGGTACCTCACACAAGGGACACATTGATAGCAATTTTTTTAAATTGAATTAGAAACAATTAAAAGGATGAAGGAAGCTCTAGAAAACTTTCTAAGAAAACAATTGTGAAGATAGGAGATCAGTCTGCCAAGACAGTCTCCTGGCAGCCACTCCACTGGACTTGGAGGACAAAGATAAGCAGTCAGGGCAAAATGTGTCCCCCTACGTGGGGACTGGAAGGCAGGGCACCCTGGGAGAAACAATGGACCATGGTGCCTACTTCAGTTGTTCATATTTATTAATCACCTGCTGTGTACCAGACACCATGTACCTAGGATGTATCGGCATCCATCTGAGGAAAATCCCCTGCCCTCAGGGAGCTGATGGCTGGGGCCTCATCTGTGAAGAGCAGAGAGGCCCCCGGAGGAACCAGCCTATACGCATCGCCATGGCTGCCTCTTCCTCTGTGTTTATAACGACATGAACTGCAAGAGCAGCAATGTCCCTTCTAGAGAAGCCGCTGTATTATCAGGGCCATTTCACTTTTAAGTAACAAACTCAACTTGAACTGGTTGGGGCTGAGCTCAGTGGCATTCGCCTGTAACCCCAGCAGCCTGGGAGGCTGAGACAAGAGGATCATGAGTTCAAAGTCAGCCTCAGCAACTCAGCAAGACCCTCTCTCTAAATAAAAAAAAAAAAAAAAAGGATGGGGATGTGGCTCAATGATTTAAGCACTCCTGTGTTCAATCCCCAGTACCAAAGGAAAAAAAAGAAATTTTGGGCTGATGTTTTCATTCCTAAAAATACCAGAGGCTAAGTAGCTTCTGGCATGGTTGAGTCCAGGAGCTGCAAAGACATCATTGAGGCTCCATATCCTGCTCCAGCCCTTGGCTCCGCTTTCTTCTGACTCGGAGCTAATGACCTCAGCAGAGTAAGTACCTCCTTCCTTACTGTTCAGCAGAACTTTGGAGCAGTTGCAATCACTGCTGGATTTAGGTCCCATGTCCAGGCCTGAGCCCATTCTTGTGGTCAGATCCAGGACACATGGAGCGTGGTGGTGTCCTGGCTCTGGTGGCAGGCCTGGGAATGGGTTGAAGAGGGGATAGCACCATTTACTCAATGGAGATGGAGATGGAGACGGAGAGTAGAGGAGGGATGGAAGAGGTGAGGCTAGACAGGTAGCCTCAAGGCTGCCCCTGTGCCTATGTGGCAGGCTCGAATCTGTCAAGCCTCCTGAGGGCCCTGGGTGAGATCCCTCCAATCCCTATTTTACACGGGAAGACCTACTTGGAGAGGCTGAGTACCTTGCCAGTGTCGTGTGCTTAGTGTGCAGAATATCAGGGAGGATAGATTCCCTTGTACCAGACAAGAGAAGTTAGTGGGGAGGCCACAGCCTCTGAAGTGCAGCTGGAGGTCAGAGAGGACTTGACTGATGAGGCCTGGGGAAGGGAAGGGAAGTTAGGTCAAGGGGAGTAACTGCTGGTGAATGTGGCACCCACCTTGTCCCCTACCTTGTCCCCTCCCCATTTCCCTTTCCCCACAACAACCTGCATCTCGGTCATTTATTGGCTTCCCACGCACCTGTCCTGGCTTAACATTTCCTCAAGCAGTGCAGACCTGGAGCCGGACAGCCGGGGTTCCCTAGAAAACAGAACCTTTGCAAGGGTTTAGGTGTTTATGCCTCACTGTGCAGGTAAGAGCACCAGGCAGCAAGAGCGAGGGGAAACCGAGGGGGGGAAGGACAGGAAGTGACGCAAGATGGCATAGGACCACTTTTTTGTCTGAGTCCATCCCATTTATTGTTGATTTTAGGAGTCTTGTTAGGGAAGTCGGGGCCTAATCCGACATGATAAAGATTTGGGCCTACTTTTTCCTCTATTAGGCGCAAGGTCTCTGGATTAATCCGGGGTCCTTGATCCACTTTGAGTTGAGTTTTGTGCATTTTGAGGGGGGGGGGGTTATTTTCATTTTGCTGCATATGGGCTTCCAGTTTTCCCAGCACCATTTGTTGAAGAGGCTATCTTTTCTCCACTGTTAGGTTTTTGGCACCTCTGTCTAGTATGAAATAACTATTTATGTGGGCTTTTCTCTGTCTTCTGTACCATTGGTCTACATGTCTATTTTGGTGCCAATACCATGCTGTTTATCTTACTATAGCTTTGTAGTATAGTTTAAGGGTCTGGTATTGTGATGCCCCTTGCTTTATTCTTCTTGCAAAACAATGAGGTGAACAGAGAGCCTACATTTTGGGAGCAAATTTTTGCCACATACATGTCAGAACACTAATTTCCAGTATCTATAAAGAACTCAAAAAACTTAACACCAAAAAGAGATCCAATCAATAAATTGGCTAAGGAGCTGAAGAGACACTTTGCAGAAGATGATATACACTCAGTCAACAAATATATTTAAAAAGTTCAACATCTCTAGTAATTAGAGAAATGCAAATCAAAACTACTCTTGAATACAGATAATAAATGGTGGCGAGGATGTGGGGGAAAAAGCACACTCATACACTGATGGTGGGACTGCATATTGGTGCAACCAATCTGGAATGCAGTATGGAGATTCCTTAGAAAACCTGGAATTGACCCACCATTTGACCCAGCTATTTCACTCCTCGGTCTATACCAAAGGACTTAAAATCAGCAAGCTATGGTAACATAGCCACATCAATGTTCATGGTAGCTCAATTCCCAATAGCTGAACTGTAGAAGCAACCTAGATGCCCTTCAATAGATGAAGGGATGGGCTGGGGATGTGGCTCAAGCAGTAACGTGCTCGCCTGGCATGCGCGCGGTGCTGGGTTCAATCCTCAGCCTAATACAAATAGATGTTGTGTCCGCCAAAAACTAAAACAATAAATATTAAAAAATTCTCTTAAAAAATATATGAACCAGTTCCGTTATCCCTTCATCTAACACAACGGAATATTACTCAGCATTCAAAGAATAAAATTATAGTATTTGCAGGTAAATGGAGTTGGAGAATATCATGCTAAGTGAAGTTAGCCAATTCCAAAAAAACAAAGGCTGATAAGTAGATGCTGATCCATAACAGGGAGGGGGAAGGCATCGGAAAAATGGAGGAACTCTGATTGGGCAAAGGGTAGGAAGGGTGCATGGGGGCAGGAAAGATGGTGGAATGAGATGGACCTCTTTACCCTAGGTATGACTGCACATATGGTGCGATGCTACATCGCGTACAACCATAGAAACGTAAAGTTGTGCTGCAGATGTGTACAATGAACCAAAATGCATTCTGGTATTAGATATCTAATTAAATTTTTAAGAAATGGCATAGGACCATGCCCAGGGAGCATGGGGAGGGACTTATCCTCCCCTTCCCTCCTGCTTAAAGTTTACCCCATAAAACCAATGCCACCAAGCGTCTGGCTTGTAGTCTCAGCCCCTCTGGCAGCCATCCGGGCGCTGGTCCCATACCCTGGGCTGACGTCTAGTGGGGATCAGACTCTGGAATAGCAGCAGGTTGGCTTCAGAGCAAGCAGCTGATCTTGGTGGATCCTCGGCGGGGGAGCTGAGAAGCTCTGAGGTGGTATGCAAATGTGTCACACACACCCCCTCCCCCGGACATCTCCCTGCCAGTCTCCTTCACAGTTAATGGAGGGGGTGGGTAATGGTACCTCCTTCTAAGGTTACTGAGAGGGTCTGAGGTAATGGGTGTACTCAGTTTATTATTTGGGCCCTAATAGGGAAAGTGACATGGGGCAGGGTACTGAAGGCTGATGTTAGTGAAGCTGTATTAGTATTTTCAGCTGTGAGCTGGCTTGAATGGGGAAAAGAACACACCAGCTTACAAAACCAAAGAGCCACAGGTGTTCAGTCCCGCGGAGATGACCTGGTGAGTCACAGCATGTGCACCAGAGAAAAACCGTTGTCTCAAGTGGACCCAGACAGAGCCCAGGAGCTGAGGCTGAAGCATCTTGGAAAGGGAATAAACTGGGGTGACCAGCCTGACATCCTTTGGGAGGAGCCCTAACGTGCTGATGCTCGGCCACAAAACCAACAAAAGGTCTTTGTTTGGGGCTAGAATGGTTTCACCTCCAGGTCCTTCTTGTGACGTGCTCACAGTGAGGAACAGACGGGCGGTTCTAGATGTCTTAAGGAATCCATTTGGCGTCGTGTATGCAGTCTACTTGGATTGTATCTTTCAAGCCCTGGAATCCACAGGGGGAGACTAAACTACAATGGCTCAGGAAGGTGGAAAGCCAGGACCAAGGCTGTGGCTCATTTGGCCAGGAGCCCAGCACCTCCTTCCCCAAGCACCCCAACGCTGTACCCCACTCCAGCTACATCACTGTCAGTCCCCGGATCATCAGCCATTGACCCTGGACAAATCATTCCACTTTGAAACCCATCTCAGCTGGAAAATGAGCCTGACATCTAGTGTGTGAGGCTTGAAGCACACACCCGAAGGTTGGCACAAATGTTCAAAACAGCTTTATTCACAGCAGCCGAAATCTGGAAACGGCTCAACTATCCCTCATCTAAGTGGATAAAGAACCACTTACGTCTACGCAATGTCAGGTGACCCAGCAAGAGAAAGGACTGGATCATTGCTGCGTGCAACCATCAACGTGGAAGACTGTCTTCTGACTCAGCCTGACGGGAGAGTATGCACTAGGATTACATAAAGTTCTGCAAAGGGAAGCGCAGTGGGTGGAGAGATGGGACATTTTGGGGGAAGAAACAGTGGCCCTCTGATGGCGGCAGTGGCGGCTACACAGGCATGGGTAGTGGATGAATTTCAGGGTGAAATATACCTCAAAGTTGTTTCAAAAAAAAAAAAAAACCCTGCCTGCATTGGGCACACTTCTGTGACAGAAGCCGTACTCAGGCTATTTTTAGCAAAAGAGATATGCCTTGTCTCAATCCCCATAGCGCAGGGAAGCCAGTGGGTTCCGGCATGGCCTATTTGCACCGATATTCTCTCCATGTTCGTTCTCTCTCCTGTTGGCTTTGTTGTCGAGTGGATAAAGGGCTGGTCACCAGCAGTTTCAGGCTCCATTGTATGGACTTATCAACTGCCCCAGGAACAGAATGGCTTCCCCCCGAGTTCCTTCAGCAGTCCTGCAGAGGGGCTGGGGATGTGGCTCAAGCAGTAGCGTGCTAGCCTGGCATGCACGGGGCGCTGGGTTCAATCCTCAGCACCACATAAAAGTAAAATAAAGATGTTGTGTCCTCCGAAAACTCAAAAAGTCCTGCAGAGGAGTCTGGTCCAAGCCTGGATCAGATGGCTGCCTCTATAGTCAGGTGGTAAGGGCAGCCACACCCGGGAATTTATGGTAGGTGATCCCCAGAGGAAAAGAGTCCATGGAAAACTCGAGGGTCTCCAATGGATAGCTATCAACTCCTCCAAAGCCCCAGGAGTGGTGGTGTCATGCCATTCCTATGTCCGGACAAACCTGCCACCAGGGATGGACTCCTCATGCCAGCTCAGGGCTGCTTCCTAGGTTGGTGTCCTTCCAGCCCACAGACACTGGGCCATCTACACCCTGAGGCAGCGGCAAGAACTGTAGTTTGCCAGTCCAGAACCACTGTCCCAGGAGTTCAGCCATGGCAGGAGGCCCAAGAAGACTGTCTAGAAAGGTCATCCTTGTAGGATCAAGGACAGAAGGTACCATCCGCCATGTGGAGGCCAGGACTTCACCTCCCAAGAGGTGCTGCACCACTACCAGTCGCCGAGCATCTTCTACTCGAGTGTGTTCCTGGAAGGGAAAGGCAGCAACTTCATATCTGTATACACACGCATGCTCAGGCCTTTCCCCAAGCTCCTCAGCCAAGTGACTGCCCTGATCAGACTCCAGAGCAAAGACTTATCTCCCCCCAGCCCCCGCAGTTCTGTGCTTATCTCAGCCATGTCCAGCAAACAGGATGCTACTTAAACTGGGAGTTGTTGTTTTGGTAGGTGGACACAACTTATTTTTTTACGTGGTGCTGAGGATGGAATCCAGTGGCTCACATGTGCCAGGCAAGCGCTCTGCCACTAAGCTACAACCCCAGCAAGTCATAGCAGGCTCCCATCCCCAAAGAAGGTGGGCAGGAAAGGTCTGAGCAGACACCCCCTGCCCCATTTCCCATGGAGACACCGGCCGAGTCCACCTTTACAGATGCCATTGCCAAGGTGTGCACCGGGCTGCAAAGGGATGGTGGAGAGAAGGGCCAGAACCAGGCCAAGGAGGGAGTGGGGTCCAGTGCTCAGGGACCTCCTTTGCAAATGAAGCCTGAGTCCTTAAAGACTCTTAAAGTGGTGTTCTCATCCTCGCCATGGCCTAAGTGGGTTCACTTTGTTTTGCAGACCATGGGAATGGCTGGCAACTTGCCATCCCCTGTGCTGGCAGCCTGCCCAGTTAGCCCTCAGGTTGGGCTTCTGGAGTCAGATTATTTCCTCAAGACCTAGGAACCTCTGCACACTTCCTGGCCATCTGAACAGGTAAGCGGCCAGCTGATCTTGCCACCAAGTGACTAGGGCAATCTTGAGTGTAAGGCCCCTTCCTCATCTGTAAAATGGGGCTGAACCCTGCCCAGGCTGGCAGTGCAACAGGCAGTCATGGGGAAACTAAGGGAAGGTCACATCTTGGGACACTGTGATTGATGACTGCTTAGTATCAAGCATTATAAGAAGTTTCTTGGATGTGTTAATTATGAATACCAACGACTACTACTGAAACAGCACTGATCTTGCGGGTCAGAACTGCAGATTTAAACCCCAACATTGCCACATCTTCGCTCTGTTCCTCCACTGTCATTAGCCTGCTCTCTGTCTGAAGAGGAGGATAAAAAGATGACCAAGCAGCAGCGGAAATAATGGAAGAGAAAGCCAGCCAACTGCAAATGGGCACATCCCTCTGGATAGCTCTGCAGGCAAAGCTGGAGGGGATCTCTCATGTTACTCGAGGTCATGTAGCCAGATCACAATCACCTGAGGAATAAATGCAAGCAAAAACACAAACCAAGATACCAATCCCTGGGCTTCCCAACCCCCTGCAGTTCAATCCAGTGGATCTTAGTTGGGGCCCAGCCATTGGTTTTTAAAAAAAAAAAAAAAAAAAATCAGGAAGCACTGCAGGAGACGGGAGTCAGGACATCACTGTCTCTCTCATCCTCAATAATAATTCCATCAATCCAGGCCTGGAGAGACCCCAATGCTGCTTAAACTCTCTAGAAAAATCCTGGACCTTCCTGGTGGCAGCCACAGCACACTCCACTTGGTTTAAAAAAAAAAAAAAAACACTCCTGAGGGCTCAGGATAATGGCCCACAGGGGCCTGCCCTTATAAAAGTCCCCATCCTGCTAGCAGAGAGGGGGTGCAGGCAGAGGGGAAGAAAGGCCATAGTTCGTCAGCGGAACCTTCCATTCCTTTTGATGAATGTTCCCTAGCAATTGCAAGCAATTTGATTTCTCAAACGCTCTATAGCATTTGAAGGCAATTCTTATGACCTAGGGAAATAGTTTCATTTTTGATGTATGATCTTTTACAAATGTCTTGGGGTGATGGAAGGATAGGAGGGCAAAGAGGCTTCATGGGAGGAGAGAGTTAAAGTTAGCAAATGGACAAAAACCTCTAAGAGCTGGATCACCCTTGTCCATAGGAAGAATGAGCTTCTCATTTCATGAGATTCCATGCCCCCTCCTCTTTTACCCGAAGGCATAGATACCATGTGTGTTTACACTTTACCTTGGAGCATTCATTTCTGAGTAGGAGGTGGCTGAGGCTCCAGCCCCTTAAAGTCATCGATGGCAGGAGGCGAGGTCAGGGTGATCAAATTCCCACCAGCGTCCAGCACTGAAGGCTATCTTTCTGGTGATGAGAGCTTTCAAGCTGACTCCTGGGGACTTAGAAATATGAAGAATGAATTTCCCCTGCTGACCCTTGAGGTCCTCAAGACAAGGGTGGACCTGCTGGAGCAGGCCACGCAACCCTCCCCATCTGTGGACAAGCCACCAGCCCTGCCTCGCCTGGAAAGCTGGATTCAGTTGCCTTGGGGTGTGGACTGATATCATGGGTTAAGAGGGGCATGTCACCAAGTGGTTTTCTGTTTTAAAAGAAGTTTCTATTGCTTGACAGTCTCCTCCAGAAACCCTGACATAAGATCTTGGCTCAGTCAAAATATCTATAGAGCGGGAACCTGCGGGAATGGTAAGAGCACCACGAAGCGGAAAGGCCAGGGAGCGTCCAGCAGGGAGAAAGCAAGGTCTGGGGTCTCAGCCGCAGGGTAAGTGCCAAATCACTGCAACCACTCCCCCCAGCACCCCTTTTTTTTTTGTACAGGGGATTGAAACCTGGGGCACTTTAACACTGTGCTACATCCCCAGCCCTTTGACACAGCCTTCTGCAATGCTGGGATTACGACACCACCTTTCTTACAACCACGTTTTCAAAACAGCCAGGTCTTAGAGAGTATTCTAAAAGGCACTGCAAGTTTCTGCTCAGGTGTCATTTCCCCCCCTGCCCCAACTTCAGGAGAAAAGAACATCCCTTCCTGCCCACCAGGGCTACTTTAATGCAGCTGGCTCTGAGGACCGCCTTCATCAGACACTGAATGTGCAGTTGGGCTCTTGTGAACTGCATGCAACTCAGGTACACCTGTGTGCTCCTGGCCTCTAACCAGCAAGTGTCCAATGTTCAGCTTCCTCACCACCCTCTACTGGAAGAAGAAATGTATGCAAACCACTATGCCAGTCAAACTGTTTGATCAGCAACTCCCCCGATTCTCAGTTGGGAGGAAACATTCCAATATGACTCCAGGAAACTCCTTCCATCCCAGAGGGACAAGGGGTGCTTGTGGCTTCTGCCTGATGCACACTGCAAGAACAATAAGGATTTTTAGGGGCATTATGACTGAGTCAGAAAACACAGCTGCCCCTGAAAGTCCCTCATTTTTCTTGCTGTCCTTGAATGCTCTCCAAGCAGGCAGTCATCTAGTTGGTCCAGGTAGATGAGTGTCCCTTTACCCAACACTGGCCCATAGCCCTGGGGAAGCTCTATGGCGGGTGGTGTGGCTGCAGGGTCTCCATGCCCAGCCTCGCTGGCCTCTGGCAGCACACCCAGGAATGACGAGCCTCCATTTCATCCAGAGCCAACTCAGAACTTGGGTGCCTTCTGCCCACAGGGGTCCAGCGACTAGAGTGTGGCAAGAACTGCAAAAAGGGTCACAGGTGTGGCATGGACCCATCCTGGAGAAACTGAGCCCCAAGAGAGGCTCTCAGGCCTAACACAACACAAGAAGGAAAGCAGGATCTTCTCCCTCCCCTGAGGCCAGGCCTGGTGCAGGTTATAGGGACAAAGAGGCCCACCCAGGGCAGAAGCCTGGGTCAGGAGCTGCCTCCATGCTCCTCTGTTCCTTTTGAAGAATATCCAGGTATGTGGTTCCCAGAGGAATGAGCACCCGAACGCCTCTGGCTTCCCTACAGCAGGGGCAGCCTGGTGTCGCTCTGTAAAAAGGGGCTCCCATCACCCTTTCTCTCTGAGCCTGGCATAAAGGGACTAGTCCTGAAAAGCCTAGTTTTGGGTCCTCCACCCCTGGTGGACCAAGAGGCTGCAACCTTCCAGACAAGGTATAGCCCTGGAAGCTGCTGCTTGAACCTGGATCCCAGTCCAGCCCTCCCGCTGCTCAACGGTGCTGGCTCCACTTTTCACTGAAAAGCAAGGGCTGCATGTGGGCCAGCGTGGGAAGGCAGGTTCAAACCCCCAGGCTGACAGGAGCTGCCAGGAAGCGCAGCCTTGAAGAAATGGGGGAGGAAGACGGCCACTGAGAAAAGGACAGGCCGGTGAGTGCTGGTGGTTCTTCCTCAAGGGGATGGAAGGAGTCCCCGAATCCTAGGCCTGTTTAGGATCATCTCTTCTGCCCCAGGAGCCCACTCGGATGGAGGAGGTGGGGGCATAGGTCCTGGTGTGGTGAAAAGCACCTCCCCACAGAAGACGGGGCCTGGGTCACTACTTACTCACTGTGTGACCACGTGTGCACTGTTTTGCTCCCCAGACTCCTAGCTCATATCTATAAGAATATAGGCCCCACTTCATGGGGAGACAGGAGCATGAAAGGTAGCCTACCAAGTGCTTGTCAGACTCCCAACAAAAATGTACTCCCCTCACTGCCAAGGGTGGGGGCCGCATCATGGGGAACTCTTCCCTCTGAGAGGAGGATGGGGGAGTTGGGGTGCACCTCCCTGTCACCGTGCCTAGAGCTTTCTGCACCAAGATCACAGCCATATACTCCACCAGCAGACCCGAGTCATCTGAACCCATCCTGCTTTGCTTGCCCGAGACACCCCATCCCTGCACTCTCCCTGGGCAGTCCCACTGCTAGCCTGCCCTTGTCCTCTACAGTGCTGTATGGGGAAGGGCCGAGCCCAATTCACCACCTCCTGCCCATGCAAGCCTGGGCAGGCTCCCTCACCCAGCTGCGCTTCAGTCTGCGATTTGTGAGATGGGGCTTTTTGGGAGGACTGAGTGAGTTCATTTGTGTAAAGGGCTTCAAGCTGTATCTGGCTAGGCCCAAAGTGTCCAATCAAGACTAAACCCTCATCACCATCCCCTGCTCCATTTCTAGACTCAGCTCACCTTCTCTGGCTGACCCTACTTGACCCCAGCCCATCTCTTCCCCTACTCCACCGTTCCATCACTCTCTGCTTTACCCTCCAGCACAGGGATTGACAATGCTGATTCAGGCCCCTTTTGTGATTCTCAGGTGTACCCATGATCGAGAACTGCTCTGGGCCATCCCTCTACAGCAGTTCAGGCAGGGTCAGGACGACAGTCCCTGGCAGCATTACATTGTGTTAGGTATCTGAAGGTGGCCCCGCCCCCCACCCCGGTTTTGCCAGCAGAGTTCCCCATCACCAGTCACCCAGTCCACTTCCACCAGCTTTGCCAGTACTTGGCACACACTGATGACTGGGGTGCACCCCCTTCTTCTGGGGCTGACAAGCCATCAGGGCTGCAGGGTGAGGAGGCTGCATTTGAACACTGTCCCTAAAATAGTAACCCACAAAACCATGATAGAAGAGGGAATGGGGGGAAGCCAACTGGATAGCAGCCCTTGTTTGGAATTTGCTTTAGAAAGAGAACTATGCGGCGGCCCCGCCCTGGCTGGTCAAGAAGGTGGTCCTGGCAGAGGGCAGCAGTCCCAAAATGTCTTGGGGGAAACCCCTCCCACAGAAAAGCTGCTGAGGCAGGGGCTGGTTGAGAGGTTCCAGCCCTGGATCCTGGAAAGGTCTGCTTAAGAGTCAGGGGCCAAACATCTGCAGGGTCCCTCCCTCATCAGTCAGCTCCAGGCCAGCCAGCTGTGGAGGTCAGGGGACTGGATTTCAGCCTCACTAGCCAGACCCCACCCTTGCTGGATGCTCTGGGCAGGGTATGAACAAGCCCTCGTTGGAGCCACTGGGTTTACGATAACCAGTCTCTCTCTGCCAGAAATTCTGCTGGTGAGCTTGCTTCCACCCAGCCCCTTGGCTTCCCCAGTGCCCCACATCCGCTCCTGAGCTGCGCTGCCCAACCAGCAGCCTGGCCCATTGCTGGGGGTTTGGCTCAGTTCCCAAACTCATCAGTGGGTGGAGGCCCAAGTGCCCCTCACCAGGGCTGGCCCTGGGCCCAAATGCATTTGTCCACACAAATACACACTCCTACTCTTGAGGCCAGTCCAGGCAGGGCAGTACCTTCCTTTTATCCATGTTTCCAGACCATTTGGAGAAGCCAAGGCAAGGATGCTGGTATGAGAGCTACACTTTTATCTTTTTGGAGGCAACAGCACTGGGGGAGGAAACAAAATCAGTGTCCAGGCAGATAGCAGGGCTACGCTATGGCAAAGAAGAGCGTCTATTTAAGGTTTTTATCCCTTGGCCTGGGAGTTGGCAAACTATGGCCAGCGAGCAAACCCAGCCTGCCATCTGTTTTCATAAAGTTTTATTAGAACATAGGTGCACCCACTCACTGATGCATTTCCTGTGGCAGTTTTCAGGCTACATTAACAGCCTGAAAGTACTTCCTTGGCTCTCAATGGGGTTAGAGCCTGATAAGCCCCATTGTAAGTTGAAAATAGTGTTGCCTAGCGAGCGTCCTAGCTCAGCCGTGCAGAGCACAGAACTTGTCTGGGTTGTTTCCCTTTCTGCAGTGGCTTCGCCAGCATCATCCAACTGCATACTGCTAGCCCAGGAAGAGATCCAAATTCTAAGTACGGTTTCTATTAAATGTGTATTTTCACACATTTTGTAAAACTGAAAAGTTTTAAGGAACTGAGTTTGCAAGAGATGCCACACCCTCAAGACCTAAGATATTTACTATTTGGTCCTTTATAGAAATAACATGCTGTTTCTGATCAATATTTGCTAGAGTGCCCCAAGCTGAACATGGGACACAAGAGGGAGCAAAACCTGCTAGCTTTTGAAGCCTAGTGAGGGCTGCTAAGCTACCTGCAGTAGTAGAAAAGTAGCTGCCGGGGCAACTTGACCACCTGCTGCCTGGACCCTCCTTCGGCTCACAGCCGCCTCCTGTGGCTGACGGGAAAATAGGCCATGGAGAGCTATTCTAGCCCCTACTTCTTTAGACCTTCAGGCCAGATGTGTATCAGGATTTTCCAGGTTTTAGGGACTGAGGTACCTGTGCCATACATTATACGATACCCATAATCAAATACATTAATATCTCTACAGTGAAACTCATGAATATTCATGCTCCCCAGGATAAATATAGACCACAATAGTCTTGGGTCAGGTTCTATCTAAGAGTTAAAGAACCAAAATGTGCTTTTTAAAGAGTTTTTTTTTTTTTGGAGTTCAGAATTTGAGACAAAGTACAAATGGCCAGTCTCAACTTCCTTGGACAAACCTGGCCATAAAGCCCTGAGTGCTAGCTACCACCCATAAAGCGCGCACACAGCACAAAGTAAATACACCCTGAATGAATTCACACCACCAGGATTGTTTTTCCTGTGAACAGCTCCTACTGCCATTACTGCTGAAAAATGGAGAAAGTACTATTTAATGCCAGCTTCTGCCTGCAGGCTTCATTATCCAGAGAAGACCTGATGCTAAGTGGGTTTTTCCAACTGTTTACTCAAGTACAATAAACTTTTCTGGTCACTGTTGCTGTCTTATGGATGAGTGGATTACGTTTTTCAGGGAGCAGGTGGGAAGCAAAACTTGAAAAACCCATTATTTTTCTCCCTTGTGTACTTCCTCAGAGCCTCCCTGTGGCCAAAGTTCCATTTGGAAATCTAAAATAATTTATCTCATCACAAATTCCTAACAGCTAATTAGAAAAAAGTACTAATTGGATAATCTGGTTTCAGATGTTCTAATTATACTCCTGTGGGGGGGCAGTAAAAATATGCATATATGCACACACATACTAGCATGTCAGCCAGAAAGCCTGAAGTATAGGGTTGAAAAAACTCGAGATAATGTGTATTAAAATATTCTTGTCACACACTATGCACAGATGAACGATCCCCTATAAAATGCAATTCCGATGCATTAAAGGATGTTTGAAAAGATACTTCAGTGATAACTCCAGAACATCCAGTGCAAGTTAAGTGTATCCCCCCCCCACTTTAAAGGCAACATGGTTTTAGCATTCTGACATGCCATAGCATGTGTTTCTTAATCAAGTCCTCCTACAAATGACTACCAGAAATTTCTTCATCGCCTTAGATTTCTAAACCCCTGAATTGGGAAAGATGATCTTGATTCCACTGGTGATCTCTCCCTCACCAGGGCAGATTTCTGGGAGTGCTTTGACTCTGATGGAGCCTGCCTCACAACAGGTCTGAGGGCAAAAGGGGTGGCCACGTGCCAAGGGGATCCCAGGCAGGACATCCCTGCAAACATCCAGAAGTGTCCAATGGCACCAGAGCCCGGCACATCATCCCAACAAACAATGCTGCCAGTGAGCTCCAAGGCTATGTTTAGTCAAGGCTGACTGCCCCTCACCAGGAGGAGGCAGAGGATGGCAAACTGCTAGGGTGCTGAGAATCCTCATGGAAGGGGCACAGGCATCTTCTCTGCAGGACACATAGCTACCCCCTCTGACAGATGACAAACCCTGACGGGGAGGGACCACACGATGCCTGGCTGGGCAACACAGGACTGCACAGAGTGCCACGAGCCAGTCACGTTTCACTTTCTGGGGGTTTTTCCTGGGTCACTTCTCACCCTGAAGGGAGAAAACGTCCCTTAAATGCCAAGAAAGAAAATCCTCAAAAATGTCCCTTGTCATTTTTTTTCTGAGGACAGTGTTTTTCTCTGAAGACTGGGTAACAGGCTTTGGTTGAAAACCTCAAGTACGTAACTTCAGTCCCCCGGGCTGCTGGGCTCTAATATGATTACACATCTAAATGCAATAAACGGAGCAAAGTGGTATTATTTTTCTGGGAAAAACCAACATCATAAAAGGGTCTTTATTGAATCAAGGGCCCGTGAACTGTTCTCTTGCCTAATTATGGCTCCCCAGTGAATGAGGCTGGGTTTCCAGGCAGGACTCCTGACAATTCTCCGGCCCAAAGAGCAATAGGATATTTGTCACAACTTGTCTAGTTACAACAAAACTCACCAAAAGGACGAAAGGGAAAATGCCAAGATAGGTTGGCAGCAGGCCCCTCCCCCACTCGGGCTCCGTGGGCTACTTCTGTTTTCAGAGTTGGTCCCTGCTCCATCCCTACTCCTTACATCCAAAGGCAGGATCCTGGACCCTGCCCCTTTCCAGGGTCAAAGTTAAGGTGGTTTTCTAGTACCCTGGCACTACTCCCCTCTCTAAGCCTATCTCTAGAAAAGGCTCATTGTCAAAATTCGACCTTTTGTCAGATGTTTTAGCATTCAGTGATTTGACCAAGGTTAGTGGATGCCCAGGCCTGAGCAAAAATGAATGCTTACTGTCACCAGACATGGGACAATATGAGAGTGAGTTTGTGTCTCAGGCTTGGGAAGGATTCACCCTCTACCCCAACCAGCTGGAAGGCAAGCGGTCAGCTTAACTTTTTCCTTGTTATGCAGGGTCTGGCCAGGCATGTGGAGACGAACACTTTGCTTATACTCAAGTCCTAGTTCCCAGTACCTGTTTAATCACCCTCCAACTTCCAAGAGCAAAGACACTTTCTGTAAGTGTGGCCCTGCCCCCGCTGTTCTTGAGTCCATAGCAGCAAGCTCAGCAGGAAAGAATTCAGGCGAACATCGTCCTGCTCCTCCCATTGACCCGTCCCCTTGGACAGGCTCTGGCACAGTGATCACATGAAGCCATCCCCGCAAAAAGT